>NC_134214.1:53753492-55003492 GCF_965140235.1 Caretta caretta
CTTCCATTCATACAGAAAGGGGCACGGTTTGTGTCTTCTTAGCCTTTCCTCTCAAATAGGCTCTGAACATAGCCGTGGCTGAATCTCTCTTGCAGTGCCATGGATTTGAAGGCACCATTAGATCATCTCATCCAACCTCCTGTATACCCAGGCCACATTAATTCACCCCATTACCCCTGGATTGAGTGCAGGGATAATGGGATGCACTTGCGATTCACCAACATGTCACCCAAACAGGCCTCCGGTCTTGATTTGAAGACAGCAAGAGATGGAGAATTCACCATTTCCCTTGATTAATCACCCTCACAGTTAAAAATGGGAGCCTTATTTCTAATTTGAATGGGTCTGGCTTTAATTTCCAGCCAATAGTTCTCGCTGGGGTATTAGGGACTGAGTTTCCCAGATAGAGTCTGGGTGGGCATGCATGGTCAGTTGGAACCAGCCACAGACTAAAGCAGAGAGTCTTGTAAACACCTTAAGCCCTTAATGATCACTGAACATCACATGGTACTGGGAGTAAAAAGAAATTAACAAAATACCCTTAGCACCTCAAAGTCCCACCGTAGTGGGATCTCCCTGGAGATGGGGAAGACCACTGGAGGATGTTCAAAGCATGCTTCACGCTGAATCTGCAAGAAATGGGTGCCAGGAAAAAGGTAGCATTCAGAAGGTAGCCTTACTCCTGACAATGGCTGGGTCTGAAGCACGTGATGTTTTAACAGTTTGTGCTGTGAACTCAGGAAGAGGAGGCTAGCTATAAAACCATAGGACAAACGTGTGGGGTGCTGCGCTCCATGAAAAAATGAGCATGATGAATGATATGTTTATAATCCCAAGGTACAAAAGGCTGGTGAAACTATGGAGGAATTTGTGACCAATCTGAGGCTGAAGATCCAATTTTGCAATCATGGGAAGCTAACAGTGTACCTAATAGGAGACAGAAAAGGAGGACTTGTGTCACCTTAGAGACTAACAAATTTATTTGAGCATAAGCTTTTGTGAGCTAAAGCTCACTTCATCAGATGAATTCAGTGGAAAATACAGTGGGGAGATTTATATACACAGAGAACATGAAACAATGGGTGTTACCATACACACTGTAACAAGAGTGATCAGGTAAGGTGAGCTATTACCAGCAGGAGAGCGGGGTGGGACGGGGGATGGGGAGGAACCTTTTGTAGTGATAATTAAGGTTTCTTTGTTGGGCCTTCCTGTAGTAGGTAACTTCTGGGTACTCTTCTGGCTCTGTCAATCTACAACCTATCCTGAAGGATGACCCATCACACTCACAGATCCTGGAAGACAGGCCAGTCCTTGCTTACAGACAGCTCCCCAACCTGAAGCAAATACTCACCAGCAACCACACACCACACAACAGAACCACTAACCCAGGAACCTATCCTTGCAAAGCCCGTTGCCAACTCTGTCCACATATCTATTCAGGGGAGACCATCATAGGGCCTAATCACATCAGCCACACTATCAGAGGCTTGTTCACCTGCACATCTACCAATGTGATATATGCCATCATGTGCCAGCAATGCCCCTCTGCCATGTACATTGGTCAAACTAGACAGTCTCTACATAAAGGAATAAATGGACACAAATTGACGTCAAGAATTATAACATTCAAAAACCAGTCGGGGAAAGGAGTCCAGGAGAGCTGACTGTATTTTAAAGAATCCTTATTGAGGTTACAGGGACAAACCATCCCGATGTGTAGAAAGAATAGTAAATATGGCAGGCGACCAGCTTGGCTTAACAGTGAAATCCTTGCTGATCTTAAATACAAAAAAGAAGCTTACAAGAAGTGGAAGATTGGACAAATGACCAGGGATGGGTATAAAAATATTGCTCGGGCATGCAGGAGTGAAATCAGGAAGGCCAAATCACACCTGGAGTTGCAGCTAGCAAGAGATGTTAAGAGTAACAAGAAGGGTTTCTTCAGGTATGTTAGCAACAAGAAGAAAGTCAAGGAAAGTGTGGGCCCCTTACTGAATGAGGGAGGCAACCTAGTGACAGAGGATGTGGAAAAAGCTAATGTACTCAATGCTTTTTTTGCCTCTGTCTTCATGAACAAGGTCAGCTCCCAGACTACTGCACTGGACAGCACAGCGTGGGGAGGAGGTGACCAGCCCTCTGTGGAGAAAGAAGTGGTTTGGGACTATTTAGAAAAGCCAGATGCGTTGCATCCGAGAGTGCTAAAGGAGTTGGCGGATGTGATTGCAGAGCCATTGGCCATTATCTTTGAAAACTCATGGCGACCGGGGGAGGTCCCGGACGACTGGAAAAAGGCTAATGTAGTGCCCATCTTTAAAAAAGGGAAGAAGGAGGATCCTGGGAACTACAGGCCAGTCAGCCTCACCTCAGTCCCTGGAAAAATCATGGAGCAGGTCCTCAAGGAATCAATTCTGAAGCACTTAGAGGAGAGGAAAGTGATCAGGAACAGTCAGCATGGATTCACCAAGGGCAAGTCATGCCTGACTACTCTAATTGCCTTCTATGATGAGATAACTGGTTCTGTGAATGAAGGGAAAGCAGTGGATGTGTTGTTCCTTGACTTTAGCAAAGCTTTTGACACTGTCTCCCACAGTATTCTTTTCAGCAAGTTAAAGAAGTATGGGCTGGATGAATGGACTATAAGGTGGATAGAAAGCTGGCTAGATTGTCGGGCTCAATGGGTAGTGATCAATGGCTCCATGTCTAGTTGGCAGCAGGTATCAAGGGTCGGTCCTGGGGCTGGTTTTGTTCAATATCTTCAGAAATGATCTGGAGGATGGTGTGGATTGCACCCTCAGCAAGTTTGCAGATGACACTAAACTGGGTGGAGAGGTAGATATGCTGGAGGGTAGGGATAGGATACAGAGGGACCTAGACAAATTGGAGGATTGGGCCAAAAGAAATCTGATGAGGTTCAACAAGGACAAGTGCAGAGTACTGCACTTAGTACGGAAGAATCCAATGCACCGTTACAGACTAGGGACCGAATGGCTCGGCAGCAGTTCTGCAGAAAAGGACCGAGGGGTTACAGTGGATGAGAAGCTGGATATGAGTCAACAGTGTGCCCTTGTTGCCAAGAAGGCCAATGGGATTTTGGGATGTATAAGTACGGGCATTGCCAGCAGATCGAGGGACGTGATCGTTCCCCTCTATTCGACACTGGTGAGGCCTTATCTGGAGTACTGTGTCCAGTTTTGGGCCCCACACTACAAGAAGGATGTGGAAAAATTGGAGAGAGTCCAGCGGAGGGCAACAAAAATGATTAGGGGACTGGAACACAAGAGCTATCAGGAGAGGCTGAGGGAACTGGGGATGTTTAGTCTGTGGAAGAGAAGAATGAGGGGGGATTTGATAGCTGCTTTCAACTACCTGAAAGGGGGTTCCAAAGAGGATGGATCTAGACTGTTCTCAGTGGTAGCTGATGACAGAACAAGGAGTAATGGTCTCAAGTTGCAGTGGGGGAGATTTAGGTTGGATATTAGGAAAAACTTTTTCAATAGGAGGGTGGTGAAACACTGGAATGTGTTATCTAGGGAGGTGGTGGTGGAATCTCCTTCCTTAGAAGTTTAAGGTCAGGCTTGACAAAGTCCTGGCTGGGATGATTTAATTGGGGATCGGTCCTGCTTTGAGCAGGGGGTTGGACTAGATGACCTCCTGAGGTCCCTTCCAACCCTGATATTCTATGAACACTTCAATCTCTTTGGTCACTTGATTACAGACCTAATCAGTGCTCTCATACTGCAGCTGTGAAAGAGAATCCACAACACTACAAGAAAAGAGGCCTGAGGCAGTGAGTCTACTTCTACTTTATTCTGCTTTTTTTGTGCGAGCTGAGGCTCTGTTGTCCCTGTCTGGGATCCTGCTGGGCAAAATGGTCAACCCAGTGCTTGCAATGCCAGCTACAAAAGTGCCATGCAAATGCCTGTTCTCACTTTCAGGTGACATTGTCAACAAGAAGCCAGCAGCATTATCTCTTGTAAAGGTAAACAAACGTGGTGTTCAGCCAGTTGCTAAGACAAAGAAGTAGGACTGAGTGGACTTGTAGCTTCTAAAGTTTTACATTGTATTGTTTTTGAGTGCAGTTACATAACAACAACAACAAAAATCTACCTTTGTAAATTGCACTTTCACAATAAAGAGATTGCATTACAGTACTCCTAGGAGGTTGTAGTAGAGGGCTGACTCACCAGTGCGGCGCCTCCTGCTGCTCATCTGGGAATTAGCTCTCTCAGCCCTGGAACGCCCTCTATGGGCCGGTGTCTCACCCTCTGCTACCTACCCCTCTCTAGTCCCTTTATCTCCGCCACCTATAGGCGTCACATGCCTCCCAGACCAGTGCCCCTTACCTTGGCGTCCTGCCCCTCACCCAGGGAACCCTACTCCCCTGAGTCCACCTCACCTCAGTGACTCACTGCCAGTCCTCATCTAGCCCCTTTACTCAGGGGCAAACTGCAGTCTGCAATGGCCACTCATCATTGGCTAGGGGGTTGGATCTGCTGCCTTTCCCTGCAGCCCCAGTACCTCATTAGGCTTCCTGTCAGGCCTCAGCCTGGGAGTTCGCCAGGCCTGAGCTCCCCAGCTCAGCCTGCCCCTTCCCCAGCACTGCTCTGCTGAAGGTACCCTGTACTCCTAGGCAGCCTGGTCCTTTCTACCCCAAAGCTGGAGTGAGACTGCCTGCCTCCTAGCTCACAGCCCTCTTTATACCAGCCCTACCAGGCCTGGATTGGCTGCTACCTGCCTTCCCCTGATAGACTGCTCAGGGAAGCCCTTTCCCAGAGCTGGTTTTAACCCGTTTCTTTCCGGAGCGGGGTGCTTGCCCCACTACAGATAAATTTAAAAATACATTCATTTTTATCACTTTTACAGTGCAAATATGTGTAATAAAAATATAAAGTGAGCACTGTACACTTTGTATTCTGTGTTGTAATTGAAATCAATATATTTGAAAATGTAGAAAAACAATTGGCATTGTATTGTTTAACAGTGCGATTAAAACTGTGATTAATTTTTTAAATCACAATTAATTTTTTTGAGTTAATCTGCGATTAATTGATAGCTCTCGTTGGGAGCATTGTTCAAACCTCCAAAACCTGTTTTAGTTGGTTTGCTTTTGAAATCCCAAGTCTTCTATTCATAGTCAGCAGCTTTTTAAATTTAACACAGCAAACTTTAAATTGTGAGCCAAAACTACTTCTCATGTGTCTTTAGAGCACACACAAAAGCCAGCCATTGCATCAATGGAACTGGAAAGATTTACTGCAAAAATCTTGATATAAAAAACTCAAGAAAACATTTTTTTCCAGTAAAATTTATCCTGGATTAAGCCTTAATCCAGGTGATGAGAAGAACATTTGTTGTGAGTATTCTACATCTATAGCATAAAAAACTAAACTGTTTGCACACAAAAAAGAGCATGGTTAAAGAACAATTCCATTTAATATAGAACATGAATGAATGATGCAGTGTGTATGGTACAACAAAAACGCTCCTGTGTATTAATGGTGAAGTGCTAGTCACTTTTCCTCTGTCTCAGCAATCATTCTAGAGACATGGTACGGTGCCTGGGCCATGGTAGCACCCTGGCTTGATAAATATCACAAGAAGTCAAAAAATGAACATTTCTTCAGACATGGGGAGCAACGAGCGCCCCTAAGAGAGTTTATATAACTTGGCACTTCGCTCTGTTCACGCCATGAAGTTAAAATTAGCTCATAAAGTGAAGTCCTGGCCTCAATGAAGTCAATAGGAAAACACCCATTGACTTCAATGGAAGCAGAATTTCAACTATAGGGCTCTTGGTCCTCCGGTTCCTAGAGAGGACCAGGCAGGAATTCCTGCGATAAAATACACCTGTACCAAAAAAACCTGATTTATGAGAGATGTCTTTTCTTCCTAGACCCAGCTTTTATATAGAGCCTTCACTGTCGTAAGGGTACAGGCAACTACAAACTGGGGGGGAGGGAGTATATATTCCTCCCTAATATATATATATATATATATGCCCTAGATTGTTCTGAATGTCTTCCTCACCCTTTTCCCCAAATACACAGTTGGGATACAACCAGTGATTGTCCTGCCCATGCGTGGTTTGAGTGCTCTGGTGAAATTAGCCCCTGTGTAGAGTGCCTGCCATGCACCACTGAAGTCCCATTTAAGCCTTCAGCAGAGGGGACCATTTGAGATAAGGGGGACCGGTGTGATAAGTAGGAGCAGAGCCAGGATCTGAAGGAAGCGAGAATAGCTGCAGACCAGAGCAGTGTCTAATGCTTCCCTGAAGTCAAGAAGGCCACAAAAAGAAAAGAAGCTGTCATCAGTTTTCATTCATTTCATTTCATACTTTTAAATACATCGGAGGGACTCAGTTACCGGGTTGGTCACCGACATCGTTTGTGGACAGCTGGAATATGTTGTGTCCTTCATATCTACCTCAGCTACACATCTAGATTGAACAAACATGCTTCTTTTCGCCCATCAATATGTGAAGGAGCTGAGGCTAATAATGATCAGTTCCACAATCATCACTGCAGGCCGGCTCCTCCATCTGTCTTCATCTTCTCTAGCACACCAGGAAATTGGAGGTAAAGATCATTCTAAGAGAGTCTTTCTCCAAGAACAAGAAGAAGTCCTTGTGGCACCTTAGAGACTAACACATTTATTCGGGCATAAGCTTTCGTGGGCTAAAACCCACTTCATCAGATGCATGGAGTGAAAAATACAGTAAGCAGTATATATTTGAAAAGATGGGAGTTGCCTTACCAAGTGGGGTGTCAGTGCTAACGAGGCCAATTCAGTTAAGGTGGAAGTGGCCTATTCTCAACAGTTGATTACTTTTGTAGTGCTAATGAGGCCAATACAATCAAGGTGGACGTCGTCTATTTCCAACAGTTGACAAGAAAGTGTGAGTATCAGGAGAGGGAAAATTACTTTTTGTAGTGACCCATCCACTCCCAGTCTTTATTCAGGCCTAATTTGTCCAGTTTGCAAATTAATTCCAGTTCTGCAGTTTCTCGCTGAAGTTTGTTTTTGAAGTTTTTTTGTTGAAGAATTGCCACTTTTAAGTCTGTTACCGAGTGTCCAGGGAGACTGAAGTGTTCTCCGACTGGTTTTTGAATGTTACAATTCTTGATGTCTGATTTTCATCTATTTATTCTTTTGCGTAGAGACTGTTTGGTTTGGCCAATGTACCTGGCAGAGGGCCAGCAATGCCACTTCCACCTTAATTGAATTGGCCTCATTAGCACTGACCCCCAACTTGGTAAGGCAACGCCCATCTTTTCATATATATATACTGCTTACTGTATTTTTCACTCCGTGCATCTGATGAAGTGGGTTTTAGCCCTCAAAAGCTTATGCCCAAATAAATTTGTTAGTCTCTAAGGTGCCACAAGGACTCCTCGTTGTTTTTGCTCATACAGACTAACACGGCTACCACTCTGAAATCTTTCTCCAATGTTTCAGTGTTCAGATGTCCCCATGACACTGCTGGCAGAACACTAGGGGTCCCCCCTTCTGCACAAATTCCATTGAAAGGATCTGAAGCTGCTCAGGCCGCATTTTTTCCTGGAAAGTGAGATCATCTGAGTTGTTAAGAGCCACTAAAGCTGGACAAAAAATTTCCATCACAGTGTTGTTGGGTTTTCTAATGAAAAATGGCTTTTTTGATTAAACAGACATTTTGGGGGGCAAAAAAATAATCAGTTCTTGGGAAAACTCTGTGTTTTTATAAAAGAACTGGAACTCCAAAAGCTTTTGCTCTATTGAAAAAAAAATTGGGTTTGTTTAGACAACAAGTATAAAAAATTTGCCTTGGTTGAAATGTTTGGCAGCAAAAGCAGTCATTTGCCCACCAGCTCTAATACCAGCCCCCAAAGAGGGGCTGGCCGTGTGACCCCTTTTGTACCAGGCCCTATGGAGACTGGAGAGCAACAGAGATATTCTGACCGGTGGCTTTCTGGGAACAGCTTGCCTGTTTATCAACCAGCATGGGGCCCTGCTGTGCTAGGTAAATGACCGTCCCTGTTCCCAAAGAGCTTGTGATCTAAGAGACAGGTCAGAACAGGCAGATGAAACAAGCAAGTGGGCGGCATGTGGATGGGGAGGGGGGTAATAAAAATAAGTTAATGATTTAGCACAGGCTGGCCATGTGTGCACTTCCCAGCCAGTCAATAGCAGTGGTCACAACTCAGCCCCAGCCGCACTGTTATGTCCTGGCAGTTTTCTATAGGGATCATGGGAGGGGTGAGCATTAGCGGGAGGAGAAGGAATGGTGGCTGTCCAGCTTCTGAAGGGGTGTTTTTGCCCCGTGTAATGGAAGGTGAGGGAGAAAGTGCACAACAGCTCCTGGAGAGCAGACGAGCAGGTGGTGTTCTCCATGTGGACTCTGCCTCCCAGAATACAGGAACCAGTCATCAGCGGGGTTTACCCCTGGACAGGGAAAAGAATGCTTAATGAACAGCCTTGCTCTCTGGGGAGGATGGTCCCGCATAGCTATCTCTGGCCTGGGAGTCAGGAGAGCTGGGTTCTTTCCCCAGCATGGTCATTGATCTGCTGTCACCTCACTGAGCCTCCGGGTCCCTTCCCACCCTAGCTCTTTAGTTTGTAAGATGGTTGGGACAGGGACCATCCCTTGCTCTGTGGCTCTAGAGCCCTGTGCATAGTGGAGCCAGATCTTGGTGAGAACCTCTAGGCACTGATGTAAAATAAATAATTAATCACCCTTGGAAAAGACACATTTGGTCCTCCACCCTCAGAGGTTACTCACTTTAATAACATTCTTCACTGTGATGCCTAAAAAGCATTGTGCATTGCTCTGCGTAGCTGAAATTGTTTGAAAACAAAACAGGAAAAATGCTCCCGTCACATCATGCTGTTTCCATCCCGTATAGAAAACCAGTGGGCTGCCCAGGGGACGCAATGACTTTTTAACCTTGGCAGCGGTGGGTGAAACAAGTTATTTCAAAATAACAGACCCGAGAAATGCTGACATTGTTCCATACTCTCACTTTGCAGCGCCGGTGTGCTGCCTCTGCATGCCCCTAGAACAGCACAAGCCACAACTCACAGCTGCAAATGACCTGGGGGCATGGGGCTTGGAACAGAGAAAGAAGCAAGGCAAGGAATCATAGAATCATAGAATATCAGGGTTGGAAGGGACCCCAGAAGGTCATCTAGTCCAACCCCCTGCTCAAAGCAGGACCAATTCCCAGTTAAATCATCCCAGCCAGGGCTTTGTCAAGCTTGACCTTAAAAACCTCTAAGCCTACAGCACCTAGTATTCCCAGGAGGTCTCCCATCCAAGTACTAACCAGGCCCGACCCTGCAAGGAGTTGCATGCTGGTCAGGGAACCAGAGGGTCCATTTAGTTATTGCATGAATGAATGTCAGGAATCAGGGCCTGCAGCAGAGCCAGTCTCTGGGCTACTTAACAAGCAAAGCAGCCTATAGTGAGCTGCCTGTTCAGCTCCACCGCCTGAGCCATGGGAAGAGTCAGCAGACTGACTCAAAGCATTTCCCCACAGCTGCGAAAGCTCCTGTGCCTGCCTGTTCCCAGCCCTGCACCTGTCTCAGACCCAGCCTTGCCTCGCCAGGTAAGCTGGGTCTGACCCTCAGCTCTGATTCCTGACTGACGCTGGCCTCTGGCCTTTGACTCCAGCTCTGACCCTGGGCTCCTATTCCTGGCTACCGACTCCTGGTCTAACCACTAGGCCTGGGTCACGCTTTCACCGCTAGGCACAGCCACCCCTGTCCCAGTCTCTGATACGTTAACCCTAAGGTGTTGTTGCTATGGAGTTTCAAGGCTTCCATCTATTTAGCTACTAGTTAAGAGGCAACTTGAGAGTAGTCTATAGGTGCCAACACAGGGAGGAAAGCTCTCATGCTCGAAGGCTTTTTACTTTAGCAGGCAGAATGGTTCCAAGAGCCAGTGAAATCAGTTGAAATCAGCAAAGTTCAACCTGGAAATGAAATGCCAGTTTTTGGCAGGGAGGGTAATTGAGCAGTTTACAGGGGATGGCATCCTTCTCTCTGGATTTGGACAACTTTCTGAAAACATGCTCTGGCTCAACCCGTCTTTGAGTCTGTCTTGCTGGGTGAAGCCCTCTGGCCTATGTGACGCAGAGGGTTGGATCAGATCCTTCAGAGGAAGGTGTAAGACACCTCCAGCAGCAGATGTGGGGCAATCTGTCCCCTGCATAAGTCTCATCCTGAACTCTAACAGTGCGGAAGTGGCTTAGGAGTCCTAACTGGTGTCCAGGTCTCTGGATCTAGGCTGGATAACTTTCTAAAACATGGGCACTCTGCAGAGGTTGCTGCACGCTGGCTGCTATTGCCACTTCTGACCGTTTAGCAGAGAGCACCTGCTCTGCCGCACACACCTTCCCAAGCTGACTGTAAGAACAGTCTTCTCTAGAGCACAGCGGTGCTTGCACGTTCACTTTCCCAGTTTGCACCATTCATGGTTCAGTAACCTTGTATTTCCTCCTCTCCCTGTTGCTCTGAGATCCAGGTTAGTTGCCTTCCACTCTGCCTTTCTCCTTTTTTTCATTTGCAGTAATTTTCCATTCAGCTCTAGCACATGCTGCTGGAGGTAATCGTAATGCGCCATGCATCACTTGAGCAGACCCAGAGCTTGCAGCCTGGCTTTTAGCCAGGCATATTATTTGTTTTCAGTCACTTCTTTCCTGTTCCTGCAGTTGACTTCAGCATAAGGCAGCGGTGCTGAAGCCTTACCAAACAGTGCTTTTCTCCCAACTTTCAGAGTAGCAGCCGTGTTAGTCTGTATTCGCAAAAAGAAAAGGAGGACTTGTGGCACCTCAGAGACTAACCAATTTATTAGTCTCTAAAGTGCCAAAAGTACTCCTTTTCTTTTTCTCTCAACTGTTTATTTTAAGTCAGTGTTAAGAAATGCCAAACAGGCCTACCCTCAGAATATACCCCTCCTCCATCTGAGCCAGGTTCAAAGAGCGGGGAGTCTTTGCTCTGCTTGTGATGGAAGCTAGAGGAGACTCTACACCAGGTTTCACTTTGTTGGTCCTTGTAGGATTGTACTCCTGCCAGTTCCCCAGGGACCTGTCTGATGGGCTGGCAAGACCCACCTTTCTAATGTAAAAAAACAAGCAGAAAAATTCTTAACCTCTCTCTCGCAACCTCTCAGACCTCCAAAAAAGGCTGCAAACCCCAGGTTAGTCCCCTTTGTCCGGTCCATGGAAGCTCCTGGTTGCAGTCCATGTACTTTGTCGTAACCAGGCCGGAGTTCCAGAGCTGCCTCCTCTAGGACAGTGAATTCCTTCGCTACGGAGCACAGAAAAACACACAGCACAGCCCTCTGGACCTTGGTCAACCCTGGAAGGAGACTGGGAAATTGCAGAGGGTAACACAGGATGGCACGGAGAATTGATGAGATGTTCAGGATAATTGATTCTAAAGACAGGGAAAAGGATTGGAAATTTTCTGGGTCTAGTTCCAACGGCCTGGGATCACTACAAAACACTGCTCTTGTGAATGACAGAGAGAGAGCCGATAACACTAGAAATGTGTGTTTTCTGCTCAGTGTCACCATCATATGAGCCTGAAATAAGCCAGTTGCTAAACCCTTCGTGGGCGCTCGGTGCTTGGTTGTGTTCCCTGGTGAGTTCAATGGTGGCAGGGCTCTTTTTTTGTGTTTGCGTGGGTATTGTCCTACGTCTCTGCAGTGTTGACTTAACCCTGCCTGTTTGATAACAGGATGTCCCTGTGAATGAGATGTTGCATCTCAGTGGACCTTATCCTGTATAAATATTAATTGAATAAATCAAATCAAACCAAACCTTGGCTTGGAGTTGCACCATCTAAAGGCACCCAGAGACTCAGCAGGGTGGGACTCTACCAGCCCCTGAGAAATAGCAACTCCTGCTTTCCTGCAGGCAGAAGGGGATGTCTCAAAATCCCAAACCAGGGGCCTGATGCTCAGCTGCTCTCTTCCTGCGCCTGGGGCAGGTTGGGGAGAAGATGACTGTAAACTGCCTTTGTAGTCCCTGCAGTCGGGGGCAGTGCAGGGTCCTGCCCTGCCCACTGGGCCCTGGGAATCAGACTGTAGCCACAGGGCAGTGTGCTCCTCCCAGAGAGGTGGAAGTTAGCTTCTGCATAAGGAGGTGTGACGGTTTATGCCCCTAGGGTCAGGGCAGCACAGCCTAGCGGCCAGAGTCTATAGAGCTGCCCTCAGGTGCAGGGCAGCATGGCCTTGCAGCCAGAGTTTATAGGGGTGGGGCAGCCCCGGTAGGGAGGCCCAGGCCCTCCCTGCTCCACCAGGCCGTGACCCAGGGCCCTAACAGAGGCGTAGCAACTTGCCACTGACTCAGCGGGCAGGTCCTACCGAAACACGCTGAGGTTTCCTGGGTGGGAGGTACCACTCTGTCACCCTCCCTGGGTCACTTCCTACCAGAGTCTGCACTGAGGTCTTCCATGAGACTTCAGATTCTCCGTGGTCAGCTGGGTTGGTCGCCTCCTGTGGCTCCTCCAGTCGCTGGAGTTCAAGTGGGCCCAGTGAGGCTCTGATTCCTGGCGCCATCAGCGGCTGTGGCTGGCCCTCCACAGGAGCTTCCCAGACAGGCCCTTCCCCTGCAGCCTCCAGCCCAGAATAAGCTGGGCTACTTCCCTTTGTACTGCTAGAGCATCTGGAGCGTACCTAGTCCTGCCGGGGAGGCAGGACTTCCGCTGTCAATAAAATGGGCTAGTCACATTAGTCACTGTCTGGGCTAGTGAGGGCTAAGCAGACCCCGTCACAGGGGGCTATCTAGTGGGAGTCAGGCAGGGATGCCTTAGTTTTTAGTCCGTTTGCAGCAGAGTTGTTTATTCAGCCTTGCTTCCAGTTCTCTGTTTTCACTTTCTTCATTCAAACAAAGCCATTCAAGGCTGGCTGCTTTTCTTCTGGGCCTTAACTGGCCACCTTATTGGCTCAGTGAATTGAAAGCGTACCAGTCAGAGTGGCCATAGAGGCCTCTGTGGCTGATCCCCCAGGGGCAGATGCCAGCTGCTACTCCCAGCCAGCGGATTTGATCTGTCAGCTCAGCCGGCACAGGGCTGTGCTTTGGAGCTAGAACCCAGGGGCTCAATTCCTGTTGAGCACCCGACCAACCAAATCACTACCTGCTCCTATCAGTAGGTGATGCTGGGTTTCCCTGGGCCTAGTCCCCAGGGAGGGAAGCCTGCACATGTGGTGGAAGGATTGTGTCCCCAGCTGGAAACAACATGTGTTCTTTGGTCTGGTACTCCCATGTATCCTCCTGGCCAGGCCCCACAAGACCTTTGTCTTCTGCTTCCTGGCTGAGGCCTGCGGTTCAGTAAACCCTGCCCAATCTGGAGGAGGAGATATTTCCCACATGGAGGAATGTTAGCCTGAAAAGCAAATTCTGGAGCACTTTTGTGATTTTATTTTGTGCTCAACTCTATTGCTTTGTGTGCTGCCACAACTGTCCAGGGACTGCAAATGCCAAGTTCCCCTGCAGAATTCGGGGCTGCCGGGGCCAATAGCAGAGAGGTCAGCTTCAGCCAGCAGGATCCATTTCCAAGGGTGTGGGTCCTCTGGTAGGCGGGGAGGTTGATGTGACTCATGCATTAGGTGGTTCCTTATCATTTTGCACAGAGGGAAAGCCCATGGGGGAGTGGAAGAGAGATAGCAGGCAGCATGGATTAGCGTGTGGGGGAGCGCAACTTGTGCTCTTTGGCTGAGAGCACAGAGAGCTTGCCCTTCTCTCCATTGTGGTGGGGAGCACTCAGAAGCACGCCTGAAATGGGAGCAGCAGGAGCCACTGCTGAGGACCTGGTGGAGTGCACCCACGGAAGAGTTCCAGCTGAGGACCTGGTGGAGCAGCACCCACCCCTGATGGGAGAAGAGGGGGGCTTCCAGGCAGGATTGACCAAACCACCTCCTCCAATCTCTCCTGGGGGCGAGGAGAAGGAAGGAGTCAAAGGTAAGTAACATATAGCAGGGTTTGATGCAACATCAACCTCTCTGGAAATGTCTCGAAATCTGCTAAGTGGAAGAAATTGCCTCAAGTTTCCTCTGTAAGATAGTTCTGAGGCCCTGGCCGCCATGCAGATCTCTGGCCCCTTCGCCCCCTCCCCCCATTGTGGCCATTCACACACCCCTGTGCAGGGCCCAGGCTCATACCTGGCCTGCAGCTCGTTGTGGTGATTGAGAATTATCTGTATGGCAGCAGCACCTGAGCTCAGCCTGCACAATGAGTGAGAGCCCCTGAGCCACCGACCTTAGAGGGGCTGCCGGTTCTCTGCCGGGCAACCCCTATACAACTCCTATGCACAGCTTCAGTGGCAGGGGGTTTCCATAGCCAGTGGAGGGGGCACTCAGATTTCCAAGCTCTTCCCAGAGTATGTTTCCCTGCAAGACCCCCCCAATGTTACATGCTCTTGTGTTTGCCATTTCCGTATTGTCTGTTGTTCCTAAGAACGACCTCCTGCGGGGACAACTCCGTGTTTCTCATTCCAGTGCCAGTTTTGGTCACATAACCATCTGCCCAAGAATCTGTGTTTCTGGGGCCCACAACAAGCTGTATAGCCTAAGTTTCCTTCCCCATGACACTGTTTGCGTGGCAGCAATTTCACAGGCCACAGCCTTGCTGCGGTTGTTAATAGGTCTCTGTAACAATTTATATTGAGTTTCCAGGAAGTGGCAGCCAATGGTGCTCCTTCTGGGGCACATGATCTCCTCATTCCCTGACTTTCCCCAACTTATCATTACAGCTTATTTTGTTGTATTCGAGCTGTGCCAGCTTTTATTTATTGTACCTGCACTCCCTTTCCATTTCGAGCTAAGATTGCCCAAAGTCACTTGTTCCAAGAGTTGTTTGTCTGTGGTAAGACTACATCATTTCCTCTTCTAGCTCCAAATGTAATAGAAAGGGAAATTATGAAGTCCCTTCCTCTTTATATCTCTCCATTTTAGGGTTCTGGACTGCACCCATTACCATAGATCAGCTCCCTAGTTAATGGAAAGGCCTAATAAGGGCCCTAGTGAATTTGATGGAGTCTTTGGTTCTTTTCCCTTCCCTGGAGGGTAAGTTGTTGGAGAAGGGTAAAGAAGGTCATACAGTGAGATCTAGAAGGGGCTCAGACTGGATTAGTCAGATTTCTTCGGGAAGGTTGCCCCACAGCTGGACACTGTCCATCGAGAATGCCTTTTCTACAGCCTCCCAGGGCATCTTCCTGGCCTCTGTGATCCTCATTCTTTCCGAGGAATGCAGCTGTCTTGGGGAGATGGGACCTGATCCATTCATGGCTCTGAAAATTGGGAACAAGATCTTAACCTGGCATTGGAAGCTGACTGGGAGCCAGTAAAGGGACTTGAGCATGGTCTTGATGTGCCTATCAAGTGGTATCAAGTGGAGTGCCCCAAGGGTCGGTCCTGGGGCCGGTTTTGTTCAATATCTTCATAAATGATCTGGAGGATGGTGTGGATTACACTCTCAGCAAATTTGTGGATGATACTAAACTGGGAGGAGTGGTAGATACGCTGGAGGGGAGGGATAGGATACAGAAGGACCTAGACAAATTGGAGGATTGGGCCAAAAGAAATCTGATGAGGTTCAACAAGGACAAGTGCAGAGTACTGCACTTAGGACGGAAGAATCCAATGCACCGTTACAGACTAGGGACCGAATGGCTCGGCAGCAGTTCTGCAGAAAAGGACCGAGGGGTTACAGTGGATGAGAAGCTGGATATGAGTCAACAGTGTGCCCTTGTTGCCAAGAAGGCCAATGGGATTTTGGGATGTATAAGTACGGGCATTGCCAGCAGATCGAGGGACGTGATCGTTCCCCTCTATTCGACACTGGTGAGGCCTTATCTGGAGTACTGTGTCCAGTTTTGGGCCCCACACTTCAAGAAGGATGTGGATAAATTGGAGAGAGTCCAGCGAAGGGCAACAAAAATGATTAGGAGTCTAGAACACATGACTTATGAGGAGAGGCTGAGGGAGCTGGGATTGTTTAGCCTGCAGAAGAGAAGAATGAGGGGGGATTTGATAGCTGCTTTCAACTACCTGAAAGGGGGTTCCAAAGAGGATGGCTCTAGACTGTTCTCAATGGTAGCAGATGACAGAACGAGGAGTAATGGTCTCAAGTTGCAGTGGGGGAGGTTTAGATTGGATATTAGGAAAAACTTTTTCACTAAGAGGGTGGTGAAACACTGGAATGCGTTACCTAGGGAGGTGGTAGAATCTCCTTCCTTAGAGGTTTTTAAGGTCAGGCTTGACAAAGCCCTGGCTGGGATGATTTAACTGGGAATTGGTCCTGCTTCGAGCAGGGGGTTGGACTAGATGACTTTCAGGGGTCCCTTCCAACTCTGATATTCTATGATTCTATGGCAGCCCCAATTGCAAAGGAGGTGGGCATCCATGTTCTGCACTAGCTATAGCCTGTGCTTTGTTTTCACATTCAGCATCAGGTGCAGTGAATTACAGTAATTCAGCCTGGAGGGGACAAATGCATGAGCCACCATGTCCAGGTCCTTGCCCAGGAGGAAGGGGGAGAGTTTCCTACTGAGCTGGAAATGGCAGAAAGTGCATTTTGTCACTGTTGCTACCTAATCATGTAGGCTCAGTGAAGAGACAGTCAGGACTCCTAAGTCTTCACAGTAGTTTGACAAACGAAATGACAACTGATGCTTTCAATGGAAAGGGATGGGAACAGTCTCCTGGCTAGTTCTTCAGAGCATTTCCCCCCTCCTGCTCAGCATCACTTGGATCTTGCCTGAGCTGAGTTTAAGTTGGCTACTGTCCCACCGAGAGCTGACCTTTAATACGTTTGTGGGGACATTGTAGCAACAGCATTGGTTGCATCTGTGAAAAATGATATACAACCGCATACCATCATCATGTTGTTGGGAGCAGAAGGGTTGAAAAGAAGGGGGGAGAAAATGCATCCCTGGGAAACCACACGAGTGAGGGCCTTCATAGAAGCGGAGCCATTATGTACTATCATTCTCGGGCTCTGCTGGAAAGGATCTATTAGCACAGAACTACAGCAGGGCTCCATCTACTCCAGCCACACCCTGTGAGCAAGTTAGCAGTACCTTTTGACCTATCCTGTCTAGCAGAGGCCAGGTAGTATGAGCATAGAGATATTGCCTGCATCCATAGTTTTGAGGCAGTCATCATTCAGGAAGCCCCTTAGAGACAGCATAACATCTCCTATCCCTGCCTAGCTTCATGGCAAATATAACCTATGGCTATCCTGTGTTTTCCCTGATGGCTATGGAGAGCTGCCTCCAGAAGGAGGAATGTCAGTGGTGCCTTTGAGTCTATTCTATCTAAATTTAATGGCCATTGTTTGCTTGACAGCTTCATTGTGTATGTATCAAGTTATTTATAAGCATTCCTAACAGCCAGTTGCGGAAGCTCTTATCAAAGCCTCTGTGTGGTGGAGGAATAGGCTACAGGCACTTTCCTGACTCAGATGCTGGACAGAAAAACCCCACCCCAGCCCTGATGGACTGGCCAAGAGGCATGTATTTATCTTCCTTAGTAACGGTTCTCTGAAGGAACCGAGAGGAGAGGCAAGCAGAGGAATAAGATGACCTGTGTCCGTTTCCATCTGGTTGTGGAGACGCCACTTAGTGGTTCCAGTCAAGAAACACTTTCAAAACAATGTAATCGGAAAGATAAAACAGACGGACAGACACTTTTCAAGATGCTATTCCCAGAAGCGGCTTGGTTTTTCTCACTGCTGCGACTCAAACTGAGAGCTGTCCTTGGAAAGGAAAGAAAAGGGGGGCCAGGGGTCAAACAACAGGAACAGACATTGAGGAAATGATACCTAGCTTTAATTAAGTGCATGTGCAAGGATAACATGCCACTGAGTTTGAGTCATGGGTTTTTCCTTCTCAGTGATGATTGAAGCACAAGTGTCTGTGTGGGCGGAGGGTGTTGTCTCTTTGATGCCATTTGGGGCCTAATCTACCCCGACCAGGAGGAGAGTTTGAGATTTCCTCAAAACAAAGGCAGTGCACATGGTCGGGCTGTGAACACCGGGCCCAAGTCCCCTGGTAACGTTGTTCCTAGGCTTGTTGGGGGAGATTTCCATCGGCAAAAAGGGCAGGTTGGTGCCCATGTCCCTCTGGAGCGTTGGGCTCCTGGATGCTCTTTGTGTCTGTGGAAATCTCCTCCTTCATTGTCCTTACCAAGCTTCAGTGATGCTGGCTAATGCCAGCTCTGCCAAATGTAAACAGTCCTGCTGAACTCCCTTTCCCTCAGGCAGGCTCTGTGAGGGGAGGAGAAGGAAAGGGATTGGTCAATGCACACGGAATGAATCTCTCTGTCTCCCCAAAGGACCATACAACATTCAACCTTCCTTGGATTCTTGAGGTGTCAGTTGTGCCTTTAAGTTCCAGCCCATATGCTGGGGCAGAGTACAGAGCCACCCCACCCCACAGGCGATTCAGGAGGGTTTCTCCCCCATACACAGACAATGCCTCCTGGAGCTTCCCAGATCCACAGAAAAGGAGCAAACAATTGGCTGTGCTGCTTTAAAGGGATAGGTTTCAGAGGAACAGCCGTGTTAGTCTGTATTCGCAAAAAGAAAAGGAAAAGGAGTACTTGTGGCACCTTAGAGACTAACCAATTTATTTGAGCATGAGCTTTTGTGAGCTACAGCTCACTTCATCAGATGTTTACCGTGGAAACTGCAGCAGACTGTGTATATAAAGTCTCTGTGTGTATATAAAGTCTGCTGCAGTTTCCACGGTAAACATCTGATGAAGTGAGCTGTAGCTCACGAAAGCTCATGCTCAAATAAATTGGTTAGTCTCTAAGGTGCCACAAGTACTCCTTTTCCTTTTCTTTTTAAAGGGATAATTCACCAGGCCCTGCCTACATGCTGTGTGAGCTCGCTGTCAGTTGGCTGCAGCAATAGCTGCTATGTGATGGTGCCCTGCAGACTGTCCAGAGCCCGTGAGCCATGTTGTCTTCTCTTTCGGCATAACCTGAGCTCTCATGACTCCCCCGTCTTTAACTCCTCCAGCTTTGGTCTCTGGGTTGTGATGACAAGGAGTGCTGGAAGTGGGTTTCTCTGGAGCCTCTCACCATTGCTCCTGACTCCATCCAAGTGCTCTTATTTTGTGTTTAAATAAAATCTTTGATTAGGTCCTGGAGCTACGCTCCAATCACAGTTGCCAGCCGTCAATTAGGAACACAGCATCCCCAGGCCAGATGGACAGTCATAGATTCTAAGGAACCTTTCTGATCATCAAGTTTCACCTCCTAGATAACACAGGCCAGCAAATGTCACCAAATCATTCCTGCGCCTAGCCCATCCCATCTGGATGAACTAGAGCCTGTCTTCTAGCAGGACATCGGATCTCGATTTAACGACTTCACATGAGGGAGAACCCATCACGTCCCTTAGTGATTTGTTCCAGTGGTTAATTACCCTGCCCGTAAAATATATGAGCATTATTTCTAGTCTGAATTTGTCTAGCTTCAGCTTCGTACTATTGGCTCTTATTGGACCCTGCATATAATGGAAAGACAGATCCAGATGAGGAGCTAATTCATCCTTACATGCAACTGCATTAAAACAAATATTAACATGAACTGTGAGCACATGCGGGGAGCTTCAGTCCAGATAACAATACTGATGCTTCACAAGGTGATCTGTATTTCTTGGCACTGAGTTTTCTTATTTGTGCTTTTAGGTCAGTGATTGTCACACTCATCGCAGCAGCTGTAAATAAGTCAACCTGATTTCTTCACACAAAGCCCAAGTTCATTTGACCTTGCTGATACCCTGGGAGTGCGGAACTATGCTTGCTGGAACTGGTCCAAAGAAGTGGTCTATGATTCATTCCTTCCTTCAGCTTCACCACAGCAGAGGCGGTGGTCCCCAGATGTCATGGACTGAAGCAGTTTATCAAACTGAATGCAGAGGGGGAAGTATGTGACCATCAAGACTCTTCTGGGATAGGCACCATGTTGCTTGCTGGCTTTCGCAAATTTGAATAGATTTAAGAATAAGGACAGGCTTTCAGAGAAGTCTTGTGGACAGCATGTGGATACCAAACATTTCAGTGCTGGGACAATTTCCATGTAACCCCCCCCCATCATCTTTTAAGTCTCTAGTTGCTTGCAAGTGTCTTAGGAACTACAGTGCTGGCATTTCATGAGGACTGAGCCTGGTGTAGAATCTCAGCTGTACTGGAATCTCTAACCAACAGGCCCGTGTGCCTACCTGCCTCCCCCTATTTCTCCAGCCTGCCCCTACTGCTATAGGAATGGAAAGGAGGAGGGTAGGAGAAATATGAGGGAATATTTATTTGGTGTCATTTTTCTTGTCCCGCTGGGGCAGGGAGCAGCCAAGCTGAACATCTCTGGCTTTCGTTTTGTCAGCTGCAATACTCATGTGATGTCCCAGAGTGACAGAGTTACAGCAGGAGCGAAGCTTCCCGGGAACGGTCACTTCATTGTTAGGTGCTGCCCCCCTGGAGGAGACATTTAACTGAGATCCCTAGTACCCAGCTCCGGTGGACCTCATTGACATTCTGTCTCTCAATGAGACGGTTTCTGTGCAACGGTTTCTCTTGTTTCACGCTGTGCGGGTCAGGACTGAATGGACTGTTTGTTGTTTGTTTGTAGTGTGTCTAGCACTATGGTGCCCCAGCCTGGTTCAGGCCTCTCTGTGCTAGTACAGATGATAATGAGACTTCATTGCTACATTTGGGTATGGTACAGTTACTGGATACAACTGTACTGCCGTTAACTGCCTCAAGTGCTGATGGTGATCTGTTGAGGTATTTCTAATGATTACCTGGCTATTGTTGGGGATGGCTTTACAATGTGAAGGGTATGAAGATGGTAGAAGTTGGGATTTAGGGGTACTCCTGCTGGAGGAAGGGATCAGGCTAGCCGGTGAGCTGACTCTACATATGATTGTAGTAAAGGCTGGCCTTGGCTGGAGTTTCCCTCAGAAACATCAGCCCTGATTCTGTCCAGAGCTATGTGTCATGCCAATCTGGATGGAATGTCTCAAGTGTGTTTGTGATGAGAAAATAGCTCACTCCTGCCACATCCTCCCAGTCACTAGGATCCCTGCAAAGCTGGGCCAACATTTCTGAATGGTTATTGTTACTTTTCCTGACAAAGACGGTCATGTAGGATTGCCCATTTTGGTTGCATGTATTTCTGGAGGTTTCATTGCTTGACATCTTTAATTAAAGATTAATCTTTAATTCCTGGAGACTCCAGGACAATCCTGGAGGGCTAGCAACCCTACTGTCATTCCCTCATGAAAAAAGTATTGAGGCCATGCACTAATGTGAAACCAATTTTGACCCTTATTCCCTGCCACAGGGGAAAGAGGACACTTGAGTTTATTCTGAATCTGATTGTTCCTTGGTTTATTCCCTCAACCCTTGGCAGCCCCTTACCTCTGCCTTGCTGACCGGGTGCAACAGCTCCTTCCAGCTCTAGACACAGCTTTTGTGGGTACTGTGCTTCCACGCATGGCGCCTTCTACCACAACTGCCCTGGAAGCCCCCACAGGGCAGAGGCAGCATGATCCAGTGGATAGGAGAGTGGCTTGCAATTCAGGACACCTAAGTACTAGTCCCAGGAAATTTGCCCCTTGGGGAATGTGGTTTCATCTAAACCAAAAATTTCTGCAGGAAAATGTCAGTCTTGCCTAAATGCTTCAGTTTTTTGTAAAGAAAAACCAAACAAAATATTACACTGCAAAATGAAATTAAATTTTTCTGTTTCACAACGTCAATAGAAAATACTTAGGTTTGACACGTGGATTCAAAGGAAACATGATTTCAAATGGGCATTTTGACTTACGTTGACATAAAAATGACTCATTTTGAGGTCAAAATATCATTTTTTTTCATTTTGAATTAACATTTTTAAATGGATTATTGTGTTTCTAAATTGCCAAATTGCCACTTTTCAGAACTTTTCATCCCACAAACATTTCAGATATTTCAAATTGTCATCCTGATTTGGGACAAAAATGTCAAATGATCAGAATTTCCTGGGGGATGGAAATTCCATTTTCCAAACAGCTGTGGGTCCGAGTTCTTCCAAGCAGAGACGGTCTCACAAAGGGGACGGTCTCAGGGGACACCATCACAGGGCCTAATAACATCAGCCACACTATCAGAGGCTTGTTCACCGGCACATCTACCAATGTGATATATGCCATCATGTGCCAGCAATGCCCCTCTGCCATGTACATTGGTCAAACTGGACAGTCTCTACGTAAAAGAATAAATGGACACAAATCAGATGTCAAGAATTATAACATTCATAAACCAGTCGGAGAACACTTCAATCTCTCTGGTCATGCGATTACAGACATGAAAGTTGCGATATTACAACAGAAAAACTTCAAAACCAGACTCCAGCGAGAGACTGTTGAATTGGAATTCATTTGCAAATTGGATACAATTAACTTAGGCTTGAATAGAGACTGGGAGTGGCTAAGTCATTATGCAAGGTAACCTATTTCCCCTTGTTTTTTCCTACCCCCCCCCCGACTTTCTTGTTACACCCTGGATTTGTGCTGGAAATGGCTCACCTTGATTATCATACACATTGTAAGGAGAGGTTTCAGAGGAACAGCCGTGTTAGTCTGTATTCGCAAAAAGAAAAGGAGTACTTGTGGCACCTTAGAGACTAACCAATTTATTTGAGCATGAGCTTTCGTGAGCTACAGCTCACTTCATCAGATGTTTACCGTGGAAACTGCAGCAGACTTTAAGGAGAGTGATCACTTTAGACAAGCTATTACCAGCAGGAGAGTGGGGTGGGAGGAGAAAACCTTTCATGGTTTGTATGTATAAGAACATCTTCTGTATTTTCCACAGTATGCATCTGATGAAGTGAGCTGTAGCTCACGAAAGCTTATGCTCAAATAAATTGGTTAGTCTCTAAGGTGCCACAAGTACTCCTTTACTTTTTGCGAATACAGACTAACACGGCTGTTACTCTGAAACCTCTCACAAAGTGTGTGTCTAGTGCTCAGTGTAATGGGGCTTTAGAGCTTGGTGGGGGCTTTTAGATGCTAATACCATACAAACAATGAAGGGAGATTCCACCGCATGGAGGGGAAAGCAGAGCTGATTAACCTGTGGTGGGGAGGGAGGAAAAACCTGGAGAAACATAGCTGGCTCTCTAGCCTTGTTCTCTCCGGGCGGGCGGCTGGCTCATCCCTCCTCATTCCACTGAGTAAGAACCATGTCCAGGGAGTTCTGTCGGGGGAGGGGAAGGGAAGAACGTATAGGAGACCTGGATCCCTTTTTTCTTGCAAACACAGGCTCTCCATGAATGCAGAGAGGGCACAGGGAGTCCTTTCCTTTTTGTTTATTACCGTGCAGCTGTTGAAAAGCCCACTGTGACCCTTTTGCTTTCCATGCAAGCTTTTCCCTATGGCTCTGTGCTTTTAGGGAATGTCTTCACAGCACAAAATGCTGTGTTCTTAACTCAGTTTAGCCTGTAGCAAAGTGTTGGGTTGAACTCAAGCTGCTAACCCAAGTTCAAAGCCAAGTTGCTGTGTCTTCACTGCTATTTTAATCCAAGTTTGCTAATGCAGGTTAGTGAACTGAGTTAAGAACACACCTTGTTTTGCAGTGTAGACATGCCCTTGGAGGGTCATAGGCCACACGAGTCTCTGATGAAGCAAACTCTTTACATCTGAGTCATTATTATTAATCGTTCCCCACCGTATGCAGCACTACACGCTCATTTGTGAGGACAGGCTAGTGACCCTGGAGTCTCTCTCCCAGTTCAGTTCTTTGTTTCTGTGGATTTCTATTAGTGAATTGTAAATACCCTGGTACTCTTTGAGAAAACTGAGAGCAAGGGCATCATGCCTGGCTGGATCCCACCTCAAGAAAGAGGAGAAAACAAAAGAGAAAGGAATAAAAGACGAGAGAGTGAGGCCATGTCTACACTACAAAATCGTTGACCTAACGTACATCGGCATACAGCTATAAGTTATAAAATTGCTTGTGTCTGCATATAACCTACACATCTTCGGGATGTGGTGTTCTGTCCCATCTTGTGGCACTGAGACCACTTAGAGAGAGAGTTAATGAGTCTACTCAACAGCCTTAGCTAACAGCAAGTTGGCTTTTAGCTCAGGCAGTAGAGGCTCATGCACTAAGCTCCAGAGGTCCCATCCTGCCCGCCGATGACTGGGCTCCATTGGCATTACAAGTGGGGGCTCGTGTGGGATTTCAACTGGGAAGCCCGCTTGTAACGCCGACACACCCCGGTTGTCCGCAGGCAGAATCGAACCGGAGACCACTGGAGCTTAGTGCATGAGCCTCTACCGCATGAGCTAAAAGCCAACTGACTATTAGCTAAGGCTGTGGAACAGACTCATTTTATCTCTCTCTTTAAGTGGTCTCAGTACCATTAGATGGGACAGAACACCACACCCAGAAGGTGCGTGGGTTACATACGCACACTTGGCTCCTTGTGTGAGCAGTGAGCATCCTCATCAGCAGCACTTGTATCAATTGTACTATCAATGTGGAGCATTGTGGGATGGCTCCTGGAGGCCAGTAACAGTCAATGTAAGCAACGCAGTGTCTACACTGACACTGCATCAACCTAATTACATCGACCGTGACTCTATACTGCTCGTGGAGGTGGTGTTACTAAATATGCATAGAGAGGCACGTAGTTGGCAGGAGGCAAATTTAAGTGACTACACTTCCACAGCTAGGGTGATGCGAAGCAGCTTACATTGGCCTAATCGTGTAGTGTAGACCAGGTCTACGTGAAACAACCCCAAGCACTAAGCAGCCTCCAGATGAGGCTGAGTTCCAAGGCTGACGGGAAACAGGAGCCAGACGCTAAGGAAGGAAAATGAGGACAAGAGGAAAAGCCCCACCCCAAAGAGGAATGTCTGCAGGAAGACGGGGTTGCAGGACAAAAGAAGAGCAGCTGCAGCAAAGAGGCCCAGATCTCAATGGGGAAAAAGGGGAGGGGCCATCTCCACAGGAGCAGAGGGAGGAAAAAGATGAAACTATCTAAAAGGTGCAGAAGCAGCAAATAAAATAATTGAAAATCAGAGTTTGTGGAGGCTCCGGAGTTGCTTTTCCAGGGAAACGGAAAAGTCTGGGTTTTCTGTGACCCTCTCTGAAAGCTTTAACAACAGTGCTGAGGAATGAGCAGGGCCAGGGAGGTCTGCCATTGCAAGGAGTTCTGCAGAAATCAAAACTGCTCACAGTGGCACATGCAGGCTGGGACCAGCTGATTCATCAACAGAGGTGTGAATGCTTTTTGGGGAGAGAGGGTCATGGGAACCCCAGGGTCTTGGGGAGGCAGGCACGGTCTGGGTTCTGTGAAAGTTTCAGCAGAATTGCCATGTTCCTGGGGAAGGCTTTGATTCCATCAAATCAGCACGACTGGATGGAAGACTGTTCTGTAGGAAAATACCCAGCCACTCTTCTGTGGGAAAATGCTGATTCGATGGAATCAAAATGTTCTGTGGATACCTGGCCATTCTGTCAAAACTTTCTTTCTCCCTGGGCTAGCTGGGACTGGTGGGCTGCCGGGCTCCCAGGTCCACAGGGCTGGCTCATTCCTTGGTTAGCTCCCAGGCTCTGTAGCTAGCCCCTTCCAAAAACATCCAGCCTCTTCATCCATGAGGAAGGCCACTGGTAAGCCAAAAAATTCCATTTAGTCTCTCCTGAAATGAAATTTTTCTGCAAATCCTTTCATGTGAAAAATTTCACATTTTTGATTTTTCATCGTGATTCAGGATTTTTTTTTAAGGTGGTTTTTCACAGGAATGGATTTCTATTTTCCAACAAGCTCTGTTAAGGAGTACCAAGTACGTTCCCTCATCCACACTGGGGGAGCCAGTGCAGACCTCACACTGATGACATCAGGTCTAAGTCCAGACCAGAAGACTGCAGAGAAAGAAGTGAAGAAGCTGTCTGATGTTATATTTCCCTGGGAAAAGTGTGCAGCCCCTACTGGAATGTCAAAGGAAAGGGGAGAATGCAGATTTCAGTGCAGTGAGGGTCAGCAAACAGGAATGGAAAGTAGAAAACCTGAGTGATTCCAGGAGAAGCCTTAGAAAGCAGGAAACAAAGAATGGAAAACAAGGTGGAGAGGGTATGGCAAGACTCCCCAGGGTCCATGGAGACTGTGCCAGTTGCATGCCATCAATGTGTGAAAAGAGGATCTTCAGAGCTGGTAGAGCAAAGCAGAGCCAGAGGGGGAGGAGATAATGTTCTTCTAAGAAAGGGCCACTGTAAGATGTGCAAAGGTCTGCTGCTGTCATGCTGAGACAGATGGAAGAGAACTGGAGGAAGAAGAGCTATTAATAGCAGGTGTGGGAACAGAGTCAGAGGACTCACTCCACTGGTTTATTAAGTTTGTCACAGTGGTATGAAATTAGCCTTTCATGCATGCTTCAAACACTGCTGAAAGGAAACCACTTCTGTTGTATGACCTTCATTAAGTACGATTTTCAAAGGCTCATAACGTGGTCCAGTCAAAACCAATTTGCACTCGAATGCCCCAAAGCGCTTCTCAACAATGATGGCTATTTCCCTGCCAAATTTTCAACTTTCTACCCCCAACTGTTTCACTGAGACTGCTGTTCAAAACAAAGGTGGGAAGAATGTTTTGGGGGTTTTTAATAACAGAGAAAGTGTTTTTCTTTCACTCTCTTCTTACTCAATAGTGGCTGAACTAATTTTGCTCAGAAAATGTCACCTTCTGGCAGAGATCAAACCTGGAAGATTTCAGCCCAAATGGGAAGCGTTTTGGAAAGTTATAAGGAACTGAAAACAAAGGGTTGGTCTTAAATGCTTATAGAATTTGAACTACAGTGGTTGCTGCTACTCTAATAAAATGAGTAAATACTATATAAGAATATTTATTTTGCTACAAGAATGAATTCTCTTTTCTACTGTTTACATTGTGTACTGCTCATCCAAAGGGACCTGCTATTACATACTGAATAGTACTTAGAATTTAAAGACCTTCAGTGCACCCACCATGAACCCTCTGTTGAAGCCAGATATTAGAAATGAAGTGTGCTGGATATTTCTTTAATTCTCTGCCTAGTGAAACAAACCTTTTCCAAAAAATTTCCAATACACTCTGATAAACAACCCAGCATTCTGGCTTACCTGCCCTTATAAAATAATGCTAAGAGAACAAACATGAGCAGTCTTTCTCTTGGAACTGCCTGGTTTTGGATTGGCTTCTGCCTCCACCAGGTGGTGTTTTTTAGTGTTTAGTATTTATTTCATTTATCATTGTGACTATCTTTTGTGGCTTGTACAGCACTCCTTGTTCTTTGGCAAAGGGCAGAAGTGGGGAGCAAGCAGATTAGAAATAAAATCATTGTTAGGCTGAGATTTTCAAAGCAACCTATGGGATTTGGAAGCATTAAGATTAATGGAAATTGGGTATCCAAATCTCCTAGACAGCTTTTTAAAATCTCAGCTTTGGGTTCTACTCCTTTGTGGATGTGGGTTGTTGCAGAGAACATTTCATCTGTCTGAAGTGCATCAAAGATTGGAAAACTTGTCACTACGGCAGGTCTAAACTTTGCCATGACATTTTTTTCAATGGAAAATGGCTTTTTCCTCTGAACTCAAATGTCTACATTTGTCACTGAAAAATCAAAAACTGATTTTTTTTGTCTTTCTGTTTTTAGAAACCAAAACCCTTAAATTTTGGAGGGTTATAGTTTTGCGAGGTTTTTTTTTACCAAAACCTGAAAATTGTCAAAGAAAAAATGTTGATGAAAATGAAAAAAGTGTTCTTTTTTGTCATAATTTTTCACAAGAGGGGGAAGAAAAACATTTCCCAACCAACTCTACTTGTCAGTTTCACTTTCCTGATGCTGGTCCATAACTGGAGCAGTAGCAAGAGCTGAGCCATCAGCCAAAGATCCAAATAAGTGAGTGGGGGAGCATCCACTGAACAGTGGGGGAAAACAAAAAAAGGAGAAAAACCTCAGGTTTTGTCATTTGTCATTAAAAAAAAATAGGTGGGGGGGAAGAATTCTAGCCCTGTAAGTTGCAAAGAAAAGCTTAAATAATGACTCAAGTGTAACTAATGCAGTTGCGTCTGCCTGAGGGCCTGTCTACACAGAGAAGTTTAGTAGCATAATTTAGCTATTGTGTTAGGTTCTCTGCAGATTCAGGGCTTGTCTACATGTGGAAGTTTACTAGCATAACGATACTGGAATAATCACCTCACTGTAGTTTTACTACTATTACTCCCCGTGTTGACACTCATTTTGCAATAAGAAGGCCTATTTTTGCTTTAGCTTATGTCACACCGGAAGTGGTTTAAGCGCTAAACCATAAAGAGGCACTTATTCCAGAATAAGAGTGTCCACACATGCAGTTATACTGGTATAATTATTCCTGTACAGTTATGACAGTAAATTTCCCCATATAGGCAAGCACTGAATCTGCAGAGAACCTGACACAATAGCTTTGAGAGGAGGAACCAATGGAGCGATGTCTGCCTGAATTTGCAGAGAGCCTGATACAATAGCTCTAAGAGGGAGGATCTGCCCCATGTATTTCCATGGAGTGTTAACACCAAGACTCACTGCTCTAAGAAAGCCCACCAAGGGGACTTTTGTGTGGGGCAGAAGGGGAAGAGTACAGCAGGCCTAGCCAGTCCACCCAAGCAGATATCTCCTGCCAGCTGAGGTAAGTACTGGGGTCCCTGTGTTGCCAGCCTTATCTCTGGGGGGTGTGGGGGTGTCTAGAGGGTGTCCCATGGCCAAATTGCCTGGGGACCTGGATTGCATCAATCCAGCTCTGCAAAGAGTGAGAGGGTCCTGCTGGCTAGGGAGCGGCAGCCAGCTGGGCTGAGTGGGGGAGGGAGGAGGCGGGGAACCCCTGCACCCAGACCACTCTGGAGGGAGTGCCTGCAGGAGGTGGCATTTATTTATACACTGGGGAGGAGAGAAGGGGTATGGCTCGGCCAGCTCACTTTTCACAGCAAGGGAGGGGGAGCAGGACCTGAGCTGCTGGGAGCTTCCCAGGCTGGGAGGTTCCATGTCCTTACCTCTCCCACTGTGGAAAGTGGAGCAGCCCATCCTGCCCCTGCCCCTGCCCCCTCACATCAGAAAAAGCAACAGCCAGTGGCAGGGCCCTGCTGGGTCGGGTGGCTCTGGGCATGGAGGGGCCAGGCCGGTGGCTGGGCTGGCTGGCCTTGGGGTTGGAGCCAATGGAGCCTGCACAGAGGTGGGGCCAGGAGGGCCTGACACCTGCTGTGCTGAGGACCTTCCCTGTCCCCCCACAAGCAGCCCAAGAAGGGGTCCTCTCTGCACCCCACCAGCCCCCAAGTACCTGGGTGGGGAGCTGCTTGGGGGCTCTGTCATGAGCCTACCCCTGGGGCCCAGCCAGGGAGCACATGGCACCCCTTGTACCTAGAGTGACCAGACAGCAAGTGTGAAAAATTGGGATGGGGGTGGGGGGTAATAGGCGCCTATATAAGATAAAGTTCCAAATATCGGGACTATCCCTATAAAATCGGGACATCTGGTCACCCTACTTGTGCCTGGCTGCTGGTTCATGGAGGCAGTGGCGGCGGCGGCGGCGGGGGGAAGCTGCTATTGAGCAGGGGGCTGCTGTGGAGAGTGAGCTGTGTAGGGGAGAGGGGTCAGCAGAGGCTACTGCCCCGGGGAGCGAGGGCCGCCTGAGTGGGCATGACAGGCATCATGCTATGGGCTGGCACTCAAACACCACGGTGATGGCGCAGCGTAACAGCCCCTATAAAATAGTCACAATTTGATCCCTCTGGGGGCCTGGCACTGCATAGCCATGCGCCACACCTTATTCGGGGCAGATTGTAAAACTTCAGCCTAAGACATCACAAAAGTGACTTATGCTGCATTTCAATAGCCTTCCAAGGAAGTCAACCCTCACTCACATCTGTCCCTTCCCACCTCATGTGCATTTCTGAGCTGGGCGTTGCTGTGCAATTTACAGTCTCCCACAGCTGCAGGAACAAAACTGGGTCAATGGTGGGAACCTGGAATTTGGCTTTTGATGCCTGCTGGAAAGGCAGGTGCAAGGTCTAAGCCAGAGCTTTTTGATCCATTTTCTTGCAAATCTTACAACCCATAGTCACAGGGACTCCATTACCTTCCCAGTGTGGAAATAAGATCAACCGTTTTGACTGTGAATAATTTAAAGTGATTGATTAACTCAGCCTCATTCTCAACTTGCAGTGAGTAGAATTCAGTTTTCTAGAGTGTTCTTTGTTAATCAAATGTACTTACTTTTTTCAACCCACTTGTTTCCCTCTATGACTGGATCACAAACACTTAGCTGCTGGTATTGTTCCCTGATATTTGAAATTTGAGTTGTCATGAGGCACATAAACCACGTTATTGTTTCTGTTCCTTGACTGTGGGAGAGTAACTCTTATAATCAGCAGAGCCTGAAAGGGTTTGACTCTCTCCTGCAGAAGTAGAAGTAGAGCAAGGTAGCAGACTAACAGGAATAGGGAATTTTAGCAAAATGTTAAATCTTTCCCTTTCTAGACCACACAAGCCTTGTTTAGCACATCATTCCTGCCATAATGAGATGACTATAAAATGTATTTTCAAGGATCAGAGTTATATTAAATTCTTTCTCATCACATTCACACAAAGCAATTGCCTGAAAATCCTGCTTTGAATGGGGTAGTTAGCTTCTTGTCTGAGGGCATGGCTACACTTGCAGATGTAGAGCGCTGTGCGTTAAACCAGCCCTCAGAGACCACAGCAGGGAAAGCGCTGCAGTCTGTCCACACTGTCAGCTGCAAGCGCACTGGCGTGGCCACATTTGCGGCACTTGCAGTGGCATTGGGAGCGGTGCATTATGGGCAGCTATCCCACAGAGCACCTCTTCCCATTCTGGTGCTGTGGCTTGTGGGAAGGGGGTGGAGGGTGCAGGACATTCTGGGTCCTGTCCCAAAGCCCCGTGATGCATCGGTTCGCATCCCAGCAATCCCTGTGCTTCTGTCCATATTTGGCGCCATCTTTCAATGTTTTTTGTACTGTGCACTCTGTCTTCCCTTTCGGTCTGCGGGAATGGAGCCCAAACTGCTGAGGAGTACGCTGACGAGTCTCGCCAGCATGCCACGTTTGGCAGTCGAGTTATTCTTTATGATCCAAAGTGACAGTGAGGGCTCCGACGATGATATTGACTCAAGTAATGCATATGACATGAGTTTGCTTGTGGCATTCACGGACATGCTCACCACTGTGAAACATCACTTTTGGGCTTGGGAAACAAGCAGTGAGTGGTGGAATCACATCATCATGTAAGTCTGGGATGACGAGCAGTGGCTGCAGAACTTTCGGATGAGAAAAGCTACTTTCATGGGACTGTGTGCTGAGCTCGCCCCCACCCTGTGGCGCAGAGACATGAGATTGAGAGTTGCCCTCATGGTGAAGAAGTGGGTGGCTATTGCAATCTGGAAGCTGGCAACTCCAGACAGCTACCAATCGGTCGCTAACCAGTTTGGAGTGGGGAAATCGACCGTTGGAATCATGTTGATGCAAGTTTGCAGGGCCATTAATCGCATCCTGCTCAGAAGAACTGTGACTTCGGGTAACATGCATGGCATTGTGGATGGCTTTGCACAAATGGGTTTTCCTAACTGCGGAGGGGTGATAGATGGCACACATATTCCAATTCTGGCACCAGCCCACCTAATCTCCAAGTACATTAATCGGAAGGGATATTTCTTTATGGTTCTCCAGGTGCTTGTGGATCACCATGGGTGTTTCATTGCCATTAACACAGGCTGGCCTGGAAAGGTGCATGACACACGCATCTTTCGGAACACTGGCCTGTTCAGGAAGCTGCAAGCCGGGACTTTTTTCCCAGACCAGAAGATCACCGTAGGGGAAGTCGAAATGTCCATTGTGATCTTGGAGACCCCGCTTACCCTTTAATGCCGTGGCTCATGAAACCCTACAAAGGGAGCCTTGACAGCAGCAAGGAGTGATTCAACAACAGGCTGAGCCGGTGCAGAATGACTGTGGAGTGTGCTTTTGGCTGTTTAAAGGGCTGCTGGCGCTCTCTGTATGGGAAGCTGGACCTAGCCGAAGACAGCATCCCCGCGGTTATATCCATGTGCTGTACCCTCCATAACATTTGTGAAGGGAAGGCTGAATGATTCACTCAGGCATGGAACTCAGAGGTTCAACACCTGGCGGCTGAATTTGAACAGCCAGAGAGCAGGGCTATTAGAGGGGCCCAGCGTGGGGCTGCAAGGATTAGGGATGCCTTGAGGGAGCAATTTGAGGTTGAAAGCCACCAGTAATGTCTGGTTCCCTGCATGGGAGTGAAGTGCAGTGGTTCCAATGTTAGTAGGAATCTGTGTTTGCTAAGCTGACTTGCAGTGCCTGTTTCTTTCCTGGGCTAAGGTATCTTTTACTTTACGCAATAATAAAGAATTTTTTCAAAGCCAAAAAATCCATTTATTGAAAAACAACTGCTTAGGAAACAGAAAAGGCAAGGGGGTGAGGTGAGGAACAGTACAACCACAGATTTGCGTATGTCCTGTTATCATACTCAGCCTTCCTGTCTGGAGTGCTGTGCAATAAGTGCTGCACTTCAGGATGGCTGTACTGGGGTTGAGTGGGTAAGGGTCATAGTTTTCAGGGCTGGGTGGTGAAGCTACAGGTGTTGGAGGCAGCTGGTGGCGGTAAGAACCCAGATGTTGGGGAAAGTGGGCTGGAGGTGACATGGGGGCACAAGGGAAAGAGCTTTGGTACAACGGCTGCAGTGGGGGCATCGGGCATGGTAGTGCTCCATCTGCATGGCTACGAGTGCCTGGATCGAGTCCGCTTGGCGATCCGTTATGCTGATCAGCTGATCCGTGCTTTGCTGCTGGAGCACTGTGCTTTTGTGCCGGCGCGCCTCATTCTGCTGGCAGACCCTCCTTTCACTGTCCCGCCGCTCCTGCACTTTTCGATTTTCATGACTTGAATGCTGCATTACTTCATGCAACATGTCTTCCTTGCTTCTACACGGCCTCTTTCTGATTCTTTGGAGTCTTTCGGCTGGTGAGAACACGGACGGCTGAGATCTCAAGGTTGCATCTGTAAAGGCAAAATGCAACACTTAACAGAGGCAGCATTGTTCACACCAGACAGAGCAATGATTCTCCTGTACTTAAGGGCAAGCACAGTCTACACAATAGCATAATTTGTCCATCCCAAAGCGAGTGCACATAACCCATGGGAGCCTCAAAATGGGAGTAAGCACAGGGTCAAGCGTGACTGATTGTTTCACGGCTGTACTGTCCTCTGGGTTTCTGTGCCTTGGGGAGAGCCAACAGTGGCAGGGGTCCCCATGCTGAACACTATCCCCACATTTTCCACAGGAGTTCGTCCTGAAAGATATCTTGCTGCTGAGGGTGACCTGAGAAGCAAGGGAGGGTCTTCTACTGCAATGCGGATTCCACCCTGGCCCATATGCAGCTTGCCTGTGTGGAGTATGGAGCAATGGTCCCCCACCCCTCATGGCACAATGGCACGGACAAGTTAGCCTGACTGGGACAAGGAACATAGTGGCTCTCCCAAGAAACCTGGGCAAGTGCATTGCCCAAATTCTGACTGAGACCTTTGAAGAGATCGCTGAGGCCGATTACCACAATGTGAGAGCACACATCAACCCCCTACTCCCGCATCTAGGCACGCATGCAGCCCCAACCCTCCTCACCCCAAGAGCCCACACCGAATATCATAGAATCAATCATAGAATCATAGAATATCAGGGTTGGAAGGGACCTCAGGAGGTCATCTAGTCCAACCCCCTGCTCAAAGCAGGACCAATCCCCAACTAAATAATCCCAGCCAGGGCTTTGTCAAGCCTGACCTTAAAAACCTCTAAGGAAGGAGATTCTACCACCTCCCTAGGTAACGCATTCCAGTGTTTCACCACCCTCTTAGTGAAAAAGTTTTTCCTAATATCCAACCTAAACCTCCCCCACTGCAACTTGAGACCATTACTCCTCGTTCTGTCATCTGCTACCATTGAGAACAGTCTAGAGCCATCCTCTTTGGAACCCCCTTTCAGGTAGTTGAAAGCAGCTATCAAATCCCCCCTCATTCTTCTCTTCTGCAGGCTAAACAATCCCAGCTCCCTCAGCCTCTCCTCATAACTCATATGTTCCAGACCCCTAATCATTTTTGTTGCCCTTCGCTGGACTCTCTCCAATTTATCCACATCCTTCTTGAAGTGTGGGGCCCAAAACTGGACACAGTACTCCAGATGAGGCCTCACCAATGTCGAATAGAGGGGAACGATCACGTCCCTCGATCTGCTCGCTATGCCCGTACTTATACATCCCAAAATCCCATTGGCCTTCTTGGCAACAAGGGCACACTGCTGACTCATATCCAGCTTCTCGTCCACTGTCACCCCTAGGTCCTTTTCCGCAGAACTGCTGCCTAGCCATTCGGTCCCTAGTCTGTAGCTGTGCATTGGGTTCTTCCGTCCTAAGTGCAGGACCCTGCACTTATCCTTATTGAACCTCATCAGATTTCTTTTGGCCCAATCCTCCAATTTGTCTAGGTCCTTCTGTATCCTATCCCTCCCCTCCAGCATATCTACCACTCCTCCCAGTTTAGTATCATCCGCAATATCTTCCTTCCCAAAATAAAAGCAGCTTGCCAGGAACCTCCTCTGGTATTTGTCCTTCCCCAAGGACCAGCCACCATGACTGGCTACCTTCCTCTTGGCTTGAGAACAGCTCCTGGCTGCATGCCTCTAGGGATTCTGGGGTGTCTTCCTCCTCCTCAGTACCCTCGCTCCCACTTTGCTCCTCCTCCTCCTTCTCCCGCCTTGTTGAACTGGGCTCTGAAGTGTCCATGGTGGTACTCAGAGTGGAGGTGAGGTCGGCCCCAAGTATCGCGTCCAGTTCTTTGTAGAAATGGCAGGTCACATGGGCAGCACTGGAGCAGCTGTTTGCTTCCTGGGCTTTGTGGTAGGCATTCCGCAGCTCCTTCACTTTAATCCTGCACTGCAGGGCGTCCCGGTCATGGCCCCTTTCTATCATGTCCCGTGATATCTGCCCGAAGGTATCATAATTCCTACGGCTGGAGCGCAGCTGGGACTGGACAGCTTCCTCCCCCCCAAACACTGATGAGGTCCAGCACCTCGCCATTGCTCCATACTGGGGATCACCTGGCACTTGGAGGCATGGTCACCTGGAAAGATTTGCTGAGAGCACTCCACGCCTGGCTGAGCAAACAGGAAGGGGATTTTCAAAATTCCCAGAGAATTTAAAGGGTGGGTCTGACGGTTGGTTACCTGAGGGCAGGGCAGTAGAGTTCAAAGTGATGACCAGAGTGTCTAGAACAGGCATTGTGGGACACTTCTGGAGGCTGATCAGAGCACATTAACAGACCAGGGTGTCCACACTGGTGCTGCGGCACTCCAGCGGGGGTGCACAAAACAGTATTCCACTCGTCAAGGTGGAGTACCAGGAGTGAACCAGCTGCGGAGTCAGAGCGCTTTACGTGCCTTGCCAGTGTGGATGGGTAATGAGCTAGTGCGCCCGGGACTCCTTTAATGCGCTGTAACTTGCAAGTGTAGCCAAGCCCCGTGTCATGTAATTGCCTCTGGTGCAGGATACTGACACTCTAACTTGTAAGTTTTTTGAGGTCTGAACTGTCTGTTTATACAGCTCTTAGGTCAATGACCTCCTGCTCTTTGAGCTGGACTCCGAGTTGCTATGGCAAAACAAACAATTATTTCATTATAGTATTACTATGAGTGTACTGGTCTGGTCCATATTTACTGGTCTGCATCCTGTCACCCTTCTGCTAGGTTCTCATTCATGGTCAGCAGACATTTACCAGGCACCCATCTGGCCACAGCCTTGCAAATGATACAAATGATGGGAAAGGATTTCTTAATCCCTGCCCTTTTTATTGAGAATCCCAAGTGAGGTATGCTCGAATCATCCATTTCTCACTTCCTCTTTCTGAAGGTTGAAGGTTGTTTTCCTCTCTGGGCTGTTATGGTGTGAAATGCTCAAAGGCTGAGACTTTAAAATCTGTCTGAGGATTTATATGCCAGGTTCCATTAAAAATAATGGGTATCCATATCCCCACCCCCACCCCACCAAAAAAGGCCAAGCTTCGCCCTTCTGTAACTCCACTGACTTCAGAGGAGTTACCAGCAGGGAGGAATTTGACCGTGAAACTCAAATAGCCTATTTATAAGCAAGACACTCAGAATACAGTGATCAGACAAAAAAAGTCTGCTTAAGAGATCTAGTCTGAACCACTACAAAACTCATCTAGATAGGCTCCCCTGGGGTTCAGTTACACTACTCTCTAGAAACATAAAGATTCTCTTTCTCCCACCCTGGCCCTTCCAGGATCTCAGCCTGCTAAAGTCACATCCCTCTGGTATCCAGTCTCCCAAATCACCCTCACAGCCTTGTGCCTTTCAAGTTTATTTGATGTTCCTGATTTACTATCTACAAAGGCTTGCCTTCACCATCATCCCTCACGGGGGTTGTCTAAAATAGGATGTTGAATTTAAAGCAGGGTCAGTTAACACATTAGCTAACTCTAGACTTTTCCCTAATGTAGAAATAGGTTGCCTTGAATTATCTGGTCGAAATCAATTCTAAGGGGGAGCCTAGAGTGTTACTATGAATCTGTGCTAGGGAAATGGTCAGGGCTATGTTAACTGACCCTAACCTAACCTTGACCTCTTCTCCTAATCTAGACATACCCCAAGGGGTGTTTCCCTGGGCCTGCTCCCATTCCATTCAGGATTGTATTCACCTCTGGGGTTAACCACTGTCACTTCCTCTTTTGGTGTTCAACCTTTGTTTTCTCAAATGTTCCTTGGAAGGTAGAGCCAACATTTGCAATCCTCCACCCTGGGAGGAACTGATTGTCTGCTGTTGGAAGAAGTCCTTTTGGGATTCTGATAAGCCCTCTTTCAAGTGTTTGCTGTTTCTGAAGGAAGGCGTTAGCTTATGAGTCAGCTCAGTCTGTCTTTCAAGCAACAAAAGTTGCTTCCTCTTACCAGCAATGCTGATCTTGATCAAAGATCATTATTGGAAGAGTGAAACCAGTCTGGCTGTCACAGTTTGTAAACTGCTGTCATCACCACAGTCACTGACACAAGGTAATTGTGTGCGCACACCCAGCCCTGGTTGTGAAGGGAGCGGGTAGATCCTTGTCTGGCTCCCTTACTTGCCTCTGTGCCAAGGCTCTGAGGTGGAGTTTTGACTCTCTGCTGTGTCATGTAATGACCCATCCCATATTTCCAGTGAAAACGACTTGCACGTGCAAGTTTAAAAGACTCTACACATGAGAACTCAAGCCTGCAGGGTTCACAGTTAAATCTCAGTGAACAGTTATACTCAGATGTTCATGGGTAACACTTACAGAAAGAGCACAAATGCAGCTGCAGCAAATTCATTTTTAAAAGCTAATGGGATAATGTTGTATCTACCTTAATGCTGTTTGGAACGGCCCAGCCCATGCATTGAGACCAACAATCCCCAAAGAATTCCACCATGGGCTTTCTTTGTTTACTTCTCTAAGATCATTCCATATGCCATAATCCTCCATCCTCTCTTGCTGTCTACCCTTCTATCAAGCCATTTGCCTTCATGCCCCTTTGGCATAGAGCTGGTTGGCAATTTTTTGACTAACAGGTTTTTGTTGGAAAATGCCATTTCATCACACCCAAAACTTTTCATGGGAACATATCAGTTCCAACAAAATTTTCACTAGGAAAAGTTTTTCAGGTCAAAATCAGAGCAAGGACTTGAACCTGGGTCATCTAAATCCCAATGGAGTACACAAACCACCTGCCTATGCTGGAGTGACAGGCTTGTGAATCACCTTCTTGCCCCCAGCCTCCAGCTTGAGAGAGTCATGCTGGTACTTAATGGAGTGTCAGCTCCCGGACAGCACCAGCCTTTCAGTGACTCAAGCACTTCCCTTTGGTCTATGACAGCCCTGACTTTGCCTTTCAGGTTAACACAAAGTGCACCTCCGTCCCCTTGAAGCATCCCCCGTGGTACCCAGCCCCTGACATTGGCTACTCACAGACATCCCAAATCCTCTGCCCCAAAGGAGCAGTGTTATCCTAGTTTTACCTTAAACTACTGCTCCTGTGTAACATACAGCACTTGTAATGAAACAAAAGGTTTATTTAAGAATGAATAGGAAGAGGAACAAAAGGGTATAATGGAAACAAATGGTCACAATACAAAACAAGATAATAAAATGTGAACTATTGACTACACTTATCAATAGTTTCCTTGCCTATCTAATAGAGTTGGTTGTTCCCCCAAAGTTCAGTCTGTTGCAGAGCTGGCTGGCTTTCCAGGAACTAGGATCCAAACTTTCATGAAAAACACCCCCACTCAACAAGTGAATGGATCCAGTGAATGGATCCAGAGGGCCTCTCCCCACTATGAGTTATAATGAAACAGTCTGTCTTTATCCATGGACAGGGCCAACCCCTGTCTGTTGTAATGTTCCTTCTTGACCTCCAAGGGGTTTCGATTGTTTGCAGTTGTGTTCCATTGACTGTTCTGGGATGGAGCAATGCTGGACAACTGAGCCTGGCATTACATCGCTGGCTGACCAGGGAGGGGTGACCATTCCATTTGCATGAATAGGCCATCACTGAATAATATTACTGCCTGGCGACACCTTTTAACCTTACGACCATCAGGGCATAAACACCAATATAGCTATGTTATTCCTTAAATATCAATATCACGCATACACCAGGATTATGTGCCAGGATTATGCTTTCAATAGAGACTTTATATGTTACCTTTTATGGACAATTACCCTGTAAGCAGTGTATTTGATGTAGTGAATTTGTAGATCTGAGACTAAAGTTGTTTGCAAAGATGAGAGGACTCTTTGCCAAGGGATCTTTGTATCACAGGATGATCTCCATTTTCCTCCTGGAGCTGTTCTGCTTTATATACATAATTAAATGTTCAGTGGGCCAGAGAGAGACTGACTCTGCAGCCCTATGATTCAGGCAATTAGCTGGGATGTGGGAGACCCAGCTCCAAGTCCCTAATCTGTCTGATTTAATGAAAGGACTTGAACCTGGTTCTCTTGCATCCCAAGTGAGGGCCCTACCCACCTAACTCTTGGCCATTTTGGGGTGTCTCTCTCTCTCTCTCTGTTTTTATATGAAAAATTTCCAGAGGTGTCAGCTTTGCTCCGATACAGAACAGGAATATTTTTGAAAAAGTTTAATGGGATGGGGAAACCATTTCCCACCCAGGTGTACTTCAGTCATCTGCTCCACACCTATTACTGTGTTTAGAGCTCCCCACCTGGCCCTGTGCTGAATGACCAACCTCTCTTCACTCAGCCCCCTCCTTTTAGCTCATGTCCTCCACAAAGCCTTGCACCAGTAACGCATCGGGATGGATAATTTCACATAAAATGACAGGCAATGTTTCCACTGTTTTGTGATTTATCTCTCACCTTGTCAGCTGGTGCATTGTGGGCCAGATTTTCAAAAGAACTCTTGGTCAGATTTCCAAGGGCTCAGCACACTCACTCAATTTACAGAGGACTCAGCTTTCATTTAAGCACCTAACTAGGGGGGCCAGATTTTCAAGAAAGCTCAGCAGTCAATAAGCTTGCATTGTGCTGAATTTCTTGAAAATCAGGCAGGACAGGTCAAACACAGAGAGCCTGACTAGCACTGATTGTGTGTCTCTGTGTTGTACAGTGTGGATCATATTAATAATGCTCCATTGACAATAATAGACAAGAAACATTCAGCTTTGGGTCTAAGTGTCTCACCTTCAGAACATCATGGTTAAATCACCAGACTGGGATTTAGGAGATGTGCGCTTTAGCTCCCAGCCCTGCCATAGGCAATGCTGGGCAAGTTGCTTTATCTGCCTTAGCTCCCCAGCTGTAAAATGGGGAAAATCCTTCCTTTGTCTATTTAGACAGTAAGTTCTTTGGGGCAGGAGCTGTCTTTTACTCTGTATTTGTACAGCACCAAGCATGATGGGACCCTGATCTCAGTTAGGTTCCTGTAATGTAATATAAACAGTAATAATAATACCAGGCATTCCTGTACCAATGAATCTTTTCGGCCATAAGAGGGGAAAAAACAGTAAGACCAAAATTTTCACTGTTCTTAAGAATCTGTGACTCCATGTTTCGTGCCTTTCAGAGCTGAAGCCCAAAGGTTTCTGATTCTATCTTCGCTAGCTTACGTTACATGAAATAGTCCATAAAGTGTTATATATAGCTGCACATTGTCCCTCTCCCATCAGGCTGTGGGGAAAACAACAGCGATTGAAGTGCTTGCTTTCCCCCACAGGAGTAATTATACTTTCATTCTGCTGTATGGGTGGTGCTAAGTGGCTTTGTGTCTGCATTGAAAGATCAGCCAGTGGCTATATAAAGAGTATGTCTTGTGAGTGCAAAATGCCAGGCCAGCATTCTCTAGAAGCTAATTTGGAAGGCTGCAGTGAATGAATTGCCTTTTATTTTAAAAAATAATAATAATTAAACAAACATTTTGCTGAGCCCGACTCCAGTGTAGCTGGTGCCCCCGCCCCCATCAGCATGTACAGAGCACTGTGAAATTATACCACTTGCTGCTGTCCTGGACAGAGGTTCCTCCCAGAGAACAAACAGCAGTATCTCCTCTTGCCTCAGGAACAAGCAGTGCTATTTTTGCTGCTAACACCTTGTACCTGTGTGTGTGGTGCTGCCATTGAGAACTTGCAGGCCAAAGATCACTGGGAGGAATGGGTTGGGTAGAGAGGATAGAGTCGAACTGAGACCTGGAAAACAGTTATTTGGCCAGTGTCAGATGAAAATCAGCTGGAGGAGAGCAGCCAGTCTGGACCTCACCCCTTCGAGGCACCCCCAACTTTTTTGGCACAAAGATGAAGGAAATGAGCAGAATTCTGGTTATTATTAAAGCTGCCTGCGTTGGGGAGGCAGGCCGATTTCATCAAGACTCTTTACCAGCCTTGTGTAGCACAAGCTGCTACAGGGTATATCCAGGGGCGGCTCCAGGCACCAGCAAAACAAGCAGGTGCTTGGGGCTGCACATTTCTAGGGGCGGCATTCTGGCGCCAACCATGCCGCCCCTAGAAATGTGCCCCCGCCGCCCCAGCTCGCCTCCGCCCGCTCTCCTGAGCGCCCCGCCGCCACCCCACTTCTTCCCTCTCCCTGCCAGGCTTGCCGCGCGCCAAACGGCTGTTTCCCGCGGCAAGCCTGGGAGGGAGGCGAAGCCGAGCCGCGGTTTGCTCGGGGGAGGCGGCGGCGATGGAGCGGAGGTGAGCTGGGGTGGGGAGCGGTTCCTCTACCCCCCACCGCCCCCGCCGCTCCGCCTGCTCCCCTGAGTGCCCCGCCTCTCCCTCGCCTGAGCGGGAGGAGCAGGCTGAGCGGAGGTGACCTAGGGCGAGGGGTTGCGGTGGGGGAGCTGCAGGAAGCGGGGGGGGAGGAATACGGCATGCCCAGGGTAGGAGGCGGGAAAGCAGTTGGGGGGGGGGGGCGGGGGAAGCACGTAAAAAAAAGCAGGGGCAGCCAAAAAATTTTTTCCTTGAGGCAGCAAAAATCCTAGAGCTAGCCCTGGGTATGTCTACACTGCGATGGGGAGATGCGGTTACACCACATGTGGATCAATGCTATCACCAGTAAAATAGCAGTGAAGCCCTGCCCACTGCGGACCCTGGGTACAGGCTCAAGTGACTTGGCTGCTATTGACAGGTTTCAGAGGAACAGCCGTGTTAGTCTGTATTCGCAAAAAGAAAAGGAGTACTTGTGGCACCTTAGAGACTAACCAATTTATTTGAGCATGAGCTTTCGTGAGCTACAGCTCACTTCATCAGATGTATACCGTGGAAACTGCAGCAGACTTTATATACACACAGAGAATATGAAACAATACCTCCTCCCACCCCACTGTCCTGCTGGTAATAGCTTATCTAAAGTGATCAACAGGTGGGCCATTTCCAGCACAAATCCAGGTTTTCTCACCCTCCACCCCCCCACACAAATTCACTCTCCTGCTGGTGATAGCCCATCCAAAGTGACAACTCTTTACATAATCAAGTCGGGCTATTTCCTGCATAGATCCAGGTTTTCTCACATCCCCCCCACCCCCATACACACACAAACTCACTCTCCTGCTGGTAATAGCTCATCTAAACTGACCACTCTCCAAGTTTAAATCCAACTTGGATTTAAACTTGGAGAGTGGTCAGTTTAGATGAGCTATTACCAGCAGGAGAGTGAGTTTGTGTGTGTATGGGGGTGGGGGGGATGTGAGAAAACCTGGATCTATGCAGGAAATAGCCCGACTTGATTATGTAAAGAGTTGTCACTTTGGATGGGCTATCACCAGCAGGAGAGTGAATTTGTGTGGGGGGGTGGAGGGTGAGAAAACCTGGATTTGTGCTGGAAATGGCCCACCTGTTGATCACTTTAGATAAGCTATTACCAGCAGGACAGTGGGGTGGGAGGAGGTATTGTTTCATATTCTCTGTGTGTATATAAAGTCTGCTGCAGTTTCCACGGTATACATCTGATGAAGTGAGCTGTAGCTCACGAAAGCTCATGCTCAAATAAATTGGTTAGTCTCTAAGGTGCCACAAGTACTCCTTTTCTTTTGGCTGCTATTGCTACTCAATCTAATTAGACACAAGCTAGCTGAGGTCCCTCTACGCATGCTGTGATCACACCTCCACACGGCTGTGTAGACATACCCTTAGAGGGGAGGTAGCAATCTGCAGGCTGGGCGGAGTCCTCCTGTTTTTGGTTGATTCAAGCTCCACTTAACCATATTTGTTTCTACGGGCTTAAAAGGGCCTGCTTCCCCACGGTGTCCCTTCACTTCTGCGCAAGTGTTGTTTCACTGCCATCAGTGGGGTGGTGCCAGCCAGAAACTGGAATAACGGAGAGGTGGATCAGGCCCGATATACTTCTGTCCGATTGCTGCTTTGGAGGAGAGTGAGGTGGGGCAAACAGTCTGATGGTGTAAATGGGGGGAAATGGGCCTGATGTTAGGATCTTTGATGGCCTCCTTGAGCCACTCTCATGGCACAAAGGGACTGCAAAGCTGGTGGATCTCACCAGCTGGGAATAAATTCTGCATAGGGGAATCCATGGGTGCCTGAAGCCCCCACTATAGCTTGGAAAAGGGGGCATGGATGGAGTATTCCCAGCAGAGGTGAAAGTAAGCTGGTATGCCCCGGTACAGCATACCGGCAAGAGCCGGTGCACTGTACTGGGGCAGCCTGGCTTCCCCAGGGGGCAATTTAAAGGGTCTGGGGCTCCCAGCAGTGGCTGGAGCCCCAGGCCCTTTAAATTGCCATCAGAGCCCCGCTGCTGGAGCCCTGGGGTAGTGGCAGCAGGGCTCCAGCAGCTATTTAAAGAGCCCGGGACTCCCTTGTTTCTACTGCCCCGGCCCTTTAAATAGTCGCCGGAGCCCCGCCGCTGCTACTCCAGGGCTCGGGGGCTATTTAAAGATTGAGGCAGTAGAAGCAGGGAAGCTGCGGACCCTTTAAATAGTCCCCAGGGCCCTGGGGTAGCGGGTGCTCCAGGGACTATTTAAAGGGCTGGGGTTCCAGCTGCCTCTGCTGCCCTAGTCCTTTAAATAGCCCCCAGAGCCCCCGGGCTGCTGCTACCCTGGTGGGGGGGGGGGGAAGGGGAAAGAGAAGGGGGGGCACTTACCTTACAGGGTGGGCTGGGCTTGCTCTGACCCCCTCAGCCCCGCCCCTTCCGCCCTAGGCCCTGCCCCATCTGGGGGCCAGAGCTAGCCCCAGCGTACCGGTAAATCACTCGACTTACTTTCACCCCTGATTTCCAGCTCCCTGAATGGCCATTTGCGGCAATGGGGAGCTGGGATTAATTTAGAGAAGACCTGAGGCCTTAGAACTGGGGAGTAGCCAAGGTGATGTATTGTAGACTGAGTTCACTCAGACCTGAGGACTGGGGCCAATACATCTAGTATTCTGGCCATGCATTTCTGAAATACGCGACCAGCTTCCTGCTTTCTACCCTCTGGGAATACTGTCTATTTGTTTTATAGTCCTATTCTGCTGCCCATTACCACATCCCACGTATGACCAACTGGCAAGGGCAATCTTAGAGCAGCAGGTGGGAATGCCAATAGTAGTTGGGCTCTCAATCAGTTTACTGCACTGGTTCCTTTTCCTTTAATTCCAAGTGTTTAATTCCAGTGTGGAGTTATTCCATAATAGTGTAAAAAGTATGATGATTTTAGGGAGGATCTGATTTCAAAGCCTCAAAAAGAAAGGCATCCCTAGAGCACTGTAAGCCAAACCAAACCACATGTATCTGTGATTTTCCTGCTAGTACTTAATTTCACCAGTATCACATAACAAAGTGCAATAATAAGAATTTGAAGCTAAATTCCTCTCCCTCTCTGTGCTGTAAATCAGTTTCTTCCTATGCTCTAAATCCACAAGCTATACCACTCAGCTTGCCAAGACTCAACTGTGGAGCAAAGATTCAAAATGAGGAAGATATAGAAAATTCTTAAGATGAGGCAGGATTCACATTCTCAGCAGAAATATGTTTTGCCACCTCCGTTGCATGACTCATTGTTTTCAGGGCTGTAATTTAAAATAATATAAGAGCAAGACCACCAGCTCTGTGCAGAATGTGGGTAAATTTGGGTCCAGAATTTGGGGTTTCTCTTATAAGTAGACAGTAGCTGAGAGGTATGACCACACCTCCATGATGGCCTGGGTTAAGTTGACTGTTAACTGAGTAATCAAGCACCTTCTGCAGATGATGCCTTCAGCACCACCTGCGTAACCTCTAATTGTTCTAACCCAATAACAATCACAGTCTTAGCATAAATTAAAGTGACAGTGCTTTAAAGAGCAGATTGAAAGGTAAAAATTGAAGCCATTGGTTGATTAGGTTTGTGTGTGAGGAGAGACATGGGAGCTAAACGCGCTTTCATTTGAAAACACACTTTTGAGGCGCAACACTCCCATCAACCCAGAGTCAGACTTTGTGGGTGTCATGTCACTTGTATACTGGAGAGCTCTACAGAGTGATGCTTAGCTGATTAGTGGAAATGCCCCATTTGGTAACAAAGGGTGTGTCTGCCTAGTACCTTCAGACCCAGTTGGAGCATTTTGTTTTTGAGATGGGCTTGGGGAACTGTGACATAATTTTTTGCCAACTAAATGCAAGCAACTGGCTCCTAGCCCCAAGGAGCAGTTTGCACAGGGCATGCCCAGCGAGCCAGGGCGCTGAAATCCCAAGCATAACTATCTCCTTATACAGCGATCAGGCCTGACCCTCACTGCCTTGGACCTATAAAGTCATTTACACAGGTGCAAAGTGCTTCAGATGTTAGCTACCTGGTCGGCATAGACCCACCTTACGGGAGGATAGGGGGAGAAGTCACCATTGTTATTTGTAGTTTACCAATGAGGACACTAAGACGGGAGAGTTAAGTGATGTGAGCAAGGTTACAGAGCCAGGTTTAGAACATTGGAATCCCTTATTCTCAGCCCATGCTCCATCCACGCTGCCTCCTGCTGTTAAACACGCTGCCTCTCCTGCCATTGAAATACCCCCTGTTGTGGCCAGAGGTTACTGCACTAGGTGTTTTGCCGAGGACCTGCCTTGGAGTGGAGGGGAACTTGTGCTCATCCTAGTGCTCACCTCAGCAGCCTGGCTGGCCTTGCCCTCCACATAGTCATGAACTCATCTGGAGTTCTCCTAAACATTGAGGGAGCTAGGGCCAGGGTCTTTTCAGCCCAAGGCTGAGGAGCTTTAGGGGAAATCAGTGGCTGGCTCTCAGACCTGATGATCTACGTTTTCAAGGCTGTCATTGCACATGGGGGTAGGGGCCGGGGGGAGAAATTTAAGGAAATCTGAGAATTTTCTTAGGCTCCTGGAATCAGTGGGGATCCTTGAGTGCAGGGCCGTGGGCCCCAAATCCAGCTCCGACACACCTCAGTCTCAAATTCAAACCTGCCCCTGTGGTGGTCAGGCAGCAATTCTGTTACCTAAAGGGGAGTTTCTCCCTGGCTGAGCCACTATAACTGATGCTAAACAGCTCCCAGTTTAAAATCCAGAGCACCCCCAGCAGCTCACCCAGAAGTTTATTTACTCAAGTTGGCCAAGTATTCCAAAAAAGAGTTCCTGTGTATTAATTTGATTATTTTAAACTATCAGCTTTGCTCTGCTCCTTCCTTACTGTCTTTGCTTTCTGCTGATGAGAGTAATCAAAGGTTACTGGCCCAAATGTTCTTGGAAAGCAAATTCTAGCATTCATGGTGGAAATGTCTGCATGCTTGTGCAATCAGGATGTGGAGACAATACCATGTGACTTACCTGATCAATCACAGCTAATCGGTTCTGGTCACGTTTACATTTGTGAGCTGTCTAAAGCTTTAAAAAAAATATTTGTTGACTGTTCATAATGAATGAATATAAAGATATCACAGTCCACTCATGGATACTTTGCAAGGAGAAAAAAAGAACAGAGGAATAGCCAGAGTAGATTGGACCGTCCAATATCCTGTCTGTAACAATGGCTAAGTGCTTCAAAGGAAGGTGTAAGAAACTCTGTAGGAAGTATAATCTTCCCCCAGGAAAAGCTTTTCCTAATCTAGAGCTTCACTGAAGTGCAGAAGCCCTTCAAAAACCCTTGTTTATTTTTTTGATATTTACTATTATAACTTTGGCTATTCTTGTTATCTAAATGTCTAATATCTCTATAAATGCTGCTAAACTAGTATACTCTGTGATATATTGTCTCAATGCGTTCCACAGGCTAATTGTGTGGAAAAAGAGACTAAATTAACTGCATAAATTGCTTCAAGAGAATTATTCACTCAGCTCTGTGTTTAGCACCAGCTATGCCCCCAATCCTGCAAACTGCTTTGTGCAGGGATACTCCAGTATCCACTCAGAGCTCCACTGAAGTCAAAGGGCTCCTGTGTGGGTACAGGGATCTGGCTTCATGAAGCAGTGTGCAGGATCATGTGTAGCTTTTTTATAGGTCATCTTATCATCCCCAAGACCACCTCCCTACTAGCACAACCCTTAGGAAGAAGCAATTTACAACTAGGCTTTTTGGTGTGTTTGGTATGAAGGCACTTGAAGAACACTAAAATAAATTAGACTGCTATTGTGATGCTATTTCCTAGGGGATCCCTTTGCCAGGTTTTCTCTCCCCTGCATGATTGTACACATTGGAAAGCCTCAGGCATCATCCATTCAGTCTGGCATTTCTGAGAAAAATATTCAAATTGAAACCCAGCTCCTCCTCCGGAGCAAATGAAAACCTGCCCTCCACTCCTCCTCCTCCCCCACCCTCCCGCGTAAGGCAGTTTAAATAAATCAATTCTTTGTGCAAACATAACCCCAGCAAGGTCTCTGAAAGAACAGCTCTCTGGAAATTTACAAACGCAGTTTTTCTGCAAGTGAAAACAAGCAGAGAGCAGAACATGCTAGCATTGTGTGTGCTGCAAACCTCCCACCTGCTTGAGAGAAAGATTTCTTCCTTTCTTTCGCTCGCTCTCTGCTTCTAAAAGTTCCCCTTTGCCAGTCTCACCTGCTAGAGACATGAAAGGCAAATTAGCACAAACATAGTCTGCACGACAAGTAGGCATCCTGTCACCCTTTCCCCCTGGGACACCTGAATTAAAAGATGGATCAGCTCCATCTTTTAGGGTTTTTCCTGCTGCCCATCACTGTGATATAGTGGCATCTTTCATGTTAATAAGAGTGGCAATAGCAAAGCCCCTCTTCCTGGAGCCTCTAGCTTTCATTAGGTTATACAAACTCTGGTAGGAAAGGGGATTTTGGGTCGGGGGCGAGAAGAGGGTGATTGAGGCCGTGAATATCTTTATGATGGGAAAGCTGTATCAAATGTTTTGCAGCACTGCCTCAGGAATCCAACTCTGCATTGGTGTCTTCTATGATCCACAGGACATGGGGGGAGGGGAGGAGAGGAAGGGAGGAGAGAGAGAGCCGACCTGTCATTGGAATGTCATATGTGTGACAGATTGTTACTCATACCTGCCTGGGAGGGGTGGTGTTTGAGCCTGGCTCAGCCTCCCTGTGCCTTTAAAGTTCTCTTTACACACACAAGAAAAGAGGGAGGAGAAATAAAGTTTCATCATCACTATTTCAGAAAACAGTCTTATAAAAACTTCATGCTCACACTCATTAAGTCTCACATGCTTGGACAGCTTTCAGTTGTGACTTATCAGAAACCAGGCTGGAGGAAGGGAAGGAGAGAGGCTTATATCAACAGACAGCTGAGCACTTCGGCGTTTTGGTATACTTCTGATTTACTGGCAAGTTAGGGAAAAGAGAGAGGAAACTAACTGTGTGCATTGGCCTCCAACAGCAATTCTAACCAAACAATGGGAGTTCAGCCTGAAAACAGCAAAGCTCCAGGCGTCAGCAGTAGCCCCCAAAACTGTCGCACCTGTTACCAGAACATCTTTTGCAATATCAAGGTAAGGAGCTTAACTTTGTATTACTTTTCTTCCTTAGCTGATTGGGAGAATGAAGACATGTTTGCTTTTCAAATTTTCACAAGTCTTTTACCAACAGCAGCATTGGTCCTGATTCACACTTTTTTTAGCTCCTAGAACTCAGTGCATTTGTTAAAATGCAACATTTCAAACTCCCTTGTTCTCCTGCAACACCAAGTACTAAGAGAAGCTGGCAAGCATGTGGCAGGGCAACAAATGTAGATTTGGGGTACAGTAGTTCTTGACATGGTGAATACTCGCAGTATAGTGCAATGCAAGTTTCTTGTTGAGATAGTTGTTCACAATAAGAGAGGCACAGACACATAGGACTAGATTAACAGGTGGGAGAGCTATGCCGATTTACACCACCTATAGATCTGGCCCCCTACTGTTTAACCCACAGCATGTCTTTTGTTAGGGAATTATTGGGATCATGGTGTGAAAAGAAAACACTGCCTTAAAATCATATGAATTTGCTTGGAAAATCTCTGCAAGGACAATTCAGTTGTTAATACGGTTAAAAGTGTGAGAGATTTCTCAACTGGTTTAGTTCTCCCTTCCTGTAGTCAACAAAGAGGTGGATTTATTCACCTGCACCCTTTATTTACAGGGTATGTCCACACTGGGAGAGGGGGGTCTTTTTTTTAAAATGCCACAGCTAAAACCCTGCTATAGACAAGGTCTAGAGATGTTAAAACTACAACTTGCCCTGTCTATGCTAGCATTTTAAAACATGTTAGTGACCACATTTTGAAACACACCTTCCCCCCCCCACTATGTGCTTTAGTGCACTCTTTGGGCCAGACCTTAGCTGGTGTAAATGGTGTGACAGGTGTTAATGGAGTTGTGCTGACTTGCACCAGCTGAGGATCTGGCCCTGTCTGTTTTGCTTGTTAGAACTCCCCCTGAGGACATATTAATTCTTTGCTCCCCCAAACCAAAGTCTAAAAAACTGCCAACAGCTCCTAGAGAACTGCTGGGAGATCTGATTCCTAAACTAACCTTGTGAAGCTTTCTCTATTTCACAGACACATGTCTATATTCTTTTACTGGTGTGAGTAGCATGAATGGGAGGGAGTAACATGCACTGTATCAACAGGGAAATAGCCCAGTGTGTGTGAGAGCATGAGCCAGCAGGTAGGTGTGTGTGAGGGATGACAGAACAGATGGGGTGGATAGTATGCGGCTGGCTGGCTGGCTGCAGGGGTTCGGAGTGGCACAGCAGTGGCATCGCTCCCTGTAAGATCTGACTCCCCAGTGTAAGTGACCGACTGAGAAGCAAGGCAGCAGACCAGCCATCGATCTCCAGGCTGGCAGCAGTTGTCAGTACTGGTGCACTCTGCCCTTGGGGCTGGTGACTTCCCAGTGGCATCAGATAATAATTGTTTGTTTACCATCTGATAGTAGCACTGTAAGGAAGGGTTTGTCAGCACTTCCCTTAGGAACCAAACCTTTTACCGCAGCAGGTCTCAAATGCCCCAGGCTAAGCCAGGCACTGAGCTCCCAAGCACACCTTTTTTAACCTGATTGTCTTTTTAATCATTTGTTTCCTTTTCCTCTGATGGGCAAAGAACAAGCCCTCCCCCGTCTCACCTTCTGAAGGTCTGATGCTTCTTGGGCAGTCCTACAGCAACACTGACGAAATTACGTCAGTTAATTTGTACCATCCCTTCTGCTCTTGGTTACACCGGTGTAAATCCACAGTAACTCCCCTGAAGTCTTAGCCCTGACTGTCAGCTGCATCAGCAGCTTTGGACTGCCTTGCTAGCACAGAGGGGCCCTAACCCCACTGAATGGACTGTGAGGGATTCTCCAGTGGTGCAGAGCTGGCTATGTCATCGTGGCTTCTCTACTCCCTGCTGATCTCTGGCTACCATAATTGTTGAAATGTGGTATGCAGGCAGTCAGACTAGATGATCAGATGGTCCCTTCTGGCCTTAAACTCTATGAATCTATGAAATTCACCTTGGGCTGTTGGCAGCTGGTCTAATTTAGATTACTCCAGTTTATACCAAGCGACAGACTCAGGGTACAGCCAGCCCAGGACTGGAAGTCTGAAAACCGGTCTTAAAAACCACCTGAACTGTGCTCTCCTGAGTAGCAGTGTGTGCTCCTCAGCAGCAGCCCAGGTTTGGGCCTAGGCTTTACTGCAGATTTATGCAGTTATAACTGACAGCAGAATCTTTCCCACAGTGCAGCGTGTACTACTCCTGTTGGCACAAAAGGCTTTTGGATGCCCAGAGGGAGGTGGGAAAAATATCCTGAGACCTTAAAGAAATCATTGGTCTCAAGACTGTTTTAAGGTTGAAAAACTTGTTAGAGTGGAAACAGTTATTTTACAGGATAGTCCCCTAAAAATTAATATCCTTCTAACTAGTTTCGGAATAGCAGCCGTGTTAGTCTGTATCCGCAAAGAGAACAGGAGGACTTGTGGCACCTGAGAGACTAACACATTTATTAGAACGTAAGCTTTCGTGAGCTACAGCTCACTTCATCGGATGCATAGAATGGAACATATAGTAAAGATACACACACACACACATACAGATAAGTTGGAAGTTACCATACAAACTGTGAGAGGCTAAATAGTTAAGATGAGCTATTATCAGCAGGAGAACAAAACTTTTGTAGTGATAATCAAGACGGCCCATTTAGACAGGTGACAAGAAAGTGTAAGGATACTTAACTTAAGGAAATAGATTCAATATGTGTAATGACCCAGCCACTCCCAGTCTCTATTCAAACCCAAGTTAATGGTATCTAGTTTGCATATTAAGTCAAGCTCAGCAGTTTCTCATTGGAGTCTGTTTTTGAAGCTTTTCTGTTGCAAAATTGCCACCCTTAAATCTTTTACTGAGTGGCCACAGAGGCTGAAGTGAAGTGTTCTCCTACCAGTTTTTGAATGTTATGGTTCCTGATGTCAGATGTGTGTCCATTTATTCTTTTGCAGAGAGACTGTCGGGTATGGCCAATGTACATGGCAGAGGGGCATTGCTGGCACATGATGGCATATATCACATTGGTAGATGTGCAGGTGAACAAGCCCCTGATGGCGTGGCTAATGTGATTAGGTCCTATGATGGTGTCCCCTGAATAGATATGTGGACAGAGTTGGTATCGGGCTTTGTTGCAAGGATAGGTTCGTGACTTAATATGCAAACTAGATACCATTAACTTGGGTTTGAATAGAGACTGGGAGTGGCTGGGTCATTACACATATTGAATCTATTTCCTTAAGTTAAGTATCCTTACACTTTCTTGTCAACTGTCTAAATGGGCCATCTCGATTATCACTACAAAAGTTTTTTTCTCCTGCTGATAATAGCTCATCTTAACTAATTAGCCTCTCTCAGTTTGCATGGTAACTTCCAACTTATCTGTATGTATATATATCTTACTATATGTTCCATTCTATGCATTGGATGAAGTGAGCTGTAGTTCACGAAATCTTATGCTTTAATAAATTTGTTAGTCTCTAAGGTGCCACAAGTACTCCTGTTCTTCTAACTAGTGTTCACCCAAATCCAACATATCTTCATGAGAGAGACAAGGCGGGTGAGGGAATATCTTGTATTGGACAAACTTCTGTTGGTGGAAGGGACAAGCTTTCGAATGCCACAGAGCTCTTCTTCAGGTCTGGGTAGCTCGAAAGCTTGTCTCTTTCCTCAGCAGAAGTTTTTCCAGTAAAAGATATTACCTCACCCACCTTGTCTTTAATATCCTGGGACCATCCCGGCTTCAACAACACTGTAAACAGCAGGTCTTCCTTGTGTTTTGAACAGTAAATTCTGCACCATACCTCTCCATTCATGAAGCTGGCTTGGGTCTGATGGACCCAGGGACCTCCTGTCAGTGGAGCTTTATTCAGCTGATGCGTGCAAAGCTTCAGGCTCCTCTTTGACCCCTTGCTAAGCCTGGATAACCAGGTAGCATGCCTTCTTTCACCTCCAGCTTGATAGGAAGCTCTGTCCCTTCCTCCTAGTTGAGGGCCTAAACACAGAGATCCATGCATTGGTCATCACCAGGCTGGATCAGTATAACTCATTGTATTTGAATCTGAATGTGAAGATGATACACAGGGTTCAGCTTGTACAGAATGTGGCTGCCCACTGTCTATGTGGCTCAGGCCACGGTGAGTACATCAGGCCTGTGTTCACGTCCCTCTGCTGATTCCCAATCAGCTTCCAACACCAATTTAAAGCCTTGGTCCTAATTTTCAAAGCTATTAATGGATCAAGCCCCAGCTACACCAAAGGCCAATTTTGATCTTTGAACCACCATAGCTGCTGTACACCTCTGGAGCAATGCAGAGCCTACAGCCCAGGAGGAAGCATGTGAGAGCTGGGAACAAAGCATTCTCTGTTGAGGGGATTTTGCAAATCCAAAGTCTTACCATCTTTAGGAAACATTGTGAGGCCTTCCTCTTTGAGAAAGACTTTCTACCATAAGTGACATTCAATAGATGAACCACCTCTTCTATTTTCCTCCCTGCCAATGTTGCAAAGGAGCCTTTGAATAAGTTAGTCAGACCCTTTAGCATTTCCAAATGAAGAAACAGTGAACTAGAAGAGTTTTAGTATTATTAATATTAGCTATTTCTTTACCTTGTAAATGTGTAAAAGTTAATGCTTTTCACAAGACAGAGAAATAGCTAAGCCTTTGTGAGACAATATATTATGTATATATATTTTCTACAAGTATCTTAACTAACTAGAAATACTGAGATTTTCTCTCTGTCTACAGAGATAGACAGATGGGATGGAAGTCTGGGTCAAAAATGATTGCCCCTGAGGTTGAAAAGTGACTGACAGCCAGTGGCACCAATGCCCTCAGTCAAAAGATGTAGTGGCAAATACAACAGGAATGGCTGGGAGTGTTATTGTGCCATGTGGGTTTCATCTTTAATCAAAGGGCAATAGTTTGCCCGGCAGCGTAACCCCCCAGTTTATAAAGCATTCTACCCATTATTTAAAAGATACATGCTGGCACGACAAATAATGTATTAAATAAGTAGCTGGCTCTGTACCAATATCCACTTGGGCTCTGCTCAGAAACTCAGAAACAATTACATGATCAGGGCTTCAATGAATAAAGCCAAGTGTCCTCATATAAACAATAGCAGGTGCTGAACACAGCTGTAATTCCAATACACCAAAATTGCTAAGGGACACAACTCCATGCTCTTGGTGTCCCAAAACCTCCAACTGCCAGAAGCTCAGACTGGCTGTCCTGTTCTGGCATTCCCTCTGAAGGACCTGTCACTGACCACTCTCGGAAGACAGAATACTGGGCTATTGGTCCACTGGTCTGACCCAGTGTGGCCCTTCTAACCATGCACTCCAGGTACTGATAATGAAGCTCATATTTATTAGAGGTGGCAGTATTCACAGGCCAGCATATCCAAAGTGCCTTGCTTGAGACTGATTCCCAAAATAACACAGCTTTTTAAAACAGAGCATCCTGTTCCCCCAGCACTCTCCCTCCCTCATCTACTGTCGAGTGAGCCCAGAGTATCACCCAGTCATTCTGAGGTGGGACGGGCTGTGCAGCTACTCTGTGCGGTTGCAGTTAGAGGGGGCTAGCACTCCTTAATCTCTGTGTTTGGAAATAGGATTGTGTTAGCCAAAGCCCTGAGCGATCTCACCTGCTGCTTTGTTGTCTTGGCCTGGAGAACTGTGGGTAAGAGGAAGCAAGGCAAAGCTCTGGGTGTCAAGCGGAACCAGCTGTTGCTGATAGAATGAAAATAAAGATTTGAACACAACAGCTCTCTGCGTCAGGCTGCTTCTAATGTCCTGCAAGGTCCTTGTAGATCAGGGTAGGACAGGGGACTTCTCCAAATGGATGATTAGAAAGTATCATTGATGAAGCAGGGGGAATAGGCTGAGAGCAGCAATTGAGAAAGGTCTTGTGGATGACATGTCCATGGTTTGTGATTGCTGCTGCATTAATAACTGTGCTGGCCCCCCAGCCTTTGAGGGGTCCCCCTTTGCACCTTATTGTAAGTGTTGTTGGTCCCTTAGGGTGCAGCAGTTACTCCCCCTTATTATTTGTGTCACTATGTTTAAATTATAGCACCCAGAGTCCCAACTAAGAGGAGCCTAACAGGAGATAGACTCTGCTCTGAAGAGTTTACAGTCTGAGTAGATAACACAGACACAGAGAGAGGGAGGAGAAACTGAGGTACAGGGAGATGAAGTTACTTGCATGAGGTCACACAGCAGGTCACTGGCACAGCAAGGAACAGAGTCTCAGTTTTCTGAGTCCCAGTCCAGTGCCTTAACTACTAGACCACACTGCATCTTATCGCCCTACTGGTGTTCATTCCATCCTTTTAAACAGCAATTGAAAACTACTTTGGCAGAGTCATTTTCTATTTAAAAGTGCCCCCGCCCCCTGTGGCAAACAGTTAGGCACCTTTCTATTGTGGTTTATTTACTGTATCTTGTTTAGTTTATGGTGTTTTAACTAGCATTGTCCGTGCAGTGCCCCAAGAACTATGATGGGCCAGGACACTATGTACACAAAACAGTTATTAACTTAGATGGACAGGTCTGCATTCAGTGAGCACTGCAACTGAGTCTTTTTCTTTATTGTATCAAGTGTTTGAAATGTTTTATGGAGTTAAATAACAGAGCTACAAAGTGAAAGTAAAAAAACAGAGAGAGCAATAAATTCGAAGACATGGGCAAAGGGAAAGGAGATGTATTTTCAGATGGGCTTTGAAGCTAGCTGGAGATGCAGGAAGGCAGTGCCCGTTGGTCAAGGCTGCGAATGGACCATTATATTCTCAACCCTTTGAGACTGCATAATGGGAAAGAGAGAAGGCCTGAGCAAGATGGTGGGAGCAGACATAATGATGTAGGTAGAAGCAAATCCACAGAGAGCCTAAAAACCAAAGAAGGCATCCTGAAATGAGTTGGGAGGAAGTGGAATCATTTGAATGTTTCTGTGATGAGGTCATGCTTCTCTGTCCACCTGTGAAAGTGGTCAGTGGCACTCTGTTCATGCTGCTATCTGGAGAAGAGAGGGGCCAACAAAATGGAGCTGACATAATCCGGGTAGGGTGAGATGGAGACATGGAGGAGGATGCCAATAGAGGTGGAGCTCAGGTAAAGGCAGCGCTGTACATAAACAATCATAGCGGCAATGGGAAAATCTGCAGATACTGGAAATGTGTGAGGAGACGGCAAAACCAGGGTCAAGGCTTACTTCACGTTTCTTTTGATACTGGTGACACCAGGATATCTAAGTCCAGCAGGGGAATGGAGGAAAAGTTTATCAGGTATTTAGCTTACGCAACTTATGAAGAAGACACAGGTCATCAAAGATGTAGAAATATGTATGTATGGTGGAGTAGCCTCAGCCTAAAGCCATTCGATAAGGTATACAAATGAGAGAGAGAAGGTGGATGGGAAATAGCACAGGATCAAAAATGGGCTCATGGGACTCTACCAAAGAGGGCTGTGGTACAGAACAATTACCACCACCAGAGAAAAGAGGGCAGGAATGCAACATTGACAGGAAGGAGGCAGTGACACCTGCACGGATCTGTAGGAGGTCCAGGAAGGACTTCAGACTGCTGAAGGCTCAAGGAGAAGAATGAACCCTGGTCCTTGGAAAGGAGAAGGTGTTTGGTCTATAGAGAAAATCAGTTTGTTTGCCAGGGCTGGAGCAGAGAAGCATACTTATGCTGCTGCGGTAGTTGGAGAGATGAGGGCTACTCTCTCAGGAAATTAGCAGAGGTAGGAAAGGTGGTAGCTAGGATGTCAGGTGAAGTGTTTCAGGATCTAGGGAGGGCTTTTTAAAAAGGGAGCAAAGCGCAACAGGGAACTAGGAGAGAAAGGAAGGGTCTGGGAAGAAAGAGGTTTTGAGGGACTGGCTTATGTCAGAAATGTCTGAGGGACAATGGCATTGTCAGGAAGGAGAGGGAGAAAATAGTTGGAGAGAGATGCGTGAAGAGCAGGGCTGCTGTTTGTCCATAAACATGTGGGGAGTTCATAAGAGAAGGTGAATGAGGGACTCCCAGAACCTAGTTCCCAATCATTCCTTCACACTGCTCTGGCAGTGTTAATTCTGAACTGCCAGAGCGGGGTAAGTCTAATTAACATGGTCCAAAGGGTATAAACAAGAATCACAGCATCCATAAGAAAAAAAACACTTCTGGGTATTTAGTGCCAGGTCTGCCATCCTTACTCATGCTGGGCTGTGCCTTACTCCAAAAGCAGTGCCCCTGAGTTCAGTGGAAGTACTCCTGGAGTAAGGTGCTACTCCTATGAGTAGGGATGGCAGAGTCTGACCCTTACTGCCTTTATGATATTGCAACTGTGAAAGTGACTATCCATGCTGCCGTTTTTATTGTAATGACTTGGGCTGGGATTTACCAAGGTGCCCAGCTCTCATTGGAATTCAGTGGGATTTGAGCTCCTAACTCTCCAGTCTATTCTATATAGGTTCTTATGCTGTAGTCATCACTATAGTATATTTTAGAGACTAACAACTTTATTGGGGCATAAGATTTCGTGGGCTAGAACTCACTTCATTGGATGCATGGAGTAGAAAATACAGGAGCAGGTATAAATACATGTAAAGGTGTGAACTGCCTTACCAAGTGTGAGGTCAGTCTAATGAGAGAATTCAATTGACAGCAGGATACCAAGGGAGGAAAAATAACCTTTGAAGTGGTAACTGTCTGAAATGGGCCACTCATTACCACTTCAAAGGTTATTTTTCCTCCCTTGGTATCCTGCTGTCAATTGAATTCTCTCATTAGACTGACCTCACACTTGGTAAGGCAGTTCACACCTTTACATGTATTTATACCTGCTCCTGTATTTTCCACTCCATGCATCTGATGAAGTGGTTCTAGCCCCCCAAGAGCTTATGCCCAAATAAATGTGTTAGTCTCTAAGGTGCCACAAGGACTCCTCGTTGTTTTTGCGGATACAGACTAACACGGCTACCCCTCTGAAACCTATAGTATATCCGAGTGCCTTCCAGACATGCATTAAGCAATGTGACTAACATCTGGCATGTGTTTGTGCTCGGATCCTCTCCTCAGGGGAAGAAGCCCATGCAGTGGAACATTTTGTTTTGTGACTGTTTTAATAATATGTGAATATATACATACAAGTTGCTATCTGTTCCTGGTCCCTCTGATGTAAATCGGTGTTCTGCCATTTACTTCAGTAGGACCAAAGATTTGATGAAAGAAATGTTGTGCTCTATAAATGTAGCCATTAACCTGTCATGTTGTGGAACTCTGTTCAAAAAGTTGTTGCAATGCACGCCGATTGCCTTTTATTTAGCTGATGAAATATCAATAGAACAGAATATTAACAAAATCATTGGCACCTGCTCAGTAGATAGTTTGATTTCAGGCTGGTAGTCAGGAGATGTCGGGATGGAGGAGATGTCATGACAAATTAGGGGGAATCACAGTTTTAAAGAAGGAAGCAAATCCCTTGTACTTGGCCAGGAAATGCTGAGAAGTAAGTATGAGCTGTATGAGTAGAGAAGGGGATTAATGTCAAGGAAGAGAAAGCAAGTGAGGAAGAGGGAGATTTTGCATTGCTGAGAACATCCCTTTGTATGTGAACAGATTTCCTAGTGGATATGGTGATGGGATGTGTGTGTATTTTTTATAAAGCTCAACTCATGCTTGTAATGATCTGGAGCTGGTGTGGACTACAGGTGGTTTTTTGATAGGGTCAGATTGGTAAAAGGCAAAGAGTTAGCACCATAAGTAAGAGAACTGTAGGAGAAGGGTCAAGAAAGGAGGGATTCAGAGAGCAAGCCAAGATGAAAAGTTTAGTGGGATCAAGTTTCTAGGAGCAGTGAAACAGGGTAATTTTATGAGGGGTGAGGTGGTTCAGTGTCCAACCGTAACCAAGGAGTGGTCAGTATAGATAAGATTATCATGAGCAGAATGGAAGAGGAGTGTTGCTGATAGTGAGAGCTAGGGTATGACCAGGCATATGGGCGTGAGAGGAAGAGGCTGTGTAAGATTGTGGGTCAAGGAAAGCAAAGGGAATCTGATATGGGCATGTTGTGGAGAGAAGAGAGCTCATAAACATAGTGAAAGTGCAAGGATCAAACCACATGGCAAGAAAATAAACTTACCAGGGTAATGAAGACTGCACAGCAGAATGACAAGCTGAAGCCATTGGAGTGAGAAAGCCTGAACTGTGGAAATATAAGGCACTGGGAAGAAATTCTACTGGCCAAGCAAATGGAGACATCCAGGTAGATGAGACCTTGATCAGACCATCTGGCTAGACAATGTGTCAATAGAACTTGATATGTTGTTGCTGTAATTACATGTTCATGTTTCAGTAGCAGCCAGAGGTTTGACTCCCCATTGTTCAAACACATAGCTCCGAAGAGCTTGCAATCTAAACTCAGTGAGTTGTGTTAGAACAGACCATAGTAATTATTTGCTGTGCTAAGGTGGTGAAATGTTCCATCACACTGAGGAATGGCAGAAGCCGCTCGTGTGAATGTTATATGAAAGATACTTACATCTGTGTTCTGCATAAAATGTGCATAGATTAACAACATCACCATTAAGGGACATCTCAACTCCTGACCCCTTCTGGTTCATGCCTCTATGAAAGAGACAGGTCCCATCTACTCTACAAAAATCAACAGTGTTGGGGAACGTGGTTGAAATTCAGTTCTATTTTGCAGTGTGGATCAGAGCTCTTTTAACCATGTCTGTGAATTGTGTCACAGGGTCAGAGAAGACTGGAGTAGGATTTCTTTAGCTCTTTGAAGAGATGTAGGTTCAGATCTAGTCAGCCCCAAAAAGCTCAGTTGGTACTGGAGCTGGTGTTGGTGATTCATTAGGACCCCATCTGGACTGAGAAGAGCCCCAACATAGACTAGTGCAGGCAGGCACTCTGCAACCAGTTCTCTCAGCCCTTAATTCAGGAAAGTATCCATGTTCAGGGAGGTGCTTGACTAGTGTGGGTTTAACTTTAACCATGTGCAGAAGTACTTTCCTGAATCAGCGCCTCAGTGAGCATGAACAACAGCCCATGCTCTTCAAAGGAAGACCCGTCATCTCAGTGTCTGCTAGAGACAGATATAAACTAAACTCCAGATCTGAACATCCCCAGCCTTGGAGAGATTTGAAATCTGGATCTGAAATTTGAGGCTCGGGCCCACTGCTTCCCTGTAACATCTCTATAGGAGAAGTGAGCACAGCAGCACTTCCACCTATAGCTCTCCCAGTGCCCCCAGTTCTTGCCTAGTGGGAGCAGCATTTATCACTGTTCTGGAAAAAAATCACATGTACACTTGAGTTATTGATTAGCTCAGGAAAGGACAAATATCATCTTTGCATTTGAAGTGTGACTTCAGGAAAATATGGATTGTTCAGCAATAGGAAAACATTATTTATGCTAATACTGTGAAGGGGATGGCCAAGATGGGCTTTAAAAGGAGTTAAAATTTTGTCTAGTTTCTTATACTAGAAATAAAATCTAAGCGACGAATTCTGTCCTTGGTTTCTATTGACCCTAGTGAGAGCCACAAGTACGAATGGCAATTTGCCCCCCCGCCCCAATTTACACGGTTTACTAGGGAGCCAGTTACTGTCCCTCATGATGGTTTTTAGTGCAATTTGCATGCCAGTGCAAATGACTGTTTGTAGCAGGGCTGAGAGAGGCCTCTGCTGGAGTGGCTGTGAACTCCTGCCCGAGCAGCATTGCTGCAGCCTTCCTGGGACTCCTGCTTGGATAACTGAACATTGTAAGTGAACGCTGGTTGGTACAAAGTGGCAAGCCAGTGAAGATAGCATCTAAAACAAAAGCCAGTGGGCGTTGGCTGCAAGAGTCTTGACACATTGGTGCGCCTGTGTGTGTTTGTCAAGTTTCGTCTTACAAAAGAAGAGTGCGTTTACTTTTCTTCTGTGTTTGACATTTGACACCTTATGACTCAATCCATTATACATGGAAAGGTTCCCCGGTGTATTAAGCAGTGACTGTTAAAGACTGATTGCAAAGGAGCCGATTCTTATTTCTGCTGTTTGCTGCTCATTAGTGGTATATAAAGATGGCCTGATCAAGTCTGTATTTAAAGGTTCTTATTGTTTACCTTAGAAATCTTAGGAATAGCAAGGTCTGATATTCTGGTTTTTACTGGAGAACTCTTTGGAGGAGCAGGAAAATTGTTCAGCTCTCTTGAAGAAAAGACAATATCGCATTTTTCAGAGAAAGCTTTTCTCCCAAGAGTTGGTGAGGCATTTGAGTTAAACAGTGTATAACATACACACACCATAAAGTGTGTTTTACACATCTGACTAAACATTATTATTTGTAAACGGTAGTGCCCAGAGGTCCCAGCCAAGGTCATAGCCTCATTGTGCTACAGACAGGTACTGAGACACAGACCCCGTCCTAAAGGTCTTCCAGTCTAAATAGACAAGACAAAGGATGAGAGGGGAAACAGAGCTAAGTGATGTGTCCAAGGTCAAATGGCTGGTCAGTAGCAGAGCTGGGACCAGAACATGAGTTTTCTGATGCCCACCGAGGTTCCTTATTCATTAGGCCATGCTGGCTCTACACAGCCCCTCCCCATGCAAGTTTCAGATTTTTGGATGTCATCACCACATTAGGCTTCCAGCAAAAATGGAGACGTCAAGACCTGTTATTTCTAATATAAAAAACCAAGCCAATTACTTTTTTAAAAAGGCAGCAGTTTGAGGCCTCCTTTATGCGTTGTAAAAGAGTAAAGCAAGAAAGGGACAAACCCTGTTTTGTTTTGGAGTTCCGCCTTTATGTGACAGCTTGTTGCTTTGGCAGTGAGAACACTGCTCTACAGGCTGAGCCAAGCCCGCTGCAGGCAACAGAACTACTCACCTTGCCTTCAGTGGGACCCATAGAGTACACGTGACTCTAGACAGGCACCAATGGATACTGCCTATGGAACTCCACTGAAACAGCACAAAATACTAAACAGCAACAACAAAAGCACACCCTTCCCCCCTCCCTGGACTGACTGGGCTGCGTGAGCAATGAGTTACCTGTGAACAGCAAAGCTGATAGTTATCTCCAAACCAGGAGCCATCCGAACCACTGCAGCTTCCAATAGTAGGACCTGTCTTTGCCTTAGCCTGTACCCTATGCCATCATCTTCATAAACTAAATTACAGCTTTGCCCCCATTAACTCATCTTTTCCCTGGAGTGAGTTGACTGAATTAGACCAAAGCGCCCAATTAAGGCCCCCAACTATATTCAAAATTAGTGGATGAAAGTGAAAGGTACCTTCTTGGGTGTGGCTAAAGCTTTGAAAAATAGTTTCACTTCTAAGCACAAAATAGCATGGCTGGAATTGTAGCAGCACAGCATAGTAGATAATGTTTCCATTGAGGTCAGCAGGTTCTGAACCATTGTACAATTATAATAGCAGCATAGCTACTACAGAAGAGCTAACAAACTTCCTGAAAAGGCCAGCCCTTTCCACATGTTTACATCTCCCTCAACCCCCCCCCTCCCCCCATTTAATTTTGGGAGCATGTCTCCTTACCACAACTATGCTTGGTCGAGTCATATATTGGAGTGTATTCACTCAGATGAGTTCTCTAAGTGTCTTCACTTCTTCTACTGTTCCCGAGACAGCTGTTCTGTACATTTTCACAAACGAGGCTCTGACTCTTCCCATCTGGTTAGGCAGCGACATCACCATGGCCGAGCTCCTCAGCACTTATATGGGTGTTGACGAGTGCCTGTAAAAACTGAAATGACGGTTAATGAGGTGGCACAGGTAAGCATTTTGCAAGAGCATATCAGGCCAGATCCTCAGCTGGTGTACATTGCCTTCACTGGGCCTCTCCCAAAGGAGTGACATCAATTTACACTCGCTGAGCACCTGGTCCTAGATATTTTAGGAGCGGTAAAGGGCTATTCAGCCAGCTAGGATTTAAAAACTCTTGCTGCTTCTTCAACTTTGGTTCCTTCTTCTGGGAAGACACCTTGCTGTCTTTCAAATTCGTGTTTTTCCATTGGCTTCAGTGACTCTCTCCAGTACTTCAATCTATATATTTATCCCAGTTCTGCCTGGGGGGCAAAGTGTTAGATTATGTCCCTTCATTTTGAAAGTGGTTGCTGGTGGCAAGGAGACAGCATGATCTAGTGGCTAGAGCACAGATCTAGGGCTCAGGAGTGCTGGGTTCAATTCATGGCTCTGCTGTGAGTCCATGGGCAAGTCACTGCCGCTGTAATGAGAGCCTTCCTGTTTGCTCTCACACTATGGGACCTCTGCACCCACAAATCAGCCTGCGACCTCTTCTGGGTGCAATCACCAGTGCCTTTTATTTACAGTGTCAGATCCCACCGCCTTCTATTTACAGACCGCTTCCACTAGCGCCCCAGGGGACAGCTAGCTTCTCCAGCAAGAAGGGACACACACCCTTGGCAGCAGCTGCTGCTCCACCGCCTGCCTGCCAGCCCTATATTGCCAGCTAATGAGGCCCGTAGGTGCTTCCCTTCTATCAATTAGGCATGGCATGCTTAGCCAGCACCAATTAATGCTTCTTAATTGGAGCTGGGCTAACAGAGGGCTGGCTCATGACCTCCTGGCCAGCACCCTGTTACATGCCTCCCCCCTTATGAGCCGCCAGGGCTAGCAGACCTCGACCCCTCTGCCTGGGGGGCTCCTCCGGGGAAGTTCGCCGCTCTTGGCCAGGCAATCCCTGGCATCCTCTCCTGGGGTTTTTCCCATCCCATACCTGCAAAATGTACATTGCTCAGGAGGGGTGGCTGCCCCTCAGTTCCGCCTCTGCCCGCAGGTCATCACACCAGTCGCACCCCTGCAGCATCCCATCCCCTGTATCCCCTTTACTTTTAGTAGGGGGTCAGGATCCATCCCACCATCCTGTGGGACTCTGTGCCTCAGTTTTCCCCCACACCACCCAACATTCCCTCCCTGGGGAGTGGTGTTGTGGGGTGCTGCAATTGCCTCCTCTCCTTTTCCAAGGGGCTCAAGCTGGCTAGCTCCCCCATACACCCTTCCTGCCGGTCTTCTTGATCTGGGTTCTGTTGTCTAGGGTTCTGTTCTTTGCTATCTCTGGGACTTTGCTCATCTTACCCACTTGGGATCCTCAGTCTAGGGATATGCTCCTTCGGGGCACCTCTCCACTTCTTTCTCGGTAGTGGGCCCCAGTCCCTACTTAACACCACCGGGTATGGTAGCCCCTCTAGCACCCCAACCTGCTTCCCCTTGAAGCGGCCCCTCACTTCGAGGGGCACCTGGGTCACTGGGCAGGACCTCTTGTCCCATGGATACACTCAGGGGCCATCCTTGCCTCCACGATCAGCCAGTGCAGCTTCACCAGCCCTAGCCCCCTCTGTACGAGCAAGCAGGCTGACACGGTATCTACCAGGCCTGTTTGGGGGTTCCTCCCAATCCTCACCGGGATGGTGGACAGTTTCTGTCCCTCTTTCTACCCCCCAACTTGAGTCCAGCCACAAAACTCAGCCCACCCATACTCCATATCAGGGCAGTCAGATTTTGTATGGCCAGGTCTCCCACACTGCCAGCAAACAAGCTTGGTGGGCCTCTCGGGGCTCCCCTTTCTCTCTGGGCCTTTCCCAGAAAAGGTTCCATCTCTTTATTCCCGGACTCCTTGTCTTTACGGGATCTGTCCTCCCTCTGCCTTGATATATTCCTAGGTCAACCTGACCTCTGCCTCGACGGTGATAGGCTGATGACACCTCACCCAGATGCGGATGTTCTCAGGGAGGCTCTGCAGTCATTGTCTTAGGACCAACATATCCATCATTTCACCCACCATGCGTGTCTCTGGCCTCAGCCAGCATATGGTCCAGTCCATTAGTCTCTAGGCATACGTCCAGGGCTGCATCGCCACCATCAGTCAGGCCACCCGGAACTTTTGGCAGTACTGCTCTATAGACAGGCCCATCCAGTCTAGAATGGCCACCCTCACCACCTCATAGTTCTGGGCTTGCTCATTGCTCAAGGCCATATAGGCCGCTTAAGCCTCTCTCATCAGGCATGGAGCCAGTTGGAGGGCCCAGGTTGCCCTATCCCACCTGGCACCCATGGCTACCCACTCAAAGGTCCCAAGAATGGCATCTGGATCATCCGCCGGGCTCATTTTACAGAGTCCTCAGCCCGGCGGCCAGGTGCCATTCCCTCCTGCAGGACTCACCACTCTTTGCAGGAGCTGCTGTTGCATGCCAGTCTGCTCCTGTATGAACTCTCACAGACTCTGCTGTTGCTCTGCTTGCCAGGACAGTAGGGCCTGGCTCCCAGCCTGGTGGGACTGCTAAAAACTTTGCAGGGCATGCTGCAGCTGCTCCTGCTGTTTACCCATCCATTGCAGGGTCTCCTCCATATTCGGGCCACCAACCACTTCACTGGCTCTCGTATCCTGGATGAGCCCTCCATGTGATGAGTGCCTTCCTGCTTACTCTTGCGCTATGGAACCCCTGCACCCACAAATCAGCCTGAGACTTCTGGATGCAATCACCAGTGCCTTTTATTTACAGTCTCAGCTCCCACTGCCTTCTATTTACAGACCACTAGCACCCCAGGGAACAACTAGCTTCTCCAGCAAGCAGGAACACCCCCCTGCCCCTTCACTTCCATCTTGCCTGCCAGCCCTATATAGCCCCCTCGCTAATGAGGCCCGCAGGTGCTTCCCTTCTATCAATTAGGTGTGGCATATTCAGCCAGCCCCAATTAATGCTTCTTAATTGGAGCTGGGCTAACAGAGTGCTGGCTCAGGACCTCCTGGCTAGCACCCTGTTACAGCCCCACTCTGTGCCTCAGTTCCCCTTCCAACCTTTTGTCTGTTTAGACTGTAAGGTCCTTAGGGCAAGGATTGTCTTTCAGCATGGTGGAACTCTGATCTCTGTTGCTCTCTCCTGATGCTACTGTAATGTAATAACTATGGTAGTGTGAGAAAATATACAGTGACTGTAACACTCTTTCATACCTGCGAAAGCTTCCATTTCCCTCTTACTAATTAGTTTAGATTCTTCATGCTTGGAATTATCTCTGTTGCCTTGTGCTGAACCCTCTTCACACTGATAATAGCCTTCCTGAGGCATGGTGACCCTGTATGCGTAGAGTTTCAATCTTCAGTTCCTCTGCCCAGAGCTACCCTAGGGGAGAAACTGGGGTGCGGTTAAGGACATTGTAAGAAGCTTCTGGGTCTATGTGAAGAAGCGGGCCTGCGGGAGGAGGGCTTGTTTGTTTCTAAAATTAAATCTTAACCAGGCTTATTGGATGAGTAATTTTATCTGCAAACCTGGGGATGATGGGGATTCTGGCCCCTATTCTGGCTGCTTTGTGTAAGAGTTTGATGGCCTGGAGACTAATGGCTTGATCGTCCATGTCGTTACACCAATGTAGCTCTCTGGAATGGCACTGGGCTAATGTGTGGCTGTTGTAGCAGGGTGGAGAACCAGCGCTTAGCCCAGTGTCCACAAAGCAGGTGAGTGTGGGTAGGCACAACACAAGTTTCCTCCATGCTGGGAATAACTAAGGTCAGAATAAATCTTGCATCACTGACACAATAACCATAAGCACAGTGGGCCAGATTTTCAGCTGGGGTAAATCACGGTAGCTGTGCTCCTTTTGGAGGAGCAATGCTGATTGATGCTGGCTGAGGAGCCAGCACCCTTTTCTCGCTACATGAAAAGCAATTCTTATTTTATCACAGCACAATGACCTTAAGTCTGACCCACCTGCAGTAAACATACGTGGGGGGTTATCTAATGTCTCAACTTTGCTTTGCCCTGGAGCCAACTTCAAAAGCATTTTATTGACTGGTTTCGCTAACCCCCTGGATGTTCCCCCCAAACTGTTACAAAATAGTCCATGTTTCATAACAGGGATGTTTAAAATATATTCTCAGAAAGTCTTTAGTTAGTGATTGTTAAGGGTAAACAAAATTGTTGATGGTGCGTTATCTTACATAAGCAGTAATAGAAAGATATACAAGATAAGAATATGGCTGAGTTGACCCAGTATATAGCATGGGCTAAATGTACTGTTAATATAACGAAAATTGTCTTCTCTATGTAACATACTAACGATTAGACATTGTGACAGTTCTGTAAAAACGATAAACCAAATCTAAAGCCCAGTTTCATAATTAGGCCAAGTCTTAATTAGGTAGACCCCCAGTGAGCTAGGCCTCCCTGGTACCTCTCTGCATGGCACATAGGAGACTGCAGGTGGGCCATGTAGAATGAGAAGATAGTGCTGCTCGGAGATTCCTCTATCTCCACCTCAGCAGCTGCCTCAGTTTCCTCCATAAAATATCCTTGTAGCCAACAGACCCTGCTGGCAAGGAAAGCGGAGCTGCTTGAAGCATGTTCCCCCAGCACCAGGCGTTACATTCCATGTCTAAAAGCCAGGGCCAGTTAATGCTTGGAGCACCATTAATAATCCTCCTTGCTGTGTGACTCCCCTTACTACTGACACACAAGCTGGCAGCCCAGTAGCCAACTGGCAGCAGAGTGGAAGCTGGCTCAATTGTCATCATTGTAGAGGGGGGATGGGCTAGCCAGGTGCAGAGGAAGAGTCCCACCATGTGACTGGCCACAATTCCTGGACATAGATTTGTATCCTTGTATTTGTATCCAGTGCTGGCTCCCCAGATGAGCTGGTGAGTTGTCGGGCTGCTGTGTGGTATCCAGAGCATGAGGATTCTTTGTAGAGTTCCCCTTGTGCCAGTCAGTCCCATGGGGTAAGTCATAGAATCATAGAATATCAGGGTTGGAAGGGACCCCAGAAGGTCATCTAGTCCAACCCCCTGCTCAAAGCAGGACCAATTCCCAGTTAAATCATCCCAGCCAGGGCTTTGTCAAGCCTGACCTTAAAAACCTCTAAGGAAGGAGATTCTACCACCTCCCTAGGTAACGCATTCCAGTGTTTCACCACCCTCCTAGTGAAAAAGTTTTTCCTAATATCCAATCTAAACCTCCCCCACTGCAACTTGAGACCATTACTCCTCGTTCTGTCATCTGCTACCATTGAGAACAGTCTAGAGCCATCCTCTTTGGAACCCCCTTTCAGGTAGTTGAAAGCAGCTATCAAATCCCCCCTCATTCTTCTCTTCTGCAGGCTAAACAATCCCAGCTCCCTCAGCCTCTCCTCATAACTCATGTGTTCCAGTCCCCTAATCATTTTTGTTGCCCTTCGCTGGACTCTCTCCAATTTATCCACATCCTTCTTGAAGTGTGGGGCCCAAAACTGGACACGGTACTCCAGATGAGGCCTCACCAATGTCGAATAGAGGGGAACGATCACGTCCCTCGATCTGCTCGCTATGCCCCTACTTATACATCCCAAAATGCCATTGGCCTTCTTGGCAACAAGGGCACACTGCTGACTCATATCCAGCTTCTCGTCCACTGTCACCCCTAGGTCCTTTTCCGCAGAACTGCTGCCTAGCCATTCGGTCCCTAGTCTGTAGCTGTGCATTGGGTTCTTCCGTCCTAAGTGCAGGACCCTGCACTTATCCTTATTGAACCTCATCAGATTTCTTTTGGCCCAATCCTCCAATTTGTCTAGGTCTTTCTGTATCCTATCCCTCCCTTCCAGCGTATCTACCACTCCTCCCAGTTTAGTATCATCCGCAAATTTGCTGAGAGTGCAATCCACACCATCCTCCAGATCATTTATGAAGATATTGAACAAAACCGGCCCCAGGACCGACCCTTGGGGTACTCCACTTGATACCGGCTGCCAACTAGATATGGAGCCATTGATCACTACCCGTTGAGCCCGACAATCTAGCCAGCTTTCTACCCACCTTGTAGTGCATTCATCCAGCCTATACTTCCTTAACTTGCTGACAAGAATACTGTGGGAGACCGTGTCAAAAGCTTTGCTAAAGTCAAGAAACAATACATCCACAGTCTGGAGGAGTAGATTTCTGCTGTGTGCGATGCCTTTCCCTAATGCCCAACAATGCTATCCATTTTGAATTGGACACCTGGCGGTGGAGAGAGAATAGTCCCAAGGATCCAAGAATGTGGGGAAAACATTCCTTCTGTGCCATGCAGTAAGGTGGGTGCTTTTCCTTAGCAAAAATGTTGCCCTGGAAGCTCCAGGTCTGGAGTTGGCAGGGGGAGTTGTGTGTATGTGGGTGAAGATCCTCTCCCCAGGCGCTTGCTTCCCTTTTAATGTAACGTGTGGTTTGGAAGGGAGTCAAGCGTCTTGTATAAACAGCCTGCAGTCATGAGCACTCAGCCACTCTGAAGGGAAATGTCAAGGTGATTAAAAGGGGATTGAGGGAGGCATTTGTGCATGCGCGTGTTTGTGGGTGCATGTGGGTGCATGCCTTGGCTTTTCTGCACTTCACTCGGTGTGCCTATACTATTGCACCTTGGTCAGGAATTCACTCAAAGCTCTGAAAATCCTGCTGGAGATGGGCAGGCTCCCCACTGCCTCTGCTAGAGGAGGGTCAGTGAACTATGGATAAAAGTGGCACACAGGATTTTTGCATGCGAGCGGTTTCCCCTGTGCCATTGTTCCTACTTTGTGTCAACATCTCACCTCCCTCAGAATGAGTTGATTTGTTCTTATTTAAACCCTTTTTGGTAAAGGTTTATAAAAGATGAGTGACCTGTCACCAAGGTGCTCAGTGCATGCTGCAGGCAACTAGGTTCTGTGCCTAGCACTACCATTGACCTGCCATGTGACCTTGGGCTAGTCCAGGGGTCGGCAACCTTTCAGAAGTGGTGTGCCGAGTCTTCATTTATTCACTCTTGGTTATTTAGATAATCCACGCTCTGAGGCGCTTACAATCACCCACTATGTGTCAGGACAGCCCCTAACCCAGCGATCCCTGAGCTTGGCTGGGTATCACTGCTGTGATCCACTTCATAATAATAATAGTAATAATAATAAATGCAGAACATCTTGAGGAAAGAGGAAAAACCAGCAATGTTTAAAGAAGGAGAATTATAGACAAATTATTCTGAGGGAGAAGGGAGAGATTGAAGCCAAGTGCAGACAGGCCGGCACATAGAAAGACACCAGGGGAATGGTTAGAGAAAAAGAGGAGGTCAAAGACCTGCTAAGGGACATGCAAAGCTACAGTGGGAGTTTGATGCCCAGCTCCCATTTGTGCCTTTGAACAACTTCCCCTTCATTATCACAAGCCAGATATCTTCTCTCCTCAGAGTGATGCTTTCAGTCCAGCTCCTCAGTCCTCCTCAGGCCAATGCTCAGGAATACTCCAGTCATCCAAGAAGCGCCTTTCACCATTACTTATGCACAATGCCTCTGTGGGATTTGGACATTCTTAGTCCAGTAAGCACCTAGTTTGCTGGATGTGAGGGAACTCCTGGATCAGGTACCTAGCTATATCAGCTCGAGACTGACCAAAGCACATCTGGAAAACTCCACAATCCAGCCTGGCTCCTGAAACTAACCTAGATCAGAGGTTGTTTTGTAATATTGTGGGTGGTATTCCAATTTCAGCTTTTCCAGAGTAATAAAACTCCCCTGCCCTTCAGTTCCCATCCCCTGGCCTCACAGCCATTGATATCAGGTGCTGGTCTTCGCATTTGCCTGGTTTCCGTGCCCACCTTCACTTGGGATGGTTCCACCTCCCTGAGTTTGTTAGTGTGTTGTTCACTCTGCATACAGAAGCCCGCAGCAAAGAGTATTAAAAATCAGTATTATTAAACCAGCCCCTTCAGCTGGGGTCACCCAGGCTCCTGTGCGGGGAGGAGAATCCTACACATCAGTTACAGTAGTGGGGAAGGGAGAGGATCAAATTGCTGCTGCATAGAGACAGGGCCTAGGGCATGTCTATACAGTCAATACCCCCCATTCTCCTGGTGCTAGGGAGTCTCAGAGCTCAGGTCAGCTGCCGCGGGTGCCCAGTGCAGGGCTAAAACTAGCAGTGTAGACATTTAGGCTCAGCTGGAGCCTGTGCTATGAGACCCTCCCTCTAGCCGGGTTTCAGAGCCTGTGCTCAGGCTGAGCTAGAACGTCTGCACTGCTATTTTTAGCCCTGCAGCCCGCACCTGACTCCATTGACCTGGGCTCTGAGACTCACTGCCGCAGGGGGTTTTCACCATGTAGATGTGCCCTTAGGGTCTCAGCTGTAAAATGGATAGTTGTTTAGAATCATAGAATCATAGAATATAAGGGTTGGAAGGGACCCCAGAAGGTCATCTAGTCCAACCCCCTGCTCAAAGCAGGACCAATTCCCAGTTAAATCATCCCAGCCAGGGCTTTGTCAAGCCTGACCTTAAAAACCTCTAAGGAAGGAGATTCTACCACCTCCCTAGGTAATGCATTCCAGTGTTTCACCACCCTCATAGTGAAAAAGTTTTTCCTAATATCCAATCTAAACCTCCCCCACTGCAGCTTGAGACCATTACTCCTCGTTCTGTCATCTGATACCATTGAGAACAGTCTAGAGCCATCCTCTTTGGAACCCCCTTTCAGGTAGTTGAAAACAGCTATCAAATCCCCCCTCATTCTTCTCTTCTGCAGGCTAAACAATCCCAGCTCCCTCAGCCTCTCCTCATAACTCATGTGTTCCAGACCCCTAATCATTTTTGTTGCCCTTCGCTGGACTCTCTCCAATTTATCCACATCCTTCTTGAAGTGTGGGGCCCAAAACTGGACACGGTACTCCAGATGAGGCCTCACCAATGTCGAATAGAGGGGAACGATCACGTCCCTCGATCTGCTCGCTATGCCCCTACTTATACATCCCAAAATGCCATTGGCCTTCTTGGCAACAAGGGCACACTGCTGACTCATATCCAGCTTCTCGTCCACTGTCACCCCTAGGTCCTTTTCCGCAGAACTGCTGCCTAGCCATTCGGTCCCTAGTCTGTAGCTGTGCATTGGGTTCTTCCGTCCTAAGTGCAGGACCCTGCACTTATCCTTATTGAACCTCATCAGATTTCTTTTGGCCCAATCCTCCAATTTGTCTAGGTCCTTCTGTATCCTATCCCTCCCCTCCAGCGTATCTACCACTCCTCCCAGTTTAGTATCATCCGCAAATTTGCTGAGAGTGCAATCCACACCATCCTCCAGATCATTTATGAAGATATTGAACAAAACCGGCCCCAGGACCGACCCTTGGGGCACTCCACTTGATACCGGCTGCCAACTAGACATGGAGCCATTGATCACTACCCGTTGAGCCCGACAATCTAGCCAGCTTTCTACCCACCTTGTAGTGCATTCATCCAGCCCATACTTCCTTAACTTCCTGACAAGAATACTGTGGGAAACCGTGTCAAAAGCTTTGCTAAAGTCAAGAAACAATACATCCACTGCTTTCCCTTCATCCACAGAACCAGTAATCTCATCATAGAAGGCGATTAGATTAGTCAGGCATGACCTTCCCTTGGTGAATCCATGCTGGCTGTTCCTGATCACTTTCCTCTCATGCAAGTGCTTCAGGATTGATTCTTTGAGGACCTGCTCCATGATTTTTCCAGGGACTGAAGTGAGGCTGACTGGCCTGTAGTTCCCAGGATCCTCCTTCTTCCCTTTTTTAAAGATTGGCACTACATTAGCCTTTTTCCAGTCATCCGGGACTTCCCCGGTTCGCCACGAGTTTTCAAAGATAATGGCCAATGGCTCTGCAATCACAGCCGCCAGTTCCTTCAGCACTCTCGGATGCAACTCGTCCGGCCCCATGGACTTGTGCACGTCCAGCTTTTCTAAAAAGTCCCTAACCACCTCTATCTCCACAGAGGGCTGGCCATCTCTTCCCCATTTTGTGATGCCCAGCGTAGCAGTCTGGGAGCTGACCTTATTAGTGAAGACAGAGGCAAAAAAAGCATTGAGTACATTAGCTTTTTCCACATCCTCTGTCACTAGTTTGCCTCCCTCATTCAGTAAGGGGCCCACACATTCCTTGGCTTTCTTCTTGTTGCCAACATACCTGAAGAAACCCTTCTTGTTACTCTTGACATCTCTGGCTAGCTGCAGCTCCAGGTGCAATTTGGCCCTCCTGATAACATTCCTACATGCCCTAGCAATATTTTTATACTCTTCCCTGGTCATATGTCCAACCTTCCAACCTTTATATTGCATTAGCACTGGCAGGCCCCAGCTGAGATATGCTAGGTGTGCTACAGACACACTGTGAGAGACAGCCCCAGCCCCAAAGAGCTTCCAGTCTAACCAGAGGGGGAGGGACGTGCCCAAGTAGGTCAGTGGCAGAGTCATAAATGGACCCTTGGCCTGCTGAGCTACAGCCCTAGCCACCAGAGCATGCTGCCCCCATCCCGCTCTAACCATGGCCTGCTGAGCTACAGCTTGTGACTCTGAGCATTTTCTATAATATATTTGTGAATCCTGTGTGTGCCTCAGTTTCCCCCATACTTTGCATTGCTACTCAGTGGGGAGTGGGGGAAAAGGTGTTATCCAGTGCTTGCACTCCCCTGCCTTAGCAGTGGTTACAGTCCTCTATCTGTCTGCCTTTGGCCCCATTGGCACTCCTTCCCCACGGTCCCTCCCTGCATCACTCTCTGCCTCAGGCCCCACTGTCACGCCTCTCCCCACCCCCTCTGTAACCCTGCCTTAGCCTGTCAGGGGTCTGGCCAACGAGAGTCAGACGGATTCAATTCCTGTCAACACCCCTCAAGAGGGTTCCTTCTGCCATCCAGCCAGTGACTCCTAATGAAGGGGATCATTGGCACGAGGGCAGAGAATTCCTTCTCTCATCACCACTTGCTCTCCTTCAACAAGTGTATCTGCCGCTCTCCCCTATCCTGTCAATTGTGATGTCCAGTCTCTCCATTTTGGACTCCTCTGCTGCATCTAGCCCTTGGTTTCCTTCCCCATCCTCACTGTCTTCTGCTGCCATCAAGGTTTCTGCTTTCAACCTTTCTTCTCTCCGAGCCTGGGCTTTCATCTCCCAGCTCTGTCCGCCCTTCCACTGCCCACCTTTGGCTCTCCCCAGAGCTCTGGACCTTCCTGTTTTTTTCCATGCTGCTGAGCACTTTTGGAGAAGGGCTTGGGAGCCTGCTGACTCTTTCCATGTAAATTCATCCTCTCAGCTCCGCCCTCTCCTTTGTGTACAGCTTTGCTTCTCTTGCCTAGCCCTTTGCACCATAGACTCTCACCAGCTGCTCTGTACCTTCGGTGCTCCCAGCCCCCATCCTCTAATGCTTCCTAATTAGCCCTCCTTAAGCAGGATCCAGCTGGATTTTCAAAAACTAGTTGAACATGATCTGTCAATGAGATTCTTCCTCTCCACAAGAAGCCACCTTTGGCCCAGACTTGACTCGGAGCTCTCCTTTCTATTGTTGGCCTCTGACCCTCAACTTGTCCTCTTGAGCCCATCCCCTCCCTCACTTCTCCCTTTCTTCTGGCTCCAATTTCTCTGCCTGCAATCATGCTAGTGTATCCACTCTACCAGATATCTATGTCCCCATGGAGTCTCCTCTTATCCTGCAACCTTACTCTTGAGTTTGCGAAGGAGCCTGAACCAAAACCCCAGATCTGGATCCTGGTTCAGATCCAAGTTCACAGCTTGAACCTACCTCTGTAATAATAAACCAAATCTGAACACCCAGGGAGAAATCCTGGCCCCACTGAAGTCAATGGAAAAAGCTCCTTTTGACTTCAGTGGGGTCAGGATTTCACCCCAAGAAATTTGGGAAAGTTCAGGTGTTGATCCAGATATGAAACCTTCAGATTCCATGCTGTTTGGATCTGGGGTGTTGGTGCAGCTCATGGCAGAGACATAAAGATTGGATATAGGGTTTTGGTTTGGACTCAGCTTGGGGAAAATCACCAGTTTCCTTTCACATGCTTCATTTTCATTTCCAGAGGACACTGCTGCATTAACATTGCATAAGATCTCCATGTATGATTTAGTTGGGGATTGGTCCTGCTTTGAGCAGAGGGTTGGACTAGATGACCTCTTGTGGTCCCTTCCAACCCTGATATTCTATGATTCTGTTCTATGATCCTATGGTCTTTCCCATCCGCCCTCACAGCTGTGTCTGGCCTCTCAGGCGCTACCACCATACCAATAGAGAATAATCCTTATTATTATCCCAGCCACAGACTTGAGGAGTTTGTTAGCACTGTGATACCTTTCATCCCCAGTGTGCAGGTCCAGGCTTCCCAACTTTATCTTTGCTGGGCATTCTTCCGGAGTCCGGCAAATATTTGATTTCCTGAGAATTTACATAAAAAGACTTTTCCCTATCTTTAATAATTTTTTAGATAGTATTGGCACAGTTTGGACAAGTCACATTCCCAAGAAAATAAAGGAAAACGGAGCTTGCTAAATATAGATCAAAGAGGTTTGAGAGTGTCCTATTCCATCTCCGGAAGCGGATGACTTCCTTGCTGTATTTTACCCTTGCTCTTTTGATCATATTCCTGCCCCACCCCAAGTAGCCTACATATTCCCTCTCCAACTCTCTATTTGTTGCGCTAGCCCATATGTTTGGTTTCCTCTGCCAGGCCCCATAGGTAGTGTGGCCCTAGGGATCCCAGCTCTCTGCTTCTCTTGTCATGCCATAAAGATCTTTAAGTCGTAATAATACTTTGCACGGATACAACCCCTTTCATCTGTGGTTCTTAAAGCTCTTTACAAACAATAACCCGGCCTCTTAGATGCGGGATAGTTTCACCTGTTTTATATATGACTGAAATGGAGGCACATCTTGATGATAATGGGCCAGATCTTCAACTCCATTTTACACTGATATACATGAGTTGAGAATCTGGCACTGAGTTATTTGCTTGGACAGCACAATAAGTCTCTCTCTGCAGGGCAGGGACTGTCTCTTTGTTAGACGTTTGTTCAGCACCTAGGACAATGGGACCCTGGCCTCTGGGCACCAGTGTAATACAAATAATAAATCAGTGCAGAGTTAAGAACACAACCCAGGATTCTCAACTTCCTGTCCCCTTTTCTAACCACTAGACAACACTCCTTCCCAAACTCAATCAATTACTTCCCAGCAGGGAAAAAAGGATATGTTGTTTGCAGCAACTGATAAAATGCAATAAAACTATGTATTCCAGGTTATTAAACACTATAAATATTTTACAGTATATAATCCTTAATCCCCAGCAGCCATAAAAGTGAACACATGCATAGTACTACTGAGTCATAATATTTAGCATTTCTCTTGCATAATTACATGTTCGATTCCCTGCACAAATGTTAATGAATTAATTAAGAAGGAATAATGCATGCAGTCCTTTCAGGAGACCTTTCCATCTTCATAAGCATCTATAGCCAGCCTGCTACTAAAGAACCAGAGTCCCCTGCCATGCGTTTTCCTACTCCAGGGTTCTGGTGGTGCAGCAAGGAAGCAGGTTTAGCTGCAAAAGTCACAGGAGGTCTGTAAAGCAGCTGCAGTCGAGGCAGTAAACCATTTATCAGGCCATGACTGCCCAGCAACTGCTTGCATAGAGTGTTAAAGTCCAGAATTCCCGGCAGAGTTAAAAGTCCAGCTTGTTCTAGCACACAGATATCCTGGGAAGGGGACCCACAGCAGAATTTCTCACACTCACAATAGTGGAAGATTCCATTTCAGCTTGTACCACATCACCCACCGTATGAAGGAGTAAGCCTTCCCATCCTGCAGCCTCCACATAGGGAGTGAGCCACTCATACTTACCACAAGCCTGATCTAGCCCCTGCTATGGCGTTTTCACTAATGGCTCCCCCACCAGCCTTGCCATGGAAGAGTACACTTGGGTGAAACTTACTAGGCAAAATGCTGACTGAGGGATTCCTAGCTCCTAAACCGGTCAAAACAAAATGTATAGGTTCCTGAGTCTAACTCTGAATTTACTTTTTATTAAAAATCATAATCACTATTATTAGTATTTCAGCACCACCAGCAGAGCTCAGGGCCCCATTGTGCTGAGCACTGCACAGCCACAGAATAAGACACAGTCCCTGGCCCCAGATTTTACAGCTTAAATGGGCATGGAAAGACTTGCCCAAGGGCACACAGCATGTCAGTGGCACAGCTAGGAACAGCAGACAGGCTTCCAGGATCCCAGGGCAGCCCTACCCATTGTACAATGCCGCCACTACCCGAGCAGCTCCGGTTTCGTTGCTCAGCTAGTCAGCTACAAAGAAAACAAAAGCGTGTGGGAGAGAGGCAGTACGTAGGGTTACACTGCAGCGGGCCGGTGCTGAACCGCTCTCCTCTGGCCATGGCATGCCTGCTGCTCCTGCTGCAGTTCCTTTCTCCGTAATGGTGTCCCCAGTTTTGCTCAGCCGTGTCTCGCTGGCTTTGGGCCTCAGCTGCACCCTAGAAACCTCGGTGTTAGCCAGCACAGTGACTCCCTCAAAGCCCCTCTGCAGCTGTGAGGTCCATTGGGGAGCAAAAGATGTCAGACATGCGGTGGTGAGACATGGGTAGGGCTCTGGATGCATCGGCGCAAGGGAAGAAGGATGACAGATCCCTTTAGCTAGGGAGTCAGTGTGCCTAGGGTCTATTCTGCTAGCCGGCAGGGAGCAGGGAACACAGAACTCTAGGGAAACCCACGAAGATAACACGGAGCTTTAGTTTTGTCTTGTTATAGATGGCAAAGAACTGATGAGTGACTCTCCTGGAGTTGTTGGGCGGCACAGGAATATTTAACTAGGTTTCAGGACACGCTTTACCAGCTCTTACCATCCTCCCACAATCCCTCATTGAAAGCATTCAGCCTGCACAAGGCAGGAGGTCTGTATAGTTCTTGTGGCACCTTACGAAAGCTCATGCTCAAATAAATTGGTTAGTCTCTAAGGTGCCACAAGTACTCCTTTTCTTTTTGCGAATACAGACTAACACGGCTGCTACTCTGAAACCCGTATAGTTCTTGGCCATAGCTCTGCCCATAGCTCGTCTCTGAGTCTGTGAGCTGGGAGTGCTGCAGAGGGGGATGCTTGCCTTTGGGGGAATCAGGCCAGCGTGAGAATGGACCTCATGTCACTGTGCCAACAAGCCAGAAGCAAGACGAATGGATCCAGAAGCCGAGCTCCATCCTGGTCTCCTCAGTCGGCTGTAGCAGAGACGGGGCCTTGAGAGCAGATAACATAGCTGGGGAACTGTGCCCATGCACAAACAAATTAATAATGAAATCACTCCTAAATGAAGGCCTCTGACAGATGAGGTTGTGAGGGTGACTCCTGGACCCAGCTGATTGTTAGGTTTACGCATGCCGTGTGTGATGGTTGTAAAGCGGATGTGGCCACGACTGTTGACTTGGTTACACGCCAGCATGGGGTGTGGCTCTTGGCTCCGTAGGGGCGTCGCTCAGTTACTAACTGTAATGTCATGTTTTGCTCACAGGTGTTTGTGATTTGCCATGGCCTTCTCCAGTTATTCCAGCTTCTTTACAGTGCTAACTTCAAGAGCAGCCTGACCACCATTGAGAAGCGCTTTGGGCTCTCCAGTCTCTCTTCCGGCTTCATCTCCAGCCTGCATGAGGTAATTGCCTGAGATGCACGGGAATGGGCTTGGCTGGGAGACGTGAGGTTGGAGGCATTTCTCTTTTTGAAGGAGCTCTGGGCCCTATCTCTGTGTTTCCTTAGCAAAGCCTACAAGTGCCAGATGAGCTGATTGCTGGGTCTGCCTGCCAGAGACTCCCACCGTCGGGGTAAACAGAGATTTGGGAGGAGCAGGAGTCTAAGGGACTGTGGGACTAGAATTGTTGTCTGGGGAGTAGAGTACTGCTCCAGACAACCCTTTCTTCCCTCTCCTCTTACCCTCACCTCTCCTCTCACTTTTAAAGGGCAGATGCTTCCTACCGGAACTGGGCCATCTGCCCTGGTGCTCCACCTCTGTCTCTGCCGCACCACTTACAGTACTCCCTCCCACCAGCAGGGGTGCTGCAGGATTTCAGGGTCACAGTGGGAAAGCTGGGAGCCAGCAGGGGAAGCAGCCAGCAGCAGGACATTTGGACCTCATCTGCACTACATTCATGTCCCTAAAATTCCCCGTGGCTGCCACACCCAGCTGTGACAGCAATGGTGGGAATGCCATTGTAGTCAGGGCTCAGGTGGGCTCAGTTGGGCGCTGGTTTTTTGCCCATCCTGTCACACTCTGACAAGCATGACAGTTTCAAATTTCAGGGGTGGCCTTAGCCCTGTCTACACTGGTGCTCCCACCATTTGCTACAGAGGGGTGGGGCCATTTCAGGGAAAGAAGGATAGTTTGCACACAGCTTTAGAGGATGGCAGCTAGTGGGACTCTTCATTAGAGGCCACTGTGACCTGGAACACTCTAATCCTCCTAAGGGGATAGTCTTAGCGGAGACGTAAGGGGGAGAGAGAAACAGCTAAAGCTAGAACATGGTTCTCCCGCTTTAATCACTGCTGGGAAGAGAACCTGACCTACATCTTGGTGCCTATCTGCAGTGGAGGCAGGCTACTCCCATGGTTTTAACTGAAATGAACGTCATGCCAAGACCTCAGAAGTGCTGCTGGGAGCAATATGTAATGTCTTGTTACATGAAGGTGCAACCCCCAATTTGTTTCATGGGTATTTGTTAAAACATTACTGAATCCTTCGCATCACCTGGGACTAAAATAGAGCGTTACCAAATGCTGGTAGGTTTTATTATAGCAGCGCTGGAGTAGTGCCACCATAATTAGGGATCTGTCAGCATTTTCCATGAGAAATCCCTGTTTTCAGGCATTCCTAACTCAGATTTTGTTATTCACTCTGGGCTGGGATCTGGCTTACAACTGTGGTGTAGCCCCTGAATTGTAGGTTTTTTGTTCTTTCCCCTGCACTCCTGGTGCCCAAGAGGGCCCATAGATCCAGCTAGACTGGTCCAAAAGGGGCTGTAGGACAGGTATGAATCCCCTGGAGAATGCCACAGATGCATAGGCCCCTCTGCCCAGGCACAGAGTCAGTTCTGCTTGCTCTGTGCCATCTCTGCAGCAGCTGCAGATGCATGCAGAGTTCTGGGGAGGGCGGAAGGTTCAGCGGTGTCAGAGTGGGGGCAGGTTAGAGGAAGGAGGGCTCCAAGTGTGAGCGAGGGGAGCGGGGGGCATCTCTGGGGCAAACCTGAGCCCCGGCAATTCCATGCTCCTGCAACGGGGACATTGAAACAGGGGCACAACTTAAGACCCTGACTCAGCAAGGCACTTAAAGTTAGGCATATACTGAAGCACCCCGCTGAATCAGGACTACGGGCAGTCTTGAGCTCTGCACCAGTGATGCACTAGACCCTGCAGCCCCTGAACAGGGAACATGTAAACGGTCCCCTTCCACTCCTGCAGCAGTGTTAATGTGAATCAGTGCCTCTGTTCACCAAACACTCTCAGCTCCTTCTGGCCATTGCTAAGAGGAGAGACAGCCATCAACAGCCCCAAGAATGGAGTACGCTCCCCAGTGCTCCCAGCCCCTGCTGGCCCTGAAGCAAAGGACTGACTTTGAACTTGCATTCCCTGCATGGTTTTGGGTAGCGGTAGCACTATATTGCTGGGCTGGCCTCAATTTGGCTGTTTTCAAGTTATAACTCAGCTACTCATGACTCAGGAACAGGTGTGATTTGAACCTAAAATTTGGCAGGTGGTTGGTCTTTGGCATGGGGCAGAGTCAAGTCTGGAAAGGAAAAATGTAAAACCTCAGAGGTGTTTAATTAACAAGGTGGCTGCTGCACGTGCACAGCACGTTCTCTCCAAGAATTCCATCAAGGCTGTTCCTTATTACACGTACGGCTCCTGAAATGGGAAGCTCCAATTGGAGAAACTCAAGTAACATTGCAATGCAGGTCCTGGCACGAAATCAGTGCACAGTGGTATACAGAGGCCAACAGTTAGCTAGGCATGGTGAGAGGTGGTGTAGAAGTGCCTTAGACAGTAGCTAGTTAGATAGCACTGGTCAGATACCCAGATAAATACTTCTCTTTCCTTCTTTCATCCTAAACATTTTATTTCCTTTTTCCTTCTAGTGCATTCATTCATTCTCTATAAATTTAATTTGGCCCATTAAGATTGTTATCACTTCCCTGTGGGAAGGCAGGTTGCCAGCTTCCTTCACATATGGGTGATTAGGCCGCCGCTCACATAAATATGCCGTATCTCTAGCAGTCTGGCCATCTGTCTCCCGCTCTCCACCTAGAGATTGGTTTGGAGTGATTGCTAGATGTCTTGTATGGGATATTTAGCTTACACAAGGTCCTATAAAACCCTCCTGTTCAATGTATATGTGGAGCTGCTGAGGAAGGTACTGAAATGACTTGGGTAATAGTATCACTTCTATGTTGTGATGTCATGCAGCTCTGTCCTGTTCTTATGGGTTGTGGATGACACGGATTTTCAGTCTAACCCAATTGTTGGGCAAGATTTGGATGTTTAATCCGGACAGGCATAGGTTCCATATGTTCAGATTTTTCAAGAGAGTTCAGCATGTTGTGTGTTGAGCCCTTCTGAAAATCTGTCCCAGAATGGGTTGGGTAAGGATCTTGAGGATAAGTAATAAGTGGAGTGGAGGTGTGGTTCCATCTGCATCAGTGAGGTGGGTCTCTTCTCTCTGTTCCAAAGCAGTTCACAGAAGTGCTTTTGGATCCCTGTTTCCTCCTGGAATCACTGGTGCCATTGGTGCCCTCAAACCCCTTTTTCTCACTTATGCCAGGCCAGATTTTTGTGAGCTTTTTCTCTCGGATCTGGATGTCACCACTGTGATCTCTGCCTCAGTGACTTCTAGGTTAGATTATTGCATTTCACTGGAAAGTTCTCTGGTTCTGAGGTCACTAGGGTACACCAGCTAACAGCCCTAGATGTAATTGTCTGGGTTCTAAATGTTCTTATTGGAAAATCTTAATCTCTGGAATTTACTTCCTGCACTGGTCTGACTAAGTCCATGTTTGTCCTTTAGGGCATGATGCCCATTTCTTTTCCCAGGTTCTTGTGTGGGGAGTGAAAGTTAGCGATTGCTCAATTTTGAGGAATTATTTTTTTCTCTTGCTGTGTAACCAATGGTCAAATACACATGCACCCTAGAATGCGTAATTGGGTGTATTTTGTGAAATAAACAAATACAGCTTATCTGGTTCCTGTGAAAGTCTAATATATTTCATTCACATTCGTATTCTCAGCACTTTCTGGGACAAATGCTGGCGCTCCGCTTACTTGGAATGGTACTTGCTGTATCTACGTAGGGTGCTCAACTGACAAATTATGGATTTAGGGTGGGATTTTCAAAGAAGTCTAAGAAAGTTAGTTGCCCATCTCTCCTAGTCCCTCTTTGAAAATTCTAGCCTTACAGATATTCAGAAGCACTCAGCACTGGCCTGATTCTGCTCCCGTTAAGTCAATGAGAGTTTTACCACTGACTTCAAGGGCAGCGGAATTAGGCTAATGCTGATCATCTTTGAAAATCCCACCCTAAGCTTTTAGTGTCACAAATTATACCCATCATCCACATCCATATGGGTTTACAATGTGCACCCTAGCAATGCAGGGTGGTCATTCTCCTGGAAAGTGCATTTCCTGTGCTCCAAACCATGCTAGATAACAGTCCACATCCAAAGTCTGTTGAAGTGAGTGGGACTCTTTCCGTTGACTTTGGGCTTTGGCTCAGACCTAAAATGTGGTGAAACAGCTACCGAAGTTCCAATTTGAATGGGCGAAATAACCAGCTTTAAGTGATTATAATGTCAGTCCCCCTGAAATGTTCTGGCAAAGCCCTGAACCATGTCCTAACACTCACAGCTGGGACACACCAATTTCCCCAGGACTTCTCATCCATAAAAGATATTGCCCTGTGCTTAGACCCTTCATCTTCAGAGCAAGGCAGATAACATGTGGGACGTTCCATTACAGCAATAACTTTTAGGGGGATGAAATAACAGTCTCTGTCATCCTGTTCAGAGACCATCGATTTTCAAACAACAGAGTTGTCTTTGTTTCAGCACTTTATAATATTTTTATGTGAGCTCCCCGCCTGTCTTTCTGGGATTATAAAGTTTTCTCATTTACTATTAAAGAAATTTCAACAATCACAAGAGACAAACGAGTCAGGCCACACAAATATATAAAAAAGGATATTTAGACATAATTAACTAATTTAATAATGTTAAGTTTGTTCCAACTGACAAAACCCATGTAATTATAACTTTATGCAACTCACCCATTCTGGCTATGAATTGTTCGCTCTGTAGAATTGTTTTGAGATCTCTACAGCTGTACTAGGGAAATGGCTTCAAACTGAACACCTAGATCCAAACATCACCTCACATTACAGAGCTTCAGATGCCAGAGCCAGAACCTATCTCTACCAGGAACAAATGGGAAAGGAGGTGGTGATGCAGTGTGACTTTATCACTCTATTGTGGGGGGCGGGGGAGGAAGGTTGATAGTTTATGCCAGCTCCCAAAAGGGACATTTCCAAAGCATCATGTGGGGATTTAGTTGTGTTAGACCAGGGGTTCTCAAACTGGGGGTCAGGACCCCTCAGGGGGTCACGAGGTTATTACATGGGGGTCATGAGCTGTCAGCCTCCACCCCAAACTCCGCTTTGCCTCCAGCGTTTATAATGGTGTTAAATATATAAACAAGTGTTTTTAATTTATAAAGGGGATCACACTCAGAGGCTTGTTAGGTGAAAGGGGTCACCAGTACAATAGTTTGAGAACCACTGTGTTAGTCGTATATTCAAATCCTTTAAGGGGATTGTTATGAGGGGATTGTTATGAAGCATATTTTTGTGTGCATGTTGAAAGCTATCTAGGGCCAGATTTTCACCTGGTGTGAATCAGCATAGCCCCGCTGATGTCAATAGAGCGAGGATGGTTTACACCAGCCGAGGATAGGAAGAACCCTAAATCATCCAACAGTAACAGGTGTTAACTTGCTGGAAGCTGAGTGGAACCCTTTCTTCTGGCAAAGCCTGCCCCAATCCATGACAACCCAGACAACAAGAAGCCAAGTCTGGAATTCAGATGATCCACTTTGGTGTTTTAAGGAAACCTGCTGAGCTTTAGCACATGAATAGGTCCCTACCAAAGTCATGGTCATTTTTGTCAATTTCACAGTCATATGGTTTTAAAATTAGTCAGTTTCACATTTTCAGATGTTTACACCTGAAATTTCACAGTGTGGTAATGGTGGAGATCCCAACCCAAAGCAGGGTCATGAGGGGTCACAAAGCTGTTGTAGGGAGGTGGTGGGATTGCCACTCTCACTTCAGTGCTGCCTGCAGAGCTGGGCTCTGAAGGCAGCAGCCGCGGAGCTTCCTGCAGCCAAGGGAGGTTCCCGGAGGTGGGTCTGATCTCCCTGTGCTGCTGGAAGCACCCCAGCCAGGGACTCCTAGCTGCTGGTCCTAGCCAGGCTGGGAGGGACAGGAGGACTTCCTCTTCCCCTGCACAGCTGCTCTTGGCCGGGAGGGTGTGGGGTGGGAGGTCAGACCCATCTCCAGGTACCTCTCCTGGCTGCCCTGGCTTCAGAGCCAGCTGAAGCTTCCTGCACCCAGGGGAGGTACCTGGAAGTGGGTCTGATCTCCCCACAAGAACAGTCATACAGGAAAAGAGGAAGTCCCAGCCCAGCTGACACTAGCAGCTAGAGCCCAATGCATAGTAGGAGCCGCCCAGCTGAGGCGCTCTGCCCCACCCCCACCTCCATCCCCATCCCTCCTCCTCTCCTCCAATAGCTAGATTTCCCAGGGGAGCTCTGATTTCATGGTCCGTGATTCATTTTTCACGGCTGTGAATTTGGTAGGGCCCTACACATGAGCAATAACATTGTCCTTTAAAAAACAGTAATAATGCACAATTTACCCCAAAGGGGATATTTAAAACAGGCTAGTGATTCCCAGAAAGGAGTGAAGCCCAGTCTAGTTAGATCATTATCTGGCCTTCTCTGGGCCCTCACACAAACACATTGAACAACCACAAAGCAAGAGTAACTGTTAGCGGAATGATGTCAGATTGGAGGGAGGTCTCAAGTGGGGTTCCACAGGGATCTGTTCTGGGTCCGGTGTTGTTTAACATATTAATTAATGACTTGGATGTAGGTATACAGAGCATACTGATCAAGTTTGCAGATGACACAAAGCTAGAGGGGTTGCCAATAATTTGGAGGATGCAGCTAAAATCAGAGGAATCTTGATAAACTGGAGAACTGGGCTATAGACAACAAAATGAAATTCAGCAAAGACAGATGTAAAATGCTACACTTAGGGAAGAAAAAACAAATGCACAAATACAGAATGGGGGAACTGAGCACTGCTGAGAAGGATCTGGGAGTTGTGGTGGATCACAACCTCAACGTAAGTCAGCAATGTGATGCTGTTGCAAAAAAAAAAAAAAAAAAGCAAATGGCACTTTAGGTTGCATTAACAGAGGCATAGCATGCAAATCATCTCTCTTGGATGGTTTAGATACAACAAATCCTGCATCTCGGCAGGGATTTAGACTAGATGACCTTGGTGGTCCCTCCTAACCCTATGATTCTATGATTCTCCTGGGCAAAAAAAGGTCAGCTTCTGGCCAGCATTGCTTTCCTGGTTTTCTGGCTGTTCCTTTGGGGAGCAGGGACTCCAGACACCCCATGTGCCTGTCTCTCTCCCCTCTTTCTTTTTGTTCCATTGTCTCTTTTTCTCCTTGCATACTTTCACTCTTTCTTGAGGCCATCCTCTGTTTCCCTCTCTCCACTCACTTTCCCTTCTTCTTTTCTCTTTCCCATCAGTCATAAGCATTAAGGCCTGGTGTACACTACAAACCTGGGTCAATGGAAGCTGCCTTATGCCTACCTAAAAATGTATGTGTCTACACTACCAGGTCCCTTCCACCAACCTAACTCGCCTGTAATGTCGACTTAATTACTCCTCCTCTGTGAGAGGCACAGCACTTAATTCTATATTGATGGGTCAACAGAGAGGCAGTGTAGATGCAGCATTGTGTAAGTCAATTGAATTGTCCGCCAGGAGGTGTTCCACAAAGCTCCGCTGTGACCACTCCAGAGATTGTTTTCAACTCCGCTGCACAGCAGCCAGGTACACAGGAAACAGCCCTTCCACTGTTAAAGCCCTGGGAACTTTTGAATTCCCACTTCCTGTTGATCAGCGCGGAGAGTTTGCCAGCCCAGCTGGGCTGATCATGGCACTCCAGCCTTCAGGACACAGGAGGTGGTGGACCTTAATGGTCTGTGGGGAGAAGAGTTTGTGCAGACATGGCTCCGATCCAGCTGAAGAAATGTAGACATCTATGGAAAGATCGTGCAGGGCATGTGGGAGAAGGGCTACAGCAGGGACGTACAGTAGTTTTGCATGAAAATCAAAGAACCAGAAGACAAGGGAGGCATACCAGAAGACAAGGGAGGCATACTAGAAGACAAGGGAAGTGAACAGTCATTCTGGTTCTGCACTACAGACATGCTGCTTCTACAATAAGCTGCATGTGATTCTTGGCAGCGACCCCATCACTACCCCCCAAACCCAGTTTGGATACCTCCCGGGAGTCTGAGTCCTGGGCCACCTCAGACAACAACAAGGAGGACATTCTGGATGAGGAGGAGGAGAATGGGAGACAGGCGAGTGAGGGACCATTCTCCCTGAGAGCCAAGAGCTATTTTTAATGCCGGAGCAGTTCAGCCAGTCGCAGGACAGCATGGTGGCCAAGTGTGATGCCAGGGAAGGAACCTTTGGTGAGTATGCAATTCCAATCAAACTGTAGGGGTTGCATGTTTTTATATTTTATGTTTAATCTGAAGAAAAAATTAGGTGCAGTGGGAATTTGCTTCCCAGTGGCCACTCCAGCTATGCAGAAGGTGCCCCCCTGGAAAAGACTGTTTATGTGCACAGGGGTGGCCCAGGAATCCTCTATGGAGATCCCCAGGAAACTTTCATGGAAGTACTCTGTAATCCTTTGCAGCAGGTTTCTGGGAAAGGCTGCCTTATTTCTTCCACCACGGTAGGACACTTTCCCACACCACTCTAGTATTAACCTGCTGGTACCATTGTGGAACACAGCATAGCAGCATAAGGACCAGGTCTGAACCTAGGTGCTTGCAACATCTGCTCCCTTGCTGCCTCTGTTATCCTCAGGAGACTGATATCACATAGGGTCACGTAGAGGAGACAGTGGAAGTTTTCCTTACAAGTGCTCATACCGCAAACAATAAAGCATGTGATTCCCTGCCCATGGTGATTTCCACGTCCCTCAGCCATGGTGTCCCTAACATGCCTGTGGTTTGGGGCAGGGATTGGTGTTGACCTCAGAATCTGCAAACCCAGGGCAACCGCTACCAGCAGTGTTAAGGGAAGGGGGAGTGGGCTTTCTGTGTTCTCTCATGGCCATCCCCTTCCCCGGTATCGCCTCAGACAGGTAGCAATTTGGGAGGCTTAAGGCTGGTCTCTGGTCTCAAAGCAATGTCTATGTTGCAAAGGGGAAGGGGCATTGTCCACCTGTGCTCCTGATGCAAGTTTCCCACAAAGGTGCAGCACAAGGCCCATCATTCATCCTGCTGGGCCATACTCACCATGGCTGGAACAGCAAACTGGTCCATTGACTAGCTAGAGATTCTGAGTATGTTCTGGCTTGCACATGAGTGTAATAAAAGGAGGGATTTTTAAATAGCAACCTTGTACCAGACCCCGGGTATGCACTGACAATGGTTGCCTTGTGCTTTGCTTGCCTTACAGTGGAAAGCTTGGCTTTCAGCGCATCCTCCACACTGGCAGAGAGGCTTTCGCAGATTAGAAGACAGAAAAAGAGAATGTGTAATGACATGTTCAGCGAGATAATAACGCCTCTGGGACAGCTGACACGGAGCTCAGAGCCTGGAGGATTTCATTGTCTGAAAAACTGGACGTGGAGAGCAGGAGAACATCCCAGGAGCATAAAAAGTGTGCCCCACAGGATGAGATGCTGCGGATTATGAAGGACATGTTGAGGCATCTGCTTGAGTTTCAAGGCTAGATTCCCTCTGCAGCCCCTGTAGAACAGCCTGCAAACTTTGCCCTATTCCCAATCTCCCTCCCCCAAAACTTTCCAGGAGCTGGGGGACGGGGAGAGGGAAGGTGCAATATCCCTTCTACTTAACACCAGGGAAGGGTACTAAGAACAAAAAGTGGCCATTCAAAGACCTTTCAGGGTCAAGATTTCTGTGCTTTCACAGGCAAGCTGACTTGGTTTCTTCCCTCTGAATTTTATCCCACCGCTTGCCCAAGATTAAATTATTTTTCTGTTCCTTTATATTTGTGCCATAAAAATCAACATTTGGAGAATGAAATACTCTTTATTTATTCCAAAAATGGGGTCCTTGTGGGAGGAGGGGAGGCACAGGGAAATTAATGCAACGGCGTCGATGGTATGGGAAGGCACAACACAGATAAGCGGCGCACATTACTATGGCTCATTACTGAACTGTGTTTTCAAAGCCTCCTGGAGACACAGAGCTCCTCGCTGGGCTCTTCTTATTATTAAAGGCACATTCCACCACTGTTCTGCAGTTGCTCAGCCTGTTGTTGAACCACTCCTTACTGCTGTCCAGGTGGCTGGTGTACAGCTTCATAAGCCATGGGAGCAAGGGGCAGGCTGGGTCTCCAGGATCACTACTGGCATTTCAAAATCAACAGTGGTTATTCTGTGATCTGGAAAGAAAGTCCCTGCTTGCAGCTTTCTGAACAGACCTATGTTCCTAAAGATGCGTGTGTCATGCATCTTTCCTGACCATCCCAGTTGAAGTCGATGAAATGCCCCCTGTGATCCACCAGCACTTGCAACACCATTGAGAAGTAGTTTTTCAATGTATGTACTCTTTGGCAAGGTGGCCTCATGCCAAGATAGGGATATGTGTTTCATCTCTAGCCCCACCGGAGTTAGGGAACCCCATTGTGGCAAAACCAGCCACTATGTCCTGCATGTTGCCCAGAGTCACTACCCTTCTTAGGAGAAGTCTATTAATGGCCCTGCAAACGTGGATCACAATAATTCCCATAGTGGATCTACCAACTCCAGATTGATTCCCCACTGACCAGTAGCCGTTTGGCATTGCAAGCTTCCACAGAGCAATCGCTACTTGCCTCTCCACTGTCAGAGCAGGTCTCATTTTAGTATTGCTGTGCTTCAGGGTTGGGGAAAGCTCCGCACAACATTCCTAGAAAGCGGCCTTCCGCCTTCAAAAGTTCTGCAGCCATTGCTCATCATTCCATAGCTGCATAATAATGTGATCCCACCAGTCTGCAGAAGAGAAGAATGAGGGGGGATTTGATAGCTGCTTTCAACTACCTGAAAGGGGGTTCCAAAGAGGATGGATCTAGACTGTTTTCAGTGGTAGCGGATGGTTTCAAGTTGCAGTGGGGGAAGTTTAGTTTGGATATTAGGAAAAACTTTTTCACTAGGAGGGTGGTGAAACACTGGAATGTGTTACCTAGGGAGGTGGTGGAATCTCCTTCCTTAGAAGTTTTTAAGGTCAGGCTTGACAAAGCCCTGGCTGGGATGATTTAGTTGGGGATTGGTCCTGCTTTGAGCAGGGGGTTGAACTAGATGACCTCCTGAGGTCCCTTCCAACCCTGAATTTCTATGATTCTATGAGTCAGTGCTTGTTTCCCAGGACCAGAAATGGTGCTCCACCATGTTCAATTGCTGCATGACTGCCAGCAGCAACCGGGAATTGTTTCATTCTATGGCTTACAGCAGGGCTGCTTGAAAGACATCACAATGTTCCATGTGGCAGCTCCTGTCAAGGTTCCTTCCCCACTCTGACTCTAGGGTGCAGATGTGGGGACCTGCATGAAAGACCCCCTAAGCTTATTCTTACCAGCTTAGGTTAAAAACTTCCTCAAGGTACAAACTTTGCCTTGTCCTTGAACCCGATGCTGCCACCACCAAGCGTGTTAAACGAAGAACAGGGAAAGAGCCCACTCGGAGACGTCTTCCCCCGAAAATATCCCCCCAAGCCCTACACCCCCTTTCCTGCAGAAGGCTTGATAAAAATCCTCACCAATTTGCATAGGTGAACACAAGACCCAAACCCTTGGATCTTGAGAACAATGAAAAAGCAATCAGGTTCTTAAAAGAAGAATTTGAATTAAAGAAAAAGTAAAAGAATCATCTCTGTAAAATCAGGACGGTAAATACCTTACAGGGTAATCAGATTCAAAACATAGAGAATCCCTCTAGGCAAAACCTTAAGTTACAAAAAGACACAAAAACAGGAATATACATTCCATTCAGCACATCTTATTTACCAGCCATTTAAACAAAGGAAAATCTAACACATTTCTAGCTAGATTACTTACTAACCTAACAGAAATTCTGAAGAGCATTCCTGACCTGGTCCCGGCAAAAGCATCACACATACAGACAGACCCTTTGTCCCCCCCCTCCCCTCCAGCTTTGAAAGTATCTTGTCTCCTCATTGGTCATTTTGGTCAGGTGCCAGCGAGGTTACCTTAGCTTCTTAACCCTTTACAAGTGAAAGGGTTTTGCCTCTGGCCAGGAGGGATTTTATAGTTCTGTATACAGAAAGGTGGTTACCCTTCCCTTTATATTTTTGACAGCTCCTATCTCAGCTCTGGAAATACTGCAGGATAAGATGTGAGGTGTTTGTAATGCTCACAACAACAGTGCACAGCTGAGCAGGGTTCATGCTTCTCGGGCTACGTGCGGCTAAGCCTGGATTTTGAAAAAGGCATGAAAAAACATGGGTTTGCCATTGATATCAGGGTAGGAAGGGAGGAAGCTGCATCATGGGAGATTGAAGTCATGTTTCTGCTCCCCCCTGCAACAATGTCTTGGTCCCATGAGGCATTGCAAGTCCATCCCAACCCCACCTGCTGTTAGTTGCACTGTGGGGTAGCTATCCATGGTGCACTGCTCTCTGCATTGAAGCAAGAGCTGCTAGTGAGGACGCACTCCACCGTTACAATGAGTGTTGTGTGGACATGCTTTACTGACTTAATTACTGTGGTGGGTGGACATCAACTTAAATTAAGTCGACTTAACTTCGTAGTGTAGACATGCCCTAAGTCTGTCCTGTCAGAGGGGATGCTGTGAGGTGCTGTCTCAGGACAGGGTGGCTAATGATGCCTTTGTAGTGACCTCCACCCCTTTCTCTCAGTGCATGGTGCCCTGTTGTGCTTTTCATTTTGGTGATTGTAGCATCCAGAGGCCCCAGTGGAGAATAGACCCTCAGACATGCGTGTCCTTCCTGCCCTCCATGACATTCTCTCCACTTTGCTCTCCCCACCCCAGATTGGCAATGTTGTCCTCATCATCTTCGTCAGCTACTTTGGCAATCGAGTTCACCGCCCCCGGCTTATCGGCTTGGGGGGCCTGCTGCTAGCCCTGGGGGCTTTCCTGGTGACCCTTCCACACTTCCTCTCTGACCGGTACAAGTTTGCCCAAATGAACACGGGTAAGTGACTTGATATCCTCCTGGGGGTTGTAACTCCCCACCACATCCGCTGGGGGCAGCATGAGCCTTCCAAGTCAGGATGCTCACCCTCTCCTTCTCCTTGCCAGGAGTGCACTGGGGGTGCAGAACGTGTAAAAGAACTGAACTTGTTGCAGTATTTATTGCCAGCTGCAAGAGAGCAGAAATCCTGAGATTTGAAAAACCCACCAAATCATGGCTTTTACTCTGTCGTTTAACTCCCCTCCTCTGCTCCTCTGCCATTGTGCGTGTGGTCATTTTGGGTTGAAAAGACAACCTTTACTGCACACACACATGCATCCGTCTCCCTGACTGCTGGGTAGAGACTCCACTGAACCTTTAAGACAGGCAAAATGTCATTAATTTCCTATGACTGTATCAAGCTCTGCCCTCCTAGTCCCCCCCATCACTCCCTCCCATTCCTCGCTGACCCTTCCCCCCAGATTTCCTTCCCATTCTCTGGTACAGTCACCTGCTCATTCATAAGTCAGACACAAAGAATCATGCCCTTATTTTAGAAAACATGAGCTGTATTTCCCCTCACACCTCAATTATGATGGGCCGGTGTACAAACCCTAAGAGGGATGGACAATGTGGACTGACTTCAAGACTGATGCTTAGCTGGACAAGATTTAAGACCAGAGAGATTTATGGGTTTGAGCCAGTTTGACATAACTACACAACCCATTTTGAGTGCAGTGACTACATTTATAATCCTTAAACATTATTTCTTTTCAATTACTCCTCATATTCAATGCATTTCATACATTTCTTTTAAATCCTTCTGCCTGCTTTGTATAATTGTGATCAGCTAGATAAATTGTCCAGTAATAATGACAGTTTTATTTACAAAAATGGATCCAATTATAATTAATTGCAGAAATAGCTAAAAATACTTCATTTTTATTGTATTTATCCTTCCTCTCTGCTGCCCCAGAACCACCCCTGTCTCTGGGATCCAGAAACTGCTACCCAGACTCCCCCTCCCACCCCCGCTTCTTTTTCTCTTTGCCCCCAGCTCTTGCAGTAGCTCTTCCCCAACACCACAACCCTCTGTTCCATTCTACTCCCATAGGGCCTGATGTGGCAAGGCTGGGGCCCTGTTCTGCGCCCCACAAGCTCTCACTCGTAGCGCAGCCCATGTTTCCAAACCAGCCCTGAAAATGGTGGGAACAGAGGAACTTTATGCGTCATCACAAGAGCTGCCATTGCAGGCTCCGCAATCACGGGACGCGTGATTCATTTGCTAGAGTCAGCAGCACTGTTGTTAGTTACTGTTTTCTTTCAGGGATCAGTGGAACAGACTAACTGACCTATTGAAAACAAATGATCTACCGCCAGATGTTTGTTTAGACAGTGGCTGTGTGGGCTGGGGAGGTGGGAGTCAGGAGAACTGGGTTTGATTCCTGGGACAAGTCGCTTCACTTCTGTTTCCCCTGTCTACTGAGGTTGCAAGTTGTTTGGTGCAGGGATTATGTCTGTGTACAGTGCCTAGTACAATGGAGCCCTGATCTCAGTTTGGGCCTCTAGGCACTGCCGTAATATAAATACACAGCATCATATAGTGACCCCTGTACATATACCTGGAACTTTGCTTTGCTAACATTCCTGCCGCCGGAGCTGATAACTGCAATAAGACAAATGCAGTTGTCCTGCAAGGGGGCGTGAAGACATTTCCAGTGAGGAGAAGCCTTCGTAAATGACATTATGGCTTTAGGACTGTGGATCTCAGCTCGTCACAGCCATGCCAATGCACAGCTTTGACTTCCACGTACATATTCATTCAGTTGCATAGTAACACTGAGGCATCTCAGGCAGTGCATTTCAGGGCAATCGCTGCACTTCTTGGAGGGCTTAACCCCACTTGGCTCTCTGCCCTCACTTCTTCTGACACCCATGAGGCATGCTGCAATCTCTGTGAAATAACTTGCCTATCATGTCTTATTATTTAAGTGAATGCCAAGATGGATTAGGGCCAAAGGATCCCTGCAGGATGGGGGATCTTACATGGTGGATATATGTTGCCTGCCCAGAGAAGTTAATGGACATGCGTGCATGTCTCTCTGCTTGTTAAAAGAAAAGGGTGCATCCGATGAAGTGAGCTGTAGCTCACGAAAGCTCATGCTCAAATAAATTGGTTAGTCTCTGAGGTGCCACAAGTACTCCTTTTCTTTTTGTGAATACAGACTAACATGGCTGTTACTCTGATCTCTGCTTGTTATGTGTCAGCCTTCCTGTGCCCTGCCGCCAGAGCAATTTTCTTGATAAGCAGGAAGAGCTGGAAGCATGATGGTGCTTTGTGCTCAGCCCCTTCCTGGGGTGACTATCTTGGAACAATGCAGGGGAGGCATCCAGAACTCTAATTTGAATGCAAACCACTTGGCTTCCCATTTCTGCAAGCCCTTTCCCATTTTCAGGCATATCAGCAGCAATCCTAGGTTTACATGTGCCAGCAAACGTCTCAGTTTGCTGCCTGACAAGACGTTGCTGATGATGGTACCACTTCAGGCTGGCTAGAGATGGAGGCAGCACCCATCAGGAATCTGTAACTTCCTCCTTCCAGGGCCAGCCTTTTAAGTGACCACGCTCAGTTGGAGCCAGATTTCCACAAGAAGATTGTGAAATTCTGAAAACCCAGCCCTTAGACTTACTTGTTCTTCTCTGTAAAAAAGGAGACGGATTCAGACTCACTAAAGTCTCCCTCCAAAAGGGCGTGTCGCTCCTGCAATAATTTGAGGCAGGGATAGGATTGCCAGCCCTCTAGGATTGGCCTGAAGTCTCCAGGAATTAAAGATTAAGCTTTAATTAAAGATTATGTCATGTGATGAAACCTCCAGGAATACATCCAACCAAAACTGGCAAACTTAGGCAGGGACTGTCTCTGACTTTGTACAGCACCTGGTGTGATAGACCTCAATCTCAGTGAAGACCTTTGGGCACTACTGGAATACAAATAACAATAATGGGTCTCTGGCTGATTCTAACTCAGCTGAAAGGGTGTGGGGACAGCAGGGGTGAAAGTGAGCCGGTACGGGCCGGTACGGCGTACTGGTAAGAACCCGCACTGGCCCGTACCCAGCCCACATTAAAGCACTCCCTGCCCCTTTTGCCTTCCCTGTCGGCGGCCCTGCCGGTACGGACCCTACCAGCAGGGCCGCCGATGGGGTAGGGATGGGGGAGAGCACAGCAACATTAAAGGGCTGCCGCGGCAAAGGACTGTCCTTAAAGCGCTGCCCCTTCCCCCCGTTGGTTGCCCTGCCAGTAACCGGGGAGGCAAAAGGGGCAGGGACATTAAAGCGCTGCCGCAGCAAAGGACCCTATAGCCGCCAACAGGCCTGGGGGGACGACAAAGGAAGCAGCTGTCCTGGGGCCGGCGATTTAAAAGGGCCCGGGGCTCTGGATGCCGCTGCCACTACCGCAGCAGCGGCATCCGGGGCCCCGGGCCCTTTAAATCAATGGGAGCCCTGGGCCACACAGCATGGAAGGGCTGGCTGGAGGACCCCCCCCCGGCCCACCCTTCCGCTCAAGGCCCCGCCCCTTCTGGGGGCTGGAGACCCCCTGCCCCTCCCCGTACCGGTAAGTGTCCTCAGTTACTTTCACCCCTGGGGGACAGGGAAACCTAAAGGCAAAGCCCCCTCGCTTTGTTATTCCAGGTCCGTGCTTCCTTGCTCTGGACAAGTTGCCATGACCAGTGCTCTTCTGAAGCCCAGGTTCTGTAAAACATAATTAAAAAACAACTCTCCATCATGGAACTACACGTTTTCCAGAGTTCATCCTCTGCCAAATACGAAAAACAGGTTCTTACCCATATCACTCACTAGCTGCCTCGCTTCCATCCATGCCCAAACATTTTTGTTTGAAAAGTTGGCTGATTAACAGACAAGCCCATGGGTAGGATGTCAGACAAATGCCACGTGTCCCCGTGATCTTACCAAGAAGCCTTGGTCCCACAGCGAGACAGTTTGTGAACAATGATTGGATTTACAACAGGATTTGTTCTTTATTGACCAATGAAATGGATCAGGGAACAGGTGTCATCTGCTCTGATTCTTTTCTTATTAGAGCCTCATATGTCAAAATGCCTGAACCAAAACACAGCCTTGTGGCTTCTGGCTGTGGCATTCATGGACAGGTGTGTCCACATCGAACGTGTCTTGTGCACCTGGGCTGTGTTGTTCCAGGTGTTTCATGAAGCTGTGCTGGTGCATAAATTGTGTCTGTTGCACTGGGGTTGTGGTATAGCATGAGCCTTACCCGTGCTCCCCGCCGATGTGACAAATGCTGTTGCACTGCAAACTGGTGTGGGCCCAGTGATGGAGAAGGCCTTGTGATTCTGTGTTTAGACGTGGTGCTGCACAAGCCCAGTCATGCACATTGTGCTCTTACGTGGTGATATGAAAAGGTGGCACAGTTACATCCCTCTCTACAGACCTAGGCCTGCGAACTCCCATAGCAGCACCATGAAGTATTCTGGGGAGCTCAGTTGGCCACTATTTGTTATTTTAGTTACCCAGAACTAGAGGGCACTGAATAATCAACTAGCTCTGAGATAAGTTTTCAGGGAGTGAGAAGAGTGGACAGATTCTTTTGCCATGCTGCACTAGGCAGCCTTCTATTGGTGCCAGACTCCTGCCTGCTCCCGTGGTAATATGGTTTCCAGAGGCAATCCCCTGAGAGCTGGCTATGTGCATTTACAGATTGCATTGCCACAGGCTTAGTTGGAAGGCTCAGAATGCTTGTCAGGAGTGCTGGGGTCTCTGTGGGTTAAGATATTATTACTGTTATGATTAGAATGTATAGGGTCCAGATACCCCAATCAGGATCAGGCCCCTGTTGTGCTAGGTGCTGTACAAACACACAAGAATTTATAGTTCCTGCCCCACAGAGCTTTGGGTGGCATTCTGAAAAATTCCTAAATCACTTAGGGACAGAATTGTAAAGGCAAGTAGATGCCTAGTGAGTTTTTTGAAGGCTCTAGGCACTTAATTCCCATTGGAGTAGGTGTAACCCACACACCTCCTGCTTGTGGTTTCTGTCCCATGTAGTGGCACCGAGACTTAGAGAGAGATATTAATGAGTTTGCTCTACAGCCTTAACTAACAGTCAGTTGGCTTTTAGCTCAGGTGGTAGAGGCTCATGCCCGAAGCTCCAGAGGCCCCAGGTTCTATCCCACCTGCCGACAACCAGGGTCTGTCAGTGTTACAAGTGGGGGCTTGTCCAGGATTTCAACTGGGAAATCTCTGAAGCTCAGGATGTGCTTCCTCAGCTAGGGGAAATATGTAACCCGCACATCTCCTGGGTGTGGTGTTCTGTCCCGTCTAGTGGCACTGAGACCACTTAGAGAGAGAGTTAATAAGTTTACTCTACAGCTTCAGCTAACAGGCAGTTGGCTTTTAGCTCAGGCAGTAGAGGCTCATGCACTAAGCTTCAGAGGCCTCAGGTTTGATCCCGCCTGCCAATGACCAGGTACTTTTGAAAACCCCATTAGACATCTATATGCCTCTTTAGCATCTAAATACCTTTAAAAACCTGACCCTTTGGTCCTTTTGAAAATCCCACCCTTTAAATGTAAGAACGAATCTCTATCAGGATAGAGGGTTGGCAAAACCAACCAACCCAAAACCCAGAGGTATCCACAAGATGTTGCTAGCTGACTCCCGATTGGGTTGTTTGAAAGCAGCCTTAGCAGCTACAACAATTGCCCTGGGGAGGGAATTGGGAAGAGGAATGGCTAGGAGAGCACTGAAGTGAATGGAAAGACTCCAGCTGACTTTACCTCATTCACCTCAGCTGGGGGCTCTGGCTATAAGGGGACATTGTCAAAGCAGTGCCCATGGATTTAGCCCCTCCATGGGCCATGATAGCCATGTCCTAATTTTTCCAGCCAGATCTGTCTCTTCTTCTCAGCTCAGAGTCTTAGTTGCCCTTCCTGGTACCCATGCCCTGACTGTTCTCAAGCTCCAATGCCAAAGCAGATGAAATAGACTTAATCCTACGGGTGTCTCACACAAGTTACCTTTTCTTAAATTGTGAGGCCGCTGGGTATACCAAGGTTTTTTTCCTTGTGCACATGTTAAGTTAGCTTTAAATAAAATCTGTCTGGTGGCTTTCTCTAAGTAATAGGAGTGCAGAATGCTGAACAGAAGAGAAATAGTAATGTTATAGGTCTGGCGTGTATTTCTGTGCTCATTAAGTTGCAACCAACTTGATTTTACAAAACAATATTTGGCATGTGGTTAATATGGTTGTATTGCTTCTGCTTTTCTTTAAAGCAAAAATCTCCAATGGTTAAGGAGGCTCCTTCATGCTGAAAGCACAAACCACTCACATGCAAGAACTGCTTTTAATGAACTTGCATAAGGATTTTTGTGGTAGCCTGTTATTGGGATGCACAGTCCTATTACGCCAGCAAAAATCCATAATCACTTGACAAACATTTGTTTCTGTTTTGTTGTAATTTGCTCTAACTACAGAAAAGCCACAGAGTCATTTTCTTAACTAAAAAGAGTTGCTGGGAATGTTGAAACAATTGGGGAGAACAAGACACTAGAATGAAAAGACCTAGTGAATAAATGTCCTGAAGTCATTACATTTCATTTATGATGCCTTTATTCTACACTGGATACAGATTTTCCCCTTCCCAAATAACCATAATTATTTGGCCTGTTTTAAATGGAACCAACAAGCACTTTGATCGATAGATCGAAACCAGATTTACTTTGGCCTCTGCGAGGAATTCAGTATCTTCTCTTGCAAAGCTAAACTGGAACTTCTTAGAGCAATTCTTCTGGGTGAACACTGTTATCTTTACTCCTGTACCAAACGTGGCTTACTGGAGAGCATCTGTTTCCTCCGTCTCTAATCAGAACAGTCCCCGCTCAATTTCCTTTCTACCCTGACCTCTGAAACTAAAGGTAACATCATGCCTTGAAGGGATAGCTCAGTGGTTTGAGCATTGGCCTGCTAAACCCAGGGTTGTGAGTTCAATCCTTGAGGGGGCCATTTGGGATCTGGGGCAAAAATTGTGGGGATTGGTCCTGCTTTGAGCAGGGGGTTGGACTAGATGACCTCCTGAGGTCCCTTCCAACCCTGGTATTCTATGATACTTCTATGAATGCTAAGGTGATGACAGCTGCTGATTAAAACGAGGACGTTCCCAGTTCTAGCTGAATACCAACACCCAAGCGTGGGTGACCAGTAAGCAGGTTTAAAGAGGGATCTAGGTAGTTAGCTCAGCCTCAGCTGTGCATTGAGTGGGCAGTGCACCTTCTATCACCAGCCATACAGTGCAGTCCTACTCCATGAGGTGACTGTACATGTGGTGTGGTAGAGTTTATTCTCTCTGAGTGTGTGACCTGCTCAGTTTACTAAAACAAAAAACAGCCCTGTAAACTCAGCCTGGGCCTGAATGTCAAGCTGGGATTTCACTTCTCATGCATCATCACCTCTCATAAAACTTCAAATTATGCCCTCAGTAACACCTACGCAACCCCAAGAAGACAGGGGTGTGCTGAGGGCAGAATATGACATGAGGTGCCAGATGGTAAGAGGTCATAGTGGCAAGTTCTAATGGTCAGTGAGTGGGTGCTCGGGCTTATAACACTCCTACCATCTCATTCCAGGTAACAAGAGTCACACCAAGGCCTATCTCTGTCACAAGGAGGATATGTTTGTGTGTCCCAGCACCACCCAGGACCCCCGCAAAGAGGCAAGCAGCATGTGGGCATTGATGGTCATTGCCCAGCTGTTAGCTGGGATTGGAACTGTTCCCATTCAGCCCTTTGGGATCTCCTATGTGGATGACTTTGCTGAGGCAAACAATTCTCCACTGTACATTGGTAAGTCCCATGTCTGTAGGGCTTCTGCTGCTAGGATTTTACCTCAGAAACACCCACAAAACACCCCAAAACAAACCATAAAGTGAATGCTACATACCGGAAAAATACCAGAAATGGCTACTCACTTCATGTTGACTTCCGCCCTGTCCCAGTGCAATTTGTCCCTGACTCGTATCTAACATTAATTCATGCTGGGTACTTTAAACCTGCCTCAGCCACTGAGTGACAGCATATTCCCATATTTCTGTTGGACATGCTATAGCATTGTACACACACACAGGGTTTAAAACAATACCACATTACAAACTCTGGATGCAATTTTAAAAATTGTATTAAAAAATTTAAAAATCCAAATTGTTTGAATGTAAATTTCAGTTCCTGATTTCACAAACATTGTCCTCTTTGACTACATTGAGATATTGCTATGATGGAAAAGGACAAATCTCTTTAGATAATGATAAATGTATTTTTATTATATTTTGAATAATTAAATATTAGTTGCTTATTATGGTAAATATATGAGTGGTAAAAAATGTAGGCCTAGTGCCGGGAAGAGAGTGCCACTAAACACTAAACCATGGGTTCAGTAACAAGGATACAAAGTGTAAATTAATGTAAGTCATTTTTATACATGTAATAAAAATTAAAGTCGATCGTATTTAGACACAAATTTTGGGAAGTACCCAAAAATTTTCTCATTGCAAGGTACAAACAGAGAAAATCCCCAACCCCCCCTCCCCAATTTTTGGACATATACATAGAATGCAAAAATTCCTAAAAACAACCCCCCAAAATCATATTACTAAACCTCAACAAAGGGAAGCCATACATTCCTGCAGGATCCCACTGGCCTGGACTCTGGGCTGCTGCTCCTCGCTGCATTGGTGCAGACTCCCTGCCGGGTAGAACAGTCACCGCCTTGTTGAAATCCTTCTGTGAACAGAACCTAGGCCATCCAGGAGACATTCCCCCACTGGAGAAAGGATGGGCTGCTCCTCAGGGAGATAAGTGGGGAGCCAGGAGTTAGCACTTATACTTATTGACGATGATCTTTGGCCCAGACATTGGGGCTGGCTGAAAATTTTCCATCAAAACTGCTTTTCAGTAGAAAATTGGGGTTTCAACTAAATGATATTCCTCAAAAACCGGTCTGCTTCCTGTGGAAAATGGCCACGTTTCATCAAACACATAAGCGCCTGAAAACCAAAATATTTTGATTTAAAATGGTGCCTGCTGGAACTTGTAGGTCAGGTGCTTTATGCTTCCGTCCTCCTCTATGGGCTGAGTGCTCTGGCTGAACTACATGCCATGTTGTACCATGGCCAGGGACTCCTATAAGGTACAGCGTCCCCTCACCAAGAGGGAGAAAATGGTGCATTATAGGAGATGCAGTCTGGCCACCAAGCCCAGCCCATAGACGAAAATGGGAGCATAAAGCACCCGAACTACAATTCAGACGAGGCACCGTGGCATGATTTTGAATCAAAATATTTTGGTTTTCAGTATTTTGCCAAAAAATCAAAATTTTCCATAAAGGAGAAATCTATTGTCCAACTGTCAGCTGTACTAGACATTTTTATCCACAAGTCTGAGAAACCATCGAGTGACTCTGCCTAAATTTGTGGGCTCTCTGCTTTTCCACCAGCCCTGTGGCTGAGTGATTTAGGTGGGTACCCATTAAACATGGTACTTTATAAAGAAGCCACAAGCCAAGCATGGAAAAGAATAATGAAGCACATCTCAGACCACCTTCCCCAAGGAACTAATCAGACTCAAAACAATGCAAATCCATAATCAGAGTGGCAGACTTGAACAAGGGAAAAGTCAGCCACAGTGTTTAGACAAAGCAAAATTACCACCTGAAGCTGTGCAGGGCACGGACCTCTGATGTTTTGCCCTGCCATTGGTCATGCCCCTGCACAGCACCTAATGGCCCTTAAATGAGATTCTCCTTTGCAATGCTACACTGCCTCTCCCTTTATTAGCTGGCTGCCCTCCTTACATTTGTGATGATTATCTATGTCGTATGGGCATGACAAAGGGAAGGATCAGAGTAGCTGGCAGTGGCTCAGGCTGCGTGGGTGTCCAGCACAAACACATGTGTCAGAGCTTGTTACTCTGTTTGCTCTCTGAGAAATCGTTATGCCCATCCAAGGGAGAAAAATGGTAGGAAAACCATCTCCCGACTCTTATTTAATATTGATGTATTATTCTGCGAGCTGAGGTACTACAGCCTTCAAGGAGACAAACGTTACAGAATGCAGACTCAGAAAGTCTGTGTCTTGGGTTTGAAACAGACACTTTTACTACCCAGCAGGTAGCCACCTATTGCAAAGGGAGAGTTCTCAGCCTCAGATGCTCTTCTTTTCCCAGGGAAATGTGGGCTGTGGTTTACAAGGTGGGGCTTCAGAACTCTCACCTTATTTTTGCCGTTTGAAAGTTCACCCCCATGCCAAGTGCACTGAGAGATGATAGCCAGGAGCTCAGTTGGGTCTCGAGGTAACATTTTCCAAGGTGACTTAGAAGCTTAAGTCACATTTTCAGAAATAACATAGGCACTTAGACACCTAAGGGCTGGATTCACAAAGCTATTTAGTCATCTAAAGACCCAGGTAGGCACCGAGTAGGGTTTGCAAAAGTGCCTCAGCAGGTTAGGCACCTAAACCCTATTGATTTCAGTTGGAGTGTAAGTCCAATGGGAGTTGGGCACCTAAGTGTTTGAAAATCCCACTAGGTGTCTATCTGCTTCTTTAGGTACCTAAATATCTGTGTAAGTTGGACCAGAAGTGCTTAAGTCACTTACGGTACAGCTACACTGCAAAAAAACCCACACAGCACCGAATATCTGAGTCTGGGTCAACTGATCAGCTTGTGGGGCGCACACCATGGAGTTGAGAATAGCAGTGCAGACCTTCCTGCGTGGGCTGGAGACCAGGCTCAGAAACCTGGAGGGGGGAGGGATCTCGGTGCCTAGGCAGCCCCAGAGCTCACAAGCCCAAATCAGTTGACCCTGACTCTGACACTCGCTGCTGCGGAAGCGGGGGGCATGAAGCGTAGATGTAGGCACTCTGGAAAACGTTGCCCATAGGTTCTTGTCGGCAATCCCTGCTTTCTAAACTTTCTGTAGAAAAGAAGGTGGGATGGGCAAAATTAAGGGAAGGGGCTTGGGGCTTGGTTTTTTAAATACTCTGATTTTATTTCCTCCATCCCCATTTTGCCAAAAAGGTTAGAAAAGTTTCCTGTAGGAAGCAGGAGCCGCAGCAGCTGGGTCCTCGAGAGCTCTCAATGGCAGCTGCCTGCTAAGAACTACAAGGGACAGATTTTTAAAAGAGCTCAGACTCAGAGGCAGGTTTTCACGTGCTCAGGACCCATCAGTGGGCCCAGCTTGTCCACATGCACCTGACGTGCTGAGCTCTGCTGAAAAGCTGGCCAGAAGGGGATGTGCCTAATTAGTACTTTCAGATTTAGGTCTCAGTTGCATGCACAAAACAACCTTCGTCTTCACTTCACTCTGTAGGAGGAGCCAGCACTAGAGGACTGAGTGCCCTTAGTACCTTTTTGGATTCCACAGTCTGGCATATTTCACATCAGAGACAAAATTGTTCTTATTTTAATCAAATGTAAATTGACCATTTAGATGTATACCATGATAATAGGAACATAGACTAGCCAGAATGCATCAGACCCATCCAGTCCAGTATCATCTCTGACAGTGACAAGCCCCAGCTGCTTCCGAAGAAGGGGTAAGAATGCAACAGTAGAAGATGAGGTATAATCTGCCCCCCGCAACCCCACCACAGGTCTCATCCTGACCTCTAATAGTTTGAGATTGGCTTCAGCTCTGAAGCATGAGGTTTAATATTCCTTACAGAATTTATGTTAGCATTAACATTATAACTCTGGATATTCGTGGTTACCCACAGAAATGTCCAATCCATTTTTGAACTGTGCTAAGTTCTTTGGCTCAGTGACTTTCTGTGTTCCACAGTCTACTGATTAATAAAATAAAAGCAACTCTTTTCCCAAATATCCTTACTCTTCAAGAAGTCTGCTTGTGTTATGTTTTAGGAATAAATACTCTGTCTTATTGTCTTTACAGGAGTAGCACACTTGAAGCAGTGTGGTTATGTCACATACCTTCACAGCTACGCTGCATGGAAGCCCCAATTCAGCAAAGCACTTAACCATGTGCTCAAGCCACCTTGACATCAATGGGACTTGAGTATGTGCTTAAAGTTAAGATGGTGCTTAAGTGCTTTGTTGAAAAGGGATGGGGCTAAGTGTTTTGCTGAATGGAAGCCAAAGGCACATGGTGTTCAGTCTCATAAACCCACAATGTACCTATGTACAGATCCTCTGAGGTATTTAAGTGCCTAACTCCCATTGGTTTCAATGAGTTAGGTGCCCAAATACTTTTGAGGATTGGGGCCCTGGTTCCTGCAGACACCTGACTAGTTGCCCACCTTGACATGTTGTTTGGCTTACTGATCCTGCGAAGTGCTGAGAGCCCTTCACTCCTATAGGCTGCAATGGGAGGGGAGAGTGCTCAGCACCGCACAGTCACAGGGATGGCTCATCACTGCTCTCGTCACTGCAGATTTCCATAGCACTGCGATAAGTAGCTGGTGATGCACAAAGGTAGCAATAAGCATTGATTGCAACATTGAAATACATCTGTGGGGCCTTGATTTTGACAGTTTGGATGGGATCCTTTTGAATAGCAGCTGCCTATATCATCTCTAATGCGTCTGTTGAATAAACAGTGCATATAACAGCTGAGTAATAGAGGAGGCATTAATTATCTGTCAGTTGGTAAGAGATGATTTATCTCTCCTGTGTGTTGTGACACCCTTCCTGCCTCGCTTGGGAAGATAAATGCCAAATCAACAATAAAGCAATTACTCACTCGGTAATCTGCTACTCACTCTGGTGCTTTCCCACTCTTGCTTTCAGCAATCCTGTTTTCCATCGCTGTGTTCGGCCCGTCTTTTGGATACTTGCTGGGGTCCGTGGTGCTGCGGCTTTTTGTGGACATTGGGAGACCTGACGTGAGTGAGTATTCCACAAGTAGCACTGGACTTTCTAAGGCTCCTCTCTGCATCAGAAGGACAACGGTCACTTTGATAGGCCTGCTGGCTGGAACATGTGCCCTGGCTGTGGTGAATCAGGAAACCCTTTTCCAGTTGAAAGGTCGGGTCTGGAAGAGCCACACAGAATATATTCTAAGGCCTGCGTATGGCCACCAGCGAGGTCTACTCTCTGGGGAAAGGTGATAAATTAGTATAACACTTGACGACAGGCAAAGAGCATATTGAGCCAGAACCCATCTGTGGGTTTTCTGTGTGGTTTATTGACTTGCTGAATGGAAAATATTTGTAGTGATTTCTAGAATCTAGCACACTGTGGAGGCTCAGGCAGAGCAAGGGTGCTGCTTGAGTGGTACTCTACGCCAGCTGAGCTGGTAGGGGCAAATACACTTCTGAAAGGTCCACTCCACTCCACTCCCAGAACAGCATAGAATGGGCCAGGCTAGGTTCACTTACTTGCTGTATACCTGGGTAGGTAGCATGCTTAGGTGATAGTGTAATGTGTTGAACCTCAGGGCACCTGGCTTCTACTCCTGGTTCTACCAGTGATCTGCTGTGTGCCTTACCCAAGTCACATTCTCTCCCACCTTGTCTATTTAGATCATAAGCTCTTCAGGGCTGGAACTGTCTTTGTGCAGGGCTTAGCACAATGGAGTGCCAATCTCCGCTGGGGTCTCCAGATGCTACTGGAACACAAAGATGATTGTTATTAATTATTTGTGTTGCGGTAGTACTGAGGAGCCCTCATCATGGACCAGGACTCCATTGTGCTAGGTGCTGTACAAACCCAGAACAAAAAGACAATTGCTGTGGGGATGTGGGCTGGAATATTGTTAGTTTGGGGTTTAATCACGTGCTTCCACAGTGCTACAGCCAGCCAGGCAGACATCTATTGAGAAGAGATGCCACATGCAGCAAAGTAAAGGTAGAACGAGAACCCAGCTCCCTCCAATTTGTCTAGCTCCCAGCAGTAGGGAGTCCTTTATCTACTGTACATGCAGGATCTATTGTTAGCAAATTCTCAAGTCATCTTCATCATTAGTGTGGCTTTTCCTGCGTTTCCTCAGAAAGATCTGGGCATGTTACATTTTCGTCTGGTGCCAGATAAGAAAAATAAATGAGTCGAGGGCAGGAAGTGTCAGCAGAGCTAGGCTTGGTCTCCGTGGAGACAGACAGATTTAGCATCCTCTCTGTGGTCGCCCCTTGATGACATCACCCACCCAGGAATGGATTGGTTCTGGTCAGGGAAGCCAGGCAATTGTTCTGGCCGGGTGTGGGCTTTGCTTGCACTGGATCCTGGTTTATTCCTGGATGTCAGGAAGTCTGGCCTGAGAAGCATACACTTAAGCCTGCTGTTTGTTCCTTTTCCACTCATAAAGGCCTAACAATGCAGAGATGCGCTTTCCATGCCAACCCCAGTGCTCTTTCAACTTCGGGTGAGTAATGCCGCCCGGCCTAAGGATGTCTGTGCTGGAAGTGCAGTGACCCTCTTGTCTCTCCTCTAGTCCCTGGAGAAGGGTGTGAAGCTAATACCTTCGGAAATTGCTCTCATTAAGGCTCTCTCTTCGCTAGCTGAGATGACGGGCTCTTCCCTTAAGCTCAGTGAGCAGAAAGTTGCCAAACCTGGGAACAATGGGACAGGGATTCTTTCCAGGAAAGTGGCTACTAAAATTTCCAGTCACCTTCTTGACTCTACAGTCCATCTATTCATCTGGATTCCAAACATGCCATCTACCCAAAGGCAAAGGATAACAGAATAGAGACTTCTTTAACTCCTTCACCACTGAGTGGCTTCTTGGGAAGAACTTTGAATCCTGCATAGTTAGATGCTGATATAACTTTTCCAGGCACTCCCAGAGTGCAGGGCTGTTTGGACATGGAGTCCTAGGTTAGGCTCATCTCCATCAGATCACGGGCTCTTTCTAGTGTCAGTGAAGGGTTAAACCTGCATTCTGCGCTGCTAGTGCTTGATCCTGCATCCATTACAAATAATGACAGAGCTCCTGTTTCCTTCCGTGGCACGGGATCATCAGGTAGATCCCAGGCCCACAGCAAGCCCCACACAGACGCTGGCCTTGGCCTAGAGATTAACTGCAGGCCTTGAGACCCACCAGTCATCAGGAATAGACACTACTCATAGTGCTAGGGGGTTCTCTGCTAGAAATGACAGCAGCTGCTTTGCTGATGACACAAGGCAGGCAGGGCATCGTGAACCCTCAGGCCCATGTCCAACTCCTCTGCCAGCTTTGCTGTGCCCTGGACCAGCTGGACTCGCAGCCTTGCTTGGACCTGAGCCTGGCTGTGCCTGCATTGATGAGGCTGTACGGAGCTGTTGATCGCACTCCCTGGGAGGAATTCCTGGCCAGTCAGCATGCTGCCTTTGCTTGGCTGTGACTAATGGACTCCAATGGCTCACTTCATGTATTGGCTTTGAGAACTCCTTCGGTCCTGCTGCCTACATTCAGATGATGGGGGTGGCTGCGAGGGAAGTGTTCCAGCGTGGGCCTTGGCCATTCAGAACTAGCTCCTGGTAGGGAAGGGGGAGAGTATGGGAAAAGGCCCCTCTGTAGGATCAGCTGGCCATGAGAGTGACCCCCATGGTGTGGAAACATTTAGGGACAGATCCGTGGCTGATATAAGTCTATGCAGCTGCATTGACTTCAATGAAGAATGTCTCTGTGACTTCAATAGAGCTATGCCTATTTACCCCAGCTGGGGATCTGGCCCTTAGTCTATTTTACAGGAGGCTTCAGAAAACCTTCTTGCTCCCCTAACCCCTAAGAAGTGGCTTAGAGTGGATTAAATTTTTTCTCTTTGCTTTTATTTTGGGTCAAGAATGTGTAAAAATAAGAACTAGTTAGGACAACCATGCACAGGGATCGAACCTGAGACCCTGAGACTAACACATGTGAGTCCCTAGGTTCTGAGATAAAAGACTAGCGCTGGTGAGTCAAAGGCAGTTGCAGACTCGTATATCTCTATACATAGTGTAGCCACCTAGGGGGCCAGAGCCATGTTGTGCTACCGGGAGTTGTGTTAGGGCACTGGGTAACTTCACTCCTCCCTGTGTTTTCAGATCTCATAAATTTGACACCACACGATCAACGCTGGATTGGAGCCTGGTGGCTGGGGCTGCTCATCTCTTCAGGCTGCCTGCTGCTCATCTCCATTCCCTATTTCTTCTTCCCTCGGTACATGTTCAAAAGGCAGGTAAGACCCAGGCATTGTAGGGGCAGAACATCATCTTGCTCAGAGCAGGTTTGTGGTGTTTTATGTGGTGATACACATCTCCTTCCAGGGCAGTTATGGGGAATGGAGACAAGGGATGGTGGACAGCATGGTGGACATTCCGATATGTGCTTGTGAATCTTGGCAAGTGAATCTATAAGGGACAGACTCCTTTATTTTCTTGAAATTAACCTGGGCAGAAGAGAGAACCAGAACTGGCCTTGGGCAGGCAGGTGGCAAGCTGAGACTTCTTGTCTGCTTCTTTGTCCATTTGGTTAACTCATCCTCCCCGCACCCCATTCGGTCTGTACGTTCTGTCCACCTGGTGAATCCTTTCACACACTAGACTGGGAACTCTCTGGGGCAGGAACTGTCTTCTCTGTTACTTGTCGCTATGGTGCCTAGCACAATGGAGCCCTGGTCCTTGCTCAGAGCTCCCAGGCAGAGGCGACGCGGGGGAGGGCATGTGGGATCACATGCCCTCCCACCCCAGATTTGTTGTTTGGCTTGTATTGAGCATGCTCACACAGACTATTGGCAGGCTTGGGTTGTCTCAGCTCCCAGGTGTTGTAATACAAATAATGTACAATAATAACTGGATTTCTTTCCCCACATGGAAGGTACTCTACACTGCACTGTTTCCTCTTGTTTTACCACTAAAACTTACAATGAATGAATATCTGATTACCAAACTATGTTACGAGTTGGTGATCTCAGTCCACACTCCAAATACAGCCATTACACTTGGCACTTGGGTGCCAATGTCATCCCAATAGCTGGGCAGGGATATTAAACCTCTCTAGATCTGGGCCCGCTGGGTCAAGGTTGAGGCATGTTGGCTGAACAGTGTGGAGAGGCTTGTGATGTCTCTGGTTTGTGGATAAATGAAGGAGTTTCATACAACGCATCACTAGTCTATGGAACTCATTGCTACAAGCTATCACTGAGGCCAAAAACTTGTCAAGATTCAGAGAAGGATTGGACATTTATGTGGATAATGAGAATATCTGGAGATATACAGAAAACAAGAGTTTTGAAAGGGACATAAGCCCTTCTGCTTCAGGGCTTTAACCAAGCTCAAAATGCTCGGCTTCAGGAAGACATTTTGCCTTGGGGCAGGTTAACCCATAACTGCCCACTGCAGGAGTCCTTCCATCTGAAGCAGCTGGTGCTGACTAGCATTGGGGACAAGATACTGGAGTCAATGGACTGCTTGCATTTCCTATGTTCCTATTTCATTCACCAAGGCTGTCAGTCTTTTATCACCACTGCATTCACTTAGTTGTATTTTTGTGTAAGACTCTATCCTCTCTGTAGGAATCGAGGTTTCACTGCACCTTGCACCAGTCTCGTTAGCCTCTTTCCTCTCATCTCCTTGCTATGGCCCACCTTGGCATTCTCCGCTTTCTTGCCCCTTCTCTCCCTCCCCTTACAGTGGCATCACCACCCCCATCCTTGTCCTGTCTTCTCCAAGATCATGCTCTCCATCGGTAACAGGGACACCAGCAGAGGGCTCCCAGGGGTAATTGTTCAAAGTGGAGCTCTGCTGTGGGGTACCAGCACCACGCCGAGCTGTGTAGCAGAGCTGGTTGGGAATTTTTCCACAATGCATTTTTTGGGGTCAGAAATGCTGATTCATTGAAACCATTTGCAGGAAAGGGCCGGTCTGGACAAATTCCCCATTTCAAGAACAGTTGGGGGAGGGGGGAAGGTTTGAAATTGTCAGAATGTCCCGTTTTGATGTTTTCAACATGAAAAGTTCTATTTTTTGGTTTGAAACGGCTCTTCATTTCAAAATTTAAGTTAATTTATAGTTAAAAAAATCAAAATTGAAACAAAACATTTCATAATTTTCTTTCAGCTGACCCAACTGGAATCCCCCTGCACCACCGATATTTGGTTCATGACAATTTTTGAGATTTTTGACTTTTCATCCCAATTTAGGATGTGAATTTTTTTCAAAATCTCTCAGACAGGAAAACTGCTTTCCATCCAGCTCTACTCTGGCACCTAATGGGGGCAGACTCGAGAAGCCACTCAGATAATTAACTCCTTCACTGCCGCAGGCTGAGCAAGTGCCTCAGCCTTGGCAAAAGATCAAAGAGAAGCTTAGCTCCAGCAGGCGGAATGCCAGGGGACACAGCTGGCAATGTCCAGCTGCACCAGAGATGCACATCTCCTTGTCTTCCCCTTTATGCACCCTGGGGCACTCCCTGCGCTGAGCACCGCAAGGGTTGAGTTGGCTCTTGTGTCGGAGCAAGCCGGCCAGTGCTTTGGAAGGGGGTGTCTAAGCTTTCTTGATTGTCACACTGCCACCCATGCCTCTTTGTGTGACCACAACTGCATGACAGCAGCCTCTCTGATACAATTATGGGGTAGTTTCCAGCACCCATCACTCACTTGGAGAATGCTAAATGTCTGCCAGTGCCTCTCGGAGTAAGCTGTGCTTCTCTCTGCTCTCCCCAGGATGCAGGCGCCGAGGCAGACATGCTGAAGAAGATGGAGAAGGCAAAGGCTGAAGAAGTCTCCCTGACAGAGTTCATTAGAAGTAAAGGGCTCCTGTTCTAGTCTTGCACTTTAACTGTTTGAGTGGCTGCTAGTGCACTCAGGAACTGGAGTGACTCACGCAGACAGCACACTTGCCATGGCTAGGCAGGCACTGCGTAACTTCCTGGCACATTGCTGCCTACGCTTCTCAGGCCTTGCTAGCAGCACTCACAGCTAGTCTAATCTGGAGCTGAGGGACAAATCTTTCAAAGTGTGCCCAAGGCTCATATTCAGAAGTGACTTTAGTCTCCCCAGCTGCAAGTCAATGGGACTTAAGCTCCTATGGCCCAAGTCTCTTTGAACATGGGCCTGAGGCTCCTAAGTCACTTAGGCACTTTGGACAATAGTACCCAGCGTGTTGCTCCTGCCAAACTCTGCAGGGGATACAAGGTGCAGATCAACGGCAGTAGGCACTGGGTCTACCTTCAGACTTGTAAATGTAATCTAAGCTAGCCTGTTTAAACGTAGCTCTCTCCAAAGGAAAGGGATCTCAGGGACACAAGTGCATTCTGACACATAGCAATTACACATTGGTAGCAGAGGACGTGCCACCTTCCCTCCGGGGTAGCACACTGCTTTGCTTCCTGGGAGCTTCCAGACAAGGATGTTTCCTCTTCCTCACATGGACAAATTGCCTCTAAAAAAAGGTGGTCAAAGTTAAGGAGGTGATTAGTAGAATGACAGTGGTCCATAAGTGACTTGGGGTCAGTCAGCTGTCTGTGGCATATTGCTAGGCCCAGTTTGATGCAGGTTGTCTCAGATTGGCCTTTAGGAATAATAAATTACACTGTCATTTATTCAAATGAACAAGCAGTTAATTTTCCTTGCAATCAGAGTCCAGGAGTTAGATCTTCACCTGATGTAAATCAGCATGGCTCTATTAAAGTCAATGGAGTTTCATCAGTTTACACCAGCTGAGGATCTGGCCCACATTTTAACAAGTCAGCATGACACAGCTAGACAATATTACAATCAGGGCAGGGTGTCTAAATTCAGAAGAACAAAGACACAGAAAGAAGGTTGATGGTAGGGCTCAAAGCAGCCTTACCTCCGGTCTTGGCAGTTTATAGCCCCAGCACCTCTGGGCTTGCTGCATCAGTTATGAATGTAAAAAAATTGCTTGAGCCCCAGCACATAATTGCTTGAGCTCCCGGGACCTCTTTCATTAAAAATTAAGCATTGCTCATCTCCCTATTCCAATATGACAGTTCTTCTGGGACCTGTCTCCGATAGCGGAACCCACATGTGCTCCAGAGGTTTCTGTATTAAATCATCATAGAAAGGTTGTTTCTAAGCTTTATTTTCATGGGACGAGCTGTTGGCATGACCTCTTCCTTGATAAATTACTTCTTCCTTCTTGTTTCCTTGTAGAATTCCCTCGGATCTTTCTCAAGCTGCTCCTCAACCCCCTCTTCATTCTCCTGGTCCTGGCTCAGTGCAGCTTCTCCTCAGTCATAGCTGGTCTCGCCACCTTCCTCAACAAGTTCCTGGAGAAACAGTACGGCACCACCTCGTCCTATGCCAACTTCCTCATTGGTGAGACACATGTCCGTGTCCCCGTGAAAGGGGGCGATTGGCCCTGAATTCAAAGGGAAGATTTGAAATGCAGCAAATGCATTCACAGATGGGGGGCACCCAGTCCATGATTTCCATGGCTTTTTAAAATATAAAGAGAGAAAACATGGGAAGTACATTCTCCTGGCACTGCATCTGGGGAAGGATGTAGGCAAGATTCAGAGACTTCCACCCTCTCTGGTCTTAAGCCAATCCAAGTCATTTCCGTTTTCCTGCCCTGAATGTTTGTGAGGATGAGGCCATGGTGACACCCATCAGTCGGGTTGTCCATGGTTGACCTTATTGTTAGTGGGCTAGAGACTGCTCTCATGTACACCATGCGACCCATTGACTTGGGTAGGGCAAAGTAAGGTAGATCTTTCAAATCAATTGGTTAGAGAAAGTGCGTCAGTGGAAAAGTATCTTACACCAAATTTGACACTTAGTAGATGTGTAAAATTAATGTAGTCTCCCTGCCATGGTCAAGATCCTCTGCCACGCTACAGCAAAGGGGCTGTGAAGTCAGTTTAACAATCCATCTAGGAATTCCCCTAGCCTCGAGAGGAACAGAGCTGGCCTAACGATCATGCATCCGATGAAGTGAGCTGTAGCTCACGAAAGCTTATGCTCAAATAAATTTGTTAGTCTCTAAGATGCCACAAGTACTCCTTTTCTTTTTGCGAATATAGACTAACACGGCTGCTACTCTGAAACCGGTCATACATTGTCCTCCTCACAGCCCCTGACTTAGGATCACAGCTGGGGAAGAAGGAGGCATGGCCAAATTGGTGCAAAGGTGCTGCTTAGGGATTATGAAAAATAGATGTGATATCATCACTGAAACTTCCCAGCCTGGGGTAACTAGTGCGCACCAGATACTGTGGCAATTAATTGGCCTCAGGAGATTGAAGGGTCTGTGGTTCCCCCTCCCACCACAAATACCTAGCCAGCCCTGCTCCTCTGAATGTCAGTACTGAACGGCTCTTGGCCAGGAGAGCTCTCCCCATGCACTCATGGCTGCTGCCTCTTCTGTCATTGCAGGAGCTGTGAACCTGCCCGCCGCCGCACTGGGGATGCTTCTAGGAGGAATCATCATGAAGCGCTTTGGCTTCTCCATCAAAGCCATCCCACGGTTTGCACTGGTGGTGCTCCTCATCTCCGTCCTCTGCTGCCTCCCCCTTTTCTTCATGGGCTGCCCTACACAGACCATTGCTGGGGTTTACCCACCCAGGTAATGCAGGGCTGTGCCAGTGAGGAAGGCTGGCTGAGAGTATAATCCTGCTCGGACATTAGAATGGGTTTCGAACCTAGGACCTTCATAGCTAAAAGCAGGAGCCTCTCCAACTATAGCCAAAGGAGTTAATCTGTTAACCAGCAGCAGTAGTAGACTCTTATCTTCTTACACTAGAGGAGGCCTCAAAGTGCAGAGTGGGAAGTAATGTCCACCAAGTACTCAGATTAGTTCCACCTCTCCTTCACTCTCTCCCTTACTCTGCTTCTTCTACTTTTCTCTTCCCTTCCTTCTTTGGCCAATTCTTTGTCTTTCCCTCCTCTCCCCTCACTGAGTCCCTGGCCCAGTTACAGCTCACACAGAGCCCACAGCCTTCTGTTTGTTTATACTCCAGCCACACTACAGTTTGACCACACCACAGACACTCCACCGTACAAGGCCATGGCCACCTAGGGACTTCACGTTTGCCACGGGCCACTCAGGAGTTCATGATGAGAAGAGCACGGTGAGGCCTTCCCATAGCCATCCCACAGCACACACTGGCTTCCAATCAGGCCCGGCAGCTCACCGCTTCTCCTTGTAGCAGTTGCAGGAGGCTCTCCTCCTCACTCGCTCACTTCAGCCAGGTGCAGAGGGAACCAGGCTATCCCCACAGCAGGCTCTCACATATGCAGCCCCCATAGCATTGACACACTCATTTGCCAGGCAACACTAACCCTCCACGTTGCTCCCTTTGCTACCTTCTGCTCCTCGAGATTGCATATCTTGGGATGAGCCAAATCAATCATATGTCTCTGCTGTGACAGTGCAGAGTCTCACAACCACCCAGAAGAGGAATGTTACACACCTCCCCTCGGGGGGCTCCCCCAGGACTGCCTGAGCAGGAAAGTGTTTGGAAAAGGGTGAGTATTCTGTATCCGGCTGCCTCTGAACCAGGGGGTGCCACTGTGCAATGACATCATCTTCAAAAGGGCACTCTGAATGCTGATTGGCTGTCAGGGTTAGCACATCCTGGGAAGTTCCGCCTTTCAGAGGTGGTCCTTCCAGGAGTCTCATCTGAGTATGGTCTCTGTGTCTGTTGGGCATGTGATCTATTTCAGCACCATTTCCCATCTAATCTCTGCAGCTGCTGGCTATAAACATAACCAGTTACTGGGCTCAATACAGGGGTAACTATGCGACATTCTAGTTACCCCAGGCCTGGGCTATACAGGAGGTCAGACCAGAAGATCATTATGGTCCTTTCTGGCCTTTAATCTATGTCCAACCTGCTGGGCCTAGATATACCGGCCAGAGAATAGAGAGGGTGTACAGCACAGAACACCCCTTTCCAAAAAAGTGCAGTCATAATGTTTACCTGGTGACTCCCATATCAAGCAAAGCTACCTCTGTAAGTTTCATCCTTACATTTCCGTAAGGGAGAGGGGCTCTGGCTCATGGAACACCTGCCCAGTCGGAAGGCGTTAATATAGCCAGCTGGCTCTCGCACTCCTTCTCTCAGAAAGTAGCCTCTCTGGCTGTGTGAGAGGGAACACTTGACTCTTATTGTCCCCTTTTACTTATTTAAGATAAAGTTGCACTTGGTCTCCATCCCAAGCTCGTCAGTTTCACCTTATTCAGACCATTTCCCAGCTTACTGCCAATATCTTAAGAAGGGGCTTCCACACAAATGTTTCTCTTGGCCTGTGATAAACCCCCTGTCCCAGGGGTGCTCTGCTTGCAAACAGGAGGGGCCAGAGGCTGGCCACTCTATCCATTCATCCCCCTCCTGCACCCTGCCATAGTTAAACAAAAACACATATTTCTAACCAAGGAAAGCGACACCAGCACTCGGCAAACAGACCTCTAGGCAGTGGCTGGCAGTGTTTGTATGGTGCTCTCGAGATCTGCACTGAGTGTACTTCGTTAGGAGTGGTTAATAGTCATTGGGAGTGTTGGCAATTTTAAAAATCTACTAGTGATCCCCAAAAATATTTGTCTGTGTGTGGAGGAGCTCTAATTAGCCATACAGCACAGTGTTCAGCCTGCATTGTTTGGATTCGGGGACGGGAGCAGAGGGGAGGAGGAGGAGGGGAGAGGAAGCTGGTAAAGGATTTAAGAGACAGGAAGGACAGTTTTGTGGGTAGAACATTGAACACATTACCACTGCAGTTCCAGGCCACTCACCTTCTTTGCAGTCTGAGATCAGAGTCTGGACAAGTGACGCAGAGCCGCGGAGGGTTGGGGCTTGCAGACTCTTTGGAGATGCCATTTGGAGCTATGGGTCAGCACACCTGTGCCCTCTAGTTGTGTCAGGATTCACAAAGATGTTCGTGTCTGTCCGGTCGCTTTCGGGGGGCAGGGCAGTCAGCTCGGGGGCAGTGTCTGCTGACCAGGTGCTGGGATTGAATTGCCCCCATTACTTCCTGGCAATTTGCTGTGTTTTGGTGGAATGCAGGGAGCAGATGCCACACTGCTGAGAGATATCTGCATGCTGTGATGCTGTGTATTGAAGTCTGACTTTACCTAATTCCTGCCTTGGAAATGCTGGGGCAAGGTCAGGGAACGTGGCCCTTGGAGTCCAATACATTGCCGGGTGTTGGTGATGGTTTTTAATTTTATGTTTTAATTTGAGATCATGTTCCTCACTGTTCCTTCCCAGCTTAAAGGCATGTGCTGGAGTTTCTCCGATAATTGTGTAACACTGACAAACCCCGGTTGTCAGCGGGCGGGATCAAACCTGGGACCTCCGGAGCTAAATGCATGAGCCTCTACTGCATGAGCTAAAAGCTATAGGCCCATTAGCTAAGGCTGTAGAGCAGACTCTAATCTCTCTCTCTCCGTGGTCTCGGTGCCACTAGCTGGGACAGAGCACCACACCCAGGAGGTGTGTGGGTTACAGTTGCATGGGAGGAGATGGCAGGTTGGAAGACTATGGTGGAGAACAGGCATTTGCCCCTTTGCTGCCATGTCTACGCAGCCTGGGCAGGACACATAGTGAGTTCCCCACTGCTGACTTTAGGGAACTGCTGTACACAGAACCCCTGACTGGCAGAAATGGAGGGGGATCCACATTTTTTGTCAATTTGAGTGAGGAGGGCAAAATCCTACAGGTCAGATAGGGCCAGGAGAAGGGATTTAACTGGAGACTGTTTCTAAAGAGAGATAGGCCCCCTTCCGCCTCATGATGAAGGCCCAGTGAACTCAACCCACTTCCAGGGCAAGGTTTGGGCTCAGCACTTTCTGGCTATTGTTTGAGCCACTCCAGACACTGTGTCTTCTCCCCAGTGGCTCCTTTCATCTGCTCCTCTCCTTCCCCTGCAGCTTCCTTGGGTCAAACCAAGTACCAGGCTAGTCAAACTCTTACTATGGTCTGTTGTCTATTGGCCTATGCTTTCCATTCAGGGATTTCCCTACACCCCCCCCCCCCAAGAGGGTGTTTACCCCCCCTGAATCCCCCCCCCCCCGATTTTGTGAACTAGTTACATGCAGAGTTGCCAATTTAATGATTGGAAATTTGAATTGAAATTGAAACATTAATACATACTTTAAAAGCATATACAGTGTATGATAAAATACGTGTATCTGAAAAAGTATAATAGATTTGAAAAGTATGAACATAGACTAGCTTCCTTGTACAGCTGTTTATGACAATGTCAGTGCATTCATTTTGGTGATGTTGGCCAACCTAATAATTTCAAATTATGATTTGTAAGCAAAGTCTAAATGAGCTCTCCCTGACAGCTAGTGATGAGCTGCGGACTCGGGGGAAAGGCTTTGGGACCAGATTGTATTTACATTCATACCTAATCTACCTAGGTATCCAGCAAACAGAGCTGTGTTGCCCAAGTGATAGATTTTGGCTGGGGTTGGGTTACAAATCACTTGAATGCGGGGAAAGAGGTATAATGAAGTGTTGTTATTCTTATTGTATGAGTAAAGTGCAGTAGAACTGTACTTAGCCTGTGCTGATTGAGGGCAGAGAGAGAGAGAGAGAGAGAGAGAGAGGGTGGGGACAGGTGTTTTGCTTGATGCTCTGCCTGAGTCACAAGTACTATTAGACCTGCCCCTCTCCACTGTTTAAAGACAGAGCTGATTAGGCTCCATGGATAGTCTTTATTTTGTTAAGTGATCACTACAGCTGAAATCACTGATAATCAGGTCTAAGTACTTAGACCCGCTGTGGGACAGTGTTTCTGTGGAAGAGATGGCCCAATCTGCACTAGCTGAGAGCTCAGCTAAAATCATTGACAGCTGGGTGAAGCCTCCAGAGACCGACACAGAGGTCGCAGTGGCAGGTGGCACCAGAAGATGAAGGCGCAGGGCCATTGGCAACAGAGCGATGGAGTGAATGGTGGCACAACAAACAACAGTGGCCAGAGTGAACAGTGAGCAGCTGGAGGAACAAACAAGGTGCCTTCTTGTCCCCCACCTGGGAGATGAACTCATGTGAAAGCACCTCTGAACTCTGAGTCTCCACTGACCAAGGACAACACTGGTGAGTGTTAATGAGGCTGTTACATAACACAGTTCATGTGAACAAACATGGCTGTGGCATCATACTTTCTATTTAAGCAAAAGATATCACACACTACAAACTGGAGGCCAATGTTAAGTGCATTGTCACTTGTCCATCCTGAAGTTGAACACTGGTTCCGAACAAGACCAGAAAATGCTCACTATCTTTCTGCAAGAAACTCAACTGACTGGCTAGACGCACGTGGTGCAACAGTGAAAGACTCAACAGTTGAAAAAGTGAAGAACTCTCTCACCACATTCAAAAAATGTGCATACAGGGCGATGAATGCACTAATGCAAATGGTCATCAAGTATTAATTCATTCTGTATGTTACCTTGATGTCAGTGGTAGGCCAGTAGGTGCATTTCTAGATGTTCAAATTATAGAAGACAGATTGGCTAGATCTGTGACAACCCACATCTTAGAAGAGTTAAATGCTTGTCAACTGGACCCCAAACAGATGGCTGCTTTTGCATTTGATGGAGCTGCAAACTTCTCTGGAAGACATGGTGGAGCACAAGCTTTGCTCAGAGAAAAGTGTAACCCTAGTCTCTCCTATACACACTGCAGAGGCCATGTACTCCAACTAGAGCTAGTACGAGCTGCAGATTCTTCAAAAGATATTTAAAAAGCTATACATTTAATGTCTTCATTATATTCTTTTTTCAGCAAGAGTCCAAAAAGACTGAATATCTTGGAAAATATAGAAGATACTTTGGGACTGAAGTTCAAAGTAGTCCAGCCTGGGAAAACCCTCTGGCTTTCTCATGAGCAATCCTTGGCTGTTGTCTTAAAATTACTCTAGCCATTATTACTGGCTTTGGAAAGTATCTACCAAGATGGGATGGATCTAAGTAGTGAGGCTGGTGGAGTGAGTACTTTTGCTACTATGTTCAGAGAAGACTATTGCCATTCTCTCTCTTGTAAATCTACTGTTGAAACCACTTGGGTCATTAAACAATGCCATCCAGGCATCTGCTACAACAGTAGTAGATCTTTGTCCAGCAATAGAAGCTACATTTGGATCAATCAGAGAGCTATCCATTGAAAAAGTACTGGAAGAAGCAAAGACTTCAATCCAGAAGTTGACTAATGAAGGCATTTATATTGAATCCTTAAGTGAAGAGGACAAGAAGTGTTTGTTAAGACAACTGAAAAAGTACACAGACTTGATTCTTAAAAACCTACAACAGCGACTTCTAGATTCTACTCAACCTCTACGTAGCTTTTACAGATCCCTGTCTTATAAAACACTGACAGTTGAGTAGAGAGAGGCACTACCAGCAATGGGGCTGCCATGTGCTCAGGACAGAATAGAGAATTTGAACACAGAGTGGAATATATGACGAATGAATGAAGATTTGACTTCAACTTCTTTTTTATCATCACTAGTGGCTTGACCCAATCTTTATGCTATGTTTCCTGGGCTGAAAGAAGTAGGAATTCATCTCTTGCTACTCCCAGACACAACAGCTACAGCTGAGCATTCTTTTTCATCATTGAATAGAATTTTGTGGGTTTTTTTTAAAGAAGTCGCCTTCTGCCTGATCATGTGAATGAACTAATGAGCATATCAATTGAAGGAATGGAAGTACTGGACACACAAGAAGCCACCAAAGATGAATGCATTGCATTCAAGAAGTTCATTAACAGAGTTGTGCAAAATTATAATAAGAAACCAAGAAGGATATAGATGTAGTGATTCATAGAAGGCTTGAGTAGCCAACTTTAATTTGTTTGATGATTTTAAAATCTAATAAAAGGGTCATGAAACATTTTTCAGTTTTTACTATGGTGCCATACAGCCCATCTTCACCCTCACGGTCTCACCTCTCATTGGCCCTGACCCTCCCACCCCCTACCCCTTCCCCGTAAATTTGAACACCCCTCATAATTTCAATTCCTGGGGGAAACACTGCTTCCATTGCTCTGGAAATCTTCCCCACCTCAGTGCCAGCAGCCCATGAGCAGTGGAAAATCCCTTTTACCTGAAAAGCCCCAGCTGACTGTTAGCTATTTGCTGCAGGAAGTAAAGCATATACAGTCTGTCCTGTCATCCACCACGCCCTAGGATTTGACTGAGAGTAATCCCTGAAGATGGATTACTGGGTAATATATTACTGCAGAAGTTTACTGCTCCTCCATAGTGCTAAGGAAAGAAAAATCAGTGTAGTGAATTTTGTCCTGTGAAGTTTAAATGCAACCTTTGCCTCAATTTGTGTGTTTGAGCTAGCATGCTTCCAGTTTCAATTCTGATTGAACTGACTTCCCCCCCACTTCTGATTTGGATGTTATGTGGTTTCAGATGGATGCCTTAGCCCAATTAAATTTCTCCAGGTATCTGATTATTAGTTTTCCTCCATAAAAAAGTGTGTGAATGTTTGTTTGCATGCACATGCGAGTAATTACTGCTAAGTTCACTGTAAATTTTAGCAGTACCTGCCAGGGCATAGGAATCAGGCACAAGGCCAGGCTACTGCATGGCAGTGACCCAACACAAACAGAGACAGGGAGATTGGTTAACCACGCAGAGAATTCAACAGGGTGGGTTTTTTTCCCCATCCTATTTTCTTTTCTTTTCTTTTATTTTTTCCATTTTCTTGGCAGTACATCGAGTTCCCAGTCACAAGCTAAGTGCCCCACTGCGTGCTCCTGCTCAGAGTACCTCTTTCACCCTGTCTGTGGAGACGACAACGTGGAGTACATCTCCCCCTGCAAGGCTGGCTGCTCGGATTCCATTAATTCCTCCACGCCCAAGGACATGGTAAGTAGCAGCAACTTGGATTCCAGGGCTGGGGAGATGACGCACTGCTGAGCCATCTGGCCCACAAAGTCACATTGACGGGCCAGAATCTAAACTGTTTTCTGGAAGCTCATAAGATTAGGTGTCAGGAGCCACCTCTAGCTATGGTGATCATTTTCTCAGAATCAAAACCCAGGGTGCTTTTGTGGTGACATTGTTGTGGGCTGCGAAACAGTCCTGACAAAGGGCACTTCTCTCCAAGTGTGTGCTGGTGTTGCCATGCCAGCTTCTGACTCATCAGCAGCATGTGCATACTTCTCTGTGCACAGGACTTTCCCCAGTAGCTTCATGTTCAGAATAAGGTGATCACAGAACACTTGGACAAGTATAATTAATGTTGCCTCAAAGCAAAAGAAGAGCTTTGATGAGGCCTGCAATCATTTGACTTTCTTCCTCTTCACACCAAACATGGTTTATCACCCCAGATGCCTGTTCCTCTGGATTATTGGTTCCTTGTTAAACATTGAGCAAATTCTGCTTGGCATAGTGATACATCTCGAACAAGCAGTGTATAGCTATTAAACATTTCTAAAGTTTTAATCAAAGCAATGAAAAATGGGGACATTTCCAATGTCCTGAAAGCTGAATAGCCCTAATCTTTTTAGTCTCTCCTTGTATGGAAGCTGTTCCATACCCCTGTTCATCTTTATTGTCCTTCTCTGAACCTTTTTCAGTTCCTCTGAGTTCTTTTTGAGATGGGGCAACCAGAACTGGACACAGTATTCAAGGTGTGGGTGCACCATGACTTTATATAGAGGCATTATGATAATTTCTGTCTTATTTTTTCTCTTTCATAATAATTTTTAACATACTGTAAAAGTTTTTGACCACTGCTGCACACTGAGTGGAAGTTTTCAGAGAACTATCCACAATGACTCCAACATCTCTTTCTTGGGTGGTAACAGCTAATTTAGACCCCCATCATTGCATATATATGTATAGTTGGGACTGTGTTTTCCAATATGCATTACTTTGCACTTATTGCCATAGAATTTTATCTGACATTTTGTTGCCCAGTCACCCAGCTTAGTGAGATCCTTTGTAGCTTTTCACAGTCAGCTTTGGACTTACCTATCTAGAACAATTTTGTATCATCTGCAAACTTTGCCACTTCACAGTGCACCCCTTTTTTCCAGATCGTTAATGAATATGTTGAACAGCACAGGCCCCAGGACAGAACCTTGAGGGACCCCGCTGTTCACCTCTCTCCATTGTGAAAAATGACCATTTATTCTTACCCTTTGTTTCCTTATCTTTCGAGCAGTTACTGATCCATGAGAGGACCTTCCCTCTTATCTCATGGCTACTTTGTTTCCTTAAGAGCCTTTGATGAGGGACATTGTCAAAGGCTTTTTGAAAATCCAAGTGCACTGTATCTACTGGATCACCTTTCTCCATGTGCATGTTGACTCCCTCAAAGAATTCTAATAAATTGGGGAAGCTCATTACTGTTTAGTTTGTCAGTCTGTTCTAAAACCTCTTCTATCGACGCATCAGTCTGGGACAATACTTGAGATCTATTGTCCAAAAAGAGTAGCTATGATGTGGGAATCCCCTTCGCAGCCTGTGCGGTGAAAACGGATTCAAAGAATTTATTTAGCTTCTCTGTGATGACCTTGTCTTCCTTGAGCGCTCATTTAGCACCTTGATCATCCAGTGGCCCCACTGATTGTTTGGCAGGCTTCCTGCTTCTATCTACTTACATTTTTTTTTTGTTACTGTTGGTTTTTGTGTCTTTAGCAAGTTGCTTCTCAAATTCTTTCTTGGCCTTTACATCTTATTTGCCAGAGTGTGTGCTCCTTCCTCTTTTCCTCATTAGGATTTGACTTCCAAATTTTAAAGGGCACCTTTTAGCCTGTAATGCTCTGCTGTTTAGCCAGAGTGGCATTCTTTTGGTCCTCCTGCTATCTTTTTTCATTTGGGGAATACATTTAGTCTGAGCCTCTATTATGATGTTTTTAAGTACTTTGCCTGCTGCTACAGCTACAACCTACAGGTCTGCCTGGGAGCAGCCATGCCCCAACCCTCCACCTGGAGGATGTTAGCAATAGCTCACTTGAGACACATGAGGCTCTGCCCCTGAGGTCCGATTGGCAGCGTCCCAGCGTGGCTGGTTGGCCTGATGGCCCCGTTTAAGCCAGCAGCAGGAAGTTATCTGAACTAGTGGGCTCCACCCTGCGCTGAACTCTGTGCTTTGTGCTTCCTGCTTCCCGCTCCTGTGTTCCCAGCTTGATCTCCTGGTCTACTGACCCACCTGGCCTGTTGGCATCTGATTTATGGTTCTTGACCTACCGTTTGTCACCTGCCTCTGAGCACATGGTACCTGACCAGCCTGACTCGTGGGTCGGCTCTCCAGTTTGTCTCCGGCTTCTGACCTCCTGAAGTCCTGACCCAGCTGGCTCTTGACCCCTGTCTTGTGACTCTGGGTTCTGACTGCTAGGTCTGCCGCCCACAACCCAACTGTGACAGGCACTTTACCCTCGTGACTGCTCTCTTTATTTTCCATCTAACTATCATCCTTATTCTTGTGTAGTTCCCCTTCTTAAAGTTAAATGTTAGTGGGGTGGGGGTTTTGGTGTATTTCTCCCCTACAGGGATGCTAAATGTATTTACCTTATGGTCGCTATTACCAAGTGGTTCAGCTATCTTGGACCAGATCTTGTGCTCCACTTAGGACTAAATCAGGAATTGCCTCTCCTTTTGTGGGCTCCACGATTAGCTGCTCCAAGAATCAGTCATTCATGGTGTCTAGAAATTTCATGTCTGATTCATGTCCTGAGGTGCCATTTACCCAGTCACTATGAGGAAAGTTGAAATTACCCATTATTATGATATTTTCTGGTTTTGTAGCTTCTTTAACCTCCCTGAGCGTTTCACAGTCACTGTCACCATCCTGTCAGGTGGTTAGTCGTATATTCCTACTGCTAGACTGTCAGGGTCCCCCCCACTCTGAACTCTGGGGTACAGATGTGGGAACCCACATGAAAGACCCCCAAGCTTAAATTCTACCAGTTTAGGTTAAAAACTTCCCCAAGGCACAAATTCTTTTCCTTGTCCTTGGACGGTATTGCTGCCACCACCAAGTGATTTACAAAAAATTCAGGGGAGGGTCACTTGGAATCCCTATCCCTCAAAATATCCCCCCCCCCCCAAGTCCCTTCACCCCCTTTCCTGGGGAGGCTTGAGAATAATATATAAACTAATTGCCTTAGCAATGTGAGTACAGATCAGACCTTTATCTTTAGGACACTAAAATCAATCAGGTTCTTAAAAGAAGAACTTTATAATAAAGAAAAACGTAAAAGAATCACACCTGCAAAATCAGGATGGAAGGTAACTTTACAGGGTAATAAAAAGATTTAAAACACATAGACTTTTATTATTCAAGCATCAAATTTCTGTCCATAGAGATACTATGGTTCTGTTTGATTCATTTCTGATTTTCTCCTTATTTGGCTTATGCTGTTTTAACATATAGTGCCACTCCCCCACCAGAGTAACCTACTCTGTCATTCCTGTATATTTCATATCCTAATATTACTGTGTCCCATTGATTTTCCTCATTCCACCAAGTTTCCATGGTTCCTGTTATAGCAATATCCTCATTTAATGCCAGTCACTCTAGTTTACCCATCTTAGTATGTAGACTTCTCGCATTTGTATATAAGCACTTGTATGTTTTACCAATATTCAGTTGGTTATATTGAAATGGATTCTTTTACATTTGACTGTTCCTTACTAGCTCCCACCTGTACTTTGCCATCTTCTTTCCTATCCTCTTTACAAGGCTATGGAGTTCCCACTTTAATAAATTCATCCCTGAAGGATGTCTCCGCCCCGCCTGAACTGGGTGCTCCTCTGCATCTATCCGCTTGCCCCAGCCCTTAGCTTAAAAAATTCTCCACAACCTTTTTAATTTTACATGTCAGCAATCTAGTTCCACTTTGGTTCAGGTAGAGCCCATCCTTCCTGTAGACGCTCCTCCTTCCTCAAAAGGTTCCCCAGTTCCTAATAAACCTAAATCCCTCCTCCCTACACCATTGTCTCATCCATGCATTTAGACTTTGCAGTTCTGCCTGTTTTACTAACTCTGCATGTGGAACTAGAAGCATTTCAGAGAATGCTACCATGGAGGCCTTGGACTTTAATCTCTTACCTAGCAGCCTAAATTTGGCCTCCAGGTCCTCTCTCCTGCCTTACCCGATGTCATTAGTACTTACATGTACCATGACCACCCTGGGCCCCTCCCCAGTACTACCTGTAAGGTTATCTAGATGTCTTATGAGATCCATTACTTTCACATCCAGTAGGCAGTTCATCATGCCATTCTCCTGGTCATCACAAATCCAACTATCTATGGCTCTAATAATTGCTTCTACTATTATGGCCTGTGTCGTCCTAATAACTGGGTTCCCTGCCCTGGAGGGATATCCTCAGTGCAAGAAGATACCATGACATCATCCAGAAGGTGAGTCTCAACTATGGAATCATGTCCTTCCACTCCAGCTTGATGATCTCCTGCCCCATGACTTTCGTCCTCCTTGACGCACAGGGACTGTCAGACAGGAGATGGGACCATTCTATGCTGTCCCTAAAAGTCTCCTCCCTGAACTTCTGTCTTCCTATGCTCCTCCAGCTCAGCCACTGTGGCCTTCAGAGCCCGTACTCTGTCTCTGAGAGCCATGAGTTTCCTGTACCGCATGCACACATATGCCATCTGCCCACAAGGCAGGTAATCGTACATATTGCTCTGAATGCAATAAACTGGGTAGCCCCTTGCCCTGCTCGTCTGCCTGCATTGTTGTACTCTTGTGGCTTTTTTATGTAGCCTGAATTTTCGATATGTTTGTTAGGTGTTTTGTTTTTCAGTAGGACTTTTAGCAACTGTGTGTGATCTAGGTCTTCCTGGGCTATGCAAGGTTCCTACTGAGCAAGCATCACTAGTAAGCACTGAATGATGACTTCACAATATTATTTTTTTAATATTCGCCATATTCTGCTCTCACTCCTGCCACAGGAACTCCTGCCACTGAGGCCAGTGCCATTACTCCATGGAAAACTGGTGGGAGAAGAGAACTGGGATAGTTAGAGTCCTGAAAAGTCTGCTCCAGATATACTGATCTCAGGAGATGTTTTACTGTCTTTTTTTAATGCCCTAAACAGATCTACGTGAACTGCTCCTGTATCCACACCAAGAATGGACAGTCCTCAGCAAAGACAGGTTCCTGTTTGGTCAGCTGTTCCCATTTACTCCTTCCTGTCATATTCCTCATCTCGTTTGCTGCCCTGATAGCATGCCTGTCTCACAATCCCCTCTACATGATGGTATTACGGTAGGTGACAAAGTTCAGTTTCATGGGACCTCATATGAAGTATCACATGCAAAGAACTGGCAAATTTCCTCCCCACCTATGACCAGGTCTTCTGTTTGACCTCTCTGCACTGTCTGCCTCCTTCCTGACTGCCTGGGGTGACACACCCTCCTTGCCCATGTATAATAGTCTTTGACTGTTTGTGGCACCCCTACATGGACTTTTGAATTGGAGCTCAGGGAGGGCAGTTGGGGAACTCTTTCTCTGACATGGTCTGCTGGATGTGGAGTTGGGGATGCTATACGGGCTAGTGGGATGAGTGTCTGTGTGTGGTGGGGTCTCCAAAAGAGTTAGACTTTATGCGGCTGCATAGGTCACACAGCCTAGGTCTATCACTGGCAAGAGGCAACTAGGAGACTGGGTTTGGTATGTTGTCTTTTAAAGAAAGGCCAAGAAGTGTGGGCCAGGTCTTCAGCAGGTGCTGATTGGCTGAGCTCCATGGGAGTCAATATCAGAACTAAGGGATATCAATGGAGCTACATGGATTTATGGCAGCTGAGGATCTGGCCCTGTATCTTCTTAGGCTCGCAGTCAGAGGTGAATTAAGACAACCCAACCCAAATCCACCAACTTTTTGGACCCCCTTAAGACACTGGGCTCCCCAAGAGCTACTTCCTCCTCACTGAATGTAGCAGCCCTTGCCTCTCTCATTCCTCTGCCCTTCATCCCCATCTCCCCACTGCATGCTTTTCAGTCCAAAGCTACTTTCTTCTCCAGATCAGAATTCACCTATCTCCTCCAGTCCTGGCCAGAGACCCCAATTTCCAAAAGAATAGCGTCCTTCATATGCTCAAGGAAGGTGTGAAATTGCTGCGTGGCCCCAATGGAACTTGCCTGTTAGCTATCTGAATATACCAAGTGTGGCAAATTGCCGGTACAATTATGATGGGTTCTGCACTTCCTCTTCTTGGGGGGGATTCAGGGTGCAGTTTCCTGCCCCTGAACTAGGGTATTTACTGTCCCACTAGTAACCCAGAGAAGGGTAGTGGAGAGGGAGGGACCCGGGCCCGCCCTCTACTTTGGGTCCCAGCCCAGGGTCCCTAGGGATAGTGGTAAACCACATGAACTAGTGCTTCCTTCCCCTGGGCTACTTCCCTCTCCGGCTCTTCAGCTTGTGGGGCTTCCTGCCCTCTATCTCTGCACAAGCTTGGTGTCTCTTTACCTAGGGTCTTTGTCTTCTAGCCAGCCACGGCACTTCTCCAAACTCTCCTCTGCTTCAACTCCTCCAAACTGCTCTCTGCTCCAACTCCTTCCCCTGGCTGATTGAAGCAGGGGGGTTTTATCAGGTGACTAGCTTCAGGTGCTTTTAATTAATCTATAGAAACCTTTCTTCCCTCTACAGGGAATAAGGCATCTCCTCATCCTGGGACTTACATATTCCTCCTATATTATGCTCCTGCTGCCTTCTGGCCATGCTGTATCACATATCCTCCCCCCCCTGCTCAACACCATGCTGTTGGGCTACTTGGGACGATAGGCAACGCTTTCGTGACAAACCATCTGCGTTGCCGTGTTGGCTTCCGGCCCCGTGCTGTACTCAGAAATGAAAGGGTTGCAGAGATAGGAACCATCTAGTCACTCTTGCATTCTTCTCCTTGTTTCTGTGCATCCACTGGAGCGGGGCGTTGTCTGTCACCAGGGTAAATCGCCGCCTCAGTAGGGAGTAGCGGAGAGTTTCCATGGCCCATTTTATCACCAGACATTCCTTTTCAACAACGGCGTACTTTTGTTCCCTGGGGAGGAGCTTCCAGCTGAGATACAGGATCAGGTGTATCTCCCCTACCATCCACGAAAGGACGGCTCCTAGCCCTACTTCCGAGGCATCCGTTTGTAGGACAAATTCTCCCTTGAAGTCTGGGGCTATGAGTACTGGATGGCAGCAAAGGGCTGTCCTTAAACCTGCGAATGCACCTTCTGCTGCATCAGACCATTTTACTATCTCGGGGCCCAGAGCCTTTATCAGGTCCGTCAATGGCCCTGCTCTTGTGGCAAAATGAGGGATGAATCTCCAACAGTACCCGACTAACCCGAGAAATGCTCTGACCTGCTTTTTACGGACTGGCCGAGGTCAATCTTGTATTGCTTCCACTTTGTTCCACTGGGGTTTTACCAAGCCTCTCCCTACTACATACCTGAGGTATCTCGCCTCAGCTAGTCCTATCACACACTTGAGAGGGTTGGCAATGAGGCCGGCCTTCTGCAGGGCAACTAATACCACTTCTACTTTCCCTAGGTGCGTTTCCCAGTCAGGGCTATGGATGACCATATCATCTAAATAGGCAGCAGCACACCTGGCATGGGGTCGCAGCAATTTATCCATAAGTCGTTGGAATGTTGCAGGGGCCCCATGGAGTCCAAAAGGGAGGACAGTGTATTGGAACAGGCCATCAGGTGTAGAGAAAGCAGTCTTCTCCTTGGCGTTCTTGGCCAGGGGAATTTGCCAATATCCTTTGGTCAGGTCCAGAGTGGTTAGGTATCAGGCCTTGCCTAACTGATCAACTAGCTTGTCGACATGTGGTATCGGATAGGCATCGAATTGGGATACTTCATTCAACTTCCGGAAGTCACTGCAAAATCTCAGGGTGCCGTCAGGCTTGGGTACTAGGACGATAGGGCTGGACCACTGGCTGTGAGATTCTTCAATAACCCCAAGTTCCAACATCTTCTTCACTTCTGTCCTAATTTCCTCTCTTTTAGTTTCCGGTATCCGGTACGGTCTTATCGTCACCCTTATTCCAGGCCTGGTGACCATATGATGTTGGACCAGTGTCGTACGGCCCGGCTGTGTACAGAACACATCTTGGTTCCGTTGGATCATATCAATGACCTCTGTTCGTTGTTCTGGGGCTAACTCGGGGGATATCCTCACCTGCTCCTGTGGGTCGTCCATCTGAGGTGGAGCTCTCCGAAAGACCAGGCATGTCTCTCGGTCACGCCAGGGCTTCAGTAAGTTTACGTGGTAGATCTGCTCTGGTCTTCGGCGGTCTGGTTGCTGACCTTATAGTCCACTTCCCCAGTGGCTTCCACTATCTCATATGGCCCATGCCAGCTGGCCAGGAGTTTGCTTTCTGCTGTCGGCACTAGCACCATCACCCGTTCTCCCAGCTGAAATTTCCGTACTTTCGCCCGGCGGTTATCATATGTCCGCTGGGTCTCTTGTGCTTTTTCCAAATGTTCTCGTACTATAGGGGTTACTATAGGGGTTACTTGAGCTATTCGCTCTCTCATCTGTGTCACGTGCTCAGTGACATTCTTTCCTGGGTTGGGTTGTTCTTCCAAGTCCTCTTTGGCGATATCTAATATTCCACGTGGGTGGCGTCTGTATAGGTAGCTCAAAGGGAAAGAAACCGGTGGACACCTGGGGACTTCCCGTATTGCAAACATTAGGTATGGTAGAAGGGTATCCCAGTCTTTTCCGTCCCGTGCTACCACCTTCCAGATCATACCTTTAAACCGCTCTACCAGTCCATCTGTTTGTGGATGGTAGACTGAGGTCCATATGGCATGGATGTGGAGCAGGGTACCTAAGTCCTTCATTAATTTCAACATGAAAGGGGTTCCTTGGTCAGTCAGGATCTCCTTAGGGATGCCCACTCTGGCAAAAACCTGAAGTAGTTCTTTTGCTATTGCCTTGGATGTGGGGTTTCTTAAAGGAACGGCTTCTGGATATCGTGTGGCGTAGTCAAGGATGACTAATACGTTTCAGTGGCCCCATGCTGATCTTTCCAGTGGGCCCACTAGGTTCATGGCTATCCTTTTGAAAGGGACTTCAATAATAGGCAAAGATACTAATGCGGCCCGCAAGTGAGGTCGGGGGCTATGCAACTGGCATTCCGGGCAGGAGGTACAATAACGTTGGACCTCCGCACGTATTCCTGGCCAATAAAATCTTCTTAGGACTCTATCAAGTGTCTTGTCTACTCCTAGATGTCCCCCAAATAAATGAGTGTGAGCTAACTCTAGTACTGCCCTTGTGTGTTTCCGTGGGACTAAGAGCTGCTCTACTTCTTCCCCTCAAATTTGCACTATTCGGTACAACAGATGACATTTGATCACATAATACGGCCTTGGGCCTTTGGTCTTTCCTTCCACGGGTACGCAATTTACTTCCACTACCTTCTCCCTCACATTTGCATATAGCGGGTCATTGGCTTGGTCCTGCCTGAAACTGTCACGTACGGTACCGATTTGACCTAACTCCAGGGGACCTATTTCTTCTCCGCCCCTTGGGTGGCCCCTACTTGGGCTAGGAACTGCCTCTGAGTCTTCACTGGCCTGAATTGTCTCCTGGCCTCCTGAACAGGTTCGCTTACCAACAAGGGAGGCTTTCTGGTTCTCTGCTAGAATCCTGGTCCCTAGCCTTTTATCTGCCCTCTTTTCCCACCTAGACTTTCAGGGTTTCCCGGGAGATGAAAATAGCTCTGGGGCAAATTTGGCAAAAATTGGGGTAAGACTATCTGTAGATGCCTCCGTCTCAGCCAGGGGGTTGCTACCCTCCCCTTGCTCTACTTGGGGGAGTAAGTTCTCAAACCCGGGGAAGTCCCTACCAATTAAGACCGGGTAGGGGAGCCTAGAGACCACTCCTGCAGTTACCCTGGTAGTGTTTCCCTGGATCTCAATCTGTACTGGGATTGTGGGGTAGAAATTTACGGTGCCATGAACGCATGATACCCCTGTGGTTTTGGCCCGGGTTAGTTGGTCCTGCCCCACCAACTTCCCCGAGACCAGTGTGACAGCACTCCCGGAATCTACTAATGCTATGGTCGCAATACCATTCATCTTTACTGACCTTGTATACCCATGTGAGGTCATTGCAACACCTGCCAGGTCGATTAGGCCACATTGTTCCCCAGGATCCCCCAGATTGCACTGCATAGGCTCTTCCCTGTTGGGGCACTGGGCTGCTATATGCCCCAATTCCCCACACTCATAACACCGACCCCTTATTCCAGTTGCCGCCCTCTGCCTGGGGTTATTTGGTTGGCCCCCCAGCCCTCTCTTCCCAACCCCCCAGGTCCCTTCTTGGCCTCGGGCCATTCCTCAGTGTCTTTCCTCCCAGTTATGGTTCTTCTGTAGTTCTTGACAATCCAGGGCCTTGGGTTTTGGGCTGTCTTTCTGGTTTGCTGTGTCTCACCCCCTGGGGTCTGGAACAGTTCCCGGGCTCCCAGCTGTCTTTCCACGAGGGAGACCAACTCATCGTAGGTAGAGGTGTCATTCTGGCCATCCCAAGCCCGAAGGCCTGATGGTAGCCCCCTCGTATACCGGTCCAGTACCAGGAGCTCCATCATTTTTTCAGAGCTGAATGCCTCAGGGCGCAGCCATTTCCGGGTCAGGTGGATCAGGTCAAACAATTGCAATCGGGGTGTCTTGTCCTCTGTATACTGCCATTCATGAAACCTCTGGGCTCACAACGCCGTTGTTACTCTGGATCTGGCCACAATCTCTGCCTTCAGCTGGGGGTAATCCTCCGCAGTCTCTGCAGCCATATCGTAGTAGACCTTCTGGGCCTCTCCACACAGGAACGGGACGAGGATACCAGACCACTGATCTCGGGGCCAGGCCTCCCACAGGGCTGTTCTCTCAAATGCCAGGAGGTTCGCCTCTACATCATCCTCCCGTGTCATTTTCTGTAGGCAGTGGCTGGCCCGTATAGTCCGGGTTCCTTCACAATTGTGGTTCTGCTCCATAAGGGCCTTCATCTGGTTTGCCAGCTCCTGTAGCAGAGCTCAGTCCTGGGCAGCCTGATTCATCCACAATGGATTAGTCTCCTGCTGCACCTGAGTCGCCTCCTGTTGGGCGGTTGCTTGGATTTGGGTAGCCTCCTGTTGGGCCGCAGCGGCTTGCATTAGAGCCTTGACCACGTCATCCATCTTGGGGACGGGATGGTTTTGGTTAACCCTGCTTTAAGTCCCTAGCGCGGAGATCCCACTTTTCACACCACGTATGGCAAATTGCCGGTACGATTATGATGGGTCCCGCACTTCCTCTTCTTGGGGTGGGGGGTTCAGGGCACAGTTTCCTGCCCCTGAACTAGGGTACTTACTGTCCCACTAGTAACCCAGAGAAGGGTAGTGGAGAGGGAGGGACCCAGGCCCACCCTCTACTCCAGGTCCCAGCCCAGGGGCCCTAGGGATAGTAGTAAACCACTTGAACTAGTGCTTCCTTCCCCTAGGCTACTTCCCTCTCCTGCTCTTCAGCTTGTGGGGCTTCCTGCCCTCTCTCTTTGCACAAGTCGGGTGTCTCTTTACCTAGGGTCTTGGTCTTCTAGCCAGCCACGGCACTTCTCCAAACTCTTCTCTGCTCCAACTCCAAACTACTCTGCTCCAACTCCTTCCCCTGGCTGATTGAAGCAGGGGGTTTTATCAGGTGACTAACTTCAGGTTCTCTAATTGACTTCAGGTGCTTTTAATTAAGCTATAGAAACCTTTCTTCCCTCTACAGGGAATAAGGCTTCTTCCCATCCTGGGACTTACATATCTCTCCTATATCACTCTCCTGGTGCCTTCTGGTCATGCTGTATCACACAAGTCATTGGGCCAAATTCAGATGTGATGTAAGTGGTGGTGTAAGTTACATTCCACTGAGTAGATGCAGCAGTAAAATCAACCAAGATGCTGTGGAGCTCCTCCCCATCTTTACCTTCATCCCATCTGCTGGCTGCCTTTCCTGCTACTTCCCCTTTCTGTCCTTGAGCACACCAGTTCCTTCCACCCACTGCCAAGGAGTGACTTACATCACCAGCGACCTGAGCAGCATTTTGTCTTAGAAACGGGTTTCTAACAAGAAAACCGCCTTGTTTCTAAACCAAGTTTTGCAAACATTTTTTGTTTTTGATGACATTTTATGAAAAAACAGAAACAGAAAAAAATTCAGTTTTCAAAAACAACCAATATTTCAAAAACTGGAAAATGTTTGTTTGGGGAGAGATTTTTGAAAACCAGAAATACTTCAATTTTCAATATCCAACAGGTTTGGGGTTTTCATAGAACATGTAACTGGAAGAGACCTCTTGGGCCACAGTCCAGTCACCTCCTGTCACAGACGTGTAATCTGTCATATAATGTTTCAATATATTTATCAAGCTCCATCTTAAAGCTAGTTAGATTGCTTCCCCCACTTTTCCTATTGGAAGACTATCCCAGAATCTCAGTCCTGTGATGGTTAGAAACTTTCTCATTTCCAGCCTAAATGTACTCACGGCCACTTCATACCCATTTGTTCTTGTGCCAATATTGTCTGTTAGCTTAAATAGCTCTTCTCTCTCTCAGGTGTTTACCCGCTAATGAATTTATAAACAGCAATCAGATCCTCTCTCAGACCTTTGTTTTCAGTTTTTCGTTGGAAAAATTCTGCAAAATATTTTGGGGGGAAATATATCCCTTTTCTTTTGAAATTTTTCACAGAAAATACTTACGATCTTCCAGCCAGCTCCAATCACTAATAATGTCCCCTCTGAATCTGGCCCATTTCCTCAGGAATTACTTAAACATCCCTTTGCCCCACATCTTCCACATCAAGAGAAATCTGGCTTGACTGTATCTTTAAGCCTTGCACATCCCATGAGACGTGGTGAGCCCCAAGCCACTGGAATGCAGATTCCAACCTGTTCATTATCTGCACAGGGCAATACATCAAAAATGATGAGTCCAGCTTTTGGATCTGATCTTCTCTAACTTCTCCCCTACAGGTTGGTGAACCAGGATGAAAAGTCATTTGCTATTGGAGTCCAGTTCTTACTGATGAGACTGTTAGGTGAGTGTCTGTCTGACTCGAGCTCCCTGTACAAGCCACCAAACTGGGAGGAAAGAAGCATGTAAATCATATAATGTCATAGCGCAGGTCTGAGCTGGAGACTGGAGAGAGGACAGCAGGGTTCATCAGAACCTCACATTAGCCCTTTCCCTTCCCTTTTGGATTGGATTTCTTTTGACTGTCTAAGCGCTTGTTTGCATGAACTCTTAGTTTGCAGCAAGCCAGGGTCTAAATCTAGCCCCCGCTAGCCTGTTGTTTGCTGTGTACACCACTGCTGTGCACTAAGAGTTCCCTAGCGCACTTTGAGCTACCCCACTTGAAACAGGAGTAGATTAGAGCACACTAGGGAATATTTAACACATAGCAGCAGGGTCCACTTCGATGGTTAGTGTGCGGCAGGCTAGTGTGAGGTAGATTTACACCCCAGGAACTGACTGTCTGTGTAGACAAGCCCTAACTTACCTTTCGGTCTGTGTCTCATTTATTTCTTTGTTCATATGAAGCAGAACCATTTTTTTTAATTCCTAAGAGGTAAACTTCTCTGGGTGGTGGAAAAGTATTGACACTCCACTGATGGTTTCTGTGACCCCCATTCAGCTGTCCCAGCAGACAGTGCACAGTCTGCTTCCATTGAAACCCTCCATCAGACGACACTTAGATCATTTCTCATGTCAGGAAAGTTGGCATTTTTGACAGTTGTCCAATCTTCACATTGTAAAGTACAAAGAGGGGCAGCCCTAGCGACCAGGAAAGGCTGGATGAGCCACAACGCTGATGTCCTGACAACTTCAGACATTAAAGTTCCCTCAACACTTGGAGCAAACATTCTGGGTCAGATTCTGGGCTGGTGTAAATGAGCAGAGCTCCATTGACTTCAGCAGAGTTCCGCCAATTTACATTAGCCAAGGATCTGGCCCATGAGAGAACTGTGCTTTTAAATAGCATCCCTCAGAAAACGGTGCAGCCGCTATCACGCCGGCAGGAAAGGAATGTAGAGCCCAATTCCCATTTACACTGACCCCGGTTTACACTGCTGTGCGGGCCAGATCTTCAGCTGGTGGAAATCATCAGACCTCCCTTGACTTCAGCTGGGGATCTCTCCCACCAACGTCAAGCGGCTGTAAGGGGAGCGTAAGTGTAACTGACACCCGTTTCAAGGCCCCATTAGTGGTGCGAAGTGGGTAGCCACTAAGGGAAGACTGGGGGAAAGCAGAAATGGAGGGGTCAATTTCAGTGACAGGTTAAAGTGAAGAGGAAGGTTTCAAGTTGAGCTCTGAAGAGAGAGTGACTGGAACTGAGGCCAGTGGGGTGCTGGGATGTTTTTAGTCAGGCATGCAATTGTACACTTGCATGCAAAATGGCAGCCTCCCCGCAGCATGACCTGGCATGCACAGGGCGCACCTGGTCACGCTGCGCACAGGACGCCATTTTGTTTGTGCATCCAGGGGTGGGGCAGAATCGCTCCATGGGCACAGCCGGTCCTGGCGCTTGCAATGCACGCCTTGCATACAGCCACAGCAAGCCACTGACTGAGTTCCGGCTACAGGGACCAGACAAGCATAGGTATGATGGGAGAGTGCTGGCATGGTGCCCAAGCAGCTGGGTTGGCTTATAATGGAAAGGGTGCTCCAGCTGCGGTAAAGCAGATGCAAAGTATCAGGCCTGCCTCCAGGAGGAGCAGGATGCCAGGCCGGGTTTGAGGGCTGGCTGGAAACACCCTCCATGCGAACAGGAGAGGGAATTTAAACAGGCAGCTGTGTCTATATTGTGGGGCAAGGAGTGTGACTCTGGTCTCACATTCTTTCTTCCCCTTCTCCCCCTGGCCACGGCAGCCTGGTTACCTGCTCCAGCTCTCTTTGGTGTCATCATTGACTCCTCCTGCCTCCACTGGAATAAGCAATGCAGCAAGCGAGGATTCTGCGCCTACTACAACAACGACTTCCTTCGTAGCAGGTACTCAGAGCCCGCTCTCCTAGGGACAAGCCCATCCCTGACTTGGAATGGGTCAGGCCGGTGGTTCTGAGGGAGCCATACACTCGCAATGTCCTCAGAGCCCCAAGCCCTGTGGAGTCCATTTTGACAGTCAAGCGGTGGCAGAAGGTGGCATTGGGAAGGGGGTTCCTGAGAGAAGTTTTTCTCTTTTCATTGGCTCCGAGGACTGAGACAGACATCGGGGGGTGATCAGGAAACTGGCTGCATGCTCAAGATAGTCCAGGGACTTGGGGGCAGACAAACCAGAGCAAGGGAGGGGATTGAGACTATGGGAAAGGAAGGACATGTATGAGCATGGTCCGAACATTGCTGCTACTGTAAATAGTGGGATAAGCCAAAGACCCTATCCCTCAGCAGTTTAGAGATGTTCCTCGCTCACTGGGTTGCTAGGTGTGAGGCAAGTAACCTGTCTCCTGCCTGGGTTATATTTTAGGGATTTAAAATATAACCCAGGGATTTTCTTTTAGGATAGGTTAAAGTGTAGATAGGAGAGGGCTCCGAGTTAGGATGGCCCCCTCTCACCCACAGAGCGCCGGTCTCATCGCAGAGCCCTCCGTGCAGCCCAACTAACTATCAGAGCTGAACAGTTAGTGGTGTTATTGGTGTCCCAGGAAGGCTGAAAGCCCACTGTGGAGATTGGGGCAGAATTGTGGTAGGTGCTGGCCATGCAGGAGACAGTCCATGCACTGAAGAGCTTCCAGGCTAAACACACAAATGTTGGGAGAGGCACACAGGGGAGCCAGGTGTTGCCTGAGGTCACAGCACTCAGTGGCAAAGCCAGGAAGCCAGGGCCCTAGCTATGGCACTGCAATGCCTCTCCTCAGTCAGCATGCAGACTCCAAAGGTTCAGCAGAGCTCGGGGCTCATTCTGAGGAAGCAGCAGAGCCATCTTACTGAGCACAGGGACCGGCCCCATCGGATCGGAGTTTGTCCCTGGTAGTTTCACACCTCTCTTTTTCTCTATTTCTTTCTCTTGACAGATACATAGGCCTCCAGATGGGGTACAAACTCCTTGGCATTCTGCTGCTAGTCATCATCAACTGGCGGGTGAAGAAGAACAAGGAATACAACGTGCAAGATAAGGCAGCTGGCCTGGTCTAGCCCTGACCTGCAAACGGACCCCTGAGCGCACCCTTCCTAGCCTATCCATATTTACTACCAGTACTTAGCCTTTTCATGTTATTTTGTAAGAAAACAACTCCTTATTAGCGTCTGAGCTCCACTATGCAAATTGCTCTGTAACCCAGCTATGCAGACCATGGCCAGACATCGTTGCACTTCCAAGGAGGGGAATGGAGAACAAACTGGGCTTTCCAGTGTGGATTTCCCAGGACACGTGGAAAAGAAGAGCCGGTGGGCGAGAACTCGTGAAGAGACCTATTTGAGATCTGAGAGCAAGGTGTTCTCCAGCAGAGCGTCACTCATCCCCAAAGAAAAGGGGATTTATTTTTGTTTTCTAAAGGAGAAATAGAAGAGGGGTCTGGCCTGTGAGGAGGAACCCCTGGGCTGCCCCAAGAGCATCTAGCCTCTTGGAAGACTTTGAACATGCAGGAATGGCAAGTGGGAAAAATTCTACTTGGGGTAAAGCTGTTACAGCTGCTAAAGCCGTGTGTATAGGCTGGGGGAGGGGGACAAGGAGTGAGAGCCCTGTCCACTGCTCCAGAAATTCCTGTCCACCCCCTGTGTCTGTGAAAGAGCTTGCTTCAGTCCAATGTATTCTATCTCATGCCATGTATGCTATGCCTGGCCTGGCAGGGGGACCAGAGGAGGGAGGGGGACCAGTCATGGCATTAGCATCAAAGAAATTTATAGTCTCTGCTCAGAGATCTATTCCCTCCCCCTCACACACAGGCCAGCATGGACACAGATAGATGAACTGTATGAAGTTAGTGCTAGTAGTTTATTTTGCAATGTCATGTTTTTAAATAAAACCCACGTTTACTACTCTCGGGTGCTGTATTGAATGCCCTCTGGGAGATCTCCTTTCTGCTCCCCAGGGCTCTGCTTGTGCTGACGGTCTCCGATCATGGAAGGTGCTGAGCATGAGCAGCACCTTTCACTGAAGTCAGTAGGCGGGGAGGGCCCCAGCACCTCACAAGATCAGGCCCACCTGGGCAGATAGTTCTGTGTAAGAAGGGACAGAATTAACCCAAAGGAAGTTCGTCAGGAGAGTTCTCATTGAGATCCGAGCATGCGCAGCATGGGACTGCTGGGCATGGAGGGGTGGAAGCAGTTTCTTTTGGCACCACAACTTTCAGGCTCGGACAGAGGTTCTGCAGGAGACTTCGGAGAAGGGCTGGTCTATACTTGTGGACTTCCCAGTCTCTGCTTCCCCACATTCTCCAGCTTGGGGTCAGAGCTTCTTCCTCCCCCTAGTCCCCCAGTCAAGAACAGGCTGCAGGGGCCAGACTTTCAAATACCCCCTCACAGGGCCAGATTTTCAGCACATTGGTTGCTGGGCTCTTTGGAAAATCTGGTCCCTATTTAGGTGCCTAAAGGGAGCTCAGCTCTTTTGAAAATTTGGGCCTACTGATCTGTGCTCAGCACTAGACAGCTTGGCACTGAGATCTCTGGAAAGCCTGGTCCCACATGTCTTAGGAACCATGTCCTTGTGATTAAAGCACAGGTGGGTAACAAGGAGACCTGGGTTTCATTCCCGACAGTGCTATGGACTGTCTGACCTTGCGCCAACACTTTCAAAAATGGCCACTGATTCTGAGAGTCATGACTTGAGACGCCTACAGGGGATCGATTTCCAGCCTTGGGAAGTCAGTGAGACTTGGGGCTTGGTACTGGGGACAGTGATGGAAGCAGAGCCATGCACTTCACTCTTAGATTTATTTTGGAATGGAGGGTGGTGAAAAAGCAGGCAGGCATGATGATAATACACAAAGAGGTGTAAGCAATGCCTGCTTGGGGTGGCAGTCAACCCCCCTCTAGTTGTGGCTAGGCCAGCTAGAAGCTGATGAGCCTGCTCCTCGTTTGGGGAATCAAGGGGTCTCTTTTAGCTCAGGCAGTAGAGGCTCATATATTAAAATCCAGCGGTCCCAGGTTCAATCCCTGTGCCAATAACCCACCCAGAGACATCATTGCTACACAGACACATGCTGAATGGGCCAGGACACAATAATGCCCTTATTCTGGTCACTTGTGGGGATCAAACCTTGGACTGCGGGCTTTAAAAGCATGAGCTGCCACTGACTAAACTCTATTAGCTTGGAGGCAGTAGCAGGTTCATTAATTTCTCTGTATGGTTTAGCCACTAATGGGGGCAAAGAGCCATGCTGGGTTAGCAGAGTTTGCATTAATGTTCATTCCCTTTCACAACACCACCCACCTTCATCCCAAAGCTCCCTACTATTTCCCCCCTCCATTTTCTCCAGCCTCCATCCAGCTGGGTGTTGTAGGGAATAACTGTCCTGGTACCCTGCTCCCAAAGCACCAGGGGGTATTTAAAGGTGTGACTGCTGCTTTAGTGTCAGATCTCTCTGTTGTCCTCCTTAGCTTTTGGAATCTGCAAAGGAACAAATCTCAGGCAGCTTGTGCTGGGACTGGCTGGGCTGTTGGTGAATTATATCAAACAGCAAGGCTGGGAGAGATCAGAGGGGCTGGAGCTGTCAAATCAAGGTCCTAGATTGCTAGTCTGGGGCCTTGTGATTTGTGCTGGCAGCCTGACCAGCTTGAGCTGGGATTTGCTGAGAGCTCACAAACTATGGAAGGTCAGGCTTGGCCCGTAGCTGGCACGGAGCCCGCCATGGAATACGCCGGGTCTCTGGCAAGTAGTGTTGGTGAGTCCGTCAAGGCACATATCTCCCTGCATTACCCCAAGCAGCTGCTGTAGTGTGGCGTTAGGCACCTCGAGACCGAGGGAGCTGCTCCTTGCTGATACACGCCTCACTTCCCTCCCCAAGGCAAAGCTTTCTTCCATGAGGCAGTCGTAATATAGTGCATTCTTTATAGCAGCCTTCTGGCAAACACCCATGTGGACGGCCAGGCTGATGCTTTGGAACTGGACACAGACATGTACAATAGAAAGGTACAGTTATGTCACAGCTGGGAAAAGCAAGTGGAATCTATCATTCTGGGTGGCCTATTATTGCCTTTATATTAACATTACCCTCGCCTCCCTTCTGGCTCACTCTTGCCCCTTCTAATCTTTGCAGTCATCCCTCTTTCTTTTCCCCTCACTCCCTGCTCTGTAATCCCTTCACTCTCCGCCCCCAGCAGTAGCGCTGTATTTTCGCTCTGCCACTAGATGGCACAGGTACGTGGCTGATGCCAAAGCTGATACCCACCCATCACCTGTACAGAGGCCCTGAAAATCTGCCCCTTATAGGTGTCTGAATAGGAGCTGAGGGCCTGAGAAGCTGGCCTGTTGTGGGTGCTGTGGCCATCTTCAGGCATGGCCAGGTGTGTTAAATAAAGCTAGCCACATAAATATCACCTCTCTGTGGGGCTTGAATGCCCTCCCCCCATTACCCTAGTACCTGAGAACCTGAAGGGCAGTTCTATTAGCCTCATTTTACAGATGGGGAAACTGAGGCACAACCAGGCTAAGTGACTTGTCCAAGGTCATGCAGGAAGTTGGTGGTAGAACAAGGAGCGGAACACAGGTCTCCTGAGACCTAGCCCACTGTCCTAACCACTGGGCCATGCTTTCACTCAATGATAAGTGTTGTTCTTCTGTGGAGAAAACAGGGTGATTGGGACAGTGCTGGCTCCTGGAAGCAGTGACATGTCCCCCCTCTGGCTCCTATGTGTAAGGGCAGCCAGAGGGCTCTGCGTGCTGCCCCCGCTCCAAGTGCTGGCTCTGCAGTTCGCATTGGTCGGGAATCACAGCCAATGGGAGCTGCGGGGGCGGCGCCTGCAGACCGGGCAGTGTGCAGAGCTGCCTGGCCATGGTTCTGCATAGGAGCCGGAGGGGGGACATGCCGCTGCTTCTGGGAGCTGCCTGAGGTAAGTGCCACCTGGACCCTACACCCCCGATCCCCCTCCCACCCTCCAAACCCCTCATCCTCAGCCCCATCCAAGGTTCTGCACCCCCAGCTGGAGCATCCCCCCCTGCACCTGAACCCCTTGCCCCAGCCCAGAGTCCCCTCCCATACTCTGAACTCCCCAGCCCCAATCCCCTGAGCCATCCTGGTGAAAATGAGTGTGAGTGAGTGAGGGTGGGGAGAGCAAGCGGCAGACGGAGAGGGGGATGGAGTGAATGGGGGGGGGGCGTGCCTCGGAGAAAGGGCCTTGGAGGAGGGGCGGGGCGGGCGGGGGGCAAGGGTATTTGGTTTTGTGAAAGTAGAAAGATGGCAACCATAAGTTAGGCGAAGGCCATTGCCACAGATCCCAAGTGGGAGGGAGGTTACTTATGAGCCCTGCGACCGGGGGCAAACTTGGTCAGCGGTGAGGGCTGAGTTTCCCTAGTCACCAGGGGCTGGGAGTAACAAAGTGGTGGACGCGAGGCCTGTGCTGCCACCTCTTCCGACCACAGGCCATGCCCCTCTGCCCGCGCGCCAACTGCTGCATTTACAAGCACCAGACTTCTGAGGGCAGTCAGTACACATGTGAGAGCTCCCACCTCCCCTTAACTCACCCCCCTGCCCATCCCACATGGTGGGGTACCCTTCTCCTGCGTCCCCCCAGCCCCTCTCCTCCCCGGTCTAGAGGAGTCTCCTCTGGGGGAAGGAGGGGAGGGAGCAGCCTGCCCTGACCCCTTGGGGCTCAGCAGTGGTGGCAGCCAGGGTGGGGTCAGCTGGAAAGAAGCTACATCTCTCAGCTTGGTGCTGCAGGACTGACGGCAACAGGGACTGGGGAGAGGGAAAGAGAAGGGGCCCAGCTGGGATGTGGTCGGGGAGGAGCCCTGGGCTGCAGAGCTTGTAGCACCCTCTGCTGCCTGTTGAAACAGCTGGCAAAAAGGGTGCAGGGCTCAGGTGCTTGGGCCCAATTGAGCATGAGTTTCCTGTCCTGCTCCACCCACCCCAGCTCCACCAGGCAGCTGTGGTCCTGATGTCTTTGGTAATTGCGGTCAGAGCTGCAGGTAAACAAAAAATTCGTTTTTCAGCTTGGAATAGCTTTTTGGATCACAAGATAAGCTGCTTTTAGGATCAAAAAAAGGAATAAGGTTGACATAGAAATGAACCATTTTGAAAATGTCACAATGAAACATTTCAATTGAACCTAACTAAAGTGGGATAGATCAATGTGCCGTAGGGACCTTTCAGTGCATGGCAGCAGGGCCCAGCTAGACAGCTAGTTGGAGGGAGACTTGCAACCTGGCTTGCTGCAAACTAACTGTTTATATACATCTGTAAAGCAGAGGGCATAGCGCGGGCCTTCCTCACATGGCTATTATAATGTGATAAACACATTAAAAATTGTGGTGTGCAGATAGTGCAATAACAGGGTGGTGGGGGGCAGACAAAAAACTAAAGAGACACCTGGAAGGTAAAGAAAGTAATGTTAAAATGTTTACATTTATTTAGAAGTCTAACAAAACCTGTGCTCTTGGCATTTAGCGTTTAAGAGTAAGAATGAACAAGGCCTTCAAAAATAATGATTGTAATGTAACAAGGAAGCTACACTGGTACAAGAAAAAGAAAGTAAATGTCTTCTGGGAGCTATCCTTATCCAGCAAGGCGGAAAATGACAGTGAATTCTATTCTGATAGAGTCCTTCAGAGGAGATGAATCTGCTTATGCAGACTGGCTGAATGGAGTGGCCGCCTCAGCTACCATGGTGATGCTGACTATGAAGAAGGAAGTGTTAAATAAAGTTATGGGCACACATGAAGGATCTAAACTTCTAAGTGTAACACGGACAGATCCCGGTTATTGGTGGGCCTCTGGAGCTTAGTGCATGAGCCTCTACTGCATGAGCTACAAGCCAGCTGGCTGTTAGCTAAGGCTGTAAAGCAGACTCATTTAACTCTGTGTCTAAATGGTCTCGGTACCACTAGATGGGGCAGAACACCATACCCAGGAAGGTGTGTGGGTTACTTAAGCTCTCCAGACATGAGATTCTATTTGCCCTTCAAATCCCTAATTCTCAAACACATACACTGGTTTGTTTGTTCATTGTCACAGGTTTAGGTTAACAGGGTGGTGCATAATCCAGGGTCTGTTTACCTTGTAATTACCTGCTTTGTATATTCAGTGCTGTTTCTTCATGCATGGCCATATGTAGGCATGTTATTCCTTTCAGAATCCATGGACAATTTAATAAGACACTAATATAAATAAAATGATGAAGGAATGCCAACAGCATCCAACAACGAGAGCTGGATGAACTATCTATTTCTGACTGTATTTGTTACAAATTGTAACGGGTTTGGTCACAGAGACCCCCTTGGGACTGTCACCTGACATGCTGAAACTACCTCTGAGCCCGTTTTCCCTGCCAACTTGGGACTCCAGAACCCTGCCTTGTTGAGCCAGACATGTTAGCCTGCTGCAACACAGACCCAGGGTCCGGGCCACGCCCCCAAAGCTGCAGACTTCAACCAAAACTGCTCAGCAGGTTTCCTATCTCCAGTACCCAGACACCCAGTTCCCAATGGGATCCAAACCCCAAATAAATCTGTTTTACTCTGTATAAAGCTTATACAGGTTAAACTCATAAATTGTCCGCCCTCTATAACACTGATAGAGAAATATGCACAGCTGTTTGCTCCCCCAGGTATTAATCACTTACTCTGGGTTTACTAATAAACAAAAGTGATTTTATTAAGTATAAAAATTAGGATTCAAGTGATTTCAAGTAATAACAGACAGAATAAAGTAAGTTACCAAGCAAAATAAAACAAAACACGCAAGTCTAAGCCTAATACATTTAAGAAACTGAATACAGGTAAATCTCACCCTCAGAGATGTTCCAATAAACTTCTTTCACAGACTAGACTCCTTCTTAGTCCGGGCCCAATCCTTTCCCCTGGTGCAGTCCTTGTTAGTTCCAGCTCAGGTGGTAACAAAGGGGATTTCTCATGACTGGCAGCCCCCTTTGTTCTGTTCCACCCCCTTTTATAGCTTTGGCACAAGGTGGGAATCTTTTGTCTCTCTGAGTTCCCATCCCTCTTTCTAAATGGAAAAACACCAGGTTTAAGATGGATTCCAGTACCAGCTGACATGGTCACATGTCCTGTGAGACCCCAAGCCTCCATTCGTTCTGGCCTGACTCACAGGAACATAGGAAGGCTTATAAGTAAACAGAGCCATTTACAGCCAATTGTCCTGGTCAATGGGAGACATCAAGATTCTAAACCACCATTAATGACCAACACTTTGCATAATTACAATAGGACTTTAGAGTAATACTTCATATTTCTAGCTTCAGATACAAGATTGATACATTCATACAACTAGGATGAACACACTCAGTAGATTATAAACTTTGTAATGATTCCTTACAAGAGCCCTTTTGCAGAAAGCATATTCCAGTTACACTGTATTTAAACTCATAAGCATATTTCCATAAACATAGGGAGTGCAACATCACACAAATGTAGCCGCGTTTTAGTTCACGAATTGTTCTCGAACCAGTAACTCCAAGGCCCTGGCTAAATTCATGGAAGCTAGTTCCATAAATGGCTATTAGCCAGGATAGGCCAGGATGGTGTCCCTAGCCTCTATTTGCCAGAAGCTGGGAATGGGTGACAGATGGATCACTTGGTAATTACCTGTTCTGTTCATTCCCTCTGAAGCACCTGGTATTGGCCACTGTTGGAAGACAGGATACTGGGCTAGCTGGACCTTTGGTCGGACCCACTATGGCTGTTCTTAGGTTCAAATGTGGGACACAGATGCAAAATGAGGGACACAAAGAAATGATTCCTTTAGGAAATATCGCATGCCGTGAGATTCATCCCTTTAGTGTCTATACAACGTCAGTGCAATGATTCTTTATTTTTGCTGTAAATACCTTTCAACAACAGAAGTGAGGAGACCCCAGATTTGTGCGGAATGTAGAAAACTTTGGGACTAACCTGAGCGATGGGATATTTGAGTGAGGAATTAAGGCCCAAAGCCTAATTTTGGCAAATGGATCAGTGAGTCGTAAGTATCCATTGAGTAGGCAGATGGCTAATTTCAGCCTGAGTTGTTTGCAAACAGTTTTGCTAGTGGCTTGGTATGGTACAACATGTAAGTGTGCTTTAACACAGGTTAACTAACATGACTGTAAACTGTGACATAGCCAAGGACCAAACATTTGTGCTAATCCTGTTTAAACCAAAGATCCACCCTAGTGTTAAATATGACTTGCAACAGAAGTTTGACCCTTGTCTAAATGACACTTTACAATTGTGTTAGTTAGCCCACATGATTACACATTGCTGTCAACAAACGTGCGATATTCTTTAATAGGCTTTTATTTAAAAATCTTGTCCATTCCAGCAACGTCACCTTATCAGGCTTCAGGACAGCTGTGGCAACACCAAAGGCCCCCCCATGCATCATGGCTTTTGACATGCAAATCAGGCATATGCATATTAACAAGCATGTTAAATAACATTCTCAGATCAGGCCTGACATGAACAGGGAGATGTAAATGGGACTGCTGTACGGAACCGCTGTGGAGTGTAATGTTGACATTACATAGGTGAGGGACCAGCTCATTGTGCTGTGCGATCCATGTGATGGGTAGCAAAGCCTCCTTGTGCGTTAAGAAGATGGGGGAAGAAGGAATGAGAAAGCACAGTAGACTGGCTGAGTTTCACTAACCAGCACATAGAGATCCTTAATACAAGAGCCCCCCTGTTCCCCTGCCCCAGTCTTTGCAGCTGAGTTCAATATTCCGACCCTCAGGAGGCTGTGGGCAGGTGATCTGGTTTTCAATGGGCTTTGTTTCCTGGCATATATGATATAAGGAATCTGTTGGATTTAACGTGTGGGTTTGACCAATCAACCTGGCAGAATTAACACTGCCATTCCCTTTCTTACAGAGCTAGGCCTGGACACAGAGTGCAGAGACAATACCCACTTATTACAGTGCTGGCTGCATGTCTCAGCTAAGATCAAGACCCTGATGGGCCAGGCCCCATCCAGACACCTAGTGAGAGACAGTGCTTACAGTCCAAATAAAGGAAGGCTTGTAAGCCATGTTTTATGGATGGGGAACTGAGGCACAGAAATGATTGTGCCCAATGTCAGACAAAGGAGGGCTCGAACCCAGATCTCCAGAATGTTGGTACTATGCCTTAACCACAACATAGTGTGGGCAGAGCCACCTAGAGCGGCAAGACGGACCTTGTTTTAACCAGTCGGATTGAAAACGGTTTTCCTTTGAGCCGTCTGCTAATGAAGGCCTAGGAGAGAGCCTTTGCTGCGTGAGGCTCAGTGGAGGACTGGCCACTATATAGCCAGCTGAAAACATTGCATGCATGCGCTGCCTTTCCTTATGCTAACCCCCTGCCGTGCTGTCTGTAGCTCATCTTGCCCTGTCTCTTTGCATTTGCGCCCTAGTTCTGCAGTGTGCAATCACCCCTGCTTGCAGGTCTTTGCACGACCCTGCCAGAGCCTATGGCAAAGGCCCAGGATGCAGCAGAGCTTCCACCAGGGGATCTCCACTCTTCGGTGCGCCAGCTGCTCGCACTATTGCCCCACTGCAGCGTACTGCAGTCTTGCTGATGTCCTGGTCTCTGACTTTCAGCTGACCACTGCCGCTATGACCCATATGCCTTGCAAACAGGGCAATGGGACGCTAAGAGACAGCCAAGGATAAGCATATGCCCAATTCAACATAAGACTGACGGTCTGAAACTCTGTACCTATTGATACCCCCATTGTACCCTACACTGAATGAGCAGTCACACCCGTATCAGCAAGTTGAAAGCTGTTGGGGGCTGGCCATCTGTGATCAGTAGAAACTTGTTTAGCGAATAGGAAGGTATCAGCAGAGCCTGACTGAGCCCCTTGGAGGACTCTCTGCAAGAGGAGGAAGGGGTCACTATAAAGCAATTTTCATCTGTAATAATGAAACAGCTACACCGAGTGGCACCATTGCCAAGTGGTGAGTTCATCACACTTCCTGCCGTGCCTGCTCTTTACCCTGACATGTTCCTGCTGAGGGGAAGAATCTCTCCTGCTAGCTCTGCACAAAGGGATGACCCCCTGCCCCCAGCTCTCGCTCCCTAAACTGGTTCAGAGGAAGTAGCTACATTTTCCTTTTGATGCAGCAATAGATCAAACTCCTCCCCTGCCAACATGTATATGAACCAAGAGCTCAGACACCAATCCTCAGGCCCCAGAGGCTGCTGGGTAAGTGACTGTCCATCAGTGATAATAAGACATGGTAGAGTAAAGGGCAGAATTGTAGGAACAGAGGCCCAGATCCTGCAAAATATTTGGGCTCCTAGTTTCCACTGGGAGTTAGGTGCATAACTAACTTTGAGGATTGGGGCCCATGAGGCTAATGTAAGTGGGGGAATAGTCCCATTCTTGTGGGGAACTTTCCTGGCTTCTGCACTACCCCGGTGAAGTGGGCTAGCGAAAGGATCTGAGTCCTTGCTCCCACTTCCTTTACCCAGTAGCCTCTCTGCCCTTGAGGACTCCCCTTCCACTCTCCTGTCTGGCAGAGTCCTTGTAACCCCAACAAGGCTGGGCCCAGGATTCCTGGGGGGCTCGACCCCCAACTCTGCTGTGGTCACCTAGGACAGGGGCTAGGGTGTCCCCACTCCAGGGTACTCTCTCTGCATTGAGCACTTCTCTGACCCACTGACCATTACATATAAGTTAAAGCAAATGCAAGTTCTTTAATCAGCAATTAATTTTAAAAAGAATTAGGAAAAATGGGAAAGGTTAAAGGAAACACATCAGCCCGCTCTGTGGTAGGGAACATCACCAGCAGTGTCTCTGGAACGTCAGGGCAGTTCACAGTCTGTTCCTTGTAAGTCCCAGGCCTCCTTCTCAGGCCCTGGCTGTGTTGCAGGGATGCTGTGGGTTGGACACTTGCTCTGGTGGTGGCCACACGCTCTCAGGCTCTAAGTGGCAGGACCCTTCTTCCCAGTATCGCCCGCGCCCTGTCGGGGTTATGATCCGAGCCTGGCCTGCAGAGCCTCTTGGCTGAGGCATCTCCCTATGCTGGGCCTGCTGCCCAGGGTCCCCCTCGCTCTCCCCAGCTGCTCACCACACCCAGCTCCAGACTGCTCCAGCCCCAGCTCCACCGCTCTGTCTCAGCACTGCTGCTGCTGCTCTGCCTCCAGCTCCCTGGGCTGCTTCTTTGGCCCCTCTGCCTCTGGCTGCTGCAGCTCTGCTCCCAGGACAGTTCTGCTCTGCAGGCTGCTTCTGTGACTCTGCTCCCAGCACTGACCTGCTTCCTGGGCTGCTTTTCTGGTCCCTCTGGATCTGGCACAGCTCTGCTCCCCAGCTTAGTCTGGGCCCCTGCTTTCTCCTTAGCTCGGCCCCACTCTGTCTGACCCAGGCAAATCCAGCTCACACAGAGGACGGGACCTCCCTGGCCTCCTGACTCCCTGATTAGCCTGCTCGCCCTGTCGTTCAGGCTGACCTGGAGCATTGGCCTCTCCCCCTTGTTCCTGGGGTGTGTCAGTCTCAGGGTCCTGATTCCCCATTGACCCTTCCCCCTTTTTAGTACTGGGAGATAGCAACTAAAACACCCCCACTGAACGTTAGTAAGGGGAGAACAGTCTACACTAAGATCTATGCAACTGTATCCCGAAAGTTACGGTGATAATAGTTACTTTCTAATTAAAGATCAAGTTGGTATCCTTGCCTTAAATTGGGAGGGAAGGAACGATGGGGCCACTTCTAGCAGCAGTCATGGGATGGTGGACACCTCACCGGGGTCTGAACACAGTGCAAGATCCCCAGCACAGGTCAGTTCTTCTTCTTCCCGCCAGTCACGCTCTGGTAAAATACAGGAAGTGATAGTGAGGTGAGGAAAACTGTAAGGGCTGAGAGTTATGATGGTCTAATTCCACTGACTTCAGTGAATTTACCTGAGGGAGGAACTTGGCCCATCCCATTGGTTTACTTAGTGTCACTTTACACATATGTTTAAAAAGTGCTGATCCGAAGACTGACGTATGTGACAGATTTGCAAAATATGTTCCATGCAAATACCAGAGAGCAAGGAATAGCATGCTGGAGAAGCCAGCTTGTTTTTCTTGATCAACATCAGTGGAAGGAAAAACTGAAATCAATAGGTTCGTGCACCTGGCCTTTCATAAAGTGTGCCTCACACTTCCTTATGAAACTTAGTGGGAAAACATATTGAAAACAGCTTGGATATGATCATTGTTAGATGAAGTTAAAGCAGGCTGAGGAATGGTGATCATAGGGTATCAATAAACAGAGCAAGGATCCAGGAGGTTACCACAAAGAACAGAAGTAACTTGGGTTAATATCTATGTAATGATCTTCTATTAGGAGCCAAGTCATCCTGAATTAAATTTGTGGGGAACACTGTAGACTAGGAGAAGCCCAGAAAGAAAATAAAGGGGCCTAGAGAATTAAAAATAAGCACTGGAAATAAATGAAAAGGATATTTGACTGGGAAAAATGCAGATTACTAGACTGGGGGGCAGTGGGAAATAATCCCACATCTGCTATTCAATAGGAAGAAGTTAGTTAGCAAGGAGAAATACTGAAGAAACCTCACTGTGGTAGTGGATGGAAAATTAATATGAACATACAATGTGCTCTGGTGGATAAAAAGTCCAGGCAAGTTTGGGCTACAGACACAAAGATGCCATGTCACGGAGCGGGAAGTTGGCCTTCTGAGACCCAGCCTGGAGTTCTGGGGCTGCAGCAGCTGATTGGTGAGGAAATATTAATGTAATTAAATAGAAGAGCCCATCTAAATGATGGCTCTGATTACTGCCTCCAAGTATGTGATGTGTGGAAGAACTACGGTGCTGGGGAATTCAGAGGCTTCCAGCAGACATAATTAATAATGATCTGAAGCTGAGCAAAGGAAAGTATTGTCTGAATATCATAAAAAACATTCCTACCAGAGAGGTCTATTAAACACAGGTGTGATAGCTTCCCATAGGGGATGTGATGGAAGTCTTATTGCCAGAAGCATTTGAAACTACACAGCACAAAGCCCTTGATAATACACTGGTGGGGAGAACCTTACACTGGCAGAGAGGGAGAGGGTGTAGATACGATGACCTGTTAGATTATTTCCCCTGTTTTCTATCATTCTCTGGTTTTAGTTAAGGAGTGAGTTGCCTCCCAGAATGCACTGGAAGTGAGTGTGTTAAAAAAATACCATTGTTGATTGTACTCCTCCCTATGGTCCTATGATCTCATCACAAGTTTAAGCAGGTTTGGGCCTGGTAACTGGGTGCATGGGAGCCCCAAAGACTAGTGGTGCTGGTTAACTTGATAGTGGCATTTTTCCTTCTGAGACAGTCTTGATGCTCTGTCACTTTTTCAAGACTACCAGTGCTACCTGGCCACATTCCAGCTGGCTTATTCCATTCCACCCCGCTGAGGCAGACTCCCTTCTGTTCGTTTTTTAAAATGTGCCTCTCCAGAGCTCACGATTCAAATTCACCCTGAAATTTCAGTCATATATGACACACACCCCATGAACCATGGGGTGGTGTTCCCATGTGTGGTTAAATAACTGATGCATTCCACCCCAGAGGTAGCTGGTTGGTCTCTAAGAGGCTACAGGAGCTCTTCCAGGGACTTGCTATGTGATCTTGGACAGTCACTAATTCTCTGACCTGTGGCTCCCCATCCGTAAAATGAGAATACTTCTTTTCTCCATTTAGCCCATGATACTGCATGGTCGCCCCAGAGCCTTGATGTGTAAACTGGGCAGAGATCAGCTGTTATGGGTGTATCCAGCACCTAGCACCAGGGGGCCTCTGAGCCCTATTATAATGCTAATGATACCAACAAGTTGCACTTCAGCAGTGCAGGGTGCTATTCCTTTGTAGGGTTTGTTATTCCTGTTAAACAGTGCAGCATTGGTCACCTTGGGGCAGTAAGGAGATGCTTGTGCCTAGCCTTTATTTTCCCTAGGCAGGAGGAGGGGAAGGAAGGAGGCTGGCTCTGGTCTGGGCATGCAGGGTGAGCTGGTGTGGAGCAGGGGGTGTTGAACTGGGGGCTCTGGGAGGAGGTAATTCTGTCCACTTCTCCCCCCACCCCCACCCCCGACTATCTGCTGCTGCTGCACAGCCCCGAAGTCACTTTGTTCCCTCCCAGCCTCTCTCAGGTGAGGCAGCATTTTGCAGGTTAGCCCCCCTGCAGCCGGAGCTGGCTCTAGCAGGGCCGGTGAGGCCGCGGCGCTGGGCTTCGGGGGATGCTGCCCAAGGAGCCCTGCCCGCCCCGATGCAGCCGGCGAAGCTCCCTGCAGCACCGCATTGGCTTGCTGCTCCAGCATGACATCAGGAGCGGGGAGCCAGAGCGCAGGCGCCGGGGAGGGGGAGCGAAGATACAGGAGGCAGAGAGCGGTGCTCGCCAGCATCCCCATCGCTTCGGAGCGACTCCGGCGTGTCCCGGCCCCGCCCGGCAGCTCCCTCCGCCGGCCAGCGAGCTCAGGGAAGGCAAGGAGCCGCCTCCCGCCCAGGGACCCCCTCCTGCCCCATGCCCGGCACCATGTCTGCGGGAGGAGACTTCGGGAACCCCCTGCGGAAATTCAAGCTGGTTTTTCTGGGGGAGCAGAGCGGTGAGTCTGGGGCTCGGTCCCTGGGGCGGGGGGGGGGTCCCCTTGGAGCCGGCCCCTGCCTGTGCTGCAGCCTGCGCCCCCCGTGTCCTTTGCGGCTGCGGAGGGCGGCCCCGATCCTGCGGCCGTGCCCAGGGAGCGAGGTGCGGGAGGGGGGCAGCTGTGCCGAGGGGCGCGGCTGAAAGTGACCCGGGATCAGCGCCTGGCACATTGCCCTGGTGGACTGGCTCCTGGGGAGGGCGGCTCGGGCTGCGGGACTGTGCTGCATAGGGAGGCGTCCGGGGATGGAGCTGCAATCCCTGCTCCAAGCGGAGGGCTCAGGCCAAACGGAAACCGCAGGATCAATGACCCAGTGCTAGTAAAACCGGGGTCCTGCCCAAGGGGCCTGCTCAAGAACTTTATTGTTATTTTGCATTCCCCTTTGTAGCTGAACTCCTTTCTGGTGGAGCAGGGACAGGCATCTGTCCGCAGCCCTGGGGGTGCAGAGAATTCCAGGGCTGCCCCTTTCCTGGGGTGGGTGGGTTGGTTTGTGGGGCGCGCTGGTGGCTATTGGATTGTCTCTCAAGCAGCTGGCATGTCTTAGCACATACGGGGTGGTGGGGGTTGTACTGGACAGTCTGGTGTAAAGCAGCCCTGCTGAGCTTTGTAGAAGCTGGATGTGAAAATAAAGATGAGAGGAGAAGGAGACACACCCTGATGCTTGCCAAGTGCCTGAGCTGCGGCCTCCCTTCCCCCACCCACCTATATTGATATTAAAAACCCTTCCGGGGGTGTAACAAGTTAGCAAGACCTGGCCATAAAATTATCTGTTAATATCCCCCCAGCTCACAGCCTCCTGCCAGGGAGTCTACCATCCCTGAGCCTAGCAGTGGCTCTTCTGTAACCAAACTTTGTCTGGCTCCCTGCTTCTGATGTGCCACCTGGCTGTCAAACGAAAGGCATTTGTTGCACAATATAAGGAGAGCTCACATGGAAACCTGGGAGGGTTCTGGGGCAGAGTGATTATCCTATAATGTCCTTAATGGTTTTGGTTTACAGCACTGGGGAAGAGGGAGCTGGCTCTGTATGAGACCCACATCGCATGGCTGCAGCTCATGGTTTAATTATGCTGTGCAGAGCGTGCCTTTCTGAAGGGGCGGAGGTGGGATGAGGATAAAGGTAAATGTCTGGCATTGATGACAGAGTGGATTAGATGGAGTTCCCAGCAGGAGTCTGCTTCAAGATGCTCTGTAGTCCAGATCCCTTGGCAGCGAGCAGCATGTTCAGTTTCCCTCTCTTTAGGGCTGAACTTGACTTTCCCAAGCCTGGATGATGGAACAAAAGGTTGCAGGATGCTACATGCTGCCCATCCTGCAATGCCCTCTTTATTTACGGCTTTGCTATTTCCTGTCATTTCTTTCTCATTGGTGGACAGCGTCCCAGAGCAGCTCCCCTTCCCCAGTTTGCCCCCTCCTTCAATGGGCGCACGCGTGTAGGGCTCCCAGGTGTGCAGGAGTTTCTGATTCTGACAAAGAAGATGCTGCAATGTCTAGAGAACAGTATTTGTCATATGTGCAGTAAGGGGGAGGGGAATAGAACAATCTTGTAGTGACCGGAGGGCGTGTCATGATGGAAAAGTGCAAGATGTAGCAATATGGGTTTGGGAAGGGGGGCTGGACTGCCCCAGGAGCTCAGGAATGGTGTGAAGATCATCCAGAGCTATGCATTTTTAATGATATTTTTGACTGTCTTGGATGAATGTTGTGTCACGTGGAGGAGAGACCAAATGACCGGGCTGCGTATGCACATGCAGAACCAAAACAAGAACTCCTGGCTGATGATCAGTTTTCTCATCCTTTTTCCTCCCTGCCCTGAGCTTCTCCATACTTGACCCACCCTGTGGGGGGGGGGGGGGGCAGATAAGCAAGAACAAAAGACTCTTTCCCACCTTTGTCACTTTATTAACACCCTTCACAGGGCTGTTACCAGCTATTGTTCATAGGCCTGTAGCAACTTACTTACCTTCCTCTGGGGTGTGTGGGAAGCCATGAGGGCAGTGAAGGGGTCCCTCTAAAGGGCTGACTTGTTCAGCTATCTAGCACTGAAAACCCACAGGGTGAGATTTTCAGCACTGGCCTAAGCTCCCACTGAAACCAATTGGAGTTTCCCCAGGGACTTGGGTGGGAACAGAGTCTACAGTGAGCACTTTTGAAAAACCCACTGGGGTCTCTGAAGTCATGGATTCTACACTATCAATCAGCAAAGCAGCAAATGCAGACACTCCCTCCAAATTAGCAGCTGTGCTCCCAGTGCCTGAGACCTTTGTGAGTGAATAGGGAAAGGAGACAGCTGTATATTGTTCCTTTATGTACAGAAACCATGAACTTTACTCAGACCTTTCCATTTGAGAACCCCTTACCTTCCATTTGCAGTCTCCATTATTCTTCCTCTAATGACAGACCCCACATTCTGAATATATGTGTCATTTACTTGCTGGTTCGCAAACCACAGCCTGATAGTTGCTGTCGAAAGCGCAGCTGTAATTGAAATCAGTCCGCTTTTCAATGGTATTTCATCTTTTCTTCTGTTCCCAGTGTGGAATTTCAGAGAATGGGGGACAAACTCATTAAGCTACAGTCATTGCTGACCAATTTCCAGACAAAGGCAGCCTGTGATTTGAGGTTGAGGAGTGTTACCTTGAAAGGTGCTTCTGATCTGTATAGAGAAGGTCACCAGAGAAGCTTTCACCCACATATCGGGCTGCATTGAGCTAGGTCGTCTGTATATCAAAAGTGTTGCCTTTTAAATTGCTATCTCTCTATCTAGTTGCCCATCCCCAGAGTATCTGAGCACCTTTGCCTTTTACCATTTCTATGGCATTAACGATTCCTCCAGTGCTGCATCATAAGAAAAATCAGGGGGAAAAAGTGATTTAAGTGCTCTTGCAAGAGTATCGATTGACAATCAGAGATAGTAACCATCTTCCAATAAAATATGTCTCTAAGGGGAGAAGTATATTTATCACCTCATATAGAGAGGGTGGTTTGGTTAGTTGGTTTGGTTTTTTACAGAAAAATGGTATAAAATCTGGAATGAACACTTCCAAAGCTTAACTTTGCTCCCATTATTTCTGTTTTGAAATGGTTTCTTTACAACTGTGGCAGTATTTCTATTGTTCAGATCCACATTTGCCCCAGATTTTCAAACAGGAACAGTTCATTAGAGAAACCTACTCCGTGATGTAATGTACAGAGCCTGGGCTGGCCATTTTCTTTTCTAGGCCCCCTTTTACCAAAAGCCTTTGCAAGGGTTGTAGGGTCAGGGACTACAGAATCTAAGACCTGCAGCTGCAGGGTCTTGCATGAATGATTTACATACACACATACACCCTTGTCTGACAAATCACTGTTATTCCTCTCTCAGGATAAGTCTCCCATCTGCACATTAAACAGCACATTTAGAATGTGAGCCAGGGAGAGCCATGAGAAGCAGTTGAATCAATCCTTCCTTATTGCATGCAAGTCACACCCTTGATCCCATTTCCACTGTATAAGGCCCATGAGTGGATCGGGAGTCTGATTGTGGACTGGAGGGTCTTCCACGGGCTGCTTTGGGAAACAGGAATGATTAAAATCCCCCTTTCTGTTTTCACATGAAACTTCCTATCCAGTGCATCCCAGCAGAGCCAGAGCAGGGAGATGCCCCCAAGCAGTGACTGTAGTCTGACTGAAGTGCTATTGAGCAAAGGCCGTATGAGCTCAGTTGTAACAGGGCATACAGCTGATCTAGGTCCAGCTCTCAGAAGCGTTTGAAATAAGTAGCTACATGGAGGAGGGGCAATGGTGGTTGCAAGTGACCTCCGGTGACTCCTGCAAAAGAAGTCACTGCCCTTTCCCCATCCATCTAGCATGCTGGCTACCAAGTGCCCTGTGTTCACAGGACAGAGTGCCAGGTCCTCAGCAAGTGTCCTCTCTGTCCACTCAGGAGAGGACGTGCATCCATGGGCATCTCTGCGTTAAAGGGAGATCCTGGCACTTTTGCTCAGAGGCTCTAAGGCTGATTCTGTCTGTGGTGCTGTACCAACCCCTTGTTTTCTGGGACGGGCTGTAAGACACACGACGCTCAACTGGTTGTTAAACTAGCAACAAGATTAGCTTCACACTTTCATTTCCTCCCACTGATTCTTATTTATAGTAATATTCCCATCCAGTTTTCAGGTCAGCTGTACATGCCGCCACCAGAGGAATTAGAAACCAGGTGGGCCTGATTTTGAATCCATTTACATGCCTGGGGATCAGGAGTAACTCCATGGATATCAATGGCATTACACTGGAGATCAGAATCAGGCCCATTGCATGTATAGCACTGAAAGACTCTGAGCATCTTGGTTCTAGGGCCTGGAACATTTAGAGGCTAGATGGGGCCTCAGAAAGTGTCATAATTTTTGTTACCCCCTCCTTGCAGCTTCAGCACTGGAGCGTTTGAGGCCTTTCTGCATGCTGGCAGGATCAGTAAAGCACAGTGGGTCCCATTTTCTGTTCACACTGGTTTTATACCAGTTTATCTTCATTGCCTTTCCTGAAATGACTCCTGATTTGCACCCACTTGAGAGCAGAATCCAGCCCAGTAATGTGCAATCACCTGCTTTCTGGCTTTGCATCACAAGTCAGAAATCTGTGCTTTGTGAGAATCCAGTTCCAGCATGAGCGTTGTTCTGTGCAGACTTGTGCCTCAGCTCCCCCTAACTTAGAGTCCGTTGTGCAATAACCCTGTGTGTCAGCTCTGGCATAAGAATCCCACTCCCTCACCATGGGCATTGTTCTGTCTAACCCTGTGCACTGACTCCAGGGTGAGAGTCACGTGTTCTAACCTCACGCACTGGTTCCAGTGAAGACCATGGGAGTCTTTCTTAAGAAAATGGGTTAAAGAAGACAGCTTCCTGAATAAACTGGTTGGCCCTTAGTGTGCATGGGGCAGTGGGAAGGAGCAGTGGAGAAGGGTGGGATGGTTGACGCCAAAGGTGTTCTGAGCACGTTTTTCTCCACACACTCCCTGTTTTCCTTACCTGCGGTCTTGTACATTAATTTCCTCTTCATTAAAAATCAGTTCAGCTTTCCTGGTGACACTTAGCACAGTCTGTCTCCAGCAGAGTGTCGTGGTAATTTAACATTTAGTGCCAAAGTTTTCAGGTAATGGGCAATTCCAGAAATGGGTTATAGATGCACTTTATTATAAATATCCAAACAATGAATTCACATAGTTTTCACTGCAGGTCCATTGATATGAGAACATGTGGTGTCTATGACGGATTGGCTAGTTTACTGTCTAATAGCTCCACTACCTCAAATGGAAGATGTTTGGGCACTGATAGGGTGACAGTACATAGAGGCTCCAGTCATGGTCCCATTGGGCATGCTGTACAGACCCACAGGTAAGAGCAGGCCGCTGCCCCAAAGAGCAGAATAAAGCAATACGTCTCCCCACGGGGCTACCACCACGGCTATGTGTCATTCCCTTAAGGACTGCTAACTGACGAAGCCTCTCCTGGAATGCCATTATAGCTGGAAATGTGCTTCTTGCCTGGTGCTTGCTGGTTTCTGGGGTGGGACTTACAAGATTGGACTCAGTGCAGTGATGAGCTACTTACCGTACTGTAGGTCACTTGGCGTTTTGGAGAAAATGGGGTTTCTGTGATGATCTATTGCCCGTATTTTGGCAGCTCTCATTTGTTCTATGTACCCCTAGGATTTCATTGAGTCAGCCAGAGCAGTAGTTGTGGGACATAAGATAACAAGTCCTGGGAATGGGTGGGGGGTCGAACTGACTGGCAGTAACCGTTCCTGCCACTTCTCCCTTAGTTGTTGTGAGGAGATCCAGGAATAATATTTATGCCACCATTATTTCTGAGCTGCACCATTTTTTATTTTGGCATGCTGCTCTTGGGTGAAACACCTCCTCGTTGCAAAGCCCATGCAGAGATCCAGATATACCCTCCTCCTGATCTCCTACAGCCCCACCTCTTTGCTCCTCTATCCCACCTGCAAGCTTGCCTAACTTCCCCCACACCCACATGCCCAAGTATCTTGCTAAAGGGGATGTCTCAACCTTCCCTCCTCCTTTTTTTGCATGCATGCTTTCTCGGGGAACGCGGCACATCCATGAAGACAGTACCAATGGGTTACATGTACACACACTTCCCATGTGCTAGCACTCTCACCATTAGTTTGGCAGCCCCATAGGGCAGGGGCTGTCATTTTGTTGTGGGTTTGTACAGCACCTAGCACCATGGCATCCTCCTGGTCCATGCCGGGGGCTCCTAGGTGCTACGGGAATGCAAATGACAAATAATAATAAACTCCTTGTCATAGGGTTGCTGGTCCCTGGGAGCAGGCCAGGCCCAGTGCCCCTGTGTCAGAGCAGGTGGGCTAGTGGAGCCGATTAAAGGGGGCAGGGCTACACCTGGGCCTATAAAGGCCTGGCAGAGGGCAGGAAGGAAGAGGAGGAGTCATTGGGGCAGACTGTCCCTGGGAAGAAGCGGGGTGCTCATCCTTCGATAGGTCCCTGGAGCAAGAGGCCAGGTGCTCAGGACGGTAGCCCTGGGGCTAGTGTTCCAGCAAGGGAGCAGAGTTGCCTGGGACTGGGGAGCTGCAACAAGTAGGATCAGCAGAGATCCCTGGGAGGGGAGGCTTTGACAGCCTAGGACAAAGGGTGAGCTAAGGGACTGCTCCTGTTTGTTTTGTTCACTTATGTTTGGATGCTAAAGGAGGCTGGCTGTGGTAGCGTATGCTTAGAAGCTGAGAGAAGTCCTCATGAATAGCCAGTGGCATTCTGAATGCTTGCCCTTCGCTTGTGCTCACATCCATTCTCTGCTTGCTTTCCACAGGCTGTCCTGTGTTCAATTTTACTGACCACAGATGGGCCTGGGAAGTGAACATGTGACGATTGGTGGGACTGTAATGTTTTTCTTTGTACATGTGAGCGCTCCTGTCAGAAGCAGCCGTGCACTAATCCACTGGAGGAAAAGAAATGTAACCCTGCGGTTGAGGCTTGCATGTAGAAGGAATCCTGGGAGAGTGGCAGACAGCTTAGCTGCACCCAGGTCACCTGCAGGCAGAGATCAGTGGGAGGAATCCAAGACGTGTTCTTGGTGCTGTTTCAAACACTGTTGTTAGTTATATGGCAGCAATACTGGGGGGAAGTTCTCCCATAACTCCTGGAACCCTAGAAACCACTGTGCTGAGAGAAAATGGTGCAAACCCTGAGAATGCCGCTGGGAGAGAATCTACGTGTTGGTAATCTTCCTCTTTTGGGGTCTTATTGAATGAACCTGCTCAGGGTCGTAAACCAGCAGGTGGAAATACTTCGGTAAGAAACTGGACTGTAACAATGGATATAGCTCAGTGGCTTGAGCATTGGCCTGCTAAACCCAGGGTTGTGAGTTCAATCCTTGAGGGGGCCATTTAGGGATCTGGGGCAAAAATTGGGGATTGGTCCTGCTTTGAGCAGGGGGTTGGACTAGATGACCTCCTGAGGTCCCTTCCAACCTCGATATTCTATGTTACTTGAATGCTGGGCGCTGGTACATAGCAGTGCAAAACTCCTGCAACATTTGCAGTTGCTGGATGATAGATGGTCTCTTGTATTTGACATTCTGCAATAAAATATGATAGTTTGGTCTCTCTGTGGTTATTTAGCTCATTGAGCAACACTGGGCATTTGGTTAAATGTCTTGTCCTTGTCAATCATTTGACCAAATGATTAGTTCTTAGTCACTTGACCATGTGACTAGTTTGAGGGAAAGTTGGTAGTACACGTATCAACTCCACTGCATAACAATCAACCCCAAAGTTCTGTTTGATTTCATCTGACACCCTTCTTTTACTCCTTGTCATGCCATATTAGGCTCCCATGAGAAAGCCCTGTCTCCTGCACAGAGGCACTTCAAACCCTTGCTGAGGGCCAGCCCATTGTTCCCAAGGAGCAGGGCTGTTGAGGGCCCTCAGAGAAGCTATGGGGGAGTGGTCATTTAGGTAACCTGGGCCATGTCTGTTCAGAGCCTTATAATAGGGACAGAGACCTCCAACATCACTGGATCTGTAGGGAGCCAGTGGAGTGAGAGGAATGCATGGGAACCTGTCACCTCTCCTAGCACTGCAGGAGTAGGACAGAGGAAAGAACTAATCTTGTGGAACTCCCCAGGGAAGGTATCTGGGGGGAGAGGAGTCCAGCACTCCCATCTGTGGGTAGCCTTTGAGAAAGGATTTCCCTGGAGATGGGAGAAAAGGGACCCAAGAATGGAAGGAGAAGAGTAAGGGGAAATGGGCAGGAGCAGCGGAAATGCCCTATAAGTCTGTGTGTGTGTGTGGGCGGGGGGCACAGGCACCCAAACCATAGCCTCACAGTGCCCCTTCCCCCGAGACCCCACTCCCGTGCTGTCTATCCCCTCAACCCCCCGAGACCTCGCTCTCTGCTCGCTCCTCTTTGCCCCCCTTGCTCGTGCTTACGGCTGGTAGAAAGTGGGAGGGCCATGGCCCTCTGCTCCCCCTTCCACCCTCTCCTCCCCATTCCAGAGCCCCTGGAAATGGTCATTGCAACATGGCAGAGAGCCAGGGCTAGACAATGATGGATGTGGGGAGTGGGAATGGGGGAATGAAAGGAGAAGAGAAAACTGCAGACAGAGCTGAGAAAAGAGGCAAGAAAAGGAATATTGGAGAGAAGGGACTCGCGCAGAATGAAAGAAAAGGGGGACAAACAAATGGAGGTAGGGAAAAGGCAAGAAAATACCTATGGCAGAGAGGTCAGTGAGTTTAACTTTCATTTATTTATGAGCCTTTATTTTATGGCCTTTCCTTGGCAGACAGCCTGTGTTTATGTAGGCTTGGCGGAAAGAAATGGGATGGCTATTTCGGGCCCTTATGTTATATTAATATGGCTTGCTGCTCTGGGTATGGGAGAACAAGACAAGGAAAATACCATAACATTCACTTCTGGTGGGTAGGGACCTGGTGGCCCTCAGATTCTCCCACTTTATGACAGAGCTTTACCTTGAAACTCTGAAATGCTGACAAGTAGGCATGGTCCCAAGCACAGCGGCTTTACGGAAAATGAGTTTGACTTTGGAAGAGCCTTCTGTCTGAGCTTCCCCCCAGTTCCTGTGGCCTGTCCTGGGCACAGGAGAAAGTAGTCCAGGATTGCCAGCTCCAAGAGTCCACAAATCATATCAGGCCACTAAAAAAATCACCAATTGGCTTAAAAACTCAGGGATCCAAAGGGGGACATGGAACAGAGAACCTCTGATAGTGCCCACTGCTCCTCAAAGGCATCTGAGGAGTCAGTGGACACTGCCCAGAGGAATTCTGCCCAGAGGTGTGATTGGATGAAGGATCGGAAATAGGCCCCACGGTCACAGAGCAACCCCTTCATCCAGCTTCCTGATATGATGGACAGCCATCTTGGACAGCACCAGGAGGAGGTTGACAAGGAGGTCCTGTGACTTCATGGGGCCGTAGATGGGTGTGCATGAATCAGGAGGTGTGGGGAAAAGTGCATCCAGAACTTCAGTATGAGGTTCTAGAGGATCCGGAAGAGTGTCTGCAGCCTGACATGCTCCACATAGATATGCACCAGGGTCTCCCTTTCACTGCAGAAAGAACAGGTGTCAGGCAGTTCGTGACCGGTGCCACGTACATACTCATGCTTACGGCTCTGTGGAGGAGCTGCCCACTAATATCCCTGGCGGCTATGGAACCATGGTAGGGCACAGACTGGCCCACCAGGGTCTCTTGCCCTTCAAGTGGTTGGACCTGTTGCCACGGGGTGGGACATGAGGTCAAGGAAGTGGCTTGTCTGAAGCCTGAGCACGTACAGGCCATCTGATATCATTCAGTGACATGTTGGAGAGGCATGTGGGTGGGGGGGCCGATAACAGGTGCCAGGGGCAGCAACCTCCCCCAGGGTACATGCGAGTATTTCAGTGCAGCGAGACATCTTGGGGCCCTACCGAAGGCCTGGTGTTCCAAGCCCTGAGTGCTGACCATTACCTCCCTGGAAGGCACATTGTGAACGAGGCAGACAGACTGCAGGAAGAGAAAGAAGGGTGCCATGGTGATGGCAGTTGAATGCTGCCCTGGAGAACTGGGTCCTCCCCCTCTCTGACACAGATTTCCTGTGTTACGCTGGGCACGTCACTTAGCCAAGACTTTTCACAAGTGCTCACCAATTTTGTGTTCTTCATTTTCTGGGGGCCTGATGTGAGACCTGGGATGTGCTTTGCAGAAGTGCTGAGCACTCACAGCTGCAACTAAAGTCGATGGGAGCTGTGCTGTGCAAATACAAAGTGCTATAGAATGCTGAGTACTCTGAAAAACCAGGTCCAAGGCATCACAGATTGGACACCCAAAGTTAGTGGATACTTTTGGCCTTAATCTCATGGGCCTCAATGCCCCACCTGTATAATGGGGATGGTAGTACGCCATCCTCTCACGGGGGTGTTGGGAAAAGAAAGGGTCGGTCCTCGGGCTGGTTTTGTTCAATATCTTCATAAATGATCTGGAGGATGGTGTGGATTGCACCCTCAGCAAGTTTGCAGATAACACTAAACTGGGAGGAGAGGTAGATACGCTGGAGGGTAGGGGTAGGATACAGAGGGACCTAGACAAATTAGAGGATTGGGCCAAAAGAAATCTGATGAGGTTCAACAAGGACAAGTGCAGAGTCCTGCACTTAGGACGGAAGAATCCCATGCACCGCTACAGACTAGGGACCGAATGGCTAGGCAGCAGTTCTGCAGAAAAGGATCTAGGGGTTACAGTGGACGAGAAGCTGGATATGAGTCAACAGTGTGCCCTTGTTGCCAAGAAAGCCAATGGCATTCTGGGCTGTATAATTAGGGACATTGCCAGCAGATCGAGGGACGTGATCGTTCCCCTCTATTCGACATTGGTGAGGCCTCATCTGGAGTGCTATGTCCAGTTTTGGGCCCCACACTACAAGAAGGATGTGGAAAAATTGGAAAACGTCCAGCAGAGGGCAACAAAAATGATTAGGGGACTGGAACACATGACTTATGAGGAGAGGCTGAGGGAACTGGGATTGTTTAGTCTGCAAAAGAGGAATGAGGGGGGATTTGATAGCTGCTTTCAACTACCTGAAAGAGGGTTCCAAAGAGGATGGCTCTAGACTGTTCTCAATGGTAGCAGATGACAGAACGAGGAGTAATGGTCTCAAGTTGCAGTGGAGGAGGTTTAGGTTGGATATTAGGAAAAACTTTTTCACTAGGAGGGTGGTGAAACACTGGAATGCGTTACCTAGGGAGGTGGTGGAATCTCCTTCCTTAGAGGTTTTTAAGGTCAGGCTTGACAAAGCCCTGGTTGGGACGATTTAGTTGGGGATTGGTCCTGCTTTGAGCAGGGGGTTGGACTAGATGACCTCCTGAGGTCCCTTCCAACCCTGATATTCTATGATTCATGTCTGTGAAGCAGTCAGGTACTTTCATGATAGCGCCATAGGGAAGCCCAGAAAGAAATTAATCATTTTGTTTGCAGAGCAGGGTTTGCATAGTGGGAAACAAATAAAACCGGGGCCACATGTTCAATACCAATGAGACAACAAACTACTGAGTAGCTGCTTGCTCAGTGATCACAGTCCAGCCTATGCACTGAATGAGGCAGGGATTCCATGGAAAAAGTGCTGGTGATCATGTGACAAAAGACTGGGGCACTGGCTTAGGATGTGGGGACTCAGGTTTAATTCCCTCCTCTGCCATGAACTTCCTGTGTGACCTTTGGATATGCTGCTTAGCACCTCAGTTTGCTGTCCCACAAAGCATGGTTAATAATGCTTCCCTATCTTCCTGGGATATTATGAGAATAAAGACACTAAAGATTTTGCAGTGCTTTGAGATCCATGGAGGAAAAGTGTGATACAAGAAATAGCTGTTGTGCAGCCCTAATAATGTGCTTTTTTTAAGTGAATCTTTTGTGTGTGATTACACAGCATATTCCTAGCATCTCCTCACTAAGGAATCTAATGAATGAAGTTTTCAAATTACCATGCAGTTTAACTGCCCTTCCACTCTCTGTGGATTTATGTGGTGTCCCTTGGTTTGGTTGATGGTTATCCTCACTAGGTATCTGTGCTAGAAGAAGTTCTGACATGGCCTTTGTCAATTCATGAGCTTTTCACAGTCATTTCCTATTTCCACCAGAGCTCATGCATCTGCAGTTATGTGGTTGGACTTCTTGATCTTCCCTTGAGGACATTTGTTCCTTGGTTGTTTGTAGGAAGTGACTCTTGGGGTAGAAAAATTGTCCTTGGCGCTACTCTTTCCCCTGTATCTCTTGTCTCTGCCATTTCATAGCAGTGGTTGTCTTCCTGGCCCAGGAGTTTAGGGGTTCGGAAGTCTAAACTGTTTGGAGGGTCGGAGTTTCATGGGGGGGAAGAGAAGTCACATGGCTGGGGGGGAAGGGGTGCCAAAGGTTCAGATAAGCTGCAGATAAACATTTAAACTCTGGGGTGATTCTCTGAATCCCACCCAAACTTCGGCCCTTCTGGGGGTCACCAGTTCTGTGTAGGAGCCAGCCCCTGTTGTGCTGTTTCAGGGGAGCTGCAGAGCTCTGAGTGTTCATGCCAGTACACCCGTGTTGCTGGTCAGGAGCCGAGCACGGTGGTTCTGTTTGTTCTTCCTGACCTCTCTGGCTTACTCGCACGCTTCGCTGGTAGTTGGCAGGCATCCGTGAGAGTGCTGCTCTGCCGTAGGTGCTGGAACTCAGGGTGCGTGGGGTGCTGCAGCACCCCCTGACTTGCAGTGGTTTCCATTATATCCAGGGTTTACAGTTTGGTTCAGTGGTTCTCAGCACCCCCGTTATCAAAATTGTTCTAGCACCCATGCGCTCCGGATGTGTTCCCCTGCCACTAGGATTGCATGTGAAACCTTAAAAAGGTCAGTGCTGAACAACAAACCAGTCAGGAGGCTTTTGCCCCAAGACCGACTACAGGCGTTGCTGGGAGCTGGCGGAGCTATGTGAAATGGGTGGGAAGCCAAGAGGGGCCCGGTACACTGTGTTCATACCCTGGCCACACACCCCACCCCAAGGACAAAGGAGTCAGCTGAATATTGCTTTGCAGTCCCAGAAGCTCCCGCCTCCTACAGTCGGCCCACCTACCCAGCCACTGTCTCCCTCTTTCCAGCGAGATCTTGTCCCAGAAGATGCCCCGGGAGCAGAGCTCTCCTGCGGGCTGTCTGGCTCTGCAGGCATTGGTAGGCGTGATGTATGCTCCAGCTGCCCAAGCATCGCTATTTTAGAAGTGCAGACATGGACAGGACTGGCTCCACTCAACAGGGGAACCAGGATGGTTTTTAATTATACATCAAGATGCTTGATGGTTCCCTTTCTCATTTCATTCGCTCAGTCTGTTGGATTTTTCTCTTTTCTTTGTACCAGCTTTTCTTGTTTCCATCTCTCTCATCTTGTTAGTAACTGATCTTCCCCCTTCTTATGTTCCCTTCCCTCCCCCACCTCCCATTCTTCCTTAACTCTTGTGTCTCTGTCAGTTTGGACTCCTCCTTTTCATGTAATCCCCTTGGAATCCAAGTCCCCTCCCATGCATGCAGAAGGCAATTAGAATAGGAGCCGGCTTACATGCCGTTTTTTAATTTTGCTCCTTCAAATAACTCTGGTGCACCCTGATGTTTGGGAAGATGATAGCCTAGCAGCTCCGCATAGGGCTGGATGCTGCATAAGCTTCCCTCAAATAGCTCAGCCAATACGCTTGAATCCTGAGCTGCAATACACCCAGTTACTTGCATCCTTAGTCCTGTCCCAGCTCTGCCACGGCACCTCAATCTTCACCTCCAGGAGTGCCCTGTGGTTCCAATCCAGCATCTTCACGTGGCTCGCTCCTGACCCCCAGTGCCGATCTCAAGACAACCCCTGAGCAGAGATTGTCGAGTGTGCCAGGTTGGTTGGTTGAGCTGAGACCACTGGTCTCATTTCATTTGTGAACGAAGCCAGAGTGGAGCCCAGCTGAGTAAAGACAGCGCACCGGCCCTTCCATCAAACTTCCATTGCTGCTTTTTCAGTGAGGGGCCTCTGCAGTCTTCCAGCATGCCAGGATACCACCCCCTGGTGCCCCAGGGCAGATGCGGAGCAACGGCTAGCAGGCATTTCCTGGTATAACCCCCTCCCCTCAGGCAGTGAGATCGGGGGATGCTTTCTGAGCATCCGCCTGTACTGCAAATACCACATGCTCAGGAGAGGAAGTGGGGTCTGGTGGGTCTGGTGCTGAACTGGGACTCAGGAGATCTAGATTACAGTCCCAGCTCCATAACAGACTCCCTTGGGCAAGTCACATCATCTCACTTGTACCTTGGTTCCCAATCTGTAAACTGGGGAAAACAATACAGCACCCAGCACAACGGGGCCCCATACTGCTGCCAGTGATACAAGCCCTTTGTCTGTTCAGAGAGTGCAGCGCAGGGACAGTCACTACGTGCCATGCCTGTGGATAGATCCGGAACGTGTCGGATTGTTCTGATAGTCCTTTCACGTCCAGAAGGCTCAGCCCTGCTCTCCTGTGTGCACCATGGTCCAGTGACACCATGGCCCAAGAACCGCTGCTTTGTCCTTAGCTTGGGAACCCAGGCTTTCAAGGGGACAAAAGCAAGGTCATCCTGCGTAGCACTTACAGCCCACCATGCATCCCGTTTTCCAAGCCTTGCCCTGTCACTGGGGATTCTCTCCTGCTCTAGCAGTAGCTCAGTAACCATTGAGCACAAGTTGGCCCATACAATGGCCTTGTTTGCCCTCTGGACTAGGAACCTTCTGGTACCATCCTTTGGGTGCCTGGGGCCCACTACTGATTCTGCATACTCACCGCCTGTGTTGGGAAACTGACCCTGTGTGGAGTTTAGTTGGTGAGTGGAATCCTAACAATGCGTTGGCTGTAATTACCCTCATTTTTAATAACCACCGGAGGCTATCAGGAAACCTTGCAGACTAACTGGACGGTGCCTGGGGGAATATCACAAAGGGGCTGCCAATCAGCAACACTGACTAGTCTCCCTGGGAAGAGAAGGACTGAAAGGAAACTAAAGGGGCCAAAGAGAAGAAACAGCCTTGCAATACACATGCCAAACTGCCTCCTGCTTGAGAAGTTTTTAAATAGTGTCTCTAAGAGGAAAAATGAGTCACTCTTGTTGGTCTCTGCCCAATGCCATTTTATACCTATGCATAGAAGATTTCTGATGCTAGGAGGTCTCCTCTTGTGACATCAGAACCACACGGCTGTAGAAGACGGTGCCACCTGGTGCTTCCATTGCTGCTATGCTATTGGGTTCTCTTTAGCATGTTCTCTGGGTTGCGCCATCCCTGCATAGTCCAGAACCTCCAGCAGCTCCCACTGAAGTGAATGAGAGCTCGGGTGGCTCAGCACTTCTGAGGCTAGGTTTGTACTTCCAGTGGTTTGTAGAGTACAGACACCACATGCCCAGTGAGTGTGGGTGTAAATAGCAGTGTAATGCGGTGAGACATGGCTCAGGTGAGTAGAGCAGAGTGCCCTACATGCCCAAGATGTGCCTCCCACACCTACGCTTATATTTTTAGCAGTGTGATGTCCCACTGCAGTGAAAGGTTCCAACAGCGGGGAAAGGAGCTGCTGGAGCTTTTCCCTGCTGCCTCCTCCCTACCAGAACCTTTCCCTGCAGCGTGAAGCTATGCACCATAGATGCAACCTGCCTTTCATCACAGCATGTAGGTACATGTGTAGTGCCTGTACTCTACAGGCTGACCTAAGTGTAGACAGTCTGCATGTCAGGTGCCTAATTTAGATGCTGAAACAGATTGATGAGCCTCAATGTAAGGCCTGTTTAAAAAAAAATCTATGGGACATTTTCCAACTGGTTCTAAGATTTAGAGTCTCAAAAATGGGGGTTCTCACGAGCATCCAGATATAGTCTGAGGTTGGTGCTCATCTCCCTGGATGAAATCCTGCCCCCCCCCCACCCCCCAGTGCATGGGTAATTACAAGATTTCCAGGAACATGGTGCATAGATCCTCTGCCCTGGGACAAATGTCCATCTCTAAGAGTAAGTTGTTTTCTGGATCTGTATTTGACAGTGACTCTCCCATGTCTAAGTTGTATTTATTTACATTGTTTACCAGAATGATTTAAGTCCTCACAAGACACTCTAAGCATGTGAGCAATTCTGGTGAAGGCAATGGGACTACTTGGGTGGATAATGACCTTATCTGTAAATGTTTTCAGGATTGGGGCTTTATAATGTTCTGTACTGTCATGCCCTTAAAAATGTGTTGTCTACTTATTTTGTCATCCCTGGCTTTGTCACAGTAGCTTGTGGGTTCTGGGGATCGTGTCTTGCCCAATGTAACACAAAGGAAATGAAATGCAAAGAGAGTCATTTTTCAAAATTATTTCAAAATTCACCATGCTCCCACAAGTAAACTGATGGTTAGGAATGGGGAATAAAGCTTTGCCAGCAGAGTGCTGGGAAATACATCATCAGTATGGACACTTGCAAGTACCATGCAACGGCGAGGTTTGGGCTCCCAATTCTGTTGGCTGTTCCCTTTCATGTGTCAAGAGAAAACCAAGCACTGAGGCCTGCTAGTTGGTATCTGTGCTCCTCTGCAGGGACACAGTAGCTTATAGGCTCTTCAGAAGCACTCATTGAAACCGTGTGTGTGTGTGTGTGTGTGTGTGTGTGTAACTGCGTGTCCAGTGAGGCTCTCGATTCCCAGCTATCTGCAGGTAACACAGGCAAATCTGGTTGAAAATGCATCCCGCTGAAAGCCAGCTATGTGTTTGCATGTGTGTGTTTGGGGCCAGAGGCTGTGGTAGAGGAAGGCACGAAGGTGGCACCCTCCCAATACTGAGCTGCCAGGGGACTGGAGCAGCCCCAGGTGACTTCAACAGCAGTGGGAGCCTGTCTGAGTTGTGGCAGCCTAATATTCCTGGAAAAAATTGCGGATGATACAAAACTACTCCAGATAGTTAAATCCCAGGCAGACTGCGAAGATCTACAAAGGGATCTCACAAAACTGGGCAACAAAATGGCAGATGAAATTCAATGTTGATAAATGCAAAGTAATGCACATTGGAAAACATAATCCCCACTATACATATATAACGATGGGGTCTAAATTGGCTGTTACCATGCAAGAAAGAGATCTTGGAGCCATCGTGTTTTCTCTGAAAACATCCACTCATTGTGCAGTGGCAGTCAAAAAAGCAAATGGAAAGGGATAGATAATAAGACAGAAAATATCATATTGCCTCTATATAAATCCATGGTATGCCCACATCTCGAATACTGTGTGCAGATGTGGTTGCCCCATCTCAAAAAAGATATCTTGGAATTGGAAAAGGTTCAGAAAAGAGCAATAAAAATTATTAGGGGTATGGAACGGCTTCTGTATGAGGAGAGATCAATAAGACTGGGGCTTTTCAGCTTGGAAAAGAAGCGATATGGTAGAGGTCTATAAAATCATGACTGGTGTGGAGAAAGTGAATAAGGAAGTATTATTTACTCCTTCTCATAACACAAGAACTAGGGTCACCACATGGAATTAATAGGCAGCAGGTTTAAAAACAAACAGGTTTAAAACAAAGAAAAGGAAGTATTTCTTCACACGTCGCACAGTCAACCTGTGGAACTCCTTGCCAGAAGATGTTGTGAAGGCCAAGACACTAACAGGGTTCAAAAAAGAACTAGATAAATTCCTGGAGGATAGGTTCATCAGTAGCTATTAGTAGGGCCCTACCAATTTCACGGTCGTGAAAAACGTGTCTCAGACCATGAAATCACCCCTTCCCTATGAAATCTGATCTCCCAGTGCTGCTGGGAGCCTGGGGCTCCTAGCTGGTAGTCCAGCTGGGTTGGGGAGGGGCAGGAATTGTCCTTCCCCTGCACGGCCACTCTTGGTGTGGAGATCAGACCCGCCTCCTGAGGCAATGCAGAAATGAACGTGGTACACTCCAGACTTCTGCCCCTCTCCCCCCACCACCTGCGGCTCTTGCTGTGGCTCTGGGTGCAGAGCTTGGGTCTTCCTTCCCCAGCGGCTCCTGCCATGGCTGGGGGCTTCCGTTCTCAGGGCTTCCACCTTCTGCCACTCCAGCCGGGGTTTGGGGCAGCCTGGGCTCTAGGCTCCAGCTGGGCCAGCCTGGGCTTGGGGCTTCTGCCCCTCCCCCACCAGGGTTCCTGTGCGGCTCCAGGTGCTGAGCTCAGGGCTTCCTCCCTTGGCCGCTCCTGCCGGGGCTGGGGACTTCTGCAGCTGGGGTTCAGGACAGCCCCCCTCCCACCCATTTGGCACCCCTGCTCCCACCATGTGTGTTCCCCCCCACACCATTTCAGTTCTTGATTTCTCCCTCCCCCTGTCCCATGTGATCCCAGTCTACCTTACTGTGCTGTGGACATGAGGCTAGATTCACACAGGTACTTTGTGTGGCCACGGGGAGCTTTAGGCACCTAGGAAATCTTTGGGATTCCCAAAGCCTGAGTCAGGTGCCGAAGCTCCCTCTGCAACGGGTGGGGAGCTGGGTGCCTTCGAATGGGCTTCACGCAAGCCAGCGTGCCAATGGGAGCTGCCACACCGGGGTGTGTGTGCGCTAAATCCTGCCCCTCTCTCAGAGACAGTCGCCTGAATCCGAGCTGCAGGGGGTGCTGCCTTCTGCTTGGGGTGCTCAGCAGCCAACCCTTTCATGGCCTATGCCCGATTTGCAAGCGCTCCCCTGTTTTTCAGCCTAGAGGTTGGGGTACTGTGGGACCCCCAGGCTACGTCCCCCCCGCCCGCTGTGGGGAGGAGGGAGTGGCAGAGCCGAGCCACCTCTCAGGAGGGTGCTTGACAATGAGCTGTGGCTTCTTCTGCCATGGGACTTGCTCAGTCACTCCTTGGGGATAATGAAGGACAGAGAGAGCCAGTAGGAGTGTGATTCTGTGGCCTGGGGTTCAGAGCCAGCATCCAGCCCCCTGCTCCCGTGGCTGCATTATTGGAACAGCTTCTCCAGAAGAGCTTCAGGGAGCTGGGAGAGGAGGCAGCATCGCTGCTGTGTTAAAATACCCTTCCTGCCAGCCCCTTTAGCACCATGGCCACTGGCTGAGGGGCTGACTGATTCCCCTGGAGCCTTTCTGTTCACTCCAGTGGGCTCTGGATTAGGCCACCCATGGTTCCAATCCTTGTACAGCTGAGAACTCACTGGGAGAGAACTCTCCAGGAGAAACAGCGGTGCCTAGGAGGAAGACTTAGGGTATCCTCAGGGACCTGTGGTCTGCCTGCAGCTTTCAGAAGCAGCTAATAAAAAGTGTTCTGGGCTTGGGGTCTGATCAGTCCATGTGTGGCTCTGATGACGTAATGCTTTTGGAGTGTCACCACTCCAGTGCGTTGTCCCTTGAGGTCCGGGGGTGAGTGGGGTGGAGTTCTGCATCGAGGCAGACCCCTCCGCTCCAGCATGAAATCATCTCTCACACTAAACCCTCAGTGGCTAGGTGTTTAATTCGGTTCCCCCCAACCAAGAGGCCCAGCTGCTTGGTCAGCGTGAGGAATGGCATGTTAGACCCCATCCTTAGGTACAGCTGTCCGGGAAGGAGGTGTCACTAGCAGGAGATATCCACCTTCCTCTCCAAATGCTTCCTGCTGTGCATAGAGTTCGCCCAGAGGAGCAGAGACACTGTTATTAAGGAAACACCATATTAAGGAACAATGAACGTAGCAATTTTTCAGTGACTTTTCATGAGTTATTTTAAGGCTGGCCTTTCTCTGAGGAGATGCTGAACGGGATGCCAGGGCATGGGCTCAGAATATAAATGATGCGGTTAGTGTTTGCTGAGTGGTGGCTGGATTTCTCAGATGGTGTCTGTGGGTAGCTCAGCGCAGCTCAGGTTCTTCCTGCCTTCCCCCATAATCAGTCTGTGTTTGAAACGCACACACAGATCCTGGGACAGATTCTCATTCACGCTAGGGCCCCTTTCCGCGGCTCTGCCAATGCCAAGGGGCCTTAGTGTAGATGGGACTCTGGCCCTATGGCTTTGGCATTCATCTGGTCCTGCAGAGCTCTCACTGCTTGGCACAGACAGCCAGGGCATGTCTGTGGGATCGGTGCCTGGAGCAGATCCTCGGCCTCATGCAGGTCTCCTGCCTGACAACATGTCATAGCGGTGGTGGGTTGGGACCTCTGTGCTGCCACCCAGGGTTACTGAAACAATGTATATAGTGGGGGTGCTGAGAGCCACTGAACCAAACTGTGACCCTGTGTATAACGAAAACTACTTCACGCCAGGGAGTGCAGTAGCACCCGCAGCATCCCTAGTTTCAGGAGCTATGCCACCACTCCTGTCCCCTCACCACCTGGATGTCCCTCTGTGGGGACTGTCTGCAGAAAGGGCTCCAAAGATGGGGCAGGTGAGACAAGAGCAGGGGACTGGTCCCTCCCCATGGCTGCACCCTCAGTGAACCCCATCACGTCCCAGCAGAAGTGCTGCCGGAAGTCATGGCTGCCCCTCTGGTTTGGCACTGGAGCTGCTGCGGAGCTACCACTAAGAGAGCCAGAAGCCAGGGAGGCAGGGGCAATCCTGGATCATTCCTGCTTCTGCAGATCTAGGCCTCCCTGGGCCCTGGATCCCCAAGGTTGGGAGTCATCGCCTGCCCACCACTCCGCAGCCACACCAGCACCTTGCTGAGCAGTCCTGTCCTTCTGGCCCCCTCCAACGGGCTCCTTTTGGGCAGGGGACAGCCTAGAGCGGCCTGTGATCTCATCAGCTCTAATCCCAAAGCAGAAGCGAGAAGCGCTTGGTGCGACAACACGTCTCCTTACAGGATCCACTCTTGGGTCCAAGCTACACACAGACCCCAGCCTCGCCTGCAGGTGAGCTGCACTCAAAGGTCATCGTTTAAAGACACCTGAACGTGTCTGATGCTGAACTGAATTCTGACATGGTGAATAGGGCTGGTGTGGACGGGCCAAAGCCAGGTTGAAGCCATTTTAAAAATAGATTTCCTAACCTACAATGGATTTTGTTTTTAATGGTCTAAATGGCCTGTTAAACCATGTCACAATCTGGTTTAGTGGGACCCCTGTTGAAACACAGTTTTCAAATCCAGCTTCCCTGTAAATATAGACAGGGTCTGAGTCTTGTATCAATGCAGAGCATCTTGAACTGGGCTAGCTGCACATCTACTTCCATCCCATTCCCTGCTGGGTGTCTGATCACCACTTGGTGTGAATTGACCCATTTTTGGCGGAGTCAACAGAGCTATGCTCATTCACACCAGCTGAGGGTTGGTTCTGTAGAGTCATGTATGTGGAAGGCAGGATTGGAGGAGACGAGAACGCTTGAGATCTGATACTGCTTTTGCTTACACTGGTTCTAGCCTGATGCCCCTCTGTTGGCTTCAGTTGAACCACTCCTGAGTCATCCTGGTGAAAGCAAGACAAGAATTAAACCCTTGAGCTAATCCATGGCCTGATTCTGCTCCCTCTAAAATCCAGTGTAAAGCAGCGGCTATCCTACAGGAATCAGTGGGGTCCATCAGGGTAAGAGCAATGTGACAGGAGGATCCGGCCTTGTGAGGATGGGTATGCAGCAGAAGAGCAATAGTGCTGCACCAGTTTATACCAGCTGAGAATCTGGCCCAAGGATCCTACATTGCAAAATACACTTTGTTCCTTTATTTGGATAAGTGCTGCTGAGTTTGAATTATTGATGCTAATACTTCCTAGCACGCCAGTAAACGTGTATGCTGTAATAGTAAGGCAGTCTTAATAACACAGCACTAGTGCAGAGAAGAGCTTGAGTCTGCTGTGATTTTTGTGTGGCTGACTGTGTGTGTGGATTTGCAAGGGGATAATTAGCACCAACCTCGTGCAGTTGTAGATAAAACGCTGTACGCACCATGGGGGAGAAAGGGGGTTCCTGTCGCTCGCACTCTGTGCCAGGTTTACAGGGCCAAGGACCTCGCTCAGGATGCTCCCTCCCCTTCCCACCAAGACCCACAGATTCCAAGGCCAGAAGGGACCATTGTGATAATCTAGCCTGACCTCCTGTGTAACACAGGCAAGAGAACTGCCCCGCAATAATTCCCAGAGCAGGTCTTTTTTAGAGAAACATCCTAGATTTAAAGATGGTCAGTGATGGAGAATCCACCATGACCCATGGTAAATTGTTCCAGTGGTTAATTACCCTCCCTGTTAGAAATGTACACCTTATTTCCAGTCTGACTCTGTCTAGCTTCACCTTTCTCTGCCGGACTGAAACCCATTGTCAAATATTTGTTCTCTAGGTGGGTACCTTTCGTCACAGTTTCAGGGTTAATTGCATCTTTGAGCCCTCCACCCCTGCCCTCGGGTCTTCCTCGAGGCACTCACTCTCTCCCGGCTCCCAGCGGTCACCACTCTCAGGCAAAGGCCTATCTTTCTCCCTCCAGACTGGCGTTTAGGTTTGGAGTCTGCCTGCACCTCACCATGATTTCCCCAGCAGGTCTGATCGGGTTCCAGCCCCTGTGGTGAACCTTTCCCCAGGGGCTACAGCAATGTCCACCAGGTACCAACCAGCCATCACATAGCATAGCACCTTTATTCTTAGCGTAAAAGTGTTACAGAGAAAACATAACCAGTCCATGCGCCTGCTGAAAGCTTATCCGAGGGCACCTTATGGGTCCTGAGCAGACCAGAGCGTTCCCAACCCTTCTGCAAAGGGGCCTGTCTCTTTGCTGGATCAGAAAGAAGCTGTGTCAGTTTGAACACAGCCTTTTTATAGCTAAAGTCCTTTGTTTGTCTGGTCTGAGGAAGAACCCAGTTTGACCCCATATCTGCAAGGTTGCTAGGGTGACCAGATAGTAAGTGTGAAAAATCAGGACTGGGGGTGGGGCTTAATTGGCACCTATATAATAAAAAGCCCCAAATATCGGGGATTGTTCCTATAAAATTGGGACATCTAGTCACCCTAAAGGTTGTTCCACCCGTGGAGGTGTTCACAGCCTGAGGAGCTCACTTTAATCACCCCCTCAGGTGGTTCCTGAGGGAGCTGAGGTAACTCTCCCCTCTCCCACCATGGAGTTGCATACAATCCTGGCCCACGGTGATGTGTAAACCATTCACACACTTAACACACTATGGCCCCGCAGATATCACATGCAATGGCAATATCTGTCTCACTTACAAACCATGATCAAATTGCCCTTGAACCATCTTCGTGTCACGCTAAATACACAGACTGCGCTCCTTGAGTCTATCACTCTAAGGCAGGTTTTCCAATCCTTTGATCAGTCTCAGGGCTCTGCTCTGAGCCCTCTCCAGTGTATCAACATCCGCTTTGAACTGTGGACATCAGAACTGCGCACAGGATTTCAGCAGGAGTCGCACCAGTGCCAAATAGACAGGTAAAATAACCTCTCTCCTCCCACTCAGGGTTCCCCTGAATCTCACTTCTGTAGTGTATTTGCTTGTGTTTGGAAGCCATTCCAAGGGCATTTGCAATGGTTGAAATGAACACGGTCAACCTGTTTAGCCCCCACAGGTGTATTCTCAGGAAAGGACCATAAATCTCCTGCAGCATCATTGGAGGAGGCCATTTGTTTATTGTAATTGTTTATTTTCAGCATTACTAAGAGGCCCTGGTGGCTTAAGGGGGTGGGTGATGGGCTGTGATGGAATTCATGTCTAAGTCACTGGTTCCGGCAGGCTGGCTGCAGGGGAAACTATCACCCCCAGATGGTTGGTTAGTGGCCTATGGGAGATGAATTGGCCTCACCATTGGCACTGCTGTTGGCTGAATCATTCCAGAGTCCAAGGATTTAGGCCTCTGTTCTGCAAGGTCCTTAAGCCCGTGCCTAACTTTAAGCACATGAGTTTAACGTAAATAGGACTTCTCAGGTGTCTAAAGGTGGGCATGTGCTGGGAGGGTCTTGTGAATCAGGCCCTAGGTGAGGGAGACTCCGAGCTATCTTTGGAGCCCGAGAGGTGTTTGCTAATGATTGGGGCTGGAGCACATCCGTGGAATATGTGTAGAAGTTTCTGGCGCTGCTTCCTGCACTGTACCTGTTTTTAGGGATGTATGACTGACTCCAGTCAACATGGATGTCATGCTTCCAACATGCCTGACAGCTGTTAACATGCACAAGAAAAAAACAGAGGGGGCAGGTCTTTAACCAAACTGCAGCTCATTTTGGTTCATTTCCAGGCTTATTGGAAGGCTCAGTAGTGCCTAGAGGCCCCGATCAGGGATCGGAGCCCTGTTGTGTCAGGGGCTATATAGCCACATAACAGCACTTACACAGCTGTGTCTATTGATGTGCAGCTGCCTTGATGCTTCTTAGGTTGCACGAGCATCTATTCTATTCCATGTACATTCTTGTACCACCCTCATCTTCTAGTCGTGTCATATTGACCACATCACTTATCTGTCATGCATTTGTTCTCTTCTCCTATCCCCAGGGGGAAGAGTGTGTGCAGTGGAGTGGTTTGTTTGGGAATGCACACACATTGCTGCGTTAGAGAAGGCAGGTCAAAGAAATGCGCCTACCACTTGGAGGGGAAGGTCCCTAGTTCCTGGGGCAGTTCATTCTGTTGTCTTGGGCTGGCCTCCGAGAAAGAACAGTCTGCTGCTTGCTTGATGCTGCAGGGTGCTGAGCATTTCTCAGGATCAAGCCCCATACAAGCAGCCCTGCTGCTAACACAGCACTAACTACCACCTACAATACCCAGCTCATTTGCCTGCCCTCTGCTCATGCCAGAGACAAGTCTGCACAACCCAGTAGCAAACCTCTTGTAAGATTCTTGTAAGTCAGGAGATCAGGTGGGAAGAGCTTCGCTTGCAGAATGGTAACTCTCTACCCAGGTAGAGGTGAAAAACCAGAGTGTTTAAAATAAATAATGCAAACTTTTTGGATCCTGGAAGTAAAATCTGGGTCAGTTCTTAGTAGGAATCTTACCTGGGGATTTTCTATGCTGTTTCCCTCTAGTTTGATTTCCTTTCCTGAACACCTGTGCCTGCCTTGTACCACAGCTCTGCTTTCAAGGAAGCCTACTGCCAGCTTCTGATTGTTCTCTAGCTGTTTCCAGTGCAGGAGACTCGCTGCAGCCTTTTCCCAGCGGCTGAGAGCATTGCGTCCGGCCGTGCCCCCAGCCTTCCCTGAGTGTACCGGACTGCAGTTCTCCTGGAAGTGGCTGTGCGCACATCCAGCGCATCCGGATGCAGGCAGGGCTGCTGGGGTAAACGGGGGTGGGGCTTGAGCACCTCAGATGGCATGCAGGATGTAAGTGCCAGGGTTTAATAGTATTGATAAATCCCTACAGCCCCGTGGGGCCTGCTGCAGCCATTGTCCCAATGAGGCCTGCAGGCCCTGCTAGTGCCAATGCCACTTGAAGCCATTGATTCTAATGGGCTACCCAAACGGCATAGGTAGAGATGGGCCCCACCCCATCTCTCCACACCAGTCACCGGGGCCTGCCTCTTGCATAGGGGTGCACAGGTGTTTCCAGGGTGGCCGAACATACTTGCCAAAGAAGTTTGATGAGTCAGCCAGAATTGGATGGTGTACTTCCTCCCCCCCTCACCTTCCAGGGTACCTGTGGCTGCTAACGCTGGACCCTAGCCCCTCATGCAGCCTTGTCTCAGTCTGTGGGGCAGGCAGTCCCCTGCCATATGCCCATCCTGCAGATCTGTCCTGGGGTTCTGTACTGAGGGGAGCGGGGGAGGCCCAGAAACCACCTCTCCAGTGGTTGAAGGTTTTTGCTTTGGGAATGAACATTTTCCCTAACTGCCAGGGTGAGTGACAAGTAGCAGCCGGGTGCGTTAGTGGGGAGCTAATTCTGTGCACCTATTACCAGCGGATGGCTTCATACAATTGCATGCATGTGACTGATGAGCTGCTTGCTGTCCCTTGGTAGGAAATGGGATACAATTACAGCATCAATCTATTCCTCGTATTGCATTGCATTTTCTCAGGGTCACAGCATTCATTAACTCCCCGCTGCTGTCCTCAAACAAGGGTTTGAAGAATTAATGCTGTGCGGAGAAAGCATTGCTCTAGAGTAAACTGTACCTCCCTCTGAGAGGCGGCCATGCTGCCCCCTGAGCAGCTCCCCCGTTGGGCTGCTCCCCCTTGGGGGCTGGCTCTGTTTCTGTGCATCGCTCCAGTAAAGTCCAATGGGATCTTGCCTTCCACTCTGCAGGATTCTCTCCTCCTTGCTCTCAGTGCTCTTGTGACTAGGGCATTAGACTGGGACTCATGAGATCAGGTGTCCTCTTCTGGCTCTGCCACAAACTCCCTATGTGTCCTTGGGACCAAATTTCCAAAGGGATTTAGGCACTTAAGGATGCAAATAGGCACCCTCTTGGATTTTCAGAAGAGCCCAAGGAGGTTAGGTGCCTAACCTGCCAAGGTGCTTTTGTATCTGCATCTTTTGGTATCTAAAGAGGCAAAGCACTGGACTGGGACTCAAAGCCATGAGTCTATTCCTGGCTCTGCCATTGGTCTGCTGGGTGACCTGGGCAAGTCACATACTCACTCTGTGCCTCGGTTTCCCCATCAGTAAAAGAAGGATAATAATACCGACCTGCTTTGTACAGTGCTTTGTGATCACCTGCTGAAGACACCAGGTAACAGCTAGCTGGCATTGACTGTAGTTTTTATTATTAACGTTTGAAAATCCAGCCCTTAATTTCTCTATGCCTCTGTTCCCCCTCTATATAATAGGGCTGATGTATTATTTCTCCCATCCTTTATCTGGCTTGTCTATTTAGATAGCAAGCTGGGAGAGTGTGGGGAGGCAGAAACTGCCTCTCACCCCCGTACGTGCATTATGTACAGTGGAGCCGTCATCTTGGCGGGGGTCATTAGATGCCATTGTCCTATAAATCATCATAATCTTGTCTTCCCTTCTGCTTTATTCACTCTTTCTGCCACCCTCCTAGGTGTGCCTCCCATCTTCTAAATTTCCCCTTGATTTGAAATGCATCTAGTGAAGGGGGCTCTGTCTGAGCAAGCGGGGGAAACTTTTGTAGTCTCTGAGCATTCTGGAGCAGGGCCTGTATTGGGGCGGGTAGTACAGTGTTCTAAGTGTATTGCAGCCCTGATCCCTAACTGAGGTCCTGAGCTGCTAATACAATAGATATAGCTACTGCTGTTTGTTCATTATAATCGGGGGGAAATGAATCATTCCCCCTCAATTTTGGGTCTGGCGCTACCAGTAATAACCACCCACCTTCCTTGATCTAAGCGTAATGGAGTCAATGCTGGGGGCCTGTGCAAATATTTTAAATGCTGATGGTCTAGGCTCCGGGTGGCGGAGCTGCTCTCTCTGCATCCTCACATGCTGCAGGGCCACGGATCTTGCAAAATCCCTGCAAAGGTAACATGCTGAATTGTCTCTCACCTCTCTTACCATACCACTCAACTTTCCTGGGAAGGGGCAGAAGCCCCATCCCAGGGTGTGGGGAAAGTTGTGAATTTTGTTATGAAGATGTCAGCATGCATATAGTACACATACACCCTACGATTACCCTGCCTGGGACTTACAGACCCTCTTCCAGGTGCATAGCCATTCTCATCCTTTCTGAAGGCACCCAAGTCATCCTTTGTAGGCAGGTCTGACCTCAGTAAGGATGAGGGGGCTTCGCTTGTATTCACTGGCAGAGTGGGGTTGTTGAAACTAAAGAGCTAGGAGTCCACAGCTTTGCAGCATGACTCCGTTCTATTGAGAGATTTAAAACACGTCAGCATTTAGGAATACCAGGAGAAGCCGATTAGAAGGGGAAAATAATGTGAACATCTCCGTTTGAAGGAGTAAGCAGAAAATAACTTCTGAGTCTCAGATGGGAAGTAACATTGGACCTGGGGAAATCTGAATAAAAATCCTTCTTAACATCTGCTACATCTGTTGGAACTGGAGCTTGCTCCTTTCTCACCTGCTGATGTCAGAAGTTTGAGGGCTGCCAGTTGCACGCTTCTGGCATATATGTACTAAGAGACCCTGCCCTGAAAAGCTTGCATGCTAAATAAACAGACTGGGAACTGAGTCACTGTGCAGCCTGCCCAGGTCCCAGAGGGAAGCTGTGACGGAACCAGAAGTAGAATTCAGGTCTCCTGAGTCTCTGTTAAGTGCTTTAAACCAACCCATCTTTCCTCCCTCATTTCCCAAGGGGTGTTGCTTGTCCCTGCGTGGGACGCACTCCTGGCAAACCCATCAGCATGCTGGAGGAGCGGAGTGTGTGTGTTTGGTTTTCTCCTCACCTTAAGTGCCTGTGCTACAAGGTACTCAGGCAGCTGCCTGCAACAGGCAACTAAAGGAGGCTGCTTTAGCTGGACAGCATGAATATTGGGGCTAGTCAATTAGCTGAGCGCTGCCTGGTATCATGCCGGTGATATTCAGCTCACGAACGTCCATCCTTCCCTGCCTGGCTGCTGCTGACACTGCACAGCTAGAGGCGGCAGCAGCCAGCCTCGTTGCTTGGCAGCCAGTCCGCAGTGCCCCATTCACCTGACTGTGTCAGGAGAAGGAGGCGGAGAAGTACAGCCCTCCGTCCTGGTGTCAGCATGGACAGGAAGACCCTGTCTAGCCCTCCTGAGAGGAGAGGGGAGAGAACCTGCCTCAAACCAATTCCCCAGTTCTTTTGAGTATAACCCTTCTGCCAGGTGAAGCCATCAGCAACCAGGGCCGGGTTCAATATCTAGGGGTTCCTTTCCATTGATACAACACAGAACCAGCTCGAGCCCCTGCCCAGCAACCTGGGAAATTTACACACCACCCTGGGCGCCTCGGAGAGGCAATATTTCTCAATTCCCAATCAGAGAGTCTGAGTGTAGAAAAGAAACTTTTAATAAAAGGAGAGAATAACTGGGTGTTAATTTGGGGAAACATTGCAAACAGGGTTCATAAACATAAACCATGAGTAAAAGACCCACGCCCAACTAGGTTGGGCAGTGTCCTTTTTCCCTCAGGTTCTTAAGTCCAACAACCCATAAGTCTCTTTCACATGCCCGACCCTTCTCTGCACCCCACTCACAGTTGCTGTCCTTGGTCAGTGCAGACCCAAAGTTTAGAGGTGCAGCTGCAGAGTTCACCTCCTCCCAGATGGGGTAAAGAGGTACCTCCCTGCTGGCCACTCCTGCTCACTGCTTCTGCTAGCCACCTGCTCACACCACAGCTCTCCACCAGCCACCTGGATGGCCACTCATTCACCAGCTGACCTCTCAGTCACCTTCTGCTGCCACCTGCCTCTCTGCTGTGACCTCTGCACAGCACTCTCTTAGTAATTGTCAGGTCTTTACAGGCTGGGCAGAAACACTGCCCCATTTCAAGTGATTTTTAGCTCTGAGTGAGCAATTAAAAGAACAAAAGAGGCTCCTAATAAAGCCAATTTAACTTTATTCTTTGAACAGTGAGGAAGAACAAGTTAAACGAGCCTGAGCTAGACCTTTCAGCCTCCTAGCTAATATTCCTACCCCACCCCCCACTTCACAGAGCTCTGCCATTCAAGCCCCTGCTTAACGAGGTTCTTTCAACTGAGAGTGACCCCCCTCATTTGAGACAGGTTAAGCACAGTCCTGCTTTCCTGCAATAATTACAACACTGGTAACCATATTTCACTACCCCTGCATTCAGCTCTAAGGTAATTTGTACCCAACACCAGCCAAAATTGATCCTTTCACACAGCTGTATCTGATGAATATGTAAACAGAGCAGAAGCAAACAGTATTTACAGAAACACACCCATAGTCTCTTCTCCTCCCAGCTAGCTGTCAGGGAAGCATTCTTTCAGAGCCTGCTTACATGAGGGCTAGCACAGAAATCTTTCCAGCTTGGGGGCGGGACTGCTTCTCTCTTCTGCCAGCATGAGTTTTTCCCTTGCTGGTTTCACACCATTACCGAGGATGCAGATTTGAGAAGTGCTGTTGTGGGCTTAGCTTGAGTGTAGGGATGGAAAGTCTCAAGTTCTTCTAGTAGGTGCATTGAATATGTCAGTACTCAGCCTAAAAGGGCTGGATGGTTCTTCTAAAGAATGAAAAGCTGCATGTGACACATCAGCCCTCTAGACCAGGGTGAGATCCTGGTACCATTGACTTAAATGGCCAAACATCCATCAATTTCAGGAGGGACAAAGATTTCACCCCAAGGGTGGAGTGCTCTACCACAAGGAATAGGAGGTTAGATAAAGAGAGAGTTATCTTGGGGGGCAGGGTTATTCCTGTATTTCTGCTTGTGTGTCAGATTTTTTGGGGGGTTTTAGTGCTGTTATTTGCTTTCCAAGACTCCTGCTATGCTGGTATCCTTGTCAATAGTCCAGTAATGGTGTGTGACAGCCGTCTGAGGGACAGCATAGTTAAGCTGTGTTACTTTCAGCAAAAAGCAGCAATGGTAAAAAAAGCAAAAGATCAAAAGGAACTTGTGCAACATCAGAAAATACAAACATTTTGAGATCTTTCTACTTTAAATCTGAGGCTACAGAAAGAGAAATAACTAAAGAGCTCAGACAGAAGGACATACATTCTATATGGGGCTTTCCCTCTAAGCTCCTGTTTAGCCATCAAAGACACAGCTCTATTGTGAGAGATCTCTAAGAAAGGCCAAAGCTCTTCTGGACTCAGAAAAGAGGGCAGCAAAAGAAGATGAAGGAGTAAATACAGAAGAAAAGGAAGCAGGAGTTTGGCAAGCAGCAAAACCCAGAAGGAGGAAAAAGCTTCAAGATAAGAAAGCGAAGATTATTTACCATGAGCAGAATGTCAGAAACTAGGCCAATGATGATTTAGGGGCAGCAGGATGGACACACTGCTAAAAAGAAGGAATGAAAACCAAGAAGTGGGGAGGATTTTTTTCAGTGGTGCAGCTGCTGGCTTGAAGCCAGAATAAGCCACGCTGGTGAAAGGTAACTTTTTATACTGGTACAACTACACGGGGGGAGGGGAAATCCTCCACGTAGTTCAGCTCTTGGAGGAAAAAATCACCCCTCCCACCCCCCGGGCAAAAAAAAATAAAAAAAAATAAAGAATGCTGGGCTTGAGTCACCACTGCCCTGGACTTTGGTATAGGGTCTGGAACTGTGCAGCCCTAGCAGTGTTCCTCGGATGTGTACCATAGAAAAGCTGCTCTCACCAAAGATCATCAAATGTATTCTTGGACAAACAAAGTGGCAGTTCCTATTACAATTTTAGCAATTATTTTTTAAGAGCTAAACAATGTTGTTAAATGGTGTGAAGAGACAATGTAAGATCCCATCCCCATTGTCTCTGATTATATTTCCACAAGAAACACCCCTCTGTGAAAGGCACGGAAATAGGCATAATGAGAATATAGGTCACGCAACCCCTGTTTGCATTAGCAACAGCGTGGGGCAGGGGGAAGAGGGGTATGTAAGATACTGACTGACTGCAGTTCAACCTTTTAAAGCAAAGATCAGAGGAAAGGCTGGGATGGTAAATAAGGTAAAAGCTAGCAGAGCAGGGTCCGTTGGATCACTACATGTTCCCAGTTAGGGGCAAGACAGATTCCCCCAAATCAGAAGGATAAATAGCTGTTTGGAGGGGATTTTAACTGCACTCCGTTCCTTCGTTCGAGCGGTGTGGTAGGAAGAGAAGCACAGATAGAGACTGGAAGTGTGGGGTTGGACCTGACTCCAGCCTATAATCATAAAGATTGTTACGAAGAAATGAAACCCAAATACACAGAGCTATACATTGTTTTGCCAGCTCCATCAGTTATTTATATATGGCAGTGGATGTGCTTTTAAACAAGATTGCTAATGCAAAGGGCATAATCTGCTAAAATAAGGACTGTATCTGGGTTTGATCATGTCCCCGTTGAACTGGTTTTGATGCAAAAAGAATCATAGAATCATAGAATATCAGGGTTGGAAGGACCTCAGGAGGTCATCTAGTCCAACCCCCTGCTCAAAGCAGGACCAATCCCCAACTAAATCATCCCAGCCAGGGCTTTGTCAAGTCTGATCTTAAAAACTTCAAAGGAAGGAGATTCCGCCATAACGCATTCCAGTGTTTCACCGCCCTCCTAGTGAAAAAGCTTTTCCTAATATCCAACCTAAACCTCCCACACTGCAACTTGAGACCATTACTCCTCATTCTGTCATCTGTTACAACTGAGAACAGTCTAGATCCATCCTCTTTGGAACCCCCTTTCAGGTACTTGAAAGCAGCTATCAATCCCCCCCCCCCCCATTCTTCTTTTCTGCAGACTAAACAATCCCGGTTCCCTTATCCTCTCCTCATAAGTCATGTGTTCCAGTCCCCTAATCATTTTTGTTGCCCTCCGCTGGACGCTTTCCAATTTTTTCGCATCCTTCTTGTAGTGTGGGGCCCAAAACTGGACACAGTACTACAGATGAGGCCTCACCAATGTCGAATAGAGGGGAACGATCACGTCCCTTGATCTGCTGGCAATGTCCCTAATTATACAGCCCAGAATGCCATTGGCCTTCTTGGCAACAAGGGCACACTGTTGACTCATGTCCGGTTTCTCGTCCACTGTAACCCCTAGATCCTTTTCTGCAGAACTGCTGCCTAGCCATTCGGTCCCTAGTCTGTAGCGATGCATGGTATTCTTCCGTCCTAAGTGCAGGACTCTGCACTTGTCCTTGTTGAACCTCATCAGATTTCTTTTGGCCCAATCCTCCAATTTGTCTAGGTCCCTCTGTATCCTATCCCTCCCCTCCAGCGTATCTAACTCTCCTCCCAGTTTAGTGTCATCTGCAAACTTGCTGACGGTGCAATCCACACCATCCTCCAGATCATTAAGAATTGGAGAGAGACACATTTAGTCTCCACGAATGCTGTCTCTCAGCTTTGCTAGGATGTTGCTGGGCTCTGGGGGATCTACAGGAGGATGGAGGTATCAACTTGGGGTCTGTCAACACTGCAATTAAAAACCTGTGTCTGGCCCGTGCCAGCTGATTCAGGCTTGTGGGGCTCCAGCTGTGGGGCTGTTTATAGGTTTCTGGGCTCCAGCTGCAGCAGGGTCTTAGAGACTGAAAGTCGACACAGCAATGAAACAGCCCGAGCCTCACAAGCCTGAGATGGCTGGCATGGGCCTGCCACAGGCATCTGATTGCAGTGTTGACAGACCCATAGAGGCTCTGGGCTCCATGCCAGCTCTGGGGCTCTTTCCTTGTTCTCCAGCTAAGTGACAAGCGTGGAGCCTCCCAGCTAGGGCTCCTCCTAGCAGTCTCTAGACCCCCCCCCCCCGCCGCCCCCCCCCGGTTCCCGTGCAGAGGGAATCGTAGAATAGCTGGTGCAGCCTCAAGATGCCTTAGCTTTCTGCTGGTGGCTTTTGCCCTAGTGTTTCTCCCTAGCCCTGGCTCCCTCCCCCCACCAGCCCTGGATCCCTGACCTCATGGAGGGCTCTCCATGGAGTCTGGGTCAGAGGGGAATGGTGCTGCAGAGACTCTCTCTGCTTCCGTGCAGGATCGAGGAGATCTGCAGAGGAACCCATGGAGGAATGATTGAACCCGGGGTTCTATTATTGTACCACACCTAGAAAAGTGCTCAGCTCCCAGCATGATACCAGCCTGGGAACAGGATCTTGTGGACAGAGAATGCTGGAACAGCTCAGTAACAATGCAAGTAGAATCTCTTTTATGTTACACCTTGGCTTTCCTGGGAAGGAAACTACATTTCTATGTAATTAAATTGAGCTCTTGCAGAGCCAGTAAAGGCTTGGAACCGGAGGTGATTTGATATCACAGATAGTGAGAGGGGCCTGGTATTATTTATGGAACAGAAGGTCCCTGAGAGGAGTTCGCTGGGTGTGAAGCAAAGCTCCCTTTATGGCCATTCTCCACGGTCTGCTTTCACAAAGAGCTAACACTAATAAGACAAACACAAACCGCACCATCATCGTCCAGGAGCTCAGCTCTCCAAGCCAAAGAGGAAAAATATAGGACACACGGCTGTAGTTAAGTTAGCACTTTCCCAGATTTATGACTCCCCACTACCGAAGTTAAAAAAAAAATTATTTTTCCCAATAAAAAAGACCTTTTTGTTGAAGGAGGAGGTGGCTCTCCCCTACCATCGCAGCAAGGAATATATTTTCTGGGAGGGAGATGGTGCCAGAAACTCCCAGGATCATGTTCTGCCATCAATCTTAGCTGGTCCCCCCACTAGGGCCTCAATCCAGCAAAAACATAGGCCCTTCACTTCGTCATGTCAATGGGATGCCTCTTGTGCTTACAGCGAAGCATGTGTTTATGTGCTCTCCTGGCTCAGGGCCTCAGCAGTTACTGAAACTGCGCCAGTGTAACTGAGGGCAGAATGTGGCCCTTAGCGCACATTAAGGGTGAGGGAGTTTGTGAGGGTCAGACGTACTCAGGGTAGCTTTGGAAGTGGGTTTAGGCAGGAGGGACATGGTGCATTCTCCATCACTTGGAGGCCTTGTAAATCAGGATGGGGATCTCTATTTTAAACAACATACTCTAGCTCAACCACCAGTCATGGGCTTGCTGAAGGAATCACTGAGTAACATGCTCAGCCTGTGCTATGCAGAAGTCAGACTGAATTATCTTAATGGTCCTTTCTGGCTTTTTAATCTAGGAACATGCATCTACAGAATATTTTTCCCCTGCTCAGTCTATGTCCATTGGGTTTTCGTTCTGTACACAGAATGGCCATTTACAATCCAGCACCCGGAGGTCTTTTCAGATCCTATAAATCTGCTATGTCAGATTTAATTCATGTCTGAAGAGTTGATAGCATTGAAATGATCCCTGAGCTAACCTCCTTGAAAATACCATTTTGGCTAGAGGTTTCAGAGTCTAAAGGAGTTAGGTGCCCAACTCCCAGTGCAAATTCAAGGTGGGCATCCAACTCCCTTAGGCTGTTTTGAAAGTGCCAATCTCAAATGATATGCTGATTCTAATTTAGGATGTTACTGTTTCTGAAGTTTTTGCAATATAAACCTATGTTGATTCAGAGCTAATATTAAATGCTGGAGTGCTGACCTCTGAAATACAACTATACAAATGGTACTGAGGGGTTCCCTGTTTGTTTCCAAATAAAGCGTGCTCAGCTTACAAGTAACACAATGAAAGAGGTTTAACTGCCAGGTCTCCAAACTCTGCCTGGATTCTCAGAGTCAGAATGGGTCTTTTTCTTTCCATCCATTAATACCATGTGGGTTCTGCAGGTCGAATTACAGCAGCAGTGACTCCTGTGCAATTCCTCTGTCTTCAGATTATGCCCTTAGAGTTAGTGGTTCCCAACCTATTTGCCGTTGTGGGCGGCATCCAATACTACCTGTATGGCCCTGAGGATGTCACATGGGCCACAGTTGTGGGCTGATTGGGCTGCAGGTTGAGAATCACTGCCTTAGAAACCTCACCTGGCCCAGACACGGAAAGGATTGACAGATTTATAGCTCTTTCTCAATTCTGTGGGTGGTGGTGCATGGCCGTTCTTAGTTGGTGGAGCGATTTGTCTAGTTAATTCCGATAACGAACCAGACTCTGGCATGCTAGCTAGTTATGCAACCCCCGAGCATGCCCAAATACATTTGTTAGTCTCTAAGGTGCCACAAGAATTCATCATTTTTTTTGCTTTAGAGAGACACTGTCTTTAAGGGGTTTGCCCTGGGGTAACTAACCAGAGGTTAGAGTGTTGCAAACTGTTGTGATTTGGGGGGGACTCTTGTGATATTTGGTGTTTTTCTAAGAGCATCTCCTCCTGGAGCCATGAACATGTGAAACTCTCAGCTTTCTTTTAATTGTTTTTTTAAAAAATAAGTTTCTAGGCCTCATGGTTGTGGAGAAAAGCTTGCAAATGTAGGGATCACTCAGTCACAGCTTCAAAAGCCAGGAGATGAAATAAAACAAAACAAAACACCCCAGATTTGATTATTTTGTTTAAAAAATAAAAACTCATGAATGTTGAGCCCTGCCTCATGATTTTTGAATGCTTGGGGTTGGCCATATAGAGGTTAAATAATTCAGTTGATCTGTGGCATCTAGAAATAAAATCCAACTCACTCTCTTCTCTTAACTGAATTTTCTAAGAGGTAATGTGAGTGAAAAAAAAAAAAAAGGAAACACTTACCTTGTCTCTTAAGTCATCAGCTCTGACCCAGAGTAATTAGTAGCCATTTTTGTTACAGAGACACTTCTTCAGAGTAGAGCTATGCTTTAAATGAAATAAGAATTAGGAAATTGAATAGATCATTTCGATTGTGAAACATCCCCAGGAGATGATAAATGGGCAGGAATAAAATGACATCATTTGGGTTTGCATGAATGGGCATGAAATACATTTTGGCTTGAGGTTAGTGGATGGTGCCCTGCTTGGAAGGATTCTGCCATATTGATGGAAGACAGAGAGAGAACTGGAAATAAAATTTAGAATAAAAAGCAAAGGGTTGGCTCCTTAACTGGTGTAAATGAGCCCCTAGATTTACATCAGCTGAGGATCTGGCCCTTCCACATGCATACAGATGAAGTGACAGTCTGAATTCCCTTTCTAAACTCCTCATTAGACACTAGCAGAAAGGAACCCTGCTCCCCCCTGGACTAGGCTCTTTAGTTAAACCTGTGCCCCATGTATGTTTTCCTATTCTCCAACACTGTGACCTGTCATAGCCTCAAAAGCAACATGAGAATTTCAAAACGTATAACTGGTCCATGGCCTCCTCCAAAAGGACCAGATCATCTCTAGGGAACAGACATCATACAATGCCTTGTCAATCCCAGCAGCCAATTGGAATTCAACTCCAGCACCGTGTCCTCTGCTGAATCATAGAATCATAGAATATCAGGGTTGGAAGGGACCTCAGGAGGTCATCTAGTCCAACCCCCTGCTCAAAGCAGGACCAATCCCCAATTAAATCATCCCAGCCAGGGCTTTGTCAAGCCTGACCTTAAAAACTTCTAAGGAAGGAGATTCTACCACCTCCCTAGGTAACGCATTCCAGTGTTTCACCACCCTCCTAGTGAAAAAGTTTTTCCTAATATCCAACCTAAACCTCCCCCACTGCAACTTGAGACCATTACTCCTTGTCCTGTCCTCTTCTACCACTGAGAATAGTCTAGAACCATCCTCTCTGGAACCACCTCTCAGGTAGTTGAAAGCAGCTATCAAATCCCCCCTCATTCTTCTCTTCTGCAGACTAAACAATCCCAGTTCCCTCAGCCTCTCCTCATAAGTCATGTATTCCAGACCCCTAATCATTTTTGTTGCCCTTCGCTGGACTCTCTCCAATTTATCCACATCCTTCTTGTAGTGTGGGGCCCAAAACTGGACACAGTACTCCAGATGAGGCCTCACCAATGTCGAATAAAGGGGGACGATCACGTCCCTCGATCTGCTCGCTATGCCCCTACTTATACATCCCAAAATGCCATTGGCCTTCTTGGCAACAAGGGCACACTGCTGACTCATATCCAGCTTCTCGTCCACTGTTACCCCTAGGTCCTTTTCCGCAGAACTGCTGCCTAGCCATTCAGTCCCTAGTCTGTAGCTGTGCATTGGGTTCTTCTGTCCTAAGTGCAGGACCCTGCACTTATCCTTATTGAACCTCATCAGATTTCTTTTGGCCCAATCCTCCAATTTGTCTAGGTCCCTCTGTATCCTATCCCTGCCCTCCAGCGTATCTACCACTCCTCCCAGTTTAGTATCATCCGCAAATTTGCTGAGAGTGCAATCCACACCATCCTCCAGATCATTTATGAAGATATTGAACAAAACCGGCCCCAGGACCGACCCCTGGGGCACTCCACTTGATACCGGCTGCCAACTAGACATGGAGCCATTGATCACTACCCATTGAGCCCGACAATCTAGCCAACTTTCTACCCACCTTATTGTGCATTCATCCAGCCCATACTTCTTTAACTTGCTGACAAGAATACTGTGGGAGACCGTGTCAAAAGTTTTGCTAAAGTCAAGAAACAATACATCCACTGCTTTCCCTTCATCCACAGAACCAGTAATCTCATCATAGAAGGTGATTAGATTAGTCAGGCATGACCTTCCCTTGGTGAATCCATGCTGACTGTTCCTGATCACTTTCCTCTCATGTAAGTGCTTCAGGATTGATTCTTTGAGGACCTGCTCCATGATTTTTCCAGGGACTGAGGTGAGGCTGACTGGCCTGTAGTTCCCAGGATCCTCCTTCTTCCCTTTTCTAAAGATTGGCACTACATTAGCCTTTTTCCAGTCATCCGGGACTTCCCCCGTTCACCATGAGTTTTCAAAGATAATGGCCAATGGCTCTGCAATCACAGCCGCCAATTCCTTTAGCACTCTCGGATGCAACTCGTCCAGCCCCATGGACTTGTGCATGTCCAGCTTTTCTAAATAGTGCCTAACCACCTCTTTCTCCACAGAGGGCTGGACATCTATTCCCCATGTTGTGATGCCCAGCGCAGCAGTCTGGGAGCTGACCTTGTTTGTGAAGACAGAGGCAAAAAAAGCACTGAGTACATTAGCTTTTTCCACATCCTCTGTCACTAGGTTGCCTCCCTCATTCATTAAGGGGCCCACACTTTCCTTGGCTTTCTTCTTGTTGCCAACATACCTGAAGAAACCCTTCTTGTTACTCTTGACATTTCTCGCTAGCTGCAGCTCCAGGTGTGATTTGGCCCTCCTGATTTCATTCCTACATGCCCGAGCAATATTTTTATACTCTTCCCTGGTCATATGTCCAACCTTCCACTTCTTGTAAGCTTCTTTTTTATGTTTAAGATCCGCTATGATTTCACCGTTAAGCCAAGCTGGTCGCCTGCCATATTTACTATTCTTTCGACACATCGGGATGGTTTGTCCCTGTAACCTCAACAGGGATTCCTTGAAATACAGCCAGCTCTCCTGGACTCCTTTCCCCTTCATGTTAGTTCCCCAGGGCATCCTACCCATCCGTTCTCTGAGGGAGTCGAAGTCTGCTTTCCTGAAGTCCAGGGTCCGTATCCTGCTGCTTACCTTTGTTCCCTGTGTCAGGATCCTGAACTCAACCAACTCATGGTCACTGCCTCCCAGATTCCCATCCACTTTTGCTTCCCCTACTAATTCTTCCCGGTTTGTGAGCAGCAGGTCAAGAAAAGCTCTCCCCCTAGTTGGCTCCTCTAGCACTTGCACCAGGAAATTGTCCCCTACGCTTTCCAAAAACTTCCTGGATTGTCTATGCACCGCTGTATTGCTCTCCCAGCAGATATCAGGAAAATTAAAGTCACCCATGAGAACCAGGGTGTGCGATCTAGTAGCTTCTGCGAGCTGCCGGAAGAAAGCCTCATCCACCTCATCCCCCTGAACTGGCTAGAGCTGCTCTACAAATATCAGTGGCCCCTTTTCCTCTCCTTCTTTTCTTAGCCCATTTTGTTGGTGAGCTAATGAAAGAGCCTGGGCATCCCTGGGAGCCCGCTTGCGTTGTGGAGTCACAGCTGCCATGTAGTCATGAGCATCTGTTGCAGAGACAAAGAAAATGCTTCTTTTAAAAAGTATTTAAAGAAAAATAAGAAGGTAAAGGAGAATATAGCCAGGCTGTAAGTAGGGAGCTTCATAATAGTGCTTTGACTTGTACTGAGGGCAGTTTGTTCACTGGCTGCCTGCAGAGTCAAGAGGGAGGAGAAAAAGTGGGGGAGAGTCACTTTTGATGCCCCTCAGTGCTCAGTAGGGGATTAAGTCCGAAGTGCTTTCACTACCAAAAAAACCAAAACAAAACCCTTGCAAGATCACAGATGCTCCATTTCTGATACTTGGCCTCATGTTCCTTGTTCTAACTGGAGTACATTTAACTAGAGCTGTCGATTAATCGCAGTTAACTCACACAATTAACTAAAAAAAATTAAGCACAATTAAAAAAATTAATCGTGATTAATTGCACTGTTAAACAATGGAATACTAATTGAAATTTATTAAATATTTTGGATGTTTTTCTACATTTTCAAATATATATCAATTTCAATTACAACACTGAGTACAAAGTGTACAGTGCTCACTTTATATTATTTTTATTACAAATATTTGCACTGTAAAAATTATTTAAAAAATAGTATTTTTCAATTCACCTCATAGAAGTACTGTAGTGCAGTCTCTTTATCATGAAAGTGCAACATACAAATGTAGGTTTTTTGTTACATAACTGCACTCAAAAACAAAACAATGTAAAACTTTAGAGCCTACAAGTCCACTCAGTCCTACTTTTTGTTCAGCCAATCGCTAAGAGAAACAAGTTTGTTTGCATTTACGGGAGATAATGCTGCCCACTTCTTAATTACAATGTCACCGGAAAGTGAGAACAGGCATTCGCATGGCAATGTTGTAGCTGGTTTTGCAAGATATTTATGTGGCAGATGCACTAGAGATTCATATGCCACTTCATGCTTCGGCCATCATTCCAGAGGACATGCTTCCATGCTGATGTTGCTCGTTAAAAAAATAATGTGTTAATTATATTTGTGTCTGAACTCCTTGGGGAGAATTGTATGTCCCCGATCTATTTTACTCACATTCTGCCATATATTTCATGTTATAGTAGTCTCGGATGATGACCCAGCACGTGTTTTCATTTTAAGGACAAAATGCAAAGAAGGTACGAATGTGAGATTTCTAAAGATAGCTACAGCACTTGACCCAAGATATAAGAATCTGAAGTGCCTTCCAAAATCTGAGAGGGACGAGGCGAGGAGCATGTTTTCAGAAGTCTTAAAAGAGCAACACTCTGATGTGGAAACTACAAAAGCCGAACCACCAAAAAAGAAAATCAACCTTCTGCTGATGGCATCAGACTCAGATAATGAAAATGAACATGCGTCAGTCCGCACTGCTTTGGATCGTTATCAAGCAAAACCTGTCATCAGCATGGACACATGTCCTCTGGAATGGTGGTTGTAGCATCAAGGGACATATGACTCTTTAGTGCATTTGGCATGTAAATATCTTGCGACGCTGGCTACAACAGTGCCAAGCAAACGCCTGTTCTCACTTTCAGGTGACATTGTAAACAAGAAGCAGGCGGCATTCTCTTCGTCAAATGTAAACAAACTTGTTTGTCTGAGCGATTGGCTAAACAAAAAATAGGACTGATTGGACTTGTAGGCTCTAAAGTTTTACATTGTTTTATTTTGAATGCGGGGGGAGGGGTTTGTACATAAATCTACATTTGTAAGTTCAACTTTCATGATAAAGAGATTGCACTGCAGTACTTGTATGAGATGAATTGGAAAATACTATTTGTTTTGTTTTTTACAGTGCAAATATTTGTAATAAAAAAAATTAGTACTCTACACTTTGTATTCTGTATCGTAATTGAAATCAATATATTTGAAAATGTAGAAAACATCAAAAACATTTAAGTGGTATTCTATTATTGTTTAACAATGTGATTAATCATGCAATTAATCGTGATTAATTTTTTAAATTGCTTGACAGCCCTACTGAAAACCAGTGCTGAAGAACATATGCACTGTCACCCTGTGATCTGCTGACTTAGCTGATGACTTGCTGTTTGTGTCATTCACTTTCTCGTTAGGCAGGGGCTGGAAAGCTTTTGCCAAAGGCCCAGCAAAGAGGGAAATGGGAGTAGAGGTTTGAACAGTACATCGACTAAATGAAATGGCAACGCAAATACCATAAAACAGCTCAGGTCCCATGCACTCAGGATATTGACTCCTCTCACAAGCTGGATTGGCAGAGTACAGTCAGACACAGCAATGTAACCTGTACTCCAGGCACCTGGCAGGAGCTTGGCTTTAGCAGCATCCTGGCAGTCTTTGTGGACTACAGTTGCCAACTACCACTGCCCTGAAAGGGTCATGGCGGCTTGGACTGCACCCCTCTGTTCTGGACGGCTTCTGTCTACATGGTTTACACGGTCCCAATATCTGAGCACCTCAGTCTTCATGGATTCACGCTCCTGTCTCCCCGTGAGATAGGGAAGTGCTATTATCCCTATTGCACAGTGTGGGAAGGGTGGCACAGAGCGGTTAAGTGACTTGCTAAGGATCACCAAGCAACCTGTGATGGAGCCAGGGAATTGAACACATGCCTCCTAAAGCTTAGCTAGTGCCCTAACTGCTGGGCCACCCTTCCTCCCTTTCTTTACTGGCAATTCCTGCAACAGCATTGCTCATGGTTCCCCAGCCCAACAGAACTGGGCTTGCTTGGGGTGGATGGTGCAAGTCTGGAGAGCTGCAGGTGTGTAATGCAGAGGCAGTGGTAACCCATCTGAAAAGGAGAGGCTCGTCTGCGTGGGAGCAGGTATTGCGTGGTTCCTCTCTCAGGCTCCCCCCCTGCAGGTCCAGCTCCAGCTACTCTCACAGCATAGGAACAGCCCACAGGGCTGCCAGGAGCTGACATCCTCTCCTGACCATCCCACCAGCCCCTAGGGCAGAGAGAAAGCCAGGTTGGACTAGAGAGGCTCTCTGAGACAGGGTCACCCTGTTTGGCAGCGTTGGGATTTAGAGGAGGAACGTGTATGGCTGTTGCATTATTTGTATACAGCAGGTACCAGTATCTGGACATGTAGTGTGAAATCTTGGCCCCACTGAAATCAATGGGAATTTTGCCATTGATTTTTAGTCTAGTTTTTAACTGGGTTACACTTCAGCATCAGTGGCTCACACTCCTTACATAGGTTTGTGTAGCTGACATGAACAGAACAGTATCTACTGTAATGCCAGTCTCAAGCATTTGAAACCTAGGGGTCAGGACCCCAAAAAATCATGGGACTGGTTTAAAAATCATGGGAGTTTTACAATAATAAATGTTTGAATTTTGAGGCTTTTTATCGATCAAGTTTGAAGCTTTGCTTCTAAACCAGGAGGGCTAAAACCTTGCATTTAAAAAAAAAAAAAGAAAGAAATAGTTATCTGAGATTCTCACTTAATGGCATGACTCCAGAAGTTGAGGCTTTATGTTCAATGCCAAATACTGGGAGAGTTGCAAAAAATAATCCTGAGAGTTGACAACACTGTTGTAAACTGGGAGGAGAACAAAAGAGCAGCCCCAAAGCGTAGGCAGGGTTATTGGCAGGTCGTGCTCACTGACGTAAGTTTCACCAGAGGGTGCTCCGAAGGGCACTGACTCAGTGGTGGTATATGATTCGGTGCTTAGTGAGTGGGATAGGGGACACCAGAGCTGGTTTGGGCAGGGGAGGAGACAAAAGCCTGTTAGCATGGGAATCAGAAAAGAAAGCAAATAGTCAAGAACATAAAACCAGGACGTGCTCTGAGTGTATTGGGAGTCACTGGGCCAGGCAGGAAATTGAAGGAGCAATTGAGGATGATAAAGACCACACAGAGAGGCCTTAGTGCTGCCTGAAGGCGGGAGTGAGAGCAGCCATATGGCAGCCCTCGTGAGTGGATAGATTGTCCCCCACCTGTGTGCAAGGGAAGAGGGCAAGGACCCCTTTCCACATGTGCCTCCTGGGTGAGGGCTAGTAAGCAGTGCATGGAGGAGGGCAGGGGCTGCCCCCTGCCAGAAGCCTTTGGGGTGCAAACCACCCCGGAGAGGAGGGGCAGGGGAGTTGTCCTAGGAGGCAGTGCTCTGTGCACACCAGCCCTGTGCAGCTGGGATGGTGTCCACACAGGCAATCTCACCTGGGCTCCTAGCAGCCATCACAGGAACAAGTCTGGGAGGCGGCAGCAGGAAAGTGAAGAGCTGGAGAGGGAGGCGTCCCCTTCACCACCAGGCCTGCCCCCTCCCAGCTGCTGGATCATTGCCCTACCTGCTGCTTCCACATGTATCACCACTCCCCTGCCTCCCCGTGCTGTGCAGGACTCCAGCCCTGAGTAGGTCCTCAGAGCAGCTCAGCTCATCATCCAGGAAACAAATCCCCGGAGCAGCAGGGAGGGGGATCATCCCCCAGAACTCACTGCTGGCCAAGAGGCCAGAGCCACCTCTTGGAGGTCTTGTGTCTTGGTCCTGGCTCTGGGGGCTCCTGGCCACTCCCTCTCCTGGGTAGCAATAGAGATGCACTTGCAGGGACTCTTCCCCTCCACTGCTGACCCGCACCCTTCCCTCTTCCCCCCAGCAGGAAGGGGTTCCCATAGCACAGAGAAGTTAATAGGAGCCAAGTTAATAGGAAGAGGGTGGGGGCAGAGGAGGCGCCTCGGAACATGGTTCAGCGATAACATTAGCACAGTTGGTGGAGAGAGGCCCATTTTGCACACATTGGAATGGGAGGGGCATGTTTTGTCCATGTTGTCGCCCGTTCCAAGATTAGGAGCTGGGGACAGATGCTGGCAGCACTTGCACCCCAAGTCTGTTCATCTTACCCCACTTCCTCTCTGTTCTGTCCCTAGTGCCACTGACAGCCCCGGGAGATTATCAGACACAGCTGGGAGGGGCCCGGTGGTTCCTATAGAGCGCTCCGGCTCAGGCAGAGCAGAGGTGCAGGAAGGAGGTTGCCCTGGAACAAGGAGAGAGAGAAAAGGGGAAAGGCATCTGGGCCTGGCAGCTCAGGGTAATCGCTTTGTTGGTGTTGCTTTGTGTTCGGCAAATAAAAGGGTGCCCTGAAGAAGGGGCCTGAGCAGACTTTGGAGCCCGGGGTTGGTGCTTCCTGGGCTGGGAGAGTGACTCCAGAGGGGAGCCTGCCCTGCTCCTCCCTCGCCTGCCATGTGGTGGGGGGCAGCACACTACAGCATGGACTGCAAAATGCACACAACCGGCCTTTCAGGGATGGGGCTGTGTGGAAGGTCACAAGCAGAGATTCAGTGAGCATATGCAGCTGGTCACCGGGATGGGGTGGGGGGTTGATCTGTTGGGGTGGGGCTCAAGTGATGTAGGTGAGTGGCTTGCAGCCAGGAGGGGAGTGAGGTAGGGTTGTCAACTTTCTACTCACAAAAAAATGAACACACTTGCCCCGCCCCTTAGAGGCCCCACGCCTTCTCTGAGGTCCCGCCCCCCTCTCATTCCATTCCACCCCCACATCACTCAATCTCTCCACCCTCACTCATTTTCACTAGGCTGGCTCTGGGGGTTAGGGTGTGGGAGGGAATGAGGGCTCTGGCTGGGGGTGCGGGCTCCAGGGTGGGGCCAGAAATGAGTTCATGGTGCAGGAGGGGCTCCAGGCTGAGGCAGTGGGTTGGGATGCAGGAGGAGATGAGGGCTCTGGTTGGGGGTGTGGGCTCTGTGGTGGGGCCAGAGAGGAGGGGTTTGGAGTGCAGGAGGGGGCTCTGGGCTGTGGGGGGTGGAGCCAAGGGGTTCAGAGTATGGGAGGGGGCTCTGGGCTGAGGCAGGGGGTTGGGGTATGGGAGGGGGTATGGGCTCTGGGCTGGGCATGTGGGTTATGGGGTGGGGCCATAAATGAGGGGTTCAGGGTGCAGGAAGGGGCTCCGGGCTGGTGCAGGGGGTTGGGGTGCAGGCTCTGGTATGGAGCCAGGGATGAGGGATTTGGGGTGTAAGAGGGTGCTCCAGGCTGGGACTGAGGGGTTCAGAGGGTGGGAGCAGGATCAGGGCTGGGGCAGGGGGTTGGGGCATGGGAGGGGGTCAGGGGTGCAGGTTCTGGGCAGCACTTACTTCAAGCAGCTCCTGGAAGCAGCGGCATGTCCCTCCTCCGGCTCCTATGCAGAGGCTTTCAGTCAGGCGGCTCTGTGCTCTGCCCCGTCTGCAAGTGCTGTCACCACAGCTCCCATTGGTCATAGTTCCTGGCTAATGGGAGTTGCAGAGCTGGCGCTTGAGGCGGGGGCAGCATGCAGAGCCCCCTGGCTGCCCCTACGTATAGGAACCGGAGTGGGGACATGCCACCTCTTCTGGGAGCCATGCAGAGCCACAGCAGGCAGGGAACCTGGCTTATCCCCCCTGCGCTGCCAACCAGACTTTTTATGGCCTGGTCAGTGGTTGAAAACCGGACACCTGGCAACCCTAGAGTGAGGTGTAGACACATGCTACTTGGAGAGTCAAGAGGGTTTGGGCTGCTGGAGATGGTTAGCTAGATCTTTTACTAATGGAGGAATCAAGAGGGGAGGAAAGTTTGGGAATAACACTGGACTGCCTGTCAACGAGGGAACGGTAGGTTTGGTGCTCTTATTACTGGGAGGGAGAAAAACAGGAGAAATTAGTCTCTGGGAATGGATAGATTGAAGGACATGGGGAAAGTGGCCAGGAGATAGAAAGGCAGGTTGGTAGCTCAGAGGGGAAGGATGCAGGGTCCTTTTTTAGTCAATTACTCCTGCCCATTAGGGCTTGGAGAAGTTGGAAAAGAATTCTCAGTTGTTCTGCTCCACTGTCATCACTGGCTGATTTTGAGTTGGCTATAACTTCAGGAAAAAGATCAAGGTGAGACTGGGGAGAGATGAATGAAGAAACCTGCTCAGTATAGAGCAGCAGTCAAAAAAGTTAATCAAATGTTAGGCTGGATGAGAAAGGCAAGAGAGAATAATATGAAAAGCATAAAGAGGCTGTTGTGTAATGATGGTACAGCATGTCCTCGCCTTAAATAGTCAGTTCAGGTTTGGTTGCATCATCTCAAAAGAGATAGAGTAGAAATAGTAAAAAAAAGAAATTGGAAATTGCAACAAAAATAATTAGAAGCATTCAGCAGACTGTGTGTGCACGCGTGCATGCAAAGAGCAGGGCTAAGTAAGTGCAAACATTCTCACTGATGCATTCTTCCGAACGGATAGCGATCACTCCAGCTGAATCAAATGTCTAGGAACTAGCATGTCCATTGAGTTGCTGATGAATACTGCTCAGCTTGTAACCTTTATTTAGCTGCCAAGATAATAAATAGCTGTTCTTTTTATAATTAATACATTTTCATGTGTAAGTTGTGTAACCCTTCTGCTTGGTGGAGCCAGCAGCAAACAGGGCCAGGTTCAATATTTAGGGGTTCCTTTCCATCGATACAACACAGAACTGGCTTGAGCCCCCACCCAGTAACCTGGGAAAATTACACACCACCCCTGGGCACTTTGGAAAGGCAATACTTCCCCACTTGCAAGCACAGAGTCCGAGTGTAGAAAAGAAACTTTTAATAAAAGGAGGGAAGTAACTCGGAATTAATTTGGGAAAACACCATAAACAGGATTCATAAACCTGCCTCTGAAAATTTCCACTACATGCATCCGACGAAGTGGGTATTCACCCATGAAAGCTTATGCTCCAATATGTCTGTTAGTCTATAAGGTGCCACAGGACTCTTTGTCGCTTTTACAGGGTTCATAAACATAAACCATGAATAAAAGACCCACCCCCAACTAGGTTGGGCAGTGCCCTTTTCCCCTCAGGTTCTTAAGTCCAGCAACCCAAAAGTCCCTTTCACATGCCTGACTCTTCTCTGCACCCCACTCACTGTTGCTGTCCTTGGTCAGTGCAGACCCAGAGTTCAGAGCTGCATCTGCAGAGTTCACCTCCCACCCTGGGTGGGGGGTAAAGAGGCATCTTACTTGCTCCGTTGGCCACTTACCAGCCACCTGCTCACCACTCTCGCTTTGCCCCTCCACCAGCCGCTCTGCTAGACTCTCAGCCGCTGCCTTGCTGGCCACTCATCACGCCTCTTCACCGCCACCCTGCTAGTCACTCATTCACCAGCTGACTGTCAGTCAGCTTCTTCCTCTCTGCTGTGATCTCTGCATATCAGTCTCTCAGTGATTTTCATCTCTTTTGCAGGCTGGGCAAAAATACTGCCCCATCTCAAGAGATTTTAGTGCTTAACAGGCAGGGCAGAAACACAGGCCTACCACAACCAGTTTCAACAGTGACTGAGTAATTAAAATAACAAAAAAGTCCCCTAATAAAGCCTATGTGGCTTCATTCTTTGAACAATGGGTAAGAACAGGTTAAACTAGTCTAGAAAAGACCCCAGGGGTACAGCTTCCTGACCAGAACTTCTGTCCCCATTCATCTTTTACAGGCCTTTGGCAGTTGAGCCTCTGGGTCAATGAGGTCCTCTCCGCTAAGGGTGAACCCTCCCCCCCTCCACCATTTAGAACAGGTTAAGCACAGTCCTGCTTCCCTGCATTACCACAATAATCACAACATTGATAACAGCAATTCACTACCCCTGCATTCAGTACTAACGTGATTTGTGACCCAACACCAGCCAAGTTGATTACAATGAGAAAAACACTGTTCCATCTGCTGAATATCTAAGCAAATCTAAGCAAATCTAAACAAAGCAGGAGCAAACTGTATTTACATAACCAGACCCAGAGTCTCTCCCCCTCCCAGCTAGCTGTCAGGGAAGCATTCATTCAGACCCTGCTTACAGCTGGTTTTGTAAATCTGTTCCATTTTCTTGTTTTTCTCTGCAACAACTTTTCATTCCATGCTGTCTCTTTGGCTGTTCTGGATTGGGTATCACTGCTGTACAGCATTTGATATAGAACACAGTCTGGAACAGGATAGTAACCCATTGGACCATAGGTTTTGTCTGGTTTATCTACTCCTTTGATTTTATTCAAACCAGCCACCTCGATAAAATAGTAGGGGAATATCTATCTGGTAGCCTGGGAGTTCAATGTAAGAGACTCCATATTAGTGATGGCAAATCCCAAAAGGTTCAGCCAAGCACGAAATGAGCATATGTGATCACCCTCCCACCCCCAATTCCCATGGACTTCACCCTAGAATCTCAGGCACAATTAAACAAGCCCCTACCCCGAAACGTTTTCTAGGCATGCATGCACTTCACCACCACCACAGCCACTTTCTGTAATGCACACACAGAGCCAGTCAATGAAATGCAGGGCTGCACATTTAAAACAGATGGAAGGAAACACAGAGCACAGACTAGGTTTTGGATCTCGTTGATGCTAGATATTATGAGGCCAATGATTAGACAGTTGCTACACTTAGGAAGGAATCATCAGTTGCACAAATACAAAATGGGAAATGACTGCCTAGGAAGGCGTGGTGCAGAAGAGAATATGAGTCAACAATGTAACACTGTTTCAAAAAAAGGTAACACCATTCTGGGAAGTATTAGCAGGAATGTTGTAAGCAAGACGCGAGAAGTAATTCTTCCACTCTACTCGGCACTGATAAGGCCTCAACCACCCCTGAGTGACAGGTATACCGACTGAACTCCTGGTGTAGACAGCACTATGACAGGTGGGCTTCTTCCATTGCCATAGCTACTGCCTCTGAGGGCGGTGGAGTTCCTATGCTGACGGGAGAAGCTCTCCCATTGGCATAAGTAGCATCTTCATTAAGTGTTACAGAAGCACAGCTGCAGCGCTGTATGTGTAGACAAGCCCTGAGGTACGGTGTGGAATCTGAAGGAAGAGGGTCCACTGCCCCCCAAGGCAGAGGTTAGAAGGGCCTGCGTTTGGATCAGGGTGGATAAAAATAAATTATTTTTTTTAAAAAAAATATAAAAATCAGATTTTTTCTTTAAATTGGATTTTTTTATTTCCATCGGATTTTTTTGATGAAATGCTTTTTGAGGGAAAAATCTATCTAAAGATAGTTTTAATTAAGACACATTATAGCTCAAAGATATCTCACCATGGAATAGGGATTATAAATTCTAATTCTATAGTATGAGTCAGTATATTCATGTAATGATTAAGAAAAGTTTTGTAAATGAGTTCCAATAGTTCATGGATTAGGGACCCAATCTTGTGGGGTTCCAGGGGCTTCTGTATAGATTATTTAGGTTAATTTTTCTATCTACCCAATGGGACTGAGTGTTCAGTCTAGAAGATACCATCAGAGATGCTTAGTTTTGTAGTTCTCAGACTGTGGATTTGTATCTCCAGAGATAACATGCTTCTTAACAGCAAAAATGTTTTAAAATAAATAAATAATATACAGAGGTGAGAAATAACAGACCTCAACCCTCTCTAAAAGTGCAAAGTTTCAAAAAGTTCAATGAATAGAAGATTGTTGGAGGGGGCAGAATAGATCTGGACAAGTAGAAGAAGTCTGGAGATAAATGTGAGACGGGAGGGACAGGCAGTAGAAACAAAAGTGAAACTAGAAAAGGAGTACTTGTGGCACCTTAGAGACTAACCAATTTATTTGAGCATGAGCTTTCGTGAGCTACAGCTCACGAAAGCTCATGCTCAAATAAATTGGTTAGTCTCTAAGGTGCCACAAGTACTCCTTTTCTTTTTGCGAATACAGACTAACACGGCTGTTCCTCTGAAAAGTGAAACTGTTTGAGCAGCGTATTCCAGAAGTCTTGAGGTCTTTCTGAGTATAGCCTTCATTGATTTGAGATCTACCATACCATTCTCTCACTAGAAGGGAAAATCTATAATGGCAACAGGCCATAAAAGAGACCCAGTTTGGAAATATTTTAATGAAGTTCCTCAACTTGTGGGTAAGACAGGCATGTGTGCAAAATGCAAACAGTGCAACAAATAAATGCAAGGCCTGGTTGCCCGAACGAAACAACATGATGAGAAGTGTTCCTTCTCAGGAGGAAGCTGCGTTGAAGATGATGAAAGGAACATGTCTCAACACGTAGGATCTTCAGGTTCGTGAACTTTTTTATTTCATACTTCTTTCTTAAGCACTGCCTATCTTCCTTCTGGACTAGTCTTGAATTCTCATGTTTGATCAAAAAATATAGTTGTTACTCTGTGGTACTATCATTTTAGATGCAGTTGTGATAAAAAATAAATAGCTGAAATAGGCAGATCTTCCTTGCACAATTTCACCTTTAAAGTAGTACTGAGTGTCAGTGAATGCAATGAGTAATACAAAATGAGCAGTACGGTAATAATAATTAAATAACTGCATTGACTTTTTTGTTTAGGAGAATCCATCCTCAACATACAAGATTCTGAAGACTATCCACCATCAAGATCACCATCATTTTCTATAGTTTCAGAGTTACCTGCCAATGATAGTGTTTCAGTCACATCATATATGTCACATAGCCACAGTAGCAAAAAGAAAAAAACCTCTCCATCATCCAGAAACAACCATTGATAAATTTGTGATAAGAACCAGCAGATTACAAAATGGGGTAATTGATAAAAAAATTGCCCAGTTTGTTTATGCAACAAACTCTCCTTTCCATATGATTGAGAACCCACACTTCATTAACATGGGTCAATCATTGAGACCAGGATACAGTCCACCCAATGGAGCAGATGTTGCAGGCAAATTGCTGGATAAAGTGTATGAAAGAGAAATTGAGGAGTGTGCAAAAGCTCTAGAGGGTGAAATTGTTAACCTGAGTTTTGATGGGTGGAGCAATGTCCACAATGATCTTGTTGTATGTGCTTGTGTGACAACAGAAAAAGGGAATGTCTTCCATACAGAAACAATTGATACATCAGGAAATGCACACAGAGCAGAATACTTACAAGTAGTAGCATTAAAAGCTCTAACAAACTGAAAAAATATTCAAATGTCTAGTACGCAGTTTGGTCACAGACAATGCTGCAAATGTATCAAAGATGAGAAGAAATTATTTAGAAGAGGGTGAAGAGAGTCCCAAGCTAATAACATATGGTTGCAGTGCTCATTTGAGGCACCTCCTAGCCAAAGACTTCAGTGTTCCAGAAATAAAGGATAATGTTGTTGAAATTGCAAAATACTTCCGAAACAACCACTTTGCAGTAGCTGCTCTGAAAAAAGTGGGAGGAACCAAGCTAACTCTCCCACAAGATGTGCGATGGAACTCAGTAGTGGACTGTTTTGAGCACTATATCAAGAACTGGCCTAATCTGATAACCGTTTGTGCACAAAATTGTGAAAAAATAGATGGCACTGTCACAGCCAAAGTTTCATAGGCTCATAGATACTAAGGTCAGAAGGGACCATTATGATCATCTAATCTGACCCCTTGCACAACACAGGCTACAGAATCTCACCCACCCACTCCTGCGATAAACCTCCCACCTATGTCTGAGCCATTGAAGTCCTCAAATCATGGTTTAAAGACTTCAAGGAGCAGAGAATGCTCCAGCAAGTGACCCGTGCCCCATGCTACAGAGGAAGGTGAAAAACCTCCAGGGCCTCTTCCAATCTGCCCTGGAGGAAAATTCCTTCCCGACCCCAAATATGGCAATCAGCTGAACCCTGAGCATATGGGCAAGATTCACCAGCCACATACCCAGGAAAGAATTCTCTGTAGTAACTCAGATCCCACCCCATCTAACATCCCATCACAGGCCGTTGGGCCCATTTACCATGAATATTTAAAGATCAATTAATTGCCAAAATCATATTATCCCATCATACCATCTTCTCCGTAAACTTATCAAGTATAATCTTAAAGCCAGATAGGTCTTTTGCTCCCACTGCTTCCCTTGGAAAGCTATTCCAAAACTTCACTCCTCTGATGGTTAGAAACTTTCATCTAATTTCAAGTCTAAACTTCCCAATGACCAGTTTATATCCATTTGTTCTTGTGTCCACATTGGTACTGATCTTAAATAATTCCTCTCCCTCTCTGTTATTTATCCCTCTGATATATTTATAAAGAGCAATCATATCTCCCCTCAACCTTCTTTTGGGTAGGCTAAACAAGCCAAGTTCCTCGAGTCTCCTTTCATAAGACAGGTTTTCCATTCCTCGGATCATCCTAGTAGCCCTTCTCTGTACCTGTTCCACTTTGAATTCATCCTTCTTAAACATGGGAGACCAGAACTGCACACAGTATTCCAGGTGAGGTCTCACCAGTGCCATGTATAACAGTACTAACACCTCCTTATCTCTACTGGAAATACCTCGCTTGATGCATCCCAAGACCGCATTAGCTTTTCTCACGCCATATCACATTGGCGGCTCATAGTCATCCTGTGGTCAACCAATACTCCAAGGTCCTTCCCCTCCTCCGTTACTTCTAATTGATGCATCCCCAGCTTATAAATAAAATTCTTGTTATTAATCCCTAAATGCATGACCTTACACTTCTCACTATTAAATTTCATCCTATTACTATTACTCCAGTTTACAAGGTCATCCAGATCTTCCTGTGTGATATCCCGGTCTCTCTCTAAATTGGCAATACCTCCCAGCTTTGTATCATCCGCAGACTTTATTAGCACACTCCCACTTTTTGTGCCAAGGTCAGTAATAAAAAATTAAATAAGATTGGTCCCAAAACCGATCCTTGAGGAACTCCACTGGTAACCTCCCTCCAGCCTGACAGTTCACCTTTCAGTAGGACCCACTGTAGTCTCCCTGTTAACCAATTCCTTATTCACCTTTCAATTTTCATATTGATCCCCATCTTTTCCAATTTAACTAATAATTCCCCATGTGGCACAGTATCAAACGCCTTACTGAAATCTAGGTAAATTAGATCCACTGAGTTTCCTTTGTCTAAAAAATCTGTTACTTTCTCAAAGAAGGAGATCAGGTTTGGCATGATCTACCTTTTGTAAAACCATGTTGTATTTTGTCCCATTTACCATTGACCTCAATGTCCTTAACTACTTTTTCCTTCAAAATTTTTTCCAAGACCTTGCATACTACAGATGTCAAACTAACAGGCCTGTAGTTACCCGGATCACTTTTTTTCCCTTTCTTAAAAATAGGAACTATGTTAGCAATTCTTCAGTCATACGGTACAACCCCTGAGTTTACAGATTCATTAAAAATTCTTGCTAAGGGGCTTGCAATTTCACGTGCCAATTCCTTTAATATTCTTGGATGAAGATTATCTGGGCCCCTCGATTTAGTCTCATTAACCTGTTAGAGTTTCGCTTCTACCTCAGATATGGTAATATCTACCTCCATATCCTCATTCCCATTTGTCATGCTACCATTATCCCTAAGATCCTCATTAGCCTTATTAAAGACTGAGGCAAAGTATTTGTTTAGATATTGGGCCATGCCTAGATTATCCTTAACCTCCACTTCATCCTCATTGTTTAGCGGTCTCACTTCTTCTTTCTTTGTTTTCTTCTTCTTTATATGGCTATAGACCCTTTAAGTATTGGTTTTAATTCCCTTTGCTAGGTCCAACAGTACTTGACTTTTAGCCTGTCTCTCTTTAACCCTACATGTTCTGACCTCAATAAAGTAGCTTACCTTGCTGATCCCTCCCATCTTCCTTCCCAGTTCTCAACAATGGGCTTAAGAGAAATGTTGAACACATGCTAAGTACCCTGAAGCCTATTTCTGTAGTCTTGAACAAAATGCAGGGAAATCTCTGTTTTATTACTGACGCTGTTGACATTTGGAAGGAACTGAGTGAGATCTTAAAACGAGAAATATGCAATGTCAGAGTTAAATTAAAAAGAAAAGGAGTACTTGTGGCACCTTAGAGACTAACCAATTTATTTGAGCATGAGCTTTCGTGAGCCACAGCTCACTTCATCAGATGTGTACCGTGGAAACTGCAGCAGACTTTATATACACACAGAGAATATGAAACAATACCTCCTCCCACCCCACTGTCCTGTTAAATTACAATCATTAAAAAAACAAATGGGACAAGCACTATCTCCAGCTCACTTTCTTGCAAATATTCTCACTACTCGGTACCAGGGTCAAACCTTAACTACTGAAGAAGAAGAGTTGGCTATGACATGGACATCCAGCAATCATCCCTCCATAATGCCAACTATAATAAACTTCAGAGCTGAGGGTCAACCATTCAAGAAATACATGTTTGCTGATGATGTTTTAAAAGAAAGTGAATTGGTGGAAGTCACTTAAGCACTTGGACTCAGAGACTGTTGAAGTGATAATCTCACTTTTAACAGCAGTAGCTTCTTCTGCTAGTGTAGGAGAATATTTTCTTCCTTTGGACTAATTCATTCCAAACTGAGAAATAATTTGGGACGTGTAAAAGCAGGAAAGCTTGTTTTTCTTTTTCAGCTTATGAACAAACAGGAAAATGAAGGTGAAGGTGACTCAGTTAGCTGCAGAAGCCAATATTTTAAGTTTCTCATGTTGACCTGGCTGACATAGCTGATTTAGTTTTTGTTGTCTTTTTTTTAAATACTTCATTTAACTATTTTAGTTAAAAACAATTTTAACAAAAACAAACTTGATTTTAAAAAGCTTGAATGTTTAACTAAATTCAAAATTCATATGCTTGTTTTGTTAAAATATGATATGTTTTCTGTTGAAGAAAAAAATCCCCAATACATAATATTGTTGTATTAGTTAAATAAAACAATTTAAATGTCTGTCTGGTGATGTTCTCCTCCTAATACAGCATGGCAAGAAAATCCTCCAAATATTAATGATTAACCTGTTGAATTGGAGATAGTTCACCTCCCAATGACTTCATAAATATCTGCTTCAATTACCTTTGGTAAATGAAATACCCAAACAATCATTCATTTTCTGATATAGCTGTAAAACTAATCTGAAAAGTTTTCAAAATAAATCATTTAAAAATGTATAGTGTGTACCTTCTAAAAATGAAACCGACATCTATCTCTGAGTTGTGAAGAATATGTATGAAGGTTATAACAACCGACAAGAATGCACTTTTATGTAGAAATCCATGATTAAATCGAGTCTTCCTGACTAGTGATTTAAATCAATTTGATTTAAATCAAATCCACCCTATTTTGTATAATGGATGGGTGGATAAAATAGTCAAAGCTAGAGGTTTTTTCAGAAGACTAGGGGTCTTTTTGCTGAAGCCTAATGTGATTAGCCAGTGGCATGCGACACAGATCCTCTGCATGGGCACAGGCGAAAGGAAGGCCTGCCCTCATCCATTGGTGGGATGAGGAAAGGAGTAATACACGACCAGCTGACAGTGAGCAATTCCAGGAGGCCTTCATCACCTGGTGCTCCTGGTGGCTTACTGTCCCTTCCCCTCCCCTTCAGGACCCAGTCTGTTGTGTGCACACAGCGCAGGCCATTGCTCAGCTGATGAGCTGATGAGGGTGTGACGAAGTTCCCTGTCCTCTGAAGTGGGGCATTTAGCTTGCTGCCTCCTCCTAATAAATTAGAACAAACGCTGGCTATGGGCTGACCTGATAGGCAGGCAGAGCCTGGAACCCCGCACAGTCCTGGCCTCATTAGAATGCTGATAATGATTATCATTTATCCTCTGACAAGCTCTTGGGCCTGTTTTTCCTCTGGAGAGTCATCCTCTGTCACAAGGGAGCTGCCTCTGTCTTCCACTGCAAGGAGGATCTGCATATCTCCAACTCAGAGGTCTCCCCTGCATAGGGAGCTGTGGCCACAGCTCTAATTCCCAGGATGGTTGCTCTTTCTCCTGGAGAAGGGTAGCAGAGTCCAGTGCTTAATTTGTGCCGGGGCTGAGCCCTGGCACCTCTGGGCTTGGCAGTTCAGAACCCCAGAACCTCTGGGCTTCCTGCATGAATTATGAAAGTTAAAAAAAGTTGTTTGAGTCCCATGCCAGGGCCCCCGCTCAGCCTCTTTCATTACAAATTAAGCACTGGTTGAGTCCATAGATCTGATCCCAAAGGTACAATCCTGGGCCTCTTCTACTAGAAGTAGAACTGGTAAAAAAAAAAAAAAAAAAGTAGGTTTCCCCCCCCAATGAAAAAGGGTTTTGACACCTAATAGAAAAATTTGGCTGTGATCAAATTTTTTTTATTTTACTGAAAGTTTCTTGGCAAAGGAAAACCAGTTTTGTTTAGTGTTGACTGAAAATGGTTGTTACTTCCATTTTTGAAAACTGAAAATAATTTGAAGGTTTGATTTTCAGATGGGGGGGGGGCGGAGTTCCTCTCCCTTCCCCACTCACACTTTTCCTGTGGGGAAGATTAAATGAAAAAGGAACAGGGCAGAAGTAACCCAAAAAACAAAAGGAAAATTTCAGCTCAAAAGAAATATTTTTGTTTAGCTTCACTTTACTTTTGGTCAGAAAATCAACAATTTCCACAAAATTTGGAAGGAAATGAATTCTTTCTTCGTTTCCGTCCAGATTTTTTGAAGAAACTACTGTGGATGCTTTGACCAACGCTCCTTGTGAGGTTTTTCCTTCCTGAGTTCAGAAGATGCTGCCTCCATTACTGAGCTGGTGTAATTCCTGATTGCTTGAGCTGATGCTCAGTTTACTGAGGCAGAAGACGTAGGCGGTGGGTAAAGAGGCCAGAGGAGGCTAAACCTCCCCAAACAGACCACCCCTGCCTTTGGAGCACTCCGCCGCTGAAAGGGTGAGCGCCCCAGCCATGGCCCCACCTGCACTCCTCCACCCTGAGGCCCCGCTCCAACTCATCTTCTCTCCGCTCCCCCCCGCCCGCCCAGGCTCTGCCTCTTCCCATCTCTGCTCTGCCCGCATGTGGGCCTTGTGGGAGGGGGTGAAGAGGTGTGCATGAGTGGGGGGATCAAGGGAGGGGGTGACGATCAGCAGGCGGGGAGGGCCCTGGAGAGGGGGTTGAGTGGGACTGGGGATGGAGCATGGGCAGCACTTTGGGGGGAAGGAGGCTGAGTGGGGGCGGGCCTTGGAGCAGGGCCATGGTCCAGGCACGTGCCACCTCCCCCAATGGAGGAGTCCCGTACCAACCCTGGAAGAAAGTGAAGAAGATTCTGGAGCCAGGGTAGAACTCTGGAGTCTGACAGTGTGATTGCTGTGATGATTTCCTAGCCTCATGGTTGCAGCTGTTGGAATCTCTCCGTCACATAGCTAATGTATTAGACACTGGGAGCACTAGGAACTGGACTGAAAAGCAGGACAGGGACTAAAATGGTTTGTTCAGTTTTCAGCTGTGAACTTCTTTTCTGGTTCATTCTGAGAGCTTGCCTCAAAATCCCTCTAAGGCACATGATTGCCACTCTGTGAGCCAACCTGCATGGGGCACCTAATGGAAATGCTAGTGGCACCCCCCTTCCAGAGACCAAACGCATCATCTCAGCAATGTAGCCACAGTCTCTCTGAGGGAGGTCCTGGAACGCTGCAGCACCAAGCCATCTGGTTGCACCCCATTATTAAGGGCAGTCGAGCTGGAAGGCAAAATATGATCCATCTCTCTGAATTATGGTCCCGTCATAGACCCTAGAACCACCCTAGAACCAGTGCTAGCAAAACCCGACAGGATCTTATTCCCCTGGTATAGCTGGGTGCACAACACACAGGGAATTAGCATATTTAATTAAAGGAGTACTTGTGGCACCTTAGAGACTAACCAATTTATTTGAGCATAAGCTTTCGTGAGCTACAGCTCACTTCATCACTTCACCTTAGTCTCTAAGGTGCCACAAGTACTCCTTTTCTTTTTGCGAATACAGACTAACACGGCTGTTACTCTGAAACCTGCCATATTTAATTAAAGTGCCTGATGAATGGCATTACATAGTTTCTTAATTAACATCTATGTCCTCAGATGATGGCTTTAAATTAAAGAGTTTTTTCAACATTTCCCCTTTTACTGTGCAGTTAGTACAACCTGGAAGACTTTCATTATTGTGGGGGCTGGGAAAAGCTAGATTTTCAGTCAGTCCTCAACACTGCAGCATGGAGATGGAAGAGCTGCAGTCCCAGCAGCTGTCTGCTTTAGGGAGCCATTTACATGATACTTTGGGTGAATGGCACACTCCTGTTACAAGGGGCTCTGCTAGCAGGGTGGGCACCAGCACTTCCCAAGCCTGTGAGTAAAAGGACGGGCAAACTGAAGCGTCCATTTTCTATGGACGTACTGTGATGAGCTGAGTCAGTGGGTATTCCTCTGCCAGACATCCGTGTGAGCGTGCACCAAAGTGAGGCATTAATTTGTCGTGGTACTGGTATTTTGCAGTAGTTTATGTATGGCTGTGTCCACAAAGGTCTATGTGATTTTCAGATACTTGAGAAGCTGGGATGGTCTGCTCTCCAAAGACCTCGTCACCTGTGGACAAACTGACAGACCGAGGTTACAGAAAGGGGGACAACAACCCGACAGTGTTGTAGGGCTTTTTGATTTCATAAACTGTTCAACTGAGGAGTGTAAGCTTAACAGTGCCCTGCGTGTTCTGTGGCTTTAGTACCTTCCAGTACATCCCTCTCTTTCAGGGCAAATGAGACTTTAGCTTGTAGGTCCAGTCCTAGCCTTGGTACCACTGGTAATCTTCTCAGGGGTCCCTTTGTGCCATGTCCTTGCTGGCTAGCTGTGTTAGTAGGTCCCATGCCCTTTGTTCAGCAGACCCTATCAGGGAGTGTCGGACTACAAGTCTCCACGCGTCAACCCAGAGGCCCTGTGTATCTGGCTCCTTCCACAGCGTAAGCCCAGGATGGGCCATGGCTCAGTTGTCTCTTCTGCCTGTGACAGAGCCTGTGCTGCAACCAGTGGCTGCTCCCCTCCCCCCGCCTCAACCTTCTTCCCTCCTCTCTGTGCCTGCCCTTGGCTGAACCTGCGCCCAGAACACCTGATGCCTGGCTCCCTAGACGTGGTCAGTTCCCTTCTCCTAGGTTCCCCTGCTCAGCCTGTACTCAGCCTTCTCCTAGGTTCCCCCTGTACTCAGCCTGTACTCCTCCACTATGTCCGTTCTCAGATGCATCTGTGTGCAGAGAGTGCTCTTTCTTAGGATCGAAGCAGGCAAACACTTGGTGATACTGATCATTCCCTTGTGTCCCAGCCCTCTGTGTTCTGGAAAGCCGGGCTCTGGTGCTTAGCCTGAAGAAATCCAGTGTCTTGGTTTAGCAGCTTTTGTAGTAATGCATCTCAAGCAAGTTTGATGCATAGTTGGACAGGTGAGTAAACATACTGTAATGAACCTGCCAGCTCATTGTGGGGCAGTTCTGCACCCAGCCAGCAAACAGCCCCTTAGTCTCCAAGATACGGCAGTGGAAAGTGCAAACTGAGGGCAGGAAGGCTGCCTGAGAGCAGGGGAGCAGCCTGGGAAGTGACTGGGATGGGAAAGCTGGGCAGCAGGTGACTTGCGGTTGGGACTGAGAGGCTGAGAGCTGAAGGAGAGACACTGCTTCTGGCATGGGCCAGTAATAGCCACAACAGGGGCACAGTGGGGCGGGATTACACAAGACCATTACCTGTGTACTACACTGCCCCTAGGGGCCTGGTTGGGGACTGCAGGCAGAAGCACAGTGAGGAGACTGTCACCTTTAAAACCCTGTACCATACTGCCCCTAGGGGCTGGGTTGGGAGCTGCCATTTAGATTTTTTTTGTTGTAATTGCTATACAGTTGTGCCCCAGGGCAGGGGTTCTCAGGAAAAAAAAATTTGGTGGCCTCAGAGTGCAGTCACCAACTCTTGCTGGTGGCTGCTCTCACACTTTTTCCTAAAACATGTAATTAGCTTTAGAAAAAACAAATAAATATGCACATATACACGTCCAAATAATTGTAATTAATTTATTGCTAGCTAGTAAGTCCGTTGTGAAAAGTGATATTAACAAACATACAAGTAGCACTTTTCACAGAAGACTTATTCAGCCCTGCCAAGCCTGGGGACTAATTAAGCCCTGGATGGGAGGCCAGGGGAGGCATGTGGGGCCAACAGGGAGGGAGAGGACTCCCTACTTTGGCCCCCCTCCCCGAGCCCAGGAGGCTGTGGCCTTAAGAAAGGTCCCTGGTGGTTGCATGCGGCCACAGTGGCCACATTTGAGAAATGCTGCCCTAGAGTATTTGCACCTTGTATTTCTGGCTCATCTAATAAAGGAATGTTATCTTCACAATGTGTGTTCAGGCCTGGGTTCTGGTAGAGCCTGGTGCTTGGAGCTTCTGCCATACTTGTCTCCAAGCTCCTGGTTCACCAGCATGCTATAGACATCAGAAGGGACTGGCATATAACCTCCTGCAATGGGTGATTATTATTATTATTATTTATTTGTATTACCATAGCACCTAAGAGCCCCAGGCATGGATCAGAGCCCCATTGTGCTAGGTGCTGTACAAAGCCAGAACAGAAAGACAGTCCCTGCCCCAGGGAGTTTATAATCTAGGTATAAGACAAGAGACAATAGTTCAGACAGACAGACGGGGGAGTACAAGTAAACAATGAAGCAGTATTGGTCAGCATGACAGGCAGCAGTCTCTGCACTACAACAGCCCCAGCATTCTCAAATGTTCCGTAGGCCTCATGGCAAAGGAGGGTTTTGGAGGAGGATAGGGAGGTGGCTTGGCGCTCCTCCCAAGTGTGAGGGGCAGCCTGACAGAAAGGTCTTATTTGAAAATGTACCAAAATGGTGATGGACGCCAGCATCATGGGCTAATCAGAGGCTTGAGAGCAAATGAGAGATGAGAGGTAGGGTGGGGAATGACCGTGAAGGGCCTTGGAAGTGAAGACAAGCAGCATATGTTTGATGCGATGGAGAAGAGGGAGCCAGTGGAGGAATTCAAGGAGAGGGGTGACACAGTCAAAGCAGTGGGCTAGGAAAATTATCTTTGCAGCTACATTCTGAATGGATCTGAGTGGGGCATGGTTGCATTTGCCTCTGCATGACTCTGGGGCACTTCCGTATTCATTATCATGCTGATTTTACTTTGGCCAGGTCGGATCCCATATGGAGCCAGGTACTGTCTGAAAGAATTGGCTTTGGGAAAGCAGGTTGTGTCGTTGCCTGAGCTGAGACATAGTACACACCTTTCGCAAGTGACTGCTGAACACAGCATGAAAGGGTTACATTGTGTTCTACTTTGGAGCCATCAGATCTAGGCTGCCGCTCCAGCTTCAATGAGTCCCTCCTGTGTCTCATCAGGCTTGCATCTAATACAGTCCTGTTGTCAAAATCAGACCAAGGGACTTGTACTAGCAGAATTCTTTGTTCAGAGTGGTTAGTCTTGGTGACGGAAGTAGAGCTGTCAACATTTTTTGACCAGAAATGAGCTGTGTTCTCCCCTCCACACCCCCCCCCCCCAAAAAAAAAAGACGTAAAAGTTTTTCATTTAATGCAAAATGTTTGCCTTTAAATTTTTTTTTGGAGGGGATGGGTAAATTTTATTAAAAACAATTACTTCAAATATCAAAATAATTGTTGCAATGTTTTGTTTACCGAAAGTTTGCTAAACAAAAGAAGTTAACAACCATTTTGATGTTTTTTGAGAATATTTTCCAAAAAAAATTTAAATTGGAAAAAAATTCAGGAAAAATACTCTGGGTATTCTAAATGGTTCTATTTCAAACCTTTGGAAATGAAGGGAATTTCAAAACATTAAAATTTTTCATGTACGTTTCCATTTCTTCACACCCGTTTAATTGCTCAATATTTTGACTTTGAATCTACCTTTCTGATGCCAGGAGCACCAGTGACCCTTTGTGTAACATTTGTTAAGACTGAGAAAAATTCATGTGGATGTTTTTACCATTTGCTTAAGATTTTTGCAGTTCCAGACTGAGTGAATTTGTCTGCTTGGGGCTTTTTTACATCTAGTGAGCTAACCAAAAATGTGGTTTCTGGCCTGGTTGAAGCTTAAAAATTAGCCTGACCTAGCTAGGTTGCTCAGGGCTGTGAAAAATTACATACCCTGAGCACCGTAGTTAGAACCAACCCAATCGCTGGTGCAGATGTCAGCGGCAGAATTCTTTAGCAGCCATAGTGTAGATATGCCCTCTATCATGCTCCAGTAATAAGTCCTGAATGTGCCATGTGATCCGATTCCTGTTTGTGGCACCCAAATACTACCTTTCTGGATGCATAGGAGTGGCTCAGGTCACAATGAAAGGAATAGTTTTTCCTTTGGGGAGCAGCCCAGTTCCTTTGAAAATGTCTGCCTATTCTAAGAATACTGAGGGGTTAGCCCCAGCTGCAGCTACCCATTGTGATGTTCCCTTGGTGTTATCTGGACTGGTGATCTGCTAGGTCACTCCAATCCTTGACTCTGGGAGCCAGCCTTACCCTGCTGTGCTGTGAGAATCCCCACTCCCGGGCTGTTCATGCACAGCCTCTGGCATGTAAGCTGCTCCCAGTTCTGTGAGTGAGCACGTTTGGTCAGTTTAAGGAATAGCTCCACTGCCACTTGTGACGTGTTGGTCAGAGCGAGCAGCACACTGGCCAGCAGTTCAGGATCCATTCCTGCAGCCTAAAAGAGGCAGGGCGCGCAGTACACAAACTGTTGAAAGATGGCGCCAAATGCGGATGGAAGCACAGGGTTTGCTGGGATGTGAAGCAAGGCATCATGGGGCATTGGCACTGGACCCAGAATGCCCCACGACCCCCTCCACCTTCCCACAAGTCTTAGCGGCAGAAGAGAAAGAGGGATAGCTGCTCAGTGTGCACCGCTCCAAATAGCGCCGCAAGTGCTGCAAGTGTGAACATGCTGTTGCGCAGGCAGCTGGCAGTGTGAACACACAACAGCGGTTTTCTTTCTGCACTCTCTGAGCGACGCTGTAACTGCCAGCTCTGTAACTTTGCCAGTGTAGATGTGCCCAGAGAGCATGGCAAACATCTCTCCCTTTTATCATGTCCTTTCTTCCCCCTTGGCTTTGCCCCGCCCCCCCCCCCCCCCCCCGCTTCAGAGTCAGGTGAGCATTACCTCATTGCAGTCCCAAACTGACCAAGGGAAGGGGGGTGACTCCCTCGAGAATCCAACAGATCCTTTGTTGCTGCCTAGGCCAGTGTCCTTTGTTCCTGTGAGGCTGGGCTGGGTTTGTCCCATATATGTCCTGATGAGGTGTGAACTGCCCCTCTGCTCTTAGAGAGTTTTGCCTGGGCTTGTCCTAAGCTATGAGGACACGTTTTCAGCCTGGTAACTATATACCTGAAATTACAACCTATAACATTACTATAACAACAATGCTCAGTGCATCATGAGCCTTCTGGAGACACCCGACTTGACGAACTTTGCATTGGATACCACACAATCATATTATAAGGATGAACATGGGGGTGCAGGCTGCTCCCCTGAGGTCCAGATTATCACACCCAAAGTTCCAGTTTTATCAACTGAAGTTCTAAACGGAATCCCAAGACTGAGCCCACAACTCAGATTCGAGTCTTCAGTTGATATTTTACATAGCCACAGCTACAGATCTAGGACACATGCCTTTCTTCTAACACCACTGTCCCCAAACCAGCCTTTATATTCACAAATTCTGTGACCCCCCGCCCCCCCCGCCTATGGACGGGTATTGAGAGCTGTATGACTTTAAAGGGATGCTCTGTTTTACTTCCCCCTAAGAATGTAAAGCAGAAGAATAATGGGCCCAGGCCTACGCCCCTTGACCCACAGGAATATTCTTATCAGTCAGTGGGTTGCTCTCTGCTGTGTGGGTGTACAAGGAGATGCCTGGGGTTAACATGAGCTTTTCTTGTCTCCTTTTTGTCTGTGATCTTTAAAAGAAAGTGAAGGGCCTGACTGTGAACTTCTACACCTAATCCCTTGTTCCTTCTTCTCTTGCAGTTGGGAAGACATCCCTGATCACAAGGTTTATGTATGACAGTTTTGACAATACATATCAGGTGAGACCCTTTTTCCATTTCTGGATCTGGAGTGACAGTAACCCCAATGCACCGCCTACTCCCTGTCAATCCCCAGTCATGTTCTGTGCACAGCGTCAGACCCACTTTGGAGCAGAAATAAGCTCTCTTTCTTCAGAGGTGGGAAATGGACATGTGAACACGGCCCACTTATGACTCCTCATATAGCCCGGCACTGAGATCTAGACTATAGCGCTGTTTATTTTCAATGGCGCCTACATATTTGCATCCAATTTTTTGTGCATGAATGAAATCAGCAGGGTCTGCTGGGGAACGCTTCTGCCTAGCAACCCAAAATGGGTGTAGTGGTGTGAGCACATGCACTTGTGTTGCAAACTGGCTACCAACGGGCTTTCCAGTGGTGAATGACGTGCATGCACTTCCGCTACTCTTTACATTCCCCATTCTCCGCAGTAGCTGGCATTGGCGCATTTTGCAACCATCATGACATAGTCAGTCTATACGTTTTGTGGAGTTCTCTAATTTATGCAGATAGTGTCTATAATTTCACAGGGATTGTTTTGAGTTCTAGGTGTGTAATGAGAAGTAAACTGTGTGATCGCCTCAGACTTTCCAAGTTCTACACTGATGCTGTTGCCAAAATGCAGGGGGCATGATTCTCTTCTTGCTTTGGTGTAAATTAGGAGTAACTCCACTGAAGTCAGTGTAAAGCTGAGGAGAATCAGGACTAAGTTCTTCATATCCTAACTCTGCTTTTACACTAGAGTCTTCCTGAATTAGCTTGGGACCCCAAAGACAGATTGGGTTTCTCTTTCCTTTCATTGTGCATTCAGGCAAAGGGATTTCTCAGCCTTTATTTCCTTTTCTTGTGTGTTGAACAACATCCCCCTGGGGCCAGTGAACAACATGTAATTCAATCTAGACTTCCCCTTTCACTGGCATCTCCACCTTTCCTGGGTTTGTTTCTCTCAGGAGGGATTTGCCCTTGGGGCAAGCAGTCGACCCAAGCTATATGAAATGTAGTTTAGCTGCAAGAGAATGGTATCGATCACAACGTGTGTCTGCTAGCAGCTTCCATTGCAGAGGAGCCAAAATGTGACCTTTCAAGCAATGCATGGCCTGAAAGCCCCATCTGCATGTGAACCCCATCAGAGGCATTTTCCTGTCTGTAGGTCTCCTCCTTCTCTGAGTATGCAGGTGTGAGCTGCCCTGATTGTGCACTTCGCCAAGGTATCTTGGCCCTGAAATGGAGGGTTCACCTTTGTTAGGGAGGAGTGACTGTGCCATTGATGGTGATGAAACCGTGGACAGCTCTCACGAGGGGCCAGACTCTGGTGCCCCTCTCGTGGTGACCGGTACTGTGCTCCATGGGTTCTCCGCGGAAGTCAATGGGACTGCTCAGCATGCATGTAACTCACTGGGTCAGTGTGCATCACACGTCCCCCTCTGTGCCTGATCCACAGAGCGAGCCTCTCTGTTGCCGCCCCAGGGAGAGAGCCCTGCTCCTTTGCATATGCAGGAGAGACTCAGGTCCTTGTGGTGGGGTCTCCCTGCTTTGCTAGGTTGGTCTGACCTCTGACACCCTCTGAGGAGGCAGGAAGTTGCCCAGCGATTGCTCCAAAACCCAGCTCTCTCCCAGCGCCCTGACTGGACAGGACCTCAGTGTCATTGCAAAGAACAGTCAGTGGGAGCAGATGTACCTCACTCAGTTACAAATGGCCTCGGCAGACCAGGTACAGCGGCTCCTGCCCTTTGGCTGTAGCTGGTTGGTATGTCTGGGGAAGGCTCGCAGGAGCCACATGCTCCAGCTGCTCTTTGGCTTGCCGCTGAAGTATCTGTGTTGTCCTATCTCAAGTGGCATCCATCAGCCCCATTTGCAGAAGAGCTGGCAGCAGGGACAAGATTTCCTGCTAGCCCTCCAGCCAGCTCGTGCTCAGAGGTCAGCTGCCTGTCTATCCCCAGCCAGGTTTCCAGAGGTAGGGCCTGCCTTCACAGCACAGCTGCTGATATGTGGAGTGGGAGTGTCACCCATTTTGCTCAGAGGGTCCCTGGTTTGATCCCCAGTGTGTCAGCTGCAGTGATGGTTATTGCACAAGGAGAGCAGATGCTGGCCCCACACGACTAGCATGGCCTAACCCAAAGGGAGTCAGTCAGGGCAGAGAAGCAATCATCCCAGGAACAGCTGGAGAGCCCTTAAGGAGCAGGACATAGGTGTTAGATGTCGCAGAGCCACCCAAGAGGTGGGGAAGCCCTGCAGCTGGACTGAAGGAACTGTCTGGGAGAACCAGAGCAATCCAGGTAGCACAGTGCAACTGGAAAGCTGCCTGGAGTCCAGAGCAGCTGGGGGTTCCCTTGGGGTCATGGAATCCCCCAGTGGTGCTCCACCCATCATTGGTCCTGTAGTTAATCTGTGCTATGCCAGGGGCCAGTCTGGTCCCCACCCTACCCCAGGATCAAGGGAGCGGAAAGATGGCTTGGAACTGCACTGAAGGTGGGTCCAGCCCCTCTGAGGATTCTGTCCTCTGTGTTCTCTCAGTTGCTGGTTGGTCCACTGTGAACCACGCTGGGTTAAGATCTGTACATAAAATAACAGCCACCCAATGCCAAGTGACAGGATCCTGTACCGAGCCCAGTTTCCCTGTGCTAATGAAGAGAACAGACATTTCCTAAATGGCATTTATTGACCTGGGGCTCTGAGGGGCAAGAACTGCTGTATCTATGGGACTGTGTTTGGGAGCAGGATTGCTGAGTGTCTGGAGAAGTCTCTCTGTGCAGACGAGAAGGGAGGATGCTGAAACAAAGAAACCAGAGGAGAGGTGTGACAGACCCCTGGGTACAACCTGGAACTGTGGGACCGCTATGCTGCCTTTACTCTCTAGCCTGGGCTGTCTCTTACAGTGCTATGCCAGTGACAAGCAGCAGACCCTTCCAGGTGCTGTTATCACTCATCCAACAACATGCAGAGACACACCAAGCTAAATTGCATGAATGCTCTCTAAGCCACTCATGAATTATACACAGGGAAACACCAGCAAATCCCCCCAGCCTTGCACCCCAGGAATGTACCAATTTTATACTGCTCAAGACCTTCTCTTGAACAATGCAAGCTCACTAATTAGTTTGCTACTTCATTAGAGGATAGTGTACATGCACCAGCCTTTGTAACCTAAGTAGATCCCCCCAAGCACTTAGGACAAACTCACTGGTTCAGATTAAAATACGTTTATTAACTACAGAAAGATAGATTTTAAGTGATTATAAGAGGTAGGGATAAAGGTCAGAGAATGTTACATAAGAAATAGAAAGTAAACACGCATTCTAAATTTTAAACTTTGTCATACCAAGCAAGAGTTGAATCAAGCAGTTTTTCTCACCCCACTAAGCATTGTAAGCAGTTCACAGATTTTAATACACAGGCAGAATTCTCTGCTTAGCCTGGGACCAATCTCCCCAGTTCAGTGTCTTTTTCTTCCAAAATTTCATGTTGCCTTCAGAATAGGTGGGGGAGGAGAGAATCTCATGGTGCCACTGTCCTTTATTTCATACCCTCAGTTCATGTGCCTGGAAAAATACTGGCTCAAACATGGAGTCAAGCATCACATGTCCCGAGGCCTTCCTGAGTCACAGAGTTAAGCAAGTGCCATTGTGTGTAGCTGGAGCAAGTGCTTTTATTGAATTGTATCTCTCTTGTTTACAATTCCCCTGCTGGTCAATGGCTGGTCACTGGGTGTGGGTCACCTCGTTTGAGACTCACAACCTATTTCAAATAACAACCATATACCAAAATCTCGTAACTCTATATCCAATAATGATATACATATTTGTAGAGAACAATGAGTTTCATCAGATCATGACCTTACAAGGCATTTTTTGTACAAAATATCAGAACCATATATAAGTGGTGAGTGAATGTGGGAGTTACAGGGCACTGTCTTGAGGTACAGTGCATCACAGGACGTCACTGTCCATATTTGCTGAGTCCCCACTTCCCTCCCTTCTTTGCTGATTGTTCTTAATCCCTGACCTGGAGGGCACCCCTTCACCTCCTCAGATTAGAAGGGGTTCCCAGTGGGGCCAAGACCCAGTATGCTCACAACATGTAGTTTGAAAGAGGTTATGCCTTTTAATTGAGAGAAAAAGGACCAGTGACATTTGGCAGCCATTTCCTCAGTGATGTTGGGATCCCAGGGCCACCTGATCTAATCAGTGTTGCAATTGATTGAGGTGAACAAACAGCTCTTTCACCTTTTACAAGCAATTAAATAATACATCAAAAGAGAGGCATAGTCTGCACAGGCTGTATTAATTTGTGTATTAAAGGCTCCCTCACGTCCATTATGGCCACGCTGGATTCTGCAAACACAAGCAATAGCTCTGCTCGGTAAATATTTGATTGCTGCTGTCCCGAGTTAAATAGTTTGATGACTTCTACTTCTCTTCTGACTGTCCCAATTAGGGAGAGAAGTACAGTCAGTTTCACACTGCAAAGCACTGTGGGTAAAGGAAGGATAACAGTTACCAAGGCACGCAGCACTTCCAAAATGCCCTTGCCTGCTCCAAGATGGCTGCCGATGGTAATGTTTGCTGGTCAGCCATTCCCACCAGTTCCACGGCAATTCACCACATTGCCAGTGGCGGCAAGTGCCAGTGATGGGCCCAAGCATTTGATTTATATCCAAGTGGCTGCAAGTTTAACAATAGGCAGGATCGTTCCTAAAAGTGATCCATCCCGGCAGCAGTGAGAGGGGTGAGGACAACAGCTTCCCCCCGGCTGGTTCCCTTTTGATGTTTACATCCAGAGTAAACTGCTGATCTGAAGCCTGTCTCATGCCAACCCAGGCCTTTATGGGCCTTTGTAATCCCAAGGCCTGCAGCCACTATTGCATGCAGGAGCCCCACACCTCCCCACAAGCACTAAATCCAAGCACAAGGTGGGTTGATATCTGATTTTCTGGGAAAGGCCTTTGTCCCCCTTTCTCAACCTCAGCAGACAAGTGAGCTCTAAACACCCCCCACACTCGTTAATGCCCAGAGCGGTGATCCCGTGAAATAATGGTATCATCACTCTCTCCCCCGTCCCTGCCTGAGCACATGGGAGCTGAGCCCCAGCCCCTTTCCAGGGTGCGCCTGTGTACCTTGAAGGACTCGGAGAGCAGCAGGGGTCAGGAAGTCCCAGCTAGCACATCCTGAGAGACACCAGTGGGAGAGGCAGGGTCCCAGTGCCCTCACCCTCCCCAAGCACATGGAGATGGAGCCCTGTGTGGCTGCTTGCTGGGAGAGGGGTGGAAATCTGAGGGCAGGGGGAGGCAAGGGCTGCAGGAGGAGAAGCCTCCTCCATACACACAAACACCTTCCCAAGAAAGAGCCAGCTGTGATGATTGGGAGGCAGTGTGTGGCCCACAACCTGGACAAGGGGAACGGAGCATGGGCTAATGCTGAAATACAGATATTTAAATACACGACTTTCCCTTGTTATCCAGTGGAATAAAATTGTCAATAAGCAGGCAAGAGTGGAGATTTACTGCTATTGAAATAAATCAAAGGCAAAATACAAGGAAATTTGGGGATTGGTCCTGCTTTGAGCAGGGGGTTGGACTAGATGACCTCCTGAGGTCCCTTCCAACCCTGATATTCTATGATTCTATGAAAGGAACTGGGCAGTGGAACTTATAATAAGAGAAAAAGAACTAAAAGAAATCCAGTTGCATCTGACTCTGCCCCAGATCCTCACATGCATTTAGGTGTCTAATTCCCTTTGAAGTCCCTCCTCCTCCTCCATTCTCATTGCGTGTTGAACCCACTTGTTATGTTCTGTCTTCATCTTAGCCTGGAAGCGTTTGGGGGCAGGAACTGTCTCTCACCATGCATTTGTGGGGCCCTTGACCCTGATTGCGGCCTCAAGGCACTGCTGAAATACCAGCGGTAATATCACCCTCACACCTAGGAGATTGTGCCTGCTCTGTGCAAAGTCCAAGAGGATCCCCCTCAGACTGGCATCAGCAACAGACCCTGGTGCCCCATTCATAATCCTGTCCTAGCAAGAAGGATGGAGCCTGCTGCTACCCGACCCGCCGCTAAACACAGGGAGAGTAGAAGGTGGCCTGTTTCCTCGCGACCTATCAGCCAATCTCAGCAAATTTTAGAGGCACTGGGACTGACCAGTGAAGATGGACTAACTGCCATTGGCTGCTGGGCCCTGCAGCACCTTCCACTGGTGGGGTCCATCTTACCAGCCCCACCCTGCAAACCAGCAGCAGTTTATAAAGGTAAGTCACCCTCTCCTCTGATTGCCTATGAAAATGTGTTTCTGGGCCGTTTTGAAAAATCATCTTGGTGCAGTTGCTGCTGCCCCACCAGCTGGGCTGTCTGCTGAATCAGCACCCCCAAAACAACGTTCCTTCCCCGCTACTGGAGCAAGGAGTGCACTTTGGAAAGACTCACGGGGCAGTGCCCAGTCCTCACTGGACTATGGCCTCTGTCAGAGCTGCCCTTTCATTCGAAATAGGGAATTTCAAAGGAAATGACAATAAGGGAAGGTAGGAAGGTGCTTCGCTGCTCTTCCCTTCTTCAAGTCAGACAGCTGAGGCAATACACTCAGAAACTCTGGTTGGGACTTTCCAAAGGCACCTAAGGGAGTTAGGTACTCATAGGTCTTGTCTACCCAGGGACACGCAGGTAAGTTTATCCAAATTGATGAACCATGTGAATTGAAAGTGGATTTGTAAAACCACATTAAACCCCTGGGTGGGTGCTCTGATTCAGAATTAAAGAGGCCTTAATTCGATTTAGTTTAGTTCACTTCAGAAGTGAATTAAGCTAAATCAACTTCAGGCCACTTTAATTCTGAATTAGTGTTCACACTGGGGTTTAACGAGGTTCAACTAATCCACTTGGACAGTTAATTTAGATTAACTTTCCTGAGTGTCCCCATGTAGATAAGCCCTTAGGCTCCTTTCTAAATGCCAGCCTCCATGATTGGCTGGCTGCAGCCCCATACTGTTCACATCCTGCATCCCTGTAGTAGGTGATCGGAGAGACACGGCCATCAGAATGTAGGACAAGGGGAAGGAACGTTTTCTCTAAGGTTTAGCAAATGGTCAAATTACCTAAAGTTCCCCATTTCACACACTATTCTTCTGTTGTTTCTTTTTTGGTGCCTTGCGCTAAGACAATTATAGCTTCTGCAGCCAGGCCTGAACTGATGGATCTGGACTTCTCATTCAGTCTTGTACTTGTCATACGAGAGCTTGGATTTCTGTGTCTGCGGACTCTTATGCTCAGGCTGAACAGCAGACATCGTCCATGTTAACTGACCTGTTTCTATCGGTGACAGCAGTTCTCAAAGCGGGGCTGGCCACATGGGTGCCAGTTCTCTTTAATGCCAGCTGATAAATCACATTCACTTATACTAACAAACACAGGAAGGCCTCCCTTTTCAAAATCAGCTAGTGATATTTGGGTGTCCAACTTGATTCTCAGAGTGGGAGTGCTATCTGGCCCAACCCAACAGACCTAGCACCAGTCCATTTACAGCTGCTGACACATGGCTTGTGGGGACTGTTTGCTGAGCGCTGTGAGAAGCACTCCGATCATAGACCCATAGGGTTAGAAGGGACCGCAAGGATCATCTAATCTAACTCCCTGCCAAGATGCAGGATTTGTTGGGTCTAAACCATCCAAGACAAGTGGCTATCCAGCCTCCTTTTGAAAACCTCCAGTGAAGGAGCTTCCACAACCTCCCTAGTCATCTGTTCCATTGACCTACTGTTCTTACAGTTAGGAAGTTTTCTCTGAGATTCAATCTAAATCTGCTGTGCTGTAGTTTGAATGCATTGCCTCTTGTCCAGCCCTCTGTGGCAAGAGAGAACAACTTTTCTCTATCTTTTTTATGGCAGCCTTTGAAGTATTTGATGACTGCTATCATGTCCCTTGGCAATCTCCTCTTTTCCAAACTAAACATACCCCGTTCCTTCAGACTTTGCCCATATGGCTTGCATTCCATCCCTTTGATTATCTTTGTTGCTCGCCTCTGGATCCTTTCCAGTTTCTCTCCATCCTTTCTATGCATTGGTGACCAAAATTGGACAGTACTCCAGCTGAGGCCTAACCAGCGCTGAGTAGAGCGGTACTATCACCTCCCGTGATTTGCATGCTATGCCTCCGTTAATGCAACTTAAAATTGCATTTGCTTTTTTTGCAGCAGTATCACAGTGTTGACTCATTTCAAGGTTGTGATCCACCACAACTCCCAGATCCTTCTCAGCAGTGCTGCTGCCAAGCCAGTTCTCCCCCATTCTGTATTTGTGCATAAATACATCACAATTCATTTTGATTTCTTCCAAAGGAAAGCATCCAGTGTAAAATTATTTATACTGGCTTACAGGACTCATGTTCTCCTAGACTGGCTCATCTATATGAGGAGGTATAATCATGGTTGGGGGGGCATAAATCATGACAACAGCATTGTTTAGGGTTGCATGCGTGTTTCCCATTCTAGGGGCCTGAATTTTCAAACAAGAAACTACAGATGTGCTAAAGTGGGGCTCTGTGATGGAGGCTGGTTGCAGCCATAGTTATCACCTGTCAGGGAGATATCCTTAATCCTGCCTCAGCCTGGGGGAGGGACCAGATGACCTCTTGAGGACCTTTCCAGCCCTACATTTCTATCTAGGATGGGACCACTACAGCCTTCTAGTGAGTCAACTGAATCCGCCTCCTGATAAATGGCACTCCCCAACTTGTCCCCAAAATAGGATGACTGCCAGGGAAGAGATTAGGCACAGTCCATTCCAGCGTCTCCAAACACTAGAGAAATGGGCTGACCACTCCATTTGAAGAGTGTGGGTGATGGGCAGCCTACCCACAATCCTTAATGCACAGGTTCCTGTTGGCCTGCTTCTCTGTTCCACCAGAACTGAGGTAGCCCTGCTCACATGACTCCCATTTGTCATGATCTGCAGGATGCCTAGTTTTAAAAGCAGTTCATTAAGTCGAGGTGCCCATCCCTCAGCGTAACATGTTCCACGTCCTAGGAGCCTCCAGCCACAGGAATGATCCCTTAACCATTCTCTCACCTCTCCGTTAAGGGGACTGCACTGTGCGGCACCAGCCTGCTAGGTACTCGGGGCTGTCTGGCAATGGGTCTTGCCACCTAACGTGCCCTCTGGGCATCCCCAGACTCGGGTCCTCATTCTGACCTATGTGCATCACTCTGATCTCATTCCCTGTCCTTTCACACCGTCTTCCAATACCTCATGCTCTGCACTCTGCAGCAGCAGTAGTGTCCAAGGTGCGGTCTAGTGTTCCTCTTTCCGGGGGCTTGTCACTGCCTCTCTCCAGCCTTCTCTCTCACCCCCTCTCTCCCTTCCCCCCCACACCAGCATGTTGGAGGGATATAATTGCTTTGTCCAGCTCTCTTCATCCCTGGCCCTGCCTCTCCACCCCCATCCCCTTTGTTCTCAAGTCAGCAGCAGTGCTTAAGTGATATATATTTAAGTGCCTCTGAGCTTCAGAGCATTGAAACTAGGTTACTTGCCTCTCTGCGCGGGGAATGGTCAGATATACAGCTAATCACATGACTGGCTCCATTGCTTTTATCTCTTAAGTCCCACTTCATCCCCTATCAATAATTTAAAGGGGGGAGGAGCAATGAAGGGGCTCAGAATCACAGGCACCAGCTTCCTCCTTTCCCTGAGAGTGCTCAACCCCCCTCATCCCCAGGCCCTGCCCCCATTCCACCTCTTCCTACCCCCACCTCACTCCCATTCTACCTCTTCCCGTGCCCGCTCCACTGCCTCTTCCTGTCCAGTTCCACCCCCGAGGCCCTGCCTTCACACCAACCCTTCACTAGGTTTGCCAACTATCTAGTCACACAAAACCAAACACCCTAGCCCTGCCCCTGCCCCCCACTCACTACATTCCCCCTCCCTTGGTGGCTTGCTCTCTCCCACCCTCACTCACTTTCACTGGGCTGGGGCAGGGGGTTGGGGTGTGGGAGAGGTTGAGGGCTCTGGGCTGGGGGTCCAGGCACTGGGGTGGAGCCAGGGATGAGAGGTTTGCAGTGCAGGAGGGGGCTCCAGGCTGGGAGGTGGGGCCAAGGGATTTGGAGTGCTGGAGGGGGCCGTGAGTTGAGGAAGGGGGTTGGGGTGCAGGAGGGTGTGGGGGCCCTGGGCTGGGGGTGCGGGCACTGGGGTGGGGCTGGGGATGAGAGGTTTGGGGTGCAGGAGGGTGCTCTGGGTTTGGGCGGGGCTCAGGGGTGGGGCAGGGGGTTGGGGCTTTGCGTTGGGACAGGGGCTCCTCTGGCACAGCGGGGGGGCTAAGGCAGGCTGTCTGCCTGTCCTGGCACCATGCTGCATGCACCCTGGAAGTGGCCAGCAGGTCCGGGTTCTAGGTGGGGGGCCAGGAGGCTTCAGGCACTGCTCCCACCCACTGGCACTGCCCCCCTCCAGCTCCCATTGGCCAGTTCCTGGCCAATGGGAGTGCAGAGCCGGTGCTTGGGGTGGGGGCAGCACGCAGAGCCCCATGGCTCCTCCACCTAGAAGCCAGACCTGCTGGCTGCTTCCGGAGAACAGCGCAGTGCCAGCCAGGATAGGTAGCGACTAGCCTGCCTTAGTGCTGGTGCTGACCCGAGTTCCCAGGGTCCCTTTTCGACAGGGTGTTCTGGTCAAAAACCAGACACCTGGTCACCCTACCCTTCACTAGAGGCCCCACTCCTGAGCTTCCTCTTCCCCCGAAGACCCTGTCCCCTGCTCCCTCCTCTCCACCCCTTCCCCCCATTGCTTGCCCTTACGACCAGTAAAAAGTGGGGGGGCATGGCTCCCTGGTCCCCTCTGTTCTGGCACCCCTGCTTTGCCATCATCCACGAACTATGCACATGGGAACATTTTCAATCCAACACCGGCACTTGTACAGTTGTGGTGGGAAGGCTTTTGTGTCAAAGGAAGTGGGCCCAGACCTGGTAGACGGGATCAGGAAACTAATTGGAACCTGGCTATCATCAAATGATTTGTATTTTAAAGAGAAAAGAGCTTTCTGTGATCAGGATTTAAATTCAGTGTTGTGTCATTTATACAGCCAGATATAGACTCAGAGTGCAGTTCACAACAGTGAATTAGAGGAAGTTTGTCTGTTCACCCTTCCCCATCTACTGTATGTATGCGATGCTGCCATATGGGTGTTTTCTGTATAGAACTGTGTCCTTTTGTGCCTTCACAGAGTGAGTTCTTCACAGTAGAGGCCACTTTATTTGGTGCCATACACCTCGGGATAGTAATTCCATGCTCTAATAATAAGAATATAGCAGTAGGGATATATTACTGACCACTTGACCAGGATGGTGATAGTGACTATGCTCAGGGAGATTAGAGAGGCTATAAAAAAACTCAATCACACTGGGGGATTTCAACTATCCCCATACTGACTGGGTACCTGTCACCTCAGGATGGGATGCAGAGATAAAGTTTCTTGACACCTTAAATGACTGCTTCTTGGAGCAGCTAGTCCTGAAACCCACAAAAGGAGAGGCAATTCTTGAATTAGTCCTAAGTGAAGCACAGGATTAGGTCCAAGAGGTGAATATGGTAATAGTGACCATAATGTAATTAAATTTAACATCCCTGTGACAGGGAAAACATCACAGCAGCCCAACACCGTAGCATTTAATTTCAGAAAGGGGGACTACACAAAAATGAGGAAGTTAGTTAAACAGAAATTAAAAGGTACAGTGCCAAAAGTGAAAGTTAAATCCTAGTGAGGAAAATAGAAAGGAACATAAACACTGGCAAATGAACTGTAAAAATATAATTAGGAAGGCCAAAAAAGAATTTGAGGAACAACTAGCCAAAGACTCAAAAAGTAATAGCAAAATTTTTTTTTGTTAAGTACATCAGAAGCAGAAAGCTTGCTAAACAACCAGTGAGGCCCCTGGACAATCGAGATGCTAAAGGAGCTCTCAAGGACAATATGGCCATTGCAGAGAAACTAAATGAATTCTTTGCATCAGTCTTCACGGCTGAGGATGTGAGGGAGATTCCCAAACCTGAGTCATTCTTTTTAGGTGACAAATCTGAGGAACTGTCCCAGATTGAGGTGTCATTAGAGGAGGTTTTGGAACAAATTGATAAACTAAATAGTAATAAATCACCAGGACCAGATGATATTTACCCAAGAGTTCTGAATGAACTCAAATGTGAATTGCAGAACTACTAACTGTAGTTTGTAACCAATCATTTAAATCAGCTTCTGTACCAAATGACTGGAGGATAGCTAATGTGACACCAATTTTTAAAAAGGGCTCCAGAGGTGACCCCAGCAATTACAGGCCAGTAAGCCTGACTTCCGTACTGGGCAAACTGGTTGAAACTATAGTAAAGAACAAAATTGTCAGATACATAGATGAACATAATTTGTTGGGGAAGAGTCAACATGGTTTTTGTAAAGGGAAACCATGCCTTATAAATCTACTAGAATTCTTTGAGGGCATCAACAAGCATGTGGACAATGGGGATCCAGTGTATATAGTGTACTTAGATTTTCAGAAAGCCTTTGACAAGGTCCCTGACCAAAGGCTTTTAAGCAAAGTAAGCTGTCATGGACAAGAGGAAAGGCTCTCTCATGGATTGGTAACTGATTAAAAGATAGGAAACAAAGAATAGGAATAAATGGTCAGTTTTCAGAATGGGGAGAGGGAAACAGTGGTGACCCCTATGTACTGGGACCATAAAATCATAGAAGATTAGGGTTGGAAGAGACCTCAGGAGATCATCTAGTCCAATCCCCTGCTCAAAGCAGGACCAACACTAACTAAATCATCCCAGCCAGGGCTTTGTCAAGCTGGGCCTTAAAAACCTCTATGGATGGAGATTCCACCACCTCCCTAGGTAACCCATTCCAGTGCTTCACCACCCTCCTAGTGAAATAATGTTTCCGAATATCCAACCTAGACCTCCCCCACAGCAACTTGAGACCATTGCTCCTTGTTCTGTCATCTGCCAACACTGAGAACAGCCAAGCTCCATCCTCTTTGGAACCCCCCTTCAGATAGTTGGAACCCCTCAATCTTCTCTTCTACAGACTAAACAAGTCCAGTTCTCTCAGCCTCTCCTCGCGTCATGTGCCCCAGCCCCCAGTCATTTTCGTTGCCCTCCACTGCACTCTCTCCAATTTGTCCACATCCTTTCTGTAGTGGGGTGCCCCAAACTGGATGCAATACTCCAGATGTGGCCTCACCAGTGCTGAATAGAAGGGAATAATCACTTCCCTCAATCTGCTGGCAATGCTCCTACTAATGCAACCCAATATGACCAGTCCTATTCAACATATTCATAAATGATCTGGAAAAAGGGGTAAACAGTGAGGTGGCAAAATTTGCAGATGATACAAAACTACTCAAGATAGTTAAGTACAAAGCAGACTGTGAAGACTTATAAAGTGATCTCACAAAACTAGGTGACTGGGCAACAAAATGGTAGATGAAATTCAATATTGGTAAATGCAGAGTAATGCACATTGAAAAATATAATCCCAACTGTACATATAAAATGATGGTGTCTACATTAGCTGTTACCACTTAAGAAAGAGTGTGACATTGCACTCTATATGATTTTATGAAAATATGCTAATGAGTGTGAATATAATGTAATTAGAATATGCTTCATGCAAAAGGTCTCTTGTAAATTATCATTACAAAGTTTATAATCTACTGAGTGTGGTCATCCTCTTTATATAAATGTATCACTCTTGTATCTGAAACTAGAAATATGAAATATAACCCTGAGGTCCTATTGTAGTTATGCAAAGTGTGGGCTATTAATGATGGTTTGGAATCTTGATGGCTCCCATCAACCAAGACAACTGTAGATGGCTCTGTTTGCTTGAAGGCCTTCTTTTCAGGCTGGGAGGAATGAGGGCTTGGGGTCTCACAGGACATGTGATCATGTCACCTGAACTGGAATCCATCTTCAACCTGGCTCTTTTCCATTTAGAAGGAGGGGTGGGAACCCAGAGAGGGACAAAGGATTCCTGCCTTGTGCAAAAGCTATATAAGGGGGTGGAACAGAACGAAGGGGGCTGAAGTCATGAGAGATCTCCTAGCTACCACCTGAGCTGGACCAAGGGCTGTACCAGGGGAAAGGATTGTGCCCAGACTAGGAAGGCGTCCAGTCTGAGAAAGAAACTTATTGAAACATCTCTGAGGGTGAGATTTACCTGTATTCAGTTTTATTACTGTATTAGGTTTAGACTTGTTTGTTTTATTTTATTTTGCTTGGTAATTCACTTTGTTGTGTCTGTTATTACTTGGAACCACTTAAATCCTACTTTTTGGATTTAATAAAATCACTTTTTACTTATTAATTAACCCAGAGTATGTATTAATACTGGGGGGGGGGGGAGGGGTTGGGCAAACAGCTGTGCATCTCTCTCTATCAGTGTTATAGAGGGCGAACAATTTATGAGTTTACCCTGTATAAGCTTTATACACGGTTAAACGGATTCATTTGGGGTTTGGACCCCATTGGGAGTTTGGTACCTGAGTGCTAGAGACAGAAACACTTCTTAAGCTGTTTTCAGTTTATCCTGAAGCTTTTGAGGGACGTGGTTCAGACCTGGGGCTGAGTTTGTAGCAGGTTAGCGTGTCTGGCTCAAACTGGGCAGGGCACTGAAGTCCCAAGCTGCCAGGGAAAATGGGCTCAGAGGTAGTCTCAGCACATCAGTTGGCAGTTCCCAAGGGGTTTTCTGTGATCCAACCCGTCACAGAGAGAGCTTGGAGTCATTGTGGATAGTTCTCTGAAAACATCCACTCATTGTGCAGCGGCAGTCAAAAAAAGTGAACAGAATGTTGGGAAACATTAAGAAAAGTATAGATAATAAGAGAAAAAATATCATATTGCCTCTATATAAATCTATGGCATGCCCACATCTTGAATACTGTGTGCAGATGTGGTCGCCCCATCTCAAAAAAGATGTATTGGAATTGGAAAAGGTTCAGAAAAGGGCAACAAAAATTATTAGGGGTATGGAACAGCTTCCATATGACTGGGACTTTTCAGCTTGGAAAAGAGACAGTTTAAGGGGGAATATGATAGACGTCTATAAAATCATGACTGGTGTGGAGAAAGTAAATAAGGAAGTGTTATTTACTCCTTTTCATAACACAAGAACTAGGGATCACCAAATTAAATTATTAGGGAGCAGGTTGAAAACAAACAAAAGGAAGTATTTTTTCCACACAACACACAGTTAACCTGTGGAACTCCTTGCCAGAGGATGTTGTGAAGGCCAAGACTATAACAGGGTTCAAAAAAGAACTAAATCAGTTCATGGAAGATAGGTCCATCACTGGCTATTAGCCAGGATGGGCAGGGATAGTGACCCTAGCCTCTGTTTGCCAGAAGCTGGGAATGGGCAACAGGGGACGGATCACTTGATAATTACCTGTTCTGTTCATTCCCTCTGGGGCTCCTGGCATTGGCCACTGTTGGAAGACAGGATACTGGGCTAGATGGACCTTTGGTCTGACCCAGTATGGCCATTCTTATGTTCTCTCATTTCCTGTCTCCCTCTCTTACAGGCTACAATCGGAATCGACTTCTTATCAAAAACCATGTACTTGGAAGATCGGACAGTAAGTGGCAGATGCTGCTGAATTGCTGACCATGCCAAAAGAAGTTCTGTGCAGACCCTTTGGAAGAGGGAGCCACTAGCTATAATCCCTTCTATGCTGTCCAAACCTACCCCAGCAAATACCCCAGCTGGGCGCCTCCCTTTCGCCTCGTGCTGCCAATTATTGACTTTCACAGATCGCTTCACCCACAGTTAGGGTACTTAAGGGGACTGAAATCCCCTTTCCTGCCTCCATACACAGTAACTTCCCCCATGTGGCTTCGCTGCTGACCTTCTCCATCCCATCCTAGGAGGTCACCTCGCTGGTAGAGGGGTTCAAGGATAGCTGCATACCAGAATGACAGTTGTTGCCTCCCTTGAGCAGAGAGGGAGAGTTGGGTTGGGATGAAGGTTGGACATTTCCAACAAGAACTGACCTCAAAGTACCAAAGCCCTAGGCCATCCAAGTCATCAGGAACCCACAGACACACAACTGTGCTGAAGGAGTCTGATTGATTGACACACTTACACCAAACACTCCAAAGGAGGGAACTTTGGCACAACAGCCAACTCTGTCCCAGCCCTGCATATAGAGCCTAGAGATCCCCATCTCCACTGCCCTTCTGCTCCCCTCCACCTCATGGAGGCCCTGACCTTGTGTGAACAGGGTTCTCTCCCCATATACACATATACACATGCCACAGCCCATGAAAGTGTTTGGAACAATCACAGCCCTCGTATGGGGGGGAGAAAGGGCAGCTCCCTCCATGAGGCGCCAGGGGTACAAATTGCCACACAGGGGGATGGAGAGGCAATTATATGGCCCTGCTTCCTCTCTTCCACGCTGGCTGGCTGCTCCGGGCAGGGGCATGGGGAAGTGTGTGCGTTCCTGGGAGCACTGAGGGAGATTTGGCCTCCATTCCCTCTTGACCCTCCCTTTGGGGTGATGCACCTCCACACCCATCCGTTCAGTCAGTACTTTAAGATCAGATTGGGCAGTCCATGGCCAGATAGGCCACACTCTCTTCTAACTCCCACACAGGCCCTTCCGCTCCTGGACAACAATGACCATGTGTAGCTAGCACCAAAACTCACCCCAAATGGGCTGGGGAAGGGGACAGGTTGTGCTGGGGAGGGGCATGTGCAATGCCTCCCTGAGCAACCTGTGGGGTGGGACGACTGCCCTGCTCCTAGTGCAGATCAGTGCTTTCAAGGTATGGTTGAGCCCCAAGGAAGTGGGAAGAAATGCCCTGGCTCTTCAGTTTTGTTGGACAAGGGCAAGAGTTTATCCCCACAGGCCAGCCATCCCCTGTATTCTGCCAGCTCACAGATCTTACAGAAAATGGCACTGGAAGGAAATCTGTTCCAAGTTTTTTATTTATTGATTTTGGGGGGAAATGTTGTACAAGGGAATGGGAGAAATGGAAGTGAAATGTAATGAAATAGATGCTACAGCTTCATCCATAAACAGCCTCTTGCTATTGTTGCAGTGTTAATGCACTCAGAGACATCTGTCTTGGGTTAAATGGGCTGGTTCTACTTCAAATGGCACTCCAGTCATTCTGATGAAATCCACTGCTTAGCCGCAGTCAGAGTGGAGGAGTAACTACAGGAAGGCATGGCTACATTCCTTCAAAGGGAATTTGTCTCTGACCCAAGAGCTGGAGGATGAAGACAATTCAGCTCCCACAATTCTTTAAAAACATCATAGTCTTAGGCCTTTGAAATGGTGTGGGTTGATGCAGTGCTCATGAACGTGAGGGACTAACCTCACAGCACTGAGTCATTAGAATTCAAGTTGGCACTGAACAAGCTCCCCTAACACAGCTCTGCCGTGACCTGTAATACTAGGCCTGAGCAAGGTCTGAGAATCATTGGATGGTGGGATAGGGGAGCTGAACAAATAGGGACTAGGCTGGGTCCCACCAAACTCATGTCTTCGAGTGAATCTAAGATTTGAAATCAGGTTCCCAGGGGTGATAGGCAACTATTTACTCAGTACATACACTTAATTCCCAGTTTGCACCTCTTTCGGGTTCAGGTTTTCATACATGTCCTTTCACCAGTGGACTCCACCCCGGCCAAGGAGAATCAGCCTTTTTGTGTTCAGCCTCCATCTCACTTCTCGACAATTGGATGCCAGCTGTGACCTGGGATTCCCCCTACAGCCGCATTTTCCTTTGTCCAGAGGAGTTGTTCCAGAGGAGCCAGGGGCTGGAATTTTCAATGGGGCCCGAGGAAGTTGATGTTCAGTGGAGAATATGGTGCCTAACTCCCTTAAATTCTTTTTGGAAGTCTCAGCCTAGATTAGTTATTGGATTATTAATCGGCTATGAAGCCTTTTGTGCGCCAGTAGAGATCCATCCCAGGTTGGCTGTGATCTGTTTGACCTGGGTGACCAGAGTTGGTGGCTTCACTCCAGTTCCCAGTGGACCAATGTTCATATTCTCCAAACCACCCCCATGACTGGCACTAGTTGACCTCTTTGGCTATGTCTACACAGCCCACAACAGTGAGCCTCCCAGTCTTGGTCAACAGACTCAGGTCTGCAAGCCCCATGTTACCTTGCTTAACCTAGCTGTGGAGACAGCGCTTTGAAGTTGTGGCTCAAGCTGGATCTTGAGCTAACCCCTGCCTCGGCTTCTGAGCCCAAGGTCCGGCCCAAGCTGCTATGTCCACACCACCATTTGTAGCATGGGCCTGAATCTGTCGACCCAGGCTGGGAGCTTCGCTGGCGCAGGCTGTGTAGACATGGCCTTTGCTGCTAGGGCAACGAACTTCAGAGGCAGGGAGAGTGAATTCCTTTTGAGCGGTAGGGCAGGTCCTTCCCGAGTAGGTTTGAGGCACACAGCTGGGATAGCATGGGGAGGCTTGCACTGCCACTGCCTGGCCTGTAACGGCTCTGTGGGGAAAAGGAGAACTTCACTTGCCAGGGCTGTCAATCTAGCACTGAAACATATATAGTTATTCCACCTCCATGTTCCTTCAGTCCTGGGCTCCCACTCACTGCTTTGCCAGCTGGGTGGAAAATTTTCAGCTGGAAAAAAAAAGCAGATTTGGAGACATTGAAACATTTAGCAGATTTGTGTCATTTCTGCCAAATCGTTTGTGTCAAAACCCTCCCCCCAGCCCAAAAACCTGAACAAGACCAAACATTTTGGTTAGAATGTTTTGAAATGAAACTATTTGATTTTTTTATTCAAAATGACCTTGCTATGAAACGTCCTTCAATGTTTTATTTTAAAAATGTTTTAAAGAATGCTTGACATTTTGTTCAACCTATAACAAACATTTCTTTTTTTTTAACTTTTTGATTTGCCAAAATTTTGAAAAGTTCATTTTCGGGTCAACTTGAAACTAATTTTTCCCCCAAAATTGCCACCAAATCGAAAAATCCCATGTGCCTCTATTCACACTCCTGTAATGGCTCCTATTTCTATACTGTTCCCTTTCATCGCCCACACACAACTTAACAAAGTTTGAACTTCACCCTCACCTGAAATTAACCTCCTTCTGGGATGGAACATGGCAGCCACTTAACAGCACCCAGCAACACCTCCCAACAGACTAGGACAGTAAATGAGGACTGCAATATTTCCAAATGGAATGCCAAAGGGAATGTTAAAGATAGATGAAGAGAGAGTCATAAAACTGTTGTCTGGGGCTGGGAGTTTCAACACAACCTGTGGAAGTTAGAAGCCTGAGTCTCATTGGCACCGATCTCCCTTGGGTTCTTTAGAAAACTCCACCCTAATCACCTCGTCTGTTCTTCCCTTCTGCCTTCACCACCCAAATCCTCCTTTCTTCTTGTTTCTCCTACTAATTGTTTGTCTCTCATCTGCCCCCCGGCAGGTCCGATTGCAGCTCTGGGACACGGCAGGCCAGGAGAGGTTCCGAAGCCTGATACCCAGCTACATTCGTGACTCCACAGTGGCTGTGGTTGTCTATGACATCACAAGTGAGTCATGCTTTCCGTCCCAATGTCCGTGTGCCCATGCTTGGTGCTGGAATGGCAGATGCTACTCCGCTGCTACCCAGCACAGATGTGGGCCACCATTCAGGAAGGCAGAAATGCAGGGCAGGGAGCCAGAATCAGCTCCAAAGTGTGATGTACTGCAAAAAATGCTGTGTAGCGGGGAGGGGAAACTGCAGACGAGAGGGAAATCAAAGTTGTCTAGAACCTCAGATACATACAAGGTCTCCTACAGCTCAGGTCTGGCCAAGCTCTGCTCAGCGCAGGACCTGAGAGGGGGTGATGGATGGCGAATGGGGCTGATCATCAACTTTGCATTCCTCTGGTTCCTGAGGTGCTCTAAATTGTGCCTCTTATGACAGACTCCAGGGGGCTGTCACATCAGCAGGGATGGCCTGTTAGGGCAGCTTTACAGCCCTTGGCACTGCGGGTCCGGAAGCTGGTCCCAAAGGTTCTGAGAGCCCAGCCAGGGGAATCTTGCTCGTCAGCGTAAAGTGGCTGAAAAGTGCAACCAGAGCTGTGGTGGAAGCGTTCGGCACAGGGGTGCAGGCCCACACAAGGTGCGGGGAGGTGGAGGATCCATCCCCAGGGATCTTGTGTAACCACTCTTCTTTACTGTTATTTCTATTACCTTGGGGCTAGGTGCTGTACGAAACACGGTTTTACTGGTTTAGACACAGGAGGTCCTTCATCTTCCCCCCGCAGAGTCCCCACGTCAGCGTGTAGTGAGTGTTGTGTGTAATGAGTCAGAGGGCATGTTCTCATAGTGAACAGCACTGGCTACTCCCCTCTCCAGAGCTCATGAACACTGGCTGGGGGACAGCCTGTACATCATAGGTGACCCAAGGACATCCTTTGTTCCAAGGCCAGTGCCCAGGAGTCCCCATCCCCGGCTGCCTATGCAGCAGAACTTGGCTGGCTCCCATAGGTCTCCTGCAGGGCGGAGCATTGACAGGCTATGGAACTGGCTTGATTCACTTCCTTTGTTACACTTAATTAAACAATTGGCTAATGAGTCTGGAACTGTGTATTTATACCACAGACATAACACAGAAGAAGGGAGACAGTAGGTACAGGACAAGTAACCAAGGGGCACTCTGCAGTGGAACTGGACTCATAAGAGCTGGCACAGTGGGTCAGACCATGATCCATCTTGTCTAGTATCCTATCTCCCACAATGGCCCATACCAGAGCTTCAGGAGGAGTGTACAGAACAGGGTAATTATGGAGCAATCCACCCCGTCTTCCACTCCTGGCTTCTGGCAGTCAAGCATGGGGTTACATCCCTGAGCATCCTGGCTAATAGCCATTGATGGACCTGTCGTTCATGAACTTATTCAATTCTTTTTTGAACCCAGTTATACTTTTGGCCCATGGCAATGAGTTCCACAGGTTGACTGTGTGTTGTGTGAAAAAGTACTTTCTCTTGTTCGAATTAATTTCATTAGGTGATCCCTGATTTTTGTATTGTGGGAAAGAGTAAATAACACGTCTGTATTCACTTTCCCACCACTGTTTGGCATTTTATAGACTTCTATCATATCCCCGCTTAGTTGTCTCTTTTCCAAGATGAACAGCCCTAATCTTTTTAGTTTCTCCTCGTATGGAAGTCGTTCCATACCCCTGTTCATAGACTCATAGACATTAAGGTCAGAAGGGACCATTATGATCACCTAGTCTGACCTCCTGCACAATGCAGGCCACAGAATCTCACCCACCCACGCCTGCAATAAACCTCTCACCTATGTCTGAGCTATTGAAGTCCTCAAATCATGGTTTAAAGACTTCAAGGTGCAGAGAATCCTCCAGCAAGTGACCCGTGCCCCATGCTACAGAGGAAGGTGAAAAACCCCCAGGGCCTCTTCCAATCTGCCCTGGAAGAAAATTCCTTCCTGACTCCAAATGTGGCGATTAGCTGAACCCTGAACATTTAGGCAAGATTCACCAGCCAGATACCCAGGGAAGAATTTTCTATAGTAACTCAGATCCCACCCCATCTAACATCCCATCACAGGCCATTGCGCCTATTTACCATGAATAGTTAAAGATCAATTAATTGCCAAAATTATGTTATCCCATCATACCATCTTCTCCATAAACTTATCGAGTTTAATCTTGAAGCCAGATAGGTCTTTTGCCCCCACTGCTTCCCTTGGAAGGCTGTTCCAGAACTTCACTCCTCTGATGGTTAGAAACCTGTCTAATTTCAAGTCTAAACTTCCCAATGGCCAGTTTATATCCATTTGTTCTTGTGTCCACATTGGTATTGATCTTAAATAATTCCTCTCCCTCTCTGTTATTTATCCCTCTGATATATTTATCGAGAGCAATCATGTCTCCCCTCAGCCTTCTTTTGGTTAGGCTAAACAAGCCAAGCTCCTTGAGTCTCCTTTCATAAGACAGGTTTTCCATTCCTCGGATCATCCTAGTAGCCCTTCTCTGTACCTGTTCCAGTTTGAATTCATGTTTGAATTGATGCGTCCCCAGCTTATAACTAAAATTCTTGTTATTAATCCCTAAATGCATGACCTTACACTTCTCACTATTAAATTTCATCCTATTACTATTACTCCAGTTTACAAGGTCATCCAGATCCTCCTGTATGATATCCCAGTCCTTCTCTAAATTGGCAATATCTCCCAGCTTTGTATCATCTGCAGACTTTATTAGCACACTCCCACTTTTTGTGCCGAGGTCAGTAATAAAAAGATTAAATAAGATTGGTCCCCAAACCGATCCCTGAGGAACTCCACTGATAACCTCCCTCCAGCCTGACAGTTCACCTTTCAGTACGACCCGCTGCAGTCTCCCCTTTAACCAATTCCTTATCCACCTTTCACTTTTCATATTGATCCCCATCTTTTCCAATTTAACTAATAATTCCCCATAATGGCACCATATCAAACGCCTTACTGAAATCTAGGTAAATTAGATCCACTGCATTTCCTTTGTCTAAAAAAATCTGTTACTTTCTCAAAGAAGGAGATCAGGTTGGTTTGGCACGATCTACCTTTTGTAAAACCATGTTGTATTTTGTCTCATTTACCATTGACCTCAATGTCCTTAACTACTTTTTCCTTCAAAATTTTTTCCAAAACCTTGCATACTACAGATGTCAAACTAACAGACCTGTAGTTACCTGGATCACTTTTTTTATTCCTTTCTTAAAAATAGGAATTATGTTAGCAATTCTCCAGTCATACGGTACAACCCCTGAGTTTACAGATTCATTAAAAATTCTTGCTAAGGGGCTTGCAATTTCATGTGCCAATTCCTTTAATATTCCTGGATGAAGATTATCTGGGCCCCCCAATTTAGTCCCATTAAGCTGTTAGAGTTTCGCTTCTACCTCAGATATGATAATATCTACCTCCATATCCTCATTCCCATTTGTCATGCTACCATTATCCCTAAGATCCTCATTAGCCTTATTAAAGACTGAGGCAAAGTATTTGTTTAGATATTGGGCCATGCCTAGATTATCCTTAACCTCCACTCCATCCTCAGTGTTTAGCGGTCCCACTTCTTCTTTCTTTCTTTCCTTCCTATTTATATGGCTATAGACCCTTTTACTATTGGTTTTAATTCCCTTTGCAAGGTCCAACTCTACTTGACTTTTAGCCTTTCTCATTTTATCTCTACATGTTCTGTCCTCAATAAAGTAGTTTTCCTTGCTGATCCCTCCCATCTTCCACTTTTGCTTTCTGCTTTTTCTTAATCACCTCTCTGAGATGCTTGCTCATCCAGCTTGGTCTACAACTCCTGCCTATGAATTTTTTCCCCTTTCTTGGGATGCAGGATTCTGATAGTTTCTGCAGCTTTGATTTAAAGTAGTCCCAGGCCTCCTCTGCCTTTAGATCCACAAGTTCTTCAGTCCAATCCACTTCCCTAACTAATTTCCTTAATTTTTGAAAGTCAGCCCTTTTGAAATCAAAAAACCTAGTTGCAGATTTATTTTTGTTAATCCTTCCATTCAGTTTGAACTGAATTAGCTCATGATCGCTCGAACCAAGTTTGTCCCCTACAACCATTTCTTCTAGGAGGTCCTCACTACTCACCAAAACCAAATCTAAAATGGCATCCCCTCTAGTCGGTTCAGCAACTACTTGATGAAGGAATCGATCAGCTATCGCATCTAGGAAAATCTGAGCCCTATTATTATTACTAGCACTTGTCCTCTAGTCTATATCTGGGAAGTTAAATTCTCCAATGATCATGCAGTTTCCATTAGTATTAACTTCATTAAAAACATTAAAGAGGGCTCTATCCATACCCAGATTAGATCCCAGCGGTCTATAGCACACCCCAAACACTATCCCAGGGGAGGCTCTAGTAGTTTTCTTCCCCAATGTGATTTTTGCCCAGACGGACTCTGTCTTATCCATTCCATCGCTTCTTATTTCTTTACATTCCATCTCATCATTGATATACGTTACTCCACCACCTTTACCTTTATTTCTGTCTTTTCTAAACAGCACATACCCTTCAATATCTGTACTCCAGTCATGACTACTGTTCCACCATGTTTCTGTTATCCCTATAATATCTGGTTTCACTTCCTGCACCAGTAGCTCTAGTCCCTCCATTTTGTTACATAGGCTCCTCACATTGGTGTACAAACATCTTAATTTTTGCTGTTTGGCCTCGCTCACATTCTTTACCTGATTAGGCACCGTCATTCTACAGCCAGTATGACCTATTAGACTGGTATCCACACTGCCCTTCCTCCTTATATCCATTCTCCTACCCACGGCTGTATCCTTTCTTATGTTGTTTTCTTCTGTCTAAAATCCTGCTAAAATCCGGTGTGGAGATTACCTGGACATCTCCCAACCATCTCCCCCAAATTCCTAGTTTAAAGCTCTCTTAATCAGTTGTGCCAGCCTCCATTCTAGAAGTCTATTTCCTTCCCTACTCAGATGAAGTCCATCCCGAGAGAACTGTCCTCTGTCCATGAATGCCTCCCAGTGGCCACACATCCCAAAGCCCTCCTTATAGCACCACTGCCTAAGCCATCTGTTGATAGTCAATCTTCTCATACCTTTGTTGCCCTTCTCTAGGAAGAGGCAGAATCCCACCGAAGCCTTGATTTCCTTAAGTGACTTCCCCAGCCTGGCATAGTCTCCCTTGATACTTTCCAGCGAGAATCTACCGGTATCATTTGTTCCCACATGAAGGACGATCAGTGGATTCTTTCCCACTCCCTTTAGGATCCTCTTCAACCTCAGGTCCACATCCTGTATCTTAGCATCTGGAAGACAGCACACTCTTCTATTCTCTGGATCAGCTCTGGTTACAGGCCTCTGCATTCTTCTCAGTAAGAAGTCCCTGATCACGTAGACCTGCCTTTTCCTGGTGACAGTGCAATTCTCTGGTCTATCCCTTGTTCCCTCTGGCTGCAAGTTCTTTCCATTCCTATTCTCCCTTGTAACCCTCTTCAACCCATCCCGTATCCTCCTGGGGCTCATATTTGGTGTAGTCTCCATTGCTCTTCCCCTTTTCATGGAATCATAGAATATCAGGGTGGGAAGGGACCTCAGGAAGTCATCTAGTCCAAACCCCTGCTCAAAGGAGGACCAATCCCCAATTTTTCCCCAGATCCCTAAATGGCCCCCTCAAGGATTGAACTCACAACCCTGGGTTTAGCAGGCCAATGCTCAAACCACTGAGCTATCCATCCCCCCTGAGCTATGCCTCCCCCTTTTCCTATAGGACTAGCCGCTCTTCTCTTCTTCCTTGCCCTTCCATTTTCAGTGACCACCTGCTGAGCCCCTTCTTCATTTTCCAACTCTGCAAACTTGTTCTTGAGCTCTATTTCTCCTTCACTAGGCCATCTTTTCCTCTGCCTGGTTCTTTTTGTCACATGCTTCCACTGTCCATTTTCTTCACCCAGCAGTCTCCCCTCAGAGTTCTTCAGTCCTGCTACCAACTGCAAGTCTGATCTTTTCCCTTCAGCCTCCTCATGTCTTTGCTCCATCATCTGTTCAAACTCCCTTCTAAACTCAACCAGACTTTCCACCTGCATCTCCAATCCTCGGATCTTTTCTTCCATCAGTTCTATCAGACGACATTTCATGCAGACGAAACTCTTTCCAGGTACCCGCTCCAGGATCATGTACATACTGCAGCTTCCACATCCAGTCATCTTCATTGTGTCTTCCACTACATGGGTCACTCCCACTGCTGCCTCTGTATCTGTCATAGCCTTCCCACCTAAATCCTGTTCATCTGGGAAACACAAACCACACCAAAACACCACCACCCACAGCAAAAACAAACCCCAAACAAGCAGCACAAACCAAACTCCCCTGTTTACAGCTCTGTTTGCTGGCTCCTGTGCTGCTGCCTGACTGGCTGGCTACCTTTATAGGACCACTACTCAGAGAAGCCCCACCCCCTAATCAGGGCTCAGCTTCTTTCCCAGCACAAAGCCCCTACAAGCCTCTACACATACAAATAATACAAATACAAAACCAGATACAAATACCTTCATCTTTGTTGTCCTTCTCTGAACCTTTTCCAGTTCCACTGTGTTCTTTTTGAGGTGGGGCAATCAGAACTGGACACAGTATTCAAGATGTGCGTGCACCATGACTTTATATAGTGACATTATGCTATTTTCAGTCTTATTTTCTATCTCTTTCTTAATAATTCCTAACATACTGTAAGCCTTTTTGACCACTGCTGTGCACTGAATGGAAGTTTTCAGAGAACTAGCCACAATGATTCCAAGATCTTTCTTGGGTCGTAACAGCTAATTTAGAACCCATCATTGTATACGTATAGTTGGGATTGTTTTCTAACGTGCATTATTTTGCACTTATCAGTGCTGAATTTCTTTGGCCATTTTGTTGCCCAGTCACCCTGTTTTGTTGCCCAGTCATCCTCCCTTTTGTGATCCAGGAAGAGGGATTGCTCGGAAGAGATGGGATCCACCTAGCAAAGAGAGGGAAAAGCATCTTCGCAGACAGGCTGGCTAACCTAGTGAGGAGGGCTTTAAACTAGGTTCGCCGGGAGATGGTGACCTAAGCCCAGAGGTAAGTGGGGGAGTGGGATACCAGGAGGAAACACAAGGAGGAGGGTGGAACAGGGGAAGCCTCTTGATTCATACTGAGAAAGTAGGGCAATTGGCTAGTTATGTTAGGTGCCTGTACACGAACGCAAGAAGCCTGGGAAACAAGCAGGAAGAATTGGAAGTCCTGGCACAATGATGTGATTGGAATAACAGAGACTTGGTGGGGCAGTTCACAGGACTGGAGCACTGTCAGGGATGGGTATAAGCTGTTCAGGAAGGACAGGCAGGGGAGGAAAGGTGCGGGAGTTGCACCGTATGTAAGGGAGCAGTATGACTGCTCAGAGCTCCAGTTTGAAACTGGAGAAAAACCTGTTGGGAGTCTTTGGGTTAAGTTTAGAGGCGACAGCAACAAGGGTGATGTCGTGGTGGGCGTCTGCTATCGACCACCGGACCAGGGGGATGAGGTGGACGAGGCTTTCTTCAGACATCTAACTGAAGTCTCCAGATCACAGGCCCTAGTTCTCATGGGGGACTTCAATCACCCTGACATCTGCTGGAAGAGCAATACTGCAGTGCACAGACAATCCAGGAAGTTTTTGGAGAGTGTTGGGGACAACTTCCTGGTCCAAGTGCTGGAGGAACCCACTAGGGGCCATGCTCTTCTTGACCTGCTGCTCACAAACAGGGAAGAACTGGTAGGGGAAGTAGAAGTGGGTGGCAACCTGGGCAGCAGTGACCATGAGGTGGTTGAGTTCAGGATCTTGAAAAAAGGAGCAAAGAGTAGCAAAATACAGACCCCGGACTTCAGAAAAGCAAACTTAGACTCCCTTAGGGAACTGATGGGCAGGATCCCCTGGGAGGCTAATATGAGGGGGCAAGGAGTCCAGGAGAGCTGGCTGTATTTTAAAGAAGCTTTATTGAGGGCGCACGAACAAACCATCCCGAAGTGCAGAAAGAATAGTATATATGGCAGTCGACCAGCTTGGCTTAACAGTGAAATCTTTGGTGAGCTTAAACTCCAAAAAGGAGGCTTACAAGAAGTGTAAATTCGGACAGATGACTAAGGAGGAGTATTGCTAGGGCATGCAGGGGTGTAATCAGGAAGGCCAAGGCACATCTGGAGTTGCAGCTAGCAAGGGATGTGAAGGGTAACAAGGAGGGTTTCTACAGGTATGTTAGCAACAAGAAGAAGGTCAGGGAAAGTGTGGGCCCCTTACTGAATGGGGGAGGCAACCTAGTGACAGATGATGTGGAAAAAGGTGAAGTACTCAATGCTTTTTTTGCATCAGTCTTCACAGACAAGAGCAGCTCCCAGACTGCTGCACTGGGCAACACAGCATGGGGAGTAGGTGAGCAGTGCTCAGTGGTGAAAGAACAGGTTCAGGACTATTTAGAAAAGCTGGACGTGCACAAGTCCATGGGTCCAGATCTAATGCATCCAAGGGTGCTGAGGGAGTTGGCTGATGTGACTGCAGAGCCATTGGCCATTATCTTTGACAATTCGTGGCTATCGGGGGAGGTCCTGAATTATTGGAAAAAGGCTAATGTAGTGCCCATCTTTAAAAAAGGGAAAAAAGAGAACCCGGGGAACTACAGACTCACTTCAGTCCCTGGCAAAATCATGGATCAGGTCCTCAAGGAATCCCTTTTGAAGGATTTGGAGGAGTGGAACAGTCAACATGGATTCACCAAGGGCAAGTCATGCCTGACCAACCTGATTGCCTTCTATATTAAGATAACTGTCTCTTTGGATATGGAGAAAGCGGTGGATGTGATATTTCTTCTTCGAGTGATTGCTCATGTGCATTCCACAATAGGTGTGCATGCTCACCACATGCACTGGTTCCGGAAGTTTTTCCCCTAGCAGTGCCCGTAGGGGGAGCGCCCCTAGAGACCCGTGAAGTGGCACTGCTATGGTGCGATATAAGCAGGGCCAGCTCTAAGTTTTTCGCTGCCCCAAGCAAAAAATTTGCCGCCCCAAAAAAATTTGTGATCAGGTGGGGCTGGGGCTTGCAGGTGGCGCTGGAAGCGGAGGGAGTGATGTCACCTTCTCCTAGCGCCTGCAGGGGCTTTACCTCCTCCCCCACGCAGCCGCGCAGAGAAGCCCCGATATAAGGGGTGGCACAAGGCAGCGCAGCAGCCAGTGCGTAGAGGAGGCGGCGCAGTCCCGGTTCCCCAGCAGGACTCGCCCTCTCCTCCCCGGGTAGTGGCTGGGCCCTGGCAGCTCAGCATCCCGGGGTTGGAGCTTCCCCTTCCCGCTGCGGCCGGCGGCGTGGCACCCTTGCCCTGTTTAAGTGATGCAGCTCCGAGAGCGCAACTGCCCCGAAAAAAAAGGATGGCCAGAATGCCGCCCCAAGCACGTGCTTGCTTTGTTGGTGCCTAGAGCCGGTCCTGGTATAAGGGCACTGCGTGCTCCTCCCACCCTCAGTTCCTTCTTGCTGCCAGTGAAGGTGCTTTGGAACTGCTGTGCTCCAACTCTCTGCTATAGCTTTCCCTGTTTGGACTGTCATTAGTTTTTAGATAGTTAGTACCGGTAAAATAAAAAGAAGAAGAAAAAGTTATATAGATAGAGTAGAGAAGTGTATCAGGGTCAGGTAATGCCCCACTCCCCGGGCATTAAGTCGTGTGACACTTGTAAATGGCCTATGCCCGTAAGTGAGCCGCACACTAGCTGTTTACGCTGAATTGGGGACACCCCCCTCAGCGACCGCTGCAAGATTTGCAGATCATTTAAGCCTCGAACCAAGAAGGAACGGGACATACGTCTCCGAGCCATATTGATGGAGTCGGCCCTAACCCCAACACCGCTACGCTGCTCCGAGTCGGCACTGAGCACCGCAGCATCGGTGTGTGGTGACCTGGTGGTGCCCTCCACCGGCCGGCACCACTCCCCATCCACGGGACACTCAAAGAGGACGAGGAAGTGATCTTCTCCATCAAGGCACTGGGTCAAGACTGGGGGAGAGATTAGACCCATGTTGCGCAGCTCTCGATCCCCTTCAACCTCCGACTCAAGTTGAGCAGAGTAGCCCAGTCCACTCTGAGCCGGCCTCACCGGACGCCAGTGGCCACATATGGGTGCCCTCCACGCCAGAGGCCGTAATGTCTCTCCCAGTACCAGCTGTATCGACCCCAGCGGCTTCCCGGTCCAGGGGCAAGCTAGCACTCGGACTGCCATAGTCGCCACCCAGGCGGCACCGCTTGCGGTCGAGGTAAGGTTCCCGATGCCATTCTCCGCAGACTGACCAACCCGCTCGCAGCCCGCACTGGTCCCCACTGACGCCTACCAGACTGTCTGGCTGGGTGCCGAGCAGCAGGGAATCCAGGCACCGCTCCGCATCGAGGTTGCTGACTCTGAGAAGCCACCATAGCCCCTCACAGTGCCGACGTTGACGCCACTCACGCTCTCCGTCCCAGTTGAGGTCCCTGGCGCAGCACCGCTCCCGCAGCCCCAGGTGTAGATCGCTGGCAACCGGCCGTCGCGGATCCGCCCAAGCGAGCCATTCGCAGAGCAACCATTACAGACGGTACTCCTGCTCCTCTACACCAGACTCACGGTCTCGAGCCAGGCACCGTTCACGACACCGTACTCATCCACATCCCGGGATAGCAGGCATTCGTATGCCAGCCCGGCCTCCCCTCAGAGCTGACAGTCGGTGGACCGGGCGAGTCCAGCGGGTCAGCCGGCTCCAATGGTGCCACAGCAATTGCAGTGGCATGAGGCTCTCTGGCCAGCGCCCTGGTACCAATGGACCCCATGGGCCCCGACGCAGCCCCCGGTGGTGGCTCGCTCAGTGGCCGGGGCCTCGAAAAGACCATCGTCCTCCCTCCCTAAGCCCCTCCGGAAGGGGTCAGTGGAGTGCTCTTCTCCAGCCCCGCACTCAGAAGCAGACCAAGCATTGGGTTCTGAGGCACAAGTGGGGACGCAGAGCACCACGCCCCCATCCTCATCCTTCCCTGATGAGGCAATCACGGCGCCTCCTAATCCTGTTCCCCAGGAGGACACAAAAGCCCACCGAGAACTCTTGAAAAGGGTGGCTTCGAGCCTCAACCTACAGGCTGAAGAGGTGGAGGAGCCTTCGGACTCCCTCTTTGATGTCCTCTCAGCCACAGCACCGGCCAGGGTGGTCCTTCCTCTCCATGAAGGGGTGGTGAAGATCTCCAATGCCCTGTGGCAGACCCCGTCTTCCCTGCCCACCATATCTAAGAGGGCAGAGTGGAAGTAGTTTGTGCCCACTAAGGAGCATGACTATCTATACACACATCTTGTCCCAACTCCCTAGTGGTCGAGGCAGTCAACCACAAGGAGCGTCAGGGCATCATGGCTCCTCTTGTCTGGGTTGTCCAGCGAGCCACAGAGCTCTCCACAGGACCTCCCCTTCAATGGCAAGGCCCTGTTCGTGGAGCAAACAGACATGAAATTACATGGTCTCAAGAACTCTTGCACGACCTTAAAGACTTTTGGTCTCTATGTCCCGGTCCTGGCCAGGACCAAGTTCAAGCTTCATTAGGCACCCAGACAGGCCACCCACTCCAGATACAAGCCTCCTTATGAAAAATCGAGAGACTATAAGAAACATCTTGGCCTGCTCCCCAGCCTGGCCCCTCTAGGGGTAAGCAGGCAGGCAAGTGCCACTTTTGATGGGACGCCCGGGTATGGTTTACCAGTCTGCACCAGGAATCTGCCCAACCTACCCTTCTCCAATCGCCTCTGTTCTTTCCTCCTGGAGTGGTCGCGACTGACCTCGGACCGTTGGGTCCTCAAAACCATCTCCCGGGGCTACACCCTCCAGTTTCTGTCTACCCCACCTACTCACCCTCCCGCCCAGTCCCTCTTCAGGAACCCTTCTAACAAGAGCTTACTTGACCAGGAGGTGAGGTGGCTCCTTCACCTAGGAGCGGTGGAGGTCGTGCCTGCAGAGTTCAAATACAAAGGATACTACTCCAGCTATTTCCTTATCCCGAAGGCCAAAGGGGGCCTCAGGCCCATCCTGGACCTGTGAGGCCTAAACCAGTACATGGTAAAACTCAAGTTCCTCATGGTCTCCCTGGCCTCCATCACTCCCTCCCTGGATGCCGGAGACTGGTTCGCCGCCCTCCATCTCCAAGATGCATACTTCCACATTCATATATTCAAGGGCCACAGGCATTTCCTCTGCTTCATGGTAGGATGGGAACACTACCAGTTCACTGTCCTTCCATTTGGCCTCTTGACGGCACCCAGAGACTTCACAAAGTGTATGTCTGTGGTGGCGGGCTCCAGATCTTCCCCTTCCTCGACAACTGGCTGGTCAAAGTCAGCTCCAGATCACAGGAACAGGACCATGTAACACACCTCCTGTCCACATGGACCACGCTGGGGCTGCTGGAAAACAACACCAAATCCACGTTGGTACGGGTACAATGTATAGAGTTAATTGGTGCGATTCTCGATGCGACATCGGCCAGAGCTTCCCTCCCACCGGACAGGTTTGAAACCTTGAGGGAACTCATCGGGGTGATCATGAGGTTTCCCATGACAACTGCCAGGGTGTGCCTCCAACTCCTGGGTCACATGTCAGTGTGAACGTATGTGGTACGTCACGCCAGACTCAGGATGCGGCCCCTTCAGCTCTGGCTGACCTCGACATTCTCCCAGTCCAGAGACAGGCTGGACAAAGTCCTCACCATGCCCGAGCCCATTCTAGCCTCCCTCTGTTGATGGTCCACCCCGGAGAACATGCTCTGAGGAGTCCCATTCAGGAGCTAACCCCCAACAATAGAATTGGTGTCCGATCTGTCGGACTTGGGGTGGGGAGCCTATGTGCGAAACCTCCAGACCCAAGGCCTGTGGTCCGTGCAGGAACTAGCCCTGGAGGGAGTTCCCCCGCCACCGATTGTGAGAGCGCACTCAACAAGGGCACAAGCCTCGTCGGCTGCCTTTCTGGCTCATGTCCTTATTCAGGACATTTGTAGGGCTGCTACATGGTCATCGATTCACACATTCATCTCCCATTATGCTATCATCTCCCAGACCAGGGAGGACACCGGGTTCAGCAGGGCAGTTCTCTGTCCCGAGTGTCTGTGAACTCCTACCTACCTCCAACAGAAATAGCTTGGAATCACCTACTGTGGAATACACATGAGCAATCACTCAAAGAAGAAAAGACAGTTACCTTTTCTGTAAATGGTGTTCTTTGAGATGTATTGCTCATGTCCATTCCACATCCCGCCCTCCTTCCCCACTGTCAGAGTTGTCTGGCAAAAAGGAACCGAGGGTGGGGGGGGAGCATGCAGTGCCTCTTTTACCACACCAGGGGTCTCTAGGGGCACTCCCCCTACAGGTACTGCTAGTGGAAAATCTTCTGGCACCGGTGCACGTGGCGAGCATGCACATGTTTTGTGGAATGGGCATGAGCAACACATCTCTAAGAATACAAGTTATGGAAAAGGTAACTGTCTTATCTTGACTTTAGCAAAGCTTTTGATATGGTCTCCCACAGTATTTTTGCCAGCAAGTTAAAAAAGTATGGATTGGATGAATGGACTATCAGGTGGATAGAAAGCTGGCTAGATTGTCGGGCTCAACAGGTAGGGATCAACGGTTCCATGTCTTGTTGGCAGCCGGTATCAAGCGGAGTGCTCCAGGTGTTGGTCCTGGGGCCAGTTTTGTTCAACATCTTTATTAATGATCTGTATGATGGGATGAATTGCACCCTCAGCAAGCTCACAGATGACACTAAGATGGGGGGGTAGGCGGAGAGGTACATACGCTGGAGGGTAGGGATAGGGTCCAGAGTGACCTAGACAAATTGGAGGATTGGGCCAAAAGAAATCTGATGAGGTTCAACAAGGACAAGTGCAGAGGTCTGCACTTAGGAAGGAAGAATCCGATGCACTGCTACAGGCTGGGGACTGACTGGCTAAGCAGCAGTTATGCAGAAAAGGACCCAGGGATTACAGTGGAAGAGAAGCTGGATATGAGTCAGCAGTGTGCCCTTGTTGCCAAGAAGGCCAAAGGCATATTTGTCTGTATTAGTAGGAGTATTCCCAGCAGATCGAGGGATATGATTATTCCCCTCTATTATTCCCCTCTATTGGTGAGGAATCTGGAGTATTGCGTCCAGTTTTGGTCCCCCCACTACAGAAGGGATGTGGACAAATTAGAGGGAGTCCAGCGAAGGGCAGTGTGGGCTCTGGGGCACATGACTTATGAGGAGAGGCTGAGGGAACTGGGGTTATTTAGTTTGCAGAAGAGAAGATTGAGGGGGGCTTTGATAGCAGCCTTCAATTACCTGAAGGGGGTTCCAAAGAGGATGGAGCTCAGCTGTTCTCAGTGTTGGCAGATGACAGAACAAGAAGCAATGGTCTCAAGTTGCACTGGGGGAGGTCTAGGTTGGATATTCGGAAACACTATTTCACTAGGAGGATGGTGAAGCACTAGAATCGGTTACCTAGGAAGGTGGTGGAATCTCCATCCTTAGAGGTTTTTAAGGCCCGGCTTCACAAAGCCCTGGCTGGGATGGTTTAGTTGGTGTTGGTCCTGCTTTGAGCAAGGGATTGGACTAGATGACCTCCTGAGGTCTCTTCCAGCGCTAATATTCTATGACTCTAACATCTCACAGTCTGCTTTGGACTTGTCTTGGAATAATTTTGTATCATTTGCAAACTTTGCCACTTCACCCCCTTTTCCAGATCATTAATGAATAGGTTGAACAGTACAGGTCCCAGGAAAGATCATTGGGGAACCCTCCTGTTCATCTCTCTCCATTGTGAAAACTGACCATTTATTCCTACCCTTTGTTTCCTGTATTTTAACCAGTTACTGACCCATGAGAGGACCTTCCTTCTTATCCCATGGCTACTTAGTTTCCTTCGGAGGCTTTGGTGAGGGACCTTGTCAAAGGCTTTCTGAAAGTCCAAGTATACTATATTGACTGGATCACCCTTCTCCACATGCTTGTTGACTCCCTCAAAGAATTCTAATAGACTGGGGAGGCATGATTTCCCTTTACAAAATCCGTGTTGACTCTTCCCTAACAGATTGTGTTTCTCTATGTGTGTGATGATTCTGTTCTTTACTAGAGTTTCTACCAATTTGACTGGTACTGAAGTCAGGCTCATTGGCCTGTAATTGCGAGGATCTCCTCTGGAGCCCTTTTCAAAACTCGGCTTTACATTAGCTATCTTCCAGTCATCTGGTACAGAAGCTGATTTAAGTGATAGGTTACATACCACAGTTCGTAGTTCTGCAATTTCATATCTGAGTTCCTTCAGAACTCTTGGGTGAATACCATCTGGTCCTGACAACTCATTACTGTTTAGTTTATCAGTCTTGTTCTAAAACCTCTTATATTGATGCATCAGTCTGGGACAATACTTCAGCTCTGTTGCCCAAAAAGAATAGCTCTGATGTGAGAATCTCCCTCACATCCTCTGCAGTGAAGACAGATGCAAAGAATTCATTTAGCTTCTCTGCAAAGGTCTTGTCTTTCTTGAGTGCTCATTTAACACCTTTGTTGTCTAGTGCCCCCACTGCCTGTTAGTTTTTGCATCTTTAGCAAGTTGCTTCTCAAATTCCTTCTTGCCCTGCCTTTTTACACTTTTACATTTTACTTGCCAGAATTGATGCTCCTTACAGTTTTCCTTATTAGGATTTGACTTCAAAATTTTAAAGGATGCTTTTTCCCTCAGCATGGTCACTAATCAACAATACCTCGAATGGAGGCTCCCCGGGCAGAGACTGTGTCTTTTTCTCACTGCCAAGCACCATTCATCCCTATGATGCTAGAGACAAATATACTCCATTCTGAACTATTCTTTGATGCCTGAGTTTCCCCCACCCATGTGCTGTCTCAGAAAGGGTTGCCTGTTTCTGCTCAGTCGTGTGCAGGTCGGAGATGTGCTCCAGAGTCCTTCACATGGTCAGCAGCAGCACTGAAGCACAGCTGTAACTGGTACAATCTGGTGTAAGTGGTGCAGATGAGCTTAGGAACTACAAAGGACTTTGCATGCTTGCTCCTGACGGACCTTGTGCACTGCTCAGATGGGTGGGCCTGTAGGCAGGGAGCTAGATCCTATCTTCATAGAATCATAGAATCATAGAATATCAGGGCTGGAAGGGACCTCAGGAGGTCATCTAGTCCAACTCCCTGCTCAAAAGCAGGACCCATCCCCAATTAAATCATCCCAGCCAGGGCTTTGTCAAGCCTGACCTTAAAAACTTCTAAGGAAGGAGATTCCACCACCTCCCTAGGCAACGCATTCCAGTGTTTCACCACCCTCCTAGTGAAAAAGTTTTTCCTAATATCCAACCTAAACCTCCCCCACTGCAACTTGAGACCATTACTCCTTGTCCTGTCCTCTTCCACCACTGAGAATAGTCTAGAACCATCCTCTCTGGAACTACCTCTCAGGTAGTTGAAAGCAGCTATCAAATCCCCCCTCATTCTTCTCTTCTGCAGACTAAACAATCCCAGTTCCCTCAGCCTCTCCTCATAACTCATGTGTTCCAGACCCCTAATCATTTTTGTTGCCCTTTGCTGGACTCTCTCCGGTTTATCCACATCCTTCTTGTAGTGTGGGGCCCAAAACTGGACACAGTACTCCAGATGTGGCCTCACCAATGTCGAATAGAGGGGGACGATCACGTCCCTCGATCTGCTCGCTATGCCCCTACTTATACATCCCAAAATGCCATTGGCCTTCTTGGCAACAAGGGCACACTGCTGGCTCATATCCAGCTTCTTGTCCACTGTCACCCCTAGGTCCTTTTCTGCAGAACTTCTGCCTAGCCATTTGGTCCCTAGTCTGTAGCTGGATGAAGACTAGGGACCTAGCCATTTGGTCCCTAGTCTTCATGGAGAGTGGCACTGCATGTAGGGCTGGCCAGCCACAGTCCACCTTTCTCAATGTCCATTACATAACTAGGAAGAGGATGCCTCAGAAGTGATTGATTTGTAATCTCTGCATCCATCCAAGGGCAGGTTATTTCGCGGGAAAGACAGTTGGGCTTTCATGTCAACAGATGCTGGACAAACATGTCTAGGATTTATTTCTTGGATAGAAGTGGTGGGACAGATCCTCAGTGGGTGTGAATCGCTGCAGCTCCACTGAAGTCAATAGCGCTATGCTGATTGACTCCCATTGAGGAACTAGCCAATCATATGATATAGCTCGTGGATTGAATCATACAAGACGTCAGTGAGAAGACTGCTTGTACTCTTCGTAGCTAGCTGCATGTTTATTTTTGTAAAATTCTATTTGAGATTTGCTATCTCAGAAGAGCCACTTTTAGATAAGAACATAAGAACGGCCATACTGGGTCAGACCAATGGTCCATCTAGCCCAGTATCCTGTCTTCCAACAATGGCCAATGCCAGGTGCCCCAGAGGGAATGAACAGACCAGGTAATCATTGAGTGACATCCCCTGTCGCCCATTCCCAGCTTCTGGCAAACAGAGGCTAGGGACGCCATCCCTGCCCATCCTGGCTAATAGCCATTGATGGACCTAGAACATTTGTGTACTTTGTGTGCTTTCCTGAAGAGGGAGTCCTGTATGACACCCTAACAATGGCCAGGCCTACCTTTTAGATTCAGCAGACATGAGCAAAGCAGCACATCGGAGGAGATTTCCTCAGCGACCCAGAGTGTCCTGCACCCCCAAAAACATTCTAGAAGAACGTGGAAACCCACAGCCTGGGCGGTCGAGCTGGCTGCATGAGCAATGGATGAGGGTGCAGGCAGTAAACCTGGGTGGGTGCAGAAGAAACTGGGGGCAAATTGCATTTTGGGAATTTGCACACACTGAGTGTGTGTGTGACTGGAAAGACCAGGTTGGGAGGTGTGGTAAAAGGAGGTGTGGAATAAATGCAGGTTGGAGTGTCTGGAATGAATACATGAAGCGGCTGTGAGAGGGACAAGAAGGCAATGCAGGCATGCAAATACATGTAAATGAATTCATATTTATGCAATTTACACTATCCTGAGGATTCTCAGCTAGCTCTTCACCAATGCAGCAGCTGTGAAGCAAGGACAAAGATTCAGAACCAGGCCTGGCCTGTGTACACTGGTAATGAGAGGTGCCCAAACAAGTCAGTCCTGTCCAGCGAGAAGGCAGTCTCCATGCTGAAGAAGAATTGCAGGCTGCTCTGCTGCTACAGAGATTGAAAATGAGACCCAGTGCCTTTCCGCTGCTTGGGAGCTCGAAGGCAAGGCCAGCCTTTGGCACGCTGACCTTTCTTTCTGCTTTGTATTCAGCTCCCATTGGTGGCACGGGCGTGGGGTTTTTGTTGTGGCTGCTAACAGAAATGGAAATGCAAAGTGACAGAGAAGTGACACAGTGGCAGGGAGGTGGCTGCAACAGGAGCATGGCAGGGTTACGGAGCTGATCTGGGGATGTATTGCTCATTCACAATGTGTTGCTAAAAGGCTCCTCAGGACAGGACTACACCCAAAGTCCCTGTTTCAGTTGTTGTGCCTCTCTGAAGGGTGGTGGGTTCTCCACAGAGTTCCAGAGCAGAGACTGGGCCTGGCCTTTGTGTATTGAGCTGAGTTACCGGCTGGAGAAACAGTCCCCAGAGAAGCTACGTTCATGAGAGAATATGTCATCCTCAGCAGAGTGAACCTCTCAGCTGTTGTAGATTCAAGGGGTGGGTCGGGTGTCATCCCAGCAGGCGTTGGGTAGAACTGGCGCATGCAGCCAGTGTGGCAGTGACATGTGGAGCTCAGTACGCAGGTGGGAAGTTATGGACAAAAGTGACAGCAACCGCCGACGGTTCTTTTTCCTCATTTTCCTTCATGGTCTGACCTTCCACCCCGTACCTCTCCTCAGGCCCTTTCTCCTGCACCCTCTCTCTCCTTAGAGACTGTCTGACATTCACACATGCCTTTGTTTCCACTCTCAGCCCCATTCCTCCTTCTGCAGACTCCTTGAACATGGGATCTCTTCCAGCCTGCATGACCCCTTCCCCCAGCTCCCCTTGCCATCAGCCTCTTCTCACCATAGACTCCTGCCACCAATGCTGTTAATATCCTTCTCTTGGCTACTCCCTCACCCCTCCCCGTCTTGCCCCCTGTGCAGACTAGTCCCCCTGTGCAACTGGGTGTGAAATGCTCCCATGCACTCACGGTCGGGGCAGCATGTCACACTCTGCACAGAGCAGTGGAGAACCAAGGCCATTGTCCTCACTCTCCATCACCTTTCCGATGCCCTCAAACCGATTCGTCACCTCCAATTCTTCTCCCACTCTTCCGACATCTCCGTCAGCCTCTCTTTGGTGGGTTTCAACTATGCAGCTCTTCCTATGTGCCCCCCAAGCTCTGCCCCTCTCCCCCTCTATGGTCTCCCTTTAGTGCCCTTTAGAGGGTAACATGGGTTGGACCAGGAAGGGATCTCCCCTTGCACTAGCCAAGGAGAAGGGGGCAATGTGAATGCTCCTCCTTACTTTAGCCCCTGCTGATCTCTCATGCTCCCGTGGGTTTGTCAGGCACCTCTCCGTTGATGACTCCCCAGTCTAATTATCTTTCTGTTCATCTCTTCTGCCCTTCTCCAGTATTTCCTCTGGAAGGGCTCACCCGGACGCTTAACTGGCTCTGTCCCTGTACGCACCGTCTTTCCTGTTGCACAAGCCACTCACTTGATGTTCTCTTTTCCCTGATTTCTTTCCTTCTCCCTTCATGTCCCAGCCCACGAGGCACTGTACAGTTCCATGCTTGCCTGTAGTGTAACATAAAGGACAATATGTAATGAGATAAGGTGAGTGAGGTAATCTCTTTTATTGAACCTCACCCTCCTTGTCTCTAATATCCTGGGACCAAGACAGCTACAACACCACTGCAAACAATACTTAATGGCACTGTTACAAATGCTTTGCACTTAGTGCCTTTCTGTAAACACCGCAGTATAAACTTTACATTTTTAAATCTCACAATATCCCTGTCAAGTGTGATCAGACCCTGTCAGGATTCCTTCCCTACTCTGAACTCTAGGGTACAGATGTGGGGACCCGCATGAAAGACCCCCTAAGCTTATTCTTACCAGCTTAGGTTAAAAACTTCCCCAAGGTACACATTTTGCCTTGTCCTTGAACAGTATGCTGCCACCACCAAGCGTTTTAAACAAAGAACAGGGAAAGAGACCACTTGGAGACATCTTCCCCTCAAAATATCCCCCCAAGCTCTACACACCCCGTTTCCCTGGGGAAGCTTGAGAATAATATCCTAACCAATTGGTTACAAAATCATCAAAAACCCAAACCCCTAGATCTTGGAACAGAGCTCCTGGAAAAATCAGTCAGGTTCTTAAAAGAAGGGTTTTATTAAAAAAGAGAAAGATAAAAATCATCTCTGTAAAATCAGGATGGAAAATACTTTACAGGGTATTCAGATTCAAAACACAGAGTATCCCCCTCTAGGCAAAACCTTAAAGTTACAGAAAACAGGAATAACCTCCCTCTTAACACAGGGAAAATTCACATAAAACAAAAGATAAACTAATCTGCCTTGCCTGGTTTACCTATACTGGTTGCAATATTGGAGACTTGGATTAGGATGGGTTGGAGAAGATGGATTTCTGTCTGGCCTCTCTCAGTCCCAAGAGAGAACAACCATGTAAACAAAGAGCACAAAACAAAAGCCTTTCCTCCCGCTCCCCCGTCCCAAGATTTGAAAGTATCTTGTCCCCTTATTGGTCCTTTGGGTCAGGTGCCAGCCAGGTTAGCTGAGCTTCTTAATCCTTTACAGGCAACAGGATGTTGCCTCTGGCCAGGAGGGATTTTATAGCGCTGTATACAGAAAGGTGGTTACCCTTCCCTTTATATTTATTACAGACCCTGAGATAAACTGAGACACCACAGATTTTACCTGACTTGTCCAAAGTGACCCAGAATCCAATTCTCTTTTCAGTGACACCAGTGTAAAACCAGGATTAACTCGACAGAAGTCAACCAAGTTACCGCAGCAGATCACACAATTGGCAAAAATCATTCTCTTTCTCACAGCCGCCTGCACTGTTCTGTCTCCTCACTTACAGATCTCAACTCCTTCCAGCAGACATCCAAATGGATTGATGATGTCAGGACAGAAAGGGGAGGTGATGTCATCATTATGCTAGTGGGCAACAAGACGGACCTCGCAGACAAGAGGTAAAGGAGGGGCTGGGGGCCGGGAGGATGGGAACCGGGTAGGGAAGAGAACAGCATTATCCTTACAGCCCAGCAGTTCTAGAGCAGATTCTCAGATGTCACAGCTGATAAGCACTGACGTACCATTGGGAGACCGGTTGGAAGACTGGCCATGTTCAAATCACTGCCACAGCTGCAACCCCCTTTTTCCTGCTCTGCCCCATGGTAACTCAGTGGTATCCTATTGAGTTTGACATTTTGGCTTGGGGGGGGGCACTGAAATACTGTGAGTGTCAGATTGTCTGATCAAGTGTCATTACTGGGGTTACTTGGTACCCCAAGCACTGGGGTGCCCGTAGCCTGCCCAGCGTACCACGTGTTAGAGGCAATGACTGGAGGTATTGCAGCAGCTAGGCCCTGCTGCGCTAGCCCTGTTGGGTCCCGGTAACCACTGAGACACATGGCTCAGGGAGAGCTTTGTACTGGGGCTGTCAGGAAAGGGGAAGGCCGCACACAAACTAGGGACAGAGACTAAGTGAACAATAGCAGCCAAGTAGAGAACCAGGGCTCTGCAGGGCTAATGCCAGGGGTGCCCGCTCCAGGCCACTCTCTGTCCCAGCAAATAAGCCTTTGAGGGTTCCCAAGCCAGACTCAGTTAATGTCTCTCATGGGGGCCCCTCTGCACTGGTTCTGTGCCCAGCTGCGACTGCTCCCCCAGAAGTCCCATGCAGACCTGCCCCAGCTGGAGCATCCAGCAGTCACAGCGGCCCTGTGCACAGTTCCCCCATTCCCGGGAATTCTCTCCAAACCAGAGCCCAGCCACCGCCCACCTCAGGATCTTCCCCCTTACCTGGCCAGGGGCAGGGAGTGCAATTGGGGGGGGGGGGGGAGGAGGGGAAGCTGATGGGAAGTGTAGTCCCCTGCTTTACAGGTCCATGACCAGTGTTACTGGAGTAACCCCCTGCTGACAGCTCCTTCCATAAGCAGATCAGTTGCTATGTGTGCAAAGCTCCTGGCCATGGCTGCTAGTCTACAGGATCCTGTCTCCCTCCTAGCAGCCTGTCTTGCCTTTTATAGGGGTCCTGAGCCTGACTGCAGTAGGTGCAGCAGCCCCTGATTGATCTAGCTCAGGGACATGCTGCCAGCAGGCACGCAGTTGGGGGTAGGGTGACCAGATGTCCCGATTTTATAGGGACAGCCCGATATTTGGGGCTTTGTATTATATAGACTCCTGTTACCCACCACTTGCTGTCTGGTCACCCTAGCTGGGGGATCCTGGCCCACAGGTCCCAATCAGCCTGGACCAAAATATGAGCTGTTGAAGACAGGCTGGGAAGAAGTGGGCATTTCTGGTTGTGGCGGCTGACTAATAATGCCTAGCCCTTATCCAGACAGCTCAAAGTGCTCTCCCAAGAGGTAAGCGTCATTCTCCTTACTGTACAGAGCCAAAGGCCTTGGTCCTCAGAGCTATTTGGGCACCCAACACACATTGATTTTAGTGAGAGATAGGGCATCCTTTGAGGCTATGGGCCAAAGTAAGTTAGCCTGTAGGCCAGGGGCAGAGCTGCGACTAGAATCCCAGGTCTCCTGTGGCCCAGTTCAGTGCACTATCAACTCAGTCACACTGCCCACATGTTAAGAGCTGCTGACAAAAAAATTCCAGGATGAAATGGAATTCCACTGAAATTCACCAGAGTAAATGGGAGGGGAGGGGGACAAAATGGAACAAAAAGATAAACTCTTTGCAAGAAATGCAGTGCTTCTAGGCAGGTGTCTGATAGGAGCTCCCTCCAGCATCCTGGTGAACAGAACAGTTGGAATTCAGTGGTAGGGAAATAAGGGCTTTGCATTTCGAGACACCCTGTGAAACAGCTCTCTGGGAGCTAGAGAGCTGGGGACCCAGCCTCCTGCAGGAGTGGAATAGAGCCACAGCCTCTTCCCATCCTGGAGCAGGGATTGCAAGGGTAGCATCCCTTTAGCATCAGTGCCACGCTGATTAAACAGAGAAGGTGAGTGTGCTAGAGGCCAGTGAGAGCAATCTGGCAGCAAAGAATGGGTACTGCAGGGGAGAACTGTCGCTCTGGGGATGGAGAGATGGAGTTTTCCAGATTCTGGGGCGGAGTAGATAGAGTGAGCAAGAGGGTGCAGAGGGGTGGATAAAGTAGAGAGACAGGAAGGGAGCCTGTGCTCTGGAGATGGTAGGGAGATGTGGTAGTAGAGATCTGGGCAGGCAGAGGGAGGTGGAGTTCCTGGTTTCCACTGAAGAAAGCTGAGTTGTCAGAATCACACTCATACTGCTGGGAGGTGGGGGAGGGCCCCCACTCTCCTTGTGGCCCTCCAAGACACCAGGAAACATGCTGCTGAATCAGACAAAGTGGCTCCAGGCAGCTATCCAGCAATCTGTGGGCAAAAGGAGCTGCAGGTGGAGGGCAGAGAAAGGGGCCAAACAGCAGCCAGCCTTCAACCCATTAACAGCTAGAAGAGCCTCCAATTCCCCCCTCTGTTGCCACTGTTGAGGAATTTGGCATTCATCTTAGAGAAGTGTGTCCCTGGGGGTGCTCTGCTGCAGGTGTGTCTGAGTCCCTGCGCTGCTGATGGAGAACTGCGGTAGCTGTGTCCATTGGGCCTGCACATGCACGGTCTCTCCTCCATGGATGCGTTCTTGCAGCATAGCAGTGGGCTTTCCCAGGGCCTGTCTGCGGCGAGAGGAGAGGGAAGAAGGGCTGCATTAAGCTAAGTTTTGCAGGACTTCCAGCTTCCATTGTTCTCCCGCTTCTCCAAGGAGAGGTCTGAGGTGCCAGTTGTTCCTTCAGGCCTCCAGAAAGCAGCTGAGGAGACAGGGAATGTGGATGTCAAGTCAGAAGAATGGATTTGACAGGCATCAGAAGGCTGGCTGCCCTATGGAGTCAGACCGATCTAGGGTATGTCTACATTGCACTTAGACACCCGCGACTGGTCCGTGCCCCCGGACTCGAGCTGATGGGGCTCTGGCTAACTGGCTGTTTAACTGCAGTGCTGGTGCCCAGGCTCTAGGACCCTGTGCAGTGGGAGGATCCCAGAGCTCGGGCTGCAGTGCAAGCCTGTCTACACCACAATGAAACAGCCCCATGCATAGGCGCTGACTCCATGGGTGTCCGGGGCTGGAGCACCCACAGGGAAAAATTAGTGGGTGCTCTGCATCCACTGGCAGCCAAGCTCCCTGCCCTGCCCCTCCTCACCTCCTCCTCCTCCCCTGAGCATGCTGCATCCCCGCTCCTCCACCTACCTCCCAGCGCTTGCTGCCACCAAACAGCTGTAGCAAGCTCCGGGAGGGAGGGAGGAACGGGAACGTGGCACACTCAGAGGAGGAGGCGGGTCCAGGGCAGAGATTTGGGGAAGGGGTTGGAATGGGGGCGGAGTTAGGGTGGGGACTTTGGGGAAGAGGTTGGAATGGGAGTAGGAGGGGGCGGGGCAGGGGTGGAGTCAGGGTGGGGCTGGGGCAGAGGGAGGTCGAGCACCCACTGGTGCCAGTAGACGTCAGTGCCTGTGGCCCAAGTCCGGTGCCCCGGGCCAGCCACAGATGTCTAAGCGCAGTGTAGATCTGGTGACTGCAGGGGCAGCTGGAGAATCTACTTTTTCCATCATTTGATCAGAAAACTGAGCTGGAGAAGCCAGCCTGTGCTGGCAGAGGGATTCAGTGTCTGCATTCACTCACGCCCACGCTGGGCCCCTCTGCACTAGGCACTTTGCTAGAATACAAGAAGAGGAGAATACTGTTTAGTGCCAATCGAACCTCATACCCTGTGCCAGCACAGAGAAAGGCCGGCAATGTATTCATTAACCCTCAAGTGCTGCCCCATGCCTGGTACGTCCTTAATGATCAACATGCCCAGGGCATGTAAAGAGGGTTCCTGCTGCAGCCCAGAGGCCGAGCTCACAGGACAGTGCCACTTTGATGGGCACAGAATAGACACTGAGAGTCCAGCCGGGAAAGGGGTTCAAATGATTTTCCCATCTCCTCACCCACACACCTGGGGCCGAATGCGGGAGGGGAGCATTGGTTCGACTGGTTCGACTCTTCCAAGCTCCACCCACAAAATATGTCCTGCCTGCTTGAGGATGCCGAAATGAGGCTCCACTCTCAGCAGATTGAGCAGATGTTTAAAGTGTGATCAGACCGGGCTCGGCTCCCCCTCCCTTGGGTTCAAACACTTCTATGCGCTCTTCAGCTCCCCCTCGTTCTGTTTGCTGAGTCACAAAGGATTTAGGTACTGAAACCTTCCCTTGCCTGCACTTTGTCTGCCAGGCAGCCCATGTCATAGAGGCACAATTCATGGCATCTGTTTGTGGGGTCTTGTGGCTTTGTAGGCATGAGACGTTGACCATCTCTGCTCTGAGGTGCGAGGAAACAGGCCTGTGCTCAAGACCACAGACAACCGCAATTCTCTTCCCCTTTCTCCCTTCAGACTTTTAAGCTAGGTCCTTCCCCAGTCCTTCCCAGCAAGGTTAGAACAGTTACGGTTTTCCCTTCTCTCCTGTGTGTCCTCAGGCAGATAACAATTGAAGAGGGAGAACAGAGAGCCAAAGAACTGAGTGTCATGTTTATCGAGACCAGTGCAAAGACAGGCTACAATGTAAAACAGGTAAGGGAAGACCTGCTGCAGCCAGAATCGTAGCAAGATCATAAGGATGCAATATTGTATCTTTACTGGCTATAGAAGCAGAAAGCTCTGCCACCTTCCCCTCCATCAGTTGTTCATTTCTACATAGAGCACTCTTAGATTCCTCCTGGTGCCCTCTGGAGGGATAGATTTGCAAGACATGGTGTCCTTTTTGCACATATAAAAACTGGGATCACACATGTGAGGCCCCAAGTAGGATGCTGCCCATTGCAATATCATTCTGAGCATGACACCATACATGCCTCTTTGTCTGACGTGGTCTGCACAACTCAACACTGAACTCTGAATAGGGTTAGGCAGGTGTGGCCTAATAGGAAGGATTGCGTGGGTAGCTGGGCAGCTGTAGACGAAGAAAAACTTTGACTCAGAAACAGATTGCTAGATTTAATTAAACTGAATCCATTACAACAGGGAGGCCCTTTCATGTTAGCTGCTGCAACAGCTCTGGAGGTGAGATCACTGCTCAGTGGGATCTTTGCAGTGGGAGCTGTCTTTTCACTCTGTTAAAACCTGTTGATAATTGTTTGTTACCTGTTGTGGTGACTGCACTGGGGCCCTGAGAGCTACCACGATACAAATAACCAATAATAATGACCAGGAGGTAAATATCTCACTAGAGCAAATGAATAAACAGGGATGTGTATTCCCTTTTGCATCTCAGGGAAAGAAATCCCAGGTCACTGTACAGCCAGGACTTGGTTTAGATCCCTGAATGTAGGATTTGAAAAGTGTAATGGACAGGACACTGGAGCACAGCATTAGCTTCGAGATAAATCTAAGTACTAGCCATTGTCTTTTGCTCCTACAGCTGCAGCAGCAAAGCAGATGTAGATTCACTAAACTACAATGATAATAACAGTCAATTCTAACAGATACTTGTCCTGGCCTCAGTAATAATAAATCATGTCCTAAGATAGAAATCACCTCATTCCTTCTGCTGAATGAGAGATGTGATATAAAATTGCCTCATACTTGGGATACATGAGCAGTGCTCCTGTAATTAATCATCTAATGTAAATGATACTGTTTAGAAATTATTTGAGAAGAAGAAAATATGATTTTTCACATAACACATGCAGTATCTCAGATTGCATGTTTACTACAGATGGGGGTGGCTGTTCCCTGGCTGAGGTTATTTACTTTGCGGAGTAATGCAATATGAGCGTACATTGCACCACACTACAGAAAGGAAGGCTCCATGTATGCTAATAGCTTCCATGGAAGAAGTTTATGACTGTTAGCTGTGAGAGTACTTTACTAACACAATATGCTAATATGCAGTATTGCAGACTGGAACGTGGAGGCAATAGACATACAGGGGAGCGGTTTTCAGAAACAGTCTTATTTGGCACAGTAAACTGAAGGTGCAAATGATAACTTTGAAGGGCCAGCTCCCCACCTAGTGGAAATCACTGTAGCTTCAATGAAGGGATGCCAGTTTATACCAGCTGGGAATCTGCCCTAGATGTCTAGCTACTTCCTCTGCTGGTGCCATGTCTCTCAACATCCAGCCAGGAAACAGGTGACAAAATCAAAGCTGGTCTTTGATTCTAGTGGAAGGAAATGAAGGATTACTCAGCACATATCAAACTTAAATTAACCTCCTTAGAACTTTGGGCAAGTCATCCAGTCATGTGAGTAAATTGCTTCTCTCTGTTTAAATCAGACATGTTCCTTGCATCATTTCCAAGTAACTCTCTTTTCTCTTGCCAAAGAAAACAACACTTTCACAGACAAACCAGAGTGGAATTCACCCAACATTAATTGGGAAAATGCCACAAGCAGGATTTATAATCATAAAACCATGAGCAGAACACCCACCCCGGAATGCATGGGGCAGAGTCTTCTGCCTCATGTTCCTGAGTTCTGAAGCCAAAAGTTCCTTTGCTGTGCCCCACTCTGTTCCCTTACCATACCCCACTCACAGTGGTTGTCCTTGGTTAGTGAGGACACAGGGGTCAGAGGTACGTCTGTGAGTTCACCTCCCACCCAGGGAAGAAGGCACCTTGCTTGCTCCACCATCTGAGCACTTACTCTGGCTGGCCACCTCACCAGCTGCTCATTCCGCTTCTGCCAGCCAACTGTGGCCTTCCTCTCACCTTCCTCTCTGCTGGTCACCTTCCTCTCTGCTGGTCAGTCTCTTAGTGATTTTCAGCTTTTAGCAGGCTGCACAGAAATGCTGTCCCACCACAAGTGATTTCAGCTCCCAATTAAGCACTTAAAATAACAAAGGCTCCTAATAGAGCCTGTTTAGCTCTATCTTTGAACAGTGGGGAGGAACAGGTTAAACCAGCCTAGGGACCCTTATGGAAAAGCCACATCTCCTGGCTAGGACACCTGTCCCCACTCCTCTTACTTTCACAGGGGTCTGGCATTCGAGCCCCTGGCTGAACGAGGTCCTTTCAGATGGGGATGACCCCCTCATTTGGGACAGTTAAGCACAGTTCTAATCCTCTTTACTCATACAATAAAGAGAACAACACTGATAACAACCTTTCACTACCCCTGCATTCAGTACAAAAGTGATTTGCAACCCAACACCACCCAAAGTTGATCACTTTGAACAACACCACTCTATCTGCTGGACATCTTGGTAGAGTAGGTGTGTTCATGTAAATACGGTTTTCTCCTGAAGTCTATCCCCCTCCCAGCTAGTGTCAGGGGAGAACTCATTCAGACCCTGCTTGCATTACTAAACTGATTTAGTTACACTGATGAAAATCCATTATATAGCTGCACTTAAACCAGTGTAAATCATGTTTATACAGGGTTAGTTTAATCCCTTTATTTCCTGGATTAAGTTAAATCGGTATAAAGTGATTTTTAAATCCATTTAGTTACACCAGTGTGAGTTTTCTACCATGAACAAGACCTTACACATTGACCTGGTCACACCAGAGTGGAAGTGACACATCTATCAGTCCCCAGTCTAGCTTCACCAACATTGCACATAATGAGTTTTGCTGTTCTCAGTTGTGTCAAATACAGAATGAAAAGTGATGGCTATGGATACAAACCCTGAACTTCAGTGACAGATTCCTTCTCTTTCTTACCCCCCGACCTACGCCAGCTGTTCCGACGTGTTGCATCTGCCCTTCCCGGCATGGAAAGCGTTCAAGAGAAGAGCAAAGAAGGAAGTATCCTTTTTTTAATGAAACTACCAAACTCTTCTATTGCACTGTTCAGCCATCGATCTCAAAGGTCAGTACATTGTCCCCCAAGGGAAACTGAGGCTCAGGGAGGTGACAGTCACACAACCTCCTTCCTTGAGGTTTTTAAGGTCAGGCTTGACAAAGCCCTGGCTGGGATGATTTAACTGGGAATTGGTCCTGCTTCGAGCAGGGGGTTGGACTAGATGACCTTCTGGGGTCCCTTCCAACCCTTATATTCTATGATTCTATGATTCTATGCACTCAGAGCCCACAAACAGTGTAGTGATGGCATAGTTCTCTGAGCCCAGCCCAGCACCTCAAGCCTGGGCACCTTGACGCCATCTGAAACAGGCCCTGGCACCATTGTCTACAGCATGGGCGGATGAAGCACGGCACCTGGACCTCAGGCATCCTTGCACTGCCTGATGAGCGCAGGGCTCGGAGCCTGCCATGTGACACATGCACGGACATGTTCATGCCCTGAGCCTAGGCGCTGTTGAGCTGCCTGAGCTGCTGGGTGAACTCCGAGCCCACATCCCCATACGTTATCCCACATGTGACATGTAGTCCCACGCCTTCATTTGCTCAAGTCCTGTGAGAATCCTGGTGGCACAGCAGAGTTTGCTGACTCCACATCCCCTGTTGTCAGATGTACATGCAGATACAGTGGTGTCTCACACCTGCCTCCCCTCCAGAGCTGTGCAAAGTCCCAGCACGGGCCCCTGAGCCCATTTCCCCTGCAGGCCCCCAGGCCTGGCTAGGCTTCACAGAGCAGGCATGAGCCAGTGGATGAAAACACAAGACTTCCTGGATGGCTCACGTTTGCAATCAGCAAACACTGCCAGGGTCTTTTGTTCAGACAGGTCATTTCTGTCCTGTCCACAGGCAGGGCAGGCTGTGAACTCCTCACTCACGTGGGTGTGGAGTTACTCATGCGAGTAACCAAATTGACTTCAATGGGGCTACTCTGTGCCCAAGCACACACTATTGTGTGCTAGGGGTTTCCAGTCTGGCCCTTAGCTAGTCATGAATCCTATATACAATACTTGGGAGCTGACAAACATCCATAAAGCTGCAGAATCCAGAGCCTCCAGTGCACCGTCCCTCGTCCTTGTTTGCACAAAGTGGGCTGGGAATTCCAGCTGGGTTTATTCGGGGCTGGGCTGCCTCACCCTGCTCTGTGTCACCAGACCTGTAGAAAATAGGGCTGAAGGGGGAACAGCACTGGAAAGAGGGGGTTGAGGACTTAATAATGTGTGTGTGTGGACGTGATGAGGAGAGGATGAAGGAAAACAGCCTTGTACATAAAGAGAAGGAGTCCTGATGGGAGTGGCCAGGTGCAAGGGTGACGGGGTTGGGCGAAGGAACCATATCTGGAGTTGGAGAGTGAGAGAAATCCCATGGGTCAGAGGAGTTGAGCACAGAGGGGACAGATTTGTGACTGTTAGTGGCATGCGTGGGGCCAGGATGCTCCTTTGAGAGACACTGAAGGTCAGAATTAGGGAGTTAGGAGCCTGATGATGCCAATAGGTGCCTAGGGGGATTTTCCAAAGCACCTGAGTGGGTTTGGTGCCTAACTCCCATTGAAATCAATTGGAATTAGGCACCAGCCCTGCTTGGGTGCTTTGGAAAATCCCATTGGATGCCTGTTTGCACTCGACAACTAAATACTTAGAGAAGCCAGCCCTGGCTAGCTATGGTCACTGATGTGTGGTTTGTGTATTAAGGTTTTAATTGCCAACAGTGGTTCCAGCAGTGGGGGTTTTTCCTTGTGTGTGCCACTGTAGCCCACTTGCTATCTGTGCCTGCCCTGGGCCAGTGGCCTTCATGTTGTGCATACAATCCATGGGGAATGGTGCAGTGTTTCATGAGGCTTCTCAGAGCCAAGCAAGTCATAGACAGGCTGCAGATAAAAGTGCCCCACTGGCCGGTACTTGTAGGCCACTTCCCTCGGACTGTACATCGTGTCTGGGTTGGACTGTGAATAGCACCAAGGCAGAGTTCTTTTTTCCAGTGTGCATTTGGTGCTGGTTTAATCTATCCACAGAACCCGTGGACAGTGCTGCATGCTTCTATCTCTCTCTCACACACACACACACACAGCGACTGGTGGGAGTTGTAGTCAATTGCTCAGCCACCATCCAGGGGCACTGGGGAGTGCTGGGGGCTCTGGTAAGACCCGGGAGGGTGGCGAAGCGCCATGTCAGGGGTGGGGCTTAGGGGTGGGGTGGTGTTTTGTAACAGGCCAGGACTTATCTTTGGCTGAGGGTGTGGAGGGCCTAGCAGATGAAAACTTCCCTTGCATAAAAGAGCCAGCACCCATCAGTCATTACGTGCAGCGACGGCTGAAGAGAGCTGGGGGGCTGGTGTGCACTTGTGTTGAGCTGGATTTGTTACGGCTCCAGCCCTGCACACACAGAGTCACTGGCTGGCAGAGGCAGGAATTAGCTTCAGTTTCTACCAGAAAAGACTACTTTCCCCTCTCTGGCAGGGTGTGACATGGAGCCCAGCTGTAGCTGTGAGCTCCCACACAGCCAGTGCTCTTCTGGCTCCTCACTCCCGCAGAGACAAGCCGGCATGGCAGTGCCCCACACAGCATTGTTCCCTGCAGCAAAGAGCCAGGCTGGGAATGGAGAAGCTGCGCCCTTCCCTCAGACTGCCTCCTCCAGTACAGGATGCCCACTGGGAGCAGGCTGGCCTTGGTGCTAGAGAGAGAGCAGAGAAAGAGAGGTACAAAGTGAGCACAAAGGGGCTGGGATGAATCAAGATCCCAGGGGTTCCTGTCTAGCAAGGTATCATTGTCAAAAGGGCTCAAGAATCATGGTGCAGGCCAGGTTTTCAAAAGAGCTCTGCCCCTAAAACAGGACAGGGAGCCCAAAGTGCTCAGCACCCAGCCGCTCCCAAGGGGACACTCCTGGCCAGATTTTCAAGATTCTCAGTGCCCAGTGTGCTGCACTCTTGAAAATCATGGCCTTGCCACCTCATCCTTCAGCTGATACAATTAACCCAAGTCTTTCCATACTTCCCTGGCAGTTGTCCAGGTGGCTCTCTAGCTTCTTTTTTATTATTTTTATAAAGGAGCCCATCATCATGGTCCGTCTGATGGAAGGTAAAGATTTCCTGGCACAGCGGATAACGCTGTTGGCTTCTGCAATATTCCCTAAGGCTTTGTGTGAACCATTGTTTAGTACAGCATGGTCCCTGCATTGGGTTACACAGTCATTACACAGCCCTGGCACTAGTGAGTGCATGGGAGCCACTCTCCGGGCTTAAAATTGATGCCCCAGTTTTTTCCTCCAAGCCACCAGAAAGTGCCAATGCTCGAAATCTTGCTCCTCATGCCAAGCAAATGCAGTAAAACCAGCTGAAGTATTGCTCTGTTATTATTGTATCAGTATTCCAGTAATGCCCGCTGCATGCTAGGCTCTGTCTACACACTGGACCTGCTCCAAAGAGCAGCGCCAGTCAGCACAGCCTGAGGTTCCAATGCCCAAGCGATGTTACTCCTAATTCTGCTCTGATAACATGATGTCCCAGTAACCTTAGTCCTGCAGCCAAGCCAGGACCCAAATTATGCCAGAATGCCATTCCAGCCCTCCTTTGGGATCAGCATTCCGGTACCTCCAGCACCGAGGGATGAGACACCAGTGCCATTGCGGCACTTCTCTGCTAAGACTCGAGCACTGCTCCAAACAGAGAATAGCATTGTCTAAGGGACATTATTTCTGCCCCCAGGCTAAGGACAGCAATAATGGAGATACTTGTAACCCCTTAATACTCCACGGGAATGTGTAGAGGCCATTTGGAAAGCGGAGCATTTCCACGGACCGTCAGTATTGAAGCTGCAGTCTGGGACATAGCATTTTTCTGGTCTGATGCTTTTGGAATACTGGGAGACGAGCCATGCTTTCCCAACGCAGAGGCCAACTAGAGGGTGTTAGAGTGGCGCAGCTAATAAAATACCCTTAGGCCTCCAAACAAACTCACTCAAGTGGAGAGAAGCCATCAGGCACATATGTGTATGTCCCCTGTGACTATGCAATCACATCCAACATGCTAGAAGGAAAAGAGTCATTAATGCACTGGTTCTTTTCCTTCGGTTCCAAAGGGCCCATGTAACTACTTGGAGGCTGGAGCTGAAGGGCTGGCTCAGTGCTTTATGGCTGGGCTTGGCAGGATTAGAGTTCGATTTTTTTAGAATTTTGACAGATGTATATTGATGTATTTTTAAGCCTATTTTTTCGACTTACATTTTTACAGTTGCACCAAATCATGTGTGTTAAGCATTTTTTCAGTGTTTATCTAATTAAATGTTCACGATTGTGGGAAATTATGGTGGGAGCCAGACAATAATTATTTAATGACAATAGATGTTGAAATTCAAAAAGTTAAAGCTTTATAACCATTAAAACACAATTAACAACATCACATGGCAAAATATACAAAGTAAAGCTCCTTAAATCAAACTGTAAAACATTCTCAAAGCACATTTTTCTCACGTTGCCTAGCTGCACATTTTGATTATTATCAATGGAAATATTGTTTCATCGGTTTGTGTACGTACAGTGAGCTCCACATTTGCCGATACAAATCTCATCATTCCACACGTCTGTGTGGTTCATGCCTAGCACTCTTTAGATTTTGCTTTTGTTTCCTCACCTTTTTATTCCGCATTGACTAGCACAGGCAGGAGCTTTGGCATTACAAATCAGAGCAATGTATCAGCAAAGACCCCTAACCCAGTTTACTAGGGTATCAAGTCAAACACAAAAGCCAGGCTCATTCTGATTCATCCATGCAGTGGTGCCTCTGCCATCGCCACAGTTGGAAAGCTTGAGAAGCAACAGAATCTGGATTTCTCTTCCACAAACTGGGGTTTTAGTTTTCAAACAGAACCATTCTCCCATAGAGGTCATTGAATCATAGAATCATAGAATATAAGGGTTGGAAGGGACCCCAGAAGGTCATCTAGTCCAACCCCCTGCTCAAAGCAGGACCAATTCCCAGTTAAATCATCAGGTAAGACACTCCAGAGTGCAGGAATCCTATCTAACATCATTCAATCTTCAGAGGTTGAAGGCTGTATGGCCACACCCTGCCATATCTTACTGGTTTACATAAGACCTCACAATGTTTTTAGACAGTATTCTTCATACAAAATGTCATGACAGAGGCAGAATAGAAAGGAAATCCTTGAGTTTGATATAGTGATGCACAAAGGCAGAATGACAGAGAAAGCTGAGCTGTAAGACCTGAAGCTGGGGCAGATGCTGGTTGCCTGGGAGGAAGATTGCAGCAGGTTTTCTAATGCTACAGGGCCAGGACATCTGGGGTTGCACTTGCCAGCAGGGGTGGATGGCCACAGCTGGGGTATGCACTGATTCAGCATGTCCCACAGGTAGCCGCTGCGAGCTGGGCTCCTGTGGAGATCCTAGTGGATTTACAGGGCCTCCAAAGCAGCAGAACTCCACAGTTCCACCTGTCCTTCTATGGGTACATCTCTGTGTGCAGGGCCGGGCTGCAGCAGGGAGGTGCCTTGTGTATCTAGCTGCACCATCAGGTGTGCATCCAGCATGCTGTGTGAGCAGATCTCTCAAACAGACCTCTCCTGTTTAAGGCTCTAGAACATGTGCTTTATAAAATGACTAGTGACAAAGGTACCTGAGAAGGGAGGCACCCAGAGCTCTGAGGCCCAAAGCTGACATCAGAATTTGCTTCCCGCATTGCATCCCTCCCTGGTGGTGATGTAAAGTCACCAGTGGATGAAGTCTGCCAGCAGCAGATGGGTTTGTTTTTCTGTTGGGACTGACAACCCATCACAGCTCTATTGGCCCCTCCATGAGCCTGGATTGCAACTCTGTAAAAGAGCTCAGCAGTAGGATCAGTAGCATCAATACCTTTAGTGCTGGACTCTTGGATTTCTACCCAGCCTTCCAAAGGAAACACATCAGGCAGTTGCTACTTCTGCCTCAAGGAAAGGTATTGTCCAGGGATCGCTGTTCCCAGCTGCCATCCCATAGAGCTAGCAGAACAGGCAGCTGAGCGACCTAAACCAACTTATCTTTCCAGTTTTGCAGGGGGGCATGCTGGGAGTTGTTCGCAGGAGGGCTGGCCCACCCATTTTGGATCAGAGAAGTCACACAGTGAGTCACCTAGAAGCTCAAACTCAACTGTTCCTGAATTCCAAAGCTTTCACTACGTTTTTGTAGGTTTTTCCTCAGCCCTTTCTCCTTCCAGCCAAAAGTATCCACCATGCTTGCTACAAAGGGTCCTGTAACTGCAATTACAGTGTAGTGCTACTGTGGTTTTGCTTTCTGAGATCTGTAATTAGTGCTGATCCCTGTCACCAGAAAGTTGGCTATGTGACTGAGAGGAATTACAACCTGAATATGATGTAGTTAATATACCTGGATATACCCACAAGGGGTAATGATAAGTAATTCTGTGGTGTAGCTAACCCACTCATGATATAAATGGTGCTGGTGATTACACACTGAAAAGCAAAAATCACACTTGAATTACACTGTAACTACAATGTAGCCACCCTTTAATCACACAGTACCCTTATTATAGTGTGATCAAAGTACCATAATACCATGAAGGAGACTATTGTTTTTCATGGTACTTTTGACTCACACAAAGGCTCTGAACTTGACACAGGGTAGGGCAAGAAGTGAGCAGCTTAGGCTGCAGCAAGATGGATTTAGGTTGGATACTAGGACAAACTTTCTAACTCTAAGGAGAATTAAGCTCTGGAACAGGTTCCCTAGGGAGGGCTGCAGAATTCCTGTCATTGGGAGTGGTTTAGAACAGGTTGGACAAGTGCCCTCAGAGATCATTTAGGTTTACTTGGCCTTGCCTTTGCCGAGGGGGCAGAACTTGATGATCTCTTCAGATCCTTTCCAGCCGTACATTTCTATGATCACCTTACCAGCACTGAGCCTTAGTTAAGTCAGGAAGGGTCTGCCTAGCCAGAGCTCATTGCAGGACCAGGGCCTAAACTTGTCAGTTTTTTGCAGTACAGCTCATCTTCTACGCTTTGCAGACTGGAAGGTTGAGATGAGATTGGGAAAGCTGCTGAGCTTTCTGATTCCTATTTGAAACATCCCTTTTTAGATTCACCCCTCGTTAGTTCTCAGCCATGAAGAGCTAATAACAAAGAGAATAAAGTGAACCGTTTGGTGGATTTCCTCATGTCTCCCTGTGCTCCCCTCTCATAACCGCTCCTTAGTTATTTGTGCTTCTGGATTACTGCTCAGCCATCCACCAGAAGAGCATCTGAGGGCAGATTTGGGGAAGCTTACAGGGCAAACTGCTCTGTACCCAGTGTGAAGGTAGACAGAAAACGTTCCCTTCCACCACAGCTAGGTTCTGGCAGACACCAGTGCTCTCATTAGACCAAGCTAATTGTCTCTTTTCTCCAATTACTGAATGAACAAAAAGAAAAGCATCAATGTAGCAGTTCCTCCAGCTGGGTGGCTAATGGTTCTGCTCCAATTAAGATTTATTTATTACAGAGAAGTTCCCTCTTTTTAAATTAAACACAGCAATAATGACTCCCCCAGGGCCAGGGGAGAGGGAGCAGCAAATAGTTCCTTAGTGAACAGTGCAAGGAGGCAGTGTTTTCTGAATGAGGACAGCTTGTGTCAAGTTGCTATTGTCCCCACATAGTATCACCAAGGCTTCCCCTGACCTGAGGCACCGGAGTGACAGCCTTGGGCCAATCCCAGTTAATATTTACACAACACTGGCAGCTATTCAATGGCATTTATTATGCACTGCAGCAGGGGGTGTTCAGTACAGAAGCCATTTGAGCTCTCCGATCAATCCCTGTGCAGACGAGGGAGGGTTTAAACTGCCCCGGTGCACTGTGACTGCTAAGCCCCAAGTCCTAGGGGCTCCCCCCTCCAAAAGGGCATTGATGTCAATGGCTCCCAGTTCAAGGACACAGCTCACCCTGGGCGGGGTGTGGGTGTGGGTTGTGATATCAGTGTATTTACTTAAATCTGTATGGGTTTGCACTGCTTGGCTAAAGCATCATCCAAAAGGGTATTCAGTCTCTGTATGAAGCCCTCACAAGATGGAAACGTTGGTGAGTGCAGCCCCTCCTGTACCCAGGACAAATACAGTTCATGGGTGGGGATTGTTTCCCCAGGGTCGGGGGCACTGTGCAGGTTGGAAGTCAGTGTGACAACTCCAGGTGGGGACTCCAGACTGGTCTGGATGAGGCTGCCCAGCGAGGCAGTGAGGCGCACAGTGACTGACATGATGGGCAGATTGACAGGTAGCGGGACAGGAGGAGGGGAAGGGGAGTTCAGAGTCAAGGGTGGGCAGATAGCAGAGGTGAATGGAAGCGCAGCACTGTGGGAGGGAATGGAGAAGACAGCTGCGCTTGAGGATGTGCCCCTTAATCTGCAATGAGGTGTGCCGGGCTCAGGTTGTCTCAGGGGCAGGTCAGAGCCTGCATGTGGCCCCTGGTGCAGATGGCCAGTTCTGGGATTCCACCCTCCCTCTCCCACACCCTTCCCTGGGGTCTGCCAGGCAGTGGGGCAACCGAGTCAGTGTTCCTGCAGACTACGAGAGGGGACGGAACTGGAGCCTTTAGCCACTCTTGTCCCTCAGATTTGCTGATAGCCCTGAGGGGAGACAAGACTGGGCCCTTTCTTCAAACCCAGTTGCCATGGCCACTGAAGGTGACAGTGAGTCCCTCCCAGCCAGCGATGGGGAGCAATGGAAAACCCATGTGAGGGGTAAACACACCTGACGAAGGAGCTATCCAGGTGCACTTGCCTTAAATTAATGGAGCTAGGGGATGGTTTCTTCTTCTCCAAGCACTGGCCTGGACACATATAGGCAGGTGAGAGGGAGTGTGGAGCAGCAGCCAGCATTGGAGGCCAAGAGAAGCCCACAGAAGTTGCTGACTCCATAGTGCCAGGACTCCGCCCCCCACAACAAAGCACTAGGAGGCGGCACAGAGGGGCCAATGCCTGGGACTGTGCCTGCCAGTTGTCTGGGCAGTGCTGTGAGAGCTGCAGCCTCCTTCAGCCATGACCAGGCAGACTCCAATGTAGGCTCTGAAAATCCTAAATTCCATCCCCAGTTCAGCTAACAGAGCCAGGCAGAGTTTCAGAGCTGAAGGACACTCCCGTTTCACAAAGGCCAGAGGCCTCAACAGCAGGGGAAATCCTAATACTGTCGCAGTGTCAGTGAAAACCACCCATCTGCCCCACCAGGAAACTGTTCTATGCCATCATTTCACTGAAGGCGCCAGCACCTGGCCCAGGAGGAGATGTCTGGAAGCCTGGCTGGGCAGGACCGTTCCTCCTCACAAGGCAGTGGCCCAGGCTAATGATTCCTGTCCCTGTTACCATGGGAGCAAAAGCTGCCTCCCAGGAAATGGCATGAGCTCTTGTGATGAGGTGTGTACCTAATTAGCATTCCCCTGCAGTGCAGCTCCTCCGATCAGCTGTGCCCAGCACCCCACTCGATGCTGCCTGCTGTGATCCCTTCCCACTCGCAGCCGTGCGCTAGGGGTGTCTTTCCTCTGCCATGCTGAGCTGAGTCCCAGCAACCTCGGAGCAGGCCAGGCACTCGCTCCTGATCCCAGTGGTGTGAAGGATTCTGCAGAGCTGTGAGGCTGCCACCCCCGCAGCCCTATGCATCATGCCCCCCCACAGTTTAAGCCCTAAGACTGAGATTTCCACAGCCAACTAAGGGACCTCAGTTAATCTTCATGGGAATTGGGCATCCAGATCCATTAGGCAGCTTTGAAATGCTCTGCCCAGGTTTGGTGCTCGTTGCAGGCCCTAGTGCAGACAAGGGCCTATGCCTGCCCGCATTGGCCCCACTGGGCCGAGCAGACCTGCTCTAAGCCAAGCTAGAGGACATGGTGCTTAGGCCAACGATGCCCGCTGGGAGCCCTGTCTACACTAGCACTAGCATTGGACTTGCACTTGTTTCCCGGATGTGCTAAACACTTGCAGCTCCAAGTGAAGTCGATGGGAGCTAGGCACCTAACCTGCTTAGGTACGAGATAGCCCACTAGGCACCCACCTGCATTTTTCAGCGCCTAACAACCTTTGACAATCTGGCCCAGAGAGCCCAGTAGTCAGTTTTCTGGCTTTTCATGGCTCTGTGTCTCAGGTATCTCTCACTGCAGCTGTAATATGGAGTAGGCTGGGAAATAACACTTAGCACCTTCTGTAGTGAACATGCCACAAGCGCAATGGATTATCAGCCCATTGGCGGATCTCTGGGGTGGGAGGCGGGCAGTTAAAAGTGCCATACTCAGTATTGGAGCCAGTGGTATCTGCCATATTCGCTCCTGGATTCTGCCTGGGCCTCTCCCTTTACGGGCCTTCTTCTGGAGCGCAGATCCTCACAGGCGCCTAACTCCCCCTGACTTGGATGGCAAGGACACTGACCTGTCTCCCAACCCCTTTTCCCCAGCACTTGTCCCTCCTCAGCCACCTGCCCCGAAGTCTTTGAGGAAACAGAGCCATGAACTAGACATTTGGACAAATGGATTAAAAACCATGGGAGAGGGCGAAGCAAAGGAATCCCAACCCCATCACACAGCAAACACTATGGGGGCAGGCCATGTGAAACAACGAGCAGGGGTCAGAAAGGCAGTTTTTCCCACCCATGTATTCTGGGAGGGTTTTTTTTTTTTTAATCTCCTTCCTCTGAAGCATCAGTGATGGCCATGGCTGGAGATGGGACATTGGCTGGGGTGTGCCAGGGCTCTCAGATGGCACCATGCATTCTTTCACTCAGGTGCTGGGCTGACTGGTTTGAGTTCAGATGCTCAGGGTCTAACTGATTGCCTCACGGGGCAGAAAGGAATTTTCCCCTAAGTCAGATTGATATGGACCTCGGGGTTTTCCACCTTCCTCTATAGTATGTGCGTGCAGGGTCACTTGCCAGGATTATCTGGGTCTCTCTCATTTAATCATTTTCCTGCCAGTGATGTCTAGTTTGCATTTTCTTGATGTCACCATCCAGTGATTTCCTCTAAGTCTAGTTGGCAGCTGGTATCAAGCAGGGTTCCCCAGGGGTCTGTCCTGGGGCTGATTTTGTTAAACATCTTCATTAATGATCTTAATGACGGGGTGGATTGCACCCTCAGCAAGTTTGTGGATGACACTAAGCTGGGGGGAGAGGTAGATACCCTGGAAGGTAGGGATAGGGCCCAGACTGACCTAGACAAATTGGATGATTGGGCTAAAAGAAATCTGATGAGGTTCAACAAGGACAAGTGCAGGGTCCTGCCCTTAGGATGGAAGAATCCCATGGAGTGCTACAGGCTGGGGACTGACTGGCTAAGAGGCAGTTCTGCAGAAAAGGACCTGGGGATTACAGTGAATGAGAAGCTGGATATGAGTCAGCAGTGTGCCCTTGTTGCCAAGAAGGCTAATGGCATGTTGGGCTGCATTAGTAGGAGCATTGCCAGCAGATCACGGGAAGTGATTATTCGCATTGGTAACGCCACATCTGGAGTATTGCATCCAGTTTTGGGCCCCTCACTACAGAAAGGATGTGGACACATTGGAGAGAGTCCAGTGGAGGGCAATGAAAATGATTAGGGGGCTGGGACACATGACTTATGAGGAGACACTGTGGGAACTGGGCTTGTTTAGTCTGCAGAAGAGAAGAGTGAGGGGGAATTTGATAGCAGGCTTCAACTACCTGAAGGGAGGTTCCAAAGGGATGGAGTTAGGCAGTGCTCAGTGGTGGCAGATGACAGAACAAGGAGCAATGGTCTCAAGTTCAGTGGGGGAGGTCTAGGTTGGATAGTAGGAAAAACTATTTCACTAGGAGGGTGGTGAAGCATGGAAATGGGTTACCTAGGGAGATGGTGGAATCTCCATCCTTAGAGATTTTTAAGGCTTGGCTTGACAAAGTCCTGGCTGGGATGATTTAGCTGGTGTTGGTCCTGCTTTGAGCAGGGGGTTGGACTAGATGACCTCCTGAGGTCTATTCCAACCCTAATCTTCTATGATTCTATGATTCAGTGCAGGGGCCTCACACACTGGTGCACCTCAGTCCCTCCCAATCTCTCCCATGGCATGTAATAGTCTAGTCTCCTAAGGGGCTGTAATACTTTGGTCGCATTTCAGGTGTTGGGTTTAGTGTGTGAGTGCTGGGTGGGGCTAGTGGCCTGTGAGGTACAAGAGGTCAGATGAGATGAGCTGGTAGTCCCTTTGGAGGATTCAGGGAAGAAGCTAGTTTCAGGCAAGATGAGGACCTGATGTCCTCTCTTGGAACCATAAAGGTAGGATACTCAGGTCCAGGAGGCCAGGATTAGCCTTGAGCCTTAACATACCTATCTGTTGAGAAATTCCTGCATGCCGAGGCTAGCAAGTGGCTTGTCACACTGAAGGGGCTGCCTCTCCGCAGCACATCAACCCAGCTCATTATTTTTTAATGTATTTATCTTTGCGCGCGTTGGCAGCCACAGCTCTCGGAATTGGCTGTGGCTGTTCATGTGCACCTCAGTTCAACTCTTTGTTCAGGGAAGCCTGTGAATTATTAAATCAGCTGCATTTAGGGCACAGCCAGATGGAATTGCTGTGTCATTTTAAAGCAGCAGCAGCAAGTGGCGTTAGGACCAGGGGAGGTTTGGCCTCCTGGGTTCAACGACATTCGTCACAGCAGAACAAGGGCCTGTAGTCCTGCTATATGAGAGCAGAGTGGGGTACTTGCAATTTTGCTCCCATGTTGTATGGCTAGTGTACACTTTTATAGCTTATTTGGCACCTTCCCTAGGAGGAAAAGAGCTGGTGGGGGTGGGGGGAGGCAGTACCCTACAGCAAAGGTTCCCACACCGCTTCTTTCTGTAGCAAACTCCCCCCTAGAGCCTTTGGAGGACAGGTACATCTCCCTGCAGCCAGAGGTGTAGGTCCAGGTGGGTAGACCTACACACACTAGCTTTGAGCAAGCTCATGTCTAAAATAGTGGTGTGGCCACGGTGGTGCAACGGGCTAGCCCCCTGGGTCCGTGCCTCGGCTCCCAGGTGGGCCTGTACGCGGAACAGCTTTCGGATTTTGGTCCCATGTGATTTGCGTTGGGTGCTTTTGTCTTAGAGGATATTTGTCTGCCAACTCCCCTGCCCAACTCAGCACACTTGGCAATCTCTGCCCAGACCAAAGCAGCGGACACTACAAGTCTGGATGGAAGTGCCTTGACAGAAATTTTGGGGGTCCTCCATGTGAAGCAGAAGTCCTGTAAAGATGGCTTAGGACATAGGTAGGTGGAGATACACAGCACCAACCTGCACTGTGCTTGCTGCCAGTTGGTATATCACTTCCATGAACACTAAAATTAATTCCCACCTGCCAGAAATCAAGCAGCGGTAACTGCCCCAGCACCTAGAATACACAGGTTTACCTTGAGTAATGATATCATCATCTTCCTTAACCTTTCTTTCCTCCATCAGTGATTGACATCAAGTTGGACAAACCACAGGATCCTCCAGCCAGTGAAGGAGGGTGTTCTTGCTAATACAGAGCACAAGATTGGTCAGCTTCATTTGATACCACACGCTTGTTGTGTTGCTTCCTATTGGTTAGCTTCCTAAAGAAACAAATTGAGTTATCGGATGGTGGAGGATTTTTTTTCTCTCTGTCTCTAGGGAGGGGTGGGTGAAAATGTTCAGATTACATCACTCTTAACAGCTGTTACTGAAACTTGCTATTTTTTTGGTTTGGTTGTAATATATTGTACTTTATTAAAATTGCCAAAACCAGTTCAACATTTAAAAAGGAAAGTTTAAATCATGTGTATACAACTTTTTGCCAGATGAAAAGTAGTGACTTGGGTTTTTTTGGAAAGAGGTTAGTCTTTTGTTTTTGTATATTTGTAAACTTACAGAAAAGCTCCCCAGAATACTACAGTCTGGTTAGTTTCAGCATTCGACATAGGACTTCGCTTGTAGCAAACTAGTCCCTGATTGGTTAAACAAAACATTAACAGTACAGTAGAAGATTTGATGGTAGAACAAATCATGCTGCAAATATATAAAATAAGTGTGTGATGTGATAGCTCTAACTATATCTCCATATATAGATTTAGAGCAGGGGTGGGCAAACTATGGCCCGCAGGTCGGATCCAGCCCACGAGCCGTTTTAAGCCAGCCTGCAAGCTGCACCACGCAGCTTGGCCCCAGGGCGCTGGGTCAGGGCCATATCACGGGGCTCAGACCCGCTCTGGCCAGGGCACTGGGTCGGGGGCTGCACCACGTGGTGTGGCCCTGCTCCAGCGCTCCAGCTGCGGCGCAGGGTCGGGGGCTGCACCACACGGCTCCTGGAAGCCACGGGATGGCCCTGCTCCGGCTGCTACGCAATCCAATGGCCCCCTCTGGTGCTCCAATGGGGACAGCAGGGGCGGTGCCTGCGGATGGGGAAGCCTGGCTGCGCCTCCACGTAGGAGCCAGAGAAGGGACATGCCGCTGCTTCTGGGAGCCGCTTGAAGTAAGTGCCACTCAGAGCCTGCACCCCTGAGCCTCTCCCCACACCCCAACCCCAGCCCTGATCCCCCTCCCGCTGTCCAAATCCCTCGATCCCAGCCCAGAACACCCTCCTGCACCCCAAACCGCTCATCCCCAGCCCCACCCCAGAGCCTGCACTCCCAACTGGAACGTGCACCCCTTCCTGCACCCCTACCCCAGCCCTGATCCCCCTCCTGCCCTCCAAACCCCTCGGTCCCAGCCCAGAGCACCCTCCTACACCCCAAACTCCTCATCCCCAGCCCCACCCCAAAGCCCGAACCCAGTGATGAGCTGCCAAAATCTTAACAACCGGTTCCCTCCTAACCCCAGGAGGGGGTCGTGGCCCATCCCCGCCCCCATTCCATCCACCCCTGTCCCCTGACTGCCCTCGGAACTGGGCAGGAGGGTCTCATGGGCCACCGTAGTGGGTGCCCACCCTGCGCCTAAGAGCCAGAGGGACCTGCCGGGGGCGAGGTGGGGAGTCCCGGCGGTACTTACCTGGGGTGGCTCCCAGGAAGCATCTGGCAGGTCCCTCTGACTCCTAGGGATGGGGTAGCATAGCTGCGGGGGGAGCAGCTGCTCCCCCCGCTGATCACATCAAAAGTGGCTGGAGCACCCACGGGGAAAATTTGGTGGGTGCAGAGCATCCACCGACAGCTCCTCACCCCGCGCCCGGCCCCAGCTTGCGCCCGGCCTCACCTCCGCTCCACCACCGCCTCCTCCCCTGAAGGCCCCTGTCCCCTGGCTCCCGCGAATCAGCTTTTCGCGTAGGAAGCCTGAGAGGGCTGAGAAGCGAGAGGCGGCTTCGCGCTCAGGCCCAGGGAGGTGGAGGTGAGCTGGGGCGGGGAGCGGTTCCCCTGCGCACCCCCTGGGTTACCTGCTGCGGCGCGGCGGCCCTCCTCACACCCCCCGCCCCAGCTCACCTCCGCTCCACCTCCGCTTCCCTGGGCCTGAGTGCGAAGCCGCTGCTTGCTTCTCAGCCCTCCCAGGCTTCCCGTGTGAACAGCTGATTCGTGGGAAGACGGGGAGCAGTGGGGGGGAGAAGCAGAGTGGGGCGGAGCGTAACTCAGGGGCAGAGGCGAGCTGGGGACGGGGACGCGGAGGGGAGCTGCTGGTGGGTGCTCTGCACCCACCAAATTTTCCCCATGGGTGCTCCAGCCCTGGAGCACCCACGGAGTTGGCGCCTAAGGTGCCACTTTTGGCCCGTTGTTAAATTTAGAAGCCCTTGGGACAACCAGTTCTAAAAAGGCTTCTAAATGTAACAACCAGTTCCAGCTCACCACTGCACCCCCTCCCACACCATAACCCCAATTTTGTGAGCATTTATAGCCCGCCATACAATTTCTATTTCCCCAGTGTGGCCTTCAGGCCAAAAAGTTTGCCCACCCCTGATTTAGAGAGAGATAAACAGAGGGGGAAATATATGATGGGGGCAGTGTAATACACTTCTTATCTCATGTTTTAGGGGTGACTACCCAACTCCTAGACAGAGTGTTCAATACATGTAAGTCTCACCATCATGCATTACACAGTATTATACCATCCCAGAGGGGGTATGTGCAGAAATACTGATATAGCAATCAATGTTTTTAAGAATTTTTAGTTGCTAATGTTGTATGGGCCTAGTTCTTGAAGTATAATGTACTGGTGGTTTTTTTTCCTCATGCATATAGTAGAAGAGAGACACACATGCTATAGTGACTATATGGAAAAATTACATTACTATCACTTAAAAAGTATGGTTGACCCATAGAATTCCATTCACCATGGTTAACAGTGGCCACCATTTTGCATTTGCCCTTGAATAGGAGTAAGTGCTTGCAAACAGTTGATACCTTTTTAAAAAAAATCCTGTTCCTGTTGGAAAGAGCCTGTTTGAGCCTGGGCAATATTCAGATGTGTTTCACTTTCAATGGGGATTGAGCACTAAGTGTCCACCCACTCTTCCAGCTCCAAAATGGTGGCCAAAGCCACTCCTGTAGATCACTGCAAAATCATAAAGTTTGTCCAGTGGGGCCACCGTACTTTTCAACTGACTGGTCCATACATGATGGTTGCTCTTTATTATGGAACATTTTCTATATGAGTAAAGAAAGGCAGGTGGTTGATGAATCGGGGAGGTCTTGTCTTCTAAAAAGGGAAGACTGTTTTGGTAACATGGATGTAATTTTTGTATTGTGTACACACATTTTACATATATATATACTTCATAAAGCAAAAATCAGTACATTCATTACGTTCACACAGTATCCTGTCACTCAGGCCAAGTTCTGTACTAAAGATAAGACAATACACTGCAACCCAGGTGACACTGAATTGGTTTAAATTGCTGTGAGGTAACAGGCAATCTTTCAGCAACCACCATTGTTCTCTGTGTTTGTGTTTACACTGAGTGTGCATCTGCACAGCTCCCATATACAGATGTAGTGGATGTGGAGCTGTTTCCATGTGCATTTTTTTTCTTGCTTAATGCACATCTATGTGTTATTTTATTGATGAGATGACAAATCACAAGTTATCTGACAACAACAAGAACCTCTTATTCCCACACATTTCATTTTCCACAACTGTTGTCTAAAGCAGTTGCATGTCATAACAACAGCGGGATATATATATATAAAGCATCCATTCGCTCACACACAGGTGCATGCACACACATACGTACACCCACACAGCCCATATAGTTTTTGTTTCACCCACTGTTGTTATGACATGCAACTGCTTTAGACAACAGTTGTGGAAAATGCAATGTGTGGGAATAAGAGGTTCTTGTTATTGTCAGATAACTTGTGATTTGTCATCTCATCAATAAAATAACACATAGATGTGCATTAAGCAAGAAAAAAATGCACATGGAAACAGCTCCACATCCACTACATCTGTATATGGGAGCTGTGCAGATGCACACTCAGTGTAAACACAAACACAGAGAACAATGGTGGTTGCTGAAAGATTGCCTGTTACCTCACAGCAATTTAAACCAATTCAGTGTCACCTGGGTTGCAGTGTATTGTCTTATCTTTAGTACAGTACTTGGCCTGAGTGACAGGATATTGTGTGAACTTAATGAATGTACTGATTTTTGCTTTATGAAGTAGCTTTCCTCATGCAATATTCCTGTAGAAAAATAAACCTCCCCGCTCCACACACAGATGCACACACACAATCTGGAGAACCTTTAGCTTTTTTCTTTTCCCCTCATCAGTAGCCTTAGAGAAATGATAGCCGAGCTTCAGTATAAGAGTCGTTTGTCTCAATGTGACTTGCAGCCAGACCTGAATATGAGGTATTTAGAATTTCATTTACCTCCTCCCTCGTTGCATTAGTAATCAGTTCTGCTTGGCCATAAGGCAGTTTTCCTACTCTCTCTGCTCCCCCTCTCTCCCCCCAGTCACATCACTTATATAGACTCTCATGTCATGTAGACTTTAATTTTTTCCAGCCTTATACTGTGTCCCATTCATTGTGTTAATAACCAAATCTCTTTATTTGCTACATTGTTATCACTGTACTTTCCGCTCCTGTTTGCCTCCCATGCTGTCAGGAATGCAGTGTTGTTAAATTTCATTCTGAAAACTGGAACGGAACCTTGACTTAGCCCTTTGTTGGGGGTGATACTATCTGAGGCTGACTTGTCATTTGTATGCACAAGAGCCAGTCATGTGGAACCTTATGAGGGCGGAAGGACGTGAACCCTCTATGGTATGGAAAATCCCTGGGGCGTAATTGATTTAAACAGTTACCTGTAAGACTCCCTCCAATTTTACTTCTCTAGCATACTTCATGGGAACATCAGAGAGCACTATGCAAATGATAAAACCAGATGAAATGGAAAAAAGTTAGAGAAAAATCAATGCTAACCAAATCATTTTAAAAGGTTTTCTAAGTCTAACTAGGGACTTGCCCTTGGTAGCTATTCATCTCAGTGTCAAGGGGTGAAAGCATGCTGGGGAGGTTATTGTGCTTTGACATCTTTTCAGTATAACTAATGTAGACTTCCGAAGAAAGGCCAGGGCAGCGATGGCTCCAAGAATATCTGCTTTGGAAGCGGGAGAAATGGAACCGCCCTCAGAAGAAGCAACAGTTCTTCCTTGTCAGTCTTCATTCAGAGCTGTAGTATCGGAATGAAAACTATGTCAAGATAATGAGCAGGGATGGATGTAACCATGCTGTGATCATAAAAACCTGAGACTGCCTTTGTCATTGCTACCCCCAAGCCATTGACTCTGCTGCTTTGATGGACCGCTCCAAAGGATCCCTATATGGCAGCAAGAGCAATCAAAGTCATGGTGTTTTAGGCACAGCTAGGTCGGGTGTGGAGAACAGGTGGAGCCAAGCCCTGAACAGAACATCTGGCAGCTGCCTGTTCCACAGCAGTGAGTGTTGGCAATAGGCACAATGGGCTGCTGTCTCCTGCAGGGCCACTGGGTGTCTATGTGGCACTAAGGATACTCTAACAAGAAACAGGAGACCTACTGTGAGGCCTGTCCTTCCTGCAGCACTCAGACAGACACCTCATCCCCATCTCAGGGATGAAGGAGAATGTGGGGCCAATGTGAGGGAGTCGGAACTGCCCCTACTGGAGAAAGACAGGCCCCTAATGGATCCCAGAGGGGAAAGGAAAAAAAGAATAGACTCTCCACTCCAGAAGACAGGAAAAAGCTATGGGATCCCCCTTCTCCCAGAGGAGAAAACAGGCCCCTGGCATTTCAAAGGGGAGCAATATGAGAGAGAAAAAAATGGTGGAGGAAGGTGAGAACACAGGGAACGAAAGGGAAAGGGGAAAGAAGAGCTGAGAGGGAGAGAAAGGGTTAAGAAAGCAGGGAGGGAGAAAAAGAAACTGAGATCAATGTACCAGGAAGGAATGTGAGAAAATATAGATGGGGAAGATAGGGAGATGACAACTAAGGAGGTGAACACAGGTTGAATCAGATAGAAGAGAAACCTGAAGAAATGCCCTGGGTGCATTAGAAATGCCAGAGAGAGCTAGTCAGATGAAGGAGAGGAAAATGGGCAGAGAAAAAAAATAATTGAAATGTTCTCAAATTCACAGACTAACTAGACTGAAGAAAAGAGACAGCGCAGGGGGGAAGAAGAAGGAAGGATAGATTTTAATTCCACTGACAAGCTTAATGTCAAATGTTACAATAAGGTACACATAAATGTTATTTTTTAGGTATATGGGGACATGGTAGTTTAGGGGCTTGGGAACCATGTTTGGAGATGGGATGTGTGAGTGGGGAGCATAGGATAGGGATCTAGCATTCATGTGCATGGGGCTACAGATTAATCCCAGGGGAAGTGCCTTCCCAGTGGTGATATTGCACTGGGTGATGTTTATACCCACTTTTGCAAGCATATTATGGGAAATATGCAAATAAGTTTGGAGGCCCAATGGTTTTGATTGATATGAACCTCATTTTGTCTCCATCTGCCCCAGAACTAGAAAGCTTTTATGTACATCTGACACCAGAGACCATTGGTGTCTACCACCAATAACTTATTGACCCAAAGGTGCATGTAAATCTAGACAAGCAGAAACCAAACTCTCCCCAGGGACATCTTTGAAACCATACATGTAATGATAGAAGAGCAAGGGCCCACAGTAACAAACTGCAGGTGTTCAGGCAGATAAGACTGAAGCTAGGTGAGTCCATACTAGATAAATGAATTAATGCAATGCTCCAAACATTGTGTCCCACATAAGAGTGCAATGGGAACACAAAATCCCAGAACTGCAGATATCCCTAGAGCACCACCGCTTCCCACAGCTCCCATTGGCCAGGAATGGTGAACCGCGGCCACTGGGAGCTGCGAGTGGCCGTACCTGCAGACGCTCAGGTAAACAAAGTATCCTGCGGCCCGCTAGGGGCTTACCCTGAACAAGCCGCGAACCAAGTTTGGGAACCCCTGCCCTAGAGTAGTCCCCCATGCTTTTAGTGGGGAAAGCCAACAGCAGACTGAGATCTGTTAAATAACTTATTCTATTAGCGATGCCAATGGAATTAGGTTTCAGAGTAACAGCCGTGTTAGTATGTATTCGCAAAAAGAAAAGGAGTGCTTGTGGCACCTTAGAGACTAACCAATTTATTTTAGCATAAGCTTTTGTGAACTACAGCTCACTTCATCAGATGCATACTGTGGAAAATACAGAAAATACAGTGGTCTTCTGTATTTTCCACAGTATGCATCCGATGAAGTGAGCTGTAGTTCACGAAAGCTTATGCTCAAATAAATTGGTTAGTCTCTAATGGAATTAGGTGGTTGTCTCTTTCTCAAATATCTGTTAAAGGGAATGTGGTAGTTAACACAATTTCCCCAGAGAACCTAGTTTTCCTTACAAACTCATATCACTTTAAAATAAGACAATACCTTCTCTTCCCCCGCACCCCACCATTGGCCTGGAACAGCGAACCGCGGCCAGTGGAAGCTGCGATCGGTTGAACCTGCGGACACTGCAGGTAAACAAACCATCCCAACCCGCCAGTGGGTTTCCCTGATGTGCTGCATGCCAAAGGTTGCCGATCCCTGACTTAGAGTCAGATAACTGGACACTTTTGGGACACGGCAAAACCTCCAAAAAGAACATATGAGAACCATTAAACCCACATGATGGCATAGGGGAGATTTAGGAAGTCCCAGACCCTTGCAAATTGTAGTCAGGGCACCAAGAAAGGAAGCAGAATCAAATTGTCTCTACTTTCTCAGGGAAGTCAAAGGAAAACACACTAAGGCTGTGGGGGGTACAAAGGGGGAGTGAGGAACATGTTACAGGATGATTTTCCAGGCTAGGATCCTGGCCAGTCTGTTGCCATTAATAAATATGAGACCCTTGAACAGCAAAACCAGCTTCTAAGAGGAGAGTGACAGGAGAGAAAGCCAAAGCCATGTTACATGGCTACAGTGGCCCCAGAATGTGACACAGCCCCCTCTGTTTTGACACTGAAGTTCAAAGTCCTCAAAGAATCAATCCTGAAGCACTTACATGAGAGGAAAGTGATCAGGAACAGTCAGCATGGATTCACCAAGGGAAGGTCATGCCTGACTAATCTAATCGCCTTCTATGATGAGATTACTGGTTCTGTGGATGAAGGGAAAGCAGTGGATGTATTGTTTCTTGACTTTAGCAAAGCTTTTGACACTGTCTCCCACAGTATTCTTGTCAGCAAGTTAAAGAAGTACAGGCTGGATGAATGCACTATAAGGTGGGTAGAAAGTTGGCTAGATTGTCGGGCTCAACGGGTAGTGATCAATGGCTCCATGTCTAGTTGGCAGCCGGTGTCAAGTGGAGTGCCCCAGGGGTCGGTCCTGGGGCCGGTTTTGTTCAATATCTTCATAAATGATCTGGAGGATGGTGTGGATTGCACTCTCAGCAAATTTGCGGATGATACTAAACTGGGAGGAGTGGTAGATACACTGGAGGGCAGGGATAGGATACAGAGGGACCTGGACAAATTGGAGGATTGGGCCAAAAGAAATCTGATGAGGTTCAATAAGGATAAGTGCAGGGTCCTGCACTTAGGACGGAAGAACCCAATGCACAGCTACAGACTAGGGACCGAATGGCTAGGCAGCAGTTCTGCAGAGAAGGACCTAGGGGTGACAGTGGACGAGAAGCTGGATATCAGTCAGCAGTGTGGCCTTGTTGCCAAGAAGGCCAATGGCATTTTGGGATGTATAAGTAGGGGCATAGCGAGCAGATCGAGGGACGTGATCGTCCCCCTCTGTTCGACATTGGTGAGGCCTCATCTGGAGTACTGTGTCCAGTTTTGGGCCCCACACTACAAGAAGGATGTGGATAAATTGGAAAGAGTCCAGCGAAGGGCAACAAAAATGATTAGGAGTCTGGAACACATGAGTTATGAGGAGAGGCTGAGGGAACTGGGATTGTTTAGTCTGCAGAAGAGAAGAATGAGGGGGGATTTGATAGCTGCTTTCAACTACCTGAGAGGTGGTTCCAGAGAGGATGGTTCTAGACTATTCTCAGTGGTAGAAGAGGACAGGACAAGGAATAATGGTCTCAAGTTGCAGTGGGGGAGGTTTAGGTTGGATATTAGGAAAAACTTTTTCACTAGGAGGGTGGTGAAACACTGGAATGCGTTGCCTAGGGAGGTGGTGGAATCTCCTTCCTTAGAAGTTTTTAAGGTCAGGCTTGACAAAGCCCTGGCTGGGATGATTTAATTGGGGATTGGTCCTGCTTTTGAGCAGGGGGTTGGACTAGATGACCTCCTGAGGTCCCTTCCAACCCTGATATTCTATGATTCTATGATTCAGTTGCTCTTACAAGAAGACAGAGCCTCATCCTATACCCAGACATCTCTCTACAGCTCTCCATCCCTCAGTGCTCTCCCCTTTCCTCTATGAGCCTAGATTGCTCCCACTCCAGAAGATCTTGAAGGTTCAGAAGGTGACACTCTTCCCTCTCACTCAGCACAGAACCAATACCACAGCTCCGTGCTGAAGGGCTCCATGCTGTTGGAGGCGTCCTTGTTCACACTTGTGCTTGTTGAAAAAAAAAACTCCTGTCATTTTTTGCATCAGGAGGGCTGTTCGCTCTGGCCAAATTTTTATGAGAGAAATTACATTCTACCTAAATTCTCCCAGGAGCATCAGTTGTATGTGATATTATTCCTCACTTGATGTCCTAAACTGTTCTGTTGTTCTCCTGCATGTGTTATTAAAAAGTTGCTATGGTCAACTTCAGCGGTGCCCTCATTTCAGCTATGACTTGATTCCTGTATGTACTGGGTATAGTTTGTGTTTCACTTTGAGGGATGGAAGATCATGCATAAGTGTCAGATTATCAACGCCTCCACACCAGCCAATTGAGCAAATAGCACCAGGATTCTTTGCAGCTATTCAACATGAGGGATGAAACGAAATGTACTAAATGCACAGAGTTCTAGCCTCTGATTTCAACCCTTACAGCTGGCAAAAAGATGCACAAATAAATCCAAGGCATTGCTTTGGGGTCATCAGAAAACAAGCCAAGAACCTACCAGCATCAGGATTTAAAGTGGCTCATGTCAAAAGTAAGTTCCGATAAGTGTAAGAAACAAATTAAACATTCACAGTGATGGTCAAATGATAAATGGAATGAGCATAAAATTGAAAACTTAATCAAAACCAACCCACATGGGGAAATTACAAACTAACTTGAAGGAGCTAAACCTGGTTCTTTACTGGGTACATCAAAGTTATCACAAAGGAAGCCAAACAGCTGCCACCTTGGATCGGTCAACAAGCTTTTAAGTTACTTCACCAAAGCGATGGCTTTCTTGGCTCGTGAGGCCAAAATCACATTGTGGGTTATCAGTTGAGTAGCCCTTCTCCATCCTCTCTTCTCACCCTTCTCATCTTCCCTTTCTACTCCTCACTCTGACTCCTCCCTCATCACTTGACTGGCTGTAGGCAGTTCTCATCATGGTGTTTCAGTTTCAGTTTGGCTCAGAGGGTGCAGACTGCCATGTTAACCTTCCATAAAACTGTGTATAAAAGACTTAGCATGTTAGTCAGACAAACAATAAACTGACTTCTTCTCAAGCACAGTTTCTTGCGTGGGTTTTTTCAGTGACAGAACGTACTCTCCCAATGGATTGTTTCCAAGGGCTGCCTTATTAAAGCCAACATCTATGTAACCCACTGGCCAAGTGGATCATGTAGGATACTGCTACTGCTACCAGATAATGGAGTTAATCTTTTAGCTCAGGTGTTCTTTGTTTGTGCTTTTGGTGGTTAGTTCTGTGAGGGGGTCACTCATCACTATACCTACAAGTGCTGGTTGGGCAGAGATCTCAGTTAACCTTTCTGTGCTCGTCATTCTAGTAAAATCCCACTGGCTCAGCTGTATTAACGTCAAGGATCCAGTTCAGACCCCTCTGGGTTCGTTCCGCCTATGTGTCACTATGGCAAGTCTGAACTAACAAAGAGCTAGTACAGGCTACTCCCCAATTCCCTGCCTCCAGGAGTCATGCATGGACCACAGAAGCCAGGCAGTACTACGGGGAATAAAGTCAAGGGAGTCAGCCCATCACACCACCATTAACAGGGCTGGTCAAAAATTTTCCCTCAAAACATTTTAGAGATGGAAAATGGCTTTAGCACCAAACAGAAATTTTTGCCAAAATTTTTTTCAAAAATTGTCAGGTATTCAAAAAAAAATTCAGTTTGGGGATTTTTAATGAAACCTTGATAAAAATGATAATTTCCTGACCAGCTCCAGTGGTTATCAAGTTAACTATGACCACAGAGGGGCTGTGAGTACCTGTGGCTGAGAGACCCAAGCTCACACACTGCATGACAAATAATCACTGGCTCTTTACCAGGATCACTTCATTCTGCTTAGGTCTTGGAGCCAGCAGCATTACACCCTGGACTGAATCGGGCCCAGCGTAATCAGTGCATTGATAATCATGCTGCGTGGTGTTTGTCATGTTTGGCCTGTTAAACTGGCAGGGTCTGGAAACCTGATTCACATGCTCAACTGTTCTCCAGAACGAATGTCCAGGCCAGGCTATGAGAAATGCACCTGGGGGCTGGTTAACAAACCGGACTCTGGACTGGATTCAAAACAAAGAATGTGAGTGTGTATCACTAACTCCTGCAGATCTGATGGGCCTTCTCATTATTGCCAAAACAGTTCCCAGGTGCTCTGGCGCAGGGAGGCTGTGGAGGGTGGGGTGCCAAGAAACCATTTAAGTCTCCCCTTCCCAAGATCCACTTCTACCCCACTACTGTTGCCACCATAGTTTAGAGCTTTCTCAGGTCTGCTCTAAATTACAATGGCTGGTTGTAGCCCTAAGCTACAACCCCTACAGCCCAGTCAGGGATAACCAAAGTATAGCAGCATTCTGGTTATGCCCCCATTCTCCTGGTCATCCTCCGAGATAGGGAGTGCAGAGCTGTGTGTAGGATCCAGCTGAGCCAGCTCTACACCCTCCAAGAATTCCTTCACCCTGGGGGGATCCCTGGGTAGCTGACTAAGCCAGCTTTCCAACCGGCTTTGCGCCTCTGGAGCAGTGTGAAGCAGCCAGAGCAGGACTAGCCCTCTCTCTGTTTCGAAGCCACCGCTCACTGATTTGGATCCAGGTTGGCTGAGTGATCCTGGAGTTTGCATCTCTGGCCTATACAGGGAATGTAGGTTTGGCCTCTTCACTCTTGCACCTTGTGTAGCATTTACATCTCTGCAAAGAGAGTATAAAATGGGTGTGCAATGCTGCCAGATCAGAATGGCAGTGTCTACACTCACTGGGCAGAGTGGACTCCTATTTTTTGTGGGGAATGTTTTTCTAAACTTCCTACAGATTTATTTAAACAAAACGAAACAAAAAAAAAAACACACACAAAAAACAATTCTAGGTAAAACATCGGGGGAGGGGGCATTTGATAAAAACATTGATTTTTTTTTTTTATAATAGCAAATGAAAAAAAACATGTACTTATACCTGGTGGTGTGGGCCCTGTTTAAAGGTCCTAGACACCATTTGACCCTTCCTCTCTCCATAGTATAATAAAAGAGCTAATTTAGACTCAATTGAGAGTCTTATTACATGCTGCAGAGCTGAAATCACTGATACTTAGGTCTAAGTATTACACCTACTTTGGGAGAGTGTATCTATTGCAAGAAACTGCCCAGTGTGCACCAGCAGTGAGGCTCCCTCACTAACAGCTGAAATCACTGTGTTAAGTGCTGGGTCCTGAAGACATCTTGTTGAGTGGTCAGCTGGGTGGCTGGTGGAGAGGCATGGCAAGTGGCCAGCAGGACAGCTGGTAGAGAAAGCCAGAGCAGAGCCCTGCAGAGAAGTGCAGCAATTGGCTGGCAGGGTGACGAGCGAGTGCCTGAGCAACAGAGCATGTAAGGTGCCTCCTTACCCCCTCCCCCTTCCACCCAGGGTGGGAGGTGAACTCTGCAATGAACCTCTGAACTCTGGGGCTGCACTGGCCAAGGACGCATAGCAACTGTGAGTGGGGAGCACAGAAGGGATGGGCACATTAAAGGGATTTTTGGGTTGCTGGGCTTAAGACCCTGAGGGGAAAAGGACACTGCCCAACTTACTTTTGCTGATGGTTTGTGTTTATTAACCCTCATTGCGGTGTTTTCCCAAATTAATGCTGAGTTACTTTCCTCCTCTTATTAAAAGGTTTTGCTACACTCAGACTCTGTGCTTGCAAGAGGGGAAGAAGAAGTTACTCACCTTGTGCAGCAACGATGGTTCTTCTTTGAGTGATTGTTCACGTCCATTCCAATTAGGTGTGCGCACGCAGCGTGCACAGACGTTGGAAACTTGTTCCCTTAGCAGCTCCCTAGAGTGGTGCCCTCATGGTGGTGTATATATTACCCTGCCAGCCCGGCCCCCCCTTCAGTTCCTTCTTACCATCCGTGGAGGCATTTGAACGTTCTCTCTCTCTCTCTCTCTCTCTCTCTCTCTCTCTCTCTCTCTCTCGCTTGCGAGTGATCCCTTAGCCTTTCAGTCTTCTAGTTAGAGTTGTTCTTAGATAGTTATCAGTTGATTAGAATTCCTTTGTTTTCAGGTGTCTGGAAGCTAGTTCCAGCACCAGCCCTGGGCTGCAGGGCATGCCACAAGCCCAGGGATTCAAAGCTTGCACCACGTGCCGCAAGTCTATGCCTAACAGCGACCCCCACGACTCCTGTCTCTGGTGTCTGGGAGAGTCTTATCAGACAGAGCGCTGCAAAATCTGCAAGGCCTTTAAGCCACGCACCAAGAAAGAAAGAGACTTTCGCCTTAAGCAGTTGCTCATGGAGGCTGTGTTACAACCACCGGCCTCTGACCGACTGACACCGGCTTCTTCAGTGCAAAGTGCCCTGGCATTCATGCGCGACCCGGCACCGCAAATCACCGGCACCGAGACGGGACGACCAACTTCAGCACTGGTCGACCTCTCCAGCACCAACTAAGCGGCACAAGCAAGGGGAAAGAGGATGCTCTCCCCAAAGAGCTACTAAGCCGCTCAAAGACGCTCCCTGCACGCAAAGACATATTGCGGACCCGAGCCAAGAATCTGCACCATCGACTCCAGCACCTCAGGCCCCATTGAGTCTGGTACCCAGAGGATGTAGTGCCGACGAAGGGCTGGAGGAGGTCCTCAAACATCCCTCCACACCCGACACTTTCGAGGCAGCAAAAGACCTCATTGAGTTGTTGGCGCCAAACCCCCTCCCATGCAGGGAGAAGCCTTCGGCACCACCTAAAAGGGTGCTGTCCAGAGGGATGCCAGCAATGATGCGCCGCTTGAGGTCACTATCTGGGCACCGCTCACAGCACCACTCCCGTTCGAGCTCGGCATCCTATTATTCCCTGGTGCCCACGACCCAGCGTGAGGTTACAGCACTGGAGGCGAACCAGCCAGCAGCGCCCTCAGCGACTGCACGCCGGTCCTTGACACTATCAGTTGCCCGGCACCAGAGTACGGCACCGATGACCTCACTGGAACTGAGTGTGAGACACTGATCCTAGTCCGGAGACTCCCAGTACTGTTCACGGTCCCGGTCAGCCAGGCACTGCTCCCCGGTTCCCTGGCACCCTGAGACCACTCAATGTTTGGCACTGCTCTGGTCCTCTCCGTCGGCATTCTCCGGCTCCGAGGTTGACTCCGGTTGCTCTAGCTATAGCAGAAATCGAACAATAGCCAACAGAGAATCCCAACCAGCATGGCAGCCACAATGGCCTCCTCCAAGTCAGTGGCCCTTCTGGACCGCATGGGCCTAGCACCAGCAACAGGGCATCTCCTCCAGAGCCTCTAGGTCCAGACAATCTATGCGACGCCATTCCAGGTCGCCACACAGGCACGCATCAAGGACAAGGGAGGCCACTCTCTCTAGGCTGCCCCTGGACCCTCAAGAGCAACCGGCGCCCCCAGACCCAATACCCGAGGTGGCACCAAGCTCTGCGACACTCCGAGAGGTGTCAGCCCCGCAGGGCCCTGAAGTATCCCAGGCATATGAGGACACAATGGAGGGTCTAGATGAGGGCAACTTGCAGCACCTCACTTCCTCCTCTTCCCCAGATGAGGCAGTGGAGGGCACATCAGTCTAAGGACCGCCACTGATCGACCACAGGGCTCACCAGGAGCTACTCCGTAGGATTGCCCTCAATATGGGCCTCCGGGCGGAAGAAACAGTTGAGCAGGAGGATCCGATGGTGGATACTCTGACACCTGAGGGTCCCTCCAAGTCACGCTCCCTCTCATAAAGACCATACAAACAAATTACAAAACAATATGGCAGACCCTGGCCTCCATCACGCCAACGGCCAGGGGCGTAGAACGGAAATACTTTACTCCCTCCAGTGGCTACGAGTTCCTGAGTTCCTGGAAGCCAAGGATTTGGACCTCTTCGGTAGGAAGGTCTACTCCTCCTCCAGTTACACATAGCCAACCAGCAGGTGAACCTTAATAGACATAATTTCAACTCTTGGGCGGCCATGTCCCAGTTTAAGGATCACCTGCCCCAGGACTCTCTCTCTGAGTTTGCGGCTTTGATTGAGGAAGGGAAGGCGGTGACTAAGACTTCCTTACAAGCCTCCCTCAAGTCAGCAGACTCTACAGCCATAACCATTGCCTCGGGGGTAGTCATGCGACGCTCAGCGTGGCTCCAGGCATCAGGCCTCCCTCCAGAGGTCCAGAATACCCTCTAAGACCTTCCTTTCGAGGGTTTGGGCCTTTTCTCGGAGCAAACAGACTCCAGGCTGCATGGCCTTAAGGATTCTCGGGCCACGCTGAAGTCGCTAGGGATGCATACTCCGGCAACCCAGAGAAAGCCCTTCAGGCCTCAGCCTCCACAGCAGAGGCAGTATCAGCCCCGACCCAGGCAGGAACCGTATCGCAGGCGGGGCAGAAATAACAGGCGGAGACAGAACAACGCGCCTAACCAGGGCCAAAATAAACCCCAACCCAGAAACAAGCAAGGGTTTTGAAGGCACGCCTGAGGACAGTGTACCAACCCAGTTCCCCGATCTATCCCCATGGTTTTTAAACCGACTGTCCCACTTCTACTGTGCGTGGTTCCATATAACATCGGACCACTGGGTCCTACGCATGGTACAGGTGGGATACTCTCTCCAGTTCTCCTCCTCCCCTCCCTCCCACCCACCTTCCCTGTCCCTCTTCAGGGACCCCTCTCACGAGCAACTCCTTATGCAGAAGGTTCGTTCAATCCTCAAGATAGGAGTGGTGGAGGAGGTTCCACAAGAGCTAAGGGGAAAGGGATTTTACTCCCATTACTTTCTAATCCCCAAGCCAAAGGGAGGTCTTCGACCCATTTAGACCTTTGCGGACTCAACAAATTTATGGTCAAACTCCAGTTCTGCATGGTCTCCCTAAGCACTATCATTCCATTGCTGGATCTGGGAGATTGGTACGCTGCCCTCAACACGAAGGACGCATACTTCCATATCGCTATTCATCTGGTGCACTGACGCTTCCTCTGGTTTGTCATAAACCAACATCATTACCAGTTCACGGTTTTCCCATTTGGCCTGTCCACCGCGCCCCGAGTGTTCATGAAATGCATGTCGGTGGTGGCAGCCTTCCTGCGGAAAAGGCAGGTTTGAGTGTACCCGTACCTTGACGACTGGCTTCTCACAGGTTGTTCCAAGGACAAGGTCCAGTCCCATGTGGCGATGGTCATGGACACATTTCCATGAGACTGGGGCTCCTCCTCAATGTGCCCAAATCTTCTCTCATACCCACCCAAAGGTTAGAGTTTATAGGGGCAGTCTTGGACTCGGTACAGGCAAAAGCAAGCCTTCCAGAGCCCAGATTCCAAGCCATAGAGCAGATTGTGAATTCAGTGCTTCGGTATCCCACTACCAAAGTCAGATGTTGCCTACAGCTAATAGGACATATGGCAGCATGCACGCACGTGGTCAAGCATGCCCGACTGAGACTCAGACCCTTGCAAGTGTGGCTTGCACTGTCTTACCATCTGTACAGAGACCCCCTGGACCTCGTGGTGATGATCCTGGCACATGTTCTAGAATACCTGCGCTGGTGGCTGGACCAACTAGTGGTCTGTTCAGGGGGTCCCCTTTGCCAAGCCCCAACCTTCTCTGACGTTAGTAACAGACGCGTCAGATCTGGGCTGGGGCGCACACTTAGGGGACCTGAGGACACAAGGATTGTGGTCAAGGGACGAGATACCTCTCCATATCAACCTGAAGGAGCTCAGGGCCGTTTGTCTGGCCTGCCAAACCTTTCATGCCACATTGCAAGGTCACAGCATGACAGTCCTGACAGACAACACCATCGCCATGTTCTGTATAAACAAACAAGGTGGAGACCGCTCCTCACCTCTCTGCCACGAGGCTCTCCTTCTCTGGGACTTCTGTATAGCCCAATCCATTCAGCTGAAAGCATCCTACCTCCCAGGAGTGCCGAACGAGCTTGCGGATCGCCTCAGCAGGTCATAACACATGCACGAGTGGTCAATCAGATCAGACATCATACAGTCAGTCTTCCAGAAGTGGGGTTATCCCCAAGTAGACCTCTTTGCCACCAAGAGCAACTACAGTGCCCTCAGTTCTGCTCATTCCAAAACCACAGTCTGGGCTTGATTGCCTATGGGTTCTTAATACCATGGTCTGAAGTATGCCTTCCCTCCTACCCCGCTTGTCCACTGGCTCCTCCTCAAAATTTGCAGAGACAGGGCAACGGTGATCATGATCGACCCGTGTTGGCCCCAACAGCATTGGCATACAACCCTACTAGAACTGTCTGTAGACACCCCGATTGCCCTGCCCCTCCACCCAGATCTGATCACGCAGGACCTCCTTCACCCGAACCTGCAATCTCTGCATCTCATGGCGTGGAAACTCTGTGGCTAAATCCCATGGAGAGCCAGTGCTCTCAGTCGGTGAGACAAATTCTCCTCGGCAGTAGGAAACCTTCCACTAGGGCTACCTACCTGGTGAAATGGAAAAGGTTTTCCTGTTGGTGTGAACCCAAGCACCTTCAACCGCTGTAGGCTACCATCCCAGTTATTTTAGAATACCTCCTACACCTTAAGCATCAGGGTCTATCCCATTCCTCCATCAGAGTACACCTGGCGGCTCTTTCAGCTTTCCATCCAGGGTGGGCACTCGGTATTTTCTAATCCCATGGTGGGGTGATTCCTCGAAGGTCTGGAGAGGGTGTTCCCGTATTCTCACCCACCAGTCCCAACCTGGAACCTGAAGCTGGTCCTCTCCAAACTCACGAGCCCACCGTTTGAGCCCCTGGCCACTTGTTCCCTCGTCTACCTTTCTTGGAAGGTGGTGTTCCTGGTGGCCATTACATTGGCAAGGAGGGTGTCTGAGCTGAGAGCTTCACCTCTGAACCGCTTTATATGGCGTTTCATAAGGACAAGGTGCAGGTTAGACCACACCCGAAGTTTCTCCCCAAGGTGGTCTCCCAATTCAACCTGGGTCAGGACATTTGCTTACCGGTGTTCTTTCCAAAACCCCACATGAGCCCGAGACACCGCAGCCTACATACGCTGGATGTCCAGAGAGTCCTGGCGTTCTACATAGAGTGCACAAAACCTTTCCGCAAATTGACCAAATTGTTTGTCGCCATAGCTGACAGAATGAAGGGTCTTCCTGTCTCTGCGCAATGCATATCATCCTCGATCGCAGACTGCATTCGCACATGCTATGAGTTGGCCAAGGCCCCAGCCCCAGCAATCACAGCCCATTCAACCAGAGCACAGGAATTTTCGATCTGTAAAGCAGCCACCTGGTCTTCAGTGCACACATTTACAGCCCACTATGCTGTTAACCAACAGGCCAGAGATGATGCAGCAGTCAGCAGAGCTGTTCTTCAATCAATCGTTCCATGATTCCTACACTCCTCCAGTGGTAAGCTTGGAAGTCACCTAATTGGAATGGACATGAACAATCACTCGAAGAAGAAAAGATGGTTACCTACCTTTCGTAACTGTTGTTCTTTGAGATGTGTTGTTCACGTCCATTACAATATCCACCTCCCTTCCCCTCTGTCAGAGTCTATGGCAAGAAGGAACCAAAGGTGGGTCGGGCCGGCAGGGTAATATATACACCACCAGGAGGGTGCCACTCTAGGGGGGCTCCCCTACCATCCTGACGGGAGCTGCTAAGGGAAAAAGTTTCCAACGTCCATGCACACGGTGCACGCACACCTAATTGTAATGAACATGAACAACACATCTCAAAGAACAACAGTTACGACAGTTATGAAAGGTAGGTAACCGTCTTTTCTTCGAGATGTGTGTCCCGATGGGTGCTCCACTGTAGGTGTAGGTGTGCCCCTGCACCTCTAAGCAGAGATTTTTGACAGAAGTGTCCTGTTGAGCCCGCGCATGTGCTCTCCCTCCCTCGTGGTCTGCCTTGAGGCTATTTAGTACTGCACAGGCGAACCCCCCTCACTTCCTTCTCTACCGCAGAGCCCTATAGAGAACTCCGAAGTAGAGGGGAGGAGGGTGGGTTGTGGAGCACCCATAGGGACACACATCTCAAAGGTGAATAACTTCTTCTTCTTTGAGTAGTGTCCTTGTGGGTGCTCCACTGTAGGTGACTTCGAGCAGTACCCACCACTGGAGGCTGGGACTTTGGAGTGGAGTCTTTTACTACAGAGAGCACTGCGGAGTCGAAGATGGTGTCAGTGGCCAAATCTTCAGTGATCGCATAATGTTCTGCAAAAGTATGGGCAGAGGCCCAAGTTGTTGCTCTATAGCAGGGGTCGGCAACCTATGGCACACGTGCCAAAGACGGCACGCAAGCCGATTTTTAATGGCACTCTGCTGCCTGCTGGGTCCCATCCACTGGCCCCACTCAGCCCGCTGCCGAACCTAGGCTGGCAGCGGGCTGAGCGGGGCTGGTGGCCGGGACCATGGCAGGCAGCAGCATGCCATTAAAAATCCTGCCCACCCCGGCCCGCTCTTCTCCGCACCCCGCCCTCCCCCCCCCTTGCAGGGGCAGGGTGAAGAAGCTTGGTCCTGTCGGCTGCTGCTGCAGGGCAGGCAAGGTCCCCCCTCCCCCACCATGCTGGGTTCCTGCCCCTCCTCCTCTCCCTCTCTGCCACCGATCAGCTGATGGCCCTTGCGGGGGGGGGGGGGGGGGGGGGGGGGGGAAGAAGCGGAGCTGCAGCGCGCTTGCTGCTCCGGGGAAGAGGTGGAGAAGAGGTGGGGACGGGGCCTTGGGGAAGGGGGTTGGAATCAGGGCATATCCCCTCCAGCCCCCTGCCGTGAGCCACTCTGGGCGGGGGCTGGGAGCACCCCCAGGACCCTAGCCCACACCCCCAGCCCTCTGCCCTGACCCCTACATCCCCCAACACACACCTCCGCCCCCTGTCCTGACCCCTGCACACCCCACACACCCCAGCCCCCCATGCCCTGACTCTTGCACCCCCCACATTCCCACCCCACGCAGAGCACCAAATGGGAGCTCCTGCACCCCCACACACACACATTCCCACCTGCACACCTTGCACCAAATGGGAGCTGCCCAGGCAAGCACTCCACACCCAAACCTCCTGCCCCAACCCTGAGCCCCTTCCCTCATTCTAGCTCCTGGCCAGACCCTACACCCCAACCCCCAGCCTGCTCTTTCACCCCCAGCCCTGTGCTCAGTGCACTCCCATCCTCAGCTCAGTGCAGAGAGAGAGGAAGAGAATGGGCTAGAATCAGGGAGAAGGTAGGTACCCACTCTATGTGGGCAGGGCCGGGATCCCAGACCAGCAACGAGCTGAGCGGGGCTGGGAGCCGGGACCCTGGCTGGCAGGACGGGCTGAGCCACTCAGCCTACTGCTGGTCTGGGGTCCCGGCCGCTGGCACCGCTCAGCCCGTTGCCAGTCTGGGGTTCTGGCTGCCGGCCCCTTGCCAGCCGGGGCCCCGGCCACAGGCACCGCTCAGCCTGCTGCCGGCCTAGGTGAATGGAACCCCAGGCTGGCAGCGGGCTGAGCAGGCCAGCGGTGTAAGATCAGCATTTTAATTTAATTTTAAATGAAGCTTCTTAAACATTTTGAAAACCTTGTTTACTTTACATACGACAATAGTTTAGTTATATAATATATAGACTTATAGAGAGAGACCTTCTAAAAATGTTAAAATGCAATACTGGCCTGCGAAACCTTAAAGTGAATAAATGAAGACTTGGCACACCACTTCTGAAAGGTTGCCAACCCCTGATCTATAGATTGCTGAGATAGGGGTATCCCTACGGAATGTGATTGAGGTAGAAACTGACCTTGTTGAGTGCATATGGACTCTGGATGGAAGCAAGTTGTGCCCTTGATAAGTGATTAATGCAACTAGAGACCGTTTTGGATAGTCTTTGAGCCTATATCACAGAGCTTTTGGATCTTTCTGTGGATGAAAGGAAGAGTTTAGGGGATTTCCTGAAGTCCTTAGTCCTATCCAAGTAGAATGCTAATGTCCTTCTAAATTCTAGCATATGCACAATTGTCTTCCAGGTGTCACCATGTGGTTTTGGGAAAAAACAGGGAGATGGATCTGTTGAGTCATATGGAAAGTACAGAGAAAGTAGGGAGAAACTTGGGATATGGCCTTAGAGTTACTTTGTGTTTAAAAAAAAATGCTGTGAATGATGGATGTGCCATCAGGGGGAGGGCTAGCTCAGTGGGGGAGGGATAGCTCAGTGGTTTGAGCATTGGCCTGCTAAACCCAGGGTTATAAGTTCAATCCTTGAGGGGGCCATTTACGGATCTGGGGCAAAAATTGGTCCTGCTTTGAGCAGGGGGTTGGACTAGATGACTTCCTCAGGTCCCTTCCAACCCTGATATTCTGTGATTCTATTTCTCCTATGTGCCTGGCTGAGGTGATGGCAATTAGAAATGCTCTCTTCACGGACAGGTGTAAGAGAGAACAAGTTGCCCCGGAGTCGGAGGGAGGTCTAGTCAAAGCCCTGAGAACTAGGTTAAAGTCTGCGGGTAGTGTCGCATGCAGGAAGAGATTCCCAATGCCCTTAAAGAATCTATGCATTAGTGGGTGAGCAAACACCAAGTGGGAAGCTGTTTTTGCCACGAGATGTACCTTAAGGGTCCTGAGTGAGAGTTTAAAATGTAGTGCAAAATCAGAGGGAGGAAAGATGAGGTTGGGTCTGTTTGTTTGGAATGACACAAACTTGGAGTCATTTCCATTTTGTAGATAAGTATGTTGCGTGGTCAACTTTTGGTTGTGTTGCAACACGTCTTTCAGCTCATCAGAGCATTCTGCCTCTAAGTCTTGGAACTAAGAAGAAGCCAAGCCTGGAAGCAGAGGACCCACGGGTTGGGGTGAAGGATCAGCCCATTGTTTTGAGAGAGTGGGTGAGGGATGGGCTGAAGAGAAACAGAAGGGCATATTGCCATCTGTGTCAGGTAAGGGAGCCAGACTTGTCATGGTCAAGAGGGGCAATCAGAATAACTCTCGCTTTGTCTCATTGAATTTTCACCAGAATCTTGGATAGAGTAGGAAACTGGGAAAAGACATACAAGTGGGCCCTTTCCCATGGGAAGATGAGGGCAACTGCCAGTGAATAAAGAACAGGAGTACTTGTGGCACCTTAGAGACTAACAAATTTATTTGAGCATAAGCTTTCCTGGACTACAGCCCACTTCATCGGATGCATAGAATGGAACATATAGTAAGAAGATATATATATACATACAGAGAAGGTGGGAGTTGCCACACAAATGGTAAGAGGCTAATTACTTAAGATGAACTATTATCAGCAGGAGAAAAAAACTTTTGTAGTGATAATCAAGCCCCCTCCCACACTCTGAACCCCTCGGCCCCAACCCAGAGCCCCCTCCTGCACCCCAAACCCCTCATCCCCAGACCCACCCCAGAGCTTGTACCCTCAGACAGAACTCTCACCCACTCTCGCATCCCAACTCCCTGACCAGCCTGGTGAAATGAGCGAGTGAGTGAGGGTGGGGGAGAGCAAGCGATGGATGGAGGGGGGATGGAGTGAGTGGGGGGTGGGGCCTTAGAGAAGGGGCAGAGAAGGGGACTGGACAAGGGTGTTTGGTTTTCTGCGATTAGAAAGTTGGCAGCCATAGCCCTGTCCCCTCCCTCCCTCTGGCCTGCGACACTCATCTCTGGCAGCTTGGCTTGAATTGAACTATAAATGCTTCAAGGCAAGAACTGGTACAATCAGTAGCTTCCCAAAGGGGCAGCACTATACTATGATGGTACAGAACAGGGACTGTCTCCTGCTGGGTGCGTACAGCTCCGGGCACACTGGGCCCTGACCTCTGATTGGAGCATACCGGTGCTAGCATAATAAACATAATAATTAATACATGAGATTAAATCAAAGCCTCACGTTGACAACAGCCATAGATCACACTCGTTAGGCCACGAGGCCCTTGCTGCTCCTGTGATTAATTACACCTGTGAGCTGGGTAACCCTCCACGCTCATACATGGCTGGCTTCACATAACTGTGCCCTGCTGTAAGTGAGGCTGCAAGGAGGAGAGCAGGGGGGAAATCAGGCATAGTTCAGCTGTGGGAGCAGGGAAGCCGCCACAGAGCCATGCAGACATTCTAACTAGGGTGTCTGCATTACTGACACAAGGAGCTTAGGGGAGCGTGGTGGTGCAATCCCAAGGCCTTGGGTAGAGACACACCAGTAAAGCAGCCTTAGCAAACTCCTCCCCACAGAATAAATATGACAAGCCTGTTTTGTAGGCTAGTGGGGGTGGAAATGGCTGTCGTTGGCTCTGCCCGCTGGCCCCTTCAGCAACATTTTAAAAATCAAAAGAAACACTAAAACAAATATTTGCACAGCTCTCCAACTGCTTGCTAGCTCTCCTCTCTCTAGTGCTGTAGGGCCTGAGGCAACGCACAATGAACTCACCAGTCCTGCCATTAACTGCATCAGGCCCATAAACATTATTACTGATTTTTTTCTACTGCTTAAGGCCACCCCTTCCTCCTGTTAAAGCTAACCCGCTGCACTGCCAGTGATCACCCACAATTCCGCTCTCCCAGACCTTTCCAGGAATGCGAGAGCAAGAAGAACATATTCAATTAGAAAGGGCATTAGCAGAGACCTTCCTGCAAGATGTCTTCTTTTAAAACAATTATTTCAACCATAACAGCAACAGAAACAATGACAACCAAGCAAACCACAAAACAGCCAACATGCCAACATCCCCAGGAACAGCTGCAACTATTATGAGCCTCGTCATTCTGAAATGCTAATATTAACAGGTTGGAAAATGGATGCTAATATTTTGGCCCCTCTGAGACCTGTTATTAAAGCAACCTGGCAATGGGATATGAAACATGCAAGTCACTCTCCCACCCCATCCCTCAGTTTCCCCTCCCACTCTTCATCTCTTTTATAATGGTGCCAACTCTCACTGTTTTATCATGAGTCTCGTGATGCTTGAAACCCCCCCATCCCCCCCGCCCCCGACCAGCTCCTGGAGTCACATAGTTAGGTGAGGCTCTTTGGAGAAAAGATACATTTCCAGCCCTCCAGGCTGTACATACACATATCACAAAAAGCCAGTCCCCGCCCTAAACTGCTGCCTGACTGAGGGCAAGACAAGAGACAACAGGTGGATCCACTAGTACAGGCAGGGGCAGCACAATGCGCCAGTGAGACCATTGTGGTTAGAGTAATAATCAGCAGTCACAGCCCATCAGTGGCCTAGCCATTGTCCTGGCAGAGGTGAGTTTTAAGGCACGACCTGAAAGAGGAGAACCTAGTAGCCTTGCAGATGGTCACAGGAAGCATCTTCCATCCATGAAGCCATTCCTGTGCTGCTTGGCAATGAGGGTCTGCCACGCCCTGGGACTGTTTCCCACCACCACCATCTGTAGACACAAAGCGTCTGATGACATTAATGAGCAGCAGGGTTAAAACAAACAAAAGGAAGTACTGCTTCACACGTCGCACAAGCAACCTGTGGAACTCGCTGCCAGGAAATAGTGTGAAGGCCAAAAGTATAACTGGTTTTAAAAGAGAATTAGATAAGTTCAGGGAGCATAGGTCCATCAGTGGCTATTAGCCAGGATGGTCAAGGGGACAACCCCATACTCTGGGTGTCCATAAAACTCTGACTTCCAGAAACTGAGGCTGGATGAGAAGGGATGGATCACTCGAAAGTGCCCTGTTCTGTTCACTCCCTGTGAAGCATTTGGCATTGGCCACTGTCAGAAGACTGGATACTGGGTTAGATGGTCCATTGGTCTGATCCAGAATGGTCATTCTTCTGTAAGGTGGAGACGGTAAAAGACAGTTACCTTTTCCGTAACTGGTGTTCTTCGAGATGTGTTGCTCATGTCTATTCCACAATAGGTGTGGGTGCTCGCCACGTGCACTGGTACCGGAAGTTTTTCCCCTAGCAGTACCCATAGGGGAGCGCCCTAGCGACCCCTGGAGTGGTGCCTCCATGGCGCGGTATAAGGGGCATTGCGCACTCCCCCATCCTCAGTTCCTTCTTGCCGGACAACTCCGACAGAGGGGAAGGAGGGCGGGATGTGGAATAGACGTGAGCAACACATCTCGAAGAACACCAGTTACGGAAAAGGTAACTGTCTTTTCTTCTTTGAGTTATTGCTCATGTGTATTCCACAATAGGTGATTCCAAGCTATATCTGTTGGAGGTGGGAAGGAGTTCACAAACTCTCGGGACGGAGAACGGCCCTGCCGAACCCAGCGTCCTCCCTGGTTTGAGAGATGATCGCATAATGCGAGGTGAATGTGTGAACTGAAGACCACATGGCAGCCCTACAAATATCCTGAATGTGGACATGGGCCAAATGGGCAGCCGACGAGGCCTCTGCCCTAGTCGAGTGCGCCTTCACAATTGGTGGCGGAGGGATTCCTGCCAGGTCATAACAGGTACGGATGCATGAGGCGATCCAGTTGGATAGCTGCTGAGTGGAGATCAGCCAACCTTTCATGTGCTCGGCTGAGGTGATGAACAGTTGCAAGGACTTTCTGAATGGCTTAGTCTGCTCCAGGTAAAAAGCCAGAGTCTCACAGCCAGACTATGGAGGCGGCGCTCCTCACTGGATGCATGGGGTTTGGGGCAGAGGACCAGCAGAAAAATGTCCTGACCCATGTGATAGGCAGAGACCACCTTCGGGAGGAACGAAGGGTGTGGGCGGATCTGGACCTTATCTTTATGAAACACTGTATACAGGGGCTCGGAGATCAGGGCCCTGAGTTCCAAGATCTGCCTAACCAAGGTGATTCCAACCAGGAAGGCCACCTTCCACGAGAGGTGTGACCAGGAGCACGTGGCTAGAGGCTCAAACGGGGGCCCCGTGAGACGGGCCAACACCAGATTTAGAGACGATCCAACCCGTAAGGAATCGGCCAGTCATAACATGGGAGAATTCCATGTGACCCTGCACCGGTAGATGGAAGGCCGATATGGCTGCCAGGTGCACCTTGACTGACGAGGGCGCCAGGCCCTGGGCTCTATGGTGAAGGAGATAGTCCAGAATAAACTGGATTGGGGCGGCCACCGGGGAAACGCCCCACTTGTCCGCCCATCTGGAAAACTGAGACCACTTTGCCAAGTAGGCTCGGCGCGTAGAGGGCTACCTGCTTTCCAGGAGGATGAACTGAACCCCTTCTGAGCACGTCCTTTTCTCACTACCTAACCATTGAGCAGCGACGCCATGAGGTGGAGTGCCGCTAGGTTGGGGTGGAAGAGGTGGCCCTGGTCCTGGGAGAGCAGGTGTGGGTGAGATGGCAACAGCCATGGCGGGGTGACCGCCAGGCCCATGAGGGTCCCGTACCAATGCTGCCTGGGCCATGCCAGGGCAATCAGAAGGACCCAGGCCTTGGTTATCTTTCTCTTTTCCAGGACCTTGCCAATCAGCAGGAATGGGGAAAAGACATAGAGAAACTGGCTTGACCAGGACAGGAGGAAGGCATCGAAGATAGTGCCCCATCCCAGCCCCCCAGAGCAGAACCAGGGACAGCGATGGTTCTGCTGAGTTGCGAACACGTGCACCTGGGGAGTTCCCCACACTTGGAAAAGTCTGTGCACCACCTCTGGGTGGAGAGACCACTCGTACTGAGAGGAGAAGTCCCTGCTCAAGTGATCTGCCTGCGTATTCCGGGCACCCGGCAGATGGAAGGCCTGTAGGCAGATGTCATGGGCTATACAAAAGTCCCAAAGCCTGAGGGCTTTGCGGCAGAGGGCAGAGGATTGGGCCCCGCCTTGCCTATTGTTGTAGAACATTGAGGCCGTGTTGTCCGTGACAGAGTGTGAGTGGAAGGCCATGCATGCCAGCCGTACCGCCCTGAGCTCTTTGACGTTTATGTGGAGGGTCAGATCCTGAGCCGACCACAGACCTTGGGTCTGAACTTGGGCCCCCCATCCCAGGTCCAACACGTCAGACACCAGTTCCAGCGATGGGGCCCTGCCCCTGAATGGGACCCCTGGGAGCATATTTCTCGGGGAGGGCCACCGCCGTAGGGAGGTGATCACTGGATCGGGCACCGTGAGGACTTTCTCCATCCTGTCCCTGGCCTGGGAGAACTCCAAGGCCAACCAGAGCTAGAGGGGCCTCATCCTGAGTCTGGCGTGAGGGATCACATACGTGCACGCCGACATGTGACCCAAGAGCTGGAGGCATGCTCTGGCTGTTGTCACCGGAAACCTTGTGACCGTGTTAATGAGCCCCTTCAGGGTCTCGAACCTGTCCAGTGGAGGGAGGCTCTGGCCGAAGAGGCATCCAGGACCGCCCCGATAAACTCTATGCATTGTACCGGGACTAACGTGGACTTGCTGTTGTTTACCAACAGGCCCAAAGTGTTGCACATGGACAGAAGGAGCACCACATGATCCCGCACCTGCGACCAGGAGCTGCCCTTGACCAACCAGTCATCCAGATAGGGGAAGATCTGGATCGCCCGGCACCTGAGGCAGGCCACCACCACCGGCATACCTTTCGTGAATACTCTGGGGGCAGTGGACAGGCCAAACAGGAGGACTGTAAATTGGTAGTGTTCCTGCCCCACCGTGAAATGGAGGAAGTGTCTGTGCCCCTCGAATATATGAATGTGGAACTACACGTCCTGCAGATGGAGGGCGAAGTACCAGTCCCTGGGATCCAGGGAGGGGAAGATGGAAGCCAGGGAGACCATGCAGAACTTGAGCATCACCATGTACTGGTTCAGGCCTCGCAGGTCCAAGATGGCCCTGTTTTGGCCTTCGGGATAAGGAAATAGCAGGAGTAGTACCCCTTGCCTTTGAACTCCCCTGGTACTGCTTCCACCGCTTCTAGGCCCAAAAGCTGCCCCACCTCCTGCTTGAGCAGACCCTCGTGCGAGGGGTCCCCCAGGAGGGATGGGGGCGGGGGGTGGTTGGGTGGGGAGGAAGTAAACTGGAGGGTATAATCCCAGGAGATGGTGTTGAGGACCCATCGGTCCGAGGTCAGCCGCAACCACTCCAGGAGGAAAGCACACAACCGATTGGAGAAGGGAAGCTTTATTGAGGGTGGATCCCTGATAAGAACTGGCAGGGCACCCCAGGGCGTCCCATCAAAACCGCCTTTTCCCTGCCTGCTTGCCCTTGGAGGACCCAGGCTGGGGGGCAGGCCAAGACTGACTCAGTGGGCGCCTCTTATAGTCCCGCAACTTCTTATAAGCAGTCTCGTATTTTGAATGGGTAGCCTGAGCAGGAGACTGCTGCAGCTTGAACTTAGGTTTAGCCGGAGCCGGAACATAGAGACCCAGAGTCTGGAGCGTCGTGTGGGAGTCTTTCAGGCCATGCAGCTTTGTATCCATTTGTTCCGCAAACAGAGCTTTGCCGTCAAATGGCAGGTCCTGCAGGGAGGTCTGTGCCTCGCTGGACAGCACAAAGAGCAGGAGCCATGACGCCCTTCTCATGGACACTGCGGAGGCTGTGGACCACGTGGCTCTGTCCGCTGCATCCGAAGCTGCCTGCAGGGTTGCCCTGGCAGCCGCTGTGCCCTCCTCCACCAGCACTTTGAACTCCTTCCTGTTGTGCTCCTGGAGGGAGTCCTTGAACTTGGGCAGGGAGCCCCACAGATTGAACTCATACTGGCCCAGGAGAGCCTGGCAGTTTGTCACCTGTAACTGGAAGCTCGACGACAAATACATTTTTCTTCCAAATGAGTCCAGCCTCCTTCAATCTTTATTTTTCGGGTTAGGGGCTGGTTGGCCCTGCCGCTCACTGTGGTTGACCAACTCAACCACCAGAGATTTAGGAGCAGGGTGGGTGTATTCATATACCCCTTTGCAGGTACAAAATACTTGCGTTCTGCTCTCAGAGATGGGGGCCAATGAGGCCGGCGTTTGCCACAGGGCATTTGAAATTTTCGCCACCCCTTCGTGGAGAGGAAAGGCCACCCACCCTGCCCAGTGCCAAGGAGGACAGTACATTAAACAGGGAGTCCGAGGGCTCCTCCATCTCCTCTGCTGGGAGGTGGAGGCTTGATGCCACCCTTTTAAAGAGTTCTTGATGGGTCCTAAAGTCCTCTTGCGGGATGGAGGGAGGAGGGGCCGTAATCACCTCATCCGGGGAGGGCAAGGAGGCTGGTGCGGTACTCTGGGTGCCCGCCAGCCTGGAGGGTCCACCACCTGGTCGGTCTCTGGGCTTTGTGCCAAGGATGTATGTCCCACCGACTCCTTCCTCGGGGGTCTGAGGCTGAGGCTCCAGCCACAGAGCGAGCCCCCACCAGGGGCTGCATCGGGGGCCACGGTGCCCACTGGTACCATTGGGCTGGCCACAGGGTCCGGTGCCACTGCACCTGCTGTAGCACCGGCAGATCCAGCTGTTCAGCATGGCTGGCCTGGCCCATCAATGGACGACTACGAAGGGAGGCCAGGCTGACATATGACCTGCCCCTGTCGCTGGACCGGGAGGAGCAGCAGCACCGGGAGAGATGCCAACCACGGGACCACGATCCCAACGTGGAGGACCGGTACCATTGGTAACAGCTGCCCTGCGATTGGCTCCAGCACGCAGATCCGCAATGGCGAGACAACGGCGACTGACGCCCGGGGCCGTGGAGGCAATGCCGTGGCGGGGTCCTGGAGTGGGACAACAAACAGTAAAGATGTCAACGTTCATGCCATGACCGGCTGTGATAGCCCCTCCGAGACGAGGACCTTTGGCATTGTCTGCCTCAGTCCCGTCGGTGTTCGCTCCTCGAGGCAGAGCGGTGCCGAGAGTCTCGGTCAGATGGAACCCAACCAGACACCCAGGTGGGCATCAAGGACGATCCGCGTGGACTTTGCCCTGAAGGGTTGCTGGGCGGCGAACGGCATCAGGAACGTTCCCTCGACCGAGACCAGTACCGAGCCAGGGGTGACTGCGGAGATCCCAGCGGCAGCTTGCCTCTCAACCGCGGGGCCGACATCAGCAGTGCTCCTGGTACCACCATGGACATAACATCCCGGGCTGCCTGCAGAGCCTCCGGTGTGGAGGACATCCGAACATCCGGGGACACCTGCTCCGAATGGGCCGCGCTACTCCACTCGACTTGAGTCAGAGGCCTAGAGGCCGGTGGGGATCAAGGACTGCCCAACATGGGTCTAGCCTCTGTCCCAGGTATACTCCAGTGCCATGGAGAAGAAGACCTCTTCCTAGCCTTCTTAGCGTGCCCCATGGATGGGGAGCAGTGCCGACTAGTCGATGGCGCCAAAGGGTCGCTGCATACCGACACCGCGGTGCCTGGTGCCAACTCGGAGCGGTGTGCCAGAGCCGGGGTCAGCGCCAACTCCATCAGAATAGCCTGGAGCCTAATGTCCCTTTCTCTCTTAGTCCGAGGCTTAAACGACTTGCAAATCTTGCAGTGATCGCTGAGATGGGTTTCCCCCAAACAGTGTAAACAGTCCACGTGCGGATCACTCACTGGCATAGATCGCCTACAAGAGTCGCACAACTTAAAACCCGAGGCACAGGCCATGTTCCAGCCTGGGCGCTCTAGCTAAACTAAACTAACTAAACAACTAACTACACGTACCATACACTGAACAAACAAGCAGTTTTGAGGACGAACTACAGCAAAGCTGGAGCAGAGCAGTTCCGAAGCACCTTCACTGGCGGCAAGAAGGAACTGAGGGTGGGGGGAGCATGCAGCACCCCTTATACCACGCCATGGAGGCGCCACTCCAGGGGTCGCTAGGGCGCTCCCCTATGGGTACTGCTAGGGGAAGAACTTCTGGTACCAGTGCACGTCGTGAGCATGCACACCTATTGTGGAATACATATGAGCAATCACTTGAAGAAGAAAGGTGAGATGGCAAAACATGGAGCTAAACAGCCTTAGGTCCAAATTGTCAAACAGATTTAGGCACCTAACTCCTGGGCCTTTGGTCCTTATTTGCGGGCCTGCCTAACCCTGTAAGATAGGTCTGGAACATGCCCTATACTAGGTGACTGGCACACCTAGGCTTCTGCTTCTCACCTCAGTCCCTCACTGTGGCTTCCAGAATTCCCCCTTCCCTCTCCTTTTCCCTCCCTGGACACTGATGTGAAGGCCCTGCCAATGAGCCCGCCCAGCAGGCCCTGACTGTAGATTGTACAGCATTTGGTCTCCAGGCTACACCAGCCAGAAGCTGGAGGAGATCCACAGCCAGGCTGTCAAGTCCGGGTGAGGGAGCCCTGCCTGTGTCATGGGCTGTCGCTCCTCTTCCAATGTGGGGTGGTGAAGATGCTGCTGGAAAGCAGCAGGCACCTGGCAGAGTTTGATTAACTCAACATCCTTTTAAGGCTTCTGTCCAACCGACAGCTCATTTGTCAGAGGCTCCAGGGACCACGGTTGTGATCTGAGCAGGATGGATTTGGTGAAGGCCAGAGAGCTCAGTAATAAGCTACAGCTCAGCGCAGTCTTGTGCTGTGCATACACGTTACACTGGCTACGGCCTACAGTGGTGTAGAGAGGCTAGCTGGGGCTTGTCTCTCTCTGGGGTGGCAGGGAACCACACCACCTCACTCCCTTTGGGGATAGCTCTTGTGGGGAATTAGTCCGGCTGCGCAAGTCTTCCTCTACGGCCTTAGTGAAGGTACAAATAAATACAGTGAGCCCAGGCCCTAGGTCAGGGTGGGGCAATGGTGAGTCAGGCACTCAGGCCCTCAGGCAGGGGCTGAGTAATAACAGTATATAATAACAGTAGGCCCAGGCCCAAGGTTCCAAAGGGCCTGGGAGAGGGGGAGACTGCTACCCACGAGTTGGGTGGCAGGGGGGACACAGGCCCTCCCACTCCACTGCTTCCCAGCCTGGGGCCCTAGCAGTGGCAGAAGACCCACTGCTGAGTCACTAGGGATCCTGGCCGCAACACACCGACATAGACTCTGGTAGTGCTGCAGGCTGCCCCTGGGCTACTTCCAGACTCCTCCTCTTGAGGTACCTGGGTCAGGGTGGTGTCCCCAGGGGAAACCAGCACCATGGGTTCCTCGGGATAGCTGGCCAGGGGTAGACTCGGCAACTCCTTCTGGTAGCTGGTGTGGGGCTGACTCAGCAACTCCTCTGGGTAGCTAGTGCTCATTGTGGCCAGACTCTTCCATGCCTCCTAGGCGAGACAGGAAGTTGGCATTCGCATGGTCTTTGCCGGCCCTATGCCAGATGGTGAAAGCACAGGGCTGTAACGCCAGGTACCAGCGCAGTAGTATAGTGTTGTTGTTTTTCATTCTTGTTAACCATTGGAGTGGGGCATGGTCATGACTAATGTAAATGGAGCCCCGAGGAGGTAGTACCACAGGGCATCACAGGCCCATTTCACTGCAAATGCTTCTTTCTCTATTACCGCATAGTTCTTCTAGTGGGAAAATAATTTCCAGCTAAGATATAAGACCAGGTGGTCTTCTCGGTCAATTTCTTGGACAGGACAGCCTCGAGCCCTACCTCTGAGGCATCCGTGTGGAGGATAAAGTCATGGTTGAAGTCCAGGCTATATAGGACTGGCTCCCGACAGAGGGACTCCTTGAGTATCCGGAAAGCGTCTTCACATTTTTGGGTCCACGGCACGTGCCGGGGGCTATCCTTAGTTAAAAGTCCCATCAAGGGGGCTGCGCTTGAAGTGAACTGGGGGATGAATCGCTGATAGTAGCCAGGAATTGTCGCACTTGGAGTTTCGTGGTGGGCAGGTCGCCAGTGCTTGAACCTTCCCTACGAGGGGTTTCACTCGTCCTCCCACTATGGTGTATCCAAGGTACGTTGCCTCTTCCCACCCAATGCGACATTTTTTTGGATTGGCCATTAGTCCTGCCTTTCGCAGGGATTCAGGACCGCGGCTACACGTTCCAGGTGGTCCTCCCACTGGTGGCTGTAGACTATGACGTCATCCAAATATGCTGCTGCATAGTCTTGATGGGGCCATAGAAGGCAATCCATTAGTCGTTGGAACGTCGCTGGGGCCCCATGGAGGCTGAACGGCATCCGGGTAAATTGGTAAAGTCCCGTTGGGGTGGCTGTCTTCTCCTTAGAGATGGGGTTGAGCAGGATCTGCCAGTACCCCTTACTGAGGTCGAGGGTGGTGATGAAACAGGCCTCCCCTAAGCGACCAAGCAGTTCACACGGGGCATAGGATATGCATTGAACCTTGAGATCGCGTTGCCCCGCCGGAAGTCTATACAGAAGCACTGTGTTCCAACGGGCTTAGGTACCAAGACCACCGGGCTGCACCACTCACTTTGCGATGGCTCGTTGACTCCTAGGGCTAGCATGGCCTGTACTTCCTCTTCGACCTCCTGCCGCATTCGGTGTGGCAGGGGCATGGTCGTCTCCCACATTACCTTCCCTGGTTCGGTCTGGATGGCATGATGGACCAGGGTCGTGTAACTGGGTAGAACTGTAAAGGTTCTCCTGAAAGCCTGCAGGAGACATTGGGCCTGCTTTTGCTGCTTCTCTGTGAGCATGTTGCCGAGTTGGGGTCCTGCGGGGTCCTCTGTCAGGGGCGCGCGGGGACCCATCTCTGGTTCCAGTGGGTAATGGTTAATTAAGAGGCCTTCCTGCTCCCGCCATGGTTTCAATAGATTCACATGATATCGCTGGGTCTTCTTTCGACAGTCGGGCTGGTGGACCTCACAGGTGATGGGCCCGACCTTCCGGGTCCCATAGGGTCCCTGCCAATGGGCCAACAGCTTCGATTCACTCAAAGGTAGGAGGAGCAGGACCGATCACCTGGCTCAAAGGCACGGACTTGTGCTTCTTGGTTATAGGTTCGTGCCTGGGCTTCCTGCATGGCTTTTAAGTTTTCGCGTGCTAGGGCTCCGGCCTGAGCGAGGTGCTCCTGGAGCTTGAGAACATACTTCAGGAGGCCCTGGCTTGGAGACGGAGACTACTCCCATGTCTCCTGCATTGAGTCTAATAGGCCCCGCGGGCAGCGGCCATACAGTAGCTCTAACGGGGAAAATGTTGTTGATGACTGGGGTACCTCAGGGAGCACCAGCAGTAAGGGTGGGAGTAGCTGGTCCCACTGGCATAGCTCCTCTGCGGGGAACTTGTTCAGCATCTTCGTTCCACCAGTCCGTCAGTCTGTGGGTGGTAGACAGAGGTGTGTAACTGTTTAGCTCCCAGGAGCTCACATACCTGCTGCAACAGCCGGGAAGTGAAGTTGGTGCCCTAGTCCGTTAGGATTTCCCAGGGCATGCCCACTCGAGCGAAGACCTTCACTAGTTCGCCGGCGATGGTCCAGGCAGTGGTGCTTCACAATGGCACAGCCTCGAGAAAACAGGTGGCATAATCAACGATGATCAGCACATACTGGAATCCCGTTGCACTTCTCAGGAGTGGGCCCACCAAGTCCATGGCCACCCACTCAAATGGCATCTCCACTATGGGCATGGGAACCAAAGGGGCCTTGGGTACCTGTGGGGGAGCTGCTAATTGGCACTCCGGGCAGGAGCTACAATAGTTCCTCACCTCCTGCTGAACGCCGGGACAAAAGAACCACGTCAAAATCCGGGCAAGGATCTTTTCATGGCCCACATGCCCTGCAGCAGGGATGTTGTGTGAAAGCTTCATTACTGCTCATTGGTGGCACCGAGGCACCAGCAGCTGGGTCCATGGTTCTCCCGTGCGGTGATCCTGTTCCACCCGGTAAAGATGGTCACGACGAAGCTCAAACCAAGGCCACTGATTTGCGCAATGCGGGTCAATCACGGCCCCATCGACAGAGGCTAGTTGTCTGTAGGCCTGACTAAGGGTGGGGTCTGCTCTTTGATCGCGGCAAAAGTCGGTGATAAGTTGGGGTTTGATAGCCGACCCAGATGGGGGGTCCTGGGGTTCCTCGGTCCCTCCCTCGGGGTCTGGGGTCTCCTCCTTCTCCGGTTGAGCCATGAGGCAATATCCTCCCGGCACAGGGGTCAAGTGGAGGATCTCCTTGAACGCCGGCAAGTCTCACCCCAGAATCGTCAAGGAGCCAGGCCAACAACCATCTGTCTTGTGACCCCGGCCACCATTAGTGGGACCCGGGTACTGGGGTGTGGCCGCACATTGCCACGGATACATTGCAGCAGATCATCCCCAGGTGGAGATTGGCCCAGGGCCCCAAGGTCTGACAGATTAGCGTCTGGCCACAGCCTGAATTGTTCAGGGCCAGGATTGGGTGATCCCTGACAATTACTGCGTAACTCTTCTACCAGGCCAAGTTAATAGCAGCAAGGGCTGGGTTCAGTACACAGGGGTTCCCTCTCATCAAAGCAAATGCAAAAGTGGCTCGAGCCCCCACCCAGTGACCTGGGAAAATCTTACACACCCCCTGGGTGCCTCAAAGAGGCAATACTTCCCCTCTCGCAAGCACAGAGTCTCGATGTAGCAGAGAATCTTTAATAACATGAAGTAAACGACATCAGCATTAAATTGGGGAAACACCACAACTAGTGTTCATTAACCAAGCCATGAGCAAAGACCATAACCCACCCCAGCAAATTGGGCCACATCCTTTCCCTCGGGTTCTTGAGTCCCAGAACCCAAACGTCTCTTGAGTCCAGCAATCCACAAATCACCCAAAGTCCAAAAGTCCAGCCCCAGAGTTCAAAAGCTCATCTGCAGAGTGTGACTCCCCAGTCTGGCTAAAAATGTGCCTGTGTGTGGGGGAAAGAAGTAAGGGGCACCTTACGTGACCTGAAGCTGACTGCCACACAGGGCTCCGCTCCACCACAAACGGCTCCGCTCTGCACAGCTTGCCGTCTCACGACTGCTCCACTCCGCCGTCTCACAAACAGCTCCGCTCTGCACAGCTCGCCTCGCCGTCTCATGAACAGCTCTGCTCTGCATAGCTCACCTCGCCATCTCACGAACACTCTGCCAGTCTAGCCACGAACAGCACCACTGCACTCCAGATCTTCCAGCTCCCCACTACTTGACATAGTGCTCAGTGATTTCAGCTCATAGTAGTGGGAGCCTTAGTGCTGGTGCACCATAAGGCCAAAGTGAATTCAGCACAGTACCTGTAGCAAGACTCTTAATAGACCCAAAATTAGCTCTGACATTCCACAGTGGAGAGAGACAGAGGTGCAATTGGTGTTTCAGGCCCTCACAAAGGGGCCCACACCACCAGGTACTAATACCTATCTCAAGCCTCTCTCAATTCACAGAGTTTTGGAACCCATGTCCCTTGCCTAGCGAGTGCTACTTAGTTGATGGTGAGTCCCTCTATCATAACAAAAGGCCAAGCACAGTTCCCATAATCAGGGTAATAACAATTTATTCTTCCTGCCCCAATAACAGAGACACTGGGGATCCCACAACAGCCAAAGTGACCATTTGGGCAGCTATGACCTCATTCTAGGCGGGGTGTGTGTGTGCCTATGCAAATGAGATCAGCCCCTGAAGTTCTTTTCCACAACTTGCCACACCTCACCACCAGATGTCAGGGTGGAGCTCATCCTGACTCTGCTTACATCCTCCCCCCAGCAGAGAATTTGTCGTCCCGACAAATCACACTCCCTTTATACCAACTCATTGGTTTCCTCCAAAGGGCCTCAGAAAGCCCACTTTAGCTTCCAGAATCTTGTGTGCTAAATGTATTGGCTCCTCACTAGTTACCCCAGGTGCATCATAAGTTAACCGTTTTACTGGTCTTATCACCCTGTCTCGTCTATTGAGAATCTCTGTTGCCAAGGTAGGGGGAACATCCTCTTGACTGACGGATGGAGAGGCTTCCTTTGAGGGTCCCTTGGCTACTGGTGTAGGCCCCTGCACTCCTAGTTCTAACGCTGGAGGGCCCAAGGTGCCCAGGACATCCTCTACCTGTGTGTCTCCACTGTCCAATAACCTGTGTGTGTCATCACACGGGGGTCTCATCAGCGGCACAGGAGTGTCAGAAATGGGCCTAAATAATTCCATCATGGGGGCAGAAGAGGGAGAACTCTCGTTTGGTTCAGCTGATCGAGACTGAAATCTTGTCTCCATCCCAGGATACACCAGGGTTGTGTCTTCCTCCTCAGACTCACTCTCAGATGTGCAGAATAGTGGTAAGTTAGCTGCAGGGGGCCCGCTGTCTGTGTTGGTTGGCGGCTTTGGTCTAGCACTTCTGTTCTGCCCGGCTGCCCTGTCGTGGCCCATCTCATAAGGGGTGCTTACCAATTCCCCCACAGGGAGCAAAAGGTTTCTGTGCACCATCTTTATTTGCCTTGGACCGTCTTCAGGTTTGATCTTGTAGACCGGCAGATCTCCCAGCTTTTCCATCACCAAGTAAGGTATTGCCTTCCATCTGTCAGCTATCTTGTGTTTGCCAGCAATACCCAAATTTCGCAGCAGGACTCTGTGCCCCGGCTGGAGCTCCTGCGAACGCACTCTAGCACCATATCGATGTTTGTTGTGATCTGTGTTCTTCCGAGCCGCAGTGGTAGCTAAGTGATAAGCATCCCGCAGCTTTTCTCTTAGTTGGGATACATATTGCTGATGAGTTTCATAGCTATCTCCATCCTCTGATACACCAAAGCACAGGTCTATGGGTAATCTTGGTTCTCACCCAAACATCAAGAGATATGGGGTGACTCCCGTAGCATCATTCTTTGTGGCATTGTAGGCATGCATTAGAAATGCGACATGCTGGCTCCAGGTTGCCTTCTGCTCTGGTCGCAAAGTTCCCAACACATCTGATAGGGTTCGGTTGAACCTCTCTGGCTGAGGATCACCTTGGGGGAGATAAGGCGTTGTCCTAGACTTTTTAATTCCTGCTATCTTCAGCACCTCCTTCAGAAGGTGACTCTCAAAATCCCGCCCCTGATCAGAGTGTATCCGAGCCGGAAATCCATAGACTGAGAAATATTTGCCCCACAATACTCAAGCGACGGTGGTGGCCCTCTGATCACGTGTGGGATATGCCTGTGCATACCATGTAAAATGCTCAGTCACTACTAGAATGTTCCCAACATTCCTCTTGTCTATCTCTACAGACAAGAAATCAATGCATACCAGTTCCAAAGGTTTGTTGCTGGTGATGTTCTTGAGATATGCAGCCCTCGTGGGCAGAGTTTTCCTTTAAACACATCGAGCGTAAGTCTCACATTTTCTGTGAACATCTTCAGCCATTCGGGGCCAACAGAACCTACTATGAATAAGTTCCAGGGTCCTCTCCATCCCTAAATGCCCAAAGTCATCATGCAGGGCCCTCATGGCCAGGGCTCTGTACTCTTTTGGCAGTACTAGTTGTGCTCGTTGCTTTTGTAAAGGGTCGGTGGTCATTCAGTGTAGCACTCCCTGAATCAGTTTTAGTTTGGTCCATTCTCTCAATAGTAGTTTACCCTCCGGGTTAGGTGGGACAACCACAGCTGGGCTTCGCCCCTCCCTTTTGGCAAGTAGTGTATCACGAATGTCAATATCTTGCTGCTGGGCTTCTTGCCAGTCAGCCGCATTGAGCATGGACAAAGGAGATTGGTCCAATGCAATATAGTTCACTGAAGCAGAAGGCATGCATTCAGGGGGCAGGCCCAAAGCTTCTGCAACACATCCCTGAAGGCTCTCATGGGCCTTTGGCTCTCGGCGACTCACACTGCAAATAGCTCTCACTCCATCTGTGGGTATCACAGCAACTTCTGGAGCCTGCGGACGCCTGGACAATGCATCTGCATCTACATTGCTTCTCCTTGATCGGTACTGAATGCTGAACTCATAGCTAGTCAAGGCGGCTACCCATCTCTACCCTGTAGCATCCAGCTTAGCACTTGTTAACACATAAGTCAGTGGATTGTTGTCTGTCCACACCTGGCACTGAGCACCATACAAGTAGTCTCGAAATTTCTCAGTGATGGCCCATTTCAAGGCCAAGAATTCCAGCCTGTGGGTGGGATAGCAAGTTTCACTCTCAGACAATCCTCGGCTGGCAAAGGCTACAGGTTTATGTTTGCCTTCCACTTCCTGGTACAGGACTGCTCCTAGACCCTCCAAACTGGCATCAGTATGCAGGATAAATGGTTTGCTCGGGTCAGCAAAAACTAGGACTGGAGCATGAGTTAGGCAAGTAATGATTTCTCGAAAAGCCTTTCACATCTCTCATCCCACCGTGGCCCAAATGGTTTAAAGGGGCTATAGTGTCTCTGCACAGGAGGCTTTGGGGACCTCCCCTTATTCTTGGACTTAGATTTGTTCTTGCTGGACTGATGTCCCCTGGTAAGATCATTCAGAGGCTTTACAATCGTAGCATAGTTTTTCACAAACCTGTGGTAGTAGCCACTAAATCCAAGAAAGGTCTTGAGTTCTCTGTAGTTACTTGGACGTGGCCATGTAGTGAGTGCTTCTATTTTATCAGGATCAGTACTCACACCCTCTTGGGACACAATGTGACCCACATACTTCACTGAGGTTCTGCAGAACTGGCATTTGTCAATTGAAAGCTTCAGACCATAATCCTCCAACCTATCAAGCACTTTAAGAAGTCTTTCTTCATGCTCCTCTAAGGTTCTTCCAAACACAATCAGGTCATCCAAATAAACTAACACTTGCAGTAAATTCATGTCTCCCACAACTTTCTCCATGAGACGTTGAAAGGTGGCATGTGCTCCAGAAATCCCTTGAGGCCTGCGTTCGAACTGATAAAACCCTAATGGGCAGATGAAGGCTGTCTTCTCCTTATCTTCTTCTCCCAGAGGGATCTGGTAGTATCCACTTCGAAGATCCAACACAGAGAACCACTGGCTTCCCAGCAACCAGTCTAAGGCATCTTGCACTTGAGGCATAGTGTACTGGTCGACCACAGTACGGCTGTTTAGGGTGCGGTAGTCAATACACATCCGGATTTTCCCATTCTTTTTACGGACTACCACAATGGGTGAGGCGTATGGGCTGCAGGACTCTGTAATGATGCCATTCGCAGCCAGCTCCTGAAGATGATGTCGCACATCTTCCATCTCAGAAGGAGCAATCTTCCTAGATCTCTCCCTGAAAGGTCGAGAGTCAAGTAGTCTGATATTGTGTTCTACTCCTTTTGCACATCCCACATATGCAGTGAGAACACCTTGGATCTTTCACAAAGTTTTTTCCTCAGGCGATCTTTCCACTCCTCGGACACTGGTGAATCTCCAAAGTCAAACTTTGCTGGGTCTATCGTCGGAACTTGAGTTTCTCACTGGGGTTTTACAATTGACTCAGGCTCAAAGAGGTCTGCTATCTTTTGTCCTTGCTTCAGAATAATATCACAACTCGTTTCATTAGCAATCAGTACAGTCACCTCTTCATGGGCTTCAGCAGGTAGGGTTATGACTCCACTAAGAACCAGCACTCCTTCAGGGAGCCCTCCCTCGGTCAGCTGCTCTACCACTGCTAATGTTCTCTTACTGCCTTTCAGGCAGGTACTCATGACAATCACCTCCTTTTCTGTCATTGCAGGCACCACTAAGGGGACCGGGCCTGCGTACCTCAATGCTCGCACCGGCAAATCAGGCATCACTCTTTTTGCGTCCTCAATTTTTCTGTAGGCTGTGGCACAATGTGTGTGTATCACCAAGGTGTTCAGGTATTGGTCCCCTGCTCGCTGTCTGCAGTAATCTGCAAGTACCTTAAAGTACCTTAAAGTACCTTTAAGTACCTTAAAGAGGCTGGAGTTGGTCCCTATTAGCACGGACACATCAGAGACACCTTTAGGGTCAGGGCATATTAAAGCTGCAGTGTCCACTTCCTGTCTTACCCCAGCGATCTCTTCTGGGAATTCCAAGTGTACAATGACATACCCCCAATATGGGTATTCATCCATGCTGAGGCCACACAGGCCAAGCCCTGTCAAGGGCTGTATAGGCAGATGCGTAAGCATCTGCTGGTAGAAAGACTGGAATATGATAGTCACTTGGGATCCCGTGTCAAGCACTGCTCTACATTCTGTCCCTTCAACCTTTACAGTGACCTCTGCTCGAGGTCCTATCAATCCTGGTGGGATTTGGGTGGCATGGTTCTTTGCAGGGGAGCCTCCAAACCCTGCAGGCCTGGGCGGCTCCCTTCCCAAGCTCTGGGGCCGTTTCCCGACTTTCCCCAGGTGGTCCTCAGCTTTTGATATACTAGCAGGGGATTCTCTGCATTCTGACACCTGGCAGCAAAGTGCCCACCCTGGCCACACCGGTAGCAGAAGAAGGATTGTCCTTTCCCATGTTGCCGGGGTGGGGCAGAGGTTCTAAATGTAGTCTTCTGGACCATGGTAACGGGGGGTTCCTTGTACCCTGAAGTCTTTGCTGAATCGATGGTATTCTCTAGTTCAGCCACTTTCTGTGTCAGGACCTGCACTCGTTGGGTAAGTTCCTCTTAAGGATTCACCATCAGTGCCTTGGGCGTTCGTATGGATGTTGTGGCAGTTGCCTGATGTGGCTGAACCTCCCAAACCTCACCAGCTGCCTGCCTCTCTTCCTCCTCTCGGACCTCTTTTATCAGCCGAGAGTAACCCGGTGGATTGTCTTGGTGCTCCCTTAATCGAAGGTGGAGAAGGACTGGGTTCTGATATTGAATTCCCCTCACAATCTGAGCCAATCTTGTCTGGTCCATTTGCTCAACCGCTACTGCTCCCCTCATGATGGCTCTCTGTAATAATTTCTCCAACCTCTGTATATAAGCAGAAACTTTCTCTCCCTTTTGTTGCCTGGCATTGAGGAACTTGCAATAAACATCCTCTGAGCCCTCGGTTCTCCCAAAAGGCATGATCAAGGGCCTCTAGGCAGTCCTTTACCTTGACCCCAGGGTTACTGAGCTTCAGGGTGCGAATCACATCTAGGGCTGGCCCCCTGAGGCACTCTACTAGTCGCCTTCTCTTTTCAGCATCAGGTACTGCCCACTCCTGCAGCATTTCAGTGGTGTGTTCCAGCCAGGGTTCAAATGCTTCCTCCCCAGGTATTGGGGTGGGACCCCCAGAAAACAACCTCAGTTTACGATAGGGGCTCGACTTAGAGTGGGGTGGCACAACCTTCTCTAATGTTTGCCCCAAAGCCTTCACCCACTCATCAGGTGATGGAACAGCCTCCCGGGGTGGGACTCCTGGGTCAAGGCCCAACAGACCTGGCATATCAGCCAAGGTCTTCCCCTCTTTTCCCAAAAAGGCCAACATTTTCTTTAAAAACTCCACTTCAGAGGCAGGGGCTGGTGAGGGCTGGCTCCCAGTAGTTATTACCTTCCACTCACCATCTTCCACTGCTATCGTGCCTCGAACCTGTAGAGGGTCCACAGCCGACGACAGCTCACACAGTACAGCAAAATCTCCGTCCTCCCTCACAAACATGCGCCCACGCATTTTACACTTACTCAGGTACTCAGTGGATGCCCTTAAGGCAGGCTCTATTGAGCCTTCATCGAATGCCTCCGGCACCCCGGTCACCAGGAGACAGTTCCTAGGGTTAATATTCATCCCCCTGCACCAATCCTCTAGCAAGTGTAGGGTCATTATACAAACTGTAATTTCTTTCCCAAATATAACAGATCAAAACAACAACAACCAGATTTTGGGTTTTCCCAATTTAATGACTCACCTAAGATGTGCTTGCGAGGGGTACTGACCCAGTCTTATCCCGGACGACCTCCCAAAAATGTAACCCTTCTGCCAGGCCAAGTTGATTGCAGCACGATGCAGGGTGGAGCTCATCCTGACTCTGCTTACGACTGGAACCATGATCTTGGGGACCTGTGGCAGCCGGGCCTGGGTGTCTCCCGCACAGACGAGGCCGAAGCTGCAGTCCATCTCAGTGCAATCATGCTGTAAGTGTCCATATTTCTCGCATACAAAGCAGGGCCTGAGTTCCAGGCGACCACCCAGGGTGGGGACTCCCATCGGGCCCCTGGGGGGACTCCGACGGGTCCTTGGGACACTCGGCACATGGCGGGAGGATCCTTGTCGAGGTGGGTGCTCGGGGCATCTAGCCCAAAGCCTCAAGTGAGCCTCTTGCCCATGGTGGAGACTCCACACTTTGGTCTGAGAGCCCCCTTTCTTTTTGGGGTTTGGGCGCTCTGGTCCTGGGGTGTGGGCTCTGGTAGCTGGCCCCACCAGTGCTTTGGCTGTGAAGAAGTCTTCCATCAAAGTGAAGGTTGTGGCTAGCATCACTGGCTGATGGCGAAGCACCCAGGCCCTTCCCCGCGCCAGGAGGATGTGTATGAATTATTCTAAAATAATTTGTTCCGTGCCCTCGTCTGGGGTCCTGCTCTCTGGCAGTAGCCACCACTTGCATGCTACCTTCAGCTCTTGGGCCACCAACCCGGGGCTGGTGCCAGTGGGGTAGGTCTGGCTCCGGAACTCCTGCCAAAAGGTTTCTGGGCTGACATCCAAGACATCCAGAATTGCTGCCTTTACCTGGTTATAGTCCTGTGCATCCTCTGTTGACAGCCCTCTGTACACTGTTTGGGCTGTCCCAGTTAAGTACAGGGCCAAGAGAATGGCTCATCGGTCAGGGGCCACCCTGCAACCAGTGCTACTCTCTCAAAAGTTACCAAAAAGGCTTCAGGGTCATCATCAGGTCCCATCTTGGTTAGCAGCCCCGGCACAGTGGTGCGGGGTGACCCGGCTGCGTCTCCCGGCTGGGGCTCTGCGGGGCACGGCAGTGCCGTCACCAGCTGCTGCAGGCATTGCCACTGTTGTTCCTGGTTCTGAACCCCCAGGTCCCGAATCAGCTGCTGTTGCTGTGCTCCCAGCTGCTGGATGAGCTGCTGCTGCTGCTGGAGCTGGGCCGTATGCTGCTGCTGCTGCTGGAGCTGGGCTGCCTGCTGCCACTCCTGGCTCTCAGTCAGGAGCTTGATAAGTTTGTCCATCTCCATGGCTCTTTCTCAGGTACGTTCCCCCCTAGACCCCTTCTCACAAGGGGTGAGGGATCGCACCCACATTCTCCACCATGTGTAGAGAGGCTAGCTGGGGCTTGTCTCTCTCCGGGGCGGCAGGGAACCACACCACCTCACTCCCTTTGGGAATAGCTCTTGTGGGGAATTAGTCCGGCCGCGCGAGTCTTCCTCTATGGCCTTAGTGAAGGTACAAATAAACACAGTGAGCCCAGGCCCTGGGTCAGCACGGGGCAATGGTGAGTCAGGCGTTCAGGCCCTCAGGCAGGGGCTGAGCAACAATAGTATATAGGAACAATAGGCCCAGGCCCTAGGTTCCAAATGTCCTGGGAGAGGGGGAGACTGCCACCCGCGAGTTGGGTAGCAGGGCGGGACTCAGGCCCTCCCACGCCAGTGCTTCCCAGCCTGGGGTCCTAGCAGTGGCAGAGGACCCACTGCTGAGTCACTGGGGATCCTGGCCGCAACACATTGACATGGGTTCTGGTAGTGCTGCAGCCAGAGTAGGGTCGGCTGCCCCCAGGCTACTTCCAGACTCCCCCTCTTGAGGTACCTGGGTCAGGGTGGTGTCCTCAGGGGGATCCAGCACCATGGGGTCCTCGGGATAGCTGGCCAGGGGTAGACTCGGCAACTCCTTCTGGTAGCTGGTGCGGGGCAGGTCGGGCCAGTCCTCAGGTTTTCCGCAGGCCGCTGGGCTTTCCCACTCATGAGCTAAGCCGGAGGCATCTGACCTCCCAGGCGGCTGCTTCCCCAGTGAACCCTGAGGTCGGGCCTTTATACTTCTGAGGCAGCGCCTGACCCTCTTGGGTGCAGGCTCAGAGCTCTCTGACTCCACCCACTCTGGTATCTGGAATGCTTGTCTCTCTCTGGGGCGGCAGGGAACCACATCGCCTCACTACAGGTGGCTTTGACAATGAGACACTGTGGTAATAAAGCCAGACCTTACTGCCAGACCCATACAGTGCAACCCTGGCTAACTGTCTAGTGAAGGCCTCTTTACTGCAGCTTCTTGCCATGCCCTAGCAGCCATCCTCAGCCCACCAGAGGCAGAAACCGCCTCCCCTCAGCTTCTGTCTGGCTCTGAAAGCCCACTGCTGCTCCTTACGTCCCACTGCACACCTCCTCACCAGTGACCAGCGCTAGCCCTGCTCCCATTCATCACGCAGAACGCTGCGGAGGAACCGTGTCCCACTTGGCCAAAGGGAGTCAGCAAAGGTGCAGCAGTGTCAGCCATGGCCTGAACTGCGGGGGATTGCCAGCGCCAATGGCACTATTCAAAGGCTGTGGGAGCTCCTGACCTAGCTACTAGGAGGTGCGGTCAATTGGGGAGTCCCATCACAGCACAGAGAACTGAGCTCTTGATACAATAAAAGAGAAACAAGGCCACTAGATAGGAAATGGGTGCTGGACACGCGGACGGGCTGGAGGCCAGAGGAGCAGCTGAAGTCCAAGACGTTACACACCGTCTTCATAAATGGCCTTTGTTGGTGTAATTCTCCCTGTTGCTGTATTGCTCATCTTTGCACTCTGACACCATTTATCATTTTGATTCTCCTAACTCTACCAGAGCCTGGATCCCCAATGTTCACTCCCTGTGACAGTCTCCAGGGTACACTCTGGACTGTGGAACAGCAATATCCCCTTAACTCTCTAGCCTGTCGTGTCTTTTACACTGCTTTGCTGTCAGAACTGCCACTCCTGGCCTGCTCACGCAGCCCTCACTAGGCAAAATCACACCCAGCTGAATACATGAATGCTTGCCCAACCAGCCATGAATCACATACAGGGTGACACCCGCATATTCCTAGCCCCAGCCTTGCTCCCCAGAAATGTCCCCCATTTAGAGTTGTACCTAATCTGGAACTGGACAGAAACTGCCCTAGAAAGAATATGACTGCCACATGTCTGCCACATGGGGGAGGGAACTCCAGTCATTAGGAAAAGGCAGGTGGTAGTAATGGGAGATTCAATCATTAGAAACATAGACAGCAGGGTTCGTGATGACCGGGAGAACCATATGGTGACTTGCCTGCCTGGTGCGAAGGTTGCGGATCTCTCGAGGTATCTAAATAGACTTATGTGTAGTGCTGGGGAGGAGCTGGTGATTGTGGTACATGTAGGTATCAATGACATAGGGAAGGGTAGGAGAGACGTCCTGGAGGCCAAATTTAGGCTACTAAGAAAGAGACTGAAATCCGGGACCTCTAGGGTGGCATTCTCAGAAATGCTTCCAGTTCCACGTGCAGGGCCAGGTAGGCAGGCAGAGCTTCAGAGTCTCAATGCGTGGATGAGACGATGGGGTAGAGAGGAGGGGTTTAGATTTATTAGGAACTGGGGAAACTTGTGGGAAAGGGAGAGCCTATACAGGAAGGATGGGCTCCACCTAAACCAAAGTGGATCCAGACTGCTGGCACTTAACGTTAAAAAAGTTGCAGAGCAGTTTTTAAACTAGAGATGGGGGAAAGTCGATTGCTGCAGAGGCGCATGTGGATCAGACAGAGACTTCTCTTCGAGGACAGTCTATTGATAGAGATTCTCTAGGTTTTAGTCAGGAGGAGGGGATGGAAGAGGATAAAATATGGGCCAGATCAGATGAGAAACAGTCACATAAAGAATCTGACACATCAGAAAAGGGAAGACAAATAAACAGTGACAAGTTTTTAAAGTGCTTGTACACAAATGCTAGAAGTCTAAATAATAAGATGGTGAACTAGAGTGCCTCGTGTTAAAGGAGGATATTGATATAATAGGCATCACAGAAAGCTGGTGGAGTGAGGACAATCAATGGCACATAATCATTCCGGGGTACAAAATATATCGGAAGGACAGACCGGGTCGTGCAGTGTGTGTGGAGGGGAAGGGGGGGGGGAATAGAAGAGTGGCACTATATGTGAAAGAAAATGTAGAATCAAATGAAATAAAAATCTTAAATGAATCCACATGTTCCATAGAATCTCTATGGATAGTAATTCCATGCTCTAATAAGAATATAACAGTAGGGATCTATTATCGACCACCTGTCCAGGACAGTGATAGTGACGATGAAATGCTAAGGGAGATTAGAGAGGCTATCAAAATAAAGAACTCAATAATAGTGGGGGATTTCAATTATCCCCATATTAACTGGGTACATGTCATCTCAGGACAAAATGCAGAGACAAAATTTTTTGATACTTTAAATGACTGCTTCTTGGAGCAGCTGCTACAGGAACCCACAAGGAGACAGGCAACTCTCGATTTAGTCCTGAGTGGAGCGCAGGATCTGGTCCAAGAGGTAACTATAACAGGAGCACTTGGAAATAGTGACCATAATATAACAACATTTAACATTCCTGTGGTGGGAAGAGCACCTCAACAGCCCAACACTGTGGCATTTAATTTCAGAAAGGGGAATTATGCAAAAATGAGGAGGTTCCTTAAAGAGAAATTAAAAGGTACAGTGACTAGAGTGAAATCCCTGCAAGCTGCATGGACACTTTTCAAAGACACCATAATAGAGGCTCAACTTAAGTGTATACCCCAAATTAAAAAACACAGTAAAAGAACTGAAAAAGAGCCACCGTGGCTTAACAACCATGTAAAAGAAGCAGTGAGAGATAAAAAGGTATCTTTTAAAAAGTGGAAATCAAATCCTAGTGAGGTAAATAGAAAGGAGCATAAACACTGCCAAATTAAGTATAAAAATGTAATAAGAAAAGCCAAAAAAGAGTTTGAAGAACAGCTAGCCAAAACCTCAAAAGGTAATAACAAAATGTTTTTTAGGTACATCAGAAGCAGGAAGCCTGCTAAACAACCAGTGGAGCCCCTGGATGATCGAGATACAAAAGGAGCACTTAAAGACGGTAAAGTCATTGCAGCGAAACTAAATGAATTCTTTGCTTCTGTCTTCAAGGCTGAGGATGTTAAGGAGATTCCCAAACCTGAGCCATCTTTTGTAGGTGACAAATCTGAGGAATTGTCACAGATTGAAGTGTCACTAGAGGAGGTTTTGGAATTAATTGAGAAACTTAACAGTAACATGTCACCGGGACCAGATGGCATTCACCCAAGAGTTCGGAAAGAACTCAAATGTGAAATTGTGGAACTATTAACTTTGGTTTGTAACCTGTTCTTTAAATTAGCTTCGGTACCCAATGACTGGAAGATTGCTAATGTAATGCCAATATTTAAAAAGGACTCTAGAGGTGATCCAGGCAATTACAGACCGGTAAGTCTAACGTCAGTACTGGGCAAATTAGTTGAAACAATAGTAAAGAACAAAATTGTCAGACACATAGAAGCACATAATTTTTTGTGCAAAAGTCAACATGGTTTCTGTAAAGGGAGATCATGTCTTACTAATCTATTAGAGTTCTTTGAGGGGGTCAACAAACATGAGGACAAGGGGGATCCAGTGGACATAGTGTACTTAGATTTCCAGAAAGCCTTTGACAAGGTCTCTCACCAAAGGCTCTTATGCAAAATAATCAGTCATGGGATAAGAGGGAAGATCCTTTCATGGATTGAGAACTGGTTAAAAGACAGGGAACAAAGGGTAGGAATAAATGGTAAATTTTCAGACTGGAGAGGGGTAACTAGTGGGGTTCCCCAAGGGTCAGTCCTAGGACCAATCCTATTCAACTTATTCATAAATGATCTGGAGAAAAGGGTAAACAGCGAGGTGGCAAAGTTTGCAGATGATACTAACCTGCTCAAGATAGTTAAGACCAAAGCAGACTGTGAAGAACTTCAAAAAGATCTCACAAAACTAAGTGATTGGGCAACAAAATGGCAAATGAAATTTAATGTGGATAAATGTAAAGTAATGCACATTGGAAAAAATAACCTCCACTGTACATACAATATGATGGGGGCTAATTTAGCTACAACTAATCAGGAGAAAGACCTTGGAGTCATCGTGGATAGTTCTCTGAAGACGTCCACACAGCGTGCAGCAGCAGGCAAAAAAAGCAAATGGGATGTTAGGAATCATTAAAAAAGGGATAGAGAAGAAGATGGAGAATATCTTATTGCCCTTATATAAATCCATGGTATGCCCACATCTTGACTACTGCGTAAAGATGTGGTCCCCTCATCTCAAAAAAGATATACTGGTATTAGAAAAGGTTCAGAAAAGAGCAACTAAAATGATTAGGGGTTTGAAACGGGTCCCATATGAGGAGAGATTAAAGAGGCTAGGATTTTTCAGTTGGAAAAGAGGAGACTAGGTGGGGATATGATAGAGGTATATAAATTCAGGAGTGGTGTGGAGAAAGTGAATAAGGAAAAGTTGTTCCCATAATGTAAGAACTAGGGGCCACCAAATGAAATGAATGGGTAGCAAGTTTAAAACAAATAAAAGGAAGTTCTTCTTCACTCAGCTCACAGTCAACCTGTGGAACTCCTTGCCTCAGGAGGTTATGAAGGCTAGGACTATAACAGGGTTTAAAAGAGAACTGGATAAATTCATGGAGGTTAAGTCCATGAATGGCTATTAGCCAGGATGGGTAAGGAATGGTGTCCTTAGCCTCTGCTTGTCACAGGGTGGAGATGGATGGCAGGAGAGAGATCACTTGATCATTACCTGGTAGGTTCACTCCCTCTGGGGCACCTGGCATTGGCCACTGTCAGAAATATAGACAGGATACTGGGCTGGATGGACCTTTGGTCTGCCCCAGTGTGGCCATTCTTATGTTCTTATTCCCCAGCCTTCTTTTTCCTATAACAGGCCCTCTAACTCCTCCATCCTCTGGGTGGCCACCTGCTATATAATCCGGGCATTCATTCTCCCCCATTATACACAGCTACCCAGCTCTGTCCTTAACCTATACCTCGCAAGTTACCAGCCTTTTCCTCCACCGCTCAGAAAGATCATTTGTTCTGTTCCTACTGTCACTGCATCAAGAGAAAATGCTTTGCAGGGTTTGTTGCTCCCCTGGAGGCAGTTAGCATAGCCTCCCTGGCTGAGAATGACAAGAATTCAGAATGGGCTGAAATTCACTGGGGTTGGTTTGGGTTTATTTAACATTGCTCAGTTTCCTAACAGGCAAGTCAGTTTGTGTCTCATTTCTATCAGGCAGGGGTCTGGAAGAACAAGGGTGGGGCTGGGTGCTGTTTATGGATTAATTGATTATCAGAGGCAGCTGATGCCCCAATCAATTTGGCAGGGAAAAATTCAAGGACTAGATGGCACAGGGCATTTCTGAGAAACAGCTGGAGCTCAGCTGAGTCTAGCGCATTGCAGGGGGAAAGCAGCAAGATGTATTTTGTTATAGAAACCATCAAGCACAGCTAGGTCTAATACAGCCATTAGAATTTGATTTGGGATTGGTAATCCCTAAAGAAGCACAGGGTTTTTAAGATGAGGAAGGATCATAAACCCACTAAACCTGCTTTGGAAAGATAATCAAACTAATCTGTTTTACTTACCACATTTCTTGTCCCACCAATGCAGCATATCCCAACATGAACTGCATAATGTGTGTTTGTGTATACAGACAAACTGGCTATTTGCTATAACCAGAATGCTGTCCTGTTTCCAGGAGCTGTGATCACTAGCTTTTGGAGGGGCAGCCCAGTCTCTATGACCCCTAATTCCTTACTGATCCAGAAGGGTAAAATCAGAAGGAGAAGTGTGTTCCATCATCCCAGGGTAAGAGGTGCCTGTAACAAGCAGCTGCTCTATCACTTTCTCTCTGCTCCGAACTGGCTCCAGGTTAGAACCCACAGTGTGCAGCCTTTTAGATGAAAAGGTGTAAGAAACGCACAAAGGCCTTTGTCTGGAATAGCCCTAGGTCTACAATCAGTGTAGCTGCACCAGTGTTGACTCCTACCTGTAGACGTGTGCAAGAGGGGGTTGAGCTAGGGGTAGTCACAGCTCTTTCAGACACTCTAGGATGGTATCTACCTGTGTGTTCCCATGCAGGACAGAGAAGTAACTATTACTCATGCTGGATACCAGGGTGCTCTCCACTAAGAACTCAATTCCTAGACCAAGTAAAGAAACAGCCAGCCCTCAAAACATCTCTGAGAGCAGGGGACCTTGTAGTTTACCCAGTTTCTCAGCATTTGTAAAATACTGCTGGGCTCCACAGAGAGAGGGAAAGCCCCCAGGGCATACTGCATGACACCCCACTAGCTGCACAAATGCATGCCCAGCCCAGGCAGTAACGAAGCTGTACAACTGACACCACTAACAGTGCTGAAGACTTAGTAGCTAGTTAAATACTTGAGCATGAAACATTTGTCTGGAACCAATGGTCAAGCCAAGAGGAGATGGCTCTTGGACAGCCACTAGTCCCCAGTCTGGTCTTCACCAGAGGACAGATTGGAGGGCTCAGATGTGGGCTGTGAGCTTAGCTGAATGGGTGGGGTGTTGAATATTACTAATGATTTATTTCTGTTCAGGCATTTGAATTACATAAGTTGTAACAAACACAACCGAGACACTTTAAGACAGATCTTCAGCCATTTCTAATTGGCGCAGCTCCATTTACAGTCAAACTCATTTACACCAGCTGAGGATCTGGCCCAAAATGTTTTAAAGTCTAAATAAAAAATCAGTCCCTGTCTCCGTTAATAAAATCGTACTAACACAGCTTTAGAACATCACATTTGTGCCAAGTTCAGCTCTGGGCCTGATCCCACCCACGCCTACACACAGGAGTAACTTTATGCACATGAGCAGGTCCACTGAACTCAGAACCTGCCTTTTCAGTTAAAGATTGAGCCAGTTCACCAGCCACATCTCTAAGACCTCCAACCAAACACCCAGCAGAATACACCAATGTGTGTGGAACTCAAAGCATTTGCAAGCCGGGGGTCTTTGCACATGCTCAGTCTTAGTCATGGGCCCCTCATCTGCCTTGTGGCGGAAGGTGCCGCCCAGCCGAACCACTGTCATTTGGTAGTGATTTATTGCCATCACCGCAGAGCACATTCTCCTTTATCCCTCGGCACTTGGCCTTCTGGGAGAACTGGATGTTGCTTTCCTGGGCAGCGTTGCAGGAGCATAGCTAAGCTGTCAAGAGAGTCCATTTCCCCATCTTCTGACCACACAAGGTGGCTTTCATTCCACTCCCAACCTTCCAGACACATTTGGTGTCTCCTTACATTCATAGATGCTGATTATTTACATCAGATAGATTCAGGGGAGAGTTATTTCCATGAATAGAAAGGATCCCACCGCATTTTAAGGCTCTGGTATGAATATTTGTGTCCCATCCCGTCCCCCCACCATTTGGGTCATTGTCACACACTAAGAGTATGTCTGCACGACGAAATTAGGTCAATTTTATAGAAGTTGATTTTTAGAAATCATAGAATCATAGAATCATAGAATATCAGGGTTGGAAGGGACCTCAGGAGGTCATCTAGTCCAACCCCCTGCTCAAAGCAGGACCAATCCCCAATTAAATCATCCCAGCCAGGGCTTTGTCAAGCCTAGCCTTAAAAACTTCTAAGGAAGGAGATTCTACCACCTCCCTAGGTAATGCATTCCAGTGTTTCACCACCCTCCTAGTGAAAAAGTTTTTCCTAATATCCAACCTAAACCTCCCCCACTGCAACTTGAGACCATTTCTCCTTGTCCTGTCATCTTCTACCACTGAGAATAGTCTAGAACCATCCTCTTTGGAACCACCCCTCAGGTAGTTGAAAGCAGCTATCAAATCCCCCCTCATTCTTCTCTTCTGCAGACTAAACAATCCCAGTTCCCTCAATCCCTAAATCCCTAAACCGATTTTATACAGTCGATTGCATATGTCCACACTAAGTGCATTAAGTCGGTGGAGTACGTCCTCACTACCATGGCTAGCATCGACTTATGGAGCGGTGCACTGTGGGTAGCTATCCCACAGTTACCGCAGTCTCCGCCGCCCATTGGAATTCTAGGTTAAGCTCCCAATGCCTGATGGGGCAAAAACATTGTCGCGGGTGGTTTTGGGTACATGTTCTCAGTCGCCCCTCCCTCCGTGAAAGCAACGGCAGACAATCATTTCGTGCCTTTTTTCCACACAGATGCCATACCACAGCAAGCGTGCAGCCCACTCAGCTCAGCTCACCGACACCGCCGCTGTTGTGTCCTGGGTGCTGCTGGCAGCAGAAGGTGCAGTAGGACTGCTAACCATTGTCATACAACGCTTCTGCTGCAACTCTGCTCTGCTGCTATTGTCTCAATAGCGAATTTCTCCATGTTGTCTGTCATGGGCTCCCGGGTACATGTGTTCTTCCTTGGGAAATGTGTGCGGTGCTAGCCATCCTCCTCCTCCGCTTCCGCTGCAACTCTGCTGTCCTGCTGTCATGAATCCACCTCGCAGGTCCTCTCGTCATTCTCTATAAATATCTATTCTCATGGCATGCGTCGTCAGCCACCACTTCCGCTGCAACTCTGCTCTCCTGCTCTCCTGCAGATGCCATACCACGGCAAGCATGGAGCCCACTCAGATCACTGCGGCAGTTATGAGCATTGTAAACACCTCATGCATTATCCTGCAGAACCAGAACCTGCAAAAGCAGGTGAGGAGGCAACGGCAGCGCGATGACGAGAGTGATGAGGACATGGACACAGACTTCTCTCAAAGCACTGGCCCCGGCAATTTGGACATCCTGGTGGCAATGGGGCAGGCTCATGCCGTGGAATGCCAATTCTGGGCCTGGGAAACAAGCACAGACTGGTGGGATCACATAATGTTGCAGGTCTGGGATGATTCCCAGTGGCTCCAAAACTTTCACATGCGTAAGGGCACTTTCATGGAACTTTGTAACTTGCTTTCCCCTGCCCTGAAGCACAAGAATACCAAGATGAGAGCAGCCCTCAGCGTTCACAAGCAAGTGGCGATAGCCTTCTGGAAGCTTGCAATGCCAGACAGCTACCAGTCAGTCGGGAATCAATTTGGAGTGGGCAAATCTACTGTGGGGGCTGCTGTGATCCAAGCAGCCAATGCAATCACTGAGCTGCTGCTATCAAGGGTAGTGACTCTGGGAAATGTGCAGGTTATAGTGGATGGCTTTGCTGCAATGGGATTCCCTAATTGTGGTGAGGTGATAGTCTGACCGCATATCCCTATCTTGGGACCGGACCACCAAGCAGCCAGTACATAAACCGCAAGGGGTACTTTTCAATGGTGCTGCAAGCACTGATGGATCACAAGGGACATTTCACCGACATCAGCATGGGATGGCTGGGAAAGGTACATGATGCTCACATCTTCAGGAACTCTGGTCTGTTTGAACAGCTGCAGGAAGAGCCTTACTTCCCAGACCAGAAAATAACTGTTGGAGATGTTGAAATGCCTATAGTTATCCTTGGGAACCCAGCTTACCCCTTAATGCCATGGCTCATGAAGCCATACACAGGCACCCTGGACAGTAGTCAGGAGCTGTTCAACTATAGGCTGAGCAAGTGCAGAATGGTGGTAGAATGTGCATTTGGACATTTAAAAGTGCGCTGCTGCAGTTTACTGACTTGGTTAGACCTCAGCTAAACCAATATTCCCATTGTTATTGCTGCTTGCTGTGTGCTCCACAATATCTGTGAGAGTAAGGGGGAGACGTTTATGGCAGGGTGGGAGGTTGAGGCAAATTGCCTGGTCACTGATTACATGCAGCCAGACACCAGGACGATTAGAAGAGCACAGCAGGGCGCGCTGCGCATCAGAGAAGCTTTGAAAACCAGTTTCATGACTTGCCAGGCTAAGGTGTGATAGTTCTGTTTGTTTCTCCTTGCTGAAAACCCACCCCCTTGGTTCACTCTACTTCCCTGTAAGCCAACCGCCCTCCCGCCTTTGATCACCGCTTGCAGAGCCAATAAAGTCACTGTTGTTTCAAAATCATGCATTCTTTATTAATTCGTCACACAAATAGGGGGATAACTGCCAAGGTAGCCCGGGAGGGGTGGGAGAGAAGGGAAGCACCGGGTGGGGTGGTGGATGAGGGGAGGAGGGAAGGACAAGGCCCCACTGCACTTCAAAACTTATTGAATGCCAGCCTTCTGTTGCTTGGGCAGTCCTCTGGGAGTGGTTGGGTGCCCAGAGGGGCCCCCCACACACGTTCTTGGGCATCTGGGTGAGGAGGCTATGGGACTTGGGGAGGAGGACGGGTGGTTACACAGGGGCTGCAGCACCTGCTGCCTTTCCTGCAACTCCACCAGACACCAGAGAATATCAGTTTGATCCTCCAGTAGCCTCAGCATTGCATCCTGCTTCCTTTCATCTTGCTCCCACCACCTCTCGTCTCGCTCATCCCTCCTGTCCTCATGTTCATTTTCTGTTTTCCTGGACTCTGCCATTGTTCACCTCCACACATTCTGCTGAGCTCTTTCAGTGCAGGAGGCCTGCATGAGCTCAGAGAACACTTCATAGAGAGTGCATTTTTTTCGCCTTCTTATCTGCGCTAGCCTCTGGGACGGAGATGATAGGGTGAGCGTTAAAACATTTGCAGCTACGGGAGGAAAAAAAGGGAGGGTAGTATTTTAAAAGACACATTTTAGAGAACAATGGGTAGACTCTTTCACGGTGAACCGAGCTGTTAACATTACATATCACATGTGCTTTCGGTACAAGATCGCATTTTGCCTCTTATATTGAGGGCCTGGCAGTTTGGTGTGAGAGATCACACACGCAGGGCCGGGCAACAGAATTCAGCTTGCAGGCAGCCATGGTAAGCCACAGTCTTTCGGTTTCTTCAACCTTCATAACATGTGGGAATGGTTTCAAACAGCAACACCCGTTGAGTTGGCCATTTAAAAGGAGGGGCTGTGGTTTTCGGGTTAAACACAGGAAACCCCCCCCCCCCAATTCTCTGGGATGCTCGCTCTCGTGAGGATAACACAGAGAGATAAAAACGGATGTTGCTTGAATGCCAGCACACACCGGGATCATACGCTGCCGAGCATTGTTATGCAATGATTCCAGACTACATGCTGCTGGCGTGCTGTGGTAAAGTGTCCTACCATGGAGGATGGAATAAGGCTGCCCTCCCCAGAAACCTTTTGCAAAGGCTTTGGGAGTACCTCCAGGAGAGCTTCACAGAGATGTCCCTGGAGGATTTCCGTTCTATCCCCAGACATGTTAACAGACTTTTCCAGTAGCTGTACTAGCCGCGAATGCATCCCAAGTCTTCAGGGCAAATTCCACCATTAAACACGCTTGCTTTTAAACCGTGTATTATATTTACAAAAGTACACTCACCAGAGGTGCCTTTTCCATCTTCATGGTCCAGGAGCCTGCCTTGGGAGGGTTGGGAGGGTATTGGCTCCAGGGTGATAAACAGTTCCTGGCTGTCGGGGAGAACGGTTTCTCCACTTGCCTGCTGTGTGCTATCCTCCTCCTCATCATCATCTTCCTCGTCCCCAAAATCCTCATCCCTATTGCATGAGACTCCCCCCTTGCAGGTGTCCCCTACAAGGTGTACCCTACAAGGTGGGTAGAAAGCTGGCTAGATTGTCGGGCTCAACGGGTAGTGATAAATGGCTCCATATCTAGTTGGCAGCCGGTATCAAGTGGAGTACCCCAAGGGTCGGTCCTGGGGCCGGTTTTGTTCAATATCTTCATAAATGATCTGGAGGATGGTGTGGATTGCACTCTCAGCAAATTTGCGGATGATACTAAACTGGGAGGAGTGGTAGATACGCTGGAGGGGAGGGATAGGATACAGAAAGACCTAGACAAATTGGAGGATTGGGCCAAAAGAAATCTGATGAGGTTCAATAAGGATAAGTGCAGGGTCCTGCACTTAGGACGGAAGAACCCAATGCACAGCTACAGACTAGGGACCGAATGGCTAGGCAGCAGTTCTGCGGAAAAGGACCTAGGGGTGACAGTGGACGAGAAGCTGGATATGAGTCAGCAGTGTGCCCTTGTTGCCAAGAAGGCCAATGGCATTTTGGGATGTATAAGTAGGGGCATAGCGAGCAGATCGAGGGACGTGATCGTTCCCCTCTATTCGACATTGGTGAGGCCTCATCTGGAGTACTGTGTCCACTTTTGGGCCCCACACTACAAGAAGGATGTGGATAAATTGGAAAGAGTCCAGCGAAGGGCAACAAAAATGATTAGGGGACTGGAACACATGAGTTATGAGGAGAGGCTGAGGGAGCTGGGATTGTTTAGCCTGCAGAAGAGAAGAATGAGGGAGGATTTGATAGCTGCTTTCAACTACCTGAAAGGGGGTTCCAAAGAGGATGGCTCTAGACTGTTCTCAATGGTAGCAGATGACAGAACGAGGAGTAATGGTCTCAAGTTGCAGTGGGGGAGGTTTAGATTGGATATTAGGAAAAACTTTTTCACTAAGAGGGTGGTGAAACACTGGAATGCGTTACCTAGGGAGGTGGTAGAATCTCCTTCCTTAGAGGTTTTTAAGGTCAGGCTTGACAAAGCCCTGGCTGGGATGATTTAACTGGGAATTGGTCCTGCTTTGAGCAGGGGGTTGGACTAGATGACCTTCTGGGGTCCCTTCCAACCCTGATATTCTATGATTCTATGATTCTATGTGTCCACAGACAGGGATGGGGTAGTGGTAGGGGCCACTCCCCATAATTGCATGCAGCTCATCACAGAAGCATATCCGGGGCTGTGACCCAGAGTGGCTGTTTGCCTCTGGTTTTTTGGTAGGCTTGCCTGAGCTCCTTAATTTTCACACAGCACTGCTGCAGGTCCCAGTTGTAGCCTCTGTCCATCATGCCCTTGGAGATTTTTGCAAATATTTTGGCATTTTGTCTTTTGGAACGGAGTTCTGATAGCACGGATTTGTCTCCCCATACAGCAATCAGATCCAGTACCTCCTGTTCGGTTTGCGATTCTGGGACTGCATGGTCACCTGTGCTGCTGAGCTTGCCACACTGACCAAACAGGAAATGAAATTCAAAATTTCCCCAGGGCTTTTCCTGTGTACCTGGCTAGTGCATCGGAGTTGAAAGTGCTGTCCAGAGCTGTCACAGTGGAGCACTCTGGGATAGCTCCCGCAGGCCAATTCTGTCGACCTGTGTCCACACTACCCCAAATTCGACCTGGCGATGTCGATTTCGGCGCTAATCCCCTCGTACAGAAATCGATTTTAAGAGCCCTTTAAGTCGACAAAAATGGCTTCGTCGTTTGGACGGGTGCAGGGTTAAATCGATCTAACGCTGCTAAATTCCACCTAAACTCGTAGTGTAGACCAGAGCTAGGCACGACTTCACAAGCAACATTAAAGCGCTGCCCACCTCCACGAGGGGCGTAGCTACCAGTGCTAGGAGCACGGGTCCCTGCGCTGGTGCACTGTCTATATTGGCACGTTACTGCACTGAAACTTGCAGCGTTCAGGGGGGTGTTTTTTCACACTCCCGAGCAAGAAAGTTGCAGTGCTGTAAAGGGCCAGTGTAGACAAGCCCCATGTCCTGTGTAGGACCTTAGCACATGGAGGAATATGTTCATTTATTGCTCAGATAGCTCTTTTAGAAGAGGCTTCCTTTTAGAAACCCGCACGTGAGCACCTGTGTAGCTGATAGACAAGCGTGGCTCCATTCAGAGCTTTTCCACTTGCTTGGATAAAAGATTTGCTTTGTAATCTTCTATAAAAGTGTCTTTGCCTAAAGGAATGTGCTGTCAGATGGATAAATATTACTCCACTTTATTCCTTTTAAAAAAAGTTGTTACTGCAAACAGAAAGCAAAGAATGGAGGTTATCATTTTCCAATTCAGGTGCCTGTCTGGAAGATGCTTTAGTTAAACACAACTTATTGGGCTCAGTGCAGGAGGAACTGGGTTACATTCTATGACCTTTGTTATATAGGAGGTCTGACTAGATGATCTAAAACTGTCCCTTTTGGACCAAAAATCTCTGATTCTAACACTAGGCACCTGAATAAGAATGGCCTGATGCTTTAGTATACGCTATCTTCTAGCTAGCTATAGCATTCAGAAGAATCCTTCTTGATGGGCAAGTTATTCCACAAGTTTCATTTGCATTTGCTTTTTTAAAACAAGTTCCTTGATCTTCTGTAGCTTAAACTGGTCTGAAAATGATCATTCTCCTCCACATGCAAAATTTAAAAGAAATTAAACCCTTTTGTCTTTGAAATATTTTTTCCCACTTAAATGGAAAATATCTAAAGAAACCTTTTCCCTGGGGAAAAAAAGGTTTGAATGAAACTTGTTAACTGGTTTCTCCTATTGCTGTATAAAAGACTCATACAAACAACCGAGGAAATTGACTGTTCGTGGGAGGCAGCAGCATGCTCTGTGCCAACTGCTCTCAAATTCAACAGTAACTATTCCTTCTCTCATCTCTTTCATGTCTAGGACTTTAAGAGGAGACTTGTAACCATAGTAAGGAAGGGGGAGGGGGGAAATCAGACAGCAGCGTGATTATTAAGTTCTGTCCCTTTAACTGTAGTTCTGTCATCATCAGTTTCACATTTTCCAACGGAGACAGTTCCACCAGGAAGTTTCGGCTCTTGGCACTGAAGAATTAACATTGAAGTTCCTGGCTTTTGTCAGTTTGTGTAACATTATTTAGCCATCCATTTAGCATCTCCCTCCATTCCCTGCCTCCCACCATAACCCTCAATGCAGATGACAGCCTGGGTGTTGTAATTGATATATAGCTATGGCATTTTGTAGATTTCCATGCTGTCTAGGTATGTGCAGTTATCCTTTTGTGCTGCTGCAGTTGTTTTTTACAATGGATGTTAATGTTGGGGAAGGTTTGACTTCCTGTGGAGCAGCTGCAACACAACCTGAGAGGCTTGGGGCGGTGGAGGGGGTGGGGTGGGGTGGGGAGAAAGGGAGCGCTGGAGGCATTTGGAAGAAAACTCATTGTCCAAAATGAGTAATAAACAGTCTTGTACTGGCCTGCTGGGTGACTTCGGGCTGGTCACTTGACCTCCCTGGGCTCCTATTTCTCCTCCCATTTTTTGTCTGTTTCAGTTGTAAGATCAACGGGGTGGTCCACACTGAAAACTTACATCAGCATGGCTGCGTCTCTTGGGGATGTGAAAGATCCGCACCTCAAGAGACCGAAGTAAGGTGCCCTAACCCCACTGGAAGATTTCTTCCATCACCCTAGCTACTGCCTCTCGGGGAGGTGGATTAGCTGCAGTGATGGGAAAACCCCTCCCATTGTTGTACTGTCTCCGCTGAAGCACTGCAGCAGCACCACTGTAGCGTGTTAAGGGTAGACAAAACCTACAGGTCTGTCTTCCCTGCACAGTTAAGCTGGGCTCTGACTCGGGTGTTGCCCCTACATGCAAATTTCTGCTTTTCATAGGATTTTATTTTAAGCTTTAACAGGCTTAATTTAAGTAATTACGGACTCAGAGCGAACTAAGTTTTGACAGGGGCTGATGGAGATCTGCCTGGGGGGAATTTGAAGAGAAGGGAATTTCGCTGGGGGAACCCGGGGGGGGGGGGGGGTTTACAGGACTTGAGGTTGACAGCTGCGTGGTTAGATGTTCGGCTGTGTGTGTGTATTTTTTGTGTTCTTCCTGTGTGCTGCCCCTGCTCTGAGCAGACAGGTGGCATAGCAGACTTCGAGCAAACTGTCCAATGACCACAAGATGTCAGGGTACGAAGGCACCATGCCAGGTTTATTGTCGACAAAGCACGCTAGTAGTATCCCGCAGACTCTAGTGGATCTCTAATACATGTATGCCCAGAACAAATGACCAGCTCAGTGACTGGCGGGACTTTCCGTTCCTCCCTAGGCTAGACAAAGACGCTTCCTCTGAGATACATTTTTATACCCCCATACAAACAAGTTATGTACTGCACCTCTGACATAGTTACTGCCCCCTGACGTGGCTAGTTATTACCCACCTTGTACATGTTGGTTTGATTAAAACATCTCTATTACACACTGTTATCCTGACCTTATCTTTTAGGAGAGGTTAGTGTGTTTCTATTACCCTTGGGAAATGTTTTTGTACCATCCTTGATATCGGGATATTTTGGTACCACTTGATATTGGGCAGGGGTAGCAGGTTTGTATAATTTTTGGTGGTGCCCAGAATGGGTCCAAGTCCCACCCCTCCTCGCCCCCCACCTGCCTAAGGCTCTGGGAGGGAGTTTGGGTGGTGGCTGCAGGCTCTGGGCTGGGGCAAGGGCACTGGGGTGCAGGAGGGGGTGAGGTGCTTGACCACTGAAAGCAACCCACAAACCTCTCTGGCAGCAGCTCCCAGGCGGGCGGGGGGGGGGGGGTAGGATCTCCACACACTGCTGCCCCCAGGCACTGCCCCCATAGCTCCCATTGGCCATTTTGCACCGCTGTACAGCTCTCCTACACATCACAGCTCACCCATATGGCTAAGACCAAATGAAAATAGCTTCTCTCTGACAGCAGCACTCATGGATAGTGCCAGCAGGATGGAAAGACACATCACGGCTTGGCTAGGAGCTACACGCTCTGAGCATCTACAGGGCTTTTGCCCTCCTGGTCGTAGCAGAGTTCTGCACACACTTCGCTCCCCCCTAAATCACACACTTCATGGGCAGTTGCTTAATCCAAGCAATTAGCCTGGTTATTAAAAACAGAATGGAAATTTGTGGCATTTCTTTCCATCTTCACCCTGTCTGCTGCTCAGCTAGGTGAACTGCCCAAGGACCAGCAGTATAAATTCCCAGGACACCCTGAGCCCATCTTGTCCATCTCCTGAAAGCAGTCGTGATTTGAAACCACCTCTTCCAGCCAGCTCGACAGGGACAAAGTGAGTGCAGTGCCCTTTTCCCCCAACAGCTGGGTGGGGCTTGGGAATAGCATTAAGGTGACTGCACTGGGAAAATGCCAAGCCATGGTCTCCATCCCCTGAATCTCATCTGCTGGCTAGTCAGGGAACAGGGCTTTCCATTGTCTCTTATAGCACTTCCTGGCTTCTAGCATGGAGGAGGGGTAACCACTAGTTAAGTTTGCAGCGTTCCCCTAAGCAGCTAGTTCACATAATAGCCTACTACTGCTGACAGCAGAGACTTGCTTTTTGGGAGCTGCGGGGTGTAGCCCTGCTGATGGTCTGTGGTGAGGGTCATTACTGATACACCCTATGACCCTTCATTCCTGGCAGGCCAGAGGAGACTTTCCCCATACCTCACCCCTGGGGAAAGGAGAACTTTCTCCAGCCTGATGCAGGGGAAGATGTGATGATGTTAAACCGCTGCTTGGCTGCTGGGCCGTCCCTCTTCCAGAACCAATTCCTCCCTGCACCACAGACTTAGCAAAGTAATTAGTTAGCAAGTAATGCACTGTGGAGGAGGAAGAGACCAATTAGCAGCCCCAGGAGAAGTCTGCCATAGCCCCTGCTTTAATTAAGCAGGCCACTCATGGAAGTACGGCCACACTGACAGAAACCGAAGAGTCCCAACCTTAGGATGCCCAGGGAAAGTTTGCCTTAAATGTGCACTAAGTGCAGCTGATTTGAAGGGAGCCAAAGTGAGGCTGCAGTTGGGGAGAGAAGGGCAGGAGCTTGCTTATCTTTACTGAAGCAGCACCCCTCCAGTCCCTCCTGCCTATGATCACAGAGCGGTGCACCAGCCTTATGGGTGGAAGGGCCTATGGAGGGCACCAAGCTAAGGAACATCTCTACTCCCAGACCGGCAGGAGGCAGGGCAGGTGTCTCTGCAGGACACGACAGGAAACTGAGCAGCAACAGCAGGTTCCCTGTGCTGGCTCAGTGGAACGAAGTCACGGGGCTGGGATGTGCCACGGCACAGACGCAGCTGTAAGGCCACTGCTAAGGCACCAGGGCTCAGAGACACAAGTAAGGCCGTATCTCTAGGGAGGTTAAGCTGGTGTGACCAAAAGCAGTTTAATAATGCCAGTTAAGCAGTGGACGGACAGACATGAAGTGCATGGAAACACACCAAATTTGATTTAAGCCTCACTTAATGATTTAGCATAAGTTGATTTCTTACTGAATTCAGCTCAATCAATAGGAGCCAGGTTTGCCCCGGTTTCACAACACTGAGCCAGAACAAATCTTGTGAAATTTGTTGTGAGGGCAACAAGCCTTCCAATAACCGACATTCAGAGAAATGCCCCTGGCTCAAGGGCTATTTAGTGCCCTATTATTACGGAGCTGCCACATTCTGCCTGGCTTAGCCCAGTTGGTGGGCCTGGTGAAAAGAGAAGCCAGGAAAGGACAGCAACAGATGGCTGCTTGCAGCACTGAATGAGGACTGAGAACATAGAGCCAAACTTCTTTATTTAAGTGACCACATTTACCGAGAATAATTTAAAAGCAAACACAGGCTCCTAGGTCCTGGGGCTTCCCAAGAGGAAGGCTGCTAGTAGCAAAGGGGAAAAAAAGCATAAGTTCTTCATTCCTTGCTTCAGCATTGCAGGTACAGACTGACCAGATCAGACCCTTGCCCTGGCTAACTAAATTCAAAATGTGACTGGTGACCAGTACCTCTAGCAACTTTCTGCTGCTGAAAAGTTTATGCTTGGAAATTGAAGAGTGCAACATACTTAACACAAAAATCATTTGTGAGCCTTTGGGCTTGTGACATGAGCATCCTGCTTCGCTTCTCTCTAGGCCCAGGGACAGGTTTTAAAATCAGAGCAGCCTGGGAAGGACCTGTCTCCCAAAGAGGCGTTGGAAAGTATACTGTCTTAGCATTCCCAACTCAAAGAGGGAGCCGTGGGAAGGGGTAGGGGGGTGTTTGGGCTGGGGAGGGTGGAGGGGGAAGCAAAGGAGGGGTAGTTCAGCATGCCACCCCCTCACTCCTCCACTTACACTAAGTGTTAGCAGTATATTTAATCCTCCCAACTGCTGCTACAGGGAACAGGGCTGGTCACACAGTTTTAAGAGAGATTCATCTAGTCCCACAGGTTTGGCAGTTTTGGATGCAAAGACCAGCTCAGACATTCACTTCTCTTCAAGAAAAGATGCTGTTTGCAAACAAACACCTGGCTCCAATTGACGGGAGTAGCACAAGTCAATCTGCTCTTGCTGCATAGCTTTATACACGCATTAGTGCTAAGGACAGCAGAGTGTACAGATGTCAGAGAGAAGACTATGTGGATACAGAATGTAACCTTTGATAGAAGATACGCCATGGTGTATTGCTTGACATGGCAAGAAGGGGCCCACAGAGAACATCAGGCTGAAAGGAGGGGAGGGAACAAGATTTACCAGGAGCAAAGTTCAAATACTGAATTCTTACCAACATAGCCAAGAAGAGGACCAGCCACCACCTCCCTCCCACCCTCTAGACCAAGAGAGCGGCTGGGTTATAGATAATGCCAAATCCGGCCACAAAAAAAACGCAGCAACGGCATTTCCCGGGTACCAGCAGCTGCTCTCTTCAGCAGATACAGTGTGGAGGAAATAATCAGCAGACCACAAGCCTATTGCCTGGGAGACAAAAAAGCAGCAGGTGGCCTCTGGTCAGCGAGCACCTCTTTGCAGAGAAGATTCCTATTAAGGAAGCAGAGGCAGGATGAGCAGTCCAGCATCACAAAGGATTCCCTCAGTGAGCTCTGCGGGAAGACTCCACTGGAGGCACAGACAATGCTCACTGCCAGAGCCCCCACTGGGAGTGAAGGAAACTGTTGGAAAAGGTCACCAAGAGGATGCGTTATCTCCTCAGCCAGCCCATTAAAACCACCACTTCCTCCCCCATCCCCTTCTGCTGCTAACACCCTGCTGGCTTGTTTGCGGAATCACTCCCAAGGTCAGTCAGTTCACTCTTTCCACCTTTGGAAAGAGCTCTTAGACCAGATCCAACATGTGCTAAAGTAGGACTCCGACAGGTCCTGGACCAGACCCCAATGGGCTGAGTACATCCGCAGGAAGAAGCAGACTGCTACAGAATTGTTCCTTTGCAAAATTAAGCATCATACATGTAACACACAACAGGGCACCGCATCTGGGAACCACAACAGATCCCTTGGCTTTAAACATTACAGGGGACAAACATGTAACAAGTGCTGAGAAACTTTCAATGCTTTCCCCTTTGTCATCAAGAACCTTCATCAGAAACACCTATACTGGAATGACTGCTCCCACTCAGGTCAGTAAACTGATCTTCTTAGGCCCTCTGTGCAGGTATTCCTGGCTCCTATGACAATCACTGTCTATCTGTAAACAACAAAAAACGCCTTTAAAAGTCAACCCCTACCTCTCTCTTTTTATGGCCTTGTCCAACTGAAGTGACAACACAATTCATTCTAGGACAATCCTGATGTCAAACTCTGCTTACGACATCACTGAGTCAGAGGGGCATGTAGATCCCACATAGGGACAGTTCTGTTCTTCAAACCTCTTACTAATGTGCTGAACTGAGTGAGCCCACTTGGGTACGTTTGCAAGAAGAGGGCCTAACCGAAAGACTGGGAGACAAAACACAGGCGAAACATGCACCTGAATGGGGTTTTAATACATATTATTTGTGCGAGACCGCTGCAATTCTAGACCCTGCCCCAGTTAAAGATCAAGGGTGAACTCCTGGCCCATGAAGTCAATGGCAAAGCTCCCACTGACTTCAAAAGGAGCCAGGATTTCACCAGGAGATTAGGGCACCATCACATAAGATAGGCAGCCAAGGCTCTATATGAGACACACCATCTAGCTAGTCAGGTTCACTTCCAATTGCTCTGGTTTCCGTTCCCTCAGTATGGGTGCTGCACTCCTGATGCTAAAGGCACAGGTGGCTCCAGAGCACAACCTGAGCACCAGCAAGCTGCTGTTCTGTCTCAAGAAAAAACAGAGCTGAAGCTGGGGCATGTCTACGTGGAGAGAGGTGAATCCAGCACTCAGGCTGGAGCCCCACAGGGGAAGGAGAACTGGGTTATATTCAGACCCAGGCATACAGGCCTCCCAGAAGTTTAACCTCGACCGACCATTTGTGTTACAAATACTATTGTGTGCATTTATGAAGATCACATTATAGAACGGTACACCACTGAGAAGTCATGTACAGGAATGCATGAGTTTTCTTAGCATTGTGCACTCTGCAGAAGCGAATCAGCACCAAAGACTGGGCGAGAGCCAAACAGAACAGCAGCCCCCATTTACACAACGATCATCAACCACCTTTACTATCCGGGCCAGATTTTCCAAGAGTTCAGCAACCACTTAGGCATCCAGATGAAAGTGGCCAGATCATGAGACATGCTCAGCACCCTCCAGCCCCTACTATGCATATCTGACAATCTGGTCACTTCCATATCGGTGCTTAGGGGTGCTGAGCACATCTGACAATCTGGCTGTGTGTTCCTTTTGAAAAGGAGGTGGGAAGGGGGGAAATAGCGGGATGCTGGCCAACACCCATGAAAGCAGCTTTAGTACATTCCATAGCAGGCAGGGATTTCCCAGTAGCATGTGCAATTGGACATTTTAGCTGTGGCAGCACAAAGATCACAAACTCACTGTGCCCAAATCACAGAGGACAGGAATGGGAGAAGAAATCAGATGCCATGAGTAGGGAGGTTAGTAACGACCATGGGCACGAGGGCCAAGATGCCAAGGTAAAGCAGGAGCAGCTGCACAGTCCAATCTTGAAATAATTTCTGCTATCCAAACATAACCTTCCCATCTTTTGGAGGCTGCCTGGGACAACCAGAGGCTCCTTACCCCAACTCTCTGCAGCTCAAGCACTAGGGGCAGCCTCCCAGAAGGGGAGCATGGGATAGGAATAGGAAGGACTGCAACTGACTGAAATCACAGTGGCAAATATGTTCATAGGTTGATTAAAACCCAGCCCAGTGCAGGTAACAGTGGATTTACTGCCAGCGCATACCTGAAGTTCTTTCCACAGCAAGATTACATTTTGGGCCCCACCCCTTCCCATCGGTACTTTCCCATCAGATGCTAAGTGCCTTTACCATTAGTTTCCCCTTTGCTAGTTTCTGCGTCCACCCCTAACCCCCTCTGCTTTCAGGCAATCCTGGCCAGCCATTTCTCCAAGTCATCAATATCAGCACTGCCTTCCTCTGCCTTGCTGCCCCTGGCGCTGCATTCCACCAGCTCCACCTTCATGGGCAGCTGTGAGAAGTCAAACTCCTTGCCCTTCTTCCCCAGCTGAGCAGTCCCACTGGAGGTCGAGCCGTCCAAGGTGCTGGGGGCAGCTGAGCGAGTCACTCGCAAGGTGTTGCTGTTTTGCAGGAGAGAAAATAGAAAACATTATAAACTGGGGAGAGACCGAGCCTCCTTCATGCAACGGGTCTACCAGTGGAACAGTAAACACCAGCGCTGACAAACCTTCCTCACCCAACAATGCAGCTTGGGGAGTGGTGCATTTAGTACTGAGCTACTAGCTAGTCTGGTGAACAAGAAAACCCACACACGTGCACTGGTTTAACAAGAAGTCAAAAGGAGCAGGTAGGCGGGGAGACTGTGTGTCTAGCATCCAGCTACTCTGCCCACCTGTTATGATGCTCATGCCACAGAATAGTCTCTTCAGGGCACTGGGGGTCTACAGGGGTGTGAAAATGGGACATGGAGCTTTTAAGCTGATGCTACTGGCTAACCTCCAGCCTAGGCTGGCAGGGACCAAAAGGTCCCGTTTAATGGCTGTTCAGCGAGTGCAATGAACTATTGGGCTCTAGCTAGTTCCTAGCTGGCTGAAGAGGCCTGAGAAATGGCCTGCCCATTGATTGGCAGAGGGGATCCCTCCAAAGCAGCGTGGAGCTTCATGGAGGAGCACTGCTGGGGAGCTTGCCATACCCGCCGTGTGGACTGATTCCCTTCACACGACTATCACATTGCATGAACATTATGGTTCCTTTTAAAACCAGTGACAAAGTCGGGGAAAGTAATCTCTCAGGCAGCACATACTAGTGAACAGTAGGCCATTCACACGCCAGCTGCCCCCATCAGGGATTCTGGGTGAAACTTGTACAGTTTCAATTTGCAAAGTCCCCAATTCCTGAAATTACCTCCCTCTCTTCTGTGAAAATCTGCCCTTCAGCAGAGTATGTCTTGCTGCACCCTTCCCAGTCTGTGTACAGAGCATTATTCTGATGTGGGAGTCCTTCGCCTGCAGCCGAGGAGAGAGCCTGGCCCCTTGTTATAATTATCAAATTCAAAATTTACCGCAGCCAGTATTTGGCAACCTTTGTTTGAAAGCGTGAGATTCAAAAGGAAGCTGAATTTAAACTTCCCCCCATAAACTGGAATTCTCCTACAGGAGATGGGGAGTGAACAAGAAAAAGCCTGATGCGATTTCACATTTAGACAGCCCCGGGCAAAGTGTCGAGAATGGACAGGGGTTAATAATTTATGTGCCCGTAGACTTCGGCTCCGACAGCATCAGCCAGGTTCATACTATTTCCCTTCCCCCTCACGCTACAAGCACCTGGAGAAAACGAAGGTTTTTAAAGTATATTTGAACAAAGGAATTGCACTTAGCTCCCCAGATCCTGCCTGGCCCAAGAATTCAGCGGCCTTGGCAAAAGCCCTGACACCTGCTGACACCAGTGTGCTTCGGGGCCACAGGCAACGCTGCCTTTAGAACACAGCAATAGCACCAGGCTGGATCTAAATGACCTACCCGTTCCAACTCCAGAAACTGGCAACACCTTCTAAAGCACCTTCTCCTGGGAAGCCATGATTTCCTCACTAGCCTTGCTCCATGCTTCAGTGCACCTCCCCATCCTTCTGGTAGAAGCGATATCGCTTTAAAAAGCCCCGCTGCCAGCCCCGTGTAACACAAATCTCGTTATCCAGCAATGCAATTAGCCTGCCAAGAGCAGAGCCTGATACTAACTAAGAAGATTACCAAGGGATAATTAGGGGAGTGGAATTACCCCTGCCCTTATTCAGATGTGGATTAGCAGAGTCAGCCATTCAGAGATCTGATCATTCCTCAGCAAAAATATGCTAATCTAATGCAAATAAGGAACCTAGTGAGTTCTGCAGATGGCGCTGGATTTAATTCCAGTGCTAAAAAAAATAAAATCCAGAGACTCACATGAAAAGCTGGAGAGAGGGGAAGGATGGACAGAGAGAGAAATACAAAGACGACACCAGAGTAGGGCAGAAAGACAGTGCACCTGGCCAAAACAGAGTAGAGCACCACAACCACACTGCTTGACATGCTGGATATCTGGGACTCTCTGAAAAATTACTGCAGCAACACTGTAAAAAAAATGGATGAGCTAAGGGCTGGAGGGTGTTGTTCCTGGCTCTGACTCAGTCTGCCTGGGTGACCTTGGGCTAGTCACTTAACCACCCCATGCCTCAGTTGCCCACCTGTAACACTGAGAGGACAATCCTTCTTTCCTCTGACCTTGTGTGCCTGCATTGCCTACTTAGGCTATAATCTCTTTGGAGAAGGGACTGTCTCTTGCTTCATGCGGGTACAGCACCTGGCACAAAAGACCTTTTCCGTAACTGGTGTTCGAGATGTGTTGCTCATGTCTATTCCACAATAGGTGTGCGTGCTCGCCACGTGCACCGGTGCCAGAAGTTTTCCCCCCTAGCAGTGGGGGGGGGGGGGGGGGAGGCGCCTCCCACAACCCCTGGAGTGGTGCCTGCCTGGCGCAGTATAAGGGGAGCTGCCCGCTCCCCCCACCCTCAGTTCCTTCTTGCCGGACAACTCCGACAGAGGCGAAGGAGGGTGGGATGTGGAATAGACATGAGCAACATATCTCGAAGAACACCAGTTATGGAAAAGGTAATTGTCTTTTCTTCGAGTGATTGCTCACGTGTATTCCACAATAGGTGATTCCAAGCTATATCTGTTGGAGGTGGGTAGGCATCACAAGTTCCCAGGACGGAGGACAGCCCTGCCAAACCCGGCATCATCCCTGGTTTGGGGGATGATAGCATAGTGTGAGGTAAACATGTGAACCGAAGACCATGTGGTGGCCCTACAAATGTCCTAGATGGGGATGTGGGCCACGAAGGCAGCCGACGAGGCCTGCGCCCAAGTCAAGTGTGCCCTCACAATGGATGGCGGGGGGGACACCCGCCAGCTCGAAACGGATGCACAAAGTGATCCGATTGGAAAGCCGTTGAGTGGAAATCGGCTGGCCCCTTGCGCACTCAGCCAAGGCAACGAACAGCTGCAAGAACCTTCTGAATGGCTTGGTCCACTAGAGGTAGAAAACCAGAGCCCACCGCACACAGAGCGTGTGGAGATGGCGCTCCTCACTGGGTGCGAGAGGCTTGGGGCAGAGGATGGGTAGAAAAAATGTCCTGACCCATGTGGTAGGTGGAGACCACCTTCGAGAGGAACGCAGGGTGTGCGCGGAGCTGGACCTTGTCCTCATAGAAGACAGTGTATGGCGGCTTGGAGGTCAGGGCCCTGAGCTCCGAGACTCACCTGACCGACGTGATTGCAACCAGGAAGGCCACCTTCCATGAGAGGTGAGACCAGGAGCACGTGGCCAGTGGTTCAAATGGGGGCCCCCGTGAGACGAGCCAATGCCAGGTTTAGGTCCCACTGTGGGACCGGGGGGGGCGGGGGCCCTAGAATATGGAAAAAGACAGTCCAAACCCTTAAGGAACCGGCCAGTCATCGCATGGGAAAATACCGTGTGCCTTTGCACCGGCAGATGGAAGGAAGATATGGCTGCCAGGTGCACCTTGACTGACGAGGGCACCAGGCCCTGAGCCCTCAGGAGGAGAAGGTAATCAAGGATAAACTGGATCGGGGCGGCCACAGGGGAGGCACCCTGGTCCACCACCCACCTAGAAAACCGGGACTACTTCGCCAAATAAGCGCAGCGAGGAGAGCTGTCTACTTTCGAGGAGGACGCGCTGAACCTGTTCTGAGCACGACCTTTCCTCTCCACCTAACCAGTGAGCAGTCACAGCCATGAGGTGAAGAGCCGCTAGGTTGGGATGGAGGAGGCAGCCCTGGTCCTGAGAGAGCAGGCAAGCGGCAACGGCCACGGCGGAGCTACCGCCAGGGCCTTGAGGGTCCCATACCAATGCTGCCTGGGTCATGCCGGGGCAATCAGAAGGACCCGGGCCTTGTCCGTCTATCTTCTCCAGGACTCTGCTGACTGGAGGGAATGGGGGAAAGGTGCAGAGAAGCCGGCCTGACCAGGACAGGATAAAGGCATTGGAGATAGCACCCCTCCCCAGGCACCCCCTAGAGCAGAACTGGGGGCATCACTGGTTCTGCCGAGTCACAAATAGGTCCACCTGGGGAGTTCCCCACCTTCGGCAGAGCCGGTGAGCCTTTTCCGGGTGGAGGGACCACTTGTGCTGAGAGCAAAAGTCCCTGCTCAAGCGATTCGCCCTCTTGTTCTGGGCGCCTGGTAGGTGGAAGACCTTCAGGTGGATGTCGTGGGCTACACAGAAGTCCCATAGCTTGAGGTCTTCGTGGCAGAGGATCGGGCCCCGCCTTGCCTGTTGATATAGAACATAGAGGCCGTGCTGTCCGTGAGGACCCCGACTATCTTGACCTCTAGGTGCAAGCGGAAGGCCTTGCATGCCAGCCGTACTGCCCTGAGCTCCTCGACGTTTATATGTAGGGTCAGATCTTGAGCCGACCACAGGCATTCAGTCTGAAAGTTCCCCACATGGGCCCTCCAACCCAGGTCTGACGCATCGGACACCAGCTCCAATGACGGGGCCCTGTCCCTGAACGGGACCCCTTGGAGCATGTTGTTTGGGGCAGATCACCACCGTAGGGAGGTGATCACAGAGTCTGGCATGGTGAGGACCTTGTCCATCCTGTCTGTGGCCTGGGAGAACTTCGAGGCCAACCAGAGCCGGAGGGGCCTCATCCCGAGTCTGGCATGACGGACCACATGCGTGCATGCCAACATGTGACCCAAGAGCTGCAGGCAAACCCTGGCTGTCGTCACCAGGAACCTTGTGACCGAGTTGATGAGACCTTTCAGGGTCTCGAATCTGTCTGGCAGGAAAGAGGACCTGGCCAACGCTGCATCCAGGAGTGCCTGATAAACTCTATGCGTTGGACCAGAACTAACGTGGACTTGGTGTTGTTTATCAACAGGCCCAAGGCGGTGCATGTGGACAGGAGGAGTGCCATGTGATCCCTCACCTGCGACAGGAAGGTGCCTTTGACAAGCCAATCGTCCAAATAGGGAAATATCTGGACTCCCCGCCGTCTGAGGTAGGCTGCTACCACCGACAAACATTTTGTAAACACCCTGGGGGCAGTGGACAGACCAAAGGGGAGGACCGTGAATTGGTAGTGATTCTGTTCCACCATGAAACGGAGGAAGCGCCTGTGCCCCTCGAATATGTGGATGTGGAAGTATGCGTCCTGTAGATCGAGGGCAGCGTACCAGTCCCCGGGATCCAGGGAGCAGGCCAGGGAGACCATACGGAACTTGAGTTTCACCATGTACTGGTTCAGACCTCGCAGGTCCAGGATGGGCCTGAGCCCCCTTTGGCCTTCGGAATAAGGAATAAGGGGGAAAATACCCCTTGCCCATGAACTCCTCAGGCACCACCTCTATCGCTCCTAGTCCTAGGAGCCGCCCCACCTCCTGCTCGAGCAGAGCTTCGTGCGAGGGGTCCCCCAAGAGGGAGAGGGGTGGTTGGGCGGGGAGGAAGTAAACTGGAGGGTCTAACCCAGGGAGATGGTGTTGAGGACCCATCGGTCCGAGGTTAGCTGCGACCATTCTGGGAGGAAAGCACACAAATCGGTTGGAGAAGGGGAGCTTTATTTGGGGTGGATCCCTGATAAGGACTGGCGGGGTGCCCCCGAGCATCCCATCAAAAATGCCTTTTCCCTGCCTGCTTGCCCTTGGAGGACCCAGGCTGGGGGGCAGGCCGAGACTGCCTCTGAAGGCATCTTTTATAGTCCCAGTGCTTCTTATGGGCAGCCTCATACTACGGGAGGGTGGTCTGGGTGGGAGTCCGCTGCGGCTTGAACTTAGGTTTTGCCGGAGCCGGGACATAGAGGCCCAGAGTCTGTAGGGTAGTGCAGGAGTCTTTCACGCCATGCAGCCTTGTGTCTGTTTCCTCTGCAAACAGAGCTTTCTGGTCAAACGGGAGATCCCGCATGGAAGACTGTGCCTTGCTGGACAGCCCAGAGAGCAGGAGCCATGACGCCTGTCTCATGGACACCGCGGAGGCCATGGATCATTCGGCCGTGTCCACAGCATCCAAGGCTGCCTGCAAGGATGCCTGAGCAGCCGCTGCCCCTTCCTCCACTAGCGCCTTGAATTCCTTATTGTGCTCCTGGAGGGAGTCCTCAAACTTGGGCAGGGAGCCCCACAGACTGAATTTGTACCAGCCCAGGAGAGCCTGATGGTTTGCCACTCGTGACTGGAAGCTCAAAGACTAATAAATTTTCCTTCCGAAAGAGTCCAGTCTCTGAGAGTCTTTGTTCTTTGGGGTCCGGGTGGGCTGACTCTACCGTTCCCTGTGGTTGACCAACCCGACCACCAGGGAGTTGGGCGCCGGGTGGGCATACAAGTACTCATGCCCCTTAGTGGGTATAAAGTACTTGCATTCTGCAACTTAGAGATGGAGGCCGAGGCCGGTGTTTGCCACAAGGCATTTGAAATCTTAGCCACCCCTTCATGGAGGGGCAAGGCCACCCTACCTGGTGCCAACAGGGACAGCATGTTTCACAGGGAGTTAGAGGGCTCCTCCTTCTCCTCTGCCTGGAGGTGGAGGCTTGCTGCCACCCTCTTTAAGAGTTCCTGATGGACCCTGAAGTCCTCCTGTGGGGCGGAGGGGGCAGGGCCGCAATTGCCTCCTTCAGGGAGGAGTGAGGGCGAAGAGGCCAGTGCGGTGCTCTGGGTATCGGCCGGCACCGGCGGGTCCACCACCTGGATGGACTCCGGGCATGGTTCCGAGGACGTACGTCCCACTGACTCCTTTCTCGGGGCATCTGGAGAGGGAGGCCGACTGTGTTTCTGAAGCTCTGGCCACCAAGCGAGCTCCCACTGGGGGCTGCGCGGGAGGCCACGGTGCCCACTGGTACCATAGGGCCAGCCGCAACCCTCGGTGCCACTGCACCTGCTGTGGCACTGGCAGGGCCGGCTGTTCGGGTGGACTGGCCTAGCTCATCGAAGGATGGCTACGAATGGAGACCAGGCTGGGGTAAGATCTGCTGCTGTCTCTGGACCGGGAGGAGTGGCGGTGCCGAGATCTACGTCAGCCACAGTACCGCAATCTCAATGTGGAGGACCGGTACCAACGGTAACAGCTGCTCCTCAACGGGCAGGCCCACGACAGCGAGACGCCAGCGATCGACGCCTGGGACTGCAATGTCTTGGCAGAGACTTGGAGCTGGAGTCCAAGTGGGAACGGCGTCAACGACCATGCCGTGACCGACTGCAGTACCGCCTCCGAGATGAGGACCGTTGGCGATGCCTGCTGCGGTCCCGTCGATATTCGCTCCTTGAGGACGAGCGGTGCCAAGAGTCCTGGCCGGACAGAACCCAGCCAGACAGTCTGGTCGGTGTCGAGGACGATCCACATGGACTCTGCCCTGAACGGTGGCTGGGCAGCGAACGGTGTCGGGAATGTTCCCTCGACCGAGACCGGTACTGGGCTGGAGGTGACTGTGGAGATCCCAGCGGAGGCTTGCCTCTGGAGCATGGGGCCGACATCGGCGGCGCTCCGGGCACCAGCATGGACATAATGTCCCGGGCCGCCTGGAGGGTTTCAGGTGTGGACGGCCTCCGGACATCCAGAGAGGCCTGTTCCGAAGGGGCCGGGCTAGTCCGCTCAACATGAGTTGGAGGCCTGGGGCCCAGTGGGGATCGAGGACTGCCCGACATGGGCCTAGCCTCTGTCCCAGACTTGCCTCGGTGCCACTGTGAAGAGGGAGACTTTCTGGATGGGGAGCGGTGCCGACTGGTCGATGGAACCGGAGGGTCGCCACGTACTGACGCTGCGGTGCCGGGTACCGGTTCGGAGCAGTGTGCCCGAGTCAGGGTCAGCATTCATCAGGATGGCCCGGAGCCTAATGTCCCTTTCTCTTTTGGTCCGAGGCTTAAATGACTTGCAAATCTTGCACCTTTTGCTGATATGGGTATTTCCCAAACAGCACAAACATTCTGCACGAGGGTCACTTCTTGGCATAGAACGCCTAGAAGAGCCGCATGACTTAAACCCCGGGGTGCGGGGCATGCCCCGGCCTGGGATCACTGACTAACGAAACAGCTAACTACAGGTACTAACGGTGACCGAACGAACAGTTCTGGGGACGAGCTACAGCAAAGCTGGAGCAGAGCAGTTCCAACGCATCTTCACTGGCGGCAAGAAGGAACTGAGGGTGGGGGAGTGGGCAGCTCCCCACATACTGCACCAGGCAGGCGCCACTCCAGGGGTCGCAGGGGGCGCTCCCCCCCCATGGGTGCTGCTAGGGGAAATACTTCCGGCACCGGTGCACGTGATGAGCAAAAACACCTATTGTGGAATACACATGAGCAATCACTTGCAAAAGAACAGGGCTTTACCTCATTGGGGATGCTAGGTGCTGTGGTTTAAAGCAAAATGAGGGAACTTGGAGCAGCCAGCCAAGATTTCTGGAGCACTGTGGTCTGGTCCCTGAGGTATACCTGCCCATGGCATACTGGGATCTCCACCTGCAGACACTTCTGAAGCAGAAGAAAACTCAGACCAACAATGGAGTCGATTAATTCTAAACTGGACAGTTGCCACATTACTCTTTCATCGATGGAAACCAAATGTGTCACTAGAGAACATTACTTAGCACCTACACTGCACTTGTCACCTACAGAGCACAAGGTATTCTACATTCTGCAGAGGAAAAACTGACACAGAAAGGGTAAGTGACTTGCCCAAGACCATAGAGTATGGGTCAGTGGCAGAGCTGAGAAGAAAACCCTCCATCGCCCAACTCCTGGCCCTAGACTCTATCTGCGGGAAGATGCTTCTGCTCACTTCCTAAGGGAGGCGAGACTTCAGAAATCGGGTAACAGTTTGCAAGCGAAAGTGAAAATTTTCAAGGACATTCCCTCCCAACAATCTGCACTGCTTGGAAAATTAATGAAAAGCAATAAAGGTGCAGAACGCCATCTGGAAAGAGTCAGGCCTGGTGCAGGAAAGTGCGGGCACGAGGAGTCCTGGCTAATACAGGGACAAACTGAACGTTTATGGTTAAGATATCCCATCATAGAGCTCAAATTAGAGGGGAAACCTGACCTAGCATACATCAAACCATACAGAATTCCACATTACAAAAGCAGCTAGACCAGTGTCAGGGTTCCCTCCCCACTCTGAACTCTAGGGTACAGATGTGGAGACCCGCATGAAAGACCCCCTAAGCTTATTTCTACCAGCTTAGGTTAAAAACTTCCCCAAGGTACAAATCCTTCCTTGTCCTTGAATGAGTACTGCTGCCACCACCAAGTGAGTTAGACAAAGATTCAGGAAAAGGACCACTTGGAGTTCCTGTTTCCCCAAAATATTCCAAGCCCCTTCACCGGCCCGCGCTGCTTCCCGCAGCCCCCATTGGCCTGGAGCGGCGAACCGCGGCCAGTGGGAGCCGCAATCGGCCGAACCTGTGGACGCGGCAGGTAAACAAACTGGTCCAGCGCGCCAGGGGCTTTCCCCGCACAAGCGGCGGACTGGCTTTGAGAACCACTGCTCTAGGGGACACACACATGAATGAAATCAATGTGTCAGAGATTTCTGTTGCCCTGTTTCTCCCCCTTAATCACAGTCCCCCGTCTCTCCGCACTGCCCTGGAGTGGGGGGAACCCTCTTTGTTAGCCTTTGATTTTGTTTATCCCCCTTCTCCTTCCTCTGCCACACCAGGGGGCCTGAAGTTAACAGAAAGGGGGACAGGTGGGAGGGAAGCGCTCCAAGAAAGCCTACACTGTGTGCTTGAGTTGCCTCTGAAAGGCCGAAGAGGAGAGCAGAGCTGGTCCTAAGGGCGTTTAGACTGTCAGGCCCAAGCTGGGCTCTGATGCAAATAGTAACTGAGGCCTCTGGGCATCTAGAAAAGCCGGCAGGATGAGACTGTTGAATCATTTCATTCCATTATTGTTACAAATCCACAGCCCTTCTTATGCCTGAACTATTTGCCCAAGTCCTCTCTCTCTCAGCCAGGCCTCGTAGCTTTTGTTATTTGAACCCACCAACGCAGCAGAGACCTTGTTTTATGGACAACATAGTGGATCCGTTGCCGGTCAGGCTTGGCTGGAAAAGAACCTGCCATGCCAAGAAGAGCCAGTGTAGTGTTTTGAGGGGACTGTATAGCAGGAGGCAAACACCATGGGAATCGCAAGGCCCTGTTCAGTGCTGGCACGCTAGCCAGTGAGTTCTAAGCAGAAAACCAGTCTCAGGACACAAACAACTTGCAAACACCTAACATTGGAACAGCAGAAAATTACCCTTCAGCCTCTTTCCCCTCTGAGCTCCATAATGCGGATCTAATTCTGTTTATGAAAGGGAGGGGCATGCATTCAGGCTGGAACAGGCTCCATTTAAATAACACCACCGCCATCTACTGGACAAAGTGCAGAAGTGATTTAATGGGCCGACCAGAGCAGACTCAGTCTGGTTACAATCATGGGGAGCAAGACCGACTGTATCAAATAGGTTCCGATTTTCATTTCTCCTAGAAATCAGGTGCCACACTGACTGTCCCAGGAAGGGCTAATGAGCTGATGACTCCATGATTGATTAAATCCTCATCACTTTAATCTGAATGTGGTCTTAGCAGACAAGTAGAGAGGTTCCCTCTCCTCTGCCCTCCCACTTCCTATTTTTTTAAACACTTAAAGGGCAGAATTGGATAATACAATCAATAGCAGCTGCATCACCTTCCTTGTAAGTGAACTCTACAGCGTGTTGTGAACACGTAACCCGCTGGAACACAGGAGAGCTCTGTCACTGCTCCTGCCATGTAGTTAAGGTCCGACATTCCCTCCCCAGTAGATTAGGAGCCTGTGTGCACGCCCACTTTTTACATCAGTGTTTTCCTTCAGAAAATCCCCACCTGACAGGGCTGCTGTGATTTTACGTATTTATGTATTGGCTCCTTTCTTCACTGTGAAATGGCCACACACATGCACAAAAGGGGACTTTTGCTTGACAAGAGAGGAGATCAGCGAGGGTAAAATAGGGAGAGGGGCACTGAGATGTCTAACAAAATCCACTCCACACTTACAGTTCTTTCTCCAGCTGCTGCTGAATAAGCTTGGCCGATTTTGCCATTGTGATATCTAGAAAAAAAGTGGTTTAAAAAAATTACACTTGGATCATCATCATTTTCTTTCCAAGACATGGAAAAGTGGGCTCCGTGTGGGGATGAACGCTCAGTGACAAGACCCCATCACTATAATATTATCACCTGGTATTTTAACCAGGGCCCCATGTGAATTAAGGCTGGCTGGAGTTACAGTCAACAGCAAGACCCCCTACTTTCTGTGGCAGTCCAGTGTGGCAAACTGGGAATTCTGCAGCTGCCTCAGGTAGATTACAGAATGGAAATGTTTGTCTGAATTACATATGAAAGTGAACACCACAGCCAGGACAGATTCCCTTGTGTTATTTTGATATTAAATTACACTGACTTCACATTGCCTGAGCTTTCAGTGTGCTGCAGGCGTCGGTCTATTGGAGACACAACTTTGCAGCATAGCTAATGCTGACATTCAAATTGCTTCTCGGTTTCAGAGGCAACACTGCAAAATGCACACAGGCAGCTGACCCTGTTCTCGGGGCTACTGTATTATGCTGATTGCAGATTCAGGAAGACAACTCTGCAGGGTGCACTCTGTTCACTTTTGGAAAATTATCTTCTCTACCTCAATGGCTCACTAATAAGCTGCCTCTCCCTGGGTAACTCCTGTGCAGCTGGAATCATCGAAGCACCAGAGCCCCTACATTAACCTAGAGAAGCAGGGCTGGTGGTAGCGTTCTTGCCTAGAGCTCTTTGACTCTGGAATTAGTTTCCCCCCTTACTTTGGTGGGGCCCAGACTTGGACAGGACACACCAGGTTTTTCTATGTGGTCCTGTCAAAGGGCATGCCTGCCCTTTCGCGCTCCCACTGAGGCCTGCCTCAGTTTCCCCTTCACTCAAGGCAGATATTCAAAACATTCCTGTCCTAGGTTCCAATTTATTAAGTCCGGCACAAAGGTCTTTCAATAAAGAACTCAAACTTACACAGCCTTTGCCCTAGTCCAAAGTTGGGCCCAGCCTCCCCTCCCTGAGGGTCTGTCTTCCCGCTCTCCCAGCACCTCTTGCCTGGAGTTTGGCCTTTTCCAGAAGCCTTCTGTTCTAACTCAGGAGCCTTCTTACTCCCTGCACTGTCTGCAGACACCTGCCAACCCATCTGCTGCTATTTCCCCCTTTATAAGGCCCAGGTGCCTTCTCTTAGCTCAACTGGGCAGCAGGGGCAGTGGACCCAGTCCCACTTAAAGAGCCAGTCGTCTTTTGACAGGTCCCCTAACCTCTTTTTGCCCACCCAACACCCATGTCAGCCAAGAAAAGAGGTTGCAGAACACCACAGACTCTGTGAGCTAACCCAGAAAGACTTGGCCTATTCAACATCCAGCCCCCAGGGGCTGTAGTTTCCCGATCAATGAACAGTACCTTGCTTGTTGCAGGCTATCACCAGTGGCAGAGCGTTTTTCAGCACGGTGCAGTCAGTCAGGACCTGATACAGGAACTCTGCCACGTCCTTCACCTCCCGCTGGAACGCTACGCTGTCCACGACAAACACGATCGCTCTGTGCAAAAGGGAGTGAACACAACATAGCCAAGTGGCTGGCAGGCTCAGATTGCCATGCAGCCCACACCTCAAGTCCTCATCCCCAGGGGGGTTTTCCCCCAGTGGATTGTCACATGATCACTCAGCACGCTTTTATTTTGGAGTCGTTCAGAGCGCTCCTGACGAAGGAAGGGGCCAGCACAGGCCAAGCCTTCCCACGCAGTTCTGTCAATTCACTCGAGCCCTGACCAGGGCTGGGTGATCAACGGACTTTTCTGTTCACTGGCAATGCAGGAAAAGTTTAAAAAAAAAAAAATCATTTCAGCTGGAACAAAGCCTCTCAGCTGGCTCAGTTCACATTATGAGGTTCTAAATATAAAGTGAAAGAAAACTGCAAACTGGAACAAAACCAGAATAGTTTTTTTAGTTCAAATCACATCATTTCATTTAGATCCCCCACCTCCGGATTGAAACAATTGGGCGCACTGGACCCAGACTGTCACCGCACCCCGGGGCTGCTGAATCTGCAATTTTTGCCAGAAAAATTTCCATCAAAAAGTTGCGCCCAGCTCTAGTCCTGACCTGCAGCATCGTCACTGTGATGGGTTTGGTCACAGAGACCCACTTGGGTCTGTTACCTCATGTGCTGAAACTATCTCTGAGCCCATTTTCCCTGTCAGCTTGGGACTCCAGAACCCTCTCTTGTTGAGCCAGACACACTAGTCTGTTGCAACACAGACCCAGGTCTGGTCCACGCCTCCAAAGCTGCAGACTTTCACCAAAAACTGCTCAGCAAGTTACCTATCTCCAGCACCCAAAGGCATCCAAGCCCCAAATAAATCCATTTTACTCTGTATAAAGCTTATAAAGGGTAAACTCAAATTGTCAGGCCTCTATAACACTGATAGAGAGATGTGCACAGCTGTTTGCTCCCTCAAGTATTAATCACTTACTCTGGGTTAATTAAAAAACAAAAGTGATTTTATTAAGTATAAAAAGTAGGATTTAAGTGATTTCAAGTAATAGACAGAACAAAGTAAGTTACCAAGCAAAATAAAACACACACAAGTCTAAGCCTAATACATTAAGAAACTGATTACAGATAAAGTCTTACCCTTAGAGATGTTCCAATAAGCTTCTTTTACAGACTTGACTCCTTCCTAGTCTGGGCCCAATCCTTTCCCCGGTACAGCTCTTGGCAGCCCCCTTTGTTCTATTCCACCCCCTTTTATAGCTTTGGCACAAGACGGGAATCCTTTGTCTCTCTCTGAGTTCCCATCCCTCCTTCTAAGTGGAAAAGCACCAGATTTAAGATGGATTCCAATAACAGGTGACATGGTCACATGTCCTGTGAGTCCCCAAGCCTCTATTCTTCCTGGCCTGACTCACAGGAAGGCTTACAAGTAAACAGAGCTGTTTACAACCAATTGTCCTAGTTAATGGAAGCCATCAAGATTCTAAATCACCATTAATGGCCCACATTTTGCATAATTACCGTCCCGATCCCCCCTGCAGCCCTTGTCCCAAAACTCTTTCCCTTGTGCCCCCATGTCCCCTCCAACCCACTTTCCCCAACATCTGGGTTCTTACCGCCACCAGCTACCTCCAACACCTGTAGTTTCACCACCTAGCCCTGAAAACTATGACCCTTACCCACTGCACTCAACCCCCATTACCATGCAGTACAGCCATCCTGAAGTGCAGCACTCATTGCACAGCACTCCAGACACGAAGGCTGAGTATGATAACAGGACATACGCAAATCTGTGATTGTACGTTCCCCACCCCACCCCCTTGCCCTGTTTCCCAAGCAGTTGGGTTTCTTTTCAATAAATGAATTTTTTGGCTTTGAAAAAATTCTTTATTATTACATAAAGTAAAAGATACCTTAGCCCAGGAAAGAAACAGGCACTGCAAGTGAGCTTAGCAAACACAGATTCCTACTAACATTGGAACCACTGCACTTTACTCCCGTGCAGGGCACCAGACATTACTGGTGGCTTTCAGCCTCAAATTGCTCCCTCAAGGCATCCCTAATCCTTGCAGCCCCACGCTGGGCCCCTCTAATAGCCCTGCTCTCTGGCTGTTCAAATTCAGCCTCCAGGTGTTGAACCTCTGAGTTCCATACCTGAGTGGATCGTTCACCCTTCCCTTCACAAATGATATGGATGGTACAGCACGCGGATATAACTGCTGAGATGCTGTTACCGGCCAGGTCCAGCTTCCCATACAGAGAGCGCCAGTAGCCCTTTGAATGGCCAAAAGCACACTCCACAGTCATTCTGCACTGGCTCAGCCTGTTGTTGAACCGCTCCTTACTGCTGTCAAGGCTCCCTTTGTAGGGTTTCATGAGCAATGGCATTAAAGGGTAAGAGGAGTATCCAAGGATCACAATGGGTATTTCCACTTCCCATATGGTGATCTTCTGGTCTGGGAAAAAAGTTCCGGCTTGCAGCTTCCTGAACAGGCCAGTGTTCCAAAAGATGCGTGCGTCATGCACCTTTCTGGACCAGCCCGAGTTAATATCAATTAAATGCCCACGGTGATCCACAAGTGCCTGGAGAACCATCAAGAAATACCCCTTCCGATTAATGTACTCAGAGGCTAGGTGGGCTGGTGCCAGAATTGGAATATGCGTCCCATCTATCACCCCTCCGCAGTTAGAAAAACCCATTTGTGCAAAGCCATCCACAATGTCATGCACGTTACCCGGAGTCACGGTTCTTCTGAGCAGGATGAGATTAATGGCCCTGCAAACTTCCATCAACATGATTCCAACGATCGACTTCCCCACTCCAAACTGCTTAGCGACCTATTGATAGCTGTCTGGAGTTCCCAGCTTCCAGATTGCAATAGCCACCCACTTCTCCACACAGTCAGGGCAGCTCTCAAGCTTGTGTCTTTGCGCCGCAGGTGGGGGCGAGCTCCTCACACAGTCCCATGGAAGTGGCTTTTCTCATCCGAAAGTTCTGCACCCACTGCTCGTCATCCCAGACGTGCATCACGATGTGATCCCACCACTCGGTACTTGTGTCCTGAGCCCAAAAGCGGCATTCCACGGTGGTGATCATGTCCATGAATGCCACAAGCAAACTCATGTCATATGCATTACTTGAGTCAATATCATCGTCAGAACCCTCACTGTCACTTTGGATCATAAGGAATAACTCGACTGCCAAATGTGACGTGCTGGCAAGACTCGTCAGCATACTCCTCAGCAGTTCGGACTCCATTCCCGCAGACTGAAAGGGAAGACAGAGCACGCAGTACAAAAAAAAATGTTGAAAGACGGCGCCAAATATGGATGGAAGCACAGGGATTGCTGGGATGTGAACCGATGCATCACGGGGCATTGGGACAGGACCCAGAATACCCCGCCCCCTTCCCACAAGCCACAGCGCCAGAATGGGAAGAGGTGCTCTGTGGGATAGCTGCCAATAATGCACCGCTCCCAATGCCGCTGCAAGTGCTGCAAATGTGGCCATGCCAGTACACTTGTTCCTGTCAGTGTGGACAGACTGCAGCACTTCCCCTACGGCACACTCCAAAGGCGGGTTTAATTCAAAGCGCTCTACATCTGCAATTGTGGCCATGCCCTTAGTCTCTCTCCGAGTTCCCATCCCTCATTCTAAATGGAAAAGCACCAGATTTAAGATGGATTCCAGTACCAGGTGACATGGTCACATGTCCTGTGGGTCCCCAAGCCTTCATTCTTCCCGACCTGACTCACAGGAACATAGGAAGGCTTATAAGTAAACAGAGCCATTTACAACCAACTGTCCTTGTTAATGGGAGCCATCAAGATTCCAAACCACCATTAATGGCCCACACTTTGCATAGTTACAATAGGACTTCAGAGTAATACTTCATATTTCTAGCTTCAGATACCAGAATGATACATTCATACAAATAGGATGAACACACTCAGTAGATTATAAGCTTTGTAATGATACCTTACAAGAGACCTTTTGCAAAAAAGGCATATTCCAGTTACATTATATTTATACTCATAAGCATATTTCCATAAACATATGGAGTGCAACGTCACAGTCACTTCCATGGGGGCCCACACAGGATGCACCCAAATCCGGACTGAGGCGTCCTTGAGCTGTGCTGGATGCTCTCCTGGAAAAGTCCTCAAGCCAGAGATGGAGAGAGGCACCAAGGTAAATTCACCTCCCTTACTCTCCAGAATAGTCCCCTGTAATACTTTCCGACCATTCGATCCACCCCACTTCGCAGCAGAAGCTGCCTACTGTGCTAGCAGGTACGAGAATAAGATTTATCAAATGTGTTTTCACTCCTGACCATGCCACAGTTGAACCCAGGACCAGGTGAAAGGCTGCTGCATCAACTGACCACCCCATCTTCCCCCTCAGGCTGGAGCCAGGCCCATACAGCTGGGCAGACATGAGCGCATTCCTGTTACCACCAGCAGAAGGTTGCTGCAAACAGAGAGCGTGACTGGGCCTCTCTGACTGGGCCTCTCTGCGCCACAAGGGCAATGATGGGGTTCAGGAGAGCCTGTGGATCCACTGGACTTCACCCCGCTCTACCTGCGGCCAATGTCAGATGGGGAGAGGGGAATTAAAATGGGGAAACCCAGCCCAACTCGGGGCTCTGCTTCTTCCTGGACGAGGGATGCCTGACTCCAGCCAAAAGCATAAGGCAGCTTGCTGCCTGGACGAGCCATGTGGTGGGTGGGACTGACAAGGGGACTAGCCCCCCGAGACAAGCCCAGAGCAGAAAAGCAGGATGCTCCCAACACACCCATTCTGAAGTCTTATGTTTTCCTTTTCGTTCTGAACACTGACACCCCCGAAAGGGGATAGAACTTGAACATGTCATAGCCTGAAGGCTAAGGCACCATGACCCCATAGCTGCGAGGACCTGAAGTATGGCAAGCTTTGCCCAGAGAGTCCACAAGGGGGCACCATCCAGACAACCTAGTTACAGAGAGCAACCATCTAATTTGCATTTCAGTACATGCAAGTTAGCTCTTCGCCTTGCTGAGCTGTGGGGCTCTGTGGCTAAAGGTTATCCTGAGTGCTGACATCACCACGTCCCCTTCACTGAATAAGAAGGGTCAAAGGAGAAAACAACTTCCTTTTTGGACTTGTGACCTTCCTGAGTCATTAGGGTCTTGAGTTCTTGGTATCTTTCTCCATCAGAATCTACAAGGGTGGTTTCAGAAGATAAAACTGCAACAAGTGGTCTATGGGTTTCCCAGTCTCACAGTCCCAGCAAAAGCTTGTATTTCTCTAAATAAGCATTATCCCACTCTTGACCACAAACTCAGACTTGGATAACTAAAACACATCCCACCCAGCAAGAAGCCATTAGCCGTTAACTCAGTATCTTGTCTTTGAGAGCAGGTTTCCCAGAGGATTGATAGAAAAAAATGCTCCTTACTAGGACAGTCTCTGTACTATGCACAATGGGAAACACGAGCCCCTCATAGAGGAGGAGGTAGGAGGCCTGGACACTTTAATAAAAATTTTAACCAAAGTTACAAACAAGCAACTATGCCATTCACGTCAGCCACAGAACTAGTAATGTACATTCATTAAGGGCTTCTCCTAGCTACTGCTGGGGATCAGGGCCCGAGAAGAAGTGGGCCTGCAGGCTGGCTGTGGAACACCAGAAAGAATGAGATTTCTTTCTTGGTAGCACTGTTTAGGATTACAATTACCCCCACCACCGTCTCATGTCTGAGCAAGCTTGCATTTAACACCAGGGAGCCAAGAGGGTAAGAATACATTTTGACAGGCTGAGGTGACAGACTAGTAGAATTCCTTATCTGAACGGCTGCAACAGACAGTACTGTTAGAATATAGATATTCAGGCCTGCCTGCAAAGGCCTATACTTTAAGAACTTAGGTGTATGTTTATCACTTAGCTAGTTACAGGGGTATAAAAACAAAGGATCAAAATCACAGTCCTCCTATGTAAGGGCCTTCTCTCACTAGGATAGTCTGAGGCCTTGCTCTTAGGCTAAGGCCTTTGGCTAAGCAGCAGGGGCAACCTTAAAAGCTGGGAAGCATACAGTCACATCCTCACATCCCAAACCTTTCACATTGAATAAGGTGGTATCGGGCTATTAGGAAGACGATCCTGTCCTGACAGTGCCCATCACCACCAGATGAAGAAACAGTAAAGAAAACTGTTTGATAGCATCCTGTCTCGCAATAAATCATATATCAATGGTTGTGGCTGTGAAACAGTCATTTCCGTAGGGTTTTCTCTTTATGGCCCCCTCTTTTCTATTGTTAATCTGTCTGGTTCTCTAATTGTTTCTGTCTGCTGTATAATTAATTTTGCTAGGTGTAAGTTAATTAGGGTAGTGGGATATATTTGGTTAGAGAATTATGTTACAATATGTTAGGATTGGTTAGTTAAATTTCAGTAAAATGATTGGTTAAGGTATAGCTGAGAATATTACTATATAAACTGGGGTCAAACAGGAAGTGGAGGGGAAATTGGAATCATGTTTGATAAGGTGGGGGAATGGGAACAGGGACACAGGAAAGGCTCTGCAGCGTCCGAGCTGGGAAGGGGGACATAGAATCATAGAATATCAGGGTTGGAAGGGACCTCAGGAGGTCATCTAGTCCAGCCCCCTGCTCAAAAGCAGGACCAATCCCCAATTAAATCATCCCAGCCAGGGCTTTGTCAAGCCTGACCTTAAAAACCTCTAAGGAAGGAGATTCCACCACCTCCTTAGGCAACGCATTGCAGTGTTTCACCACCCTCCTAGTGAAAAAGTTTTTCCTAATATCCAACCTAAACCTTCCCCATTGCAACTTGAGACCATTACTCCTTGTCCTGTCCTCTTCTACCACTGAGAATAGTCTAGAACCATCCTCTCTGGAACCACCTCTCAGGTAGTTGAAAGCAGCTATCAAATCCTCCCTCATTCTTCTCTTCTGCAGACTAAACAATCCCAGTTCCCTCAGCCTCTCCTCATAACTCATGTGTTCCAGACCCCTAATCATTTTTGTTGCCCTTCGCTGGACTCTTTCCAATTTATCCACATCCTTCTTGTAGTGTGGGGCCCAAAACTGGACACAGTACTCCAGATGAGGCCTCACCAATGTCGAATAGAGGGGAACGATCACGTCCCTCGATCTGTTCGCTATGCCCCTACTTATACATCCCAAAATGCCATTGGCCTTCTTGGCAACAAGGGCACACTGCTGACTCATATCCAGCTTCTCGTCCACTAGGTCCTTTTCCGCAGAGCTGCTGCCTAGCCATTCGGTCCCTAGTCTGTAGCTGTGCAGGACTAAGTGGGTTCTTCCGTCCTAAGTGCAGGACCCTGCACTTATCCTTATTGAACCTCATCAGATTTCTTTTGGCCCAATCCTCCAATTTGTCTAGGTCCCTCTGTATCCTATCCCTGCCCTCCAGTATATCTACCACTCCTCCCAGTTTAGTATCATCTGCAAATTTGCTGAGAGTGCAATCCACACCATCCTCCAGATCATTTATGAAGATATTGAACAAAACCGGCCCCAGGACTGACCCCTGGGGCACTCCACTTGACACCGGCTGCCAACTAGACATGGAGCCATTGATCACTATCCGTTGAGCCCGACAATCTAGCCAACTTTCTACCCACCTTATAGTGCATTCATCCAGCCCACGCTTCTTTAACCTGCTGACAAGAATACTGTGGGAGACAGTGTCAAAAGCTTTGCTAAAGTCAAGAAACAATACATCCACTGCTTTCCCTTCATACACAGAACCAGTAATCTCATCATAAAAGGCAATTAGATTAGTCAGGCATGACCTTCCCTTGGTGAATCCATGCTGACTGTTCCTGATCACTTTCCTCTCATGTAAGTGCTTCAGGATTGATTCTTTGAGGACCTGCTCCATGATTTTTCTGGGGAATGAAGTGAGGCTGACTGGCCTGTAGTTCCCAGGATCCTCCTTCTTCCCTTTTTTAAAGATTGGCACTACATTAGCCTTTTTCCAGTCATCCGGGACTTCCCCCGTTCGCCACGAGTTTTCAAAGATAATAGCCAACGGCTCTGCAATCACAGCCGCCAGTTCCTTTAGCACTCTCGGATGCAACTCGTCCGGCTCCATGGACTTGTGTACGACCAGCTTTTCTAAATAGTCCCTAACCACCTCTTTCTCCACAAAGGGCTGGCCATCTATTCCCCATGTTGTGATGCCCAGCGCAGCAGTCTGGGAGCTGACCTTGTTAGTGAAGACAGAGGCAAAAAAAGCATTGAGTACATTAGCTTTTTCCACATCCTCTGTCACTAGGTTGCCTCCCTCATTCATTAAGGGGTCCACACTTTCCTTGGCTTTCTTCTTGTTGCCAACATACCTGAAGAGAAACTTCTTGTTACTCTTAACATCTCTCGCTAGCTGCAGCTCCAGGTGCGATTTGGCCCTCCTGATTTCATTCCTACATGCCCGAGCAATATTTTTATACTCTTCCCTGGTCATATGTCCAGCCTTCCACTTCTTGTAAGCTTCTTTTTTATGTTTAAGATCCGCTATGTTTAAGATTTACATGGGGTAAATGCTCTGTGGCATCAGAGCTGGGAATGGAACACTGGGGAACAGACTATCAGAGACACACCCGACTGGTGTGAAGGGCTTTGGAATATGCTTGCTTGGAAACTAACCCCAATAAACATTGCATTGTCTGCATTTCTGACTTCTGGTCTTTTGCTGCTTGCCATCTGTCATGGAGCATGGGGGAGTTGGGGTCCGGCACCCCCCACTTCCTGCGATTCACTGTGACTCTCAGCCAGCCAGTAAAACAGAAGGTTTATTAGATGACAGGAGCACAGTCCAAAACAGAGCTTGTAGGTACAGAAAACAGGACCCCTCAGTCAGGTCCATCTTGGGAGGGTAGGGAGCCCAGCCCCAGTGCTGGGCCTCCCTCCATTTCCACAGCCAGCTCCAAACTGAGACTCCCTCCAGCCCCTTCTCTGGCCTTTGTCTCTTTCCCAGGGCCAGGAGGCCACCTGATCTCTTTGTTCTCCAACATCTTCAGTTGGCACCTTGCAGGGGAGGGGCCCAGGCCATCAGTTGCCAGGAGACAGAGTGTTGGCCATTCTCTGTGCAGACCGCATCACCCCTGCCCTCTAGGGCTCTGCAACAATCACACACCCTTATCCCACCACCTAGATCCTTAAGAAATGCATAGGGGAAACTGAGGTACCTACACAGTATTCAGAGAAAACATTAAGAACAGTCCCACTTCGTCACACTGTCTGCATGACAAGAACCAGGGAAGTGGGAAGGTGAAGGGAAAGCCCTCTAAGAAATACCATCAAGGGCAGAGGGTTTAATGCATCAGCAATTGGTTCTTGTGTTCCGAACACATCCCAAGTCAAAGCCACTTTTTGGCCTGACCTCTGGAGGCCCTTTGTTTACAACAGCAAACCACTTCCTACATCTGGTGATCTGCAACTTTCCAGTTCTGGTTAATTTCTGAGCAGATCATGATTGAGGGGCACTGGCAGAAGCTCAGGTCTGGAACACCTGGGGCAGATTAGCAACGTGAATGCAGCATAGGCAAGCTCTCTTCCCCTGTGCATAGCCAACCTCCTGCTAACACTATGGTATGGATGGCTCAGCAACTCCCACCAGTTATCAGCTGATATCAACCCCACCAAAGAGAACCCGACAACCCTCCCAGTGACTGACATTAATTCTGAAATGTAAAAGAGTAAGTCATTTCCCAACGCACCCTTAGTCTGAACCCAGGCCACTACCTGAGGCTGTGGAGCAGGACACAGGGAGAAGTACAGGATTTAACTAGCATGGAAAAGATTTTAAAAAAGGAGAGAAGTCCCAAGGAGCACGGATTGTACTAACTTGGGGTGCTGAAGATCCACTCTTAAAGCTCAATTGTGCCCCCTCCCCTAAAAAAAAAAACAAAAAAACCACAACATCTTGATGGGTTCACTTTCCTGGTGCTATTTCAGAAAGCTGGTATCAAAAATCCAGCAAAAAACTGCCTTCAGCTCTCTCTATGCTGCCCTCTGGGGCAAGTCCCCTGAACTAAGATTTGCTCCATTACATAGAAGCTTGGACTATATTGAATAAAATGTTGGGAATGCAATTCTGCTAAATGCTACCTGCATGCTCTGCCTGTACAATGGGGGCCAGGCAGCTATGCTATCCTGGCTGCCACATTGTAAGCTTTGCAGGGTTTGACACGAACAGCACTGTGGGAGGCCTCCAAGGAAAGTCTAGGCGCTGCACAAGCAACCTTGTTGATTTAGTATCAAAGATGACTTTCTGCTCAAAGGCAGCACTGAACCCCTGTCCAAATCAGCATGGGTCAGTGTGCTGGACAGGTGGGGGTGCTGCCTTACCAGGGATGCCAGTGTGATGTTTGCGTATCATGGTATGAAGCAACACCTGCCACGTGCAGAGTTGAGAGAAACCTCCTTCTACTCTCTCCAGAAATGCACACACCAGTTCCATGCACATTTCCTACTGCCTACTACCACCCTCTTCCTGTGCCCTACCCCCACCCTGACATGGCAGAGCAGTTCCGGGAGACGGAAGGGTGGAGGAAACGAAGGAGGCTGCACGTTGGTTTTTGACCTTATAACACAGGGCACAAGAGAACAGCTTTATAGGGGCTCTAGATTTGCTCGAATCTCTCTGAACTCACGCCTCAACCCAGCCTTCGTATCATAATTTTGCCTCTGTCCATTTACAGACTGAAGCATCCATCTCCTCCATTCTTCAACCACTTACCTAGCTGCAGCTTTGAACTTCTCCAAGAACTGAAGTCGCAAGCTCTCATGGCCTGGGAGGTCAATCAGCGTCACACTAGAGCCCTGTAAATGGACCAGAAGCAGTAACGGTTCCATCAATGTTTAATCCACAAATATGCATGATCATGCAGGCCTGGGTAATAAAATATGTAACAACAAGACACATGACAGTTCATCTTCTACAGCCAGACATGGCCTACACGGCAAACAAGACTGCTTTGTAGTTCCCCAGCCCCTTTTGGTATCATCATTTCTCCTACAGCATATGTGTCCCAAATCTCCCACTTATTTGCTGTTGATAGGCAGCCTCTATACATGAGTGTAAGAGGCCCCCATACTACCATCACAACTATCTCTCTCTTAGGCCAAGCTCCAGGCTGATTTAAACTGCTAGTTGAACCTTTCCCCACACACTTCATACGTTCTCAAGCATGGTCATGTTTTGTGTTGCTACAACTAGTTACAAGTAAGGCTAAGAGTTTGTCATGGATTCTGTGACTTTCCAGGACCTCCGTGACTTCTGCAGTGCCTCCTGCGGCTGCCCCAGGGGCCATCTGAGCAGCTCGGGCAGCCCCTGGGCCAACTGTACCAGCTGCTACTGGGGCAGTCTCAGGCCACTGCACCCCCCTTCCCCAGCAGCAGCAGGGGTTTGGGTGTGGGAGGGGGCTCAGGGCTGGGGCACGGGAGAGGGCTGTGGGCGGCTCTTACCTCATGGAGGCTCCCCGGAAGCAACAACATCCCTTGGCTCCTAGGCAGAGGGGCCAGGCCACTCTATACACTGCTTCCGCCTGCAGGCACTGCCCCCACAGCACCCATTAGCTGCAGTTCCCGGCCAATGGAAGCTGCGGAGCCGGCACTTAGGGGAAAGGCAGCGTGCAGAGCTGCCTGGCTGCGCCTCCCCCTCTGCCTAGGAGCTGAGGGATGTCGCCACTTCCAGGGAGGCGCCGAGCAAGGTAGGAAGCCTGCCAGCAATGCCACCACTACCCGCGGCGCCGCCACTGCCCCCCACACCACCACCACCGACGGCGGCACTGCCACCCTCCTTGGCTCCCAGGGGGAGGGGGAACGCGGACAGGGGTTGGGGCTGAGGCTGGGGTCATCGCTGGGGGTGGGCATGGGGCTGGCGGGCAGGGGCAGAGATGGGTGCCGCTCCCTCCCTACCCCCGGTGAGGGCTGGCCTGGGCCCAACCATGCACCACTAAATATTCCTCAGCTTCCCTCTAGGGGAGCAAGCCCCACAGATTGGGGACCTCTGCCCTAAAATTTGTATAGGCCTTTCACACAAAAAGGAGAAAAATATATATATGTCTAAAAACAGAAAAATATGAGTATAAGTTTACAAATATTAGCAGCGTGAGGGTGGTGTAAGACTTAAATAACTAGACTTCAAGTTGAGAGCGTCCCTTGAACTCGGGGTTAAAGTTTTGCTGGAGATTTTTGTGGCTTCTTCTGGACCAGCCCCCTTTCCTCATGTGGTTCCATTCTCATGACTCCCGCCCCATTAGCACCATGCATACTTTATTTAGCTTATGAACACAGCTCTTAATAGCTAAATAATCCCCCAACCAACCTCCTTAAAAGACTGGAACAAATCTGTAGTTTCTAGATCAAGCCACTTTGAAGATACGCAAAAAGAAAAGGAGGACTTGTGGCACCTTAGAGACTAACAAATTTATTTGAGCATAAGCTTTCATGAGCTACAGCTCACTTCATCGGATGCCACAAGTACTCCTTTTCTTTTTGCGAATACAGACTAACACGGCTGCTACTCTGAAGATACGATGAGCCAAAGAAACTAAAAATATAAACTGACAATGGAATGAAACCCACTTGAGCTTCTCACACCTCCATTCCCTCTTTGCCCTTCCATCACGGATTTGTCCCAGCCCCTCTAGAAAGATTCTACTCCAGGTTAAGACCAACCGAGTGAAATTTTAGGCAGACTGGTTCCAGTTTTGGCAAAGCTTGGAGGAGGAGATACCAAATCAGATTGATAGCTTCCGCTTAACTACTGCGGAGACTAGTGCCTCTCTCTGCAGAATCTGACTGTAATCAGCTGTAAATTCTAAGGCCACCAACTCACAACCAAACTCATCACATCCCAAGAGTTTTATGCAAAATCCAAACCAGTGTCTGCTTACCTTGTCATTACTGACTCTGTAAACAGCAGAGCTATCAGTTATGGAGGTCTGGGTGTTTCGGTAAGTGCCTGTTAACAGCTATTAAAAATAAAACAAGACAGAGGAAAATCAATCCTATTTCCAGGCTTCAGAGAAAATGGTTTTTCTACTCAGTGAAATTTCAGCAAAATGATGGAATTGTCTGTTTTAGGAAATGTTACACTGATTGTTTCCTATCATTCCAGGAACCGCCCAATCAATTAACATTGGCTGGCTTCATCTCCATGGAACACTTCCATCCCCCCAAATGAATGGCTCCAACACCAAGCCTAATTCAAAGCTGCCATTAATGCTTAATCACAGTCCAGAATGACATGCAATTACAATGCTGTAGGCAGTTTCTTCTCAAGAAAACACTAAACATTCTTTGCTCTGTATCCCAGCAGCCTTACTGAAAACAGAATAGGGACACTGAAGACTACCCAAGCAAACAAAAAGCAGCGTGTTGAGCTATAATTAACTTTTACTTATGTATGAACCAGTTGTTTAATCAGCCTGATTTCTAAAATCAGGGAAGAAACAACATTTAGAACAAGGTAATGGAAATACAGGAATATATAAGGAGATGAACTTAGCTTTGAGACTTCTTTTAACAAAAGAATAAAATATCATAGGTCTGATATTTGGCCCACTTTATAATCAAACATGTTTTAAAAAGGCATTTACAAAGTCATCATCATTTCCAGTTCTTTTCAAAACTGAATAAATAATGCACCAATTAGAAAAAAATAGGTTTTCTAATCTTCATGTTTCAAGGAGCATTTTGCAAACAAGAGGGAATAAAACAAAGTGCACCAGATCCTGCTTATTAGCAACCCCTCAGTGGCATGCAAAAAGTTGCCATTATCCAGCAGTTGCCAGTAAGTGGAAGGCACATTTGCAGGGCTGCAACCAGGGTAGGAAACGCTGGCCTGCGACTTGTAGGGCTGCAGCCAAGGAAATGTGCCTGCAGGCAGCAGGGCTGCAGCCCAGATGCTGGGACTTCTACAGTGAGTAGAGGCAGTGGGAATCCACAGAGCAGCACAGTACCTCAACTCTCCAGGGATTGCCAGTGCTTTCTTCCCTGGTGCAGCCTGGGGAGCACAAGGAGAGGTACTGTGAAGCTCTGGCACCTGGGCTGCAGCCAGAGGTGAAAGTAAGCCGGTACGGCACGGCACGGCACAGCGTACCGGTAAGAAAATGGCTGCTGGTACACAGCTGACCATGCCGGCAGGGCCACTGATTGGGGGGGGGGGGGGGGGGCGGGCGCGAGGGGAGGCAAAAGGGGCAGCTGTCCTGGGGCCCATGCCAGCGGCTAGAGCCCTGGCCAGTGCAGGCTGGGCAGCACCGAAGGGCTGGCTGGGGGAGTCTAGCCCCAACCCCGCCCCTTCCACCTGAGCCCCCCCTGCCACCTTGCCCAGGACCCCGGCCGCCCTGCGTACCGGTAAGTCCATTAAGTTACTTTCACCCCTGGCTGCAGCTCCTTTCCCCAGCCTCCCCACACAGCCCTCAGCCCCTGACCTCCTGTGCAATCCCTGTGCACAGGCAGGCTTGCTGGGCTGCAGCCCCAGAAGGAAGCACTAGGAGCTGCAGGCAGGTTTGCTGGGCTGCAGCTAGAGAAGACCCGTTCCAGCACTTCCTTCCCCGGCTGCAGCTTGCAAACCTACCTGCAGCTGGAGCCTTCCTCCTAAAAAATTGTCCTTAATAAATATCTGAATCCCAGTAACCTTAAAGTCAATGCAACAGGGCTGATTCCCAACAAAATGATGTTATTAACTGGAAGTTGTTAACATCCAGGTTTCTATTAAGCAGAATCTACTATACTATACTTGCAAGTTTTAATTTAAAGAGAATTCTCCCCTTCCACAAATGCACCCAAACAGCCCATTAAAGGTTTGAAATGAAGAGCACGAGCCACTCAGCTTTCATTCGCCTTGAAAATCTCAGTGGCAGAAGTACTATAAAACACACAAGACCTTACTTACTCGGACAAACAGCAGTGTTTTTCCTGAATCACAAAGGCCTACCAGAAGCACGTTCCTCCGGCTGCTCTTCCTGCCCTGGATAAGTTTCCAAACCACTGTGGAAAGAGGAAAAATTATAGGATACCAGCATATGGCCAAGCGTGCATCCGTACAAACAATTTTTGGATCTGTAATTCGTCATTGGTGGAAGTATTAGTCTAGATACAGCTCAGATATCTTACCCCTTTTCGTCTAACCTTGCTCTGAGCATTACGGAGGTGCCATAGCATCTTCACAGGTAAGCTGGCTTTGAGTTTCTTACTGACGAGGTTTAATACTACCTGTTATAGATGAACAATTAATTAGCTAGAGTTAAAATTAAATAATACTCCCTTTAATTTTGCAAGTCCCACCACTTTTTCTCTAAATCTCTCTAGCTAACAAATGGTTCATACTAGCTTTTCTAAATTATCCATATAGCCAAACTTCACTGAAAACTCATGGACCACATCTGAGAATATTCAGCTGCAACAGAGCAAAGTTGACCAGGGATCCTAGTTTTCCATGATACAAAACCCAAAATTCTCCAATAATAAAAACAACAAAAATCTGCGTTTTTCCACAATTAAAATGAAACGCTGAACTTCAGTTTCCTGAGCCGATATATATACGTATCAGTTTGAACACGTTTTATTGATATACAATAGAACCCCTTTTATCCACGCCTCCTTTATCTGGCTCTTCATATTAAGCGAGCCATCACTCACCAGGGGCTGACTGCCTGAACTCCCACCTCATCTTAAAATGAGGGATAGAAAGCTCTTTGCCAATTCTCCCGATTAGCCCAATTTCTGATTATCTGATCTGGCCCCAGTCCTAATTAGATCGGATAAATGGGATTCCGCTGTAAATTAAAAGCGCATTCAAAAATAAACCACAGGAGGGGGTGGTTGTGCGCACTGAATTTGTGACACTGGTACTTTCAGTAAGTTAGGGGGTTGGGGTACCGGGCCGGGGAGGCAGGCCAGGCGGTCTGTCGGGGCGGCAGGGGGAAGGCAGGCCGGGCCGCGCAGGACGTCCGGGGTACCGGCAGGGGAAGGCGGGCCGGGTAGGGAGTCGGGGAACCGGGCCGGGGTATCAGGCCGCGGTCACTCACGCAGGGTCAGGGCCACGGCCAGCAGCGCCAGTAGCACCGAGAGCAGGGTCGCGTCCGGCACCCGCAGCTCCCGCCGCAGCGAGTCCAGGTAGGGCTGCAGCCCGCTTCGCCGGTCGCCCTCCAGCGCCATCCCCGGCCCCGCGCTGAGAGCCACGTGTCCCTAGTCATGTCCTGCGCCGCGCCGCGCAGATGCATCATGGAAAACGTAGTTTCCGGGTCGCAACCGCCGACAGTCTCGCCACAAGGGCTCTCGGGAATTGTGGTCCTTTAGGGCCTTCTCTGGAGAGCCTCATGGGAGTTCTCTTTTTAGCCCTCTCCTGGCCTGGAGGGCGGTGCCCTGAGCCGGGGCCCCACAGAGTGTTGGTCCCTGCTACCGTTGCCTGGCCTGACCCAGTTTACCTCCCCACATTCCCCTGTGCAGGTCACAGGCAGAGAGGGTATCTTTCCAGGCCACTTCCACTCCTCTGAGCAGCCCAGGGCCCCTGTCGGGAGCCTCACTGTAGCGCCCATGGTGCCAGGGTTACCAGACGTCCGGGTTTCCCTGCACACGGCCTCTCCTCTGATCTCTGTCCTAGTGGATTTTTGAAATATACACGTCTGTGATTTTTCCTTTCTCCTCCTTTTTCCAACGTCAGTACTGGTAGAACTGCAAATCCCAGCATGCGTGTTTACCGGAGGCCGCCCTTACTTCTGCGCTGCTGCTGGCGGCAGCGCTGCCTTCAGAACTGGGCGGCTGGAGAGCAGCGGCTGTGGGCCGGGATTGACTGCCTGAGAAAAGGTACATTTAAATTTGATTTTCATTTGTTTTTGAGGTCATCACACTTGTTATTTATAAATATTCGATATTCAAATTAGAAAGGAACTACAGTAGAAACTATACTCCCCCTCCACCCAGCAGTGTCCTCTATTTGGGAACTTAAAATATGGTAATCCTACATGGTGTGAGAGCCCAGCCCTCCTCCCATGGAGCTCGTTGCACTGGGGGCCGTAGTCCGACTCTGCCAGGAGCCCAGCGCCATAGGTGGCTTTGCTAAGTGCAGTCACTCAGCAGTCTGCAAGCAATTGCTGCCAGACAGTCTGTAAAACTTTTAACAGCGACTTCTCTTTTTGTACCAGGGTCACTGGCAGTCATGCCTACCTCCTGCTCCCATGTAGGACAACCAGCATCGCCACCACATCAGGATTTTTCAATTTATAACGCCAAATAGTTCCAGACCATAGTGGGCCATTTCCCAAAGGCTTGACAAGATAGCAGTTCATGGATCACCACCAGAGTGACGTGCATGAGTTCCACAGCTAAACAGGCAGTTATATGGAGCACCGTGGGAGAAAGGAATCCGCCTGCTGCTGTGTTCTTGAATTCTACATATTACATAGTATATTCCGTACAAAAAATGGCATTAAGAGAAAATTATTAGCGTTGCAAAGTCAAGTACTCAAAGGTTAGGAAAGGTCAGGATTAAGGCTGCTTGGCAACTTGAATTGTGCCCCCTTGCGTATGTACATTATATTGTCTCTAATTACATGAGTATATACAGTAATATATTTTCCACAGGGCCACTACTAAATTGCCAGATATGTAATGAATTTTTGGATATAAATAATCCATTTGAAATTACTCACATTTGATGGTACTGTTTTTTAACACATAGGGCTTGCTCCTCTAAAAATAACAACTCAGCAAGCTGCTGCTAATAGAAGCTAAAATCATTAAGTACGGCTAAGATGTAAATTAGCAAAGCAGAGGCTACTCCCCATGTTTGCTCTCCAGCTCACTAACCCCTGTTCTCTCCATATTCAAACCAATAGTTTTCTTAATAAATATGTACATGGAGAGCTACAGCAAACAAGGGGTCCAAGTTACAAGCCTACTTCTGTTTCCAGTCAAGCAACTGCTGTACTCGAGTCAAGTGAGAGAGGTCCATGCAGTTAAAGCAGGGGTGGGCAAACTTTTTGGCCCGAGGGCCACAATGGGGTGCGAAACTGTATGGAGGGCTGGGTAGGGAAGGCTGTGCCTCCCCAAACAGCCTGGCCCCCACCCACTTCCCGCCTCCTGACTGCCCCCCTCAGAACCCCCGACCCATCCAACCCCCCCTACTCCCTGTCCCCTGACTGCCCCGACCTCTGTCCACACCACTGCCCACTGACAGGCCCCCCGGGACTCCCACGCCCTATCCAACGCCCCTCCCCCTATTCCCCGTCCCGTGACCGCCCCCACCCCGAACCTCCGCCCCATCCAACCGCCCCCTGCTCCCTGTCCCCTGACTGTCCCCCGGGACTCTCTGCTCCTTATCCAACCCCCCTCCTCCCCGTTCCCTTACCAGGCCGCTCAGAGCAGCAGGAGCTCACAGCCCCACCGCCCAGACGGAGCCAGCCACACTGCCCGCACAGCGGCGTAGCTACAGGGGACAGCAGGGGAGGGGCCGGGGGCTAGCCTCCCCGGCCAGGAGCTCAAAGGCCAGGCAGGACGGTCCCTTGGACCGGATGTGGCCCGCGGGCTGTAGTTTGCCCACCTCTGAGTTAAAGCATCACGCGCTACTAATAAGATAAAAAGTGCCTGTCTGAGAATACACAGAGGCCTGAAAACATGCTGTCACTCTGCAAAGTAAAAACTGGCCACTTATGGTCTGATTTCAGTATTACTGACCTCAAAGCTTTCAAAAATGATGAGGCAGGGCCCTCCAAAAATCATGGAATGGGCTTAAAAATCTTGAGGTTTTTTTAAATAATAAATTATGGATTCTTTTTCTATGCCTTCTTTTGCACAGGCTTTAAAAGGCACACCTAAGCTTTTTCAAGTTTTTCTCTGCAAACATCAGACCTATACATTTTCTTTTTTTGTTAATGAAAGTTGAGGTTACTCTTCACACAGTCTCTTGACTGCAGCGGTTTGGGCTTTGGGGAAAACTCCAGCCAATCACAAGCGTTAGCAACACTGGCCCAGATCAGTGGAGACAACCAGGACATAAGATCCCTAAAAAAATCCCAAACTAGTGTTTAAATAATCCAAAGGGAACTCTGAAACTGAAGCCCCTGAATCAAATATCCTGTACTTTAAGAGCACTGCTATAAATTACAGATCAGCATCCTTGCTCAGCAAGTTAGCTTAACCTGACTGCACTTTGTAAGCCCCTTCAGGATTCAGCCTGAAGCAAGCTGGGCTGCACTAGAAATAACAAGTGTGCCACCCAGGGCAGGTGGAGGGTCCAGGGCTCCCCACAGTGGCCCAGTCTCCCTGGGTGGCTCTTACCATGGCCCCACTCTAGCTTCTGGCCTGGCCAGTGGGCGGGGCCTATGGGGAAGAGGAGGAGCAGGGGTGAGACTGGTGCTGCCTCTGAGCCTTAGACAGGTGCAGAGCTGGGACAAATACTGTCCTGGAGTCATTCAGACCAGGACTTGAACTCTGGATTTTGAGACTATCCCACCCAATTCAGGTCACCCTAAGCAGGTATGACCCTTAAATTTAATGGCTGTATGCTGACTGGCCAATAGATATGCTAAGGAGGTTGGCTGGAGCTGGGAGAAGATACTTCCTCCTACTTGTCTGCAGTGTTACTACCTCACACAACTTTTCACAAGTGAACCAGATTTTGGGAGGGCTTGGGCCCAGTCTGACGCTAAGAAGCCACAGCACCCTAGCAAATCTTAGCCCTGTGATTGGTGCCTGCCCCACTTGCCCATGCATCAGAACAACCAATCAGAGCTGCTGCAAGAAGGGGTTGGCTAATGTTCTCCTAGATTGGGGTGGGCAAACTTTTTGGCCCTAGGGCCACATTGGGTACAGAAATTGTGTGGAGGGCTGGGTAGAGAAGCCTGGGGGAGGCTTCTCCCTAAACAGTGAGGCATAGCCTGGCCCCTGCCCCCTATCCAGCCCCCCGGAACCCCGCCATCCAGCCCCCCCCGACTGCTCCCCGGGACTCCCACATCCTATCCAAACAGCCCTGCTCTCTGCCTCCTGACCATCCCCCCAGGACACCCGTCCCCTATCCAATCCCCCCTGCTCCCTACCCCCTGACCACCCCGTGGGCCCCCCCGTCCCCTATCCAACCCTCCCTGCTCTCTCCACCACACGTTACCTGTGGGGTGGCGGAACAGGGGGCTCAGTCCTTTCCCCATGTGTTTCCCCTGTTCGTTCGGCTGCTCTCCCTGGCAGTTCAGCAGGCCTCGCTCCCTGTCTGGGCTTGGCTGCTGGGGACAGGGGCCAAGAATGCTGGGGGTGGAGGGGGGCCCTGGCTTGCTCTGACCCTGTCCCCGGCAGCGGGGCCCAGGCCCCTTGACCACCCCCCTGCAACCGCCCCTGCTCCCCGCCCCTTGACCACGCCACCCAGGAGCACCATGTCTGGCGGCGCGATAGCCATGCCGTGCAGCTGGAGCTGCAGCCACACTGCCCAGGCGCTGGGGCAACTGTGACTCTGAGGGAGGCAGGGGGGAGGGAGCAGCAGGGGAGGGGCCAGAGGGAAGGGTCCTGTGGGCCGGATCGCGGGCTGTAGTTTGCCCCCCTCTTTCCTAGATGGAGCCTTCTCCCCACAGCTCGACTCTGACTTGGGTCAGTTTATCCCCTTGCTCTCTCCTCTGTGTCTCCCCCACTCTTCCTCCATTGTGAGTCCTTTTAAAACTCCTGCTTTGCATCTCTGTCATAGTCTGGTTGGGGAATTTTCCACTCTCTCCACTTCGCTGCCACCCTGTAAGCACAGTTCTGCCAGTGCCAACCTCAAGAGATCAAAAATCATGTCAGACCCCCCTCCCCAAAGTCACCAGACTGGCCCCCAAATCATGAGATTTCTTTTACAAGATGGTTTTGGTCTGTCTTTTGGTGTGTAAATTTCTCCCACCCATCCCCAGGGTGGGCTGCCCCATCTCCTATCTGCATTGGGTGAAGGGAGTCTGGGCTCTGCTGCAGATGCTCTCGCCCCACATCTGCCCAACAATTAACCTTGCCCACAACCTCCAAATCAATCTTGTCCTCCAAGTCCCCCAGGGGGTAGGGAGGAGGGAGTGGCCCTAACGGGCTGGGTTCTTCCTGTTCCCTTCTTCCCCCCTACCCCCGAGAATAGTGTCAGCTCCTGGGGTGGAGAAGTGCACTGCAGCAGAAGGATCCTGGACGGCCGTGGTGGGCTCTGATTCTAGCTCCCAGCTCTGGAGTGATGAGAAAACTGAGGTAGGGAAATGTGTGTAGGCTTTACTTTGTATAGATCTGTGTATTTCTTGTATGATTGAGTAAGGAGCAAAGAGTCCTGTCTGTGTGTTTCATGCATTGCACTATTCACGTAGCCCCTTGAAGAAGTAAACTGTAATCCAGAAGGCTCATACCATTGGATGGAGTTCTGGGAGAGAGCGGGTTGAAGCTGTTGAGGAGCCTGAGGGGTCAGTACCCACCGGGCAGTTGGACTGTGCAGTCTCGGCCCTCAGGAGGGGGTGCTAGATAGAGGATCGGCATCTCAAGAGTGTGCCTAGGGACCTGAAGATAGGGGCAGTGCCTGGGCTCTGTTCCAACTCTGGAGGCTGAAAGCACTCAGGGATTCGGTTGCTAGATCCCCACACAGCAGTCTGGGAGTAGCCAAGAGGGGCACTTGACTGGAGCTATGAGAGGCTGGTCAGACCATGCATTCTCTGAGAGAGTTGGTATATCAATACTTTGGAGATTTTAGCTGGTTGGATACAATTGACCTTCTGGAAAAGCACACAATCAAAATTTTCCATGCAGTGAACTATGTTTATTTGCTGCTTACAGGTGCCAACCTATTGCATCAGAAATGCTGGTCATGAAGCATTAATGGAAATTGCAGCTCAACATTTCTGACTGGTTCCACTTGGTATCTAAGGTTTAGTGCTGAATAAGCTCTATTGGTTTGGGTTATTCTGGGTATGTATTATTTGTTACCAGAGCAGCTGTATAGATGCGTTGTTCATGCTATCAAAGAAATATGATAGCACACCACACACTCTGAAAAATAAATATGTACATTTCTGTGAGGCCGTGTTTGTGTTTGAAAGCATTCTGTAATAGTTGAGATTCTGCAAATGCAAAGAAGAACTTCAAACTAAATCACAGCAAGCCCAATGTTAGACTCTGAGATTTTATTTCTTGCTCTGGTGACATCAGGGAGTCATAAATGTCATGAGAACAGGCTAGACACCTCTTTGGTGGTGAGTTAAAAGGGGGGAAAGAAACAGCAGCAGTGGGACCCCAGCTAGCTAGAGGTCAGTGCTGAGAACGCTACAAGGAATGAAGCTTCCAGATTTTTCCTCCCATGGTGAGGAGCTCCCGTTAATCTGATCAGTTCAAGTCACTGAAGCTGCAGACCTGGAGGAGTTCTGTAAGGGGAAGAGAACAGGCAGATTCAGATATTGCTGGCAGCTTGCTTAAACAGAAAATAAATACATCTCACATCCTACCAGCACAGATAACACTACAGTAACAATCTCTCATGTGGAAAACATACCCTAGGTTTACATGCACAAAGTGCTACAAAGAGCTCTCCCAACCCAGTCCCGACAGGAGTTCACTGTTGGGAATGGATCAGGGGCAGGCTGCTCAGAGCTACTCTGGCCATGTGTTCTCCAAGCACGAAGCACCATAGGAAATGGGGCAAGAGCGCTGGCTGGCTGGAGAGCTCACAGCAATATATTGTTTCCAGCTCTCTCTGGAAAACCGTTCCAGTTGGGGAATAAACTTTTTCATAATAAGTGGCCAGTGGACTGGATGGGCTCAAGGGACTTGTAAGAGGATTCTTGGGCACTGGTTCAAATCTGTGCCAGGTCAGCAGGGGCCAAGAGTCGCTACCATTCACTGAGCGGACAGTGGACTGTGTGAAACGAACTGGTGATCTCAGGCTAGATTCTTAGTGGACACGAGTCCACATCACAAAAGCTACCTTCCTTTCTTGGCTTCTCCTCTAATTTCCCTTTTTGTTGGCAATCTCAGAGGAGAGGCCAAGTACTGAATGGACGTGAAAAAGGAACTCGTCGTCTCTTCTCCTAAGACATAGTTTCTACAGAACAGGATTGAGCACATTGGCAGGGCAGGGAAGGTTGCATCACCACTTCTCATACTGTACCTATACTAGAGATAAATAACAGACCTTGGTGTCTGGTGATACCAATCCAGCATGGTTCAACAAAACATTTTTACACGAAAAAAAGATCTATTGATATCTTCATAAGTTGTTGCTTTCATTTTGCTTGGAAAACTGGACTGGGCAGTGACAGACATAACTCCCTCGAGCCCCAACTCCCCATGATCTTCATGTCTGTGTAGCAGAGAGATGCAGTTCATCTATTTCTCATCTGGGTTTGTTACAGTTACCTGATGGTGAGCACTGATTGAGACTAGAGACAGAATCAAAGTATTCTTTTCCCAGGTACTGCTCATAGGTTATTCCACTGGGGAGTTGAATCAGGCACGTGGTGGAATCCTTGAATAAAAGGTCCTTGGTTTCAGACTGAAACATCTGGAAGATATCTCTCTGAGATCCATTGCTTCCATACAATGCCTGAAATACAGGAGTGAATGGGTAAATGGACATAGATGAAAGCAAAGACTCAGCCTCATGCAAAGTCAGATCATCTGTAGGGTGCAAAGCTGGAGAAAAAGTTCTCTCACCATCAACAGAACAATGTAAAAAAAAATGTTTGCATACACTCCCAAAAGAACTTCCTTCTACAAGGATGGGAGGAGAGCAGAAGAATCCACAAAATCCAGTAGGGGCTTCACCATGCAGATTTACCTGGAAAGAGCTCAGATACCACAGTGTTGGGCAAGGTAGAAAACCCGAATACAGAGAGCAGGGACTGCAGTATGAAGCAGTGTACCACTACATGACTGATCTTAATCAGTTTTGGTCCTATAGAAATAGTGAAAGATCTCAAAATACATATTTTCCTCATGCAGAGGGTTGGATTCTCCGGTCTCACAAGTTCACTTTGAGGCTCAACTTAAGGTGGCCAGAGCTTCCCATAGGACAATTCCTCTTGTATACCAGGTGTGACGTTGCACCCCATAATGCTTTATAGAAATATGCTTATGAGTGTAAATATGACATAACAGGAATATGTTTTATGCTAGATATGCCATGTAACATATCTTTGCAAAGGTTATGTTCTACTGAATGTATTCATCCTATTTGTATGCATGTATCATTTTTATATCTGAAGTTATAAGCGTTGGCTCTGTGCTTGTATTTAAAGTGTTTGCTGTAGGACGCATATAAGGCAGATTTGGTCAACATAGTGTGAAGGGGTTGCTCAAGTAATTGGGAGTATTTAGCTAACAATGGACCTGGAGAGACATCAGTCCACATCTGAGCTTTCCTGGGAATGTTCAAATTAACGTGTAAACAATGGCGTCGGCCTGTAAAGAACTGAGTTGTGCATGGACATGTGACTTGCGCATGTGACTCCAAAACGCCATCTTGTAGCCGTGATTCTTCACAGGAGAACACTAGGGGTTTCCATCCACAAGAGAGAGACTATATAAGGCCCTGGGAAACCCCTCCATTTTGTCTTCAGCTGGCTCAGTGGATAGCCTCTCCACCCCAAAGAGATGCCTGAAAGAAACTGGAACATAGGACAGTAACTACGGGGTTGTGAGTGATTGCTGGACCCAGACTAGGAGCAAGTCTGTTAAAGAAGCTTATTGGAACATCTCTGAGGATGAGATTTACCTGCATTTATTTTCCTACCGTATTAGGCTTAGACTTGCATGTTTTTGTTTTATTTTGCTTGGTAATTTACTTCGTTCTGTCTGTTATTACTTGGAACCACATAAATCCTACTTTTTATATTTAATAAAATCACATTTTACTTATTAATTAACCCAGAGCAAGTATTAATACCTGGGGGAGCAAACAGCTGTGCATATCTCTCTATCAGTGTTATAGAGGGCGAGCAATTTATTAGTTTACCCTCTCTAAGCTTTATACAGAGTAAAATGGATTTGTTTGGGGTTTGGACCCCATTGAGAGCTGGGTATCTGGATGTTGGAGACAGGAGCACTTCTTAAGCTGTTTTCAGTTAAGCCTGCAGGTTTTAGGGGACGTGGTTTAGACCTGGGTCTGTGTTTGTAGCAGGCTAGCGTGTACCGAAGCCGGGCAGTGTACCGAAACTAGGCAGTGTACCGAAGTCCCAAGCTGCCAGGGGAAATAGGCTCGGGGTAGTCTCAACACATCAGGTGGCAGTCCTAAGGTGGTTTCTATGACCCAACCCGTCACAGCAGGAATCTCTGCCAGCAAAAGAGGAAGGTCCTGATCGCCTCTACTTTTCTTGCAATGGTATGAAAACTATTTGTGCATTTAGATTTCCAGTAGATGAGACAGAATATGGAAACAAGCTGCAACTGCGTGAAAAGTTTATATGGTTTGTGATGCCATAAAATATCTGACTTATGGCATCCTATGGGACTGGCACCAATGCCCACCAAAGTCAATGGGAGACCTTTCATTAAATGCAGTGGGCTGTTTGGATGAAAAAATTCAGTGTGATAGACTGCCCCTCTTCTATTTAATTTGTAGCAGGACGGTCATCCACTCTCATGAATCCAAACACTGATACAGCCAACTGTCTGGATTTGAACAGGGAGTTGGACGTGCTGATAAGAGTTTCTAACACTGGTTTGTGTCACTTATGCATGACCTGTTATTGGTTCACTCTAAGTGCTAAGAGTGGAATATAAAAACAAGCTAAATAGATTTCTGCCCCAGTACTGACCTGTTGGTTTATCAGCATCTGACGGACAGCAGCTGCTCTGTCTGGACGTGTGACCACAGCATGGGCAGGAACTAGCGCCAGGTGGCATTTCTCGTATTTAGTAGGAGGGGCGCGACTTCCATCCAGGCACAGCAACTCGAATTGATCGCTTTTCAGCCCCTTTGCCCACTCAGCAGCATTATGTCCTTGAAAGAGAATTAGATGGAGGCTCTAGAGCTGTTTGACAGCACCAGGCTTTACTCTGAGTGTGGCTGCCCACGGGGGGTATCACTGGGAATGTCTGTGTGTGCTTGTACTTGGATACATGCACGTGTCTAGGAGATGTACTGACTAGAGCTCAGCAGGGAGCGGCTGGTGTGGGGGAGACTGTCAGGGAAATCTGGAGGATTTATTCAGACATCTTCTATTAATATTCATTCTACTAGAGGATGTGTCTAAATCCCCTAGGCTGGCTTGAAGACCATAGCCAGGACTTGTGAAAATGGGTATTGAACTCTCAGGTGTAGAGACAGTGACTGGCAGACTCTTTGACAGACTGGCAGGAGCAAGAACCCTGCATGAAGCTGTTGAGTGGGAGTTGAGCTGACTGGGGCAGGTGTGGCTTTTTAATTGCACAAGGAACGAAGAGAAGGGGGATGATCCTGTGGTCAGAGAACTAGGGACAGAGACAGCCTGTCCCTGCAGGAAGCCCTGGGACCAAACACTCTTGGGGAGAAAGCCTGGACTGGGGTTTCTGTTCTATGGTTGTTGTTTGAGTGACCAGTAAAGTCATACCCCAGGAAAGGGGTAAGACTGACCTCAGATAGAACAGGCAGGCTTTATCTGGAGCAGGGTGAGCATGCCATCTGCTCCCTGACACCAGAGTAAGGTGAGCAGGACTTGGGCCATAGACTGCAGTGACCAGCCACTGGAGTCTGAAGCTAGCACTAGTGTGTGTGCCCACCCAAATCTGCAAATTTCTATCCCGGAGCAGATAATGAGGCTTTGCCCTTCTATGACCTGATCCGAAGCCCATTGAAGGCGATGGAAAGACTCCTATTGACTTCAGCTGGCTTTGGCGCAAGCCCTGAGAGCACAGTGGGATGGCGATGAGGGGAAGCAACGCTACTAGACCATGTGCTTCATCAGCAGCTAAGTCAGCATGGGGTATTCCCATCAGCATGATGAAATGCTCCCCTTCTCCACAGCCCTTTCTATTCTCTGTGCTTACTGACAGATCTAGTGCCTAGACCTTTACAGCCAGCCTGCCTGTACCATAGGTTTCATGAATATCCAGTCTAGTCATTTATGGAGTTTAATGTCAAGGTGAAGTAATTGCATACCATCGGTGTTCTCACTGACAATTGTGTGCTTAACAAAGGCCACGTCTCCCTTCTCAACCAGACACCTAACAAATACCAAGAGAGAAGACAATCAGGAGTTACAGGTGTTTGTGAATCGTTGCCTTCCCTGCACATCTGCTGTTGATACGGTAAACATCTGATGAAGTGAGCTGTAGCTCACGAAAGCTCATGCTCAAATAAATTGGTTAGTCTCTAAGGTGCCACAAGTACTCCTTTTCTTTTTGTCATCTTTTGTAACCTGAATCTGTGAGCATTTTTAGCTCTGTTAGAACTGACACAGAATTGACAAGGACAGTTAAAATGTAACCTTTTACCACCAGCAATGTGCGGAGTCCAGTGTGCATTTCACCACTGACCCTTTTTAATTTAACAGAAAATGTAAGCTTATTCAATGAATAAGAAGCTTGTGTGCTGTTGTCATGGGCGGCGAGTTCTATGGGCCCATGGTGCCTGGGCCCCAGGCATATTCCTCCTTCCCAGGCACCACAGGCCCAGCTCCAGCACTGGTCTCTCCCTCGGCCCTGCCTTCTGCCCCTGGGCGCCCCCCCCCCCCGCCCCAGCGCATCCCCCAGGTGATTTAAAACAGCCCGGGGCCCCCACTCACCATTGGCAGCGCAGCGGAGCTGAGCAGCTTCCTACCTGCTCGCTCCATGTGGCTGCCGGCCCCTCCCTGCGGCCCCTGGGCAGGGTGGGTCTGTGTTCTGCCCCAAGCGCCACTGCAGCCAAACTCCCTCCCAGAGCCTGCACCCCCACCCCCAGCCCAGAGGCTGCACCCAAACTCCATCCCAGAGCCTGCACCCCCACCCCCTTCCCACACACCCCTCCTGCCCCCAAACTCCCTCCCAGAGCCTGCACCCCCACCCCTTTCCGACATACCCCCTCCCACCCCCAAACTCCCTCCCAGAACCTGCACCCCAGACCCCCTCCCCCACCCAAACTCACTCCCAGAGCTCAACCTCTCACCCGTCCTGCACCCCAATCCTCTGCTCCAGCCCAGGGCCTGCACCCCAGACCTCCTCCCCCCCATCCAAACTCCTTCCCAGAGCCTTAGGCAGGTGGGGGGCAGTGTTTGGGAGGGGCGGGCTCTGGGCATTCTGGGCACCACCAAAATTTCTACAAACCTGCTGTCCCTGGCTGTTGTTAATTATTATTATTTATTTTATTTATTTTCTTGTTGCATGACTCAATTTGCTACCCTCAAAATCCTTGTAATTTCTGTCAGCGAGGATCCTGGCTGTACATTTCAATAGCGATAGCCTGTGAAAGGTGGATCTTACACCAAAACTACTGCGAGCCGTGAAGCACTGCTGCATTGGGTCATTTCTTTACCAGTAGGGAGTGAAACACCATTAATTGCCCGGCAAGGCTCATATCAGCACAAGCTACTTAGTCCTGAGCTGTTGGAGGGGTGCCAAGGAGCTGGCCCCCTAGGTTCTCCTTTGGGATCATTCAACAGAGTTCAAGGGAAGATTTTACAGATGCGTTCCTGTTCTCCCTTTCAGTTAAAGGGTAAGATCTAGTGACCCTGCCCTGTGGGAAGTCTAAAGTTCCAGCCCCATCTGTTTTCGCTCCTCCTGCTCCTGAAGGAGCAGCACTGATGGGCTTTGCAGAGAGTTATGAGGAGAAAGATGGTGTCTGCATTGAGGGGCCTGGAGGGAAGAGGAAATTAGAGTGAGGGGAAAGAGGGTAGGATTCTCAGGGCTCTGTCAGCAGGGGCAGGGCTCTCAGTCCATCACCGCCCAAGGAGCACCTAGTATTATATTGGAGTCACCTACCGGAAGGCCCCGCTGTATCCATAGTATCTCTCATTGCTGTTGGCGGCACACTTGTAATTTGGTGGGAGGCTGCTGCCTGAGCCCACACACAAGTTGCAGAGTGGTGAGGTAAGTGGAGATCCAGGAGCACAGCCTTCACTGAAGAACTTATCTGCCAGGAGAAATATAGAACACCTGTTGTATATTTCCTCTCTGGCTCTTGCTTTTCTCTATCCCTTAGTGAGAATCTTCATATGATTCATCATTGTTAGGCCTTGAAGTAATTTAAATTAGTTGAAAAGAAAACTAAAACCTCTTTAAAAGACTGAGGAGGCATTTCCTTAGAAACCATCAGTTCCTGTGCTGCACGTGTACAAAGTGAAGTTATGGACAGAGAAACTCACAATAAGAAACAGGCACATCTCTGCTGTGGGCAGCAAATCGTGTGCACCAGTTTTTCAGCATGAGACTCAAAGCCAATGACAGGAAATTTGGAAATAAGTATTATTTGTTTTGCAGTCGTGGCCCAGGACCCCACTGATCTAGGTGCTGTACAGACACTGAGCAAAAAGACAGTCCCTGCCCCCAAAGAGTTTACAATCTAGGCAATATCTTCAACCTAAGAAATGGCAGAGGCTGCATAAGGGAAACATTGTGAACTGGGATCACTGTCAATATGGGTCAGGGTTTGATCCAACAACCTTCACAGCAGGAAGACAGATTTTGCTACTTTGGTCCAGACCGGGGCTCTATCTAGTCCAGCAGCCTGTCTCCAACCATAGCTGGTACCAGCTGTTCTAGAAGAAAGTGCAAGAAACCCAATTTCTGCCCAAGCCCTTGTCTTTTTCATCCTGGCTATTAGAACTCTAGATGGGCTTGTTATCCCTACAAATGACCATTGTTTGTTTCATGTTCAATAACATCTGCTAAAGAAACAGACTGACATGCCACGTCCAACTGCTGCTCCATCAGGGTAAGAAATACTCAAGTCCATCTCAGGGAAATGTGGCTCCTTGAAACCTTTAACAAAGCAGCATTTCCCATGTGCTAGTGCCCAGCCAGCATCTGGGAGCCACCAGAGACTCGAAGACCAGATAAGAGCTGTGGGATGAGGCTCTTGCTCTCCAGCACTGGCCTACCTGATGTCTGTACTGGGGACATGGATACACACAGTCGCTGTGAGAAGTTGATACACAAGTTGACTCACCAAAGTCGCAGCTCCCGGTTTTACTGTGAATCAAGCCCATGGGGACGTTCCAGCCGGCAGTTCTCCCAACAGCTGTATGACAGGACTTCTTACCACGCAGGGTCTTCCAGGTGATATTGGGGTTGGATTTCTTCACCACAGCCACGGCGTAATATGTTACTGTCACAGAGCAGAAGGAAAAGGAAGTGAATCAGGAGAGTCAAACCTGAACCAGAATGGACATCCAAGGTTCCAGAATTCTTTTCATCCTTCCTATTCATAGAGAGGATCTACAAATGGGAACAACAAGAATACTGTGTCCTCCTACAGCCTATCCACCCCAGGATACAGAGGGCTTTGCATGTGTGATGCATTTAGCCCCACAATTCCCCTCTGGTAGTATCCCCATTATTTTTCTCCCCACAGAAATTGAGGCACTAGGTCATTAAATGATTTGCCCACAGTCACACAGGAAGTCTGTGTCAGGGCCAGGGATATAGCATATGCCTTCTGATTTCCAATCCTGCCCCTTGACTACAAGACCATCCTGCCTCTCTGTTTGGGGGAATATTTCGACTAAAGCCTATTTTCTAGTACTGTATCCCAGGCCTTCTGTCCCTGTGGTAGATCCTGGTGTAATGTGTTGGCATATTGGTGCTTCACATAGACTGTCTCTCTGACACTCTTCCACACTTTGCAGTGGGATCAGCTGGTGGATCCATGTAGTCACAGATCCAGCTGGCCACACATCCACCATTCTGCTAACAATGAAGATCCAGCTGAGTACAACTCAGCAATATACTGGAGCAGACAGACTCCAATAGGGTGACCAGACAGCAAGTGTGAAAAATCGGGATGGGGTGGGGGGTAATAGGAGCCTATATAAGAAAAAGACCCCAAAATCGGGACTGTCCCTATAAAATTGGGACATCTCGTCACCCTAGACTCCAATGCCTGAGCTCTCCGAGGGCTGAACACCCCAATTTCCCACTACAGAGCCTTCTATTTCTGATCCCTTTCAGGCCACCTGCTCCCATGGGGGGAAGGGTTCAGGAACTGGCCGTGATGTGTCTGTGTTGAGGAGACCCCAGAAACTGGTATTTGAGTGGGGGCTCCCCTCCCTTTCCAGGTTCGAAGCCTGTGGAAAAGGTTTTTTCTCTCCTGCTCCCTTAAGGACAAATGGCCCATGGTCCACAATAAGACAGAGGAAAGGTTGATGTGTTCCTTAAAAGCCAACATCATGTTTATTCAGTGCTCCTGACAGCTCTGGATCTAAAGTCCCTACTTATCCTGAGAACTGGCACCGCACAAGCTGCTGTGGTGAATGCTTCCCTGCCAGGCCACTAGGAACTGGTCTGAACCTGGCAAACCCATGTCATGTAGGTCAGTGAACAGGCAGCAGACAATAACACCATCTGTGCTACTGATGTGATTTGATCAGTGACCTAGTGGTAGCAAGCACTATATCCCATTAGCAATTCCTGGAGATATTCAGTTCCCCTAGAGGGGTTTTTGTTGAATAACATGAAATCAGACTTTCTAGATATCATACGAGAACTTGGGTTGCTTTCTGTACATGAGGCTCCTCTAAAGATTTCCCCCTCATTCACCCCTCCTTGGGCCAGCAGCAAGGTTTGAACCCAAGACCTTCAGTGTTAAAAGTCTGAACCTCTACAACTCGAGCTAATGGACTACCCAGATGTAGGTTCAAAACCCCCTATGGATCAGCCAGTGTGGGGAGGGGGGCGCGGGGATGTGTAATACACTCTGAACAGTGGTTACCACAAATGTTCATTTGAACACAGGAATTGCCATCCTAGAACAGATCATCTAGTCTGCTCTAGTCTGTGATCCAGGCTAGTACAAGATGTTTCAGAGGAAGACAACAAAAATCCTGCATAATCCACCTGGCCAGTTGGGCAATATTATATCAAGGGGTAAATCTCTTCCTGACCCCATTTCTTTACATTCTTTGGATAATTTAACTTGTTCCCTTCAGTATGTACTACCTTGACCTTTCTTTTCTTTTGTATTTTATCTGAGATCATGTTGTCAAATTGATTAGTTTGGGTAGGTCCTTATGTCGTTCCTCTCTGTGCTCCTTAATCTAAATAATTGAGGGCCATTAGCAAACTTTCCCCTTTACTACTGGATCTGCATACCAAATCATTACTAAATACACTGGACACAAAGGTCCCCATAGCCATCTTTGTGGTGAACGTTGGCCATTTATTCCTAACCCTTAGCTTTCTGTTTCTTGACCAATTTATTTTTTCAGTTTACTCTAGGTCAGGATTTTATCTTCTGCCCCTCTGTTACCAGTAATTACCTCTGGGTGCTCCTTCTTTCTGGCATTGTTTAATGTCACCTGAAATGGGAAAGAGGAGGAGATTTCAGATAGAGAGCTCTTGAAAAGCAAGTGTGCACTTAATGCTAAAAATAGGTTGTCCTGGCACTGTGTATATACCTAGCTCTGTAAGGATTCTGTTCACAGCAGTGGTTTCTCTGTGGGGCTGCTGGCAAGTTACTTTCTGAAGAAGCCTTAATACAGAAGGGGACAGGAGTAGCTGGTCTAACATCTAGCACATTAGCAGAACAAAGCATTGCCCTACTCCCCTTCTGGGGCAACAACTCAGTAGACGAGACTGGAGCTGGAGGCTAGAAGACAATAACTTAATGATTGTTAGGAATTCTGTGAATAAGGGTTGTTCAAGACAGGCAAAACCAGCTGTCATTGACCTTTCTTGTAGATCCCAGACAGCCTCTCCACATTTGGATTGCTGGCAGGGAGGGACCCTGCGTCATCTGGAACTGGCCACCTAGGAATACCTTGATACAGGGCGGATGTTCCCTGAGGGATAGAGCCAATGGAGCAGCCCCATGCCATCCCCTCCGCACAGCCCCCAAGGCTGGGGTTTTCCAGGGGATGAAGGGACGTGTCAGAAGCAGGAAGGGTGCGGCTAGAGAACCCTGCTCCAGCCATTAAGGGAATGCTCTAGCTTATGCCCAGAACCACTCCTGTCCAAATCTGCCTTCGGCATCCAAGTGGTGCAGTGATTTAAAGCCCTTTTGCCCCCACACCTCCACTCATTTCCTGGATCAAGCTAATTGTGACCAGAATCAGGACCACTGACTTATCATAGTTCAATGTAAAATAAAGTCTTCTGATATCAATTAATTCCCCATCAAGAACAAGCTAAAAGGCAGATTGCACCTCACTCACCCTCGTAGTATTCTCCCATGACTGGCACCAAACCACATTTACCAGCCGTGTAGACGTAACCTCCATCCAAGCTTATGGCATCAGCATCACCTTTCTGCAATGAAAGTAACTCATCAAATATGAAGTGAAGCTACTTCTCATGCAGCCTCCCCCTGCCAGAGATGAAGCCTTTAAAAAAATTGCTGTCACGAAAGAGACGGGTAGTATAAGTAGCTTACATTTTACAATGAAGATTGACGTTGACTCGGAAAATGAAAAGTTAGAAAATATCAAAATGTTCTGACAATTTGTAAACTTTAAAAAAAAATCAAGTTCAGAAATTCGTCAGAACTGACCCTTTCCAGGAAAAGGTTTCAGTTTCAACAAATTGGCCTTTTCCAATGAAAAATTGTTTCATTGAAACATTCCTGACCAGTGCAGCTCAAAGACAGAGAGAGGAAATTGTTCTCTGAGCTGGCAGGGGCATGGAGAGAACAGTGGGAAAACGAAAAGCCCATACTGTTATCTTGGCAATGCAGTCCTCTGTGGTTTCTCCCACCGCACAGTCCAGGCTGCCTTCGCTCACTGCACTCCATTCATCACACTTGGCCTTCTCATCCTTACTTATTGTGCACCACTTCACCTTTTTCAAAGGGGCTTCAGGAGTTTCTAGGGAAGAAACTGACGTAGAAAGAATAAGCCAAAAGCTTATCTAAAATGTAAAGCCACCAACTGACTGACTGCAGGAAGAGCAGGGCTGCTGACAGCAGGTCATTGTGCACAGAAGCTCCCTACAGCTCCATTCAAAATAGTCTTGTTGTTTGACAAATGCTGGACTAGTGGAGTGCAGAATATGCAGGAAAGGGAGGTCAGTTGGCTGGGTCTGGTTCTCACTGGACAGGGGATGCTTCAAAATCAACAGAGAGGCTTAGATTTTAAGGCCAGAAGGGACCATTAGGTCATCTCGTCTGACCTCCTGTGTAGCCCTGGCCAGAGAATTTCACCCAGTTACCCCTGTCTTGAGGCCAATAATGTGTGTTGGACCAAAGCATCTTCCAGAGAGGCCACTAGTCTTGGTCTGAAGACAGCAAGAGATGGACACTCCACCACTTGCCTTAGCTTCACTTAGCTCTACTGATTTGTGCCAGCTCAGAATCTGGTCCCAGGCTTCATGACCTCAGGGTCACTTAGCATTGGTGGTGCTGTGCATTGCTATGTGAGAGACCAATGTTCTTCTCAGCACAGCCCCAGCCTCTCACTCCCCAGCCCAGCCAGGTTGGGAGTTGAGCTGGGCGAAGTTTCTTGGCTGAGTAGTTTATTTGCTTAAAAAAAAAAAAAGCAGTTTTGGGTGGACAGAAAGCATTTGTGAACATGGGTCGAATTTGGTTAATTGTTTTACCTCCTGCACTAAAATAATATAAATAAGTGTCAGAGAAGTCTAAATATTTTGTTTGGCATTTTTAAAACTAAATGTTCAAAGACTACATTTAATTTGAATTGAAATGGTTTGTTTCAATCTGAAATGATTTCTTTTGGTTTGATTTTTGATTTTCCCTAAAAAAATGTTAGCCCCATGTGATCCAGACATCCAGTCAAAATGGCCCAATATTTTACTATGAGATATTCCCCATGAGCTGTCCCTGAACGAACAACAGAGCAGGAACAATTGACAGCAAACATCTGACAAATAATTCTGGATTGCAAATAAATGTGAGAAAATTGCCTCATTCCCCCAAACAGATTTACTCTTCGACTCTCCAAATGTTTCCGTAACTGATTCTTGGTGTGTCCCTAGTTCAGGAGCAGGTCATGGGAACCATCACCTGCCCATTGCACAAAGTGCCCCAGAGGTGACGCTCCTGAATCTGTGCAGAATGGTTCTCCCAGCCACGGTGCAGAGGCAGGGTGGCCAGCCCCAGGGAGATCTCATGTCGCTCTACGGTAGCCCCACTGACTGGTGAGGGAGTGTCGTTAACAGGGGCGGAAGGGAGACCCAGTGTGGTGGGAAAGGTGATGTAGGCAAAGCAAAGCCAAAGGGCAGCGGGTGTCCCCACGATACAGGAGACCCCAGGAACAAATGGCTGGGCTGGTAATTAGGACATTGACCCCCACCACCCTCACCCCATTGCTGGAGGGTCAGGGATCCCTGTGCTCAGTGTGCCCTGTGTTACACGGCACTTATGGCCCAGCGCACACGGCAGCACAGGAGCCTGAGGGGGAGAACCCCCCACCCCCATGTTGCTGAGCAGCATCCTGCCCCTTCGGGAGACAAAGGGCTGTGTTCCTGGACCCCATTGCTGGGCTGCTAGCAGGAGAGGGATGAGAAATGGGCGACGCCAAGGCTCCCCCCTGCCCCCACCCCACCCCACCAAGTCGCGCAGCTGAGCTGCCTGGGGAAGGGGGTTGGGAGGTGCCTGCTTGGTCAGGGCCCATAGCCAGTGAATAGCCCCTGGAACAAGCAGGAGAGGACAGAGAAAGAAATGTGTCTCCCTGCTGCCTGATTCTTCCTCTTGGTGTTTCTGGGGCTGTGTGCTATATTCCGAGTGGGGCGTTTTGTGCTGGACCCAGAATGCTGTGAGAGCAGAGAGACACCAAACTACTGCTCGTTAATGACAATGCAGCTCAATGGCACCTGGGAGTCTGATCCCTGGGCCACAAGAATTTGCATTCAAACAGATCCAGTCGTGGCAATGCCAATTGTATATTGAACTCGCACTGCAGAGCACAACCCATGCAGCTCGATCCAGCTCTCATTTACACCCTGATACAGCTCAGAGCTGTGTTAATTTCAAAGTGAATGAAGTCAATGTAGTTGCTTTGCTTTATGAGCAGGATCTGAGCCATGGCTTCCTTATGGACCCTCCCACAGCTTAAAATTTCATGACCACCTGCCATGGAGCCCAATCTCTGCTTACCTGGCCTGAGACTCTGAATAGCAGCCCAGTACTGGTAGCCCAGGTAGAACTGGGAATCCATCAGTCGAGGGACACGCTTAAAATTGGAAGCAGTGTCCTTAAAAAGCAGATCCTTCCCATGAGGAGAGCTGAAGAGTTTGAAGCTCTCTTTTGTGTTCTTGCCATACTTTGCCTGTCACAGAGGAGAAATGATCAGGTGTATACCAAGAGCAGGAGATAGTTTTGAAAAAGTGGAGAGAACAAACAAAAGAGGGATAATAGCAAAAGAAAGGCTGGAACAGAGAGAAAGATAGAGAATGGGAAGGAAAGCAATACCTCCGCCTGAGAGAGGAAGCTCCAGATCTCATCAGCCCGGCCATCAACACTTCGAGCCACAACAGCATGAGCAGCAACTTTGGCCCAGTGACACTCATGATACTTATCTACAGGCTTCCGGGAACCATCTTCACACAGCAGCTCATACTTGTCTTTCCCACTTGGGTCATTTTCTGGGAGGAATGGAAGTCCACAGGTTACAGCAACACCAATATTTAAAAGGGCTTTGAATACCCCACTTCAGGAAACTCCCCAATGATTTTTGACCCTGAATGAGAACCAGAAGCGTGACAACTTCCATGAGACAAACTTCCCTCCCTGCAGGAAGTATTATTATCATCCCAATTTCACAGCTAGAGATCTGAAGCCAAGAGAGATGAAGGCCCAGATCCACAAAGGGACTTAGACATCTAGAAATCCACAAAGCCTGTGCTTTCACTGTGTGATTTCAATGTGCTGGTGTGATTTCACTGTGCACATCAAAGAAGCAACATACAAACTGGTCCCCACTCTAGTAGCCTTGTTCAGCCACAAGAAAGAGCCATTAGACTAAGAGGTGAAATCTAATCTCTCTCTGCTGATTATTTAGCAGTCAGGAACACAGCATACAAATCATATTTCCTCCCAGAGACAAAGAGAAAAGAGGCTTAGGATAAACGGGGAGAGAAATGAAGGCAGGTGCAATATAGACAGAATTCAAGGATAGAGTCCCAGTGAAAGGCCTGACCAGAAAGTGGTGAAATGGAATGATCCCCCATGCCTACCTAGAACAGTTGTGTGTTTGACAAAAGCTACATCTCCACCTCCATCTTTCAGACACCTGGAGGGGGAAAGAAAGCAGAAGGAAAAGGAGGACACTGAAATACTGTGTTTGTTGCTAATCTCATATCATCCCTCTACATTTCAGACAACTACCTTTGAAACAAGCCTCAGATACGTGACAGTTTGTCTTCACAAAAAGCCATGCGGGCTGCAGAAAGAAATGCAATGGCAGGGAAGAATTTTATAATGCAAATCATCAGGAGTAGCCCAATGATAATGCTCTGTACTGCCATGTGCAATTTATAGCTCAATTGCCGGTCACTCACTAACTGCTTATAGAGGCTAGGAGCTATCGTAGGCCACATACTCAACCCTGGAGTAGGGGTGCTTCTTCCATAAGAACATAAAAATGGCCCTACTGGGTCAGAGCAAAGGTCCATCTAGCCCAATATCCTGTCTTCTGACAGTGGCCAGTGCCAGGTGCCCCAGAGGGAATGAACAGAACAGGTAATCATCAAGTGATACATTCCCTGTCGCTCATTCCCAGCTTCTGGCAAACAGAAGCTAGGGACACCATTCCTGCCCATCTTGGCTAATAGCCATTGATGGACCTATCCTTCATGAATTTATCTAGTTCTTTTCTTAACCCTGTTATGGTCTTGGCCTTCACAATATCCTCTGGCAAGGAGTTCCACAGGTTGACTGTGCATTGTGGGAAGAAATACTTCCTTTTATTTGTTTTAAACCTGCTGCCTATTGATTTATTTGGTAACCCTGAGTTCTTGTGTTATGAGAAGTAGTAAACAACACTTCCTTATCTACTTTCTCTACACCAGTCATGATTTTATGGACCTAAATCATATCTCCCCTTAGCCATCTCTTTTCCAAGCTGAAAAGTCCCAGTCTTATTAATAAAAAGAAAAGGAGTACTTGTGGCACCTTAGAGACTAACAAATTTATATGAGCATAAGCTTTCGTGAGCTACAGCTGTAAAGGTGCGACAAGTACTCCTTTTCTTTTTGCGAATACAGACTAACACGGCTGTTACTCTGAAACCAGTCTTATTAATCTCTCCTCATACGGAAGCCATTCCATACCCCTAATCATTTTTGTTGCCCTTTTCTGAACCTTTTCCAATTCCAATATATATTTTTTGAGATGGGGCGACCACATCTGCACACAGTATTCAAGATGTGGGCATACCATAGATTTATATAGAGGCAACATGATATTTTCTATCCTATTATCTATCCCTTTCTTAATTATTCCCTGCATTCTGTTCATTTTTTTGACTGCCACGGCACACTGAGTGGATGTTTTCAGAGAACTATCCACAATGACTCCAAGATCTCTTTCTTGAGTGATAACAGCCAATTTAGACCTCAACATTTTATATGTATAGTTGGGATTATGCTTTCCAATGTGCATTACTTTGCATTTATCAACATTAAATTTCATCTGCCATTTTGTTGCCCAGTCACCCAGTTTTGAGAGGTCCTTTTGTAGCTCTTCGCAGTCTGCCTGGGTCTTAACTATCTTTAGTAATTTTGTACCATTGGCAAATTTTGCCACCTCACTGTTTATCCCTTTTTCCAGATCATTTATGAATATGTTGAATAGGACTGGTTCCAGAACAGACCCCTGGGGAACACCATTGTTTACCTCTCTCCATTCTGAAAACTGACCATTTATACCTACCCTTTGTTTCCTATCTTTTAACCAGTTACCAGTCCATGAGAGCACCTTCCTCTTATCCCGTGGCAGCTTACTTTGCATAAGAGCCTTTGGTGAGGGCCCTTGTCAAAGGCTTTCTGAAAATCTAAGTACACTATATCCACTGGATGCCCTTGGTCCACATGCTCGTTGACCCCTCAAAGAATTCTAGTAGATTGGTGAGGCATGATTTCCCTTTACTAAAACCATGTTGACTTCCTCAACAAATTATGTTCCTCTACATGTCTGACAATATTGTTCTTTATTATAGTTTCAACCAGTTTGCCCGGTACTGAAGTCAGGCTTACAGGTCTGTAATTGCTGGGATCACCTCTGGAGCCCTTTTTAATTCCATTGAGGCCCATTACTCAACAGAAACCAATGAGACAATTAGGTCCCAACTACTCTACAAGTGTAGCCATGTCAGGAGACCCAGTTATAGTGCAGCTGAAAACATGTGTGTGGAACAGATAGTTACCAGATAAAAATAACTTTCACTTACTTAAAGGCTCCAGAATAGCCAGAATAAGGCCCAGTACGGGAACATTTTGGATCAAGGCATAAGCGGCACAGATTTGGTTCATTTGCGGGGGCACCAGGGACGCAGCTGGCTGAGAAAAACTGGGCCACAGCTATGGAAAAACACATGCAGTAGTTAATAGCAAACTCACCCTTTAGCAAACTATCTTCTCCCAGCTGTGGATGCTTGGTATAGTAGTATGGGGTGTTTGGAGGAGGTAGTGGGGGGAGAGTGTCTGTAACCTGATGCCTTTGGAAGGGGTGGTTTGGTAAAGGGGATGCTGGAAGGATGGCATCTCCAGCTGGGCAGAGTGAAGGTTCTGGCATGTGGTCTGCTGTGCGTGGCAGTGGTGCATGGTGTTTGTGTGTGGAGGAGTAGAGGTGCCTTAAACTTTCCAGTTCCTTGGGTTTGTGTCAGGATGGCGTATTACATCGGTAGCAACTTTAACCATTGCACAACGGAGTTTTTGGAGTGTGACTGAGTAGAAGATAATGGATTCCAAAGCAAGGAAGCTGTTGCTGTCATGGAAATGCCCTGATTGATGGAAGAAGAGAAATTTAGGAAATGTGGATGGTTCCGTTGGTTTGCTGGTTTCCCCAAAAGTTCCTCAGAAAATCTACTTCCTTCTCCCTAACACTGATCAATCCCAGTTCTCCTCAACCCCAGCTTAATGTTAGCATTCCCTACTCACCTAGCTCTTTCCCAGCTTACCGTGGGTTATGGGAGTGGCTCTATCCCAGGATAGGATTTTATGGTACAAGAGGGTCCCAATGGGAGTGAACCAGCCAGCAGACCTGTCCAACCCGGTGTGGCAGGATTTCTTCCTTTTAAGTTCCGTTATTGTGAAGTTAGTTCCTTTCTTCACCACAGCCACAGCATAGTAGCTGGTGACCGAATCTGTAAGGGAGGGAGGAGGGAAAGCAAGCAAGCATTGGAACAAAGGAACACAAAAACAGAAATGGAAGTCGCTTACCGTCCCTTCCAGTTCACACAATTGTTTTCTCCCATGTCACACAAATCCTGGGCACAGGAAGCAAAGTGCAACATTTTCAACCCCATAATAATGTAGCAAGACACCCTACCCCTTTCTCCTGTTTAGTATTAGTGGGTTGCCATGCCAATATCAATCTGATTATAATGGTTGTAATAGACATAATGTTAAATGTTCTACTAATTAGTAAAAAGAAACTGAGTACTTGTGGCACCTTAGAGACTAACAAATTTATTTGAGCATAAGCTTTCATGAGCTACAGCTCACTTGCATCCGATGAAGTGAGCTGTAGCTCACGAAAGCTTATGCTCAAATAAATTTGTTAGTCTCTAAGGTGCCACAAGTACTCCGTTTCTTTTTGCGGATACAGACTAACATGGCTGCTATTCTGAAACCTACTAATTAGTATTACTAGCATTTGTTAAATGGTCTTGTCTTTGCATTTATTTGATATGTGTGCTGTTGTTAATAGCTCTTACCCTCGTGATAAGTCTTTTTGAGGGCAGTAGAGCTTCTCACATGAGTAAAGATGATTTGTGTAAGTAAGGCTTGCAGGACTGGACTCTAAACTGGGTCTGTTAAAATTCTCTCCATAGACTGTCTGGCAAATATTACATCTATGCAAACGGACTGAGTTCTGGAGGTAGCAGAAACCCACTACTTTGAATTTCCTGACTTTGGTACCTTTTAATTCTCAGCCATAACACTGAGAATTACTCTGTAATGTTGCCTTCAGCCCAAACTCTCTACACAGTATCAGACAGCTGTAGCAGCACAGGAGCCAGCAAAGAGGGCTGTAAACGGGAGTTTCAGTGGGAGTTTGAAAGCAGAGTTTGGTTTGTGGTGCTTGTTTGGGGTTTGTGTTTGCTGTGGGTGGTGGTGTTTTGGTGTGGTTTGTGTTTCCCAGATGAACAGGATTTAGGTGGGAAGGCTATGACAGATACAGAGGCAGCAGTGGGGGTGACCCATGTAGTGGAAGACACAATGAAGATGACCGGATGTTGAAGCTGCGGTATGTACATGATCCTGGAGGGGGCACCTGGTAAGAGTTTTGTCTGCATGAAATGCCGTCTGATAGAGCTGATGGAGGAAAAGATCGGAGGTTTGGAGATGCAGGTGGAAAGTCTGGTTGAGTTTAGAAAGGGGTTCGAGCAGATTATGGAGCAAATACATGAGGTATCTGAAGGGAAAAGCTCAGACTTGCAGATGGAAGCAGGACTGAGGAATTCTGAGGGGAGACTGCTGGGTGAGGAAAGTGATCAGTGGAAGCATATGACTAAAAGAACTAGGCAGAGGAAAAGACGGGCTAGTGAAGGAGAAATAGAGCTCAAGAATAGGTTTGAGGAGTTGGAAAATGAAGAAGGGGCTCAGCCGCTAGTCACTGAAGGTGGAAGGGCAAGGAAGAAGAGAAGAGCGGCTAGTCCTATAGGAAAAGGGGAAGAGTCAATGGAGACTACACCAAATATGAGCCCCAGGAGGATACAGGATGGGTTGAAGAGAATTACAAGGGAGAATAGGAATGGAAACAACTTGCAGCCAGAGGGAACAGGGGATAGACTGGAGAATAGCACAGTCACCAGGAAAAGGCAGGTCTATGTGATCAGGGACTCTTTATTGAGAAGAATAGACAGGCCTGTAACCAGAGCTGATCCAGAGAATAGAAGGGTGTGCTGTCTTCCAGGTGCTAAGATATGGGATGTAGACCTGAGGTTGAAAAGGATCTGAAAGGGAGCGGGAAAGAATCCCCTAATTATCCTTCATGTGGGAACAAATGATACGGCTAGGTTCTCTCTGGAAAGTATTAAGGGAGACTATGCTAGGCTTGGGAAGACGCTTAAGGAAATCGAGGCTCAGGTGATCTTTAGTGGGATTCTGCCTCTTCCTAGAGAAGGGCAACAAAGGTGTGACAAGATTATGACTATCAACAGATGGCTTAGGCAGTGGTGCTATAAGGAGGGCTTTGGGATGTATGGCCACTGGGAGGCATTCATGAACAGAGGACAGTTCTCTCGGGATGGACTTCATCTGAGTAGGGAAGGAAATAGACTTCTAGGATGGAGGCTGGCACAACTGATTAAGAGAGCTTTAAACTAGGAATTTGGGGGAGATGGTTGGGAGATGTCCAGATAATCTCCATGCCGGATTTTAGCATTGAGAGGGAAGAAAACGAAGTAAGAGAGGATACAGCCGTGGGTAGGAGAATGGATATAAGGAGGAAGGGCAGTGTGGATACCAGTCTATAGGTTATACTGGCTGTAGAATGACGGTGCCTAATCGGGTACAGAATGTGAGCAAGGCCAAACAGCAAAAATTAAGATGTTTGTACACCAATGTGAGGAGCCTAGGTAACAAAATGGAGGAACTAGAGCTACTGGTGCAGGAAGTGAAACCAGATATTATAGGGATAACAGAAACATGGTGGAATAGTAGTCATGACTGGACTATGGGTATTGAAAGGTATGTGCTGTTGAAGAAAGACAGAAATAAAGGTAAAGGTGGTGGAGTAACATTGTATCAATGATGAGGTAGAATGTAAAGAAATAAGAAGCGATGGAATGGATAAGACAGAGTCCATCTGGGCAAAAATTACATTGGGGAAGAAAACTACTAGAGCCTCCCCTGGGATAGTACTTGGGGTGTGTTATAGACCGCTGGGATCTAATCTGGTTATCATAGAATCATAGAATATCAGGGTTGGAAGGGACCCCAGAAGGTCATCTAGTCCAACCCCCTGCTCGAAGCAGGACCAATTCCCAGTTAAATCATCCCAGCCAGGGCTTTGTCAAGCCTGACCTTAAAAACCTCTAAGGAAGGAGATTCTACCACCTCCCTAGGTAACACATTCCAGTGTTTCACCACCCTCTTAGTGAAAAAGTTTTTCCTAATATCCAATCTAAACCTCCCCCACTGCAGCTTGAGACCATTACTCCTCGTTCTGTCATCTGCTACCATTGAGAACAGTCTAGAGCCATCCTCTCTGGAACCCCCTTTCAGGTAGTTGAAAGCAGCTATCAAATCCCCCCTCATTCTTCTCTTCTGCAGGCTAAACAATCCCAGCTCCCTCAGCCTCTCCTCATAAGTCATGTGTTCTAGACCCCTAATCATTTTTGTTGCCCTTCGCTGGACTCTCTCCAATTTATCCACATCCTTCTTGTAGTGTGGGGCCCAAAACTGGACACAGTACTCCAGATGAGGCCTCACCAATGTCGAATAGAGGGGAACGATCACGTCCCTCGATCTGCTCGCTATGCCCCTACTTATACATTCCAAAGTTATGGATAGAGCCCTCTTTAATGTTTTTAATGAAGTAAATACTAATGGAAACTGCGTGATCATGGGAGACTTTAACTTCCCAGGTATAGACTGGAGGACAAGTGTTAGTAATAATAATGACAGGTTTCAGAGTAACAGCCGTGTTAGTCTGTATTCGCAAAAAGAAAAGGAGTACTTGTGAGCATGAGCTTTCGTGTCACGAAAGCTCATGCTCAAATAAATTGGTTAGTCTCTATGGTGCCACAAGTACTCCTTTTCTTTTTAGTAATAATAATAGGGCTCAGATTTTCCTAGATGCGATAGCTGATGGATTCTTTCAACAAGTAGTTGCTGAACTGACTAGAGGGGATGCCATTTTAGATTTGGTTTTGGTGAGTAGTGTGGACTTCATAGAAGAAATGGTTGTAGGGCACAATCTTGGTTCAAGTGATCATGAGCTAATTCAGTTCAAACTGAATGGAAGGATTAACAAAAATAAATCTGCAACTAGGGTTTTTGATGTCAAAAGGGCTGACTTTCAAAATTAAGGAAATTAGTTAGGGAAGTGGATTGGACTAAAGAACTTATGGATCTAAAGGCAGAGGAGGCCTGGGATTACTTTTAAATCAAAGCTGCAGAAGCTATCGGAAGCCTGCATCCCAAGAAAGGGGAAAAAATTCATAGGCAGGAGTTGTAGACCAAGCTGGATGAGCAAGCATCTCAGAGAGGTGATTAAGAAAAAGCAGAAAGCATACAGGGAGTGGAAGATGGGAGGGATCAGCAAGGAAAGCTACCTTATCGAGGTCAGAACATGTAGGGATAAAGTGAGACAGGCTAAAAGTCAAGTAGAGTTGGACCTTGCAAAGGGAATTAAAACCAATAGTAAAAGGGTCTATAGCCGTATAAAGAAGAAGAAAACAAAGAAAGAAAGAAGTGGGACCGTTAAACACTGAGGATGGAATGGAGGTTAAGGATAATCTAGGCATGGCCCAATATCTAAACAAATACTTTGCCTCAGTCTTTAATAAGGCTAATGAGGATCTTAGGGATAATGGTAGCATGACAAATGGGAATGAGGATATGGAGGTAGATATTACCATATCTGAGGTAGAAGCGAAACTCGAACAGCTTAATGGGACTAAATCGGGGGGCCCAGATAATCTTCATCCAAGAATATTAAAGGAATTGGCACATGAAATTGCAAGCCCATTAGCAAGAATTTTTAATGAATCTGTAAACTCAGGGGTTGTACCATATGACGGGAGAATTGCTAACATAGTTCCTATTTTTAAGAAAGGGGGAAAAAAGTAACTACAGACCTGTTAGTTTGACATCTGTAATATGCAAGGTCTTGGAAAAAATGTTGAAGGAGAAAGTAGTTAAGGACACTGAGGTCAATGGTAAATGGGACAAAATACAACATGGTTTTACAAAAGGTAGATCGTGCCAAACCAACCTGATCTCCTTCTTTGGGAAAGTAACAAATTTTTTAGACAAAGGAAACGCAGTGGATCTAATTTACCTAGATTTCAGTAAGGCGTTTGATACCGTGCCACATGGGGAATTATTAGTTAAATTGGAAAAGATGGGAATCAATATGAAAAGTGAAAGGTGGATAAGGAAATGGTTAACAGGGAGACTACAAAAAGAAAAGGAGTACTTGTGGCACCTTAGAGACTAACAAATTTATTTGAGCATAAGCTTTCGTGAGCTACAGCTCACTTCATCAGCTGCATTCAGGGAGACTACAGCGGGTCCTACTGAAAGGTGAACTGTCAAGCTGGAGGGAAGTTACCAGTTGAGTTCCTCAAGGATCAGTTTTGGGACCAATCTTATTTAATCTTTTTATTACTGACCTCGGCACAAAAAGTGGGAGACTAATAAAGTCTGCGGATGATACAAAGCTGGGAGGTATTGCCAATTTAGAGAGAGACCGGGATATCATACAGGAAGATTTGGATGACCTTGTAAACTGGAGTAATAGTAATAGGATGAAATTTAATAGTGAGAAGTGTAAGGTCATGTATTTAGGGATTAATAACAAGAATTTTAGTTATAAACTGGGGATGCATCAATTAGAAGTAATGGAGGAGGAGAAGGACCTTGGAGTATTGGTTGACCATAGGATGACTATGAGCCGCCAATGTGATATGGCCGTGAGAAAAGCTAATGTGGTCTTGGGATGCATCAAGCGAGGTATTTCCAGTAGAGATAAGGAGGTTTTAGTACCGTTATACAAGGCACTGGTGAGACCTCACCTGGAATCTTGTGTGCAGTTTGGCCTCCCATGTTTAAGAAGGATGAATTCAAAGTGGAACAGGTACAGAGAAGGGCTACTAGGATGATCCGAGGAATGGAAAACCTGTCTTTTGAAAGGAAACTCAAGGAGCTTGGTTTGTTTAGCCTAACTAAAAGAAGGTTGAGGGGAGATATGATTGCTCTCTATAAATATATCAGAGGGATAAATACCGGAGAGGTAGAGGAATTATTTAAGCTCAGTACCAATGTGGACACAAGAACAAATGGATATAAACTGGTCATTGGAAAGTTTAGACTTGAAATTAGACAAAGGTTTCTAACGATCAGAGGACTGAAGTTTTGGAATAGCCTTCCAAGGGAAGCAGTGGGGGCAAAAGACCTATCTGGCTTTAAGATTAAACTCAATAAGTTTATGGAGGAGATGGTATGATGGGATAATATGATTTTGGCAATTAATTGATCTTTAACTATTCATAGTAAATAGGTGCAATGGCCTGTGATGGGATGTTAGATGGGGTGGGATCTGAGTTACTACAGATATTTCTTTCCTGGGTATCTGGCTGGTGAATCTTGCCCATATACTCAGGGTTCAGCTGATCGCCATATTTGGGTTCGGGAAGGAATTTTCTTCCAGGGCAGATTGGAAGAGGCCCTGGGGTTTTTTTGCCTTCCTCTGTAGCATGGGGCATGGGTCACTTGCTTGAGGATTCTCTGCTCCTTGAAGTCTTTAAACCACGATTTAAGGACTTCAATAGCTCAGACATAGGTGAGAGGTTTTTTCGCAGGAGTGGGTGGGTGAGATTCTGTGGCTTGCGTTGTGCAGGAGGTCAGACTAGATGATCATAATGGTCCCTTCTGACCTTAATATCTATGGAAAAAAAAAAACAGCCTGACTTTCCGAACAGAGACCTGTATTATAATAGAAAGAGAAGGCTGGGAGTTTGGGTGGGATCTGGAAAGCAGGAGCCGATGGAGACAGGAATGGAGAAGTACTGTCATTTTCCTTCAAGAATCATCAGTAATGCAGTAGACAGAACTACAGACTGGGGATGCAGACTGAGCGATAGACTTCATTCTGAACAGAATGGGTTTGTATCACAGCTTCCACTGAGGCCCAGCAACTCTGATAGCAGCAGCTTTAACGTTTAGCTTTCTTTTCTGTTTCTTTCCCTCTTCACTGGGCTTGTTCATCCACTGCCCCATCTGTGTGCTCGGTTCAGCCTGGTCCTCCAAGAAACAATTGACCCTCATGTTGCTAGAGAGACAAGGCAGGTGAGGTAATATCTTTTATTGGACCAACTTCTGTTGGGGGAAGGGACAAGCTTTTGAGCTACACACACCTGAAGAATAGCTCTGCGTAGCTCGAAAGCTTGTCTCTCTCACCAACAGAAATTGGTCCAATAAAAGATATTCCCTCACTCTCCTTGGGTGTCTAATATCTTTGGACCACCATGACTACCCCAACACTACAAAGTTTGTGTTGTTGCCATTCTTTAACCTCTGTTACTGCAGCTGACTCGTAGCTTGGGTCTCACGTGCCTGGATTAGCCCAGTTATTTTCCAGTTTTGTACAAGGTCCCTGAAAGCGGAAAACCTTTGAGGTTTGCTCAGCTTAGTCCCCCTGCTGTGTTTTGTCAGGGGCCGTTAGTTACTGAGGCAAATTAACCTTACAAAACTCTTCAGACACACTATTGCATTAGCCTTCCCCAGCCATTGCAACACCACTGCAGTGAGCAGTAAACTTCCACTGAGGGAACAGCAATAGCAGCACACTGGATTTACTCCAGTTCTGTTGAGAAAGAGTTACTGCCCTTGTGATCATAGAATATCCGGGTTGGAAGGGACCTCAGGAGGTCATCTAGTCCAACCCCCTGCTCAAAGCAGGATCAATCCCCAACTAAATCACCCCAGCCAGGGCTTTGGCAAGCCTGACCTTAAAAACTTTAAAGGAAGGAAATTCAACCACCTCCCTAGATACTGCCACATGCAGTGGGAGTAAGAACTGTTACTATAGACTGGTCTGCTCCTCCTCTGTGATCCGCCGGGGAGCCAAATTTCAGCTGCCCAATGTAAATGATATAGAGGAGCTGTGTGGAGAGGAAAGGTTGCTCTGGGATAGAAACCCCACCACTACCTCCTGTAGCCTGCTCTATCCCCTTCAGGGTACCAACGCACGAGCTAAGCTCTGCATGAACAGCCATGGAGAGAGACGTCAGGGAAAAGCTACTGTTCACAGCACACTTCCCGCATACAGCCAAGTGCATCATAGGTTGCTGCTGCTCAGAGCTTTCAGGTACCACAAAGGGGGCTTGTGAGCATGGCTGGTGAGGGGAAATGCCATGCCGGCTCAGCAGCGATAGACACCTCACTTGCTGGTGTTGCGGAGGACATGTGAAAATGACAATGTCACCTGTAATAACATGTAACTGGTTGCTTTAGCATTGCTCCCCAGTCTGCAGGTAAAATTACCCTAGCACCTTGGGTCACTGGGAAGGAATGAAGCAAGAACCAGAAGGTTCATGGAAGTGGAAAAACCCCTCAAACCAATCAGAGATCAAGAGGATTAGGAAAGGCCTGGTCTGATTGTGGGGGAAGGGGAGGAGATCAGGGTGAGTGGAGTGATAGAACTAAAGCTGATGGCTCCAAAGGAGAGTTTGATCACCTGGACAGCTAGGAAAATAAGGCAGGGAGCAGGAGTACAGATCATTGCTGCTTTCCACCGGGACACTTTGGTCCCGATTCTCAGCTTGTGTAAATGGGCACAGCTGTGTTGAGGTCACTGGCTGTGGATCAGTCCTCATGCATACCAGCTAAGGCCCTGGCCCTTGGTCTGTGGCCAGCTCTGAAGAAGTACATAATCTCAGAGTTAGCACACTGACTTGCCCAGGGGTTTGTGCCTTCCCAGTTTGCCTTAGTAGTATGGTGTTACTAATGTGCTGACAGCTAGCACCGTGGTGGTCAAAGTTCCACAACTTTATGGTCAATAACAGTGTCCTCCATGCAAATGTACCGTTTCCTGTGCCATAGACCTCAGCCACAACAGGCTTCAGATTATATGGGGCAAGGTGTGCTTCGAAAATGTGTCCACCATCCAGACTAATGGCATCTGCTTCATTCACCTGAAACACAAAAGGGTTACATCAGTTGTGGGCACATGCATCAGCAGTGCTAGAAAACACTGAGCGTTAATTAACAGAGCCTCTCTTTGGGGTCCTTCCTGGCTGGGGTGCTGCTGTAGCAATGGAGCCAGGCAATGACGGAAGGAAATCAGTGACTTAAAGAGGATAGTGAAGCTTTCATCCCAGATTAGGCAAATGGAACCCATCAGGGCAAGTTGTTTCTCCCAGCCCCAGGCCTGATACATTGCTGGCAACCTACCGCAATGGCTTTAATGCAGTCAAGGTGAGTTGTTTTCTTCACACAGTCTAATGAAGGGGTTGAGGACATTTTCGTCTTCAGTTCCATACATTTTCTCTGCTCTGCATCAGATATTGTGCACCATCGGATGGGACTTTGGGCTGGGCGGTCAGCAAGACAGAGCACTGTGGAGAGAGCAAAAGAGGACTAAGAGGTTGTTTCATGAACCTCAGACCTAGATGAAAGAACTAGCATCCCTCCCTACAGACATAGGTCTCCCATGAGACCCATGGGTCTCTCCTTCCCTGCCGGCTCCCAATAGCGGGACCCCAGTGCCTAGGGGCACTGTTTACTGGTTTCTTAGATCTAGATTCAAGTGGATACAAAGGGCTAAATTCACCCCTGGTGTAACCACAGTGACCTTAGTGGAGTTACTGCACAGATGGATTTGGCCCAAAGTGTAGGGGGTGTGATATTTTTATATTCCAGCTCTCACTAATTGGCCGCCTGAGATTCAAATCACCAGGAGATTTCTACTAAAGCTCCTTGCCCCAGCCCAAATGCAGGATGATTCCTAGGGTTTGTGCTCCTAGGGGACAGTCATTCCTCTTTCGAGGAAGATGAAGAAATAAGAGCAAATGCAACCTTCTGTTACCCTGTTGTAATTCCAGCATAACTGACCTCTGTGGAGTCACTCCAGATTTGTGGTGTAACTGAGAGCAGGACTTGGCCCACAAACTGAAATCAGGGTGAGCAGGGTAAACGTCAGGGCTTGAATAAACACCTTATTCCAGGTTCCTCCTCTATGACAGAGAGCTCTCCAAATTTACATGTGTTTCTCTGCCAGGGAACTACTCTCCCAGTTTTCCTTCATTCCTTAGGAGACATGCTCTACCCTAATGTCCTGAGGTCACTCCTGACGAGATGTGCAGAAGGGGAGCTCCTACCATACAGACTTTAAGGTATATAGCCGGGCAGCTCCACTGTCATGGACTTCCTGGTCTGCGGGGTGGGAGCTGCTCTCCTGCGCAGGCTCTCCTGCTCTCCAGTCTGCCTGTCCTGTGCACCTTAGGGAGTGTCCAGGAGGAGGATTCCTACCCTGCAGACCCCAAAGAAGTGCGCACAATGAGAGCTCTGCAGCTGCAGGCCTCTCATGCTGCAAGGGCAAACTGCAGTGGAAGGCTGACCAACTTGAGTTCCTGACAGTGTCAATGGAAGTGGAAACACAGCATGTTCTCTGTTACAGACTCACCACAAACCTGCAAGTTCCCAGACAAAACAGTTTGTGAGAGGGAAGTGAAGGCTGTTGCCATCACTTCTCTGGAACGCCCCCAGAAGACACCCTCACAAAAGACAACACACAGGAACACATTCTCTGACCTGGCCAAACTGCACTCAGTACAGGACCGGACATGGGGGTGAGAAAAGGTGACTTGATGTCTCTTTTCCCCAGCTGATCCTGGGGCTGACCAGGGTCCAGTCCTTGGTGTAAGCTAGAGAAGCCCAAAGGGCTATTCCCACGGGTGGGGATTGCTGGAGCTCAGACACACCCTAGTTACACCCATGTCCCTTGGCATGCCCCTTGCCCCAGATATGGGGAGAGGTGGAATCACCCGAAGCATCTCCTCACATCAGGAGGATTCTCTGGTGGCCAGCTAAGTCAGCTTTCCTCTGCTGTGTGTGTCACTGGAGCTAAACCAAGCAGCTGTAGTGAGGCTCAAGATCTGCCCAGCACTTCCACCAGCCTACACACTGGAGAATTTGGAAATTGGCTGTTAAGATATGCAGCCAGTCTCCCTCTGCCATCCCTCCCTACGCAATCACTCACAAGCCCACCATCCCACATCACCCACCTATTGGTAACTCTGTCCACCCTTGGGAATCAGTGGTAAATACAAATCTGCTGTGTAAAGTTTAGTTCCAATTTCACGGGCCAGGTAGGATTTTTGTGCCATTGGAAAAGGAAGACAGGTTGAAGATACAGCAGTGCACTGAATAGTTTAACTGTTAGTAAAGATTGAATTGTTGGGAAAAGCCAAGAAAGCGGTTACATGCAGGGTGACATTACAGGCTTGTGTAGGATAATGGAATATGCTGAGCCTGTGCATTGTGGAATCTAAGGTAATGTTTGAAAGCACGTGGCTATTACTTACTGAATAGTTGTGTATTAGGTACCATCATCACCATGTAGGAATGCAGGGCTCTGAATGCAGGTGTTGGTGTGTAGTCATGCTTTTCTGCTTGTTTACATTATCATGGGCAAAAATGAGGTTGAATGAGGGTGGAAGCTGGTTGGGGTATAAAAGGGGCTCATCTAAACCTCATTAAAGCCAATGGAAAGAATCCCTCTGACTTCACAGAGCTTTGCATTAGGTCCCACATGAAGAGTATTGAACTGCTAAAGTCTAAGCTTTCTGTTTCGGAAAATGCATGTGGTTTCTTTTCCACAAGGTTTCTTTCAGTGGCTTGTTACAGAGGGGTAAAAATACCTTTGCACTCTTATCTCTTATTCACCATGTTTTTTGTTTGGGAATATATGAATAGATATAAGATATAAGGATAGATAACTTAAGCCCCAGTACTGCAAACGTGTCCTTGCTTCACTGCATGCACGAGTTGTTCCATTGACAACTATTCATATACATAAAGTTACACATGCACTTAAGCATTTGCAGGATCAGGGCCTTAAGAAGGGCGGACAGAACATTATAAACAGATGCTCTTCTTCTGCTGATGGAGAGTTTGGATCAGTCGCAGTGTTGTGGGTGGTGATTATTTAGCTAACATTAGTGTCCAGAAGCCCGAATTGGGATTGGGGGGTCCCAATTATGATAGATTCATAGGAGAAGAGGACCCTTCATTTAAGACAAGAAGCATTAAGGGAACGTAACAAACACCAGGTGGGAAGAGGACAAGGGGAACAGTAATAAGATTATGTGGTCACACAGGCCAGCAATGTGTGCACAACTTGCCTGTGCCAAATTACTGCAAAATAGAATGTTTGTATAAATAATCAGTGCCTGCTTCCATTTGTTTTACCTGTAAAACTCTGCCATTGTCTGTGTGCTTTTTCTGTTTGTTTCTAATTGTTGTCCCGCTCCCAGCTTCTATTTTCAAATCTCTACTTTTACTGATTGGTTTAAAAAAATCTCTGCCTGTTTTTCTTTTTATAGTTCTATTTCTAAAATGTCTTCCCCCTGCTGCCTCCCATTTAAGTCAAGGGTCCCACGATCAGGCTAAGAGAGTAATGCTGCCAGGGAGGTGGCCTCATTATCAGCACATAGAGGGGTCTGGGCAGGAGAGGAGAGAGACAGAGAGACTGATTTGTCATGAGCGCAGCCAGCCTTTTGCACAAAGGAATCCAGGAGCCTGAAAGAGCAGGGGCTCCAAAGGCAGAGTACAGACACATCTAGTGGAAGGAGACTTGTGGGCCTTTCTGGGCCCAGGAGAAGAAAGAGAGGTGCTCCTCACAGCCTCATCTTGCTGAGCAGGGCTGGGGTAGAAGAGAAGGGGTACAGTCATTGGTGGCACTAGACCATTGGGGAAGCTTCTTTGAGATAACCCCAAGCAATGCAGGGTATTGTGGGGAGAGCCAAGCCCTGGACTCTCAGGCAAGGTCGGGGGTGGGGGGGGTTTGAAGGGGCATGTCCCTTTACAAGAAGGGCGTCCAAAGTTGAGCTGCAGGGACCCCCCCTCCGCCCCCAGAGAAGAATATGGGACAGGTTAGAAAGACAGGAGCCTACAGGTTCTGCAGTAATTTTTTTGTAACTTTCACCTTAAAGATTCTTTGCTTAATATTATTTTAAGAAGCTTCTCTAAATACATGTACATCCTCTGTAGGGAAGGCTTTCAGTGACTCTCTCCTACACCAGTGCTCCACCGGGGGGACATACCTCCACCCATACCTGCAGCAGGAGCTCCGTATAAGGAGCAAACCTGAAACCGCAGCCTGTCCCTTCAGACTGTTTTAGGGCCTGATCCAAAGCTCATTGAAGTCAATGGAAAAACTCCTGTGGTTGTCACTGGGCTTTGGATCAGGCCCTTAGCAAAATAGGAATGGTGGTAGTTACTGTAATTAGTATTAAATTGCTATCTCCAGGCTGCAAGATCCGTGGCAAACAAGTGACACAGTCCAGCACCCAGCAGCTGTTTTCCCTTTGGTTTCTGTCCTGCACAGTTCAGTGACTGTTGGCGTTTACTGTGCACTGCAATTAAACTGGCTCCCTTATGCAACGTCCTCTCAGTCTCTGGCTAGTGCAGGGGCTGCTGAGAATGTCAGTGACACCCACACCTCGAAACTGCTGCTCTGCAGGCACTTACCCAATATCCCCAAGGACAGCGTGGCATGGAGAGCGAACTTCATCCTTCTCTCCTGGGCTTGGCAGCCAGGTCTTGCAGGAGCTTTACTCAGAGACTGTCCCCTCTGAGTCTGTGATGGCTCCTAGGCTACTCTTTGCCTTTTTATAGCGGGACAGGGCTCGCTGTGTTAGCAGAAGCAATGACTGGCAGTGTTTGTCCTTGTTTCCCAATAGCTCCTCAATTTCCTCACCCCGCCCCCCTGCCCCATTCCAGTCAGACCATTTTCAGGCAGCATTTCACTTTGGCACTGAATCACATGCAGGCATGAGTGAGAGCAAGGCAGGTGCATGTTGTTCACCCAAGGGATTTAAAATGGGAAAGTCCCACTTTGTGTCATTTCAATTTCTGCTTGGCTGAAATACAGTGGGAAGGGCTATTTTTTTTGTTCCAGCCACCCCCTGCCTTACAAAGGCTAATCTCAGAGAGCCACTGTGAGAATCAAATCCAATCTAGACTATTTAGTCTTCTTTCCCATTAACTATTGCCTTTCCTTCTCACCGAGGAGTCTTTGCCCGTCCTGTATGCCAGGCCTTGGCAATTGGGACATTAGTCAGTGGCTCCCAGAACACCTGATACCATAACTGTAATGCAGGGAGAGGAGTCAGTAAGAGGAACCTTGCAATCACAGAGCATGTTCCATCCAGAAGGAATGAATCCAAAATGCTTTACTATCCCGCTGAGTGACTCACTTCCTTTGGGACATCCCTGAGCTTTCCTCGCTACACCCCTCCCTCATCAGGGCCACCTGCTCTGGCGGCAATGCTGGCTCTGCGTTCTCCTGAAAGCCCCTTGTGCCTTTTAAAAGGACTTTTGCTCTGCAGTTGGGATTCTCCAGCGGGAAGCTGACAGAGCGCGGAGTGAACTGACCAGAGTATATCGAGGAACACAGCCTCTGGAGCGAAGCGTTGGAGCTAGCAGTGCACAGCCACAGTGGTCTCACCACATCCTCTCCCTGCTCCCTCTAACAACTGCTCCTTCCTGTGCCTCCTCTGCCAGGCCACCGGTTCAGGTGGTTGAGACCACTCATAGCTCTTACAGTCACTGAGTCTCCTCTCCGGCCCACCTGGCTCTCACCTCTCCAAACTACACAAGCGGCAGCTAAAGTGTTCTTCCCCCCACCATCCCTCCAGTGGTGCCAGCTCCACCACCCCCACCCTCAGATTCCTCCATGGGCTGCCTGGGTCTTTCCGCGTTAAGGCCCAGATTCAGCACAGCACTTAAGCACATCCTTGACTTTAAGGATGTTCTTGACACCCATTGAAATCAGCTCATTCTTCTCCTGGAGGAGCTATTCCATTGCCCAGAGCCCTCTGCCTAGGCCACGTGATTCAATCTAGCAATAGCCACAGGTTCCAGAAGTTGGGAACATTCCATTCTGAGCAGGTGGTTTTGGCAAATTTTAATCTACAGCCTCTCGACTCTCCCAAAAGAAAGACCCGCCATCCTCTATACACAGCGTTCCTTCCCCAGCCCAATGCACCAGATAGCCACTTTCTCCATCCAAATCCCTCCTGCTCACTCCATTCTTCCATGAGGCCCACAGACACTAACCCACTTCAGTATACTGCCGTCACACCCTAATGCATAGAAAACAACAGCAAGGACTGGAGCATAACTATGCTGAGGTATCACTGTTCTTTAGGCCTCCCAGTACATTCCTGTCCAGTCTTCGATTGGCCCTTGGATGCTCACGCATTTCTTTATTTGTGTATCAAGCAGCACCCAGCACTCGGTCTGGGATTAAAAAATAAGGATGAAATTCTCCCCTGTGCTAAACCAGGCCTAGCCACCACTAGAACCCCTCAGTGATGCTTTGTGCTGGCCTTCTGTACAGGGGTGAATTTCACCCTAAGGGAATTAGTAAAGTACAGTGAAAATTCAGTCAGGGACCGCCAAGAGGGAGGGGTTCAGGAGCTGCCACAATCTGCAGCAACCACCGTTCTCCCCAGGCCAGCCCAGTTCCCCAGAGGTTACTGTCCAAGATGCTGGCATTCCAAGCCTGGAGTTCCTAACACCGCCAATATCTGGCTACATCAGAAATTACTTTAAATTCTCCCACTTGTAGGCATGGCATGGGACAAGGACGTGTATTTCAGAGGGGTTCCCCCATCACCCCACCAGCATGGGATTGTTACATTGCATGGCCTTTAACAACTTCTTTTGGAACAGGCATCTGAACATAGACTAAAGGGGCTGGTTGAGCAAATAAAGGGTGGAAGTATGTGGACTTGTTACATTCCAGAAGGTGAGAGGTTTAGCATGAGAGGATAACCACTGCAGACGAGTTGTTTACCACTTACTGGCTGAATCAGAGGGAGCTGGTGAGAAGCTCCTGTCTGGAAATAATCAGGGGCTATTGAGATCCCATGACCTACCAAAACTGGTGATTGTGCCATCTCTCATTCCACAGGTTTCAGAGTAACAGCTGTGTTAGTCTGTATTCGCAAAAAGAAAAGGAGTACTTGTGGCACCTTAGAGACTAACCAATTTATTTGAGCATGAGCTTTCGTGAGCTACAGCTCACTTCATCGGATGCACTCATTCCACAGTGACTGTATCCTAATGTGCTCAAATGGGACCTTATATATTCCTCATTTAAAGAACTCCAGATCCTCAAGGCTCGCTTTTTCATAATGCTTTAAAGCAACGAGAGACGTTCATCCAGTCATTTCCTCTGGCTTCACATCAACAGTTGCCAAGTGTCTTATTGCAGTTAGATTGTGGGGGTTGCAAATATCCTTTCTGCTGCAACTGATTTCTTCTTCTTTCCACTGAGCAAGTATTGCTTTCTCGCTCTGTAGTTCTGATGAACCTTGAGATGAACATGGCATTGTGTGCTCCAGACTTGGAGACAATGTCAGCACAGATCAGGAAAGCAGTGTTTGTTGTTCCCTGGTAGAGGGAGAACAAAACTTTTGCTCCTATAAAAATAATGCCCCTGGAATTCTTGGTGATGAGATAGTTTATTTAAAAAGAGACCCAGATGTTTAGATTCTGGAGAACTTTCCCCACCAAATGGAAAAAACATTTTACAGTGGGCCACATTTGAAGTGTTAAGAATGCCCTAGTCAATGGAGCTGACAGAACCCAAGGGAAAAGCCCTAGATGCTGGGGCAGGGTATTGGCGATTGCGGGGCGTTCACCTGGGAAACATCTTCTCCTGGAGCTCAGGATGAGCATGTGTCTTGCCTCTTTTGCAGGTCAGTGCAAGCCATACCATGCTGCAGAGGCCTTGCCCAAATGAAGATACATACAGAGGGGCTTAGCTAGGGTGACCAAATGTCCTGATTTTATAGGGACAGTCCCAATTTGGGGGACTTTTTCTTATATAGACACCTATTCCCCCCCCATCCCGATTTTTCATACTTGCCCTCTGGTGAGCCTAGACTTAGCATCTCCCAAATCCCCTTGAGATCCCCCACCTCACATGCTCCTGAGAAATACAACCCTGTGGAAGTAGAGATGGGCCATACTCACTGACAGGATATCTTTTAATGTGTGATACTACAGCAACAAGCACATTAGGCCTGGGGGAGGGGAAGAAGGTGTAGGCTAGATTAAATGGACAGAGATAGCTAGATTAGATGAAAGACAGAAAGAAGTAGTGACTGAGCAATGAAAGGGTTAGCTAGCTGATGCCAACCTGTTTTTAAAAAACAATTGATAAAGGGACTACTCTCTTCAAACAGTATCATCCAACTGAACATCTATGCTTCTCAGGTGGATTAAGGCATCTGGTGTTCTTCTTCATGCCATACAATGTAGTAGAGTGTGTGAGAACCTGATGTAAGCTATGCATTTTCTGTGGTGGTTGTTTTTGTTTTACATACAGCATCCGCACTACTCCAAAAGAAACCCTGAAGCAGGGATTTGTCTTGATGACTGCTGGGCAGTCAGCAGGGCTGTAAATCTACTTTGCACTAGCCATATGGACCCTGCTAATTCCCTAGTAGTGCACTTTGATCTATTCCCATTTCAAAGTGGAGTAGATCAAAGTACACTAATGAACTTGTAGTGTGCCATTTTCCTTTTTTTTTTTTTTAATTTCCCAGGAATTTATCAATATTTCTCAAAAAAATTAAAAATGGGTGAAAATCAGTGTAAAAAATTAACTTCACAGCTTCCCAGGTATACATCAGGATTAATAGGGGGAATGGGACAGAAAAAAAGCAACAAATAGAGAAAAAAGAAAGCTTGTTGAAATCATTATCTCTAATCCCCATTACAAAACAAACAAAAATCAGTTTCCTGTTGGCGACTTGGGCAGTTGCGCTTCCTATCACGGGGTTCAGTGTGAATTCCCAAAGGCCTGTGCAGCACAAGCTCACAGCGGTCCTTGAAAAGTGTCTTTTCCATGCTGGCTCAGAAAAGGCTTCCTCCAGCAACCAGAAAATGGGTTTCTAGCCCCTGAAGGATGCCAAAGAGTAAACAAGAACCAGCACTTCAACAGTACTCCCCCATCCTAAAATCATCATGTCTCCTGTCACAGAGAGGGGACACAGGGACTGGTGCCAGGAGAGAGCAGATCCGGTCACAGAGATGCAGACCCGCCAGCAGCAGGTCCTGTTCCTGGCCTGGGGGCAGGAAGGGGCTCTGTCTGGTGGGAGAAGCAGATGGAGCTCAGTGCCATGGGACACCGCTCCAGACAGTGACAGAAGCCCTGGCCCAGCTACTCACAGGGGGAGGGGTACATGGCACTCATGGCAGGGGCAGGAAGAGGAGGTGCCCCATGGGGGGAAAGGGGCAGGGGGTACCTGGCACTGGAGAGGACAGTGGGAAGCAGATGGGCTTGCATCCCCCAAGGCAGCGCTGAAGGGATGGAGTTGGGGGGGGCCCAGTGCCCCTGCTCCCTGCATTCTGTCACTGCAGTGGTCTCAGCAGGTTCCTTGCCCAGCTCACTCCCCCACTGCACAGCTGCAGCAGCCAGGGCCAATCAGAGCTGGGGCCAGGAGGGCCATTTGGCCTGGGCCTCAAGCTCAAAGGGGGCCTCAGATTTAGACACTTGTTAAATTTTTTGGCTTTTGATAAGTTTCACAATTTGTTTTTATGCGCATCCCTATCAGACCAAAATGAGACACACTCTTTCAGCTTAGAGCTGCAAATTTAAGCAAGTAAGAGATGTGATTTGGCAAAAGACATAATTTTTTTGTAAACTGATATAGATTTTGTCATATTAAAGAGTTAAAAATGTTCCAAAAATATTAATTAAAATATATTGGTTCTGATGGCACAAGATTAGACCGTGATGAACGTGTCCTCTCAGATCAGCTGATTATATAAACAAACCACTGCTAGTGGCTGGTGCTGGATCAAGTGCATGTTGAAAGGTAGAGAATTTTTACATTTTAGTGTCTTCGTAGTTTTACGTCTAGTTGACTAAGAAATTATTTGTGTGTGATAATTCATCATTATTATCTTTATATGGTCGCTAAAAGAGGTGAGTGGTTGGTTGGTTGAGCCCTAGCTTGGTAGCTTAGCCATCATCATAGGCTTTCATAGTCTATAGGCCCAGATTCAAGGTGAAAATTTGTGACGACCATCTTGTACAGTGAATGTCACGTGGTCACACGTTTGAAATTTTTGGACATTATCCCTCTGTCTGTATCAGTGTCTGTGTTTACTATATATATGTCATCCCTTTGTCTTCAGCTCAGCCTGTTATATTATACCTTGCGTGCTTGAGTTTTGATTCAGTGATAAGGATAATAACCTGTCTGACTGTTTCATTTTGTGTTCTTAATTAGTATTCCTTTGTTTTAAGTCTTTTCAGCATTTGTGTACATGTTTATAGTAGAAGATTTCAAGTGTAGATAAGCTACTTATTTACAGCAGAATATTTCAAGTGTGGATAGGCTACATATTTACTTTAGAACATTTCAGGTGTAAATAGGCTACTTATTAATAGTAGAGCATTTCAAGTGTGGATAAGCTACTTATTTATAGCAGAACAGTTCAAGTTGTAAAGGCTACTTATTAACACTAGAACATTTTAAACATTTAAAATTTCCGACAAAGGTGGGAAATTCTGAAGCAATATCTTCCTGTTTCACTGCATGGGATGTCCAAAACTAGATGGTCTGCATGGATTGATGATGTTCAACCAGTTGCGCAGCATTTAAATTCAGTGAGAAAGGCTTTAAATGAGCTTGAATCTGTCAGTCTCACTGCACAGGCTCAAACTGAACTTCAATCTATTCAGAAGCACATGTCCAAATTTGAATGCATTCTGATGTCATCTTTGTGGGTGACACTACTTACAATGATCCACCAAACTAATCTGGTCATTGAAGCACGCAATGCTACACTTGATGTTGAGAGAAATAACACTGAAAGTCTTATCAATGATATTCAACAGATTCGTGAACAATGGGACACAATCCTGACTGAGTCCAAATTAGTAGCACAGAATAGAATCATAGAATCATAGAATATCAGGGTTGGAAGGGACCTCAGGAGGTCATCTAGTCCAACCCCCTGCTCAAAAGCAGGACCAATCCCCAATTAAATCATCCCAGCCAGGGCTTTGTCAAGCCTGACCTTAAAAACTTCTAAGGAAGGAGATTCCACCACCTCCCTAGGCAACACATTCCAGTGTTTCACCACCCTCCTAGTGAAAAAGTTTTTCCTAATATCCAACCTAAACCTCCCCCACTGCAACTTGAGACCATTACTCCTTGTCCTGTCCTCTTCTACCACTGAGAATAGTCTAGAACCATCCTCTCTGGAACCACCTCTCAGGTAGTTGAAAGCAGCTATCAAATCCCCCCTCATTCTTCTCTTCTGCAGACTAAACAATCCCAGTTCCCTCAGCCTCTCCTCATAAGTCATGTGTTCCAGACCCCTAATCATTTTTGTTGCCAAATACTGGCATTTCATCTGAGTTCTCCACCAATCACAATTTACCTACTGAATCCGATGCCAAGCAGCATTATAGGGTCAATGTCTTCCTTCTCATCATTGACTCTATTCAATCAGGTCTTACACATTGATTTGAGTCACCAACTAATTTGTACCCTTTTTTGGGTTTCTTTGGCAGTTCAACAGACTGAGTAATGAAGATCTACTTTCTGCAGCCTGAATAATTTCAGCAACAGTACAACAAAGAAATCTCAAAAGATCTGTGATGAGGTTATCTTCCTCAAATGAATATATTCCATGAACTTTCAATTGGATTGCAAGCCAAAGGAATTGCTCAAGAAATACTCACACTTGGACTCTCTGGGGTGTTTCCTAATATCACAATGGCATTGAGTATTTTTGTCAGTTTGCCTGCATCAATGGCTTCAGGTGAATGCACCGTCAATATGTTGAAGCAGGTAAAGAACTATCACTGTTCAACTATGGGACAAGAGAGTTTGAATGGGCTCACCATGCTTAATATCAACAGTGACATTGCACAAAAGCTAGATTTTTCCTCAATAATTAGTGCATTTGCACAGAAAAAGGCTAGAAAAGCATTTGTTAAATATAAACATATTCAAATTATGTCTCAACTCTTTTTTTGGTGCCTTATTTTGTTTTCATGTGTCATCATTTTTTATTTTCATTATGGCTAAGGGCTTCAAAAGGTGGAAGTGGCCTGGGCTTCTCTGGACCTCTGAGAGGGCTTGGCAGCAGCCCCCAACTGAAAGTCACCCCTACACAAGCACACTGTGCCATCGCCAGAGTGTCTCTGAGCAGGGAGCTGGGTCAGGGAGTTCAAGCCAGTACAAAACCCAGGTAGAAATCAGACACAATCCGAATACTGGATTTTTCAAAACTTGGGAATTTTTCAGAGGTTTTCGATAAAAATGCTGAAACCAGAAGGCTGTAAATATGGCTCATTAATCAAGAAGCAGAATCAATTTTTCAGCTGCTAGTTTAGTTAGGACTGAGCTTTTAAACTTTACCTGCAAAAATGCATGTATGTTGGTGCACCTAATTTGCACACAGACAGTTACCGAGGTTGCATGTGCAAGTCAAGTAACTGTGCACAAGTAGCTAGTTAGACACATAACTCACTATTTGCATGCACAAAAATGAAGGCTACAAAGGTGCTTACATGTTCGCACATGCATTGGAGTGGCTTCACTTTAAACAGGAAGGGGCTGATTACCTAAACATGAGAGTTCTTTTGATTGTTTTTTAAAACATTGGGCCAGATTTTCAGGTGATGTAAATAGAAATTAATGGATCTCTGCCAATGTAAACCAGCTGAGAATTGGGCCCTCTCCTTGTACTGCAACTGAGCATGACTCAGTAAGTCGGCCATAAATAAGATGAAATATTACACATCATGAGTTCGTTGCATTACACCACCTTGCTGGTAGGTGTTCAGAAAGAGGATGGGACTGCAAAATTACAGAAATCATGAGGAAATACAAATTAACAAATCTTCCTGACCAACCACAGGCCATCAGCACAGCATAAACATTTCTGGCCCCAAAAAAGGAACACGACTTGCCTTCAGAATGAAGAAGTCAGTCAACAACCTGTTTCTTCATTTGCGAGTGGGAATAGTTTATTAACTATGTGTGTGTTTGGGGCTGGGGGAGAAGATTACGGGGGGGGAGGAAGTTAGTGTCCATGTGATGATTCAGTGTTATTCAAATGTTAGCACTCACTGAGAGGGAATTCATGCTCTGCAGAGAACTAGCTCAAGGCCTATGCAACAGTTAAGTCCTATGGGCTGAATTGACGCTGAATTGGAGCTTTGTTCTTGTGCTAGTTATTTGCACAGAGATGAATTGTACCCTGTGAGAGACGACTCTGAATAGAGATACCGAAACAGCGACGGGTATTTCAACCAAACCTTTGGAGCATTGATTTCAATAGTGATATTCTTATTAGGAAATACTTATCTAACCAAAGAATTATGACAGATTGTGACCATTTCCTTGACATCAGGTAAAATGCTCCTCACCAGCCCAAGCTATCATCTTCATGAGTGCCAGCAAAAGCTGGGCGAAGTTTCTTCTGCTAATTGGAAATTCAGAGAAAAAAAGTGCAGTTTCTGGGACACCAAAGCTATTCATGGGTTTGGATCAACTTCAGCAAATGGGAGGCGGGAGAGGGGGAAAAATAAATTCTGAAAAGTCTAAATATTTCACTGCTGCCTTTTCTAAACAGAAAGTTTCGCCTGTCTTTGAAATGGCATTTTTGTTATGAAAATTGCCCCCCCCCACAAATTGTAAAAGGTTAAAAAAATGATTTTTTTCATTTTCTCTCAAACAAAATATTTAAATTTGACCCCAATGTATTGGGGGGAAGGAGTTAATCTGACTGAAAAAACTGAAACAGTTCATTTAAGGTTGACCTGAAATGAATTTTTTGTTTGGTCTGGTTCAGGCATGGAACCAAAAAATCAAGAATTTGCCCTGCTCTAATCCCAAGTTCACCTATAAGATCTTAGGGGGAAAAAATAGAAAAAAAATCACCCCAAACAAAAGCAAAAAGCCAAAACAGGCCAGATCCTCATTGTAAATCAGCAAAGTTCTATTGACTTCATTGCTTAATTTACATAGAATCATAGGCTATCAGGGTTGGAAGGGACCTCAGGAGATCATCCAGTCCTACCCCCTGCTCAAAGCAGGACCAATCCCCAACTAAATCATCCCAGCTAGGGCTTTATCAAGCCTGACCTTAAAAACCTCTAAGGAAGGAGATTCCACCACCTCCCTAGGCAGCCCATTCCAGTGCTTCCCCACCCGCCTAGTGAAAAAAGTTTTTTCTAATATCCAATCTAAACCTCCTCCACTGTAACTTGAGACCATTACTCCTTGTTCTGTCATCTGCTACTACTGAGAAAGTCTAGATCCATCCTCTTTGGAACCTCCTTTCAGGTAGTTGAAAGCAGCTATCAAATCCCCCCTCATTCTTCTCTTCTGCAGACTAAATAATCCCAGTTCTCTCAGCCTCTCCTCATAAGTCATGAGCTCTAGCCCCCTAATCATTTTTATTGCCCTCCACTGGATTCTTTCCAATTTTTGGCATCCTTCTTGTAGTGTGGGGCCCAAAACTGGACACAGTACTCCAGATGAGGCCTCACCAATGTCGAATACAGGTGAATGATCATGTCCCTCAATCTGCTGGCAATGCCCCTACTTATACAGCCCAACATGCCGTTAGCCTTGTTGGCAACAAGGGCACACTGTTGGCTCATATCCAGCTTCTCGTCCACTGTAACCCCTAGGTCCTTTTCTGCAGAACTGCTTCCTAGCCGCTTGGTCCCTATTCTGTAGTAGTGCATGGGATTCTTCCGTCCTAAGTGCAGGACTCTGCAGTTGTCCTTGTTGAACCTCATCAGATTTCTTTTGGCCCAATCCTCTAATTTGTCTAGGTCCATCTGTATCCTATCCTTACCCTGCACATATCTACCACTCCTCCCAGTTTAGTGTCATCTGCAAACTTGCTGAGGGTGCAATCCACGCCATCCTCCAAATCATTAATGAAGATATTGAACAAAACTGGCCCCAGGACCAACCCTTGGGGCACTCCGCTTGATACCTGCTGCCAACTAGACATGGAACCATTGATCACTACCCGTTGAGCCCAATGATCTAGACAGCTTTCTGTCCACCTTATAGTTCATTCATCCAGCCCATACTTCTTTAACTTGCTGGCAAGAATACTGTAGGCGACCGTATCAAAAGCTTTGCTAAAATCAAGGAATAACATGTCCACTGCTTTACCCTCATCCACAGAGCTAGTTATCTCATCATAGAAGGCAATTAGGTTAGTCAGCCATGACTTGCCCTTGGTGAATCCATGCTGTCTGTTCCTGATCACTTTCCTCTCCTCTAAGTGCTTCAAAATTGATTCCTTGAGGACCTGCTCCATGATTTTTCCAGGGACTGAGGTGAGGGTGGCTGGCCTGTGGTTCCCTGGATCCTCCTCCTTCCCTTTTTTAAAGATGGGCACTACATTAGCCTTTTTCCAGTCATCAGGGACCTCCCCCAATCGCCATGAGTTTTCAAAGATAATGGCCAATGGCTTTGCAATCACATCTTCCAACTCCTTTAGCACCCTCGGGTGCAGTGCATCCAGCCCAATGGACTTGTGCTCATCCAGCTTTTCTAAATAGTCCTGAACCACTTCTTTCTCCACAGAGGGCTGGTCACCTCCTCCCCATGCTGTGCTGCCCAGTGCAGTAGTCTAGGAGCTGACCTTGTTCATGAAGACAGAGGCAAAAAAAGCATTGTGTACATTAGCTTTTTCCACATCCTCTGTCACTAGGTTGCCTCCCCCATTCAGTAAGGGGCCCACACTTTCCCTGAGCTTCTTCTTGTTGCTAACATACCTATGGAAACCCTTCTTGTTACTCTTAACATCCCTCGCTAGCTGCAACTCCAAGTGTGATTTGGCCTTCCTGATTTCACTCCTGCATGCCTGAGCAATATTTTTATACTCCTCCCTGGTCATTTGTCCAATTTTCCACTTCTTGTAAGTTTCTTTTTTGTGTTTAAGATCAGCAAGGATTTCACTGTTAAGCCAAGCTGGTCGCCTGCCATATTTACTATTCTTTCTACACATTGGGATGGTTTGTTCCTGCAACCTCAATAAAACTTCTTTAAAACACAGCCAGTTCTCCTGGACTCCTTTTCCCCCTCATGGTATTCTCCCAGGAGATCCTGCCCACTGGGGATCTGTCCTGTGGACTTGAAAGGCGCGCTGGTGATTAACACAACCCGGCAGTCTGATCTGCCGTCTGTCTCTAGATTCCCAGCACCGCCCAGCTTGTTGTTCTGAGCAGAACAGGTATCTGTCGAGGGCTGAGGATTTTATGCAAGATTCAGCCAGGTACAAAGCAGAGCGAGATTAACAAAGCAAAGAGAGTGGTTACCTTTATACCAGGGGAAACAAGACTCAGCCCGCAAGGTGACTTAGTGCATGCTCATGGCATTATCCCACACACCTGTGGGTCTCATGACAGTAGAATGGAGTCCCAGTGAGAAGGCCGACTGCCAGCAGATCGAGGGACGTGATCATTCGACATTGGTGAGGCCTCATCTGGAGTACTGTGTCCACTTTTGGGCCCCACGCTACAAGAAGGATGTAGAAAAATTGGAAAGTGTCCAGCCGAGGGCAACAAAAATGAATAAGGGACTGGGACACATGATTTATGAGGAGAGGCTGAGGGAACTGGGATTGTTTAGTCTGCAGAAGAGAAGAATGAGGGGGGATTTGATAGCTGCTTTCAACTACCTGAAAGGGGGTTCCAAAGAGGATGAAGCTAGGCTGTTCTCAGTGGTGGCAGATGACAGAACAAGGAGCAATGGTCTCAAGTTGCAGTGGGGGAGGTTTAGATTGGATATTAGGAAAAACTTTTTCATTAGAATGGTGGTGAAGCACTGGAATGTGTTACCTACGGAGGTGGTGGAATCTCCTTCCTTAGAGGTTTTTAAGGTCAGGCTTGACAAAGCCCTGGTTGGGATAATTTAGTTGGGGACTGGTCCTGCTTTGAGCAGGGGATTGGACTAGATGACCTCCTGAGGTCCCTTCCAACCCTGATATTCTATGATTCTCTGCTTCTATGCCCTCCATTTTATTTGCTCGCTTGCTCTCTGGAGGCCAGTTCAGGGAACAAGCTTAGAAAGTGCCTCCCTCTCCTACACTCCTAGGAGAAAATATCCGTAAGGAGAGGTGGGTAGGACAGTGTCCAGGTAACGGATGCAGAGAAAGAGGGAGCACTGGTGGCCCCAGAATGGGGCGGTCTGTGGACTTCATCAGGACTGACCTTTGCTTGGATCCCATGTGCAGAGGGGACAGTGAGAGCATGGTGAGGGATCCCCTGGACATGGAACTGGTTTGCTTTCTCTGCACAAAGGCAGGTCAGGATCTGGGAGCAGGCTCTGCACCCCTGCACAGAGGGGAGCCCAGTGCCACCACACTGGTCAGGAGGGGAAAAGTGCACGGCTGGTGGATCCATAGCTACACGGCCACTCAGGCATTTTACATGCACGGTGCAAGAGGCACATTAGAGCTATGGGGCCCACTCCGTGGCTCTCTCCAGCTACTCAGAGCTTTGGTGCACTGTGGGAACATTTCTAGAAAGGTGCTTGAGGTCTACACGGTTTGGGGGACCTCACTTAAGCTCCTGATTTGTGGCTTGCGGTTATTTGATTTGAAAGCAATGCCATCAGCTGATTCCCCAACCCGATCTGAGTAACACTCTGTGACAAATTATTCAAGTGTTGCAATGCATTGTTTGCTCCTTGACGGAATGAGTCAAACTGGCTGGCCGAGTGGGAGGAGCTAGTGGTCTCTGAATCAATATTTGTTGCTAAATATTGCCCAATTGATAAATCGCATACAGCAAACAAAGGAGCCTGTGTCTGAATCAGCTCCTTCCTGCACTCAGCACTAACCCCTGCTACAGGCTGTGGCCTTGTCTGAAGTTGCTTAATCTGTTGGATCTGGCATGTTGCTGGAACTGACATCTGAAGCTTTGGATTGTCTGGTACCTGGGACCCACTATTTAGCCTGATACCAATAATTCAACTGTCCTGCGTACCCTCTGCAGCTGTGAAAAAATGGCCATTTCCCCTACTTCCGAGATGTACACTGTACCTTTACCAGCTGGTAATATGCAAGTGGAGTGAGCGAGATTGTTGTGAATGAGAAACAGTGCTATCTTTCATTTCATCTTGTGTGTGGCTCTAAACATCCCTGCTAAATTTCCAGTCCCACAGCTAAAGTCAGTGATTCACAGAATCATAGAATATCAGGGTTGGAAGGAACCTCAGGAGGTCATCTAGTCCAACCCCCCCTGCTCAAAGATTCATTTCTGCTTGGTCACAGTCAGAGGTTAATGTGAAATTCCCTAACTCCTCTGGATATTTAATTAGTGAAATGCCTTTTAATGATGTATACAGGTTGGATAATTAACACAAAATTAACAGGATTATTGGGTAAACGTAACCCCAGCTAGTACAGGATTTCTATATTCTCAAAGGGTGCAATGGATATTTCTGGAGGAGAGCACTGAAAAATATTTTCAGTGCTGAGGAAAGGTATTTACGAACACAACCACTAAATCTGACTCCAGATTCCATGTAGCTGCAGCTGGACTTTGTTTTGCTGCATTTCCCAAGCACCTCTTTTCATTTGCACAGATGTCTGGGGAGCTGTTTGTGAGCATATCGGCGAATAGGAGTTGTTTTGTGAGCACCAGTGTACTTGCATATGAATATTAAGAATATTCACCACAAAATGCTCACCCACCTGGCCATGCTAAACTGTGTTTGGAGCAAGGCAGTCCGGGGAAAAGGAGATCAGGGGCTTGAGGAAATGACCGATTTTCAAATGAACAATTGAGTGCTGACTCCCAATAGGCAGAGGGGAGGTGTCCACACAGCCACAGGACCCTTGCCGGTCAGAGCTGTATTTACCCCAGTCCTTGGAGCCAGGTGTGTAAGTATCCAAGGGTGGAGGATCCTCTTGACCTGCTGCTTACAAACAGGGAAGAATTGGTAGGGGAAGCAGAAGTGGATGGTAACCTGGGCAGCAGTGACCATGGGTTGGTTGAGTTCAGGATCCTCACAAAAGGAAGAAAGGAGAGTAGCAAAATACGGACCCTGAACTTCAGAAAAGCAGACTTTGACTCCCTTAGGGAACTGATGGGCGATTCCCTGGGAGGCTAATATGAGGGGGAAAGGAGTCCAGGAAAGCTGGCTGTATTTTAAAGGAGCCTTATTGAGGGCGCAGGAACAAACCATCCTGATGTGCAGAAAGAATAGCAAATATGGCAGGTGACCCAGCTTGGCTTAACAGTGAAATCTTCGGTGAGCTTAAACTCAAAAAGGAACTTCCTAACTGTCAGAGTGATTAAGCACTGGAATAAATTGCCTAGAGAGGTAGTGGAATCTCCATCATTGGGGATTTTTAAGAGCAGGTTGGACAAATACCTGTCAGGGATGGTCTCGCTAATACTTAGTCCTGCCTTGAATGCAGTGGACTGGACTAGATGACCTCTCGAGGTCCCTTCCAGTTCTATGATTCTATGATTCACTACATTGATATTTGATTTGATATGTTAAAGTTTGGTTGATTGAAATAAAAAAGCATTGCCAGGAATCTTATTTTATTTCAGATAAAGGTCATTGCTCACAATATTTATAGGACAGAGTAAGTATAAAGAACTGCCGGGTGTTTAGGACCTGGATGTGTGTGTTAAAATCTGATTACTACACACAAACAGACACACACACACACACACACACAATGCCAGTGACACTGTTATAACAGGGACAACATCATACCATTATGACAAGTGACAACATATTGTGTTAGAAAAATCAACCCAAATTCTGTGTGTTTCATTAATTGCCCATAGGAAATTAAGGTGCACAGTTCACCACGGAGCAGCCTGGATACTGCTGGTTGCAGATATATCCCACAATTTGGCACAGACAGTGGGAAAGGTCTCAACTATTTGCCTAATCCGTGGAATTATCTGAAAATATCAGTAGCATTTAAATAATTTCAAAGTGAAATTTCCTGTGCCCTTCCGAGGGAGCAGAAGAGGGCATTAGAGCAGCAGGGGCTGTCAGGGTAAGAAATGTACCTTATCCTTGCTGGAGCAATTATCAGCATTTAGGAAGAAGGATCCAACAGAGTAAGGCTGAGCCTGTTAGAGTTTGAAAGAAAAGAACTGGCAGTTCTTAAAGCCCACCTGTTGGCGTTGAAGCGCAAGGCTCTTTACCAGCTGTGAGAGATGACAGCTATGGTCAGTCAGTTATAGGACAACAAGTAGTAACCACCATCCCCCCAAGGATTTGATCTGAAACCTAATAAGGGTGGGGAAGGCTGTCCCAATCTCTCTGTTTATACACTGAACATCAAACTGCTTTATTTCAGCAAGGGGATCTGCCTTTGCTGTTAATTTGAGTGAGGCCCCAGTGAGGCTGAGTCTCATCTCTAGCTATTTTCCACTAGCTGTACCATGTATAAGGCACCTGTCACCTTGGTACCCAAGGGCTTGTCTTCTCTGCAGAATTAATTCGAGTGTTGTCCCTAAATCAAGTCCCATCAAAACACAAAAACCCTAAATGGGAGTGCAACGATGCTTTTAACTCAAGATGGCTGGCCCAAGAGAGGGTATGCACTAAAACTCAAGTGAGCACAACTCATCAGCTGCTAGTGTGATCACTCTGAAGAGCAGATGCAGGTTAGCTCCACTCAAACGCAGTCAGTCCTCCAGTGCCTCCCTACAGCTCCCTGCTTGTGCCCAGAAAAGACAGACAAGTTCTTCTACAATTCACTGGGAAAGAATTCATGTGGTTCAACTCTCTGCACTGCTAAGAACTTGGGATCTGCTCCCAGAAGCCTTACCGCCACACACAAGTGGAATGCAGCACCCATATGGACCAGGAACTCGAGTGTTATGGTAATTTCACAAAGTGGCCACTCTCACTTGAGCTAGTCTAACTTGAGAGGAGTAACCAGAGTGTAGACAATTCGAGTTAACTCTGCAGTGAAGACAGACCCAAAGCACCATAGGGTTCAGAGAAGGGAGTGTTTTAACAGGGATTTTAACTCTCAAAAACAGCTTTACAGTTGCATTCAAAGAAAAGATGCCACTAGAAGTACCTTCTCTGCTTGCTGTTCGGTGGGCAGATAGAGAATACAATGTTCAAAGATACGTCATTGACTTATGACATACTGGCATTGACAAATCCAGAAGCCTGGGGTTCTGCCTTGAAGAAGTTAAAAACATAGACAGTACCTGTGATTAGTGACTGTTTTACACCTATAGTGACCAAAGTAATGGATACCAAACTAGTCCATGGCTCACTTGCTCCTGTGAAGGCCCCTTCCACCTTTCTGCCCCAGGCAATCATATCTCTTGAGTACTCAAAGACAGGGAGTCCTGGTCCCCAGTGAAATGAATCAGTATTTGAATAGTCATTCATTCATAGAAGAAAAAATGAGAGAACCAAAAAGGATGTTTACAAAGAGAGACATAATGGGTACATGCCTGGAGTAGCAATATAACCCTGCCATACCAGGGACAGAAAGAAGAGAAACAATTCTCCATCCCCAGCAGAATGGTCCAAATGACAGGCACCTGCTGATAAGTTAATGGGGCACATTTCCTGGAACTCACAGCCAGCTTTAGCGAAAAGGTCTGCCTTTGGGACAACCAAAGCACCAGTCAGCTAATAACTCCTAGCTGTCTTAGGCCAGCTGATCCTGCAGCATAGAGTGACCCTCAAAGATGTTGCATGGAGAAGTACCAAATAGCACAGACACTTATAAATGGAGGAGCTTTGACTTCCTCCTTGGACACTGACTCCTAGAGCTCTTACTATTTCCAGTATAATTGCTCGGCTGGTTGACTCTTCTCTTCTCTTCCCAAAGCCTGCCAGTGGTCATGTTGTGCCAGGGAGCCCTCTTTTGGAGGCAATCTCTGGATTCTTTTCCCCTGAATATGGTAGTCAACTGATGGATAGTCTCCAAGATGTCCAATTAATATCAAACATCCCTGGTCCTAGTGTAGAACCTTGTGGCATCTGTCTGTTAAGCTACAGTAGAATCTCAGAGTTATGAACACCAGAGTTAAGAATTTACCAGTCAACCACACACCTGATTTGGAACGGGAAGTATGCAGTCAGACAGCAGCAGAGACACACACACACACAAAATATAGAACAATACTGAGTTAAACATAAATTACTAAAACAATAGAGGGAAAGCAGCATTTTTCTTCTGCATAGTAAAGTTTCAAAGCTGTATTAAGTCAATGTTCAGTTGTAAACTTTCGAAAGAACAACCATAATATTTTGTTCAGAGTTACGAACATTTCAGAGTTACGAACAACTTCCATTTCCAAAGTGTCTGTAATTCTGAGGTTCTACTGTATTGCTATGACAAAAAATTGGCTAGATATTTTAACTCTTTGTTTTCCATCTTTTAGACACTTTCTGATCCATGAGAGCACTTCACCTCTGGCCCCACAACTATGTAATTTCCTTTGTGATGGATAAAGTCTTTATGATAGTTCAAATCAGTTATCTCAATTGGGCCTCCTTTATCCAGGATTTTTGTCACACTCAGAATATTGAGAAAATAGAGTCATTCTAGCATATTAGTAGAAAATGACCTTCATAGAATACCAGGGTTGGAAGGGACCTCAGAAGGTCATCTAGTCCAACCCCCTGCTCAAAGCAGGACCAATCCCCAATTTTTGTCCCAGATCCCAAATGGCTCCCTCAAGGATTGAACTCACAACGGGTCACAGGATCTAAAAAACATCCATCTTATTTTTTTATATCCACAGATGAATTGTTGGGTCATGTGTGGCATTATTTAGTTTATATAAAATGCCTCAATGCACTGAACACACACTGTAGAACATTATGAAAAGGGAGTTTAGAGTTTTTCTAGGACTCTGACATATAACAGCAGCCCTTGAGGGAACTCATTGTACAATTAAAACTGTCTACCACCCAAGACGTCCTGAAAATCGAGGCATGTGAGCAAATGCCTAGTTATTATTATAATTGGTTACGGGAATTGGCATGGACAGACACAGATTGTAGTATGGCATTCTATAGAGTCATAGAATCATAGAATAACAGAGTTGGAAGGGACCTCTGGAGGCCATCTAGTCCAACCCCCTGCCCAGAGCAGGACCAATCCCAACTAAATCATCCCAGCCAGGGCTTTGTCAAGCCTGACCTTAAAAACTTCTAAGGAAGGGGATTCCACCACCTCACTAGGTAACGCATTCCAGTGTTTCACCACCCTCCTAGTGAAAAAGCTTTTCCTAATATCCAACCTAAACCTCTCCCACTGTAACTTGAGACCATTACTCCTTGTCCTGTCATCTGCTATCACTGAGAATAGTCTAGATCCATCCTCTTTGGATCCACCTTTCAGGTAGTTAAAAGCAGCTATCAAATCCCCCCTCATTCTTCTCTTCCGTAGACTAAACAATCCCAGTTCCCTCAGCCTCTCCTCATAACTCATGTGTTCCAGTCCCCTAATCATTTTTGTTGCCCTTCGCTGGACTCTCTCCAATTTATCCACATCCTTCTTGTAGTGTGGGGCCCAAAACTGGACAGAGTACTCCAGATGAGGCCTACCAATGTCGAACAGAGGGGAACGATCACATCCCTCGATTTGCTGGCAATGCCCCTACTTATACACCCCAAAATGCCATTGGCTTTCTTGGCAACAAGGGCACACTGTCGACTCATATCCAGCTTCTCGTCCACTGTCACCCCTAGGTCTTTCTCTGCAGAACTGCTGCCTAGCCATTCGGTCCCTAGTCTGTAGCGGTGCATTGGATTCTTCCATCCTAAGTGCAGGACTCTGCAGTTGTCCTGTTGAACCTCATCAGATTTCTTTTGGCCCAATCCTCCAATTTGTCTAGGTCCCTCTGTATCTCAGTGTATCTACCACTCCTCCCAGTTTAGTGTCATCTGCAAACTTGCTGAGGGTGCAATCCACACCATCCTCCAGATCATTAATGAAGATATTGAACAAAACTGGCCCAAGGACCGACCCTTGGGGCACTCCGCTAGATACCGGCTGCCAACTAGACATGGCGCCATTGATCACTACCTGTTGAGCGCGACAATCTAGCCAACTTTCTACCCACCTTGTAATGCATCCATCCAGCCCATACTTCTTTAACTTGCTGACAAGAATACTGTGGGAGATGTGTCAAAAGCTTTGCTAAAGTTGAGGAATAACACGTCCAATGCTTTCCCTTCATCCACAGAACCATTTATCTCATCATAGAAGGCAATTAGATTAGTCAGGCATGACTTTCCCTTGGTGAATCCATGCTGACTGTTCCTGATCACTTTCCTCTCATCTAAGTGCTTCAAAATTGATTCCTTGAGGACATGCTCCATGATTTTTCAGGGGACTGAGGTGAGGCTGACCGGCCTGTAGTTCCCAGGATCATCCTTCTTCCCTTTTTTAAAGATGGGCACTACATTAGCCTTTTTCCAGTCTTCTGGGACTTCCCCCGATCGCCATGAGTTTTCAAAGATAATGGCCAATGGCTCTGCAATCACATCCGCCAATTCCTTTAGCACTCTCGGATACAACGCATCCGGCCCCATGGACTTGTGTATGTCCAGTTTTTCTAAATAGTCCCGAACCACTTCTTCCTTCACAGAGGGCTGGCCATCTCCTCCCCATGCTGTGCTGCCCAGTGCAGTAGTCTGGGAGCTGACCTTGTTCGTGAAGACAGAGGCAAAAAAAGCATTGAGTACATTAGCTTTTTCCACATCCTCTGTCACTAGGTTGCCTCCCTCATTTAGTAAGGGGCCCACACTTTCCTTGGCTTTCTTCTTGTTGCCAACATACCTATAGAAACCCTTCTTGTTACTCTTAACATCCCTCGCTAGCTGCAACTCCAGGTGTGATTTAGCCTTCCTGATTCCATTCCTACATGCCCGAGCAATATTTATATACTCATCCGTGGTCATTTGTCCAATCTTCCACTTCTTGTAAGCCTCTTTTTTGTGTTTAAGATCAGGAAGGATTTCACTGTTAAGCCAAGCTGGTCGCCTGCCATATTTACTATTCTTTCTACACATCGGGATGGCTTGTCCCTGTAACCTCAATAAGGATTCTTTAAAATACAGCCAGCTCTCCTGGACTACTTTCCCCCTCATGTTATTCTCCCAGGGGATCTTGCCCATCAGTTCGCTGAGGGAGTCAAATGATCTCTTACATTATTTGCAAACAATGCATATATTCATCAGCCAAAAATATCTTTTGCACACACCTCCATGGAGGTCTTCCTCTCTCACAGTGGCCTGATTCCAGTTACAACACGTGAAGCCATGGTGGAAAGCCAGCAGCCATTTGCTATTTGGCTGTACACTTTTCCAACAAATCGGCATGTTACTCACCATTGCCACTAATCAATCCAAATTGCAACCCCTCCTGCTTTGTGAAGAGAAAGAAGAGCAGAGGAGAGAATTTAGTTTTCCTTGGCACCATTGTATACACATTTCCAAATGAATGAGCTAGAATATCCTGGGGCAGTGACTGTGCAGGTAAACATGGCAGCTACATTCAGTCATAACTGAAACATAGCTGTGGCCATTAATTATATTGCGACAGGGAATGTTGGCCGGTCACCATGTTCCCCTGAATTCTATTGAAAGAGTGCCAGGAGAGTTTTAGGTTTCAGAGTAACAGCCGTGTTAGTCTGTATTCGCAAAAAGAAAAGGAGTACTTGTGGCACCTTAGAGACTAACCAATTTATTTGAGCATGAGCTTTCGTGAGGTACAGCTCACTTCATCGGATGCATACGATGAAGTGAGCTGTAGCTCACGAAAGCTCATGCTCAAATAAATTGGTTAGTCTCTACGGTGCCACAAGTACTCCTTTTCTTTTCAGGAGAGTTTTACCGTCCACTCAGCCAGCAGTCTCTGGGCGTTCAGCAGGAGAAACTGTGGTTTAATATCTCAGCTGAAGGAGAGAGATTGGTGTCTCACTGTTTTGTCCATGTGCTGAGGGCTGGATTCCACCACTCTTACTCCCATTGAGTTGGACCCATTGGAATGAAATTGCTTAGTAGAGTACTCATCCAACGGAAGCAAAGGTGGCAAAACTGAGCCCAGGGCAACTGAGAAACAGCATGTGCTGCACCTTGTGGACCATCTTCTGCCTCCCTCACTCATGCTGAGCAGTGCCTTACTCTGTGAATGGTCCAACCTATCTCCCATGGATCAGAGCAACTTCCCTATGAGTTAGCATTAATTAATATTCTTTTGTTGAAGTGGCTGCTTGCAGACGAGATTGATGCGAAGGGATTGAAGAGGGGGGTGCTTAGATAGTCCACCTGACCTACAGGAAAGGGGTGATTCGGTGAAATCCTGACCCCACTGAAGTCAATGGCAAAACTCCTGCTGCACTAAATGGGGCAGGATTGCACCCAGTGCTTTTCACAGGAGCTCGGTGTGATATGCAGTGGGACCCTGTGGAATAGGAAACACGTTCAGTTGGCAGGACTTCCTGTGCAGTGGCATTGGTACCATAAAGTACGCTGCACTACCTAGCACAGGCTCACAGACTTTAAGGCCATAAGGGACCATCATGATCACCTAGTCTGACCTCCTGCACATCCCAGGCCACAAAACCTCCCACCCACTCCTGTGATAGACCCCTAACCTCTGGCTGGAGTCCTCAAATCTTGATTTAAAGACTTCAAGTTACAGAGAATCCACCATTTACACTAACTTAAACCTGCAAGTGAACCATGCCCCAGGCTGCAGAGGAAGGCGAAAAAACCCTAGGGTCTCTGCGAATCTGACCTGGGGAGAAATTCTCCTTCCCAACCCCAAATATGGTGATCACCTAGACCCTGAGCATGTGGGTGAGACCCACCAGCCAGACACCAGGGAAAGAATTCTCTGTAGTAAGTCAGAGTTATTTGCTGCTAGCAGTCACAGATCAGCGACATGCCATGGTAGGCATTCCCATCTTACCATCCCCTTCATAAACTTTTCAGGCTCAGTCTTGAAGCCAGTTTGGGTTTTTACCCCCATTGCTCCCCTCGGACTTCCAAAACTTCACTCCTCTGATGATTAGAAACCTTCACCTAATTTTGAGCCTAAACTTGTTGCTGGCCAGTTTATAGCCATTTGTTCTTGTGTCCACATTGGCTCTTAACTTAAATAATTCATCTCCCTCCCTGGTATTTATCTCTCTGATGTGAGTATAGAGTGCAATCATATCTCCCCTCAGCCTTTGTTTCGTTAGGCTAAACAAGCCAAACTCTGAGGTAGGTTTTCCATTCCTCAGACTATCCTAGTAGCCTTTCTCTGCACTTGTTCCAGTTTGAATTCATCTTTCTTAAACATGGGCGAGCAGAACTGCACACAGTATTCCATATGAGGTCTCACCAGTACCTTGTACAATGGTACTAACACTTCCCTGTCTGCTGGAAATACCTCACCGGATGCATCCTAAGACTGCATTAGCCTTTTTTGCAGCTGCATCACATTGGTGGTTCATAGTCATCCTTTGGTCAACCAATACACCGAGGTCTTTCACCTCTTTTGTTACTTCCAACTGCTAAGTCCCCAGTTTATAGCAAAAATTCTTCTGGTTAGTCCCTGAATGCATGACCTTGCACTTTGCGCTATTTGATTTCATCCCATTTCTGTTACTCCAGTTTACAAGGTCCTGGTGAGTGTGTGTTACAGGTCCCCCTCTATGCCCAGCCTGCAGAGGATGAGACTGTTACAGTTTTAGCTACAGAAGCTGGCCCTTTAGCTGTACCAGCTCACGCATTTCACTGGTGTGTCAGCCCAGATGGCAACTCTCACAGGGGCTCTGCCATGAAAATGTTTGGTCACTGGTAAATCTAATATCTAAAAAACCAAAACACAGCCTTACATGTGACCATTATTTTAAAGAGTTAGTAGTTAGTAGGTTAGTCCTATGTAACTGGTGCATCACTCACTACATATGTGGGCCCGGAACTTTTCATTAGGCAGGGCAGAGAACGTGGGATTCTTTCATTTGCCATTTAATATGTTGATTCGTGGTACCGGTTTATTTGTAGAAGGCTGTGGAGCCCCCTCTGCACAGAACAAACACAGCGCTGGCAGCAGCAGGACAAGAGTCCCATAACAATCAGGAATTCACTTTCCAGGGCTGTCAATCAGACTTCACCAACACAGAGATGACAAACCCTAATGCCTGCAGGATGCAAGGAAGGAAAGAAAACAAATCCCCACGTTTGGCTCACTCTTGCCCTCTTGTGCGCACCAGTTTGGCACAGCTCTGCAGCTGCTGCTGGCACTGCCTGTAAAATTTCCTCCTGCCTTCCAGTAACTGCTGTTTTGCAATGGAGGAAATAAGTCTCAGCCATCAGATAACATTCATGGCCCAAGGGGTGCTAGCAAAGGACAGAAGATCCCTGCCTGAGGCTTTCATTTTTCCATATCTTTTTAATCTTCTTGACGATTCCCTCTGTAAGGATGACTAAGCAGAAATAATAGATGAAAAGGGTGTGCATTATGCAGGCCAAGCAGCCATCTAGGGTTCAGCACAACACACCAAGATTCCATTAGAACATTGATTCGAAGGCGTTGTGGAAAACACACTTTAATTCAGCTTCTGGGAGAAATTCTATGGCCTGTGTGGGCACGGGGCCAGGATGGATGGTCCTGGTGGTCCCTTCTGGCCTTGGAATCAGTGAATCTATGAATTCCTCTGTTCAGCCCCTTCTTTCCTGGGCCATGGGGAAAACAGGAAGCTCTTCATTGCCCTCAGCATGCTCTTAACACTTGCAGCTCTGCATTCAAACAATGACTATAATCAAATCTCATGCTTCAGGGCTTCAGCCAGCTGCCTCCACGGGTCAGGAAGGAATTCTTTTCCCCTGATGTAAAATTGGCCAGATGTAGTCTAAGGTCTTTTTTGTCTTCCTCTGATGCATCAGAGATTGGCTGCAACTGGAGACAGGATACCAGACAGAGTGGACCAATGCTCTGAGGTGGTCCAGAGAATTCTCTTAGCTGTTGGGTTGGTGTCTCTTGTTCACATGTTGAGGGTCAAATTCATTGCCAGATTTGGGGTTAAGGAGGAATTTTTCCCCATGTCTGATTGGCAGGGACTGGGGGAGTATGGGGGAGCTCACCTTTCTCTGCAGCGTGGATCACCAGGGAGGATAATCTGGGCATGTCCCCCTAACAATTCCCTGCTCTTGCAGAGGCCTCGGGCATGGGTAGTACTTTAGTCCTGCCTGTCCTCTGCAAGTGACACAGAACAGCTTAGTTCCCTGAGGGCTGAAATGCTTTAGTCTCTGTAGAGTCGTTGGGCTCCACACAGGGCTAAAGTTTAATGGCCTGTGATATGCAGGAGGTCAGTCTAGCTGATTTAATGGTCACTTTAAAAAAGTCTGTGAGGGCTGACCTGGCTCCCACTGGAGGCAGTGGGAATTGGCTGGGGCCCTTCTTCCCAGCTGCTCTCTCCTTAGCTGGGCCAAGCCCCAAGTTCAGTTGGTGGGAGCTGTTGCTCGAACAAAGAGCGCTGAGCCGGGCCAGCACCATGTTCCCCTCCCTGAGGCAGCCCTGCTCAGCACAGCTGCAGTGGCACCGGCTATCCCCCTACAGCAATGGATCCGTTCATGGAGGAAGACTGACCTTGAAGCTGACTGGGGCCCAAGACGCACAGCCCCAGGAGGGAGCTCTAAGCATGCACTGGCTTTGCATGGGGAGCAAGGGAAAGAAAGGAGATTCTAGGGGAAGGGCAGCATTTGCTGAAGGTTTTGAATTCCAGCGAAGGGTGAGGCTCTGGGAGTGGTATATCCTGTCCCCTACAGTGGTCTGACCCACTGACCACCTCTGAGAGCATTCCCATGGCCCTCCCTTCTCTCTCTTTTATTTTTAATCTTCCCACCTCTGCTCAGATGACTAGACACTGCCCACTGGCACTGCTGTTGGGCCCTTCCTGGCTGGGGGTCTGTCGACACAGCAAGCTGGAGGTGTGACTGCAGCCTGGGTAGTCACACCCAAGCTGGCTGTGATCTGGCTAGTCCAAGCAACAAGAGCACTAAACCCATGGCAGCATCAATGTGACAATGAAAAATAGTGCTTAGATTCAATTCAAAACAACAAAAATCAGTTCAATTCCATTTGAATTAAAAAACATAGTAGAAACTATTTGATTTGAATCAAAATGCATTTTTGTTTGTCCCTCCCTTTCTCTTTAAGTGGCGGGGCAGAAGGGGGACAAACCAAAACAAAATTCATTTTGATTTGAATCAAAATAGCCATTTTTGCTTTGAAGAAAAATTCAGCAAAAATTTTAAAATGAAACAAAAATTGTTTCTTTTCCTTTGGTTTTCTTTTGCAGAAAACGGCTGCCATTTTCAACCACATAGTTCTGTAGCACATCTTGCAACAAGGGAAGCCATGTGCTTTGCTTCTCAGCATGAGAGAGGGATTTAAAGAAAGCTCCGGTATCATCTGACATGGCCTGAACTAGCTTCTGAAAACAAGTTGTGTCATACAAATAAGGAAGGAACAAAAGAGTTTCTTGCCTCAGATACCTTAGAAAAAATGATGCAAGGAGAGTGAGCTTGTTTTCGTCCTGTGTGTGGTGTGATTGGGGCATGTCACAGAGGGAAAATTGTATTCTTGGTGGAGAGAAAATGGCTCTATGCCACTCATCTTCTAACTGCACCGGCCTCATTTGTGTTCTAGTGGATACTGAGGAGCCTTGTTTGTTTGTATTGCATTTGTATTGCAAGTAAGCAGGCATTGTTCTAATGGCTCATTAGGGATCCAGTCTCCTCCATCTTTCATTTGATTATTTCTTTTGCAACAGAAGTCCATATGGTACCAGGGACTGTGCCTTTAAGGGCTGAGCTTCCTAGACATAGGATCTGGCTAACACTGCAGTCATGGGGTGTGATTGCTGCTCATGTAGACGTACCTAAGCTAGCTTTAATCTAGCTAGCTCAGGTACCTGAGCAGTGAATAAAAGCCTCTGAAAAGCTGGGTGATCCCTGAACACACAGTCTGCAGGATTTCCCATCCCCGACCGAGGTTCTGCTCACTAAATTTGCACAGTACTGTCCCTTGATCTGAGGGCTTTAAAATTCAGTTGATCACCCCTATCAACTGTACCTCATTACCAGGAGCACCCATCATTTTAAACCAAACTTACTAGCACCTGAGACGAGCCTTGCTGTTAGCTCATTTTCCAGTGCTGTAAATTACAGATATCCGGAAATGCCAAGTGGTGAGTAGCAATGCTGAGTGTTGTCTAGTAATTAGAACAGGTACCAGGAGACTGCCACTGACTCACTCGTGGGCCATGGGTAAAACACCTGAATCTGGTCACAGCTCAGTTTACTCATCTGTATAGTATATTACATGGAGCAATAAATACCTCCCTTGTAATTGGTACAACATGTCTCTATTGTGGTGCCTTATGAGAGCTCACTCTTAAAAGAACTCCACCATGTTGCCCTGCAGCACAGCGTGGGCCCCATTACCACAGCCAATAAACTTGCTATATATAGATAGGTATGCAAGAGATGATGGGAAGGATGTATTTTAGATCCAGTACATCTTAATACAAACAGAACGTCTCTCCTTTAGTACATTCCGTTTGAATGGGAAATCTACAGCAACAGAACAGTTTTGCCCTCCAGCCAGCAGTGTACGATTTGTGTGATGATAAAGCGCTCTCGTGGTCAGTAGGGAGAAACTGCAAGAATCATAGTGCAAACATCTCTCTTTGGCCAAAGCACATCTCCGGTCCTGGCTCCATCATCCGGGACGGGAGAGATGTGTTGGATACAGAGATAAGCACCTTTAGGCATATGCAAGAATCTTAGCAATCATCAGTTACATATTTCAATCCAGAACAGAGCTCATTAAACTCATTTTTCAGAGATACACATAAAATATGAATGATTATTGGTATTTCAGTAGCACCTAGAGGACCCAACAGAGACTGAAGAATTCACAATCAAATCACACAAAATATTGCAGTCCCTATTTTACACACTGAGAACTGAAACAGGCAGAGATTCAGATCACACAGAATGTACTTGGCAGAGTCTGAATGCATGAATTCTAGTCCAATGCAAGAGCTTACTCGAAGGAAGGAGCAGAGTGAGTCTGAATTGTGTTGACCCTGGGAGGGGTTTCTGAAGCTCTGAGATACAGAGTGATGGGTTCCTGAGACTGGGGGAGGACCCTGGAAATTGTACCTATCAAAGCTGTCAGAATCTATCAGTCATGTTCATGCATTGGCGACTCAGCGTAGGATGCTGAAATCAGAAGGTGGGACAGCGAACCAGGTCCCTCACTTACTTGTGCTGTTAACCTCCCCTCCCATTGGCCATCTTGCTCCAGACTCTCTGGTGCTGTGACAATTCCTAAGCAGCAGCCCATTGCCATGTTGTAGATTGGCACTATTATTATTATTATTTGTGTTCGTGTAGGGCCCAGGAGCCCTAGCTAGAGACCAGGACTCTGTTGTTTCACAGATTCATAGGCCAGAAGGGGCCATTGTGATCATCTAGTCTGACATCCTGTATAACACAGGCCAGATAACTGCCCCAAAATAATTCATAAAGCAGAGCTTTCAGAAAAACATCCAACCTAAATTAAAAGTTGTCAGTGATGGAGAATCCCCCACGACCCTTGGTAAGTTGTTCCAGTGGTTAACCACTCTCACTGTTAAAATCGTACACCTTATTCCCAGTCTGAATGTGTCTAGCTTCAACTTCCAGCCCTTGGGTCGTGTTAGCCCTTTCTCTGCTAGATAGAAGATTCCATTATTAAATATTTGTTCTCCATGTAGCTACTTACAGATCATGTCATCCCTTAAGCTTCTCTTTGTTAAGTTAAATAGTTTGAGCTCTTAGAGTCTATCACTATAAAAGTCTATCACTTATTGTGTTAGGTGCTGTACAAACAGAGCACAAAAAGATGGTAGCTAGCAGCCATCCTTTTGAAGGCCCAGCATTATTGATTCCATCTCCTAAACGAAGGTACAACACAGCTCCATTCCACTCAGTTAAGATATGATTCAGACCACAACCCATGGCTGTGGCAAAATCCAGAAGAGACTTCACTTCTCTGGGGCAGCTTTATGTTAAACCAGTCCTGGAATCAGTCAGTCAACAGGAGGATTGATCTGATTTCTTCAGTGCAAGTTACACAAGTAAATTAGCTTCTTAATGAAGGGCCTGCTGAGTTATAAACTATGTCCTCAGGAGAGGAGTTCCGGTTAGCAGCTTTGGACTATTTCTCATTTCAGTATGTATTTATTCTAGTCTAATCAGAGAGGTGGGTATTGTGACTGTGGGGAATCTAAAGAACTGGGCTCCATTTTATATAAAGCACTCCATGAAATCTGGGGAGAGGGAGCCTGTGTCCCCTTTGAGCTGCTTCTGCTGTGGAGAGGAATTTCCATGTTATTTTAAGTTGAGTTTGGGATGAATTTCTGTGCTCATGACACAGAGGGACTGGCAGTGTTGCCTAAAACCAGGAGAGCTGGCATAGGGGCTGTGAGCCTGTATCACACAGCTCTTACGGTACAACACATTCCTGACCTGCACCAGCTTCTGCTGCTACATCTATGGTTCACTTACAGCCTTCCTATGACGGATAAACACATCTGCCCATCTCTTCCCAACCTTGGCATCTCCAGCTGCATTTCAAACATCTCCTGGATGTCCAGCTTCCATCTCAAGATCAGTCTCCATAGACTAACTCCCCATATTTCCTCCTGAACTCACCGATGTTTCCAGGGACAGAGCCACTATTTTTCTCACCCTCAGTGTCACCTTTGATTCTTCTCACTCTCTCCCCCCCACCCCTTCCATCCAGTCTCTCATTAAGGCACCAGTCCTGCTGTGGGCTCCAGGAGAGATGGACCCTTAAGCCTGCATGGGAGGCTCACCTATGAGGAGCCCACTGCAGGACTGGGACCTCCATCCTTAACCTTTCTCCCCTATAGCATCTCCCAAACTTGCCCTTTTCTTCCAGTCCCCACGGCTAGAGCCCTTGACCACCCCTCAGTCCTCTTTTGTCTTGGCTTTAGTAGTGTTCTCCTCTGAGAGCTGCACCTCCGTGATTTAAGTATTTATTATACTATTCATTACTATTATTTATTATTTTCTGGCCTACCTGCTTCTCACTTCCATGAAGTTAAAGACCGAGTTCTTAGTCCTCCATTTCCTGGAGAGGAGCAGGCTGCTCTACGGGTTGGGGGAAGAAGGAGAACCGTCATAAACTGAGGGACTTCTGGGTCAGAGGTCCTTCTCTAGATTTTTGCTGAAGCACATTGTGTGCATCTGTTCTCCCTCTGCTCCCACTACTCCTCCTTCCCTGACAGCCTGTCCAAATGCGGCCTCTGATCTCATCTTCTCCCAGTGCTCTGAGCATGGCCCTGTGCCCCACACCAGAAATTCCGTCATTGGCTGCCCATCTCTCACCACGTGAAATGAAAGCTCCACATGGCCCTATGTTATCTTTCCCCACCCACCTCTCTGCCTTCGTTTCCTCCTGCCGTGCTCCCCTTCTCACTACCTCTGATCTTCCCAACCCTCTCACCTTACTGCTTCTTTCATCCCTTCCATTCTCAGCTACACTCATGCTGTCCCCCATGCCAGAAAGCCAATTGCATAAGGAGAACGCTTGGGTGGTGCAGGTCCAACATAGCTACACCTACACCATAGAATCATAGAATCATAGAATATCAGGGTTGGAAGGGACCCCAGAAGGTCATCTAGTCCAACCCCCTGCTCAAAGCAGGACCAATTCCCAGTTAAATCATCCCAGCCAGGGCTTTGTCAAGCCTGACCTTAAAAACCTCTAAGGAAGGAGATTCTACCACCTCCCTAGGTAACACATTCCAGTGTTTCACCACCCTCTTAGTGAAAAAGTTTTTCCTAATATCCAATCTAAACCTCCCCCACTGCAACTTGAGACCATTACTCCTCGTTCTGTCATCTGCTACAATTGAGAACAGTCTAGAGCCATCCTCTTTGGAACCCCCTTTCAGGTAGTTGAAAGCAGCTATCAAATCCCCCCTCATTCTTCTCTTCTGCAGGCTAAACAATCCCAGCTCCCTCAGCCTCTCCTCATAACTCATGTGTTCCAGTCCCCTAATCATTTTTGTTGCCCTTCGCTGGACTCTCTCCAATTTATCCACATCCTTCTTGAAGTGTGGGGCCCAAAACTGGACACAGTACTCCAGATGAGGCCTCACCAATGTCGAATAGAGAGGAACGATCACGTCCCTCGATCTGCTCGCTATGCCCCTACTTATACATCCCAAAATGCCATTGGCCTTCTTGGCAACAAGGGCACACTGCTGACTCATATCCAGCTTCTCGTCCACTGTCACCCTAGGTCCTTTTCCGCAGAACTGCTGCCTAGCCATTCGGTCCCTAGTCTGTAGCTGTGCATTGGGTTCTTCCGTCCTAAGTGCAGGACCCTGCACTTATCCTTATTGAACCTCATCAGATTTCTTTTGGCCCATCATACCACCCTGCCCCCCCTGAATGCCTGGCCACAGCACCATACCATCATACCACCCTGCCCCACCTGAATGCCTGGCCACAGCACCCCTGCAATCCTCAGCTTCAGGATTAGGCCATGAGCAACCACATGCAATTTAGAGCCTCCCCAGAGGCTCTAGATAAGACCCAGAGACTGATCCAGCAGTGAGATGGGCTAAGATTGAAGGGTGTGTAAAAGTGGCTTAAAGTCACCTGTGCATTGACACCCTCCACAGCTGTGAAGAGAAGAGCTCAGGCAGGGCCCAGGAGCTGCCCCGGTGAGTTCTCATCTATGAATAAAAATATATGTATCAATAGTCCATCCTTGTGCAACAGGCTGTTGTTGGCGCAGTGCAACTTCCTAGTTCTGTGTTTACCAAGGCATTCCAAGTCACCTGGCTGCAATGAAGACTGAACGCTCTGGCAGGCAGCGCAAAGGCTGGGTGCCTTGACACAGTCTTGTGAAATAAAGTCTTCTGCCTTCACCAGGCTGGGCTGTACAGAGAAGGGAATGCAGACAGGGTCATGGGGCCCTTGTGATGCAGCAAAGCTAGATGAGAGGGCAGCATGATGGCAGATGACGTTCAGCACTGAGAAATGCAAGTTCTGCACCTAAGAAGGAATAATTAGAACTACTTGGGCACCTTCCTGGATTCCATGATCACTTCATCTGCTCCGGGGAAAGACTTGGGCAGCTGCCTCATCTCGCAGCTATGGTGAAGAAGCTTATGCCAAAGGGAATGTGTGATGTATGTCTGGAGCCAGGTAGTCAGCAGATGTAAACAGCTCCACTGATGTCAATGGAGGCTATGTTGCTTTACACCAGCTGAGGTTCTGGCCCTGAATGCCTGAGCTCCCTCCTATGAATGGCCAATTCTGCTAGCTGGCTATGGGTGCAGGGCCACAGCTTGCCTTTCTCCTTATCCCTGCCTGCTGCCTTTGTGATGGGTTAGCCATGCTAGCCATGTGCTCACGGGAGAGCCAGCACTGCGACTGAGTTCAGCCTGTGCAAGGGGATGGGGTGGGGGAGGGGGAAGGCATAATTTATCCTTGTACCACCTCACCCCATTTGCTGTATGTGTACAGTAAATGTCACAGACAACGCCGCGTTGCTCATGCATGCATCCCTCTGAAGTTCCTCACAGGCTTCTCTAGTTTTTGACCAACCTAAACATTGTTTTCTACAAGTTTAGCACCTCACTGATTACCATTTCTCCTCCCCAAAATTGATTAGTTAAATCCTGGTCCTGGTATGGAACTTCGGGGCACACTGCTGTTAAACCTTTGCCGTGCTGAACACAGACGACTTACTCCTCCCCCTTGTTTCTCTCTCTTGCCCAGGTCCTGATCCATGGCAGCAATTTGTGTAACACCTGAGCTATTCAGTTTCCTTTAACAGCATCTTAAGAGGAACTTTATCCAAAGCTCTCTGAAAGTACAAATGTGTTATATGCTTTAGGAGTTTGGTAATTCCAGTGCTAATTACTGCTTCAGCAGCTGGTCTAAGCACCTCTGACGGCCAGGTACAATATTTGCTACCCTCTGATCCTCTTCATGTTCTTTCTTACCCTTCATAACTTCCAGCTTTCACTTCCCATGCCCTATCCTATGTGCTTTTTCTATTGACTTTACTCTCTGTTGACTGGATTTCCATTTCTGGAGTATACATATTTGGCTTCTTGAGCTTTGCCATTTAACCATACTCTCACCACCACCTTCTTCCTGCTTCATTTCCTCTGTGGCTATGGATAGGGGCATGAGGTTGGGCCCTCACAGAGTTCTGCCTTCACATCAGTTCTCCAGAAAGGCAGAGGCAAGTGAGGAAGAAATGTCAGGGGCCAGCGTTCTGACATCAGACAGGGAAAGTTGAGAGAATCACGCACATTGTGGATAACAGTCTATCCAGAGTTGCAGAATAGGATCAGCTAAGGCAGGAAATAGACACTAGCTCAGAAGGAAGCAACTCTCAGAAACTTATAGCATGACCTCTGCCTTGCAGTACCTTAGAGGTGCGTGGGACATAGAGCTCACAGAGGCCTGTACCTCAACATCAACACTGGTTTGAGCCCCCATGTTACCCTCAGAAAGGCCTGAGTCCTGACAGTCCTACAGTGCAGAGAAGTCCTGTGTCCTTACACCCCTGTCAGACGGTTGAGGGTTATGTGCTGACATCAGCCCTGTACCCAGGTAGGGCTGGAGTGAGCCAGGGACATCTGAACCTTGTGCCCTGACCTCAACAGAAGGGGTGGTGAGCTAAGAACATCAGAGACCTGACTCCTCACACTACCCTGTGAGGAGAACATATGCTGGTAAGGCATAGTTCGCCCAGAGCCCTGTGTCCTGCCAACAGCCCAGGGGCTGGACAGACATAGAAGAGGCAAGAAGAGATTTGTATCCCAGTGGAAGAGGCAAAACCAGGAAATGGTAAGGAGTGGGACTGGTTGATTTAACACATAGACCCCTGCACAGAAAGGATTCTGAGGCAGATGTAGCAGGAGGATGAATTACACTGCAAATTCCCGAGAGCAAAGGTCAACTAAAATGCAACTGAATCAATCCCCCGCTCTGCAAACAGCTGGCTGCTTGCTAAGCAAACACAGCTGCCATGGCCCTGGGCTTCCCACAGCCCTGGGCATACTTTGGTAACCCTAAAAGGAGGTGGGCTGCTGAAGCAGCTGTGCAGAGCTGCTATTTGGGCAAGTTTAGGTGAGTTGTGGGGTTTGGGGTTGCTGTCACCTGCATCTATAGAACCATAGAAATATCTAATCCAGAGCTTTGGGCTCTGAGTCTAGGGTCACAATGCTGGAGGCCAAACAGGGACTGTACACACTGCAGCTGGGAGCTGCCTGCCAGCTGGGGTAGACAGACATGCTAACTTCTCCTGAGCTAGCAAGCTAAAAGTAGCAGTGTGGCTATTGCAGCCTGGGTGGCGGCTTGGGCCAGCCACTCGAGCTCGAACCCACGGGGTTGGGTGGGCTTGGCCATGCCTCAGCATTCACACTGCTATTTTTAGGATGCTAAGCTAGTGTGAGTCTGCCTACCTGGGCAGAGAGGTTCACTGATTTCCTCCAAGCACTCTCATTGGTTGTGATCATTGTTTTTCCAGGGGGAGCATCCAATTAACAGCTGCTATTTTGGGCCAGATTTCTGAGTGTTGCTTGGGCAGATTTTTGTCAACACATCCTGGAAAAAATTGGAGTCAATGGGCCAGATCTCCAGCTGCTATAAGTCACCATGGCGCCATTGGAGTCAGGGTTTGACGTGCAGGGTTTTGGCTAGCTCACTCTCCTTCCTCAGTGAGGCACCTGAGAGCCTACTTCACCCTCTGCCAGTCCCATCCCTCTGGTCCAGCCTCATGCTCTCCCTGCTTAGCACTGGCCCTGGGGCCTTTATGTTCCCAGCCTGCCAGAAGCCCTGGTGTGCACCTCAGAGATAGCTGGTGTGCACGTACTTTGGACCTCAGTCCTGTTTCCTTCTGAACTGCTGACCTGCTGCACTCAGTAGGCTGAAATCCCAGCCTTGACCCAGGATTTAGTGCCATTTGCACAGTCCTTGATCAAACACCATGGCCGGAGCTTGTTCTGTCGCGTGCGCGGCACTCTGCAAAGGAAGCAAAAGATCTCATTTGCAAAATGCTCTGTTGCTTTGTGTGCCTGCAGACCCTGGGATGTCACCCAGGAACTCACCCATGCAGCATTGTTCATTGTTTCATGACAGAGGGCTACAGTCATTCATTTTGCAACCAATTCTCTCTGTCTCTCCCGGTGCCCTCCAGAACAAGACCAGTTGTTAGCTTTTCTCCCCTAGTGAATCATCAACGCAGGGAAGTGATAAGTGAGGGGTCAACATGAAACTCAAGAAAATTAATGCAATCAGATGGAGTAGGTAGGTCTGACAAATAATCATTACTGGGACTAGTATCCTCGCCCAGATCCACAAAGGTATTTGGGCTCCTGTCATCCATTGAAATCAGAACCTGCTTCAGAAAAGAAAACCCCCCAGTGACTGCACACCCTAGCTATCACCTATCCCCCCAACTGTCACCCCTACAGGGTAACATCAAACCCATACTTCATGGGGATCACATCCTGAAAGGAATCTTTCCTGAACTCCCACTTCTGGCATTCAAACAACCCCCCAACCTCGCTGAACTCATCATCAGAAGCAAGTTCCCACAGACCAGGACACACCAATTCAAAGTGGCACCAGACCCTTCCAGAAAAACCTGCAGACATATCTCCACTGCTACAATGATTGGTACCCTCACAACACACCTTTCAAGATCCATGGGGCCTACACATGCCTATCACAACATGTCCCAACAACAACTATGTAGGTGAAAGCAGACAATCACTATGCTCTCGAATGCACTCACACAGAACAAAAGACAAAAACACCCTATCACCTGTGGGTGAAAACTTCTCACAATGCAATCATTCCGTATCTAACTTATCAGTCCTTGTCCTCAAAGGAAACCTGCACAACACCTTCAGAAGATGAGCCTGGGAGCTTAAATTCATAATTCTGCTAAAGACTAAAACCCATGGATTAAACAGAGGCACTGGTCTTACAGCCCATTACAACATTTGTAACACATCCTGCTGCCTCCTACAGCATAGAATCATAGAAGATTAGAGTTGGAAGAGACCTCAGGAGGTCATCTAGTCCAATCCCCTGCTCAAAGCAGGACCAACCTCAACTAAATCATCCCAGCCAGGGCTTTGTCAAGCCGGGCCTTAAAAACCTCTAAGGATGGAGATTCCATCACATCTCCAGGTAACCCATTCCAGTTCTTCACCACCCTCCTAGTGAAATAGTTATTCCTAATGTGTTAACCCCTTATGTCCCAACTTATATTTAGCTCAGACACCTTTCCCAGACCTGAAGAAGAGCTCCTTGATTCTTGAAAGCTTGTCCCTTACAGCAACAGAAGGTGGTCCAATAAAAGATATTACCTCACCCACCTTGTCTTTATTGAAATCCATGGAAATTAGGAGCCTAAAGACCTTTGTGGATCTGGGTCTTGAGGCCTGTGGGCGACTATGAGTAACTCAGCTGGTGCTTTGGCCCCTAATCACCTCTAACCAGCACTGCAAAACTTCACTGAATGTTGGTGAAATGTGACCCTGATTCATCCACAAAATAGATAGTAGCTGAACCCAAAGTATCAGGGCAGAGAGCTCAGCAGGTGTCGCTCAGCCTACTCCCAATGATTTAGAAAGAGGGCATTCACTGGCACTCCAGTAGGAGGCGCTACCTCTAGGGATTGGGCAGGTGACTCTAAAGCTGTGTGCTGGGCCCTTTGTGACATTTCTGGACTCTGGGAGTGTTTGCACCACTTTGTGCTTGGTTTAACATGGCAGATTTCTCTTGTATTTCAGCTGAGCAGACCAGTGACCGTTTGGGACTAGCCTCCACTAAGATCATTGTGGGAATAATGGATTTTTTCATTTCAGGTTGACCTAAAACTGGATTGTTTTGAACTTTTTGGTGAACCAAAAACATTTTTTAAAAAAGGTTTCCTTTCAGGTCTCATAGACTCTAAGGCCAAAAGGGACCATCATGATCATCTAGTCTGACCTTCTGCACATCGCAGGCCATGGAACCTCACCCACCCACTCCTGTAATAGACCCCCTAACCTCTGGCTGAGTTTCTGAAGTCCTCAAATCTTCATTTAAAGACTTCACGTTACAGAGAATCCACCATTTACACCTGCAAGTGACCTGTGCCCCAAGCTGGAGAGGAAAATGAAAAGCCTACAGGGTCTCTGCCAATCCAACCCCAAAGATGGCAGTCAATTGAACCCTGAGCATTTCAGGAAGACCCATCAGCCAGACACCTGGGAACGAATTCTCTGTAATAACTCAGAGTCCTCCCCATCTAGTGTCCCATCTCCCACCATTGGCGATATTTGTTAAAAGCAGTCGTGGATGGGCCATATGCCATTTCCCCTCCATAAACTTATCAAATTCAGTCTTGAGCCAAGTTAGGGTTTTGTCCCCTCTGCTCTCCTTGGAAAGCTGTTCCAGAACTTCACTCCTCTGATGCTTAGAAAGCTTCATCTCATTTCAAGTCTAAACTTGTGGGTGACCAGTTTATATCCATTTGTTCTTGTGTCAACATTGGCACTTAATTGCTCTCCCTCCCTGGTATTTATTCTTCTGATGGATTTATAGAGAATCGTAATAATAATAAATAAATAATAATAAATAATAAAATCGTATCTCCCCTCAGCCTTCTTTTGGCTAGGCTAAACAAGCCATGCTTTTTGAGTCTCCTCTCGTAAGGTAGGTTTTCCATTCCTCGGATCATCCTAGTAGCCCTTCTCTGCACCTGTTCCATTTTGAATTAATCTTTCTTACACATGGGTGACCAGAATTGCACACAGTATTCTAGATGAGGTCTCACCAGTGCCTTATATAATGGTACTAACACTTCCCTGCCTCTACTGGAAATATCTTTCCAGATACATTCTACGTCTGCATTAGCCTTTTTCACTTCTGCATCAAATTGGCTGCTCATAGTCATCCTTTGATCAACCAATAAACCCAGGTCTTTCTCCTCGTCTGTTCCTCCCAACTGATAAGCTTACAACAGAAATTCTTGTTGTCAGTCGCTAAATGCATGACCTTGCACTTTGCACTGTTAAATTTCATTCCATTTCTATTACTCCAATTTACAAGGTCATTCGTATCTTCTTGTGTGATATTCCGGTCCTCCTCTGTATTTGGCAATAACTCCTAACTTTGTGTCATCCACCAAATTTATTACCACACTCACTTTTTGTGCCAAGATCCATAATAAAAATATTAAATAAGATTGGTCCCCAGATCAATCCTTGAGGAACTCCACTAATAACCTCCCTCCAGCCTGACAGTTCACCTTTCAGTATGCCTCATTGTAGTCTTCCCTTTAACCAGTTCCTTATCCATGTTTCAATTCTCCTATTAATCCCCATCTTCTTCAATTTAACTAATAGTTTCCCAGGTGGAACTGTATCAAATGCCTTACTGAAATCCAGGCAGATTAATGCTACTGCATTTCCTTTGTTTAAAAATCAGTTATCTTCTCAAAGAAGAAGAATATCAGGTTGGTTTGGTGCGATCTACTTTTTGCAAAACCTTGTATTTTATCCCAGTTATTATTTACCTCTTACCTACTTTCTCTTTCAAAATTTGTTCAAAGACCTTACATACAACTGAGGTCCAACTAACAGGCCTGCAGTTTCCCAGATCACTTTCCCCCCATTTCTTAAAAATAGGAACTATATTATCAATTCTCCAGTCATAGGGTATGACCCTTGAGTTTACAGATTCATTAAAAATCCTTTTGGGCTTGCAATTTCATGTGCCAGTCCCTTGAATATTCTTGGATGGAGATTATCTGGACCCCCCGCTTTAGTCCCATTGAATATTTGGGTTTGACTTCCACTTCGGATGTGGTCATTTCTACCTCCATAATCCTCATTTCCATTAGCCACCCTGCCACTACCTCTTAGCTCCTTATTATAAACCAAGGGAAAGTATTTATTTAGGTGTTGGGCCATGCCTAGATTATCTTTAATCTCCACCCCATCCTCAGTGCTTAATGGTCCCACTTCTTTCCTTGTTTTCTCTTTATTTGTATGACTAAAGACCCTTGGTTTTTAATTCCCTTTGCAAGGTACAACTCTGGGGTCATCCAATGAATGTTTGCATGGACAACTTTTGACAATTGGTGTGAGGCTTTTATCCTTTTTGGCTTTTGGAGAATTATATTTTGGATTTGTTTGTTCTTGTTCTGTAACTCGCATGTCCCAGCCCTGCAGAACAGGAGACTTTGGTCTCTGGCTCCCTCCATCCATGTTAATAAGAAGTGAAGTCATGGCTCCCTAGGGTGGTCACCACTGAGTGATGCTTCAGTCAGGAAAAATCTGGGCTTTAAACTGAGCTCTTCTTTTTTATGGTTCTCCTGGAAAATCCTTTGGGGCAGAAGACTGATGAAGGGGGTCTGAATGTGGGAGGAGCAAGGCCTGGACAAACCAGTGTGTACATAGGAAAAGGGAGTGTCTTCTGTCTGCATTAGAACCGGAGGGAGCTATTGGCATGTCCCAAAAAGTGACTCCAGCTCCTCTGCTGGCTTCCAGGGCTGGAGCTGGGCAGCAAACAGTTTTCCTGTCCTGTAAAAGTTCTCAAGACAAAAAGCCAAAGCCTCAAAAATTTTCATAAACCAATATTTCTAACTACTTTTTGGTTGGGTCAATCTAAATATTTCATTTTAATTCTGAACAATTTTTATTTATTTTTTACTATAATTAACTTAACTCTTAAACAAAAAGTTGTTTTGAAATAGAAAACCAGAATTTTTCATTGAGAAAGTGTCACAAGAAAACATAGCCTATTTCTACATTTTCTCAAAACTTTTGGAGTAGGAAAAAATAATCAAAACCCTTCTTTTCCCACAAAAAGAAATGGTCACTCACCCTGTGCAGTAACTGTGGGTCTTTGAGATGTATGTCCCTATTGGTGCTATGCTAGTGCACCTAGGGGACAGTCTATTTCTTGATGAAGCAAGCTCTCATGAGAGGGGTCCCTTAAGAGGGATGAAGAAGGTGAGGCTGGTCAATAAAAGAGTAGTAAAGCAGATGGAGTACCCTATGGAGATAATTACAAAAACCCCACCTGTCTGTAGTAATCGACTCCCAAGGGGTAAAGTCTGTCACTGACGGGAGGAAGGCAGGTGAACTGGTGCAGCTGGTAAGGATGAGGATGGTAATTCAAGCCTTCAGCCAGCCTGTCAAAATTGCTGCTTGAAGGTAGAAGGCTGAGAGGTGGATGGTTTCCTTCTCTGGAATTTCTGTCTCTTTTGATACAACTCATGTGGTCCCTGTGAGGTCAGGAATTGAACAGGACAAGATCTCTGAGCCATCTGGGGTGTGCTAAACTTTCTATTGTAGGCAGGCATATAGATCCCAAGAATACACAAAGTAGCTCTGGAGTCTGTGCTATCCACAAGCAGTTTGGACCCATCAGATGGGGAAGGACATCAAGCAGCATATAATGAGGTTCTTTAACCTCCTTGAGAGGGATCTGCAAGGAATCAGCAATTCTCTTGACCAGATCCTAGAACTGCTTTTTTCACCCTACCTAGTGAACTTGGGGCACGGTCACTGGAGGACTTATGAGATGAATCTTGCATATTCCTCTTAGATCCCCTAAAGGAAAGCAGCAGATTTGCTCAGACTGGTGTATAAAGGGGCTTCCTTTGACCTGGGTCAGAAGCCAGGCATAGTTTGATCTGCCTGTTTTTTCTGGCTCTAGATTTCAGCCCCAGACAGAAGTTACACTTCTGTGCAATGTGCGATTCCCCAAGGCAACGGATGCAGTGGGAGTGCCTGTCATTTACCAGGATTGCCCCCCGGCACGAGATACACTGTTTGAAACCGGGAGAACTGGGCATAACCTCCCCATGAACAAGAACTCACCTATGTACTAACTAATATCTGTCTAAATATAAGATATCAGACTTTTTAAAATGCATTTTATTTTTTAAACTAGGAAGCTAAAGTTACTGTTACTTCCTAACTAATTTCTCGAATACTAAGAAACCAGGACACAGCTGAGATAATCTCCAGGGGACAGCTGCCTCAGGCCAAGGCGGCTGAGCGGGAACTGAAGAACAATGGCATGGGGCCTGAGGCTGACTAGAACACATGCGCTGCCTGAACAGACACCGTTATGAGAAATCTCTGCTCAAACGTGCAGGGGGTGCTAGTGCACCCAGAGTGGAGTTCCAGTCTACATTTCTCCTCCTGCATTTCCCCCTTAAGTGGCTCTTCATCCTCCCTGCTCTTCCTCTGGGTCCCTCCAGGCTCTGTCCTTGGTCCCTTTATTGTCTCCCTCTCTGGGGGGTTCCATTTTCCAACATACTCGAGCCAGAGAAGTTTGCTGTACATATCAGCAACACCTGTACACCAAACCATTAAGCAGTGAGGGACCTGAGGAAGGGGCCAGCTCTGCTGAGTTTGTCTCTCACCTGCCACTCGGACAGGGCCATGAGCAGGTTTCAGGGTGTCCCCCAAGCATGGCCAGCATTAGACTTGCTGGGGCCCAGGGCAGAAAGCCAAAGCCCCACTGCCTGGGGCTGAAGCCCAGGGCCCTGAGCCCCACCACCCTGGGCTGAAGCTGAAGCCTGAGCAACTTAGCTACATAGGGCCCTCTGTGGCGTGGGGCCCCAGGCAGTTGCCCAGCTTGCTACCTCCAATGCTGGCCCTGGCTTTTATATGCAGAAAAACAGTTGTTATGGCACAAAGGGCTGCGGAGTTTTTATAGGGTGTTGGGCGGGGCCTCAGAAAGAAAAAGGTTGAGAATGCCTGCCTTAAAACAAGCATAAGCAGAGTCTGAATGAGCTCTTCCCTGACATCTAGTGATGAGCTGTGGAAGAGGACTTCAGGAGCTGATCTCATTTGCCTGGGCACACCCACCCTGCCTACATGCTCAGCATGATAGGATTGCTTGCACAAATGATCACTTCTGGCTGGTGTTGGATTCCCAGTCTCCTTGTTGTTGGGCGGGAGTAGTGAATGGTTGTTGTTCTTGCTGTGTGAATCGATGGCAGCGGAACTGTGCCTGGCATACCCCGATGGAGGGACTCGCCCTCAGGTAGGTGACACTCGCTAGTCAGGGCACATGGGTTCCAGAGGCCTAGTGGGCTGAGATAGGGTGGGGGAATAGGTATCTTGGCTCTGTAGGCTAAGAGCAAGTATAAGTAGTCTCTTGGTCTATCCAAGGCCGTGATCAAGTGTTTTGGCCTTGAGATGAAAACCTTGTCTGTGTCTTTTAGACCTTGAAGTGAAAAAATTATCTAGTTTACATCTGGTTGCGTGGGCTCTGTTTAAGGGCTGTAAATACTGTTTGATCCTTTATCTTGTTCACCACCCGTGTAATAAAAGAGCTAATTTAGCCTTGGTCTACGCAATGAGTTTAGGTTGGATTTAGCAGTGTTAGATTGGTTTAGCCCTGCACGCGTCCACACTATGAAGCCATTTTTTCTGACTTTAAGGGCTCTAAAAACTGTTTTCTGTACTCCTCCCCAACAAGTGGATTAGCACTGAAATCGACCTCACTAGGTCAAATTTGTAGTAGTGTGGACGCAATTCGACGGTATTGGCCTCTGGGAGCTATCCCAGAGTGCTCCATTATGACTGCTCTGGACAGCACTCTCAACTCAGATGCATTGGTCAGGTAGACAGGAAAAGCCCTGTGAACTTTTGAATTTCATTTCCTGTTTGGCTACCATGGTGAGCTGATCAGCACAGGTGACCATGCAGAGCTCATCAGCAGAGTGACCATGCAGTCCCAGAATCACAAAAAAGCTCCAGCATGGACCGAACGGGAGGTACTGGATCTAATCGCTGAATGGGAAGGTGAATCTGTGCTGTCAGAACTCCATTCCAAAAGACGAAATGCCAAAATATTTGAAAAAATCTCCAAGGGCATGAAGGACAGAGGCTATAACAGGGACTCGCAGCAGTGCTGCATGAAACTTAAGGAGCTCAAGCAAGCCTACCAAAAAACCAGAGAGGCAAATGACCGCTCCAGGTCAGAGCTCCAGACATGCTGCTTCTGTGATGAGCTGCATGCCATTCTAGGGGGTGCCCCTACAACTACCATCATGGACTCTCACACAGCAGGACTGCGGATTTTGGGGATGAGGAAGAGGAGGAGGAGGTTGAAGCACAGCAAGCAAGCGGAGAAAGCGTTTTCCCCAACAGAGAGGAACTGTTTCTCACCCTGGATCTAGTACCCTCCCAACCCACCGAAGATGGGCTCCTGGACCTAGAAGGCGGAGAAGGGACTTCTGGTGAGTGTACTTTTGTAAATATAATACACAGTTTAAAAGCAAGTGTGTTTAATGATTAATTAGCCCTGAAGACTTGGGATGCATTCGCGGCCAGTACAGCTACTGGAAAAGTCTGTTAACGTGTCTGGGGATGGAGCGGGAAATCCTCCAGGGACATCTCAGTGAAGCTCTTCTGGATGTACTCCCAAAGCCTTTGCAAAAGGTTTCTGGGGAGGGCAGCCTTATTCCGTCCTCCATGGTAGGACACTTTACTGCGGCAGGCTAGCAGCATGTAGTCTGGAATCATTGCATAACAAAGCATGGCAGCGTATGGTCCCAGTGCTTGCTGGCATTCAAGCAACACCCATTCTTTATCTCTCTGTATTATCCTCAAGAGAGTGATATCATTCATGATCACCTGGTTGAAATAGGGGAATTTTATTAAGGGGACAATCAGAGGTGGCTGTTCCTGCTGGGCTGTTTGCCTGTGGCTGAACAGAAATCTTCCCTCCTGTTACCCATGTGGTGGGGGAAGGGGTGAAGCGATCATCCCAGAGAATTGTGTGTGTGTGAGCGGGGAGGTTAGTTGGGTTTGTGCTGATGAGTTCTTGTGTCTACATTAATACAGTAGTAGGGTTCGTGATGATGTGGTGATATGTCCCAGTTGTGCGACCCGGCTGTGTCAAGAATACGCCTTGATATTGGGCGATCATCTCGGTTACCTCTTTCTTCTGGGCTGTCATTAGATAAGGAGACACCCTCTGCTCTAGTTTTCGACGTCCCAGTTGTCGCACCTTGTAATTTACTTCCCCTACGGGTTCGACTATTTTGTACCATTACTCGGTCACTGGGTTGAAACTGACAAACCTTGGCTTGATGGTTGTAATAGGTTCTCTGGGACTCTTGGGCCTTCTCTAGGTGCTCCCTCACTATAGGAGTGACCCGGGCTATCCGGTCCCTCATCCACAGCACATGATCTATTACGTTCTTCCCCTCACTGGGTTCCTCCTCCCAAATTTCCTTGGCTATGTCCAGGATGCCTCAGGGGTTGTGTCCATACACAGCTCAAAGGGGGAGAATCCGGTGGAAGCTTGGGGGAACCTCACGGATGGCGAACACGAGATACAGTAGTAGGTTGTTCCAATCTTTCCCATCCTTGCTTACCACCTTTCTTATCATGGTCTTGAGGGTCCAGTTAAATCTTTCCACCAGACCATCGGTTTCTGGATGGTAAACCGAGGTCCGCAGGGTCTGGACATGGAGCAGGGAACACAGGTCCTTCATCAACTTGGACGTGAATGGTGTTCCCTGGTCTGTGAGGATTTCTTTTGGTAGCCCTACCTGGGCAAAGATTGCCACTAATTCTTTGGCAATGCTCTTGGAAGTTGTGTTTCTTAAGGGGACAGCTTCTGGGTACCAGGTTGCATAGTCTAGGATGACAAGCACATACTGGTGGCCTCGGAATGTTTTCTCTAGTGGCCCCACAAGATCCATGGCAATCCATTCAAATGGAACTTTGATGATTGGCAAGGATACCAAAGGAGCCCTTAGATGTGGACGAGGACTGTGCAGTTGGCATTCAGGACAAGAGGCACAGTACTGCCGGACATCTTCATGTACCTCTGGCCAGAAGAACCTGCATAAGATTTGCACCTGGGTTTTCTCCAGTCCCAGGTGCCCTCTAAAAAGGTGACTGTGAGTGAGGCTTAATATTGTCTTCTGGTGTTTCCGGGGTACTAGGAACTGGTGTACCTCTTCCTCCTGCATTTGCACGACTCGGTATAGGAGATTCCTCTTGATCACAAAGTAGGGCCCTGGGCCCCAGGCCTTTCCCTCTATAGGTACCCCATCTATCTCAGCCACCTCCTTCCTGGCATTCTCGTACCTTGGGTCTTCCACCTGGTCCCATCCAAAAGTCTCTCTCCCGGGGCTTATCAGTCCGAACTCTGAGGGATCCGTCTCTGCCCTCTCAGCTGGCTCCGTGAGATTGGGGATTGGAAGTGGCCTCTGACCCCTCCTCCGTCTCGGGGCCCTCCCCTTCGGTTGCCCGTGTACGTCTGCCTACACAGGTGGCCCCTGTCCTTGTATCAGGATTCGTGTACCCAAGGCCTTGGCTGCCCTTCTTTCTCTCTTGGTCTTCCTGCCTTTCCCCGGGACAGGAAATAGCTCCTGGGACATTTCTGCGAAAAATGGGAGGTGACATTCTGCTGCGGAAGCCTCCTGAAGTTCAGGGAGCTCCTCTCCCTCCAATTCCTCCAGTGGGAGCAAGTTTCCAAACACAGGGAAATCTCTACCTATGAGCACGGGGTCTGGGAGGTTTGGGACTACCCCTGCTTTCACCTCAGTGACCTTTCCCTGAATTTCAATTTTCACTGGTATGATGGGGAAGTAACTAACAGTCCCATGGACACAGGTTACCCCCATATGCTTAGCCTGCATTAATTGGCTACTATTCACTAATTTACCCAAAATTAGGGTGATAGCACTCCCCGAGTCTACAAGTGCCATGGTTTCTACCCCATTCAACTTTACCTGCCTTGTATATTTATGTGGGGTAACTGCAACCCTACAATATTGAGTACACTGCATGGGTCTGCCCTGTCCCCGAGATTACACTGCATGGGCTCTACGACACTGGGGCACTGGGCCGCTATGTGCCCCAACTCCCCGCACCCGTAACACTTATAATAACTTCTAGTCACTCTCTTATCACGTGGGTTAGGAGGTTTAGTCCCAGGTTCCCCCCCACTCAGGCCTTTTCCTTCCTTCTGGGTTCCCTGCTGGTTTTCGGTCCCCCTCTTCTTCCACCTAGGACTCCCTGGGGATTTAGCTGCCCAACCCTCCAGGGTCAGGGTCGAGTGTCTGCTTCGTGAGGGGCCTTCCTTGGGGAGTTGGGTCAATTCCCTGGCTGTCATCCATCTTTCCACCAATGTGATCATTTCGTTGTAGGTGGATGGATCATTCTGGCATACCCATTTGTGGAGATCTGGAGGCAGTCCCCGCATGTAATGGTCCATTACCAAAGTCTCCAAAATCTCCTCTGGGCTGCATGCCTCGGGCCGTAGCCACTTCCAAACGAGGTGTATGAGGTCAAATAGTTGGGACCTCAGAGATTTATTCTCCCTGTATTTCCACTCCTTTAACCTCTGGGCCCATACCACTGCCGTCACCCCTGATCATGCTAGGATTTCTGCCCTCAGCCGGGAATAGTCAGCGGCATCCTCGATGGGCAGATCAAAGTAGGCCTTCTGGGCCTCTCCTCACAAAAAAGGGGCAAGAATGCTGGTCCACTGCTCCTGGGGCCATGCCTCACGCTGAGCAGACCTTTCAAATTAGAGGAGATATGCCTCTACGTCATCTCTGCTGTCATCTTTGGCAGACAACTGGTGGCCCTCAGGGTTCGGTCCCATAGAACCCCCGGGCCTGGGTGGTGAGGATCTTCAGCTGGTCCATTACCTCACGCAGGAGGGCTTGATCTTGGGTCGCCTGGCTCATTAATAATTGGTTGGTTTCCTGCTGTAGCCTCATGCACTCCCGTTGCGCCATCGCCTGAGCCTGGGTTGCCTCCTGCTGGGCTGCCATGGCTTGCACCAGCACTCTCACCACCTCCTCCATTGTGGTACAAACAAAAACCCAACACCAAAAACCTTAGTGCACTTTTTTAAAAAAACCTCTTTGTTCCGCCACGCTGTGAACAATCATGTATCCGACTGCTGACACCAGTTGTGGCAAAGCTCCGACCTTGTCCCCATGGGTCCCGCACTTCCAGGCGGTTTATGCTAGCTTCAGAGGCTCACTGCAACCCTCCACCTAGCCCTTCTCTGTCTAAGGGCAGGGATACAGTCTACTGAGCCCTTTTCATCATAAGCCAGCAATGGAGGTTGCTGAGAGAATTCCCACAGTCTCTGGGTATGTCTACACTATGAAATTAGGTCAAATTTATAGAAGTCGGTTTTGTAGAAAGCGGTTTTATACCGTTGATTGTGTGTGTCCCCACACAAGTGCTCTAAGTGCATGTAGTAGGCGGAGTGTGTCCACAGTACCGAGGCAACCGTCGACTTCCGGAGCGTTGCACTGTGGGTGGCTATCCCACAGTTCCCGCAGTCTCCGCCGCCTATCTGAATTCTGGGTAGAAATCCCAGTGCCTGATGGGGCTAAAACATTGTCGCGGGTGGTTCTGGGTACATATCGTCAGGCCCCCCTTCCCTCCCTCCTTCCATGAAAGCAAGGGCAGAAAATCGTTTTGTGCCTTTTTTCTTGAGTTACCTGTGCAGACGCCATACCACGGCAAACATGGAGCCCGCTCAGCAAACCATCACCGTATGTCTCCTGGGTGCTGGCAGACGTGGTACTGCATTGCTACACAGCAGCAGTTAATTGCCTTTTGGCAGCAGACAGTGCAGTATGACTGGTAACCATCATCGACGTAGTCCTGGGTGCTCTTTTAATCGGGCACCTGGGCAAACATGGGAGTGACTCAGCCAGGTCATTTCCCTTTTAAGTTTCGTCTCGTGGCAATTCAGTCCTACTGGCAGTGCACTGTTTTTTAACCTCCAGCCAGCAGAAGAAGATGGCTAGTCGTCATACTACACCATCTTCTGCCGAGCACCCAGGAGATGATGACGGCTAGCAGTCGTACTGCACAGTCTGCTGCCAGCAAGATGTATAAAGGTAGATGAAGTGGCTCAAAACAAGAAATAGACCAGATTTGTTTTGTATTCATTTTCTCCTCCCTCCCTCCTTCCCTCTGTGAAATCAACGGCCTGCCAAACCCAGTTTTGAGTTCTATCCTTGAGGTTTTGAGTTCTATCCTTGAGGGGGACATTCAGTTTCTCACAAAGCCACCCCCTTTGTTGATTTTAATTCCCTGTAAGCCAACCTGGTAAGCCATGTCATCAGTCGCCCCTCCCTCCGTCAGGGCAACGGCAGACAATCGTTCCGCGCCTTTTTTCTGTGCAGACGCCATACCACGGCAAGCATGGAGCTGGCTCAGATCACTTTGACATTTAGGAGCACATTAAACACCACGCGCATTATCCAACAGTATATGCAGCACTGGAACCTGGCAAAGCGATACCAGGAAAGTAGGCAACGGCAGCGTGGTAATGTGAGTGATGAGGACACGGACACAGACTTCTCTCAAAGCAGGGGCCCTGGCAATGTGGGCATCATGGTGCTAATGGGCCAGGTTCATGCGGTGGAACGCCGATTCTGGGCTTGGGAAACAAGCACAGACTGGTGGGACCGCATAGTGTTGCAGGTCTGGGATGATTGCCAGTGGTTGCGAAACTTTTGCATGCTTAAGGGCACTTTCATAGAACTTTGTGACTTGCTTTCCCCTGCCCTGAGGCGCAAGAATACCAAGATGAGAGCAGCCCTCACAGTTGAGAAGCGAGTGGCAATAGCCCAGACGAGCGGGAGAGCCCCGCCTCTGCTGCCTACAATCCGGCGGGGCCCCTAGAGGAGGGTGTGGCAGGGATATCGCAGAGCATGGGAGAGGGCCCGCTCCAGGGGGAATCTTCCCTCCCTCATTCCGCCCCACCACTACCTCCCACGGTCCCTGAGCCATCGTCCTTGCCCCCTGACCTGACCCCTGTTAGCCGACCCCCCGATGATGCCATGGAGAGCTGGGCCCTAGTTCAGGGGAAGCGGGGCAAGTGGAGGGCTCGAGCTCCACTCCTTTCCAACGATGCAGAAGCCCCCCAGAAGACCAGAAAGGGGGGCACTGATGACGAGCCCTCTGCCTTGCCCGCAGGCGCGTGCCACCCCCTGGTGCTGGCTGGGGAAAACGTGGCAGCACGGGAGGGCAGTACCGTCCCTCCGTTGGAGCCCCTTCCCTCCAAGGCCCCCGATGGAACCCCACCTGCCCCGTTACCATCCCGTTACCATCCCCGTGAGCCCCGGGACAAGCATCGCTTCGGCACTGGCAGGGAGACCTCCGGGGTGGCGGAAGGAGAGCTCCCCTTCATTTACAAGGAGATCAAGGCCCTGGGTCTGACGCCAGTCACCCAGGGGGAGGATGACCCTCTGCTAGCGGGCCTCGATCTGAGAGACCTCACCCCGGCCCCGCCTTCCCCATGCTCCTTTCCCCTAACCGCTGTTTCTGCTCACGCCTCCGAGGGTTCCCCGGGCTCCTCCATCTGCCCGGCCGCAGGTGGCACTGTGCTGTTGGCCGCCGAGCCCAGTGAGGTGACCGCCGGTGCTGTGTGGCTGGGACCTGAGCCCCACAGGCTGCCCCTCGAGGGCATGGGGCGATCGACCTCCTTCCCGGGTGGGGACCCCACTGAAGATGCTGTGGCTATTACGCCGGCCGTGGTGCCAGAGCCCAGCGTCACGGAGGGCCCCCTGCCCCGCCCCCAGCTCCCAGAGCCCGATCGAGAGGGGCCATTTCCCAACGGCTTGGCTCCTGGGGCCCAGGATCCTGCCTTTGCCCTTCTCCCTGACTCTGCACCCAACCCCTGCCTTACTCCTACTCTGGGTGCCTGCCCTGCCCCTGATGTCAACCCTATCCCTGCCCCCTCCACCTCCCGTGATATCATTGCTGCCCCTGGGGCCGTCATCTCCTCGTTCTTAGAGGATAGCCCCCAGGGAGCGGCTTCTGTATTTCCCAGTCCCGACTCACTAGGAGCTGCTACCTTCCCTCCGCCGCCCCCAATCAAGCCAGGGTTTGTGGGGGGCTGCGTGGTGCCAGCCCATCGGGCTCCACGTCGGGGGTCTGCCCCTTGCCTGCCTGTTTCGGTGGGCCATGGGGCTGTGTCAGTGGTCCCTCAAGAGGTAAGCCTGGGGCTAGTGACCCCAGCCCCGCATACGCTGCAAGAGGAGCTGCGGGAGTTCCTTGAGGATGTCTGGGGTTCCTGTAACAAGGTGCAGCTTGCCCTGCAGTGATGGGGGGACTTCCATCAAATCCTCCGGGCCATGAGGGCCCTCATAGGGGAGGGTAAAAGGACCGGGAAGCAGGCCACCGCGGCCTAGCAGCGGGTCCACCTCTTCCGTGACTCCCTACTTACCTACGGGGTAGGTCACAGATTGTTGCGCGGCCCGTTGTGAACCGCGAGCGTCCCTGCAGGCGAGGATCCCCCCCAGCCCTCCTCATGGCACGTCTCACCATCACCACGTTAAACACCCGGGGCTGTTGGATGGGTCTCCGCAGGTGCCAGGTGCTCTGCTTCCTTCGGGAGGGGGGGTACTCTGTGGTTTTCCTGCAGGAGACCCATACGGATCCGGCCACCGAAGATAGCTGGCAGCTGGAACAGGGGGACAGGGTCTACTTTAGCCACCTTACAGTTCGTACGGCTGGAGTGGCGACCCTGTTCTCCCCCAACCTACGGCCCGAGGTGCTGGGGGTCGCCGAGGCTGTGCCAGGCTGCCTGCTGCACCTCCGGGTCCGTATGGAGGGGCTCATGGTCAATCTCATCAACATTGGGCCCGGAGCGGCTGTGTTTCTTTCAGCAGACGTCCGCCTTCCTTGGCACCTTGGATCCTCGCGAGTGCCTGGTCCTGGGCAGGGACTTTAATACGACCCTCGAGGAGCAGGACCGCTTGGGGACTGAGCAGTGCCCGGCCGCCACGGACGTCCTCCAGGAGATAGTCGACCATCACTCCCTGGTGGACGTCTGGCACAATCACCACCCGGATGACGTCTCGACGTTCACTTTTGTCCGGGTGGAGGCCCATCGGTCGTGCCACTCCCGGTTGGACCGCATCTATTTATCATGTTTCCATCTTTCACAGGCCCACTCCTCCAGCATCCGGCCGGCCCCATTCTCTGATCATCACTTAGCCACCGTGATGGTCTCTCTCTGCGCAGAGAGGCCAGGGCCGGCCTATTGGCATTTTAATAACAGCTTGTTGGAGGATGTGGGCTTCGCGGAGTCCTTCCAGGAGTTCTGGCTGGCCTGGCGAGGGCAGCGGCGTACCTTTCCCTCGGTGCGGCGGTGGTGGGACCTGGGGAAGGTGCGCACCCGGCTCTTCTGCCATGACTACACCCGGGGCGCCAGCCAACGGAGGGATGTGGCGATAGGGCAGTTGGAACGGGAGGTCTTAGAGCTGGAGAGGTGTCTGGCTGCCAGCCCCGAGGATCCATCCTTCTGCAGGGTGTGCCAGGAGAAACGGGAGGAGCTCTGGGCCCTCGAGGACCATCGGGCCCAGGGTGCTTTTGTTCGATCCCGCGTCTGCCTCCTTCGGGAGATGGATTGCGGCTCCCGCTTCTTCTATGCCCTGGAGATAAAGAGGGGGGCCAAGAAGCACATCACCTGCCTCCTCGCAGAGGATGGCACCCTCCTCATGGATCCGGTGGAGATGTGCGGGAGGGCCAGGGCCTTCTACGCAGGCCTTTTCTCCCCGGATCTGACCGATCCTAACGCTTGCAGAGTGCTCTGGGACGAACTCCCGACGATCAGCGCGAGCGAACAAGACCGGCTAGAGCTGCCTCTCACTCTGGCCGAGGTCTTGGAAGCCCTCCACCACATGCCCACCAATAAATCTCCGGGCATGGATGGGCTGACCATGGAGTTCTACCATGTGTTCTGGGACGTCCTCAGCCCAGAACTAGTCACCGTCTGGGTCGAGTCTTTGCAGGGCGGGGTCCTCCCTCTTTTGTGCAGGTGAGCCATGCTCACCTTATTGCCAAAGAAGGGGGACCTCCACGATTTACGAAATTGGCGTCCCAACTTGCTCCTCAGCACGGACTACAAGGTCGTAGCGAAAGCCATCTCGCTGCGGCTAGGGTCTGTGCTGGCGGACGTGATCCACCCAGACCAGACCTACACCGTCCCGGGCCGCACCATATTCAACAACCTATATCTGGTCCGGGACCTCTTGGAACTCAGGTGTAGGGACGGTCTGTCATTCGCCTTCCTGTCCCTGGATCAGGAGAAGGCGTTCGACAGGGTGGATCACGGGTATCTCCTGAACACTCTGCGAGCGTTTGGCTTTGGACCCCAGTTTGTGGATTTTGTCCAGGTGCTGTACGCCTCCGCAGAGTGTCTGGTCAGGCTCAACTGGACCCTGACTGAACCGGTCAGTTTCGGTTGAGGAGTACAGCAGGGGTGTCCCCTCTTGGGCCAGCTATACGCTCTGGTGATCGAGCCCTTCCTCTGTCTCCTAAGCAGGAGGTTGACAGGGTTGGCGCTACGGGAGCCGGAGCTGTGGCTGGTCCTGTCGGCATACGCCGATGATGTGCTCCTCGTGGTCCAGGACCCGGGCGACTTGGCGCGGGTGGAGGCTTCCCAGGCCGTTTACTTGGCAGCCTCCTCCGCCCGGGTCAACTGGGTCAAGAGCTCTGGCTTGGTGGTAGGGGACTGGCGGCAGGCGAGCTCCCTCCCACCCACGCTTCAAGCCATCCGGTGGAGCGCGGGTCCGCTGCTCCATCTCGGCGTTTACCTTTCTGCCAAGGATCCGTCTCCCCCGGAGAAATGGCATGGTTTAGAGGGCAGGGTGGTAGAGTGGCTCCGGAGATGGACAGGACTACTCCAGTGTCTCTCCCTTCGAGGGAGGGCACTGGTGCTTAATCAACTAGTCCTGTCCATGCTCTGGTATCGGCTCAACACCCTGGTCCTGGCCCCAGATTTCCTGGCCAACCTCCGGACGTTGATTCTGGACTTCTTCTGGTCAGGACTGCACTGGGTCTCTGCAGGGGTTCTCCGTCTACCCCTGGAGGAGGGAGGGTAGGGCCTGAAGTGTCTCTGCACTCAGGTCCATGTCTTCCGCCTCCAGGACCTGCAGAGGCTCCTTTATGGAGCAGGTAGTCCAGCGTGGAGCATACTGGCGCACGCCTTCCTGCACCGCTTCCGAGGGCTCCGATATGACCGGCAGCTCCTTTACCTCCATCTGAGAGGTCTTCTGCGAGACCTCTCCGGGCTGCCGGTCTTCTACCAGGACCTCCTCCAGACCTGGAAACTGTTCACAGCCACCAGGTCTGTGGCGGCCTCCATGGGAGAAGATCTCCTTGCGGAGCTCCTGCTACAGAACCCCCAGCTTCGTGTGCAGGTGGCAGAGTCCCCCTCGGTGCGCCACAGGTTGGTCCTGGCAGAAGTTACCAGAGTCAGAGACCTCCTGGACTACGACGGGGTAGACTGGCTGGATCCCCTGACACTCGCTCAGCGCATGGGGCTCTCCAGACCTCGTACTCCCCTGCGTGTACTTCAGGAGGTGAGGGCCGCTTCTCCACCCGCTGCTTGGGTTTACCTCGACCGGGTCCTAAGAGAGGGCATGCCCCGCCCACCCTCCACCCCAGGCCCTCCGGACCTTTTCATCGGTCCCCTGCCCCGTGGACCCAACTGACCCCCCCGCCCCTTCACCGTGAGCCGGCTACACGAGCTGCAGCCGGTCCGGTTCCAGACCGCGCCAAGGAAACATCTCTACACACTCGTGCTCCACACCCTTCATGTCCTCACCCTCACACCCCGCCCTGACACAAAGTGGCAGGACCTTCTGCCACCTCTAGAGGGTGCGGAATCCCGGTGGGCCAGCCTATATTCCACCTTAGTCCCGAGGCCCACCGGGCATATCAGTTGGCGGCTCCTTCACGGGGCCGTGAGCACAGGCGTGTACTTGGCACAGTTCACCCCAATCCCGGACACCTGCCCCTTTTGCGGCGTGAGGGAAACCCTGGCGCACGTCTACCTGGAGTGCGCCAGGTTGCAGCCCCTATTCTGGCTCCTCACGAATATTTTGTTAAGGTTTTGGTTGCACTTTTCCCCTCACCTCCTTATCTATGCACTCACTGTCCGTGGCCCCACTAAGTTGCAGGACCTCCTGGTCAACCTCCTCCTGGCCCTGGCTAAAGTGGCCATCTATAAAACCAGGGTGAGGAGGTTGGCCGATGGAGTCTCCAGTGACTGTGGGGCCTATTTCCGATCCTCCGTCCATTCACGTCTCTGGGCAGAGTTCCTCTGGGCAGCATCCACTGACTCCCTTGACGCCGTTGAGGAGCAGTGGGCGCTGTCCGGGTTTCTCTGCTCAGTGTCCCCTGTCCGGTTCCCTTCGTTTGACCCTTTGACCACACTCCTGTCCCTGTTATTCATTAGTTGTCTCCCGTAATTATTTGGTTTTCCATGTCCTGTGGACCCACCCCCCTTAGGCTGGGGAGGGATCCTTTAGCAGTGTTCCACTTCCTGGATCCCAATATGGCTACTCTGCTGTACCCAACTGGCCTGGGTCTATCACATAGGTTAAAGAAGACAAAAGACTGTGGCTTACCATGTCTGCCTGTAAGCCGAATTCTGTTGCCCGCCGGCCCTGCATGTGTGATCTCTCACACCATACCTCGATATAAGAGGCAAAATGTGAATTTTTAAAGAAACCACATGTGCTATGTAATGTTAACAGCTTGGTTCACCATGAAAGAGTCTACCCATTGTTTTCTAAAATGTCTCTTTTTAAAGACTAATCTCCCTTTTTTCCATCCCGCAGCTGCAAATGTTTCAATGCTCCCCCTATCATCTCCATCCCAGGGGCTATCAAAGATTAGAAGCCGAAAAAAATGCACTTGCGATGAAAGTTCTCTGAGCTCATGCAGGCCTCCTACCCTGCACAATGTGTGGAGGGAGACAATGTCAGAGTCCAGGAAAGCACAAAATGACACGAGGACAGGAGGGAGGAGCGAGACGAGAGGAGAGGGGACGTCAGCGTGATTAGAAGGAGGCAGGATGCAATGCTGAGCCTACTGGAGGATCAAACTGATATGCTCCGGCTTATGGTTGAGGTGCAGGAAAGGCAGCAGGAGCACAGACCGCCACTACAACCCCTGTGTAACCAACCGCCCTCTTCACCAAGTTCCATAGCCTCCTCACCCAGACGCCCAAGAATGTGGTGGGGGGGCCTCCGGGCACTCAACCACTCCATCCCAGAGGACTGCCCAAGCAACAGAAAGCTGGCATTCAATAAGTTTTGAAGTGTAGTGTGCTTCTTTGGTTCTTGTCCTTCTTTCCTCCCCTCCTTCCCCATCCCACCCAGTGCTTCCCTCTTCCCCCTCCCTTCCTGGGCTACCTTGGCAGTTATCCCCCCATTTTTGTGTGATGAATTAATAAAGAATGCATGAATTTGAAATAACAATGACTTTATTGCCTCTGCAAGAGGTGATCAAAGGCGGGACGGGAGGGCGGTTGGCTTACAGGGAAGTAGAGTGAACCAAGTGGGGGGTTTTCATCAAGAAACAAACAGAACTTTCACACTGGCCAGTCATGAAACTGGTTTTCAAAGCTTCTCTGATGTGCAGCGTGCCCTGCTGTGCTCTTCTAACTGCCCTGGCATTAAGGGGTAGGCTGGGTACCCAAGGATAACTATAGGCATTTCAACATTCCCAACGGTTATTTTCTGGTCTGGGAAGAAAGTCGATTGCTGCAGCTGTTCCTGCAGACCAGAGTTCCTAAAGATGCGAGCTTCATGTACCTTTCCCGGCCATCCCACGTTGATGTTGGTGAAACGTCCCTTGTGATCCACCAGTGCTTACAGCATGATTGAAAAGTACCCCTTTCGGTTTATGTACTGGCGGCCTTGGTGGTCCGGTCCCAAGGTAGGGATATGGGTTCCGTCTATCGCCCCACCACAGTTAGGGAATCCCATTGCAGCAAAGCCATCCACTATGACCTGCACATTTCCCAGAGTCACTACCCTTGATAGCAGCAGCTTAGTGACTGTGTCGGCTACTTGGATCACAGCAGCCCCCACAGTAGATTTGCCCCCTCCAAATTGATTCCCAACTGACCGGTAGCTGTCTGGCGTTGCAAGCTTCCACAGGGCTATCGCCACTCGCTTGTGAACTGTGAGGGCTGCTCTCATCTTGGTATTCTTGTGCTTCAAGGCAGGTGAAAGCAAGTCACAAAGTTCCATGAAAGTGCCCTTACGCATATGAAAGTTTCGCAGCCAATGGGAATTGTCCCAGACCTGCAACACTATGTGGTCCCACCAGTCTGTGCTTGTTTCCTGGGCCCAGAATCGGCGTTCCACGGCATGAGCCTGCCCCATTGCCACCAGGATGTCCAGATTGCCGGGGCCCATACTTTGAGAGAAGTCTGTGTCCATGTCCTCATCACTCTCCTCACCGCACTGCCATCGCCTCCTCGCCTGCTTTTGCAGGTTCTGGCTCTGCATGTACTGCATGATAATGCGCGTGATGTCTAGAACAGTCACAACTGCCGCAGTGATCTGAGAGAGCTCCATGCTTGCCGTGGTATGGCGTGAGCAGGAGAGCAGAGTGGCAGTGGAAGCGGCGGGTGGATGATGATGCTGACAGCAATATGGCACCCCCATGGAAAAAGGCATGAAATGATTGTTGCCCATTGCTATCACAGAGGGAGGGCAGGGAGGCTGGTAGCAGATGGTGCTGCTGGCTGGGAAAGCTATTCCTCTGCCAATATTCCAGGCAGGACTGAATCTCCATTAGACAAAGCTTAAAGAAGAGAATGACCTGAGTCACTCCCATTTATGTGCAGGCGCCCCTGACAGACTTTACCGAGGTCTGCCAGGAGCACCCATGTCCGACCAGGCACCCCAACCGACCTGACCAAGGCCGGTTAGAGCACCCAGGAGACGATGAGGACAGATACCAGTCATACTGCACCATCTGCTGCCACAGAGCAATGACCTGCTGCTGTGTAGCAACGCAGTCTCACGTCTGCCAGCAACCAGGAGACATACGGTGACGGTGAGCTGAGCGGGCTCCATGCTCGCCGTGGTATGGTGTCTGCACGGGTAACCCAGGAAAAAAGGCGCGAAACGATCGTCTGCCGTTGCTTTCACGGAGGGAGGGAGGGAATGGGGCCTGATGACATATACCCAGAACCACCCACAACAATGTTTTCTGCCCCATCAGGCATTGGGATCTCAACCCAGAATTCCAATGGGCGGCGGAGACTGCGGGATAGCTACCCACCGTACAATGCTCCAGAAGTCAACCCTAGCCTCGGTACTGTGGACGCGCTCCGCCGACTTAATGGGCTTAATGGTTTTAAGTGGGGACACACACAATCAGGGGTATAAAATCGCTTTCTAAAAATTTAACTTCTATAAATTCGACCTAAATTTCATAGTGTAGACATACCCTTAGACTCTATTGAGAGTCTTGTTAAATGCTGCAGAGCTGAAGTCACTGATACCTAGGTCTAAGTATTAGATTTACTTTAGAACCAGGTCTCTGATGCAAGAGACTGCCCAGTCTGCACTAGCAGCAAAGCTTTTGCACTAACAGGTGAAATCATTGAGAGCTGTGTTAAGTGGTGGAACCTGAAGACATCTTCGCAAGCTGGTGGAGAGGCGCAGCCAGCAGGGTAGCTGGCGGAAAGATGTGGGGAGCAGCCAGTAGGATGGCTGGTGGAGACGGCCAGAGCAGAGCCCTGCAGGGAGGCTAGCAGAGAGGGGCAGTGAGTGAGTGCCTGAACAGCGGACTGAGTAAGGTGCCTCCTTACCACCCCCTCCACCCAGGGTGGGAGGTGACCTCTGTAGGTGCACCTCTGAACTCTGGGGCTGCACTGACCAAGGACAGCAACTGTGAGTGGGTTGCAGGGATGGGCACATTAAAGGGACTTTTGGGTTGCTGGACTTAAGAACCTGAGGGGAAAAGGGCACTGCCCAACTTACTTGGGAGTTGGTCTTTTGCTCATGGTTTATGTTTATGAACCCTGTTTGCGGTGTTTTCCCAAATTAATGCCAAGTTACTTCCTTCCTTTTATTAAAAGGTTTTTGCTATGCTCAGACTCTGTGCTTGCGAGAGGGGAAGTATTGCCTCTTTAGAGGCACCTAGGGGCTGGTGTGTAATTGTCCCAGGTCCCTGGGTGGGGGTGCTCAAGCCGGTTTTGTGTTGTATTGTTGAAAAAGAACCCCTAGATAGTGAACCCGGCCCTTGTTGCTGCCAACTCTGACTGGGAGAAGGGTTACACAAGTTACATTTAGAATTGCTGGCCTCTACACTGCTCTATGCTCATCTTCTTGAAACTCTGGACCTCAACATGACTCTTCCTTCCCCAAGAGTCTGCACCATGCTGCACCTGGAGTCTCTCCCCAGGAGCTCTTACAGCTCAACTTCTGGTGCTCTACCCACACTCCCTTCCCCTCCTGCAGAGGGTCTCCCTGGTGCACCTTGCAGAGACCTCCATCACTTGTAACACTTTTCTGACTGATCTTGTCCCTTCTTGGTTCCAGAAGCAGAGGGTAAAGCCTGTTCTTGGAAAGCCATGATGCTGGGTGAACTGCAAAAGTGGGCTTTCTGGGAACAGGGCCAAGTGGAGAGGCACTCCAACGGCATTGCAATGCTTCGGTCTCATTCAGCATCCCCCCTTTGTTAACATGGCCCTGGTTTCAGTACATCACTGACTGCATCACACTTTATGCCGATCCTAAGGATCTGAGCTAGAGTCCATGGAAGTCAAAAATAAATCTTCCCACTCAGTACAGTGGGCTTTGGTGCTAATGGCTACCTGGGCTCTCTTCAGGTCTAGCTGGCACTCAGAGCAATAAGCTCACCTGGCAGGAAAGAGAAGCTACACAAAGACCTCAGGCTAGGCTGCTGACAGCAGGCATGTGAGGACTTTACCAGTAAGGAACTTTGGGTTCCTCCAGTCCCCACTGAGAGTCCAGGTATCTAGACCTGACGGGAGAGGTCTCGCTCATTTATCCAGAAATTACATCTTGGCATTTTTTGTTTGTTACACTGACATTCCTTGGCCAGTTCAGTGTTTTCAGTGTGACACTTCATGACAGTGAATAAACAGCTGGCAACACACAGATCTCGCTACACTTTACAAAGGGAGAAGTTGAATTTTTAGGGTTTTTTACATTTGAAAAAGCACAGTAATGACCCCCACTAGGTGGCGCTATAGCACAACAGCCACGGCAGGGTCCTCTGTATAGTGCCTGGACATGGCATTCAGAATGCAGCAGCCTAGCCCGTCACTTTGCCCACATCACCCTCTCTCTGCATCCCTCCACTGGCTCCCCCCTCTCTAGCACATCAAACATACGCTACTTGTCTTCACTTGCAAGGCCCGTCCCAGTCAATTCCCACCCTGCCTCTCATCTCTCACTGCCTGTGCTTAGCTTCAATTGGCCTGCCATGCCAACCTGTCCTGCTGCTGAATAGTCTCATTGTGTCCTTGTACTCCCCTGTCTGTATCCAGCTGTTGTGTCTTGTCTTAGATTGTAAGCTCCTTGGGGCAAGAACTGTCCTTTTGCTCTGTGTATGTACAGCACCCAGCACAGTGGGGTCCTGGGCCAGGCCTAGGCTCTATGATAACAATAAAAATAATCAGTGTATGCTCTTGTGTCAGAGAGGAGCTGGTTTGCATTTCTGCAATCTGTGTCCACCTGAGCTGAAGGTTTAAAAGCAGACAGCCTGGGAGAATGGGAACCTCTGTCACCACTAGCCAGTGCAGTGAAGTGTAGGATTAACTACATGAAGGTCAGAGATTTACTACCATTTTTAATGGGTAGATATTTTAGATGGAGCAGGGCCAGCCCTTGAGTTTACAGGGCTCTGGGCCAAAATAAGATGTGTAGGAAAGCACCATTTGCAGATTTCTGCACACTTGAGAAAGTGAGAGGGGCTGATGCCCACTGGAGTGCCTGGGGCAGGGCCCTAAGGCACTTGCTCGGGAGGGGTCAGATTGATTCTCAGGAGCTGGTAGGGTCTCCACACCTTGAAGGATGGAGCTGTGTTGTGTGAGAAGAGGAGGGGCTGTGGGGTGGGATCATGGCAAGCGGGTGGCCTTGTGGTTAAGGCACTCAATTAGTACTCAGGAGGCCTAGATTCAATTCCTAGCTCTGCCACAGACTGTGTGTGACCTTGGGCAAGCCACACTCTCTCTGTGCCTTAGTTCCCTGCCTGTAAAAGGGAGGATGATACCTCCTTGCCTCACAGGAGTGACATGAAGGCATTTCTGAAGTACTCACATGCTATGGTGGTGAAGGCCATGTAAGTAGCCTCAGTCATTGCTGCTGAAATTTGCTATTTTTTTCCACACCAGAAGCTCATGTCCACCCTGTCCTTCTTACTGCCCTTTGATGGTCCCACACCTGGATCCACCCCCAAACGCTATTCACGTGTCTGCCCCCTCTCCCTTGCAGCGCTCCTAGAGTGTAATGATACATGCAGATAGAACTTCACACAGTAGGGGGCGCTGTACCATAAAATTATCACCAACCCGTAGCCATGTGTGCACACTGCTGTTTAGCCAGCTGAACACAAAATGGAGGGGTCTCCCAGGGGCTTAAATAGACTTTATCTTGTGGGTAGAGACCCCCCCCCCCTCCTATGCAAAGTCCAGCTCCAAGATGAAGTTTTGGAGTCACATGGGCAAGGCACAAGTCCACGCATGACTCAGAACTTAGAGGTGGCAGCCATGGTTCACATGCTTCCTTGAATGTCCTCAGGTAGGCTTCTTATGTGGATTGCAGCCTTACAAGATTCATTGTCCTTCAAGTGTTTCTTGATTGGGTGCCTAATTTGCACATTCCTTTCTCAAGGAACTGACCAACTGCTCTACTAAGGTTATTCAGAAATCAAGCCAGTACACAGCCAATATTCATAACTTTGAATACAAAAATGATACATGCATACAAATAGGATTAATAGATTCAGTAGATCATAACCTTTACATAGATATGTTATATGGCATATGTAGCAATAAACATATTCCATTTATATCAGATATATATTAATAAGCATATTTCCATAAAGCCTGGTGGAGGCACCATCACAGAGATGTCATCATAATCATGGGTGACTTTAATGCTTAGATAGGAAAGGACAATACTACATGGGCAATCACAATTGGGAAGTTTGGTATCAAGCCAAAAAACAGGAATGGGGAGCAACTGCTGGAATTTGTGGCTGCCAATGAGATGGAGGTCACTGATTCACTTTTCTGTCACCCAGGATTTCACAACGAGATCTGGTACAGCCCAGAACATTTCACAAGGACATGGTCAGGAACAGTCCTAATTAACAGTCATTGGGGGCCAGTGGACATGCATGTACGAGTTTGAAGAAGTGCTGAACTTGACACTGACCATCAGCTTCTGCTGAAAAATCTGCACCTCTGATTTCTAAGACAGTTAATTGGCTGAAATTAGTTCAATTATCAGACTCTGATTATCACCAAGCTATCAGACCTTTTCTGTTTGGAACTGCTTGTGGCAATCAGCAATGGTGTTATTTCATCAGTGCTGACTGCTGTCAGCTCGGTACTGGGGCCTCAGCCCTTCAAACCCCATCCGTAGATCACTGAGGAGATGCTCCTGCCAGAGAGCGGGGTCAGGACAGGCTTGCAGAGGAGCCAGCCCAACTCCCCGGCAGCGTGGTGAGTGGGGCAGAGGCTAGCCCCTGGCCCCTCTCCTTCTGCTCCCCTTCCTCTCTGCCTCCCTCCCTCTCAGTCACAGTTCCCCCAACACCCGGGCAGCGTGGCTGCAACTCCGGCTGGGCAACACAGCTATAGCGCTGCCAGACCTGGTGCTCCAGGGTGGCGCAGTCAGGGGGAGTTCTGGGGGGGGGGAGGGGGGCAGAGGAGGCAAGGAACGGGGGGGGTTGCGGGGCAGTCAAGAGGACTGTGCCCTGCTGCCAGGGACAGGGGCAGAGCAAGCCAGGGCCCCCCTCCACCTCCAGCATGGTTGGCCCCTGTCCCCAGCAGCAAAGCCCAGACAGGGAGTGAGGCCTGCTTGAGTGCCAGGGAGAGCAGCCAAACGAGCAGGGGAAATGCACAGGGAAAGGATTGAGCCCCTTTCCCTCACCCCACAGGTAACGTGGGGCAGGGAGAGCAGGGAGGGTTGGATGGGGGCAGCGGTGCCCTAGGAGGGCAGTCAGGGGTGGGGAGCAGGGGAGATTGGATAGGGGACAGGCATCCCTGCGGGATGGTCAGAGGGCAGAGAGCAGGGGTGTTCGGATCGGATGCAGGAGTCCCAGGGGGCAGTCAGAGGTGTGGAGCAGGGGGGGTTGGATGGGGGTGGGAGTTCTGGGGGGCTGGAATGGGGGTGGGGGCCAGGCCATGCCTCACTGTTTTGGGAGGCATAGTCTCCCCCAGCCTTCCCTACCCAGCTCTCTATACAATTTCTATACCCGATGTGGCCCTAGGGCCAAAAAGTTTGCCCACCCCTGATCTAGACCATCCTTGACAGGTGTTTGTCTAACCAGCTCTTAAAAAATCTCCACTGATGGAGATTCCACAACCTCCCTGGGCAATTTATTCCAGTGCTTAACCCCCCCAACAGGAAGCGTTTCCTAATGTCCAACCTAAACCACCCTTGCTGCAATTTAATCCCATTGTTTCTTGTCTATCCCCAGAGGTGAAAGAGAACAGTTTTTCTCCCTCCTCCTTGTAACAACATTTTATGTACTTGAAAACTGTTATGACCCCTCTGTTTTCTCTTCTCCAGACTAAACAAACCCAGTTTTTTCAATTTTCTCTCATAGGTCATGTTTTCTAGACCTTTAATCATTTTTGTTGCTCTTCTCTGGACTTTCTCCAATTTGTCCACAGCCCTCCTGAAATGTGGCTCCCAGAACGGGCACAATACTCCAGCTGAGTCCTAATCAGCGCAGAGTAGATCAGAAGAATTACTTCTCATGTCTCGCTTACAACACTCCTGTTAATCCATCCCAGAATGATGTCCCCCCCCCCTTTTTTTTTTGTAACTGTTGACTCATATTTACCTTGTGATTCACTGTGACCCCTAGATCCCGTTCTGCAGTATTCCTTCCTAGGCAGTCATTTCCCATTTTGAATATGGGCAATTGATTGGTCCTTCCTAAGTGGAGTACTTTGCGTTTGTCCTTATTGAATTTCATCCTACTTACTTCAGATCTTTTCTCCAGTTTGTCCAGATCATTTTGAATTTTAATCCTATCCGCTGAAGCACTTGCAACCCCTCCCAGCTTGGTATCATCTGCAAACTTTATAAGTGTACTCTCTCTGCCATTATCTAAATCATTGATGAAGATATTGAACAGGACTTCACCCAGAACTGATCCCTGTGGGACCCTGCTTGATATGCCCTTCCAGCTTGACTGTGAACCCTCTGTGAAAGGTTTTCCAATCAGTTATGCACCCACCTCATAGTAGCTTCATCTATGTTGTATTTCCCTAGTTTATGAGAAGGTCATGCGAGATAGTATAAAAAGCCTTACTAAAGTCAAGATATACCACATCTACCTCTTCCCCCTGTCCACCAGACTCAGTACCCTGTCAAAGAAAGCTATTGGGTTGGTTTGACGTGATTTGTTCTTGACAAATCCATGCTGACTGTTACTTATCACCTTATCTTCTAGGTGTTTGCAACTTGATTGTGTAATTGTTTGCTCCATTATCTTTCTGGGTACTGAATTTAAGCTGACTGGTCTGTGATTCCCCGGGTTGTCCTTATTTCCCATTTTATAGATTGGCACTGTATTTGGCCTTTTCAAGTCCTCTGGAATCTCTCCCGTCTTCCATGACTTTCTGCAGATAATCACTAATAACTCAGATATCTCCTCAGTCAGCTCCTTGAGTATTCTAGGATGCACTTCATCAGGTCTTGGTGACTTGAAGACATATAACTTTTCTAATTTTAAACTCATTCTTTCCCTATTTTAGTCTCTGATCCTACCTCATTTTCACTGGCATTCACTATGTTAGCAGTGCAATCACTACTAGCCTTTTTGGTGAAAACCAAAACAAAAATCAGTCACTTAGCATTTCTGCCATTTCCACATTTGCTATTATTGTTTTTTCCCCTTGGAGTGATGGGCCTACCCTGTCCTTGGACTTCCTCTTGCTTCTAATGTATTTGTAGAGTGTTTTCTTGTTACCCTTTATGTCTCTAGATATTTAATCTCATTTTGTGCCTTGGCCTTTCTAATTTTGTCCCTATATACTTGTGCTATTTGTTTACATTCATCCTTTGTAATTAGACCTAGTTTCCACTTTTTGTGGCACTCTTTTTTGAGCATAGGCTCTTTCAGACAATCTGGTGCACAAATACCATCCAAGATGACTGGAAGAAGGGAGTTACTTTGCCTCTGTTCAAAAGGGGTGATAAGGCAGAGTAACAACTGCAAAGGTGTTATGCTATTGTCAGTCCCTGGAGAAGCCTTCACTTCCATGCTAAATGTCTTAAATCAACTGCCCTTTGTGGCAAAGTCTGGGATGCTCAGTATGGCTTTAGACCTGGTCATCTACTGTTGACCAGATCTTTACCTAGAGACAGTTTTTTGAGAAGATGGTTGATTTAGTTGGGGATTGGTCCTCCTTTGAGCAGGGGGTTGGACTAGATGACCTCCAGAGATCCCTTCCAACCCTGATATTGTATGATTCTGTGATTTGGTGCTTTGAGTGGGATCTGATGAGGAGTCCCTGGGAAGATAGGCTCAGTGATGGAAGAGCTCTATAATGGAACAGAAAGCTGTGGTCGAGTATGTGGCAGATACACGGCATGGTTTCCTATCTCCATGAGAGTTTGGCAAGGCTGTGTTCTGTCACCATCGCTTTCAATACCAGCAGATTGGCTGATGGGTAAGCGTGAGGAGGCAGCTATCAGTAGCATTGAGCTGAACACCATTCTGCTTTGTGATAGCATCATCAGTGCATCTGAGGTCTTTTTGACTCAGTTTGGTGAATCACTGCAACTGATGGCTGATCTGGTCAGGCAAGAAGCTGAGAGCATCAGTCTGATTCTTAATCTCAATAAAATGAAGCCCTGACCGTCACCATCAAGTAGCCTCCAGCTTCAGATTACAACCAGCTCACCATTAATCTGTCCAGATGGTACGTCAAGCAGCTGGCAGCTGTCAAATATTTAGGTAGGATCATAGACAGTGCCGGAGGACGCTTAAATAGCAGTAGCTGCTGCCATGTTTCAGGCCCTTCAACAGCCTCTGTGGGGACATCAAGACATCAAGCCTGCTATGAAGCTGTGGCTCTATAGAACCACAGTTATACTAACTCTGCTGTTAGTGAAACGTGGTACTGAGGAAGGCTGAGGAGCACTGGATTGACGTTTTCGATTCTCATAGTCTTCATCAGCTGCTCCATATTAAGCAGAGGGACAAGACCAGAAATGAGAATATGTGAAGCTGAGTCCAGAAACCACCTCCATCAGCACTGGTTCAGTTTCGGTGGCTTTCTTGGTGTAGACATATTAGAATGGAAGACCAACAAACTCGGAAGCATGTGTACCAAGGAATGCTGCTGTATGGCTGGTGATCACATCGGTGTCAAAAGCTTTGGAGGTGCGACAAGCTTGCTAGTGATGGACAAACTGAATATACAACCAGGCTGCCGTAAGCTCCTTGCCAGAGATCCTTGCCATGATGATGATGAAAATGATCATCCCATAGATGCAACTGGTCCTGCAGCCTCTGACAGAAGCTGTCATCCCAATTCTTTATTGGACCAGCTGGTGCCATCTTTCCTCTCAAGCACCACAAAGTTGAGTAGAGGCTGTGCAGATCGTGCCTGGTGGCAGCCTGTTCTCAACTGGCCACCCAAGGTGACCACCAGGATTCCTTATCTTCTTTACACAATGACTCTCTGCAGTCAAACCCGTTTACCTTTTGCTTTTGCTCTCAACCAACATGTCTGAAGATTCATATTGTAGCGTCTCTTTCTACTTAGCTCCAACTTCTGGGAACATCTCCTTGGTGATCCATGGATGGGGTTCAAAGGGCTGAGGCCCCAGCACTGAGCTGACAGTGCTCAGCACTGGTGAAATACTACCATTCCTCATCAGATGACAGAAGGAGTGAGACTTCTGTCTCTAATGCACTGATTGCCTTCAGCAGTTCAGAACAGAAAGCCATTGGACAGCGTGGTTGCAATCAGAGTCTCTGGTTGAATTGGGCTAATTTTGGCCCATTAACTGTCTGTCTTTAAAATTGGAAGTGCACTTTTGTCAGCAGAAGCCAATGGTCAGCAACAAGTTCAGTCCTTCTTCAAACTCATATTCATGACTGCTGGCTGCCAATAACAGTAAATGAGACATAGAATCATAGAAGATTAGGGTTGGAAGAGTCCTCAGGAGGTCATCTAGTCCAACCCCCTGCTTAAAGCAGGGCCAACGCCAACTAAATCATCCCAGCCAGGGCTTTGTCAAGCCAGGCCTTAAAAACTTCTCAGGATGGAGATTCCACCACCTCCCTAGGTAACCCATTCCAGTGCTTCACCACCCTCCTAGTGAAACAGTGTTTCCTAATATCCAACCTAGACCTCCCCCACATCAACTTGAGACCATTGGTTTTTGTTCTGTCATCTGCCACCACTGAGAACAGCCGAGCTCCATCCTCTTTGGAACCCCCTTCAGGTAATTGAAGGCTGATATCAAATCCCCCCTCACTCTTCTCTTCTGCAGACTAAACAAGCCCAGTTCCCTCAGCCACTCCTCGTAAGTCATGTGCCCCAACCCCCTGATCACTTTCGTTGCCCTCCGCTGGACTCTCTCTAATTTTTCCACATCCTTTCTGTAGTGGGGGGCCCAAAACTGGACGCAATACTCCAGATGTGGCCTCACCAGTGCCGAATAGAGGGGAATAATCACTTCCCTCAATCTGCTGGCAACGCTCCTACTAATGCAGCCCAGTATGCCGTTAGCCTTCTTGGCAACACGGGCACACTGTTGACTCATATTCAGCATCTCATCCACTGTAATCCCCAGGTCCTTTTCTGCAGAACTGCTACTTAGCCATTCGGTCCCTACCCTGTAGCGGTGAGTGGGATTCTTCCGTCCTAAGTGCAGGACTCTTCACTTGTCCTTGTTGAATCTCATCAGATTTCTTTTGGCCCAGTCCTCTAATTTGTCTAAGTCACTCTGGACCCTATCCCTACCCTCAGCGTATCTACCTTCCCCCCCCCCCCAGCTTTGTGTCATCCGCGAACATGATCAATAACAGCCCTAGTGAAATATCTGAGCCAAACCAGCTCTGCTTGTGGGTGACTGGAGAGCAAATCAGCAATCACCATATCATTGGAAGCCACAAATTCCAGCAGTTTCTCCTCATTCCTGTTCTTCTACCCAACTCCCAGACTTCCCAAGCATATTTGCCCAGATGTCATTAGCCTTTCCTACCTGCACATTAAAGTTGCCGGGGATCATGGTGACTTCTCTTCATTAAGGACTGATTGAAGTTGCTGATAAAAATTGTCTGCAGACACATATCCTGACCATACAGTGCAATGATGATAAGATGGCCACAGCCAGTATGGAAGCAGACACTTATCAGCCACTTATTAACCACCTGCCAACCCTGCAATGCCCATCAGGCATTGAGTGAAATACAACGGTCACCCCTTGCTGAAGGAATCTGTCAGGTTAGCCTGAGAACGGAAAATATATGGGCTTTAACTTTCTGTTCGCTGCTTCCTGCCCGAAGCACTTTACAGAAGGTAAAGATATCAATATTTGGGGTTTTCCCTGCTTGACGAGGAGGACATCTTGGGTTGTTTTGGACAATGTTCAAACATTCCAGGCACCAATTTGACATTTGCCACCAACATGCCAGTTACCAGAATGGCTCTTTTGCAAGTTTTTGTTGAGTATTTTTGCCTTAGCTCCAGAGAAACCCTTCGGCTACAAGGATAATTTACCAGATTGTCACAGGAGATGGGATGGCATAGAAACACCCTCACAACATGATGGGACTGACCCCGGAGCACAAGAATGCTACAATTTGGGATTTGCTATGATGATGAGGAGGAGATATGCAGGACACTTAAGAGGAGGCATCAAGAGAAGGAGGATTATTCCCAGAAGTAACAGGGACAGATGTTAGATTGTAGCAACGGCCTCAAATTTAAAAAGGAAAAATGCAAGTTGCAGAGTAGGAGAAATATCCCTACATTATTTTCCCTTCCCCTCTTTCTTTATTGTCCTCATATCCCTGTATCCCTAACTTGTTGCATTCACTCTGTCTCTTACCTGCGTTTTTCTTTCCATTCTGTACCAGCCTTTCACAGGTTCAGAGCTTTTCCCCAGGCACATGACCAACCCTTTTTCTACCTCTGTGATGCAAAAAACTCTGTTAGCTTTGTTCCACAGGTGCAAGAAGAGCATCCGTGCAACCTGGGGTGGCTTCTCACCCAGGTCTATGGTTAAAGGAGGAAAGCTGCCAAGCAGCAAACACATCAACTTCTATTGTTTCAAGATGAGCACAGGTGAAACAGAAAGGTGGGAACCTGCCCCTGATATGGCCGACACCTACATGTGGGGTGCAATGGGTAACAAAGACCCAAGTCAAGGGACACAAAACCTATTCCTCCAGGAGGAAAGTTCAAACACTGTGGAATTCCTTCTCTAGTGCAAATCACTCTTGCTAGATCAGCAGGGCCATGACTGCTTTTCTGTTGTAACTAACTTGCAACAACAGAAGTGAGGAGATGCCAAATTGAGGGGAACATAAGTAAAAATGGGACTAAACTGAATGATGTCCCTTAAACTAAGGGATGCTTGGAAGATCTGGATTTGTTAGGAGTGAGACACCCCCCCTTAAAGAACTCTGTGAATCTGGTAACAAAAAACATTCCCCACAGACTTTTCTCCTGGCTAGAGACCTTCCTAACAGGAGTGGAAGGCAGTGAGGGCAATTCAACAACTCCCAAGAGAGCAGGCAACAGCCTAGAGTGCTCTCCTGCTAGATTTTAAATCTGCATACAGGCTCGTTCTGCATGTGGCGGGATCTAGCAGTGCTGATAACCCAGCACACAGCTGGATGGCATAGCAGCAAATCTTACAGGGAGCTACTTCCACCACCAGCAGAAGGAACAAGGGAAAACATACCTACTGAGCACACTTCTGCTGCAGGCAGCTTAGTGAGTTTTAAAGTGAGATCGGAGTGGGAAAGCACTCCCCCAGGCTTGCTGTACCAGCGATCCCCACAACTCTCCACCTTCGTGGCTGGCATGCTGAGAGTTCTCCATCCTGTTGCAATCTACTCAAACAGCTGGGCACAAAGGGCTGCTGTGATTTGTGACATGGTGCTGGTGGGAAGTAGTAGTGTGGCTATGGGAGTGGAGTATGTACAGGAGCCAAACAAGATCATCCTGCCCCCCAGTCATCCAAGTGCCAGCATTTCACTCCCAGGGAAGGGAACCACTAATAAATATTGAACCAAGTCATTCAGTATCCAGATACCCTTCCCACCCTGTTGGCAAATAACTACAAACAACGCAGGGAAGTCTGTTGGCTCTCATTCAGTGTGCTATTTGGGTTGGGATGAAGGCAGGGTGTGGCATGCAGTGTTTCTGGGCTGGGGAAAAAACAGTTCCTGGATCAGCCCCTGGCTGTACTTCCGCTTCTCAGGGCTTGTCTACACAGAGGGGCAAGACGCTCTACACGGGTGCCATTCCCAAAGCGTGCTATCATGCTGCATGTTCATTGGTCCATGTAGCCCCTACTGATGGATGGGACTGGAGTGCTGTGTGAAACAATACTATGCCAAAGCGCATGAGTAACGAGTTCGTGCACACCACCAGGGGCTACCGAGACCAAGGAATGTGCATCACCTGAGCGCAGAGTAAAATCACACCTCCAATTGGAGCACACAGATCCACCACAGAGACAAGCCCTCACCCTCCAACTGAGCTCCTTCACCACAAGTGAGAGGATGAGAGAGAACAAACCCCACGGGCCAGAGGTCAGTCGCCTTTTTAGTGCAAGGCTGCAATTACTCATGGTGAGGAGTCCTGATGCTCTCCGCTGGCTTTTCCTACCCCTCTCATCAACACTAGTTGGTAGGCAATAATTAGCAGGCTCTCCTGATGCAGGCATCTCCAGAGAGTCCCCTACCTTGCCTGGGGTGGAAGCCATGGTGCTGGAAGGGAGCTGTGCCATGCAGGGCCAGCCTTAGGGAAAATGGCACCCTGGGCAAACTTGTATTTTGCGCCCCCCCATCACTCCCAGCCCCCACGGGCTCCCTGGGCTTCCACCACCCATCACCTCTGGGCCCTGTTGCTGGCCACAATGTTTAATTTGTATTGAAAGAGATGCCAGAGCTCAGCCCTGGTTCAAATTAAGCACTGGCAGGGCGGATTGATACTGGCGGGTGCTGGCTGGACACCCAGCTCTGAGGGCAATGCCACTGCCAGCAGCAGTGCAGAAGTAAGGGTGGCCTGGCATATCGTGTACTGCCACCCTTCTGCACTGTTGCTGTGGCTTGTGGTGCCTGATGCTCGGCATGTGGCTCAAGGTGGACTTCGAGCTGTCACACGTGGGCTGCATCTTGCCAGAACCCATGGCCCTCCTGCAGCCCTCTGACCACTCCTGGCTCACCTAGGGTACCATTTCAGATTTGGGGGGAGGAAACCTTAACCATGATTCTAGGGACTACTTAGGCACCTGAACACTCTGGTGTTTTTGCAGATAACAACTTAGGAATTAGCTGACAGGAGCACTGTATCTAATTGTTATATAAAGAAAGAAAAAAATACACAAATGCCAATTAAAGCCAGGTTTAAAGTTTATATGTAAATTTAGATCAGAAGATAATACAGCAAAATGTTCCCAATCCCAAGCCTGGAGGTATCAGTTCTGGAGCTTTAATGCAGATATCAAAAACACACGTTTGATACTTTGTGCACTATCTTTACTAGAGATAAATAAAAATAAATAAAATCTGCTTACTTTCTCTAACAGACACACGGTGTTACTGCTATTATCTCGTCTATTTTAGTCAATTGTTTTTCACTTAAAACATAATTTTAATATATGTGATTAAGGGGTTTTTTCCTCTTTTATTAAGAAAGGGAATTAATTTTTCTAATTATTTTGGCATTTATGTTTACCGATCACAATCATGTATGTGACTCATTAACATTTGACTCCATCATTGCTATTGGTATCACAGTATCATGGTATCAACTGCATTTATTTTCATGCAAATTTTAAGTTATTTTACAGATATAACTAAAAATACAATTTGAAAATAAGCGACCTTCATCTACACAGTGTCTATAGTTATGTGTTTAGCTAATGTTTTTTAAACTGACATTACTAAAGTAATGACTCCATGTCTAGTTGGCAGGCAGTATCAAGCGGAGTGTCCCAAGGGTCAGTCCTGGGGCCAGTTTTGTTCAATATCTTCATTAACGATCTGGAGGATGGCGTGGATTGCACCCTCAGCAAGTCTGCAGAGGACACTAAACTGGGAGGAGTGGTAGATACGCTGGAAGGTAGGGATAGGATACAGAGGGACCTAGACAAATTAGAGGATTGGGCCAAAAGAAATCTGATGAGGTTCAGCAAGGACAAGTGCAGAGTCCTGTACTTAGGACGGAAGAATCCCATGCACTACTACAGAATAGGGACCAAGCGGCTAGGAAGCAGTTCTGCAGAAAAGGACCTAGGGGTTACAGTGGACAAGAAGCTGGATATGAGTCAACAGTGTGCCCTTGTTGCCAAGAAAGCCAATGGCATTTTGGGGTGTATAAGTAGGGACATTGCCAGCAGATCGAGGGACGTGATCATTCCCCTCTATTCAGCATTGGTGAGGCCTCATCTGGACTAGTGTGTCCTGTTTGAGCCCCACACTACAAGAAGGATGTGGAAAAATTGGAAAGCGTCCAGCGGAGGGCAACAAAAATGATAAGGGGGCTGGAACACATGATTTATGAGGAGAGGATAAGGGAACTGGGATTATTTAGTCTGCAGAAGAGAAGAATGAGGGGGGATTTGATAGCTGCTTTCAACTACCTGAAAGGGGGTTCCAAAGAGGATGGATCTAGATGGTGCTCAGTGGTAGCAGATGACAGAACGAGAAGTAATGGTCTCAAGTTGCAGTGGGGGAAGTTTAGGTTGGATATTAGGAAACAATATTTCACAAGGAGGGTGGTGAAGCACTGGAATGGGTTACCTAAGCTAGGGAGGTGGTGGAATCTCCTTCCTTAGGAGTTTTTAAGGTCAGGCTTGACAAAGCCCTGGCTGGGATGATTTAGCTGGGGATTGGTCCTGCTTTGAGCAGGGGGTTGGACTAGATGACCTTCTGAGGATCCTTCCAACCCTGATATTTTATGATTCTATGATTCTAAGTGAGTACAAGATAAAGTTACATTCTAGGAGGATACTATTATTTGATTGTACCACTTTAAATAATGAATGACAAAGCACAATGTGATATAACAGTATTAATGATAATTACTCTAGCCAGGACAGGTTAGGCATTTTAGAACTCACTACTCAAAGAATTCAATGTAAGCATGAGAGAAATAAAATTATGAAATGCACAGACCAGTCAAAAAACTAAAATAGCAGCACTTTGAAAGAATAAAATTAGAGACAATATATGTGTATTGCAGGAAATACCAACAAGTAACAACAATATAAGTATGTGTTGGGGGGTGATGAGCGTGAAAGAGACAGCGTGTGTGAGCTGGGGGAGTGAGAGAGAGACCACGTGCTGCCCGGGGCAGCTCTAGACTAGCTGCCAGCAACTGGTGCCTAGGCGAACCATGCAATCGGCACCCCCCACCACCAAAACCCGAAGGGCAGATCTAGGTTGAGGTTTTTGGTAAACTTTTTTTCCTTTTAATGTTTTTTAAGCTTTTTTTTTTTTTTTTTAAACAGAGGCTTAATTATTCAGTTTGTCCATTCTTCCGTCTGTCCAACCAATGTTTCTGAGATCAGATAAAATAGAGACACAATTTTCAGAATAGATTTGTACACAACCGCTAGATGATATTTCAGTCCAATTTCAAATAAAAATGCATTAAAAATGTTAATTATAATTTTTAATACTACAAATCCAAAATCATCCATTATGCTATCCTGCTTTAACTGCCATTACCACCACATCCAATATAGAAAGAAATAAGAAAACTCTTCAACGAACTATAACCTGTATTTACAAAACAAACACTCTGTGCTCTTAAAACATGATTTTTCTTGCGTTAAGTTTTGAAAATTCAGTCACTAGTTCTTTTAGATCCAGTTTTCCAGCTATTTCATGCTCTATTGACATTACAGCAAGTCCAACATGTCTCTCTTGCACCATTCTTTCCCCAAAATATCCCCCCAAGCTCTACACACCCCCTTTCCTGGGGAAGGCTTGATAATAATCCTCACCAATTGGTACAGGTGAACACAGACCCAAACCCTTGGATCTTAAGAACAATGAAAAAGCAATCAGGTTCTTAAAAGAAGAATTTTAATTAAAGAAAAGGTAAAAGAATCACCTCTGTAAAATCAGGATGGAAAATACTTTACAGGGTAATCAGATTTAAAACATAGAGAATCCTCCTCTGGGCAAAACCTTAAAGTTACAGAAAACAGGAATAAACTTTCCTCTTAACACGGAAAATTCACATAAAACAAAGATAAACTATTCCACCTTGCCTGGCTTACCTATACTGGTAGCAATATTGGAGACTTGGATTAGGATGGGTTGGAGAAGATGGATTTCTGTCTGACCTCTCTCAGTCCCAAGAGAGAACAACAGGTAAACAAAGAGCACAAACAAAAGCCTTCCCTCCCCCCCCCCCCCCCCCCCCCAATATTTGAAAGTATCTTGTTCCCTTATTGGTCAGGTGCCAGCCAGGTTAGCTGAGCTTCTTAACCCTTTACAGGCAACAGGATGTTGCCTCTGGCCAGGAGGGATTTTATGGCACTGTATACAGAAAGGTGGTTACCCTTCCCTTTATATTTAAGACACCCTGTGAGGGAGGGCACTGGTGCTGAACCAGGTAGTCCTGTCCATGCTCTGGCACCGGCTCAACACCCTGAGCCCGGCCCCGAGAATCCTGGCCAGGCTCCAGATGATGGCTCTGGAGTTCTTCTGGCTGGGGCTGCACTGGGTTTCTGCTGGGATCCTGAGTCTCCCCCTGGAGGAGGGAGGACAGGGCCTGGTTTGCTTGCGCAGCCAGGTCCATGTCTTCCACCTCCAGGCCCTACAGAGGCTCCTTTATGGTGCAGGTAGTCCGGCGTGGAGCACATTGGCACACGCCTTCCTCTGCTGCCTCCGAGGTCTCCGATATGACCGGCAGCTGTTTTTTCGCCATCCGAGTGGTCTTCTACGAGACCTCTCCAAGCTGCCAGTCTTCTACCAGGACCTCCTCCAGACCTGGAAGCTTTTTTCGGTGACCAGGTCGTTTATGGCCACCGAGGGAGTGGACCTCCTCGCGGAGCCCCTGCTACACAACCTCAATCTGTGTGTGCAGGTGGCGGAGTCTCCCAGGGAAATATAAAGGGAAGGTTTCAGAGGAACAGCCGTGTTAGTCTGTATTCGCAAAAAGAAAAGGAGTACTTGTGGCACCTTAGAGACTAACCAATTTATTTGAGCATGAGCTTTCGTGAGCTACAGCTGATGAAGTGAGCTGTAGCTCACGAAAGCTCATGCTCAAATAAATTGGTTAGTCTCTAAGGTGCCACAAGTACTCCTTTTCTTTTTGCATAAAGGGAAGGGTAACCACCTTTCTGTATACAGTGCCAGGAGTTGTGAGTCCTGGGCAGGACGGGACATGTGGGGAAGACACTCCAAAGTATCCCACCGCAGAGGGAACTAGAGGCGAACTGGGACCCTGAGGCCTTGGACCAAGGGTGAATGGGAGCTGAAGCTGCCCAGACTGGCCCAGGCAGCTCTCCACAGCCGCATGCCAGACTTGCTGTGCTAGGAGTGTGAAACCAGCCTATTAAAGCCTCCCGTAAATGTGCACCAACGGAGACATGCTGTGGTACTTCGACCATGTGTTTTTAACTAGCCGAGCATGGGAATGGCTGGGACATAGAGAAGGCTGCCCTAGGACATGGCTTTATAAGGCACCTCTCCACCCTGAGCGAGGGCTAAGGAAAACTAAACAGAACAGCTCAGCTCACCTTGTGCACAGGATTTATTTAGCTGTTCAAAAGCTGTTCAAAAATCGATAAGGTGCCATAGAGATCAAAGAAGGACGTCTGTGGAAAAGGACAGAGTCCCAGCCCAGGCTAAAGACTAGTCCAGCCAGAGGGGAAGTGTGTCTGCTCAGCAATGCCTGTAGCATGTGCAGGTCTCTGTGCAGAGCCTCAGCTGGCTCTCTCTCCTCCTGCAACCTGACCACCAATCATAGACCCTGCTCTGGGCATGCAGAGACTGATGGACCACCTTGCTCCAGACAGGATGAGGCCAGAGCCTGCCTGCTCCTGTCAGACAGGCGGGGAGCCACCCGCTGCCAGGGGTATATCTCTGGGCTCAGCTCAGCTAGTTCAGCCACCCAGAGCAGCCAGGGCACTTTATTAAAAGCCCCAGCCTCTCCCCTCACTTTCCATCCATCCAGCCTCACGCACACGGACCTCTGCCATCAGCAGCACATTGACACCAGCACTGCATGGGCCAAACTTGCAGCCACTGCCAAGGTCAGTGGTTCCATATGGAGCCTGCTGCCTCCTTGCCTGCATTTTCAAAAGGCTCTGGTGCTCTCAGCTGCCTCTGTCACTAGGCACCTGGCTCCCGTATTAAATAGCTGATCACCAGTGCCCATCTGGCCCTAGAACCTATGAGTAAAGTCAAGAGGGTCTTTGTTCTGCCAAGTGCTGCCAGCTACCAGCACTCAGTAACACCTGGGGCTGAGCCACTGCTCAGCAGTAAATGGCCAGAGACGGCACTGGTATGGCTAGGCAAGCAAGCTGGTGTCAGAGAAAAACAGAGTTCTCACTCTCAGGTTGGGTGCAGCGAGTCAGATACACGTTATTACCTCAAGCAACTGCACAGAGGGAGAGAATGCGCTAGGACTCAGGGTTTCCCCCACCTAGGCAGGCCTCTCCCAGATAAACAATTGGAGCGAGTATTTACACCTTTATTACAGACAATAATAAGCAACAACTGCAGATTGTTTATACATATTCCTTCATGAAATCTTATTTTTCTTACCATTTCTCTTATAGTCTGCATTCTATTCTTATCTAATACAAGGTCACAACAGCCTCTTTCACCGTTGTTTTCCACTCGCTTCGCACTATCCCTGCTTCTACAAATCTTGCGTTATAAAAGCTAGAGTTAGCCTGACTCCTGCTCATGTCAGAGGCCTGCATCCAAATTCCCTTTATCTACTTCCACACCGGTGACTTGCTGGTAACACAGAAAGAGCTGAACAGGACTGTGGGGCTTTCCAGCTGGAGAGCAAGCTTGATTACATGTCCCCCACCTTGAAGGCTACATTAAACCTGGGTAAACATGAGGCAGAACACATGTTCAACTCTAATCTAACCTATCCAGGAATGCTGGAGTCTCTGCGAAAAGTCACCGAGAGATCGTTGTGGTAATTCAATGACTAGGTCTGTCCATCCAGGCAGTTGCAGTTACAAAGCAAATAGCATACTTCACTGGAGTGCTTTGTGGGAAAAAAGCCCTCCCTGAAGTTTTCCCAGTGGGAAAGTCCATTTTACCTGCAGGAAGTTTCTAAAGTGTGCTTAAAGGGGATTCTCTCCCCCTGCCCTATAACTGTTAAAATTTGAGGAAACAGGAAATGGGGCGGGGGGGAGGGAAACGCCACAAGTTCTAAACAAAAATTCTGAAAAATTTCAGTTTTTTTCCTCCCAAAAACTTCACTTCAGAAAATGCATTTAATCAAAAATGATTTTTCTACCCTCAGAATTTCATTTGATGAAACCATGTTTTCCAATAAAACACTTGGTCAGAGAATTTTTGTTTTAAATCAACTCTGCCTGCATGAACTGGAACAGGTAGAAAACCCGAGACCAACGGTCCACACCAGTTCTCCTGTCCTGTGTTAAGCTTTGGGCACCTCATTTCAAGGGAGCTCTAACAACTGTCTGGAAGGTCTAGGGAAGAGTCCTGTTGGTAAGGGGTTAGGGGTCCAAGCAAGCAGTGTAACAGAGCACACTGGCATGGCTAAACTTTCAGAGAGGCCGAAGAGGCGATTCTGTCCCATTCATAGCACTCTGGAGAGGTATAAGGGGCAGAAATACCCCTAGAGAATACCATTCCAAACAGGGCTACTCAGGGCTTCAGTACAGCCGAAAGGTGGCAGCTCCTGAAAATCAGAGCAACCCCAGGGCTGCTCTAACTTGTGCCAGGGCCAAACCAGCCCATAATGTGCGGTTCAGTTGACCTTTGATCTCCCCCTGCCTAGACTCTGACCCCTGTGAAGTGCAGCACAAAATAATGCTTGTTTTGCCTTCCTTACCCTGCTCTATCACTTTTTGCCATGATTCTGCATCTTGGCTCTGGAGAAGGGGGCCGGCACCATGTTTAACAACATTGGTCAGACTGAGCATCAGACTGAGATACTGATACAAGGTGGGGACTGGAAGGGGGACCTGCCTGTGGCCCTGCAAATATACAGTGCTGCTGCCCTTCTTCCAGGCCATGATCTCAGACGGGAGCGACACTGATCTGTTGGCTGTGGTTTGCTGTCATCACAGTTAGAGGCACTTTTGTTGATCTTGGCTCACCGAGATACAGATGTATGAAACAGAGCAAGACCTGTTTGTGTCTCGGACGTCAGCGCGATATGGCTCTGCCTGGTATACTTTCTTCCCTTGTGTTTCTGGGAACTCTTGTAAACAAACATGGGCCTTTGGTGGATTGGGACCAAACTTTATGGACTCTTGAGAACGGCTGAATGACAAACCCCACAGATTGCTTGCCGTGGGAGCGATCAGCTGCCTCACTGCCCCTGAAATAGCCCGACACCTCCCAGAGATACCCAGGGTTGAGGGGCACCTCGCTACCACCTGTCCTTCGCAGATCTGTGCCCGATGTAGATCAGCTCCCTGACTCCACCAGCCCCTGGAAGCACAAGCACTGCCTCTGCAGGCCTCACTCTCTCCATACAGGCTAACACCATGTCCACACCCTAACCCCTAAGTCCTCTGAGCATCCCTCTGGAGTGCTCAGGCCTGGCTCCCTGAATGCTCAGAGCTCTCGGATCCTGTACTCCCAAAGAAACAGGACAAACCAGCTTCCTAGGTTCAGCTCAGGACTCCACACCCGTCCACTTTGCACATGGTACTTACAAGGAAAACAAGGTACATTTATTATTCAAACAACAGAGATTTAAATGATAGTGAGTAAGACTACTGGAAACCAATGGGTACATGTAACACAAAATCATAACATGCTTTTCTAGAGCCTACACTTCACTCACAGGACATTCCTGTATGGTAGCTTACCCCAAGTCCTGTCCCCATGATTTTCAGCCAGCTAGCTGAGATGCCCACTCAGAAGATCAAGCCCACTGGTGGACTGAAGGATGCCAGAGCGTCTCTGCATCCCCAGATAGACCAGACCAGACCTTTGATGGTCACCTGAAAGCAGGGTGTCTCCCCACACCGCGTATCTCTTCCAGTTAATATCCTTCTGCTGCTTCATACCCACAAGCTCATCACTAGCATTTGACTTAGTCTACACTAATAGACTTCTCTGGTAAGACACACGGTACACAGTGGCCCACCAAGGAATTAAGCTTCTCCCACCTCCTATCCGGAGAGGTTTGTCTCCAGCCATGCTACTTTTGAGTGACCTGCCTTTAACTATAAGGCCTAGGGCAGTGGTTCTCAATGAGGACTATGCACATCCGTGGAGTGCACAGAGGTCTCCCATAGGGTGTATCAACTCCTCTAGATGTTTGCCTAGGTTTACAACAGGCTACATGAAAAGCACGAGCGAAATCAGTACAAATTAAAATTTCAGAGAGACAATGACTTGTTTATGCTGCTCTTTATACTATACACTGAAATGCAAGTACAATACTTACATTCCAGTTGATTATATGATAAAATGAGGCAGTAGCAATGCTTCAGTACTAGTGTGCTGGGACACTTTTGTATTTTAATGTCTGGTTTTGTAAGCAGGTAGTTTTTAAGTGAGGTGAAACTTGGGGTACACAAGACAAATCAGACTCTGGAAAGGTCAAGAGCCACTGGCCTAGAGAACATAATTTTCAGCATATACACATAACTCCTCACATATTTCCATATATACAGCTCACCGTGATTATAATGACCAGTGTGCCACAGGCTTTCATCACAGACCTAGCATGATCCCTTTTGGTGAACCCAGGGGATCTCTGTACACCAGTTGGCATCAGGAGGTCCTTGGATCACATATTCCAGAGAAACAGCCAAAGTGGGTGGGTTAAGTACTGTAAATGGAAAACATGGAAATTAAATGGTCAGAAAAAGAAGTGATGAGATTAGCATAGGGTGACTTCTCAGAGTAATGTTAACCACAATTAGCTTAAATTTTCAAAAGTGAATAGTAAAGCTGGTGGGAAAGATGGAAAAGCTAGTTTTATAACAGTGTCTGAAGTTGATCGTATTACAAAGGGTTTGACACAATACCCTCTTGCCCCCTGCCACCCCGCTTTTAATATTCTTTCAATTTTGCAGAAAATTTTAAGCAAAAGTTTTCAGAATTCTTCATTTTCCAGAAACGAGATTTTTTGGAGAAAAAGTAAATTTTTCCATGAAGTAGTGTGAATATTTTACACAAAAAATGGGTAACATTTACATTTTTTTCAGGAAAATTCTTTTTGGAAAAAAAAGTCCATTTTTTTCAATAGAAAACTCTTCAAAAAATTTCAGCCAGCTATTGTGACTTTTGATGCCCAACCCAAGGCATCTTAGAGGTGCCAGAATTTCAGAGAGTGGACAATCAGGTCCCTTTTAGGTGGACAGTCGGGTGCCCAAATATTAAGGACAATAGAGTTGCCAAAGTCATAACAGGTGAACACTGAACAATTTGAAAAGGGTGGTGGAAAGAGCAGATGGGTGTGTTTAACTGACACTGCACTGACTACAAGACATGACTTGTCATTGTTTAATGCATTGGCCTAACACTGTGAAATGGAAGAGAAGTTTGACTGGCATTGGATAAACTTGAGGCTGGAGGAGAAGGAGTTCTTTCAGGGTTCAATCTTTCTTTGTTTTAGGCTCTCTTATGAAATAACTCCTGATCCCCATGCATTCCTGTTACTCATTTACAATGTACAGCTTGCAGAATGAAAAGGAGTACTTGTGGCACCTTAGAGACTAACAAATTTATTTGAGCATAAGCTTTCATGAGCTACAGATCACTTCGTCGGATGCATTCAGTGGAAAAATTTATATACTCAGAGAACATGAAACAATGGGTGTTACCATACACACTGTAACGAGAGTGATCTGGTAAGGTGAGCTATTACCAGCAGGAAAGCGGTGGGGCGGGGGAGGTAACCTTTTGTAGTGATAATCAAGGTGGGCCATTTCCAGCAGTTGACAAGAACGTCTGAGGAACAGTGGGGGGGGGGGGGGGTGCAAGCCTAAGTTAATTGTAATTAACAAGCCTAAGTTAATTGTATCCAGTTTGCAAATTAATTCCAATTCAGCAGTCTCTCACTGGAGTCTGTTTTCAAAGTTTTTTTGTTGAAGAATTGCCACTTTTAGGTCTGTAATCGAGTGACCAAAGAGATTGAAGTGTTCTCCGACTGGTTTTTGAATGTTATAATTCTTGACGTCTGATTTGTGTCCATTTATTCCTTTAAGTAGAGACTGTCCAGTTTGACCAATGTACATAGCAGAGGGGCATTGCTGGCACATGATGGCATATCACACAACAGAACCACTAACCCAGGAACCTATCCTTGCAACAAAGCCCGTTGCCAACTGTGTCCACATACCTTTTCAGGGGACGCCATCATAGGGCCTAATCACATCAGCCACCCTAACAGAGGCTCATTCACCTGCACATCTACCAATGTGGTATATGCCATCATGTGCCAGCAATGCCCCCCCGCTGTTCCTCGGACGTTCTTGTCAACTGCTGGAAATGGCCCACCTTGATCATCACTACAAGAGGTTTTTTCCCCCGTTTTCCTGCTGGTAATAGCTCACCTTACCTGATTACTCTCGTTACAGTTGTTTTATGTTCTCTATGTATATAAATCTCCCCACTGTATTTTCCACTGAATGCATCAGATGAAGTGAGCTTTAGCTCATGAAAGCTTATGCTCAAATAAATTTGTTAGTCTCTAAGGTGCCACAAGTACTCCTTTTCTTTTTGCAGATACAGACTAACACGGCTGCTACTCTGAAACCTGTCAGCTTGCAGAATGTATATTAAAAACAAAATTATAACACGTATAAACAAAAACATGGACTTCTTTCTAACCCAAGTGAAGCAACAGGAATCTTTGAACCTTAAGCTGTATCATGGCTATTTATCCATCTAAGGAAACAAAGATGCCCTGCTACTTCATGTGTGCAAACCCACCAGCAATTCTTTCACTCGTTAGCAATTGTCACCATTTACCTCAGGTGCTCAATTTATCACTGCGCATCAACACCGAGAAGAGTCTCTCATATGCAGCAGGGACAGGAAATGTCACCATAGTCTTGTGAATCTTCAAGGCCACATATTGCTTCTGGAAGAGCAATGTGGATGGAGGTCGGTTCCTGTGCGATGACTCTGGGGCCAAGACTGACCTTACTGCTTAGGTTTGGAACTGCCAGACTGGATGAGACCTGTCATCCAGCTAGTCCAGTACCCTGTCTCCAACAGCAGCTGATGCCAGCCGCTTCAGAGGAAAGTGTAAAAAATGTTGTGATACTCTCTTACGGAATAACCTGCACCCAGGGAAAGTTTCCTCCTCAGCCACTAATTGGAGCTTGGCTTGTGCTACAACACTTAATGGGCTGCAGAGCTTCCTAGAGGCTGACTGCAACCTGTCTGCATGTCCCTCAAAGTTCACATGCTGATTCTTCTCCCGCGGACTTTGCTCGTTCTTGTTATGCCCTATTCACATGGCCTGGTGTGGTGTTTAGATGTTGCTTGTAATTATTAGAATTGGGAGCACTGGCTGTTGGGAGTCTGAAAGGACAGGAAACAGGAAGGAGAGGGGAGGAGTTGAAAGGCCGGGAGAAAGTACAGAGGGTGCAGCAGTAGCTTTGTAAAGAGGTTTCCACTTTGAAAATAAAGTCCTGTTGAAGCTTGAGTACCTTGCTTGGTTGATACAACATTTTGGCGACAAGGATGGATCTTCTGCCTCTGAACCCACCTGCACCCTTTCTGCAAAGTCCAGGTGAGCCTCCAATTGCTTTTACTACCTGGATCCATATGTCTGCGACTTATCTGTTTGCAATCAGTGCTACAGAGATTTCTGAAGTAAGAAAGCGTGCTCTGCTAATCCACTGCCTTGGAGCAAAAGGGCAGCATATATTTTACACTTTTCCCCTTGCAGATGATAAATATGAGACTGCACTCATTGCATTAAAGAACTTTTTTGTGCTAAAAGTGAATGTAGTAGCTAATTGCTACAGATTTCGCCAGCGTGAGCAGAAACCAGGGGAAACTATAATGCAGTATATTGCTTCCCTAAGGAGTCTGATTGTAATTTGTGACTTTGGGAATATGGCAGATGAGATCATTAGAGACCAGCTTATTGAGAAAATAACCATGCTTCATGTAAGAGACCGCTTACTTCTAGAACCACAACTTACACTAGAAAAAGCAATAACCATTGCTACTCAGATTGAGTCAGCTACAGCTGAAGCCAAAATAATGAGCATGGATACAGGAGGCACAGTCCAGGCTGTGACTCCTTTGCAGAAAAGTTCACTAGCGCTGCAGACACACAACTGAAGGAGGAAAACTAATGAAAAACCACCGAATCAGCAAATTCAAAAAACAGTAAAAGCATGCTTTCACTATGGATCCCCACAGCACCTTGCAAGCTACACAGGACGTCCAGCAAAAGTAGCTCAGTGCAATCATTGCGAAAAGATTGGACATTTTGCTAAAGTATGTCGCAGTAGCCAGTTCAATCAACAGGTGCATGCAGTTACAATACCATATGTTACTGTGCTGAGCGTTGACAAAATCACTGCTGCACATATTCCAGAACAGATAAAGTGCACTGTAAACATTTCCACCATACCCTCAGGCAAATCACACTCTATTCAGCTGATGTTGGACACTGGCTCAGCAGTATCTATACTACCTGATTCCATCTATCTACATTACTTCAAAGGTGTGCCTCTTACTGAACCCAAGCTTCACTTGGTGTGCTATTTGAAAAACCATATTCCAGTACGTGGCTGCCTGCCAGCAATAGTTACTTTTGGTGATTGCTATGTAACTGCAGAGTTCTACATTGTCCACAAAGGCACTCCTATCCTTGGCAGAGATTTATTGGCTGCTTTAAATCTCAGGGTATTTAATGGACAAATTGATCTTCCTCAGCAAAGTACTCTTGCGGTACACACACCAGTTTCAGCTGGGACCCAACACCAGATTGAGGAGAAACTCTGCTGAGCTTATGGGTTTCTGCATAATGTTAAAATGTGGAATAATGTGATGCCTGTATGACAGAAGTTACGGCACTTACCATTTTCAGTCAGGGAAGCTGTTTCAGAGGAACTTAGAAAACTTGTTCAAAAGGACATGATTGAAGAGATTGACCCCTCAGAATGGGGTTCACCTATAGTAGTGACGCAGAAGAAGGGTGGAGGCATTTGCCTTTGTGTGAACTTAAGGGAGCCAAATAAAGCTATTGTGATTGACAGCCATCCTCCTCCTCACATTGAAGTATTTGCAGAACTCCATGGAGCAAAGATGTTTTCTACTCTTGATTTGCAGAGCGCATACCACCAGGTTATGTTGTATGAAGATAGAGACCTCACAGCATTTATTACACGAGGGACTATTTCATTTTAAAAGAGTTCCATACGGTCTCACATCTGCCCCAAGTGCCTTTCAAAAAATGATGTCATTGATTCTGAAGAATCAACAAGGAGTTCAGTGCTATCTGGATGATATTATCATGTTTGGAAATACTTCTGAGGAGCATGACAATAACCTGCAGTCTGTACTAAACTGCATCAGCACAGCAGGCCTCCAGCTCAATAGGTCCCAATGCAAATTTAGGACAAACTGAACTCTCCTTTCTGGGGCATAGAATTTCACAGGCTGGACTAAAACCTGATCCAGATCATATTCTGGCAATTTCAAATGCTCCTCCTCCAACAGATTTGCAAACCTTATGTTCCTTCTTGGGTCTTACCTCCTGGTATGCACAATTCATTCCCAATTATGCTTCTGTCATTGAACCGTTATGGGAATTACTATGGAGAAGTCGGGATGAACTTTCTTTGTTTGATGGCTGTGTGCTATGAGGTACACACCGGCTCCTTGTTCCAGAAGAATTACAGTCAAAACTCATACACCTGGCACACGATACTCATCAAAGAATTGTCAGATCCAAACAACAACTACGGGATCTGTACTGGTTGCCAGGGATGGACTCTCAAACTGAAGCACTCATAATACCCTGTGTCACTTTCCAAATGCATAAGACAGCAGTGATATGTACCCTTCCATTACAACCTGTTCCTCTTCCTGAATCTGCATGGGGAAAAGTGGCGATTGACATTGTAGGACACTTTGATATTGCTCCAATTGACTGCCGTTATGCCATCACTTTAATACACTATTTCAGTAAATGGCCTGAGGTAGCGTTTACATTGCAAATCTCTTCTGCTACAGTAATTAAGTTCCTCTCTTCAGTTTTTAGCAGGGAAGCTAACCCCAAAGAACTGGTTTCAGATAATGGTAGTCAATTTACTTCCCTGGAGTTTGAAACTTTTCTAGCACAGAGGAACATTTTACATAGAAGGTCATCCCCATATTACCCTCAAGCCAATGGGGAAATCGAACGGTTTAACAGAAGTTTGAAAGAGTTTGCAAACAGCTAAACTGGAAGGGTGATTGTGGATACCCTTCACTACTGATTTCTTGCAAGCATACCGGGCTACATGGCATGCCACAACACAAAGATCATCTGCAGAGTTACTGCATGGGAAACAGATGAATACTAAACTGAACATTGCTGGATTGTTAAAGGCATAACCTGATGCCGCAGACGAGGATGATGTGAGAAAAACAGTTGAACAGAACAAAGCAAAGTATAAGGCTTTCACAGACAAGTGGCGGGGTGCTAAGGAACCAAAGTGGTTCCTTCGTTAGAATATGAAAACCTGGAATTTTACGCAAAGGGGACCATAAATTCACAGCTCCTCTTAAAATCATAGAGAAGAAGGGACCTTACACCTATCGACTTTCTGATGGGTGGGTATGGAATGCTTCTTATCTTGCACCTGCCTATGCACCAAGAGGAGATTATGCCAACACCCAGTTTACATTGGATGACTTCACCGTAGTACCAGCACAACAAGATATTGCACTGGAACCGGGGCTTGAGAGACGGCCTGTCAGACCCAGACAACCACCTGTCTGGACTAGAGACTATGTTATGTAGTACCTACAGTGTTTTTCATGTAATATTTCTGCCAACAGTATAGTGTCTTGTTTCATATTTGTTCCTGTGGTTAGAACAATAACGTTTATTTTAATTCGGAGAGTTTCTCAAGAGAGGAGGGAATGTGGTGTTTAGATGTTGCTCGTAATTATTAGAATTGGGAGCACTGGCTGTTGGGAATCTGAAGGACAGGAAACAGGAAGGAGAGGGGAGGAGTTGAGAGGCTGGGAGAAAGCTACAGAGGGTGCAGCCTCAGCTTGGTAAAGAGGTTTTCACTTTGAAAATAAAGTCCTGTTGAAGCTTGTTAGTACCTTGCCTGGTTGATACAACACCTGGCCAGTGCCTAGCCCTGGAAGCTACTGTGACTGAGCTTAGGGGCACATGGTAGCAACCACGAAGACTGAATGGCCAACTATTAGGATGCAGTTATAGAGAGAGAGAAGGCCCCAAGCAACCACGCTGGAGATGGAAGAGAAGGGACACAACTGAACCCTCCCTTGTAAGCACAACTGCAGAGTAAAGTAACAGAGATGTCCGAGCAAAGCCAGATAAAACGGTTTCCAGCATATGCAACCATGGCAGCGAGTACCATGAATCCGCATGGCACAGCTACCTTCCCCGCAGGGTACTCTATGAATTAGATGCACAGAAAGTAAACAGTTTGCAAGGACACTTGATGCGAAAAAGCCCAACTGTGCAAACCAACTATTATTTGTCTTTCAGTTGAAAAGGTGCTAACCCAGAGCAGTCTCTGGGTTGCTGGCAACGAGAACCATTCAGGTACAGTGCACGCTCTGGAATGTGGGCTCCATGCTCACTGCCTGAGAGAATAGTTGGGAGGGGCTCTTTGGAGCAGCCTCTCAGAAAAAGGCAAAACCTATTTGCTTGACACAGTTCGCATCTCAAAGCACTCCACACAGCTCTCACAGTAGGAGTCGGTGCTCTTGCGAACGCCCCAGCACACCATGCTGAAATTCAAAAGGCACCTGATCACGTAAGTGTATTTGATTTTATACCTTTGAAATAAATCCTGTTCCATTTTATTGATGCTGTGTCCACCTGTCTCTTGTCTGGTTCACTTGTGTACCTAGGGTGCTATGTAAGGACTTGAGTGTTGAGTATCAGTGGAACTCATTAGGAAGCAGCAGACATGCTCTGCAGGAATATTGGGGAAATTCAAACTGATGAGAGCATTGAAGCTTCACTAGGACATGAAGTAGCATTTCTCATCTCTGTTGGCAGGAACAATCGCTCTAAGGAAGCCCCAGGGCTGCAAAGGAGGAATGGCAGAAGTGAGCTCACTGGGGCAAGTCGGGCAGTAGCCTGTATTGCTTCTGCCTGCTTTAAAACTACTTTTTAAGCACAGAGCTCCCTAATCGCAAGTGTGTGTTGCCTTCTTCACGTTGGAATTGGAAGGAGACACACAGCCAGCTGTGGTACTCAGCAAATATGCCCGCTTGCCATACTCATTTCTATGGCCTTACTCATGTTCCCTGTTTTCCAATGGAACAACTAATTCTGTTCCCATTCTATTGGGACCGGGGCTGTTCAACACATTCATCAGTGAGTGGGGGAAAAGGAATGAACAGCCAGGTGGCAAAGTTTGCAGATGACACAAAACTACTCAAGATCATTAAGTCCAAAGCTGACTGCAAAAAGTTACAAAGGGATCTCACAAAATGAGGTTATTGGGGGGAAAGTGACAGATGAAAATCACTGTTGATAAATGCAAAGCAATGCACATTGGAAAACAATCCCAACTACACATACAAAACGATGGTCTTTATATTAGCTCTTACCACTCAAGATAGATCTTGGAGTCATTGTGGATAGTTCTCTGAAAACTTCAGCTCAATATGCAGCGTCAGTCAAAAAAGTGAACAGAATGTTAGTGTCCATTAGGAAAGGGATAGATAATAAGAGTCAATATCATAATGCCATTATATAAACCCATGGCACTCCCGCACCTTGAATACTGCATGCAACTCTGGTCACCCTGTCTCAAAAAGGATACATTAGAAATGGAAAAAGTGGAGAGAAATGCAACAAAAAGAATCAGGGGTCTGGAACAGCTTTATATGAACAGAGATTAAAGACTGGGACTCTTCAGCTTGGAAAACTGATGACAAAGTGGGGGGATATGATAGAAGTCTATAAAATCATGACTGGTGTAGAGAAAGTGAATAAGGAAGTACTTTTGCCCCTTTACATAATACAAGAACCAGGGGTCACCCCATGAAATTAAGAGGCAGCAGGTTTTAAAAAAATATATAAGGAAGTACTTCTTCACAGAAAGCACAATCAACCTGTAGAACTCGTTGCCAGGGGATTTTGTGAAGGTCAAAAGTGTAACTGGGTTCAAAAGAGAGTTAGATCAGTTCATGGAGGATAGGTCCATCAATGGCTATTAGCAAAGATGGTCAGAGATACAATCCCATGCTCTGGGTGTCCCTAAGCCTCTGACTGCCAGAGACTGGGACTGTACGGCAGAGGATGGATCGCTCTAATTGCCCAGTTCTGTTCATTCCCTCTGAAGCATCTGGTGCCAGGCATTGTCAGAAGACAGGATACTGGGCTTAATGGACCATTTGTCTGACCCAGTGTGGCCTTTCTTGTGAGACAGAGGGTTTCATATATGGAAGGGAGACTGCTGTTTATTATACCAGATACCACTATGCAATGGTACCTGGTCCTCCCCTCTGTTTATCTCTCCTCGTTTAGAATGTTCGCTCTTTCATGCGGGGACAATTTTGCTCTCTGTCTAGTTTCTGGCATGACAGGCTCTGGTCGGGACCCAGAGATGCTACTGCAGTACACAGAAGAAGATAAAACTCTGGGCTTTTTACTCCCTTGGAGTCTAGATTCAGACCCACACAATTGATTCAGAGTTTATCTACCCAGACTATTTCAGGGCGAGTACACCACCCAGGGGAACCTCTACCACACCAACATCCACAAGAGAAGATCGCATGGCCCCACTGAAGTCAATGGGAGTTTTGCTATTGTCTTCAATGGGGCCATGATATCACTGGAGGTGTTATGTTCTTCCTAACCTTCAGGGAAGTCAGCCCTGTTTTTGTGATTTGTTGACAAATGAGTGAGAAAGCAGTTTAAACTCTGTTCAAATCACCCTAGAAGAGGAAATTAGTCCAATTAATTTCATGAGAAACTGCATCTCGTTCCCTGGAGTACAGAATATTTGTCCCCTGTCATTAATGAAATAAGCCTCTGCCACCAACGCAACTTTGGCAATTTTGTCAATGCATCAGTATGAGTCATTGTGGGCTGAAAAGCAGAGGCAGCGTTTGAGAACTAGACAAGCAGTAGAGTATCAATGAATATTTGCTCATCACACTGTTAATTTGTATTGGTGTATTAACACTTCTGCATTGTTTGATTAATGGGATACAGCTGGGGAACAAAGTAACTATTTTACCAGGGCAGCAGCTGTCTCCACTCTGAAGGTGAAGGTTTGGACGGGATGAAGTTTAACAAGCATTGTAGGTCAAGTAAAGCAAACTCTCAAGAAAGGAGCTGACAACAACTCCAGGTTATTAACTATTATTAATTAGCAATGAGATAAAATCAGGTATAGGGACTTCTCAAGTTAACTTCTCATTTGAAGAATGCTACTTCTACCAACGTACATAGCCCCCCTCCACAGAACAGCCCTGCTGGATCTGCGTGTCTCGTGCCTGGGTCTGAGAACAGTTCAGACCAGGGCTAAAGCAAGAGAGCCTTAGCTCTTGTCAATCTGGGCTCCTTGCATCTCATGCATCACCACCTCTAAGGTTCTGCAAGGCAAATGGGGCTCTCCCTGACACCTGTGCAGCTATCACTTGTCACTGCTGGGTTTGACAAGTATAAATGATTGAGCATAGCAAACAGGTCTACACTGGCAAGTTTCTGCGCAGTAAAGCAGCTTTTTGCACTCAGACTGAAGATGTGTACACACTGCCAAGCCACCTTGTGCACAGAAACTCCTCAGTTGCAGAACTGCAAAAAAAACCCACAAAAAACCTTGACGAGAGTCGTAAAGCTATTTGCGCAGAGACTCCAGCGCTCTATTGTCAGTGTAGACACTTGATTGCTTTCTGTGCTGTAACTGGCCTCCAGAGCTATCCCATAATGCCTCAAGTGACTGCTCTGCTCATTGTTTTGAACTCAGCAGCCCTGGAGACATGTGCCCCTCCCCTTTCAAAGCCCAGGGAGGGAGGTGGGAGCTGATGTTGGGGATTCCCTCTCCCCCTGCCTCAGGACTGGCTGCTTCCTGCCACTGTCTGAACTTACAAGACAGCATGCTGACACACTCTCTGTTCCCCAAAACACACTCTCTCTCCCCCTCTCCCTCCATACACACAAACACACACACTCCTTCTCACACACTCTTCCCCCCCTCCCCCACTTCAGTCGAAAAGAAGCTGGCAATGTAGTAGGATGCCCATGGAACAATGGGATTGGGAAACCTGCATCATGTGACATTGTGCCTGCCCCATGAGGCACTGCAAACTCTTCCCAAAGGACCCTGCGGCCAGTTGTACAGTGGGATAGCTACCACAACGCACTGCTGTCTTTGCCATTGCAAGAGCTGCTAATGTGGATGCGCTCCAGCGTCACAAGGAACACAGTGTGGACATGCAACAGCAGTTTAATTCCAGCATTTTAATAAAAGTGGTATAACTTGCGGCATAGAAACTTGCCAGTGTAGACATACCCTAAGGTAAGCTGTTTGCGCTCTGGGCCGCTAGCAAGAATGAAAAGTAGGGAAAGCCTGTTTCTGTTGCTAAAATCAGTAGCTCTACTTTGAATACCCAAAGGGAACATGTCTGAGTGAGAAGGTGATTTCATGAAGTCACTTTCCAGAGCAAAATCTCATGGTAAAGGGTAAATGGAAGAGCCTGGCAAATAGGATTTCTAGCGTTTATCAGTGTTTGCTCTTCAATTAGCTAAAAATGTTCCACAGTTGGAAGTTCCCACTGGGCTGCTACAAGCTACACGGATTATTGCCATGGCTGACTCTGTGCCCCTTCCATTATACCACAGGGACCCTTGTAAAAAGTGTGACCTTCGGTTTAAAGAAGAGGAACAGAAAAGTATCTCTTTGGTCCTTATTCCACACTGCCTTGCACCTTGCACTGTCATTTTTACAGCTGGGCATGTATTGTAAAACACTACCAAGTTAGAGTGATTATATTAAACCTGGTACATGTGTTTCCCTTCAGGAAATTGAAACTGACGCACAACAGTCAGATAGGACGACTCTGGATTTCCCTCACTCTCCTCACCATCCTGTGTGTTACTCTTCAAATTGTGCGGAATCTGCAACCTACCCAGTAAGTTCCACATATGATGGAGAATATTTCACCTTAGAACTCCCAGGAGCCAGATTGAGAACTGGAATTGGCCAAATGCTGCCAACCCCCACACATCAAAATCAAAACATGTTTTCTATTCTGTTTCAATTTTCAACCAAATTTACTTCAGGTGTGTCTGTGCCCCTGTGTGTCCCTTTCCAAGAATAGCTCAAGAATGACTCAGGAATGTTTGCTAAAATGGTGGCCCTTAACCAAATATTGCAGAGCATTTGCAGAAAGTGAATCTTTTTTTGCAATCCCAAGCTTTGCTGGAAACCTGATCTTATGAGGCCCCTATCCAACCAGGGAACAGAAACATGCGATTTGAGCTGTGTGTCCAGTGGAAACTACTTGAATCTCAAATATCAGACACTTGCAACAAACCACTTATAAACAAGCTACAGACAGAGAATTTCACATAAATTTGGGGAAATCATGATTTATGGAGGCAATTTCCAAACAAAAGAAAATTAATTGAATGATTTATTCACCCAGCTCTGCTGACGGCTTATGCATTTGAATCTACCCTCTAGCATCCTAGAGGCAGCCAGTTTCAGCTTACCAGTATTGTCATGTCCTCAGTGTCCAAATCTAGCAAGTCACACTCAGTTTCTAGGAACAGCAAGATTCTTCATACCACAACCAACTAGCAATTTCCTACTTGTCACCAGGGTACAACAGGAACCAGGCACCATAACATCTGGGTCTTCAGACTGAGCCAAGAAGGCTAGATCTAGCATGATAGTAATAGATCTGCACACTTATTTCATAGTTGTCATAGATTTCAAGGCCAAAAGAGACCCTTTGATCATAGTGTTACCTTTATAACATAGGCTGTTACATTTCACACAGTTATCCTTGTGCTGAGTGCAATCACTTGGGTTGAACTAAATCATTTGCATCCTCAGGAGATAAACTTACGTGCCACAGGCAGAGAACAGGAGAGACAAAGGAGCCACTCAAGCCCTTGGCAATCCTTAGCACTCTAGCTAATATCCAGGTTGAGGTCACCAGGAGACTTGGAAAGTTAGAGAATCTGGGGAGACTGGACTGGATTAGGTGGCCTGTTGAAGGGTTTGGCAGCTGGAATTAGACTGGCAAGCTGTGTGTTGAGGGACAGTTAGGTAAGTGGGAGCTTGTCAGCATGCATAGGACATGTCAACAGCTGCAAGACAGGGAAAGTGATGTGTATCTGGGTTTCCCATCAGTCTGCCGGACTAAGAGAGATAGGGGTCTGGTGAGGACTAATGGGAAGATCCACTGGTAGGAAGTCAACCTGTGAAACTCCTTGCCAGAGGATGTTGTGAATGCCAAGACTGTAATAGGGTTCAAAAAAGAACTAGATAAATTCATGGACGATAAGGTCCATCAATGGCTATTAGCCAAGATGGGCAAGGATCGTGTCCCTAGCCTCTGTTTGCCAGAGGCTGGGAATGAGCGACAGGGAATGGATCACTTGATGATTACCTGTTCTGTTTATTCCCTCTGGGGCACCTGGCATTGGCCACTGTCGGAAGACAAGATACTAGTCTAGATCGATCTTTGGTCTGATCCAGTATGGCTGTTCTTATGTTCTTAAGATCACCCACGATGTTCTAAGGTGTTCTAATATTCTCCCTCTTACAGCAACTGCAGGTGTGACCAGAAACTCAAGCGACTTTCCCTCCAGCAAAGCACTGGCCGTGAGAACTTGTTCCAGCAGGAGAAGGGGACAAGCTCTGGCCACCGATTTCCTGAACCTTTGGAAAGTGATGTCCCACAAAACAGGCAGAAAAAAGTCATAGCCAAGCCCAGGTCTGCTGAAAGCATTCTGCACATCACAGAACTGGGCCAGATGTTCAGCCAGAACCAGGCCAGCACCTTGAACAGCCAAGATGGGGTCTGGAAGAAGAGTCAGAGAGAAGACAGCAAGGATGTGTGGATCCTTCAGACAACCAAGAGACTGAAATCCCAGCCCCAGGTCTCTGAAAGGGCACCCAAAAGGGATCATATGGATAGAACTGTGACCCCACCTCCAAGCAGGAAGCCCATGACTAAGGCAGCAGATCCCTTCAGCAAGAAACCAGAATCTGCAGCAGAGATCATTGCCAAGGAGCAAACTTCAAGGTCACCATTTGGGAAGGTTGCAGGGTCATTCCAGAGCCAGGCAGAAGCCACAGGCTCCCCCAGCCACAGGGGGGGCAGCTCTTCCACACCTGCTACAACAGCTGCCCCAGTACCAGACTGGGTCACAAAGGCAGAGAAGCAAAATGACGCGGCATCATGGAGTATGGACAGAGAGCTGCTTCAGAGCAAAACCACAGTTCCCAGAGCTGGAGGAGATGCACTTGCCCACATCCTGCCAGCTGTCTCCAACTCTTCTCGCACAGTAGCCTGCAAGCCCAAGACCCACGTGGTGTTCCTGAAGGTGCACAAGAGTGCCAGCAGCACTGTCATGAACATCCTGTTCCGCTTTGGAGAGACGCACCACCTTACCTTCGCCCTTCCCATCAATGGTGCCAGCCAGCTGGGCTACCCACACTACTTCCTGGCAGAGTCTGTGGAGGGATTCACCCTAGGCAATGCTTCAGCATTTAACATTACGTGCCACCACATGAGGTTCCTGCAGGCACAGGTAAGGGACAGAGCTTCAAGGCATCAGAAGGGAAATGGGTGGGGAGGAAGAGCAGCAGGATAGCAGTGAGATAGCCAGGACACCCCTCTCGGCTAATGAGCAGGGGTTGTCGAGAGGGAAGCTACAGTGATATTTAATTGCCCACTGCTCTTCAGCATCAGCAATGTCTCTCATCAGGCCTAACCTGGAAGCTGGAGATACTGCATCCTAGCGGTTGAGCCAGTGTCAACAAGCCTGACACCATCGTGTTGCTATAGTGGGGAATGATACGCTCAGGTGATGGACAGACTTGTCTCCTGGCATGTCCCATGGGCCAGTGGCTGAGTCGGGTAGTGGTTGGGATTGTGGATGCCATTTGGAGAAGTGTGTCCAATCCACCAGCACAGCTGGAACCAGAGCTAAGTGGGCATGAAAAGCAAACCCACCCTTTGGCCCCTAGAGATGACTCTTCCACTGCAGGTCAAGGCATGCTGGCAGAGCAGTGAGGGGAGCTCCCATTGCTGCTGCCCATTTTGTACATGCTCTGTGGCTAAATAGAGAACTCCAGGCTCCAGCATTGGCCCTGGGGCCCCTTTCACAAGCACTGCACTGATCCTGGGCATCTGGGCATATCCCTATTAAACACCCATCCTACAGCCCGTAAAGCCCCTTCCAAAGTAGCCGGTGGGTAGGACTTGCTACTCTGCCCACACACTCTAACTCACCAGTGAATTCAACTGACCTGTTAACCCGACTCCCATGGAAAGGACACATGGGTATATTAGACTGGCAGAGTAGGCTTCCCTCATTCTCTTCACCCCCTTCCCCTCACCCCTCCAGGTGCAGAGAGTGATGCCAAGCTCCACCTTCTACTTCTCCATCCTACGGAACCCCATCTGCCTCATGGAGTCCTCGTTCACTACAAAGGCAGGTCCCCCTTCTCCCGTGCCCAGAGCCTGGAAGAATTTCTCAGCCAGCCAGCCAGGTTTTATAACTCCTCAGCCCCCGACAGCCACTACGCCAAGAACCTCATGGCTTTCGACTTCAGCTTCAACCACAATGGCAATTTCTCTGCCAAGCACATGCAGCTGATGCTGCAGTACATCGAAGAGGCCTTCGACCTCCTCCTCCTCTCTGAGTACTTTGACGAGTCCATGGTGCTGCTGAAGGAGGCACTGTGCTGGGACCTGGACAGCATTGTGTCCTTCCCACTCAACAGCAGGGAGGGAAGCACCAGGTCACCCCTTTCAGAGAGCACAGCAGAGAAGATAAAGAGCTGGAACAGGCTTGACTGGGCAATCTACAGACACTTCAACAGGACCTTCTGGCAGAGGATCGACTGGAGCATGGGCTGGGAGCACATGCAGCAGGAAGTCAGGGTGCTGCGGGAAAGGCGGGAGCGTCTGGCCAAGACCTGCCTTCAAGGGCGGGGGAGTGTAGGCCCCCGCGAGCTCAGGGACAAGTCACTGGCACCGCTGCAGTATGGCAAGGCCACAATTCTAGGCTATAATCTGAAGCCAGGGCTGGACAAGGTGACAGAGCGACTGTGCCGGCACATGGTGACACCTGAGCTTCAGTACAGCAGATCCCTGTACAGGAGACAGTTCCCTGAGAAGGCCCAGCGGATCTACAGGCCAGCTCATCCACCCAGGATACGCAACGGGATAATGGGCTGAGAAAGTAAAAGCATAACGGCCTGCCCCAAACACTCGCCCCTGCTCCTGGTCTCCCCCTGAAACCTCTGTTGGTGGGCAGAACATAATGCAATTCAGGCAGCAGAACCTCATGGAGCCATACCAGAGAGGGGTCTCTATCTCCATCCATATGCCTCTTGCTGGTGAGGCAGGGGGAAGGTAAAGCCGGACCCATCTACATCAGGCTGAGGTGAAGCTGACAGGTTGCCAGCCTGGCTGCAGCTGCTTTGCAGCCTCAGAGCCATTTCAGCTAAACTGTTTAAATTCTAGTAGGTAAAAAAAAGTGTAGATCTGGAGCAGATATTATATTCTGTGGAGTTTGGGGTCACACAGGGCAGCAAGGCCTCAGGAGAGAGCAAGGTATCTTTGGCTCTGGAGCACACTCTTCATATTAATTATTTGTATTGTAGCTCCTAGGAACCCCAGCCAGGGACCAGGGCCACCAATGTGCTTGGTGCTGTATGAACACTGCACAAAAAAAGCATCAGACGAGACAACCGGTAGACACTATGATTGGTTGGACCCCACTTCTGGGGTGTCATCTGATGTACTGAGCCTCTCTTTCTCAACCAACCAGGGTTCCCTCTCCCGGCTTTGCTGAATTAGGCTCTCTGGCCTTTTGCTACACACACACACACACACACACAGGGAGGGCGACACCCCGCTGCAGTCACAGACTGAAGTCAACTCTGTGTGCGAGGATACCCCCAGTGCTCACGTGCACACCCCTTTTGGGAGATAAATTCAAAATATTACTGTCTTGCACTGTATAGAAAAATCTGCACAGTGCAAGCTCATAAAAATCCACCCTCTTCCTCAATGTGAAGAGAGATGTGCACAACTTCTTGCCCACCCCAGTTAGAAATTACATAAACTGAGTTTTATTATAAATAAGAAATAAGCTTATTAAGTACAAAAGGTGAATGTTATGTAGTTAAAGGGATAGCAAACAGAACAAAGCAGATTACTTTAGTAAATAAACAAAAACTGCAGACTGAGCTTAACACATTAGATAGATGGGTGGGAGGGATAGCTCAGTGGTTTGAGCATTGGCCTGCTAAACCCAGGGTTGTGAGTTCAATCCTTGAGGGGGCCATTTGGGATCTGGGGCAAAAATTGGGGATTGGTCCTGCTTTGAGCAGGGGGTTGGACTAGATGACCTCCTGAGGTCCCTTCCAACCCTCATATTCTATGATTCTATGAGGTAGGATACAAATTAAATTCTCACCCTGAGTGATAAACAGGCTGGCAGATTCTTAAGGCACAAGTTGCCTTGGCTTTCCTAGGTTTTCTTACCTAAAGATCTTAGCCTGGGAATATCACTTGTCACACTTCAGTCTTTGTTCCTCAGGTGTTTTCAGGTGTTGTAGGGAGAGTGAGGACCACTCATGTTGTCATTGTTCTTCTTTTATATCTTCCTCCCACTTGCTGGAAAGCTTTTTTGCTATGACCTGGGTCAAACAGTTCCCATTGTGTAGAGCTATCTCTGAGGGGTTTCTGTTTCACACAGTTCTTGGGATAATCTTCATGCTTGTGTGCATTTCCTCAATAAGCCACTAACATTGTTTGGCCTCATCCACCGTAACACATTTGAAATACAGAGACATGGTCAATATTCCCAGCTTCAGATACAAAAATGATACATACATACGAATTGGATAAACACATTCATAAATCATAACCTTTCCAATGATACCATACATGAGCCATCTTGCATAAAGTATATCTTAGTTGTACCATATTCATATTCTATCTAATACTCAAGATCCATAAACCTGGAAATCCTGGGCGCCCCATCATCTCAGGCATTGGCACCCTGACAGCAGGATTGTCTGGCTATGTAGACTCCCTCCTCAGGCCCTACGCTACCAGCACTCCCAGCTACCTTCGAGACACCACTGACTTCCTGAGGAAACTACAATCCATTGGTGATCTTCCTGATAACACCATCCTGGCCACTATGGATGTAGAAGCCCTCTACACCAACATTCCACACGAAGATGGACTACAAGCCATCAAGAACACTATCCCCGATAATGTCACAGCTAACCTGGTGGCTGAACTTTGTGACTTTGTCCTTACCCGTAACTATTTTACATTTGGGGACAATGTATACCTTCAGATCAGCGGCACTGCTATGGGTACCCGCATGGCCCCACAGTATGCCACCATTTTTATGGCTGACTTAGAACAACGCTTCCTCAGCTCTCGTCCCCTAACGCCCCTACTCTACTTGCGCTATATTGATGACATCTTCATCATCTGGATCCATGGAAAAGAAGCCCTTGAGGAATTCCACCATGATTTCAACAATTTCCACCACCATCAACCTCAGCCTGGACCAGTCCACACAAGAGATCCACTTCCTGGACACTACAGTGCTAATAAGCGATGGTCACATAAACACCACCCTATACCGGAAACCTACTGACCGCTATTCCTACCAACATGCCTCCAGCTTTTATCCTGACCACACCACACGATCCATCGTCTACAGCCAAGCTCTGCGATACAACCACATTTGCTCCAACCCCTCAGACAGAGACAAATACCTACAAGATCTCTATCAAGCATTCTTACAACTACAATACCCACCTGCGGAAGTGAAGAAACAGATTGATAGAGCCAGAAGAGTTCCCAGAAGTCACCTACTACAGGACAGGCCTAACAAAGAAAATAACAGAACGCCACTAGCCGTCACCTTCAGCCCCCAACTAAAACCCCTCCAATGCATTATTAAGGATCTACAACCTATCCTGAAGGATGACCCAACACACTCACAAATCTTGGGAGACAGGCCAGTCCTTGCCTACAGACAGCCCCCCAACCTGAAGCAAATACTCACCAGCAACTACATACCACACAACAGAACCACTAACCCAGGAACCTATCCTTGCAACAAAGCCCGTTGCCAACTGTGCCCACATATCTATTCAGGGGACACAGGGCCTAATAACATCAGCCACACTATCAGAGGCTCGTTCATCTGCACATCCACCAATGTGATATGTGCCATCATATGCCAGCAATGCCCCTCTGCCATGTACATTGGTCAAACTGGACAGTCTCTACGTAAAAGAATAAATGGACACAGATCAGATGTCAAGACTTATAACATTCATAAACCAGTCGGAGAACACTTCAATCTCTCTGATCACGTAATTACAGACATGAAAGTTGCGATATTACAACAAAAAAACTTCAAATCCAGACTCCAGTGAGAAACTGTTGAATTGGAATTCATTTGCAAATTGGATACAATTAACTTAGGCTTGAATAGAGACTGGGAGTGGCTAAGTCATTATGTAAGGTAACCTATTTCCCCTTGTTTTTTCCTAGCACCCGCCCCCCCCCCGGACGTTCTTGTTAGGCCCTGGATTTGTGCTGAAAATGGCCCACCTTGATTATCATATACATTGTAAGGAGAGTGATCACTTTAGATAAGCTATTACCAGCAGGAGAGTGGGGTGGGAGGAGGTATTTTTTCATGCTTTGTGTGTATATAAAAAGATCTTCTACACTTTCCACGGTATGCATCCGAAGAAGTGAGCTGTAGCTCATGAAAGCTTATGATCAAATAAATTGGTTAGTCTCTAAGGAGCCACAAGTAGTACTTTTCTTTTTGCGAATACAGACTAACACGGCTGTTACTCTGAAACATATTATAACCATATTTCCATGAAGAATATTGGGTGTAACATCACACCTGTCCCCTTAAATTACTGCCAGAGGATTGGTCACTGACCAATGCGGAGGCAGTGTGCCCAGCTTCCTCTTTTCTACACAGGGCATCTGCTACCATATTCTCCTTCTCTTTAATGCACACAATCTCCATGTCAAATTCCTGCAGCACTAGGCTCCAGCGTAGCAGTTTGGAGTTTTTGCCCTTGGTTCTGTTCAGTCATATTAACGGTGAATGGTCTGTTAAAATCTTGAACCTCCTGTTAAAGAGGTAAGGCCTCATTTGTTTAATAGCCCACACTATGGCATAGCACTCCTTTTCTATAAGAGAGTAATTCTGTTCATTAAGGGACAGCTTCTTGCTTCCTCCCGTTTGCAGCAGTAGAGCACCCAACCCAGTGTCGGATGCATCAGAGCACAATTCAAAAGTCTTATCAAAGTCAGGGCTGGCCAGCACAGGCTCTGCAGACAAGAGTGCCTTTGCCTTATCAAAACCCTTCTGGCATACCTCTAACCAAATTACCTTAGTAGGTTGATGCTTTTTTACACAAGTCCGTGATTGGGGATACAATGTTGCTGAACACTGCCCTCCCCCACCACCCACCCACCCAACCTCCTGTAATAGTTTGCCAAGCCTATGAAGGCTTGGCCCTGTCTTTTAGTTTGGGGCACAGGCCATTTGACAATGGCTTCCACCTTGAGAGGGTTGGGGGTTCCACCCACCCCCCCAACCCAATGTCCTAGATAAGGGATGCTGGCCACCCCATCTTGCACTACGGCCATGTCTACACTACGAAAGTACTCTGATTTTACAGAAGTCAATTTTTGGGAACAGATTGTATAAAGTCGAGTGCATGCATCCACACTAAGCACATTAATTTGGTGATGTGCGTCCACAGTACCGTGGCAAGCGTTGACATTGCAAGCGGGGCACTGTGGGTAGCTATCCCACAGTTCCCGCAGTCCCCGCTGCCCACTGGAATTTGGGGCTGAGCTCCTAATGCCTAATGGGGCCAAAAATTTGTCATGGGTGGTTATGGGTAAGTGTCATCAGTCAACCCTCCCTCCCTCTGTGAAAGCAACAGCAGACAATCATTTTGCATGCTTTTCCCTGGATTGCCTGAGCAAACACCATAGCATGGCACGCATGAAGCCCATTCAGCTCACTGCAGCAGTTATGACCATGGTAAACACCTCACGCATTATTGTGCAGTTTATGCAGAACGAGCACCTGGAAAACCCGGTTAGGAGGCGACAGCAGTGCAGTGATGAGGACATGAACACAAATTTCTCTAAAACTGCGGTCCACAGCAATTTGGAGATCAGGGTGTTACTGGGGCAGGCTCATGACATGGAATGCCGATTCTGGGCCCAGGAAACAAGCACAGTGTGGTGGGACCGCATAGATTTACTTCCCAGACCAGAAAATAACTGTTGGGGATGTTGAAATGCCTAGAGTTATCCTTGGGGACCCAGCATATCCCTTAATGCCATGGCTCATGAAGTCATACACAGGAACCCTGGACAGTAGTAAGGAGCTGTTCAACTATAGGTTGAGCAAGTGCAGAATGGTGGTAGAGTGTGCATTTGGACATTTAAAGGGTCGCTGGTGCAGTTTACTGACTCACTCTGACCTCAGCGAAACCAATATTCCCATTGTTATTGCTGCTTGCGTGTGCTCCACAATCTCTGTGAGAGTAAGGGGGAGACATTTATGGCAAATCACCTGGCCACTGAATATGCGCAGCCAGACACCAGGGCGGTTAGTAGAGCACAGCAGGAAGCACTGCACATCAGAGAAGCTTTGAAAACCAGTTTCATGACTGGCCAAGGTACCATGTGACACTTCTGTTTGTTTCTCCTTGATGAAAAACCGCCCCCTTGGTTGCCTCTAAATTCCCTGTAAGCCACCCGCCCTCCCCCCTTTGATCACAGCTTGCTTGCAAAGGAAATAAAGTTACTATCATTTAAAAACCATGTATTCTTTATTAGTTGATCATAAAAATAGGGAGATAACTCAAAAGGTAGCCTGGGTGGGGTGTGGAAGGAGGGTAGGAGGGAAGGAAAAGGCCACTTCAAAACTTGTTAAATGACAGCCTTCTGTTGCTTGGGCTGTCCACTGGGGTGGAGTGGTTGGGAGTCCGGATCCTCCCCACCCCCCGCATTCTTGGGCATCTGGGTGAGAAGGCTATGGAACCCGGGGAGGAGGGAGGGCGGTTAAACAGGGGCTGCAGCAGCAGTCTGTGATCCTGCTACCATTCATGATCCTCCACCAGACGCCGGAGCATGTCCGTTTGATCCCGCAGTAGCCCCAGCGTTGCCCCATGCCTCCTCTGATCTTTCTGCCGCCACCTCTCCTCAGGTTCATTGGCCACTTTCCTGCACTGTGATACTGTGTCCCTCCACACATTCTGCTGAGCTCTGTCAGTGTCGGACGACTGCATTAGCTCAGAGAACATTTCATTACGCTTGCATTTTTTTCGCTGCCTTATCTGAGATAGCCTTTAGGACGGAGGAGGGAGGCTTGAAACATTTGCAGCTGCAGGAGGAAAAAAGGGAGTGATGTATTTAAAAAGATACATTTTACAGAAAAATGGCTATGCTCTTTCACGGTGAACAACACTATTCACATTACATAGCACATGTGATTTTAGTACAAGGTCGCATTTTGCATCTTATATTGAGTGCTTGCAGCTTTGGTGTTAGAGATCATACACGCAGTGCCGGGCAACAGAATTCAGCTTGCAGGTGGCCATGGTAAGTCTTTTGCCTTCTGCAACCTTCACAACAGCAGCGCCCTCCTCTCCCATACCAAACAAAGCACGTTGAGTTGGCCATTTAGTGCTGTGATTTTCCTGTTAACATGCAGGGGCAGAAACCAAACTAACTCCTCCCCCCCGCATCCAATTCTCTGGGATGATTGCTTTACCCCTCACCCCACTGTGTGGCTGGTATCAGGGAAGATCACTGCTAGCCAAACGTGAACAGCTCAGCGCCAATGCCCTCCCCCACCTCACCCCATCCCGCCGCTTAGCTAACTGCAGGGAGGATTTCTTTTCAGCCACAGGCAAACAGCCCAGTAGGAACGGCCACCTCTGAATGTCCCCTTAATTAAATTCCCCTATTTCAACCAGGTTACCATGAATGATATCACTCTCCTAATGATAACACAGAGAGATAAAGAATGGATGTTGCTTGAATGCCAGAAAACACCGGGACCATAAGCTGCCAGGCTTTGTCGTGCAATGATACCAGATTACTTGCTACTAGCATGGCGTGGTAAAGTGTCCTACCATGGAGGACGGAATAAGGCTGCTCTCCCCAGAAACCTTCTGCAAAGGCTTTTAGAGTACCTCCAGGACAGCTTCATGGAGATGTCCCTGGAGGATTTCCGCTCAATCCCCAGACATGATAACAGACTTTTCCAGTAGCTGTACTGGCCACGAATGCATCCCAAGTCCTCAGGGCTACTTAATCATTAAAAAACACTTGCTTTTATAACATGGATTATATTTAAAAAAGGTACACTCACCAGAGGTCCCTTCTCCGGCTTGGTTGGGTTGGGAGGGTATTTCAGTCAGGGTGATAAAAAGATCCTGGCAGTCAGGGAGAACAGTGTGCTGTGTGCTCTCCTCAAGCTCATCGTTGTCCTCCTCATCCGCAAAATCCTCAGGCATGGCGGAGAGTACCCCATCATCGGAGTTCACGGACAGGGGTGGGATAGTGGTGGCGGCCCCCCTGAGAATTGCATGCAGCTTTGCATAGAAGCGGCATGTCTGGTGCTCTGTCCTGGAGCATCCGTCTGATTCTTTGGTTTTCTGGTTCGCTTGTCTGAGCTCCTTAAGTTTCACACGGCACTGTGTTGCGTCCCTGCTGTAGCCTCTGTCCCTGATGGCCTCGGAGATTTTTTGAAATGTTTTGGCATTTTGTCTTTTGGAACGTAGTTCTGATAGCATGGATTCCTCTCCCCATACAGCGATCAGATCCAGTACCTCCTGTTCGGTCCATGATGGAGCTCTTTGATTCTGGGACTGCATGGTCACCTGTGCTGATGAGCTCTCCTGACCAAACAGGAAATGAGATTCAAAAGTTCCCAGGGCTTTTCCTGTACACCTGGCCAGTGCATCCGAGTTCAGAGTGCTGTCCAGAGCAGTCACAATGGTGCACTGTGGGATAGCTCCCAGAGGCCAATACTCTAATTCAAAACGGTGATGTTGATTTCAGCACTAATCCCCTCGTCAGGGAGGAGTACATAAACCCATTTTAAGAGCCCTTTATGTCAACAAAAATGGCTTTGTTGTGTGGACAGGTGCAGGATTCATTCGATTTAAGGCTGCTAAATTCGACATAAATCTGTAGTGTAAACCAGGCCTAAGTGTGGTTTTTGTCTGTCTTTACAACTTCACATTTTGCCCTACAGATTTCTGAGAGCAGTAGAATTCCAGTAAAGATATAGCATAACTTGTAAATCCAGTTTTCCTTTCCCCTAGAGTTTCTGGAGCAAAATATCTTGTTCACAGTCCATGCAAGAAGCTGCACTGAGCTTTGTGGAAGTTCAAAGGGTGAAAATTAGTGTCAATCTACCACCTGTATTTGACATTGAAAGGTTTTGCTTTTACTTACAACTGAATGTTTGAGCCTTTTGCCGATAGCCCCCGCTTGCCAATAAGTGATGTCATTTGTAACCCAAGCAGCATCAGCAGCATCACCAATACATGTTTAGGACTTGCTTCCTACTAATCCACAATGTTCAGTGTTCAAAGAGTTTTTTTCCAGCATCACAAGAGATTTATTCAGATAAATTAATAAGTGGAACTACCTGCAATACGCTGGAAGCTGCACATCAACCATCTTTAATGGGGTTGCATTACCCTTAAAACTCCAAATAAATAGGGTTGGAGTATTTCGGCAAATGAGCAGTTGAGATTTATTTTGGGGAAAAACATTTAACTTGATGTACTCTATTACCCTTCACATTGCTATCTGGGGCATTCAGTGCCTACTACAGGGCTAACTCTATCCAATGGCTGGAAGTTGAAGCAAGACAAATTCAGACTGGAAATAAGGCGAACATTTTTAACAGGGACAGTAATTAACCACTGGAACAATTTACCAAGGGTCATGATGAGCTCTCCATCACTGACAATTTTTACATCAATACTGGGTGTTTCTCTAAAAGCTCTGCTCTAGGAATTATTGGAGGGCTGTTCTGCAGCCTGTACTATACAGGAGATCAGACCAGACGATCACCACAGTCCCTTCTGGCCTTGGAATCTATTAATTTACTTGTTAAAAAGGGCTGAGATTTTTCAAAGCAGTCTGTGGGATTTAGACACATCTTTCATTGATTTTAATGGAATATGAATCTAAATCTCAGACCGTTTTGAAAATCTCAATCTGGGGTTTAAAATACCTTGCAGGTCCCCTTTTGCCCTCCCTGGAGCCAACAGGACAGGATGCAATGAAACAGACAGAATCAAGTCCTGGCAGTTCTGTGCAACTCACATTATTCACCAGTTTTTATCTCCAGCGCAAACACTCCTGGTACCAGAGTTTTCAGTGCTCGGCTAATCAAGAAGCAGCAGCTATTCGCTGGGAGAGCTTGAAGGATCCTTTGAACCTCGCAGGGTCTCATTCAATCCTGCTGCTAGATCCCCTCCCTGGCACATTTCTGGCTATGTTTGAACATACAATTGTTTTATTCAGAGATTCATAGATACTAAGGTCAGAAGGGACCGTTATGATCATCTAATCCGACCTCCTGCACAACGCAGGCCACAGAATCTCACCCACTCACTCCTGTGAAAAACCTCTCACCTATGTCTGAGCTACTGAAGTCCTCAAATCATGGTTTAAAGACTTCAAGGAGCAGAGAATCCTCCAGCAAGTGACCCGTGCCCCATGTTACAGAGGAAGGTGAAAAACCTCCAGGGCCTCTTCCAATCTGCCCTGGAGGAAAATTCCTTCCCAACCCCAAATATGGCGATCAGCTAAACCTTGAGTCTATGGGCAAGATTCACCAGCCAGGAACGAATTCTCTGTAGTAACTCAGATCCCACCCCATCTAACATCCCATCACAGGCCATTGCGCCTATTTACCATGAATAGTTAAAGATCAATTAATTACCAAAAACATGTTATCCCATTATACCATCTCCTCCATAAACTTATCAAGTTTAATCTTAAAGCCAGATAGGTCTTTTGCCCCCACTGCTTCCCTTGGAAGGCTATTCCAAAACTTCACTCCTCTGATGGTTAGAAACCTTTGTCTAATTTCAAGTCTAAACTTCCCAATGACCAGTTTATATCCATTTGTTCTTGTGTCTACATTGGTACTGATCTTAAATAATTCCTCTCCCTCTCTGGTATTTATCCCTCTGATATATTTATAGAGAGCAATCATATCTCGTCTAAACCTTTTTTTAGTTAGGCTAAACAAGCCAAAAAAATAGGAACTATGTTAGCAATTCTCCAATCATACAGTACAACCCCTGAGTTTACAGATTCATTAAAAATTCTTGCTAATGAGCTTGCAATTTCGGGTGCCAATTCCTTTAATATTCTTGGATGAAGATTATCTGGGCCCCCTGATTTAGTCCCATTAAGCTGTTTGAGTTTTGCTTCTACTTCAGATATGGTAATCTCTACCTCCATAACCTCATTCCCATTTGTCATGCTACCATTATCCCTAAGATCCTCATTAAAGACTGAGGCAAAGTATTTGTTTAGATATTTAGATCACATAGACCTGCCTTTTCCTGGTGACGGTGCTATTCTCCAGTTTATCCCCTGTTCCCTCTGGCTGCAAGTTCTTTCCATTCCTATTCTCCCTTTTAATCCTCTTCAACCCAACCTGTATCCTCCTGAGGCTCATATTTGGTGTAGTCTCCATTGACTCTTCCCCTTTCCTATAGGACTAACCGCTCTTCTCCTCTTCCTTGCCCTTCCACCTTCAGTGACTACCTGCTGAGCCCCTTCTTCATTTTCCAACTCTGCAAACCTGTTCTTAAGCTCTATTTCTCCTTCACTAGCCTGTCTTTTCCTCTACCTGGTTCTTTTAGTCACATGCTTCCACTGACCACTTTCCTCACCCAGCAGTCTCCCCTCAGAATTCCTCAGTCCTGCTTCCATCTGCAAGTCTGAGCTTTTCCCTTCAGATTCTTCATGTCTTTGCTCCATAATCTGCTCGAACCCCTTTCTAAACTCAACCAGACTTTCCACCTGCATCTCCAAACCTCCGATTTTTTCCTCCATCAGCTCTATCAGATGGCATTTCATGCAGAGAAAACTCTTACCAGGTACCCCCTCCAGGATCATGTACATACCACAGCTTCCACATCCAGTCATCTTCATTGTGTCTTCCACTACATGGGTCACTCCCACTGCTGCCTCTGCCACAGCCTTCCCACCTAAATCCTGTTAATCTTCTCCTCCAACAGAGCTCCCACTGAAACTCCCCTGTTTACAGCTCTCTTTGCTAGCTCCTGTGCCGCTGCAGCTGTCTGTTATTATTTGTGCTCCAGGAGCACATAGGAGTCCAGCCAGGGACCAGTCCCCTCACTGCGATTTTACCAAACCAGCTCTTAGTACCAGGTAGGAAAAGGGGCTGATGGTAAACCACGGTTTTGCCCTTAAAATGTCTCCTGAGCCCTTAAAATGCTCAGTTAATTCTTAACTCTGCACCCTTGAAGGACTCACCCCAGTATCTGCACTTCTAGCAGAGAACTGGCCAAGCCACACTCTTGTAGCTCAGTGCAATGCTCAAATTGGGCCCAGGGAGCACTGTTGAGCAGCACGTGGTGTTCCTTCTACAGCCCTTCCAAGCCCTGCTGTCCAGCTGGGTCTTGGGTCTGGATTGGTCACATGAGGTGGCCCTGTTTACAGCTTAGACGCTCGTCTTGACCATTTATCACAGAACAATCACATGTGCTGGAGGGATGCTGCCAGGGGTGAAAGTAACTTAAAGGACTTACCGGTACGCCAGAGTCCTGAGTGGGGGCGTGGTCTCAACTGGAAGAGACGATTTAAAGGCCCCGGGGCTCTGGCTGGGAGCCCTGGGGCCTTTAAATCACCCTGGAGCTACCAGCTGCAGAGGCGGCTAGGAGCCCTGGGGTTCAGCGGTGAATTAAAGGGCCCAGGGCTCCAGCCACTGCAGAGCTCCAGGCATTTGAAATCCCTGCTGAAGCCCCGCTGCCAGAGCTCTGGTGGTGCTTTAAAGGGTCCAGGGCTCCCCGCAGTGGCAGGAGCACTGGGCCCTTTAAATCATCACCAGGGAAGCCAGTCCGGTCCGGCATGGCGTACTGGCTTTTGCTGGTAAGCTTTATCAGATCGAACCTGCTTACTTTCACCTCTGGATGCTGCACGTGTAAACCCAGCCCATGCTACACAATCACTGTCTCATGACCCCCAGAGAAGAGAATCACCTTGCACACTGCAGGAGTTGATAAAACCATTTGGAATTCACAAGTGAGACAACAGTTTTGTCCTCAGTTTGTGCATTTGAGAGTTCTTGGCTCTGCACAATATTAGGGACTCTCCCATGAAGGGGCAGGTATTGCATAACAATTGGGGAGCTTGATCACAGGGCCCTCAGATCATAGAACCTCATCATTTCCCTTGTCCCCTTCTGGGTTCTGCGTGCAGATGGCAAGGCTGGGCACAAGAGCTCAAAGTCAGCGTGCTGAATGAACCGGAGTGGGGGCCTCACTTGGGAACAAGACCTAGTGGAGCCTCAGATTAGTCTGTATAACTTCCCTGGCATACAGCACAGCAATAGAGGAGCATGACTGGCTCACATGTATTGCAAACCCACTCTGTTCCCTAGCACAGCACAGCTGCAGGGCCATCCCGGCACCCTTGAGCAGGACCCAGCACTCACTTTGCCAGCCAGTCAGTGCAGTCAGCAGATGGCTGGATTTACAGATAGGCTCTTAAGGCACATGAAAATAATAGTTTCATTAACAAGGCCTGTCCCCTCTCCTGCTGGGTAACAATCTCTGGGGTGCTAATCAGTGGCCAGACTTTGCCAGCTTTGTTTCTCAGCTCCACAATCAGGAGAAACCATAACTGAGAAAAACAGCAAGTTCAGTCATCTCCAGAGCACACCGAGCTGTTCTCCAGGGCTGGGGCTGCTCATGGTCCACCTGATCCTGTAACACAGGGTGTGGGAGTGGGTGTGGGTGTCTCCTCCGTGGTGAATTTCCCCCTTAGAGTACAACCCGTTATCTAGGGGCAGCAATTACAGCCGACTTTCCTGCTCAGCTTGTATCACTGTTGGCAAAGGAGAAACAGACAGCCCCTGTGGGGCTGGGCTAAGCCTGGGACTGGATTCACCATCAAGGCTGGAGTGAAGCAGGAAAAACTTTCTGACACCCGAGCCCCTCTAGGACAGAGGGGCCAGTTGTGAAACAGTGCAGGACACTTTGGAATGGGCTGTTTCACTGAGCAGTCACTGCTTTGCCTTTCTGTTTTTAAAAGGACAGTGCATGGATGTTCCAGGGGAAGAAATTAATGTGCCACTAGAGACAGATGCCTTGTGGGGACTTGCTCCACTATCTGGAGGTAACATTTGTATTCAATGGCAGTGACATGACAGAGTTTGAGCCAGAGAGTGGACAGACACGTGTGGGCGCAGCCCTGAGACCCTGCAACAGCAGCAGCCCTTCTGGTGGGGAGCGAGATGGGTGGATGCCTGGCTGCACTGAGGGAGCAGAACGGTGGTGGTGATTTCGTTCCACCTGGGGAGACAGGCTGGGGAAGGTCAGGAAGGAGGGGTGTGCACTGGATGGAAGGCACGTGCCCTTTAGGTCGTGCTTATGGCACAGTATTGGAGCCTGTGATCTGACCAGCAGCAGAGTGGTGTGGTGTGCATGGTAGCTGGCGACGTTCTGTTTCACAGCCAGATCTCCACAGGCCAGCACTGAGGGATTGCTCTCATGTGGCCAAAACAGCTGGTACACTTACACAGGGGCATGAAAAGCCGGTGGTCCCCCCAGCGAGCGCTTGCTCACACATCACAGAGCTGGCCAGGTGTCTTCAGTCCCAGCTCCTGTCACTCTGGCCATGGGAGGAGCCCAATGGAAGGGAGAGATGGGCAGCGGCTAGGGGACCCTCTCACACCCTTCACTCAGCTCTGGGGCTTGGTTCACAGCTGCGGCTGCCCTTCCCCATTGTCTTCTGTCTTTTTGAGCCCAGGCACAGCCTTCCCCTTGGGGGTCCGGTATTTGCTCTTCGGGCTGTAAAGAAGGTTCTTCTGGAAGAGCCTTGGGATTGTCCCCTGGTACAAGAGAAGGGATGCGAGCATCCCTGAAAGCAGAAACAGGGGGATTAGGCCATGTCATTTACCATCTCCCTGTCCCATCCTTTGACACACACCACACAACCTCTCCTCGGGCCAGATGGCACCTGCCCCAACTGGACCAAAAGCCGCTGGAGTCCCTGCTACTAGCACATGGTACTGTCAAACGCCAGAACAGCAAGAGCATTTAACAGAGAAGTGATCCACCTGCAAAAGCAGGGCTGGGATTGGTCCAGGTCACAAAAGAATGGCCTAAGTGAATCAGTTTTCTTTGGAAGCAGCCGTCTGGTGCTGCAGAATATAAGATTCATTTCACAAATTACAAAATCTGGGGCTTATGGGTGTGAGGATAACCTTCAAATTACAGACCGAGTGAAATTGCCACAGCATGGTCTTCCTTCCATGACAGCCTGCAACAATATAGCTCCACGAGATGTGATCATCACCATGTCTTTAACCCTGTCATCTCTCCCACCCCTCTCAGTCCCATCTGCCTCATGCTTTGCAAAGTGCCCCCCCTACCCTAGCCAGTGTTTGGCAAATGACATTTAATGCGGCTCATTTTTGGTGTGGCAGAGTTCCAGCCTGGCTGATGGGGAAGAGGGGTGCTGGGAAGGGCAAGGAGCATCTGGCTCCAATGGCAAGACTAGCCTCCCCCCATAATAAATAAGAACACAAGGAGTTGCAACATACCAGCCGGAGTTCCCAATTTCTATGCTCAATACTTGTCCCTTTCATGCAGGTTCACTAACATGGCAGACATGCTAGGGAGGCTCCACCCCAGCCACATCCTCTGCCCCACTCTCTAGGTTGTGGTCCAGCATGGCCAGTCAGCAATACCTCCTGCACCTACTCGTACCCTGAACATAGCTCACCTGTGAGGGGTCCCAGCCAGTAGACCTGGATGTATTCTTGCAGGATGTTCCCAGAGCAGTGAAAAGTAACCATGGAGGCCAGGGTGGGGTTGAAAAAGGCCCCTGTGAAAGGCCCAGCTGTGAAAGAAGAAAACAAATAGTGTAATGAGTCTCACTTGTTTGACATGGATTTGAACAAATGGGCATTGGGCAACAGGCAGGATTTGAGAAGTTCTACTGCCAGAACTTTGTGTTTGAACTTTCTGAAAAAGCAGAGTCAAGTCACCTTGAACATCCTTAACTCAGCCCAACGCGCCTGCCTCCATGTCAAATAGATACACACCCCGCTTCCTAGCTGCACAATGTCCAACCTCTGAAACCGACACAGTTCAAACCACAAACCCTACTAGCACCGGACAGCCTGACCCTCATGTCCACTGTGGCTAATGCGGCAGAGTATACATTACCTAACTGCAAGGGTAAACAGCATACGAGATATCTGCAAGGAAAGGTGATGAGTGAGAAGTAAAGGGTTAAACTGGCTGTAAAACATCACCGCCTAGCAGTGGAAGGTGAAATGACTCTTGTGGAGGAGCTAGAACTAAAGGCGATCTCTGGAGGAGACCCCACTGCCAGAGATGAGCGGGTGGGTAATGTGCAGGTTCACATGCTGAGTACATGCAGCGCAGCAGGGCTGAGTGAGCGAAATTGTTAAGAGGTGACTTGGTCACAGTCTACAAGAACCTATGTGGGGAAGAGATTTCTGACAGGAGACAGACAGCTTTTCAGTCAATAAGAAAAAGGCAAAACAAGGGCCAGTGCTGAGAAGCTGAAACTAGACAAATTCAGAATAGAAATATAGGGTTTAAAAAAAAAAAAAACATTGAAGGTAAATAACGACTGGAACTGACTTGTCTAGAGGCACGGTGGATTCTCCATGACTTGAAATGTTTAAAATCAAGACCCGGATATTTTTCTACATTGGTTAGGCACAGAAATCCCCGAGTGAAATCCTTTGGCTTGTATTACACAGGGGGTCTGGCTAGATGGTCATAATGGGCCCTTCTACCAATGAACTACCAATCCTGGAGATGTATGGTGCATAGGCAGTGCTTAATTTGTGCTGGGACTTGCCAGGGCTGAGCCCTGGCACCTCTGGGCCTAGCAGTTCAGAGCCCCGGCAGCACCACTGGGCTTGGCCCATCTGTTATGAAAGTAAAAAGAATTGCTTGAGCCCCACCCCCTCTTTCATTACACATTAAACGTTGTGTCTAGGTGTCTAACTACCAAGATCTTGGGAGGAGAGTGGGTGGTCACACAAAGGTGGGGTTAAGATTGTTTTGTGGGGGGAGGTGAGGAGTGGAGAAGAGAGGTGACGTTAACTGTGCATTGCTGAGCTTCCTGATGTTTATTTTTGGAGTGTAAGCTTCCCTTTGAATTTTCCTGGCTTCGAGGCACGTGTGTTGGTAACTCTTCCCCTTTGGTTTATGGATCTAGAATTACAACCTTAGCTCCATATTAGCAGCTGGGTCTGGGAACTGCCTTTGGTTCTGAGCTATTTTCCCATCCCCTGAGCAGTAGGTCAGCAACCCCCGATGTACTGCACTGATTTGAAAGCTCAGTGCTGGTCGGGAGCTTGACAGTCCCATGTGGGCCAGTCCTCCAGCTGTCTCCTTTTGACCAGCCAGAAACTCCACCGAACTGCACCCTAGCTTGGCTCCCTCCCACTAAGCCCCTCTCCCCCGTGACAAACACATCCTTCTGTGTCCTGGGCTGGGGGTCTCCAGGCTTCACAGAAGGCAGCAAAGCTCAGTGTGCAAAATGGTACTGTGCTTTGGGTCCTAGCTTGGGATGTAGGTTCAAGTCCCTGCTTCATCACAGACTCCGTTTGACTCAGGCAAGTCACTCAGTCTCTCCGCTCCCATCTGTACAATGGGGATAACAGCACTCACGCCATGCGGGGGGCTGGCTGATGCGCTCGGATATTACTGTAAGCGGGGGCCATACAAGAGCCACAGGTAGGAACATTTGTCCTCTATTCAGTGCTGCACTCTGTTCCCCTAGCATGCAGGGGGCTCCTAATATGTAGTGGATGTACCAAGTTCATGGGAAGCCCCATCTTGAGTAAAGACTGCCAGCTGTACCTGCTCGGATGCTGATTTTAGCAACATGAGTAGAGTTGAATCCAAACTAGCACTGGCTGTGAGCTAACCACTACGTAGCTGTAGGTCCCTGGAGCTGAAAAGCCAATGCATTAGCTCCCCGAGTTTCATCCATGCTCCTTTCCTGTATTTACACCAAGGTGTTACAGGGGGGAAAAGAAATGTAGAAAGCTCCTCACCTGTGTAAGCCAGGGTGGTCACAGTCGCTGCCAGGATGGGCGCTCTGTACCGAGGGTCATTGTGCTGGAACTTGAGAGCCACCAAATGGAAAAAGAAAGAGCAGATGCCTTCCACAAAGATGCCATGGTACAAAGAGGTATGGATAGAGGAATTGCAATCCAGGGCCATTAGATTCTGGATGAGGTGGAAGTCAGTCAGCTCCCAGGACCAGTAGTGTGTGGTGAGAATCCCAGCTGCCTCCATTCCCACAAACTGGACCAGAAGTTTGACAGCAGTAACCACAAAGGAGGAATCCATGACCAGGAATTCTTGGAGAGAGACAGTGGGGTTAGCAGAAGCTCCATCAAAAGACACACCATGAATCAAGTAGAGAATGAAGTGGAGGGTCAGAATCACATCTGGGCCAAAGCCACCACCCCAGGGACCAATATCCATCAGCATCCTCAGCTCAAGGCAGCAAGCACACAACTGTAATGAGCTGACCAGTTCTCTGACAAGATCATGGTACACTCCAAGAGGAAGAAGTCTCTTGGAAACCTGCCTGACCACCTCACAAATAGCCACAACTGAGAGAAAGAAGGCAATGGAAACATTCAAACCCGCCATAACAAGCCCAACAGAGATGGCAAAGCATGAGTGTCACCGTCCAAAGAACAGATCAACCTTTTCTTCCTCTTCTTTATAAAGGCACTTTTAAGCCAACGTGGCACAGCCTGACAGGCCCCCAGTCAGCAGGGTCAAGGGAGTCTTTGGGAAAATCCACACGTGTGGCTACGCAAAGCTTTTAAGGAGCAGACAGTGAGATTCTCCTACCTACAGTATCAGCTTCAGCCAGTGTTGTTAATGCTTGCTGCTCTCTGCTACCCCCACCAGCCTGCCTGTCCCTGTGCCTTCACCCCTAATCAGAAGGGAGACAACCACAGACCCCATGTGACTCACATATCCTCTCCCCTCCTTCTGCTTTAACCATCAGCACTTGCTGCAATTAGAGAACCAACGACCTGCAGCCTGGGGTTTGTTCAGAACTTGTCTTCAAAGTTACACTGCTGGTTTGTTTTACAACTGGATCTAGCAAGTGGATCCAGCAGCTCTCACCCCATGGCAGTAAATCTGGGAAAGCCCAGCTCCTGCCCCAGGGTTATTTTTTGCGAGGCTTTGTTATGAGCCTTTGGCTGCTTTGTTCTGGCCCAGCGGGTCATTCACTGCATAGATTTGCAAACTGGAGCAGAAAGCAGCACTTATGTCGTCTTTGCTTCGGGTGGGCAGAATATTTGGGCAGCTTCTCTCTTTGTTTCAGTGTTTGGGATTGGTTATTGTACAGCACCTTAATGGTTTTTAGATAGTTAGGAGCAGGGAGCTCACGGTGAAAGCCCTGCGCAGTTAACAAGGTGGTGATGAAATGCAAAGGCAGCACAGAGCTTGGGTATGTGTAGGGAAGGACAACAGATGGAAATCTCTTTGCATACCCAGGCCAGGGAAGGCTAACTACATGGAATCCTGAAGAGTCTCATCACTGCATTCCTTTTAGGTCTCCTCCCTCCTCAGCTTCTAAAATACAACTGTATCCTCCAGGCTTGAGAAGTGAAAGGCTCTCCTCTGAGAACCAATGTTCCATGTTGATCAGGTGCCAGGACACACTAAAGTTCAGGTTTGTCTTTCATTGCCCTCTTGCCCCAGGAAGACAAAGCATACCCTAGGAAGCAGCATAGAGTCCTTATTGCATGCTGGATACAACAGAAAGAGGATGGAGGGAACTGAGACACCAACAAGGAAAAGGAAAACCAGAGCAAAGATGATTTAGGCCTGGTCTACAGTAGGCTTTTATATTGGTATAGCTACCTCTCTCAGGGGTGTGAAAAATCCACATCTGAGAGATGTAACTAAATTGATCTAACCCCGATGCAGACAGCACTTGGTTGATGGAAGAATTCTTCTGTCAAATCCACCTTGGGAAGGTGAATTACCTACACCGACAGCATAGGTAGCATCTACATTGAAGTGCTACAGCGGCTGTAGCATTTTCCCCGCAGTGATCCATGGGTAGGAGACAAGCTCAAAGACAAGTTCCCAGCTCATTCTCCCAAATGTGATAGATTTATTTGATCCCTGTCTCTAAAGGAGCAGTGGAATGGATATGCTTAGCTATGCACTCCACCACCATGTCCTGAACCCCCTGAAACCAAACTCCACACACACTGGTCTTTAAATCCTGGAATACCTGAGGAAAGCAATAGCAACTAGCAGTGACGTGATGCACCTTGCTTGTTACATATACAATTCCAGAGGCCTATAGCAGTGGGTCGTCTCTTTAAGTAGGGTTGTTCCTAGTGGGCCACAGAAAGATATTAAGAACTAAACTGTGGCAGGGTTGAATGAAGGAGATATGTGATTTGAACTCTTATGATGTAGACAATCAAATGAACAAACTGAAGCACAGACCTATGAAAAAGACAGTTACCTTTTCCATAACTGGTGTTCTTTGAGATGTGTTGCTCATGTCTATTCCACAATAGGTGTGCATGCTCGCCACATGCACTGGTGCTGGAAGTTTTTCCCCTAGCAGTACCCATAGGGGGAGTGCCCTAGCGACCCCTGGCTTGGCGCCTCCATGGCACAGCATAAGGGGTGCTGCACTCTCCCCCCCACCTTCAGTTCCTTCTTGCCAGGCAACTCCGACAGAGGGGAAGGAGGGCGGGGTGTGGAATGGACATGAGCAACACATCTCAAAGAATATCAATTACAAAAAAGGTAACTGTCTTTTCTTCGAGTGATTCGGGGGGAGGGATAGCTCAGTGGTTTGAGCATTGGCCTGCTAAACCCAGCGTTGTGAGTTCAATCCTTGAGGGGGCCATTTAGGGATCTGGGGAAAAATTGGGGATTGGTCCTGTTTGAGCAGGGGGTTGGACTAGATGACCTCCTGAGGTCCCTTCCAACCCTGATATTCTATGATTGCTCATGTGTATTCCACAATAGGTTATTCCAAGCTATATCTGTTGGAGGTGGGAAGGAGTTCATAAAGTCTCAGGACAGAGAACAGCCCTACTGAACCCGGCATCCTCCCTGGTCTGAGAGACAACTGCAAAATGTGAGGTGAACATGTTAACTGAAGACCACGTGGCAGCCCTACAAATATCCTGAATGTGGACATGGGCCAAATAGGCAGCCGATGAGGCCTCTGCCCTAGTCGAGTGCGCCTTCACAATTGGTGGCGGAGGGATTCCCGCCAGGTCATCATAGGTATGGATGCACAAGGTGATCCGGTTGGAAAGCCGCTGAGTGGAGATCAGCCAACCTTTCATGCACTCGGCCCAGGTGATGAACAGTTGTGAGGACTTTCTGAATGGCTTAGTCCGCTCCAGGTAAAAAGCCAGAGCCTGTCTCACATCCAGCATGTGGAGGCGGTGCTCCTCACTGAACGCATGGGACTTGGGGCAGAGGACCAGCAGAAAAATGTCCTGACCCATGTGATAGACGGAGACCACCTTCGGGAGGAATGAAGGATGTGGGCGAAGCTGGACCTTATCTTTATGAAACACCGTATATAGGGGCTCAGAGGTCAGTGCCCTGAGTTCCGAGAACCGCCTAGCTGAAGTGATTGCCACCAGGAAGGCCACCTTGCACGAGAGGTGTGACCAGGAGCACATGGCTAGCAGCTCAAACAGGGGCCCCGTGAGACGGGCCAACACCAGGTTTAGGTCCCACTGGGGGCCTAACATATGGGAAGAGACAATCCAACCCCTTAAGGAATCGGCCAGTCATAGCATGGGAAAATACCCTTTAGCCCTGTACCCGCGGATGGAAAGCTGATATGGCCCTAGGTGCACCTTGACTGACGAGGGTGCCAGGCCCTGGGCTTTAAGGTGAAGGAGGTAGTCCAGAATAAGATGGATTGGGGCAGCCACTAAGGAAATGCCCCACTTGTCCACACATCTGGAAAACCGAGCCCACTTTGCCAAGTAGGTTCAGCACGTGGAGGGCTGCCTGCTTTCCAGGAGGACGCGCTGAACCCCTTCCGAACATGTCCTTTCCTCCCTACCTAACCATTGAGCAGCCATGCTGTGAGGTGGAGTGCCACTGGGTTGGAGTGGAGGAAAGCAAGTCCTGGTCCTAGGAGATCAGGTCTGGGCGAGATGGCAACGGCCACGGCGGGGCGACCGCCAGGCCCATGAGGGTCCCGTACCAATGCTGCCTGGGCCATTCTGGGGCAATCAGAAGGACCTTGGCCTTGTCTAGTCTTTATCTTTTCCAGGACCTTGCTGATCAGCGGGAATGGGGGAAAGGCATAGAGAAACTGACTTGACGAGGTCAGGAGGAAGGTATCAAAGATAGCGCCCCGTCCCAGCCCCCTCCTGGAGCAGAACCGGGGACAGCAACGGTTCTCCTGAGTCGCAAACAGGTCCACTGGGGGAGTTCCCCACACGTGGAAGAGTGTCTACCACTTCTGCGTGGAGAGGCCACTCGTGCTGAGTGGAGAAGTCCCTGCTCAAGTGATCCACCCGTGCATTCCGGGTGCCCGGCAGATGGAAGGCCTGTAGGAAGATGTTGTGGGCTATACAAAAGTCCCAAAGCCTGCGGGCTTTACAGCCGAGGATTGGGCCCCACCTTGCCTGTTAATGTAGAACACTGAGGCCGTGTTGTCTGTGAGGACCCTGACCACCTGGCCCTCCAGGTGCGAGTGGAAGGTCACACATGCCAGCCGTACCACCCTGAGCTCTTTGACGTTTATGTGGAGGGTCAGATCCTGAGCCAACCACAGACCTTCGGTCTGAACGTTCCCCACATCCCGTGAAACGGAGGAAGCATCTGTGCCCCTTGAATATATGAACGTGGAACTACGTGTCCAGCAGCTCAAAGGTGGTGTACCACTCCCTGGCATCCAGGGAGGGGACGATGGAGGCCAGGGAGACCATGCAGAACTTGAGCTTCACCATGTACTGGTTCAGGCCTTGCAGGTCTAAGATGGGCCTGACCCCCGTTTTGGCCTTCGGGATAAGGAAATAGTGGGAGTAGTACACCTTGCCTTTGAACTCCCCCGGTACTGCTTCCACAGCTCCCGGGCCCAGAAGCCGCCCCACCCCCTGCTCGAGCAGAGCCTCATGTGAGGGGTCCCCCAGGAGGGATGGGGGTGGAGGTCGTTGGGCGGGAAGGAAGTAAACTGGAGGGTGTAGCCCTGGGAGATGGTGTTGAGGACCCATCGGTCTGAGGTCACCCGCGAGCACTCCGGGAGGAGAAAACACAACCAATTGGAGAAAGGAAGCTTTATTGAGGGTGGATCCCTGATGAGAACTGGCAGGGTGCCCCTGGGCGTCCCATCAAACCACCTTTTCCCCGCTTGCTTGCTCTTGGAGGACCCAGGCTGGGGGGCAGGCAACGACTGCCTCTGTGGGCACCTCTTATAGTCCCGTGACTTCTTATAAGCAGTCTCGTATTTTGAATGGGTGGCCTGAGCGAGAGTCTGCTGCGGCTTGAAATGAGGTTTAGCCGGAGCCAGAACATAGAGACCCAGAGTCTGGAGAGTCATGCGGGAGTCTTTCAGGCCATGCGGCTTTGTATCCATTTGTTCCGCAAACAGAGCTTTGCCGTCAAATGGCAGGTCCTGCAGGGAGGTCTGTGCCTCGATGGACAGCCAGAGAGCAGGAGCCATGACGCCCTTCTCATGGACACTGCAGAGGTCATGGACTGCACAGCCGTGTCTGCTGTATCCAAAGCTGCGTGCAGGGTTGCCCTGGCAGCCACTGTGCCCTCCTCCACCAGCGCTTTGAACTCCTTCCTGTTGCACTCCTGGAGGGAGTTCTTGAACTTGGGCAGGGAGCCCCACAGATTGAACTCATACTGGCCCAGAAGAGCCTGGGTGTTCGCCACCCATAACTGAAAGCTTGAGGATGAATACATTTTTCTTTCAAATGAGTCCAGCCTCCTTCAATCTTTATTTTTCAGGGTAGGGGCTGGTTGGCCCTGCCATTCCCTGTGGTTGACCGACTCGACCACCAGGGAGTTAGGAGCAGCGTGGGTGTATAAGTATTCATGCCCCTTTGTGGGTACAAAATCCTTGCATTCTGCTCTCTTAGAGATGGGGGCCAATGAGGCCGGGGTTTACTACAGGGCATTTGAAATTTTCACCACCCCTTCGTGGAGAGCCCAGGCTACCCAGCACAGCGCAGAGGACGACAGTACATTAAACAGGGAGTCAGAGGGCTCCTCCATCTCCTCTGCTTCGAGGTGGAGGCTTGATGCCACTTTAAGAGTTCTTGATGGGCCCGAAAGTCCTCCTGTGGGACGGAGGGAGGAGTGGCCGTAATTGCCTCATCCGGGGAGGGTGAGAAGGACGGTGTGGTACTTTGCATGTCCACCGGCACTGGAGGGTCCACCACCTGGTCCGTCTCCGGGTACGGTGCCGAGGAGGACACTAAACTGTGAGGAGTGGTAGATACGCTGGAGGATAGGGATAGGATACAGAGGGACCTAGACAAATTAGAGGATTGGGCCAGAAGAAATCTGATGAGGTTCAACAAGGACAACTGCAAAGTCCTGCACTTAGGATGGAAGAATCCCATGCGCTACTACAGACTAGGGACTGAATGGCTAGACAGCAGTTCTGCAGAAAAGGACTTAGGGGTTACAGTGGACAAAAAGCTGGATATGAGTCAACAGTGTGCCCTTGTTGCCAAGAAGGCTAACGGCATTTTGGGCTGTATAAGTAGGGGCATTGCCAGCAGATCAAGGGACGTGACCATTCCCCTCTATTCGACATTGGTGAGGCCTCATCTGGAGTACTGTGTCCAGTTTTGGGCCCCACACTACAAGAAGGATGTGGAAAAACTGGAAAGCGTCCAGCGGAGGGCAACAAAAATGATTAGGAGACTGGAACACATGATTTATGAGGAGAGGCTGAGGGAACTGGGATTGTTTAGTCTGCAGTAGAGAAGAATGGGGGGGGATTTGACAGCTGCTTTCAACTACCTGAAAGGGGGTTCCAAAGAGGATGGAGCTAGACTATTCTCAGTGGTACCAGATGACAGAACAAGGAGTAATGGTCTCAAGTTGCAGTGGGGGAGGTTTAGGTTGGATATTAGGAAAATCTTTTTCACTAGGAGGGTGGTGAAGCACTGGAATGCATTACCTAGGGAGGCGGTGGAATCTCCTTCCTTAGAGGTTTTTAAGGTCAGGCTTGACAAAGCCCTGGTTGGGATGATATAATTGGGGATTGCTTTGAGCGGGCTGTTGTACTAGATGAGCTCCTGAGGTCCCTTCCAACCCTGATAGAATCATAGAATATGATGTATGTCCCACCGACTCCTTCCTTGGGGGTCTGGAGAGGGAGGCCGATGGTCCTTCTGAGGCTCTGGTCACTGAGCAAGCCCCCACCAGGGCTGCTTCGGGGGCCATGGTGCCCACTGGTACTACTGGGCCAGCCACGGGGCCCGGTGCTCCTGCACCTGCTGGGACACCGGTGGAGCTGGCTGTTCGGCCTGGTCCATCGATGGATGACTACGAAGAAAGGCTGGGCTGACATACGACCTGCTGCTGTCCCTGGACAGGGAGGAGCGGCGGCATTGGGAGCGATGCCGACTATGGGACCACAATCCTGACATGGAGGACCGATACCGTTGGTAACAGCTGCTCCGCGATCAGCTCCAGCAGGCAAACCCGCGAAGGCAGTGCCGTAGCAGGATCCTGGAGCAGGATGTCAAACAGGAAGGACATTGACGTTCATGCCGTGACCAGCTGTGATAGCCCCTCCGAGACAAGGACCCTTACCGTTGTCTGCCTCGGTCCCATTGGTGTTCGCTACTCAAGGCGGAGCCGTGCTGAGGGTCTCAGTCAGACAGAACCCAACCAGCCTGGTGGGCATTGAGGGCAATCTGCGTGGACTTTGCCCTGAACGGTTGCTGGGCGGTGAATGGCGTCATGAACGTTCCCTCAACTGAGACCGGTACCGAGCTGCGGGTGACTGTGGAGATCCCAGTGGCGGCTTGCCTCTGGACCGTGGGGCCGACATTGGCTGTGTTCCTGGTATTCACATGGACATAACATCCCGGGCCGCCTGCAGGGCCTCCGGTATGGAGGTGTCAAGGTTCCTTCCCCACTCTGAACTGTAGGGTACAGATGTGGGGGACCCGCATGAAAGACCCCCTAAGTTTATTTCTACCAGCTTAGGTTAAAACTTCCGCAAGACACAAAGTCTTTGCCCTTGGATTAGGTAAAACACTGCCACCACAAAGTGTTTTCGACAAAGAACAGGGAAAGGACCACTTGGAGTCCTATTCTCCCAAGCCCTACACCCCCTTTCCTGGGGAAGGCATGATAATATCATCGTCACCAATTGGTACAGGTGAACACAGACCCAAACCCTTGGATCTTAAGAACAATGAAAAATCCATCAGGTTCTTAAAAGAAGAATTTTATTTAAAGAAAAGGTAAAAGAATCACCTCTGTAAAATCAGGATGGTAAATAATTTACAGGGTTATCAGATTCAAAACAGAGAATCCCTCTAGGCAAAAGCTTAAGTTACAAAGAGACACAACACCAGAAATACACATTCGCTCCAGCAGAGTGAATTTACAAGCCAAAACAAAGAAAAACCTAATGCATTTTCTAGATAGATTACTTACTAACTTTACAGGAGCTGAAGGGCTTGTGTCCTTGATCTGTTCCCAGCAAAGGTATCACACAGACAGACAAAACTCCCCCCCACCCTCCAAATTTGAAAGTATCTTGTCCCCGCATTGGTCATTTTGGGTCAGGTGCCAGCGAGGTTGCCTTAGTTTCTTAACCCTTTACAGGTGAAAGAATTTTGCCTCTGGCCAGAAGGGACTTTATAGCACTGTATACAGAAAGATGGTTACCCTTCCCTTTATATTTATGACAGGAGGGCATCCAGACATCCAGGGAGGCCTGCTCCAAATGGGCCGGGCTACTCCGCTCGACTTGAGTCGGAGGCCTAGAGGCTGGTGGGGATCCAGGACTGCCTGACATTGATCTAGCCTCTGTCCCAGGTTTACTCTGGTGCCGCGGTGAAGAAGTCCTCTTCCTAGCCTTCTTGGTGTGCCACGTGGATGGGGAGCGGTGCCGACTAGTCGATGGTGCCGAAGGGTTGCCGCGCACCAACACTGTGGCGCCCAGTGCCAACTTGGAGCGGCACTCCAGAGCCAGGGTCAGAGCCAACTCCATCAGAATAGCCCGGAGCCTAATGTCTGTCTCTCTCTTGGTCAGAGGCTGAAACAACTTGCAAATCTTACCGTGATCGCTGAGATGGGTTTCCCCCAAACAGCATAAACAGTCAGCGTGTGGATTCCTCACTGGCATAGATCACCTGCAAGTGTCGCAAGACTTAAAACCTGGGGCACAGGGCATGCCCTGGCCTGGGCGCTCTAGCCAAACTAAACTAAACCAAACAATTAACTACAGGTACCAACACTGAACAAACAAACAGTTTTGGGGACGAGCTACAGCAAAGCTGGAGCAGAGCAGTTCTGAAGCACCTTCACTGGCCGCAAGAAGGAACTGAGGGTGGGGGAGCACACAGCGCCCCTGATACCATGCCATGGAGGCGCCACTCCAGGGGTTGCTAGGGGAAAAACTTCTGGCACCAGTGCACATGGCGAGCATGCATACCTATTGTGGAACACACACGAGCAATCACTGGAAGAAGAAATCAAGTTTGGTATTAGTATTAAATATTTACATGAAAGCTAATAGAGAGGAAGAATGACCCAGTGCTTTGGGTATTAAGTTTGGGACTCTGGAGCCCCAGGTTGAATTCCCTGCTCTGCTACAGACTTTTGCATAACCTGGGGCAAGTCACTTTGGTGTTTCTCAGTATCCCATCTGTACAATGGGGATAAAAGTACTTCCCAACCTTACAGAGTGCTGAGAGAATAAATACACTGAGTGCTCAGAGACTATGCTCCTGGGGAGCATACAAGTACCACAGAGAGAAATGGCAACACCTAAATACCCCAACAGGGATCATGGCCCATTGTGCCGGGCACTGTACAGACACAGAAAAGAGAATCCCCTTAACCAGACACTATCACCTTCTTCGCAAGGGTAAGTCTCTCACATTGTGTAATCAGCATTTTAATATCCACAAAGAAACCAAGGTCCCAACACAGCTGTATTTAGTTTTATTTTCCCCTTTGTACAATCCCGGAAGACAGGTATTGAATTAACCTTGAGCTGAGCTTTAGGCACTTTACAGTTCAAAATGGCTCCCTTGTTACTGAGTTAACTTGCAGAACACACCAGGACATGAAGACAGAGTATGTACATATTAAACCAATCACAGAACAACTCCTTGACCCCTCCTCCCACCTAATTGTTATTGTGGTGGAAAGGAAACAAGGGTTCTTTTCAATGAAGGCACAATAGTTAATTGTGAAGATATAAACAGCCACCCTGGGTTTCTTCCCCACACCGGTGTTTGCAGAAAGAATGCTTATGTCCCTCTATTTTCACCTTTGACTGCTGCTGAAATAAGCATGTGTTGTGCCAGGCATTCCCCTCATGTCTGTTAATACCCAGGCACCCATCATGGCAGCAGCACAGTGCTCTTGTTTTAGAAATTCTTGTATTCAAAGTATGGGACAGTGCAATCTCCCTATCATGGGCTGGGCCCCTGAAAGGCAGAAAGCCAGCTTGGGGGGTTCTAAGGAAGGCCTCCCCACAAAGAAAAGCCTCTTATACTGGGTTCTCTGCATAAGCTTTTCAAGCTCACAATACTGCAGCCAGGCTGATCTCCAACTAAACCCAGCTAACCTGTCAAGAGGCCCTGTGAGGAGGTGAGAAAGCACCAGGAAGTATAGGGGGCAGTTCCAGCTGGAACAACACACCACACATCAAATCCTGTTGTTCTTATTCAGAGAAAACTCCTTTCGTGAGTCAAAGGAGCTCCCCATGAGTAAGGATTGCAGGAGATCCGGGCTTACCACCATAAAGGGCAGGTCATTGTGTCTGAATAGAGAAGGTTGAAAGACTGTTTGTACAGATAAGTAGTAACTTATTCCTTAGCTCAGAGAAAGGGATTCTGATGGTAGCATACTACTGGTTAGGCCAGTCCAGAGCAGACAATTCCTGAGATCAGAATAATTCACTTCCCCTAAACAGATGTTCCCCACAACCACCATTCAGGACAAAACCACACTCCTTATAAGGACTCAGCAGCTAGTGACCTCCCCCAACTCTGCCATCACCAATTAACTTGAATGCTTTGCTACAGAATGACCCCTTCCTTAGGAGCAGGAGGCAGAGTGGTGAGCCAGAGTGCCCACAAGATTTTTTTTTCCACATCTGAATCTGTCACATATGTCCTGAAGGACAATCTGTCTGAATCTTGGTTCCAACACAACAGGGTGGGTTTAATATTCCAGACACACAGTCTGTGTCTAGGCTAGAGAAGTTTACCGTTCCAAGAACCCCTTGATCCTGCTGACATACTGATATAAACACTCCATGTTCCCACACAGAAGTGCTCGTCCTGGAGTACGTGTGTACCAAATACTATTCAGCAAGCATGAACACTGGCTCAGTCTACACCATTATAGAGGACACAGGCAGCTGAGCTGACCTGAGTTCTTGATTCTCCAGTTACAAGACTGGACCAGGATACGTTGTTTTAGGAGGAACAAACTGCTGAACTCCTGGTAGGAACCTGGAGGTCATCCTAGTTCGCTCCTTAAGTAATGGAGTCTGGTGTCTTTTGACTCATGCTACAGTCGCTCAGCTCAACACCATAAGCCAAGGGTGGGCAAACTTTTTGTGCCGAGGGCCACATCTGGGTGGGGAAATTGTATACAGGGCCGGGCCAATGGGTTGGGGTGCGGGAGGGAGTGCGGTGTGCAGGAACAGGCTCAGGGCAAGGGATTGGGGCAGAGGAGGGGTGCGGGGTGTATGAGGGGGCTCAGGGAAGGAGGCTGAGGTGCAGGAGGGGTGCGGAGTGCAGGAGGGACCTCAGGGCAAGGGGTTGGGGTGCAGGAAGCGATGGGGGCTTAGGGCAGGGAGTTGGGGTGCAGGAGGGGTGCAATGTGCAGGCAGGGAGTTGGGGCTCTGGCCTGGGCCGCCTACCTAAAGCGGCTCCGGGGTGGCATCAGCGCGCACGGAGCCAGGGCAAGCTCCCTGCATGCCTGCCCTGGCCACACCACGCTGCTCCAGGAAGTGGCCAGCACCACATCCCTGTGCAGCCCTTGGGGAGGGGAGGGGGGAAGACATGGGCTCCGCGCACTGCCCTTGCCACGCCTCCAGGTACCTCCCCAGAAGCGCCCATTGGCTGTGGTTCCCTGTTCCCGGCCAACGGGAGCTGCGAGGGGCGGTGCCTAGAGGCAAGGGCAATTCACAGAGCCCTCTGCCCACCCTGGGGCCCCAGGGACTTGGTGCCGGCTGCTTCTGAGAGTGGCATGGGGCCTGTGGCACCATGGGGGGCAATCCTGCGGGCCAGATCCAAAGCCCTGATGGGCCGGATCCGGCCCGCAGGTCGTAGTTTGCCCACCCCTGCCATAAGCATAAAAGCACAGAAAGACCTAACACTTTCAAAGCAAACACTTCTATTGCACTGGTTCAATTTTCCAGTGTAGATATCGCCGTAGGGAGCTGATGTTAATATATGATCCTTAAAAACAAACATTTTTAACCACTGTTACAAAAAGCAGCCACTCTAGCAACCTGCCAAACTCCCTCATTTCTTCCTAGCTTACAGCAAGAAGAATATATTTACCAGCAGAATGAGGGAGGATTTATGCCAAAACTTTTCCAAGACTGAAAGGGTAAAAGTCCAATCATCTGTTCCTTTTAAAATGCATGAAATGGGCAAGAATGAGAAGGGTTTGTTTTAAAAGTAAAACTACCTTGGAGCATGCTTTAAAAGCCAGGCTTAGGAAATCACATTGAGGCCTTCAAAGCTATGTCCTATACCTAACCTGTAATAATGTGTATGTCATATCCTGCAACTGAATGGCATTTAACTCAGGCTCAAGGGAGGACTTGGAAATACATTAAGTTACTAAGAAACAATGAATATAATTACCAAATTATGAAACGACAGCTATAGCATCAATTAGTTTCCTATCTCATGTTAGAGCACAGGAAACGCTACAGAACCAGGTACGCAGTACAACTTGAGTGCACTGAAATTCAAAGGCAAAACCATCTGGGAAGCAGTCCAGGATAGCTCCATTTGTTGAAGTATTATTGCTCAAAGCCTGATAAATATGGCCCTGTTCCCATTTTCATTGAAATCAACAGTAGCTTTGGTATTGATCTGAATGAGAGCAATGAATCAAAGTCACCTGTACACTTGTACTGGAAACCTGGACCCAGTGGGAACCTTTATCAGCCAGATTCCCACTTTCACAACTCTGGATAATCTGGGACCCCCCCGCAAAAGGCCTAAATATGCAGGTTACAGATGAGTTTTTTCAGCCTTTCCCAATGAACCAAAGCTTTGTATTTTCACTTGCCTTTCCCAGTTTCCAAAGACAGAGGTAAATTAGCAACCCTAGTTTCTCTCCTACACTGAATTTATCTTTAGGGCTGTCAAAATTTGCAACAATTATTTTTAAATACTTATTTTAGGCATATGGCCAATTTTAGGCTGATGTGGGACATTAAATGGCACTGATGCTTCCATGAAAAGCAAAATAAAAGATTTGAATAAACTGAAAAGTAAAAAAAAAAAAAAAAATCCACAACCATTTCCTATCATCTTAGCCAACACTTGGACAAAAATGAAAGCTGATCCAGATCAGCCCTGTAGGAAACTCCTTCCAGCTAAACTGCCACAATGAAAGTAGGTACTCAATTGCCCCTGAATCTTAGGGCTTTCTCTGCATGCAGGGTTGCACTAGTTTAACTTAATATGAAAATTTAAATTTAGTTAAACAGATGCAAAAGGCTCTGTGGATGTGATTGTTCTGGGTTTAGACCAGGCTTATTTTGGTTCACCCGGTAAATAAGAAATGGGTTTATAAAGGACTTAAACTGAAACAAGAGTGCAAGTTTCTATGCAGACAAAGTCTAGCTCTCCTTAATGAGACATGAACTCTAATGTCCACATAGATTACATAAATACTATCAAGCAGTTTTTCTACACAATTTTTAAAAAACCTAAAATTAAATTCAAGATCTAATGCAACGTTAAGAACATGAAATGAACAAGGGGTCTTGCATACATAAAACCAAAGCTACCATGATAAGGAAAATAAATCATCTGAATAGGCAGAATACTGCACAATCCAATGCCCCAATGTTTTGAGGGTGTAAACATTTCTGGAAGACCACTTGTTTCCACACTTCGCTTGCTGACTGGACATTTGAGAAGGGAGAGAAGCTATTTCCTGAAGTATGTAGAAAGGGGGCAGTAATGGAGATATGCATGATGCATCCTTGATGTTCACAGCAGAAAAACTGTTAACAATGGAAACTTCATCCAGATTTCAACCAAACGAAACTTGGCCCCTAGAAAGGTTCACTTTATTTGTCCTTTTCTTAGTGACAGACTTCAGTACTGATAAACAGTTACTAAAGAGAAAATCCTGATAGTCTATCAACAGGCACTTCTGATCCAGTACCAAAGCCCAGGTAAGTCATTGACTCCTGAAGACTTCTCAATGCTAGCATAAAGCTGATCAAAGAAGATCATAGTCTGTTTAGACGAAAGGGTAGCATTTGTGTTCCATACTTCTTGTACTCTATTCTGTGTATCACTTAAATGTGGCACTTGAGGAAATTTTTAATAAAACAATATTCCAGTCTCGTTAGGAATAATTTTACTGGAACTTCATACTGCTAGCAGCTCGATCAATGACTACTGGCTTGTCAATTCCAAATCCCATCACTAACAAAATACTACTTTACAGTGCTCTCTTGGAAGGTGCTGTGCAGACAGTCTGGTCAGTTCTTTACTATTGGTGCTGCTTTAGCAACAGCCTCCCGGAAAGACCTTGTTAGTTATCTGCTCCATTAAGAGATGGGAAGACAATCCAGATCTGCTCTCCTGGTTTCAAACAGTCAGGAATGGTTATTGGAGGCAGGACTGACTTGCAAATGGAGCTCAGTAGCAAGAAAAGCCTGCAGTTATCATCTGGTGTTGCTGTTATCATTGCTTAGGAAGATTTTGAAGACAAAGGATAACTAAGCTGAGATGCAGCTCAAAATAAAAATCATACTGAAACGGAAGTGTGCATGAACAATTTACATTTGTCGCTTAAATTCAAAGTTACACAAACAGAGAACATTCCCCTAAACCCTTTAAAATATCTAACCATTTTTACACTACTTTTACACTACTCTGATCTTAAAAAGATAAAACACTCAGAAAGGGGAAAAACAAACATTTTAAAAAGTTTATTTCTAGCCCTGAAAGAACAAAGTTAATAAACAAAGTAATCAAATACAGTAGTTAATATCGCAGAAACAATTAAATAACAGAATGAGATTAAATTAAACAAAAGAAAACATTAAAATCTGCGTACAGTAATAAAAAATAAAGCTTGAACCTACATCCATTTCCATCTGGCAAAGCGAAGGAGAGAGAGAAAGCAGACCAGAGAGGTTTTTCAATTCCAGCTATAAAGACCTTTAACAGTATCCTTGATTTTCCACCCTTTTCTGACAGCAGAGTTCAATTACTCTGATGTGCTGTGAAGCACATCTCTTGCAACTACTCAGCACAGATCTACTTGTATAGTGAATATTCAGATGGGAATGTGTGACCTCATGTGTGAGCAAGCATGTCTACTTGGTGAGAAGTCAGGTTTATTCCAAGTTCTGTGCTAAAAAAATCCTAGAAGACAAACATTGCCTGTTCACTTCCTTTCAAAACAGTACGCTGCCAATCTCTACTCCCGACTAACTATTGTGTTGTGCCACTGTTGCATTTATTCATATGCATATTTGTGATTGTGCCTGTCATCTGCGGTTACCTAGAGATCTGGGAATTCTGCCATGTTCCGAAGCGGTATTTTGCTTTCGGCATCCACTCAAACTCTGACTATTCTCTCTTCACCTGCACTTGTTATTCATCTGGGCTGGGGAGAACAAATGAGCTAGTCTCAGTTCTAACCTGGTCCTTCATGGGAAAAATGGACACTTGGAAGACATATGTAACATGTTCAGTTAGAAGACTGATGGCCAACCTACTGACATGCAAACTGCACAATGGTTACACAATGAAGCACAGAGCAGCAACTTCCCTATGACTTTTTTTGCCAGCTTACTGACTCTACTTAACTATTTTCCCTCACTTTGCTGCAGAAATTAAAATGTTCCCAATATTTCTGCTCTTTCCTTGACCTCTCTCCTTTGTCCTGATTACCTTCTGGCAACAGGAGCAAAAGAAACCTTATTGTAGAATCATATACATACAAGGGGCACTCTTGTGCGCTTTTTAACTGTAGTTCACAGTACTCTAGGCCACATGAGAAGCAATAGGATGCATTTTGGTAACTCCTGGTTGAGGTTTATTTTTTATTTTTTTAAAAGAATTAAAAGTTTAGAAGTCAGCCCTTAAAGAGATACAGATACTGATCTAGACAGATTTGCTATTGCAAGATCAGAAGGAAGTTTTCTTTATCAATAAGACTGAATTAATAAGTTAAAATTACTTCATGATTTTAAGTTTACCTGCTAATTTCAGAAAAAAATTATATTTATATGGTAGACTAAGTTTTGCTACCTGGGCGTGGGGGGTTGGGGGGTAGCACGCAGCAGAGGCGCAAGGAAAGCCAAGTTATACTGCTGCACTAGGAGTTTGATTTTCACAAAGTCCATTGCCAGCAATGGACAAACAGGGAGCCACTGATGAGAAAAGAAAAGATAATCCAGTACTCCTTGCTTCTCCCTATGGACAGGAAAATCTTTCACTTTGAGTCACATGTATTGAAACCAGGCCACTGCCATTCTACTGTTTATGGCTTTCAGTACATAAAAAGTTTGTAAGAGGGGAAGCAGATCTAGAGTATTCAGCCCATGACATGACACTTCCTTGGAATGAAGCATTCTAGTGCTTTATGGCTAGTGGGCTGCGTATTCTTTTGATTTATTCTTCTCGTTAAAGTAATTCAGCTTGGTAGCTGTTACACTAGTGCAGGGGTGGGCAAACTACAGCCCATGAGCCGTTTTAAGCTGGTCCTTGAGCTCCTGTTGGGGAGTAGGGTCTCGGGCTTACCCTGCTCCAGCGCTACAGCTGAGGCACAGGGCATGGGGCTGCTCTACACAGCTCCTGGAAGCAGCCGAATGGCCCCACTCCATCGCTCCAGCCGGGGCGCAGAGTCGGGGGCCACACTACACAGCTCCCAGAAGCAGCGGCATGGCCCTCCTCCGGCTCCTACATGCTTCGCAGAGGTGGTGCCAGCAGACGGGGCAGCATGCAAAGCTGTCTGGCTGTGCCTCCACATAGGAGCCGGAGAAGGGACATACCACTGCTTCCAGGAGCCGCTTGAGGTAAGTGCCGTTCGCAGCCTGCACCCCATAGCCTCTCCCCACGACCCAACCCCTCGATCCCAGCCCGGATCCCTCTCCTGCCCACCAAATCCCTCGATCCCAGTGTGGAGCACCCTCCTACACCCCAAACTCCTCATCCCCAGCACCACCCCAGAGCCTGCACCCCCCGAGCCGGAGCCCTCACCTCCCCCCTGCACCCCACTCTCCCACCCTAGCCCGGAGCCCCCTCTCGCATGCTGAACTCCTCATTTCTGACCCCACGCTGAAGCTCGCACCCCCAACCAGAGTCCTCACCCCCTCCTGCACCCCAATCCCAATTTTGTGAGCATTCATGGCCCACTGTACAATTTCTATTCCCAGATGTGGCCCTCGGCCCAAAAAGTTTTCCCACCCCTGCACTAGTGTTTACAAGAAGTCAGACTGAAGTGTGGTGTTTCTATTTCCTCCATGAATAAGGTATCTTGTTGGCACACAGCAATTTGCTAGTGCAATTTGTTGAAGGATAAGTTCTGAGAGAATGAAATCCATGATATATAGGCTCAGGAAGTGAAAGATAATTTGTTCAGGTGCTCTAGGCAGAGCTATATCTCAGTTACCAAAACCCAGAACAGCCATTTCTATCCGCATATAAATATTGAAATTATTCGTACACAGAAGAAAATAGCCTTCCCACAGTAAAAAGAACATGTGTCAAACTCTGGTTTACGCAATTTGTCAGACACCAAATGGAATCATCTCACCCCAGGACCCGGACTCTCTCTGCTTGACATGCACTGCCAGTTGGGAATGCAACACAACTGCTTAGCACCAAATTAGTGGCTATTCTTTCATGTGCATCGTCTGGCACATTACAGTTACAAATTGATCCTTATGAAAATAATCTATAGGTATAAATGCAGCAATTTCAGTGGCTGAAATCAGGGACCAAGGATACTTCTATGGTTTCTACTGTTACTTCAGTTGGCACCATCTCAAGAACTCAACAACTCAAGTTACTCACTAGCTCTTATAGGAAAGCACTTTTTTCTTGCACTAAATGTTGTCTTCTGCCATCCTAGCAAGTAAAAGGTCTTTAGGGAGAAGGGGTCATCCTGACATGACGACTCTCTCCAGTCATGCATCAGCCACTCCAGTAAGCCCCTTTCATGTCTGGTGAAACTACTTTCCCGCCTCAGACTGTCTCTCCATAGAACAGCACTTTGGTGTTCCCAGGTGTTCATAAGCTCCTGTTTGAATTATAAAAAAAGAGTCTTGGATCTTCATTTTCCTCAGCTCTGATGAATTATTTGTTCTTTTGATTTCATTAGTAGAAATGGAGCACATATAAAAATGGAAAAAATAGCTCTAATACTTAAATCTTGACAACTCCAAGGTTGTTGCATTATTTGCTTTTGGGAATAAAATTACAACATATACAAAAATTCATTTGATACAAAGGAGGGAAATGTAAAAAAAGTCAAAGGCACCAGCATAAATCCCATAGCCCAAGTAAGAGCATAGATACAACACTTGGTTTTAAGACCAACCGCTACACCACACAAGACATCCCTTCTGCCTTGGCCAACAAGTCTAGGGAAGTTTGGGAGAGGGGAGGGGAGGGGAGTGGGAGAGAGGAGTGGAGAATGGAACCAAACAATGGGGGGGGGGCGCGTTTCTTTCCTCAAACATCTGCTCCCTTTTCCTCATATGTGTAGGCTGACCTCCCAAAACCTGACCCACCACAATTTGCTACACTGAGATGTGTCTCTCTTGGATTAGAAGTCCCTGGAGCAGCCACAGATCAGAAAGACAGCTGAACTCTTCTCTTCCCCCTCTCCCTATACTCTACTTACAAGCAGATTTCATTTAAAGTTAATTTTTTAAGTATCTGAGTCGTTAATTCTACAGTACAGTCACAGCTAAATTGTATGGTAAGGGGGTAGGGGTAAAATGTACCTTCACATTTCTGTCACACCTGCTGTTAATCTAGTCATACGGGAGATGGCCAATGCAACTTGAAAGAGGACAGGAAAAGGGGAGGAGAAGGAAAGATCAGCAGATAAAATTAATGCCTCTCTCCAAAAGCTTGAACCTGTCATTCAAGTATTGAAAGTACCCAAGAGGGCACAATGAATGGGAACTGTTACAGCGAAGTCATCAAAAAACTTAAAACCCCAGGCATGGGAAGCAAGATTCCTGGCCTGTCTGCAAAAGAGGTGAAAGACCAGTGATTCAGTCCACAATTCCTTTTAGACCCTAAAAAGGGTTTACTTAAAAGTCACCATATTTCATTTCGAGTGTCTTCTGGGTGAGCGTTTTTCCCTTTTGCAGACTTTTTTCAACCCCTCCTAACGAGTAACAATTTTCATATATTATAAAGATTTAAAAAAAAAAAATGAAGGCCATGGCAACAATGTTAGCGGTTACTCTTCATTGCTTCTTTGGCTGCCAGGATCAATGGCGTCAAGCTAGACAGAGGTTTGGCCAGTTTCAGGAAAGGATGCTGCCAGGAACAGAGAAACACAGTAAGTTAGTAAGAGTCAAATTTCAAAAACAAACTATTGTATTTACATAGCACTTTCTATCCAAGTTAAGAAAGCACTTCACAAAGGTGCCAATATGCAGCACCTCAAGGAGATATGCCCAATGAATGATCCCATAGAAGAACAGATTTGTTGACAGCTATTCCTCCACATAGCAATATCCAATATCCCTGGCTAGTCCCTGCCGTCCTCTTTCCAGCAACCTTCCCCATGCAGAGATATTCCTTTTTTTGATATTTTCCCTCTACCCTTTTCTGTGTTTGCTGTGCTGGCTACAGCAGCCTCTCTGTTTAACTAAGCTGTGGTGTCACTGAAGAATCACCGCTGGCAAAAAGCGGCCAATAGTGATTTCAGTAGAAGAATCATCTACATTTGTGTTCCAAATTTTGATTCCTGTGTTTCCCTCCCACTATTCCCCATTAAATGATTCTTCAGTAGGAAAAGGAAGACAAAGACAAGCGTCTGTCAGCACTAGCTGACTACAGTTTTAGTGACCTCTGAATTTCAAGCTTTTGGGAAGACCCCAACATACATATACTTACCTGTAACAGTTCTTTGGCTGATCCTCTTTTCTCTACATCCATCTCTAAACAACGATTTAGAAAATCCCGGAATATTGGGGACAGTTTCTCTGGATTCTGCAGCTCTGGTGTGCCATTAGTTGCTATTAAATACAAAGCCTGCAAACCGAGAGAGAGAGAAAAAGGTCGTTACACCAAAGTCGTCAGTTAAAATTCTAAAAAATGTGATTTGCAATGTATTAGTATTTCAAGTTAGAAGAAGCATTTATTGAATGGAAAAAGGAAAGGAGATTGACAGAGCAGACACTGACTAGCATATGACAATTAAGTTTCCTCGCTGAATCTTCAATTTGGATGCCTGATGCAGGTACTGAAATGTCATTTTTCTTTTTTCCTGTTATGATCATTATACTAATCATGTAAAACAACCAGGAAGTAAACTTAGACTTTATCACATATATTCTCAAAAGTCTCCCCCTTAAGATGATAAAACAGGAATATGCATGATGGACCTAGGCAGGGTACCTCATTTGAGTATGTATAGTATGCCTTTGTATACTTTGCAACCACTATTCACCACTAATCTAGCTCCTACAAATGAATACATGGGCAGGTTTCGTGCTACAAAACAATGTCAATGAGCAACTATGGAATAAGAGCAGCCCATAAGACAGACTCCCACCACAAGGATGCTGAGATAAAGAGCGTTGCTCTATGTGAAACTGTGGACAGACTAACACTACACATACCTGATTTGGTTAAATATTTGGGCACAACTTCTGAACTCATCTCTCCATTAAGGGCTGGGAATATTAGAGGCAATGCAGTAGGCCTGGTCTACACTTAAGTTAGGTCGGCATAGCTCATTCTCGGGGTGCTGTAGCTATGCTGACCTAACTCTCCCGTGTAGGCACAGCTAGGTTGACAGACAAATGCTTCAGTCAACCTAGCTGCTGTTGCTCAGGGAGGTGGAGTTCCTACAGCGATGGTAAACCCGTATCCACAGCGCCATAGCAGCCTATCTGTGCCCCTGTAGCACCCATAGTGTAGACATGGCCTGAGTCTTGAGGGGTAGAAGGAATACAACCTGCTTCTCCTCACATTGGTAGATGCTTGTAAGAGTGGCATTGCACAGCTTTAGCAACTGTCGCTTGCTTTTGTTAGTAACAAGATGACTATAGATACTTAAGAATTTACGGTGATGGACACTATAATAAACATATCCTTATATAAGGAGAAAGAGCACGCTTTGTACTTTGTTCTTTGTAATTTAATTGGATTTACTTTTCTGAGCCTACAGAAGTTTATTGCTGGCAAAAGACTGTCAGTACTCAGATATGAATTCTACTATTTAACTAAAAACAGGTACTGTCAAGATGCCTCAACCATGTTCTGGAGAGACCATCTCTCAGGGTGAAAGGGTAATATCCTCCATGTCTATTAGATCATCCTCCTTTATACTGAGAGCTACCTGCACTAATTACCCTTGATTTTTTCATGTAGATTCCTGTCTATTAGGGACTGCCTTGACTGTACTAAACAGCCATCAGCTGATAACCATTTAAACACTTCTAACCTGGTTTGGATTCAAACCTGTAATCTGTAAATTAAAGGTCCCAAATCTCTTCACATTTCTGAGCCACTGTTTTATATTCATGATTGATGCAGCACTCCTAAAGGATGAAATATCTTACCCTCAGAGGGTTTTCATTGAGGTATGGGGGCTCTCCTTCCACCATTTCAATAGCCATGATACCCAGAGACCAGATATCCACTTTAGGGCCATAGGCTTTCCGTGTGACCACCTCAGGAGCCATCCAATAGGGAGTCCCAACCATGGTGCTGCGCTTGCTCTGCTCTGGGGTGATCTGAGCACAAAAACCAAAGTCGGCTGCATGATAATAAAGGAATTAGTTAATGACAGTTAATTCAGTCCATCCTAGTCTGCTGTGAATCCCATCTCAAAGCCCCAATTATCGAACTACACATTTTTCTATTACTATAGAAACATCTTTTGCATCTGTATATTTGCAATCTCAAAGTTTTCCTATATTTTTCATGTCACAGCAGAAAGTCCAACCAGCAAGCTGATACAAACACTGAAGAATATAGCCTACAACAAATAAAATCCTACTTAAAGAATTAAGTTCTTTTTTATAAAGGTAACTCGTGGTCTCCTATAAAAGAGTGATGTTTTGTCTAAGCCCTCTTCAAGCCACCCAGAATTCCAACAAAAAGGGACCAACAACATATGTGAAAACGTTTTTGTGCACTGGTATAGACTTTATACTATGTTGTGTAATGTAATGGTCCTGAACCCGAAAGGATGACACCATCAGACTGGGCTCCAGTCCCAGTACAAAAATAGGGTTACCATATGTCCAGGTTTTCCTGGACAGAGCCTTTTTTTGAGCCTCCTTTTTCTGCCCAGGCAGGATTTTCAAGTAACAGCCATGTCCAGGTTTTTGCAGAGCAGACAAGCTGCAGCTCAGAAAGAGCCCTAATTGGTCCCTCCCCTGCATCCTCAGCTGATTGGTCCATTCCCCTACAAGTCATAGCTGCCTGACCCCACCCACCCAGGTCTCATCTCTCCTTCCTTGTGAAAGGATCTCACAGGCAGGCGCTGACTGCTGGCTGTCGCTGTGTCCTGGGCTTGTGCCAGCTGCCCTGCCACCATGACAGTTTCCCCACCTCCAGTGGGCATCCCCTCCATCACCTCCCATCATTCCTCTTTTTGGGAATCTGAAATATGGTAACCCTATACAAAAATAATTTCGGTATTTATTTTTGTATTTACCAACTTCAGTATTTTAATCACAGGTTTAGCTACTGAATCATTGCACTATGGTTAACAAAGGTCTGGAAGTGAGGCTTTAGATATATGAAGCTACTATAAAGTATATTCCACAGAAAAAGCTTAGAGGAACAAAGCCATCACCTAGATAAGGAAACAACTGAAGAGCAAGCTAGACTCATTCTATATAGATTCATTCAAGGTCTCCATCTGCTGGCTGGAAAAGTGCATTTTCTTATTAGCAGCTCAGATCTTAGACACAGCAAAATAAAGACTTTGCAATGGGGAACAGGTTTTTTTTTTTTTTTTTTTTTAAATTTTTGGATTTTTGTTTTTAAATCAGACTATTATTGGTAAAAAGTTATGGTTCAAAATTAAAACACTTGGGGTTTGGAGCATTTTTAAAATGAAACATTTTAAGCTTAGATTTACCAAGGGCCACATTCTCAAAAGACAGGTTTCAGAGTAGCAGCCATGTTAGTCTGTATCTGCAAAAAGAACAGGAGTACTTGTGGCACCTTAGAGACTAACAAATTTATTTGAGCATAAGCTTTCGTGGGCTACAGCCCACTTCATCGGATGCATAGAATGGAAAATATAGTAAGAAGATGTGTGTGTGTATATTTAACATATGAAAACGTGTGTGTGTGTGTGTATATACACACACACACACACACACACACACATATATACACACACACAGAGAACATGAAAAGGTAGAGTAAGAGGCTAATTAATTAAGATGAGCTATTATCAGCAGGAGAAAAAAACTTTTTGTAGTGATAATCAAGATAGCCCATTTAGACAGTTGACAAGAAGGTGTGAGGATACTTAGCATGGTGAAATAGATTGAATATGTGTAATGACCCAGCCACTCCCAGTCTCTATTCAAACCCAAGTTAATGGTATCTAGTTTGCATATTAATTCAAGCTCAGCAGTTTCTCGTTGGAGTCTGTTTTGGAAGCTTTTCTGTTGCAAAATTGCCACCTTTAAGTTTGTTACTGATTGGCCAGAGAGGTTGAAGTGTTCTCCTTCTGGTTTTTGAATGTTATGATTTCTGATGTCAGATTTGTGTCCATTTATTCTTTTGCGTAGAATCACAGAATATTAGGGTTGGAAGGGACCTCAGGAGGTCATCTAGTCTAACCCCCTGCTCAAAGCAGGACCAATCCCCAATTTTTGCCCCAGATCCCTAAATGGCCCCCTCAAGGATGGAACTCACAACCCTCGGTTTAACAGGCCAATGCTCAAACCACTGAGCTATCCCTCCCCGAAGAGATTTTTTGCGTAGAGACTGTCCGGTTTGGCCAATGTACATGGCAGAGGGGCACTGCTGGCACATGACATATCACATCGGTAGATATGCAGGTGAACGAGCCCCTGATGGAGTGGCTAATGTGATTAGGTCAGTCTCTATGCAAACGAATAAATGGACACAAATCTGACATCAGGAATCATAACATTCAAAAACCGGTAGGAGAACACTTCAACCTCTCTGGCCACTCAGTAAAAGATTTAAGGGTGGCAATTTTGCAACAGAAAAGCTTCCAAAACAGACTCCAATGAGAAACTGCTGAGCTTGAATTAATATGCAAACTAGATACCATTAACTTGGGTTTGAATAGAGACTGGGAGTGGCTGGGTTACTCTACCTTTTCATGTTCTCTGTGTGTGTGTGTGTGTGCGCACACACACCCACCTTCTTACTATATATTCTATTCTGTGCATCTGATGAAGTGGGCTGTAGCCCACGAAAGCTTATGTTCAAATACATTTGTTAGTCTCTAAGGTGCCACAAGTATGCCTATTCTCAAAAGAGCTCAACACCAATGTGCTATGATGCTTTTTGGAAATTTTGGCCGTTATTTTAGTACCTAAATGTAAAATCTCTTGAAAATCTGGCCCTTTATTTTTACTGGAATGAATGGAATGCATCAACAATGCATTTTCAGTGTGTATTCCACCCTGCTACTTTGTCCAACCTGCAGATCTCCCACTTCTTTTCAGGCATGGAGAGCACCAATGAGGACACAATCTCAGCAAAAGCCAGGGTTTATCCTAGGATTTATATTAGTTTGAGAAATAGGATTTCAAACTTTAAAAATGCCTTTCCCTACATTTTAAATGCTAGTACCAGATAATGCTGACAAATGGGTTTCATGCCTGAAAATCTTAACTGCTGCCTGAGGGCAGTTTAGCAAGCTACTATCTATCTCCTTCCCAGTCTCCAAAGCAATAGCAGCCAGTAGCTCATCTTGCTACTCTTTCATAAAGGCTTTCCCCTCTAGGTCTATAGCATCATTCACTTACATTCGCTCAAAGGGTCACAGTCAACCTGAAATCTAGGCGACTTCAAAAATGTGACAGAAGCAGCAGCTCTCTTACAGGGCAGCCTATTAAAAACTCTGGGTGCCCCAGAAAAGCCTTCTAGCCTCCACAACACCAGCAGGGAGAAGGCAGGTGTGGGCCTCTGCAGACTATGCAAGGAAAGGTGTTTCAAGGAGACCAAGCCCATCCACTCTTCATCCACCTGGGGATCCCCATTGCATTCACACTGGCCTCCCACTGTCAGCTTCTTCAGAGAGCAAAATTGGGGAAAAAAAAAGATACCTTCACCCACCGTACCATCCTGAGCGCCGAGATGCCCTCAAGACTGCTCAGGCCCCTTCTCCTAGCATGGGAGTGCACATCAGCCACCTCCCATGGACCAGGTCAACCTGCCACCATCTTCACTACAGATACTCCCAGTGGGTTGTGAGGTGGGCAATAGCCCACGCCTCCTTCACCAAATAAAGGATTACAGATTCCATTAACCTCAACAGATTCTACAGCCACCTGCTTCAGCTAGCAAGTTTCTATAGTTACTTTCCCCTGCTCCCCCATGCCATCTCTGCTGATCCCCCTTTTTTCCCCTCTTTCAACAACCACCTCTTCTTCATACCTGTTCCTATCACCTATCTCACCTTCAACCTGTCCTTCCTTAAATCCTTCCTCTTCACACATCCTCTGCTAGAATCCTCTCTCCTCCCTCCATTCAATCTCTCCCACTTACACCTTCCACTGCCTTTCACTTGTCACCTCATTAGGAAAGTAGCCTGCAAATAATTGGTTTGTAAACAAAGCAAAAATTCCACAGCCCTATAAATCTGACAGATATACCCTTAAGAAGTGCACTTAATGTACTTGAGTAACCCCATTATGTTTCACTGTTTACCTCTCCCCACTACTGTTTACGAGCTCTCCCATGTATCATAACTGAAATTAGACTACAAGCTCTTGGAACAGGGAACAGTGGTAGATTTCCCAGGTGTTCAAATCCAGAAAGCAGCTTTCAAAGTGTCACCCCATGTCTTCTTAGGCATCTGTGTAGCGCTTAGCAAACTTTTAAGTGCTCAGTGTGTAAATCTCAATGCACCTCTCCCTAAGCACTCCTGACAACAACTGAGATTAAATTCACTAAATTTTTCAAGTTTTTTTTTCCTTTCCTCACTTGCTGTATGAAAGATGCACACAACCACCAAATGCATAATAAGTGCTGTCAAATGCACAATATAAAAAGCTGAAAACAAAAAATATTTTCCCAATCTCTAACATTATTTTTACCTTTGTAGTTAATTTTCTTTAACTACTGTTAAAAGTAAGACAAGTGCCGTGTCCAGCACAATAGGATCCTACCTGGTTTGCAGCCTTTAGGCAGTACTGAAATACAAATGTGTAATTTTCATCCTGTCAATTAAATGGACAGTGCAAAAGCATCTGGAGCAAGTTCTGACAATCTGAAAGGAGCCAATAAGGCAGCTCCGATTATTGCCAGCTTCCCTCACTGGCAATCCTTGTATCTTTATCTCACTTTACACTGCAGGTTAACTCACATTTACAAACGCATTGATGTGATAAGTTACTTAAACATCCTTCTTGTTTGATACACTCAAAGTCAGTAACTTTCAGATGCTCAGAATTACAAAACCAACTATAGTGGGCAAAATTCTTTTTGCAAAGCGGAATGAATTCCTTTGCTGATTATTAGTAAAAATTCATCTCAACTATCTGTGACAACTATGCGCTTACAAACATACTATTCATTGCAAAACGTTTAAAAAGAAGCAGCAGGTTGAAACAACTGTCTGGCACTCACTGAGTTTAACTGATCCATCCATTCCTAAAAGTACGTTGTCACTCTTAATATCTCTGTGGATTACCTGGTTGGCATGTAGGAACTCTAGTGCTTGCAAACACTGTACAGGGGAGGAGGAAAAGGAAAACATTTAGCAAAAGCAAATACAGTTTGTGTTGTGAATCAAAAAGCAAAGTTTATGGGCATATAATGCAATGTGTAAAAAGGTAGCAGGTATTACTTTAAATATCCAGCGGAGGAAGCTCTCATGATGAGAAACCAGACTATTCCCATCCAAAATTCACTGAGGTCAAAACCTGCTTCTTTAACCTCAGAGAATACGCTATTTCCTTGCCATTACAGAATTGCAAACTGAACTAAAGTGCTCACTAGCCAGGCATCATCCAAGATTCCCCAAAGTTCCAAAGCACTTTCACTTTGCTAAGTGTTACTTTTCAGAGCTTTCCAGTTGTTGGGGAATCCTGACTATTGAGATCAGTTTCCTTTGGTAGAGTTTCACTATAAGGAGGATGCTTCACTCTTAAATATATGTAGTGCTTGCTATAAGGAAGGGTGCAAAACAGTTTCCTTTATAAAAATTTTTACATGATTCTAGGCCTCTCAATTATTTACTTTTTAGGCTGAAATTTTCCATGTTGGGTTTCTGCCTAAAGGTATTATTTGAGGAAAATCCCTCCAGTTATTTGAGTTCAGCAAAGGTAAAAAAAACCCTTACATTCTTCCTCATTGTAAAAAAAATTTATATTTATTTAAAAGGCTGCAACCAAAACAGTTGGGTTTGAAACTTTCCACAAATTAACCCTTATTGAGAAGTAATACATATGCTCAGTTTAGAAAAGCGGTTTTGATTTACCAGTCATGAGTATTCAGAATTTACACGCTGGGCAGTAGAAATATTGGTTAAGTCAAATGGTGTGCACAGTTTTAAGTAAGTTTTAACCGTAAGTTTAAACTCATTCATGGGCAGCTAGTTAAATGCAGAGTATTAAGTTTCAATTTACTGGAAACTGGAGACAATTTAACTTTGAATTTGACATCTAGACAGATCATTTTAAAAACCACCATTTTCTTTAAACTTAGCTTAATATCTTACTAACTTAGTATAATCTTAATGAGACCAAGAAATGAAGCTGAGTTTGAAATCAACAGCTTAAAATTTTTTGCCTGCTTTTCTTTTTTAGATTTATTCAAAATCTAAGGAGTTAAGAATATAGCTGGGCTCTGAAGAGCTTTAGCTTTGAAATGATTTAAGGTGAGTCAAGCAAGAGCCCACTCTTGCTGATTTTACATATTCATAATCTTAAAACTTGGCTTGATCTTACTTCTCAAAATCAACAAATGTTTCCTGAATAGGCATGACTTTTACAGATTGCCTTGAACACTGTCCTATCCCTGAATAACTACTGCTTAATACATCACCTAGTGCAGAGGTGGGCAAACTACGGCCCGCAAGATAATTCTGCCCAGCCCCTGAGCTCCCAGCCAGGGAGGCTAGCCCCCCAGCCCCTTCCCTGCTGTCCCCCGTCCCCCGCAGCCTCAGCGCACTGCGCCACCAGCTCTCTGGCCCGCCACTCCTGCCAGGGAACACAGATGGCATGGCTGCAAGCTCCTGTCGCTCTGAGCAGCATGGTAAGGGGACGGAGAGTGGTGGTGTGTGTGTGTGGGGGGTGGATAGGGGTCGGAGCAGTCAGGGGACAGGGAGCAGGGGATGGTTGGATGGGGCGGAGGTTCTGGGGGCAGCAGTCAGGGGGCGTGAAGTGGGAGGGGGCGGATGGGGGGAGAGGGCCAGGCTGTTTGGGGAGGCACAGCCTTCCCTACCCGGTCCTCCATACAGTTTTGCAACCCCGATGTGGCCCTCGGGCCAAAAAGTTTGCCCACCTCTGACCTAGTGGCTAGCCCTCCAGCTCCCTCAATAGACCCTCCACTGTCCCAGTTTATTATGTTTTGAGGTTTTTTTCTTTGTTTGCTTTATTTTAGTTTAAATTGGTTTAAATCCTTAAAAACTGTCAAGGAGCCTGAATTGATATAAAACCTTAGATTAGTTTAAGCTGATGATGGTAAGCCAGAGTGCTTTAGAATTAATTTAGGTTTAAATTACTGGTCTGATTTTAATGCCATCATTAGAGATTTTAACTGTTAAAACAAGAACCGAGGCTAGGAATTCAGCCTCAGAAGTTTGCTTTGAAAGTGTTTTATGTACTGCAACTGGAAAAGAAAGCTGAGTTTTATTTTGAAATGGCCTTGCTGAAAATTCTCAGATGAAATTGGGAAAGTGCGCTTTACAGCATGGACTATTTCTTCCTAAAGATTTGTCCATCTCTGGTTGTGAACAGACCCTTTAGGTGCTGCAGCAAGATGAACAATAAATATAAAGAAACTGGAAAGGCCAAAAAATTGAAGACAAATTAACTGGGCAAAAAGATTCCTGGAAATAAAACTGCAAATTAGTTAAAACAGATGGCAAACTGGAAATAGCTAAGCAGGAGTATACTTATTTTTATTAAAACTTTATAGGCTAAAAAAAAAACATTCTTGTTCACACCTGATCTTACTGTAAGTAGTTACTTTTGCATTTAATTATATCCTCTATTTGCATATGAAGCAGCTCTGGTTTCCTCAGGAAATAATTACCTATCCACACTTTGACGTATGAGCGTGCTTCCCAGCCCATCCCTTGCAGTGCATCATCTAAGCAGATGCCCAGCTGATGCACGCTAAGGGGCTTTTAAAACCTTCCCATGCAGGGTAGATAATATAATTACCCCGACAATAAATTGGGTTTGTGCTGGACTCTTGCATTCCAACTCAGGGAAATTGTTGGGATGTGATGTCAGGTAGATTTTTAAGTCTCCAGGTTTGATAACACACATCTTAAGATCATCACAGCTACAATTTTTTGTTATTTAATTATTTTTCAGAAAATAGCTGAACAGAGAAAGCACGTCCTTCCATAATTTAATGTCTGAATGGACCACAGAACTAATTAGAGAGAGAGAACAAACATACTCAACCATCCAGTCCATTGCCATGCCAGTGTAGGGTTGTACCCTCTGGTATCCCGTTTTACCCAGTCTATTCATAAGCCTTCCCGGTGATAGCTATTCCACCCCTTCCCCTTGGAGACTACTCCACAGGGTAACAGAGCTCAGGTTTTCTACATATTCAGCCCACTTTTTCACTCTCATTACTCTTGGCTATATACACACTCAAACAACCATGGATTTCCCTATTATTGTTTACACCTGCTAAATATCTGTAAGGTTGTCTTCAAATCTTTCTTTGAAAGTGAATCACTACCGCCACCTGAAACTTTTTGCTGTGCTTCTCTGAACTCCATCCAGCCTGTCAGTATCTTTCTGGTAAAATGGTAACTAGAATGAACATAATATTCCAGGTACCAAATAGAAAGGGACACTCCTACCCCAATGCTCCATGATTTGAGGTATCTATATACCAGCCCAAAACTCCATCAGCTTTTATTGCCATGTTGCATTGCAAAATCATGTCTCATTTGCTTTCTGCTGTCACCTTTAGCCAGCTCTATCCATCACTGGTTTCCCTCCCACAGCTTTGGATTGTTTTTCCCCAGATCTTTTAAGTTGCATTTTTTTGTTACTCATTTTGTTATTTTTCTGCACTTATTTATCTCATCTTCATATTTTTTCCCTGACATCACTAGACAGTCAGTAGAATTCTCTCCAATTAAATATCCTCTTCGACATTAGTTAGAAAGCTGCTTAATTCCTCTTTCCGATTATTAGCGAAGAAGTTAAATGAAGGCTGGACATCAAATCAATTGTTGCAGTGGCTAGTGAGTAATGTAAATGTGGGAAGAAGATTGCACTCTCACCCCGTACCCACAGAAACATAACACCCACCTCTCTGCAAACAGCAGCAATCTGTGCCTCATCCATGCAAGTTTCTGTGACCACATCAGTGAGTGACCCTCCTGCGAGGTACTCCATCACAACAAACAATTCATCACCTACAAGAAAACTAAAGGCAGAAAATACAGAAATAAACTCATTTGCCAGGAGTGGAGAATCAGGACTGATAAATGACTGACAGTGTATTGCAGCAACTGTTCAAGAGAATACTTCACAACAGGGCTGATAAAATTCACCCTAGGGTATTTAAGGAAGTAGCTGAAGCAATCATGGACCCATTAGAGTTTTTCAAGGTCAGGCTTAACACAGCCCTGGCTGGGATGATTTAGTTGGGGACTGGTCCTGCTTTGAGCAGGGGGTTGGACTAGATGACCTCCTGAGGTCCCTTCTAACCCTGATATTCTAGGATTAGCAATCAAATGGATTCATGGAGGAAAGGTGAGGTCCCAGAGGGCTGGAGAAGGGAAAACACAGCACCTGTCTTTAGAAAGGTGAACAATGAGGACCTGGGGAATTATAGACCAGTCAGACTAACTTCAAAATCTGGAGGGATACTGGAATAAATAATTAAACTATCAGTTTGTAAACACCTAGAGGATATGATAAGGAATAACCAACATGGATTTGTAAAGAACAAATCATGCCAAACCAACCTAATTTCCTCCTTTGACAGGGGTACAGGCCTAGAGGATGGGGGGGAAGCAGTAGACATGATCTATCTTTTTTAGCTTTTTGGCAGTCCCACATGATATTCTCAAAAGCAAACTAGAGAAATGTGGTCTATGAAATTACTAAGGTGTGTGGTGATTGAAAAACTGTACTCAGTCATTATCAATGGTTCACTGTCAAATTAGGAGGACTTATCTCATGGGTCCAATACTATTTAATATTTTCATTAATGGCTTGGATAATGAAGTGGAGACTATGTTATAAAGTTTACAGATGACACCACGCTGGGAAAGGTTGCCAGCACTCTGGAGAACAGGATTAGAATTCAAAATGACCATGACAAATTGATCTGTAATCAAGATGAAATTCAATAAGGACAGGTGCAAAGTACTACAATTAAAAAGGAAAATTCAAATGCATACATACAAAATGGGGAATAACTGGCTAGGTAATAGTACTGCAGGAAAGGATCTTGGGGTTATAGTGGATCACAAATTGAACGTAAGCCAACAATGCGATGCAGCTGCGAAAAGGGGAAATATTTTGGGGGTATATTAACAGCAAGACGCAGGAGGCAATTGTCCCCCTCTATTTGGCACTTGTGAGGCTTCAGCTGGAGTCCTATGTCCAGTTTTGGGTGCCACTCTTCAGGAAACATTGTGGAAAAGTGGAGAGAATCCAGATAAGAGTGACAAAAATGGTGAGAGATTTAGAAAATCTGACCTATGAGGGAAGGTTAAAAAACGGGGCCTGTTTAGTCTTGAGAAAACAAGACTGAGGGGAAGACCTGATAATCTTCAAATACGTTAAGGGCTGCTATGAAGAGGACAGTGATCAATTGTTCTCCATGTCCAGTGAAGGTAGGACAAGAAGCGATGGGCTTAACCTGCAGACAGGAAGATTTAGGTTAGATATTAGGAAAGCTTTCTAACTATAAGGATAGTCAAGTATTGGAATAGGTTACCAAGGGAGGTTGTGTAACTCTCAAAATTAGAGATTTTAAAGAATAGTTTAGACAAACACCTGCCAGGTATGGTGTATTTGGTCCTGCCTCAGTGCAGGGAGATAGACTATATGACCTCTTGAGGTCCCTTCCAGCCCTACATTTCTATGAGTTTTAGATCAATTAGGAAAACACGTTTTTAGGTAGACAGACTGGATTTAAAAGCTGGGGCCAAACGCCGAAAGATCTTTGTTGACTAAAAAGTCAGAATTACAGCTTTGCATATCATCTAAAACAGCACCTCCAGCAGCTCCCCAACCCCAGTTTGGGATATTGGTTTGGTACCGAATCAGAAAAGAATGCTACTTACTGAATCACCAGCCCTACGCCCTGCAACATACCTGACTTTTGCCTGGCGATCTCTTAAACCAAATACTCACAGTACTGCCTGAGTGTGTGCACAGGGGGCCAGGCAGATTTGTATTTCAGGGGCTAGCACAATGTGCTGCCTGTGCTACTCGCCACTTGGCTATTTGTAGTGATTTTTAGAGTGCTAGCTCAAGCAAAGCTAATATGTCTGTCTGCCGGAGCTGGGACGCATGCTTCCAGCTGCAGTGGAAAAGTACCCACAGTGATCACAGAATTATAGAAGATGTCAGGTTAGAATCCGGACTCCTGGGAGAAGGAAGATTAACGGTTCGATTGTCTGCATTTACCTGTCTAGGAAATTGACTATGTTGGGATTCTTTAATTCTTTCATTACCAAGATCTCATTAATAATCAACTCCTTCTTGGGCTGCTTCTGCAGGTTTATCTGTTTGATAGCAACCTGAAAACAAGGGGAAAGGGTAAAATACAAGATGAAGTGTTAGTCATACAAACCTGAGTGCCAAACCGTTGCAACACTAAATAACATTTATAATATTGCAGTAAAAGTGAATTGGCTGATTAGAACAGAGGACTAGACAACGCATGTGGGTTAGTAGTAACAAGGGATGCTCTGTCAAACTGTCCAACACCTTGCTGGCTATAAGCTATGTACAAGGTAGGACTGGAGCTGTATTTTATAAAAAAGGATAGCAAGTCAATAAAGTGGCAGCATGACTATTCCAGACAGTGAGCCAAATTCAGAAGCGACACAAATGGTGATATAATTACACATCAGAAAGTCAGTGTTGGTGCAGGCAGAAGTAGCTTGCAGCATGAGGGGAAGCAAAGGATAGGGTAATGGCAGGAAAAGAACAGGAAACTATGAAGTGATGTGACAGGCATGTCCTGTTAATTGCATTCCCTGCTGTTAATTCCCCTTCCATTGGCAGTTACACCACTATTAACATCACCCCATCACAGTCAAGGAAATGCAGTGCCAGCAAAAGAGTCACTTCCAACACAGTGCAGATCAGAAGAGAGAGAAGTGGAGTCCTAGCCTCCCATATAAGGAGAGATTAAAGAGGCCAGGACTTTTCAGCTTGGAAAAGAGGACAGTAAGGGTAGATATGATAGAGGTATATAAAATCATGAGTGGTGTGAAGAAAGTGAATAAGGAAAAGTTATTTACTTGTTCCCATAATATAAGAACTAGGGGCCACCAATTGAAATTAATGGGTAACAGGTTTAAAACAAATAAAAGGAAGTTCTTCCTCACTCAGTGCACAGTCAACCTGTGGAACTCCTTGCCTCAGAAGGCTAGGTCTAACTATATAGGGGTTAAAAGAGAACTGGATAAATTCATGGAGGTTAAGTCCATTAATGGCTATTAGCCAGGATGAGTAAGGAATAGAGTCCCTAGCCTCTGTTTGTCAAAGGGTGGAGATGGATGGCAGGAGAGAGAGATCACTTGATCATTACCTGTTAGGTACACTCCCTCTGGTGCACCTGGCATTGACCACTGTCGGTAGACAGGATACTGGGCAGGATGGACCTTTGGTCTGACCCAGTATGGCCATTCTTATGTAGGAAGGGTTTGGGGGACAGAAATGAAATCAGAGCCAAGAGAGAAACTATTAACAGGTTTGAAGATGAGTGATTTTGTAGTGGATACAAGTGATAGCCAGTGCAAGGTTTTCAGGAGAAGGCAATAGGATTTTCTCTATATGTTTTGTTCTGAACAGACTAGCATTTGGATAAAAGTGCGTTTGTGAGGCAAAAGGAGCTGAAAATATGAAGGTGTGAAATGACAATGCCCAAAAGAATGATTCAATAAAGTGAGTGATGAGAGAAAGGCAGACATGTTGATAAAACAGGTGAGAGGTGAACTTTTACAACATAGCAAGACAAGGAACAAAGAGGAGCTTCGTGGGGTGACAACTTCAAAATTACAGCCATAAAGTCTGAAAAGATGATCAAGGTTGAGAAATTGAGAGGAATGAGTTGGACCATTAATAACTATGGTATTCTTCTTGCCAAGAACCATGTCCATCTATGAGCTGGAAGTAGATGTTTTATAATTAAGACAGATGGAGAAGGAATGGTCTACTGTCTGATGTGTCATCCCCTCCAGAGCTAAAATAGCTTTTAGAGCTGGCAGCTACATACTGTCTAAATGCTGCACTGAGGTAAAAGAAGTAATGAGGAAGCCATGTGAAAGATGGTTTCACTGCTAGAGGGAGGAAAGACATTGGAAGTGATCAAGTGCTGGATCAATGGTCTGGCACCGGAGATTTCATGGGAACTACACAGAGGATTGGTAGTGCTACTGGAAGGGACAGGGAAAAGCTGACAATGTGATAACCACAGACAGATGCAATTCTGGAGTGGAAGAAATAGTAAGCTCTGTTCAGAGAAGAAGAGATGTCAAGTGGGTGAAGGACTGAATTGGCAGTGCAAGAGAGTGACACTGGAGATTACAGAATAGCAACAGTATCGCTGAAATCAGAAGGAAACCCGGGAGAGGAGCTATGTCATATTTTGTTGTGATTATTACAATACTGCATATTTTGGTGTACCAGAACTTTAGTTTTTTTGTTTTGTTTTGGGGTGTTTTTTGGGGTGGGGGTGCGGGAGAGGTCTTAAAGATTTGAGCTATTATTGTACCATGGGTTCTGGAGAGATCGGCAATGGAAAGCATTTTTATAGGGTAGATTGGTTGAAAAACGTACAGCGAGTTAGTTGTCTCCAACAGGAAGTAAAGAAGGGCTAGAAAAACTGAATCCAGGTATGGGATTTTGTTACAGATGGACAAGCACAAAAAGTGCTTAGTGTGAGACAGGTAAAGGAAAGTACAGGGGGAAATTACTCATTACATCCAGGGTGTGGTTACTCTAAGGATGAAGAGGTAGAAAAGAGGAAGAAGCCAACAGCTATAAAGGTGAGAGGAAAAACTGTAGGTGAGATCATTTCAGCTATTAGCAAAATGAACATTCAGGTGCCAGAGGAGGTGGTGGCAGAAGGAGAGACTGACTGAGCTGATGGGTAAAGCAATTAAAGAAAAGATGATTTTAGAAAGAAGCCAACAATTGTGAATTTTAGTTGTAGGGGACCCATGGAGTAAAAGATGTTTGAAGGAAAACACCAAAGCAAATAGGATGGTGAAGGCTTAACGAACAATTTGTAGATGACAATGATGCCACCACGTCTGCCAGGTGGTATGGGTGTGATCAATGGGAAGAATCTGGGAACAGGATATGGAGAAGGCATTGTTTGGTGAGAAGCAATTTCCTTATGGGCAAGACTATCATGGTCACAGATGAAGCTATGTAGAAGGCTAAATGCAAAATTATTGGTCAGAATTCAAGACAATATTGCCTACAACACGTAGAGGTTAAACGGCTTTCAAAACCCACAACTCTGAACATCTTGGTCCCTTTGCATTTCATTGGAAAAACAAAATCCTATATTTAGTATTCATCATCTGGTTCCTACAAAACAAGGAATGCACTGTTACAAATGACTATCACAAATATTCTACTGAGAAGTAATGCCAGAGATGGGAGCCACTGGTAAAAAAAACCTTATCCAATTCAATCCGTCACCCATAGCTGCAGATTTAAATGGAAAATATTCATACAGAGCACACAGATCCTACCTCCTGTCCTGTTGCCACGTCGATAGCTGTGAAAACTGTACCTGAAGCCCTGTGAATACAAGGTAAGTGATCAGCTGTATGATTTCAAATCTAACAAGGATATACATGCACAGGCAGATCACAGATTTTTTTTTTTTTTTTTTTAAGTTTTGCACATCTAAAAACTGTCAGGAACTGCCCATTGGGTGAAAAAGTACTTCCTTTTGTTTGTAAAAACCTGCTGCTTATTAATCTCATCGGCTGGCCCCTGGCTTTTGTATTGTGTGAAAGGGTAAACACACTTCTCTAGTCACTTTTTCCACATCATTCATCATGATGTTGTAGGCCTTTATCATATCCCTCTTTAGTAATCTTTTCTCTAGGCTGAATAGTCCTAATCTTTTTAGTCTCTCCTTGAAAGGAAGCTGTTATATACCCTTGAGCATCTATGCTGCTCTCCTCTGAACCTTTTCCAGTTCCACCATATTTCTTTTTGGGCGACCAGAGCTGGACACAGCATTCAGGGTATGAGTTCACACTGTGGATATATAGTAGCATTGTGATAATTTCTCTCTCTTTCCTAATAGTTCTTTTTGACTGCCACTGCACATAGAGTGGAAATCTTCAGAGATCTATTGACTGTGACGCCAAGAGCTCTTTTTTGGGTGGTAATAGCTTAGACCCCATCGTATATATAAATACACGTATACAGATTTATGTATAGCTGGGATTGTTTTTTCCCCACGTCCATTACTTTGCACTTATCAATGCTGAATTTCATCTGCCATTTTGTTACCCAGTCACCCAGTTTTTAGAGATTACCGCTAACTCCTTACAGTCTGCTTTGGACTTAACTATTTTGAATAATTTTGTATCATCTGCAAACTTTGCCACTTCACTGTTCATCTCCTTTTCCAGATCATTAATGAATACGTTGAACCCAGCACAGGTCCCAGGACAGATAGGTGGGGAACCCTCCTGTTCACCTCTCTCCATTGTGAAAACTGATAACTTATTCCCATCCTTTGTTTCCTATCTTTCGACCAGTTACTGATCCATGAGAGGACCTTCCCTCTTATCGGCTACTTAGTTTCCTTAAGAGCCTTTGAGGAGAGACCTTGTCAAAGGCTTTGCGAAAATCCAAATACACTGTATCAACTGGATCACCTTTGTCCACATACTTGATGACTTTCTCAAAGAATTCTAATAGTTGGCAAGGCCTGATTTCCCTTTAGAAAGCTGGTGAAATCAATAGGCAGCAAGCAGGTTTCATAGAAACAAGAGGAAATACTTTTTTGCACAACTAACCTGTAGAACTCACTGCCATGGCATGTTGTGATGGCCAAAAGTGTAACTGGATAAAAAAAACAAACTGGATAAGTGCATAGAGGAGAGATCTATTAATGCCTATTAGCCAAGATGGTCAGGAGTGCAACCCCATGCTTTCAGGGCGACACTAAACCTCTGGTCACCAGCAGCTGGGAGAGGAAGACGGGGTGGATCACTCCCTAATTACCCTGTTCTGTACTCTCTCCCTGAAGTTCTGGAATGGGTCACTGTTGGCAACAAAATACTTGGCAATATGGACCATGGTCCAACCCAGTATAGCAGCTATATTCTTAAGAAAGAAGGGCATTCAAGGAGTACTCAAATAAAAAAGTACTAAATACAAATACCAGCCAGCTCAGAAAGAGCACACTAGTCACCACAGGACCAGCCTCTTCCATAGTAACAGGAAAACTACTTTTCTTGCATGTCAGTGTATGCAAAACCCTATACCTTGTGCTATTCCCAAATATTGGATAAATCAGACAGTCAGTTCTAAAGGGGATTCTATTTCACCCCTCAATCCCCAACATACACACAAAATATCAAAATATTGTTAGAGGGGATGCAAACACAGTAAGAACAACATTTATATTAAAACAAATTATGCAAGCTCTGCCAGTATTCATCCTTCAACTGAACTTTTATGTTGAAATGATTCATGGAAATACCTAGAGCAAATTACACTAGATTGATAGCACCTTGACCGGGTTAGGAAAAACTTGAATTCTATCACCCTCAGCTTTTCACTAGTCATAACATTAAAAGAACAGATAAGTTTATCTCATGAAGGGGAAGAAGAGAAAAGAGACAAAAGTTCACTTAAATTAATACATTTTCACTTCCATTCAGTATCACCAGAAAGTGATCTGTTTCCAAAGAGACATTAATGCACACACAGAGTCCCATAAAGGAACAGATTCAAAACTTCTATCACTGTTTGAAGTCCCCTGCATCTGATTATTACTGCTTGTACACGGACATTTCTGCTTTAATAAATAGCGGCAAAAGGACAAGAGTACATCACACCTTTAATACTAGTTCATTCAGTGAAAAATTTTGGATAGCTCGACAAATACTCACCCCTGCCCAATTTTTTCATATCTGGTATATTTTTTCTTGGGATCTCCTATGCTCACAATAGTCCCTAAAAAAATTCCACACAAAACATAAAGCCAACCAGTGATTTAAGGGAGCATTCTTCACTTTTTATTAGAGTACGATGTGTGCTTTTTTCTTTTGATTCTTATGGTAATAAAAACAGAGCTTTTTATACAATTAAATTATATTCTTCTGTATGACATTTGTGACTTGTAACACATTTGTGGGATGAATCAGTAATAATCCAGTATTTGTACTGCCTATCTAAACTAAGTCATTGCCTGCTTTGTGCTAGACAATGGCATTGGTTTGCTGAATGAGTGCATCTATGAAGGTTATGGAATTAGGAACAGCAAAAATCCACTGTATTCTGCACTAAAAGGAACACCTCCGTAGAAGCTGATCACTGTGCCACAAGTGCGACATTGACCCTAAAACAGCTTCAAATGGGGAAATTTTGTTTACTTGTTAATTTCCATTCTTCAAGACCAGTCCAGATGCCTGAATACAGTTCCTCCCAACTAGCAGATGACAGAAAATAACCAAGTCTTTTGGTTACATCACCCTTATATGAAAAACGGGGATGATGGCTTAGTCAAAAGACAGTCATTTGTCTCCATTTTCTGGCTAACAGAAACTGCAACCAAACATCTGTACAGATTGTTTTGTGATAGCCTCAGACCATTCATCATGCTGATTTGATATCTGCAGTCTTTTCTGTAACAGACTCCAATAGGTATTATCAGTTCAAAGCAATGTGCTGATCAGGTCTGCACAGACCCCTCCCATATAAATAATGGAATTACTGATAATTAGCATCAATACTGGAGTTTGTATTTTAAAAAAAAATTACAACTCACGTAGCTTTTCCATAATGTCTTCATCTGACATTTTGGTCTTCTTTTTCTGCTTGTCAGCCAACTTGGCAGCACTATCACAAGAGTCACCAGCTGGTGCAGGGATAGGGTCAATTACAGACCGTGTGTAAATCTGTGGTGAAAGAAGAACACTCACTATTAGAACTCAGAGTTCTCTTTGCAACCACTGACTTTCAGGTTCAAAAGTGCCATAAATTCTTATCTGACCACTAGCATTGTTTCACTTAAAACTTTTGGAACCAGGAGCCACTCATTCTGAGAACTGCTGCTTTTGAACACTAGCCAATGTGGCTGCAACACTACTTGATTCTGAAACACTGACCTGGAAACTTGCTGGACACTGCAGATGGCTAGGGGTCTATTTACTCAGGAAAGGGATCCCTGTTGCCTCTAGCTTCTTTTCTACAGCTGGGGACTCATTGCAAAAGCTGTCCTACAATGTAATTGGTACATCATTGCTTTGCTCTGCCAGACTGGGTGGAAATCTCTTCAAACACTGCAGAAGCATGAATTAAAGAGTCTGGTACTCACCTCCATAAACTGTTAATTTGAAAGCTTAGTTGGAAATACAAACATTACTAAGCACAGTAGTCTAACCTCCACTTTTTTTGCAGGGTGGAGGGAAGGCTTTCTACCCATTTGTTCTCTAACAGGACTTCCTTATTACACCATATGCTGGAATAGAGGCTAGGGTTTAACTGCCCCTTCATCCTTTGTACATTTTCTTATTTCTTCAGTCTCTCCTCACATTATATGATTCCCACCCATCATAAACTGCTCTTTATTTAACAGTGGCACAAATCATCTGAAAGGAGATTTTGTGAAGTAGCAAGCTATACTAAAATGAAGATGCAGCAGATACCTTTGCACAGCCAAATCTTTCGGTCTTGGGGAGCAGAAGACAGTTCACGTGTGTCAACTAAACTACCTAACTGTTCATCATTTGAAAAATTACATAAATTGACAGTTATACTTGCTAATGTGGCAATATTTACAGATCTTTAGACATGTAATGTTCCACCTATATTCTTATTTAAATATCATGTGGCCTATTCCTTAAAGCAATATTCTGTGAACTTTGTATACATTCCATACCTACCCTTCAGACAAAGCAAGGCAACAGTGGCAGAGAGGGAAGAGAAGATTACATTTGGCCTTTATAGGAGCGGGGGGGGGGGGGGGTCCTCTGGAGGGAGGTTGGGGGGACTTAAAAATGGTGCTTAAAGCTTAACTAAGAATTTAAGTGTTTAAGTTCTCACATAAAATTTAGTACTAATAATAATCTTGTTGGTGGAATAAATTCCCAGACTTAACTACAATGCAGAGGGTTTTTTGTGATGGGATAATAGAAAAAAAATCAGGCACACAACATGTGAATTTAAGTTTTTTAAAAATATACATTATCCACAATATCTGGGATTTGCTAGGGGCATTGGTAAAGTTTTCTAATGATCCTCCTTATAATGTGTTTTAGAGGATGAGGAAATAAATTTGGGATTTTTTCAATGTAGCCCTGCAAAATATAGCACTGATTTGGATACTCCTGGTCCAACTGGTACCTGAGAGGTAGCTATACCTAGGAAAAAACATGACCTCTAAAATTAAACTAATATACATAAAGTGACATTTTGCAAATAATAAAAAACTTCCCCATCTGTTGTGGGCAGGGACCTGCAATAGACAGAACAGAAAGTAATGTAAAAAAAAAAAAGCAAAAATTCCAGAGTAAATTAAAAAAAAATACTCACTGATTTTGTATGATCTGGTCGAGGGGCAATAACCGGAGGAGGAACCTCTTCATCATCGTCATCATCTTCTGCTACTGCTGTTGAGGGCTCTGAACCTTTGGCATTGGGCTATATTTTTGTTATTGAATGGAATAACATGGAAATAAAATATTAATATATTACAAGCAAAGCTGTTATTCTTCCCAAAAATTTTAATCAGCTTATGAGTTTTAAGGCATTTTTAGAATGAGGATCCAGGAATTCTTAGCAATTTAGAACTAAAGTATGCTGAGGGACACAAAAGTATCAGTACATGTATTACAATATTCAGTTTATTATATTTCATTGATCTATATGTTCATAGAATCATAGAACATCAGGGTTGGAAGGGACCTCAGGAGGTCATCTAGTCCAACCCCCTGCTCAAAGCAGGACCAATCCCCAATTAAATCATCCCAGCCAGGGCTTTGTCAAGCCTGACCTTAAAAACTTTCAAGGAAGGAGATTCTACCACCTCCCTAGGTAACGCATTCCAGTGTTTCACCACCCTCCTAGTGAAAAAGTTTTTCCTAATATCCAACCTAAACCTCCCCCACTGCAACTTGAGACCATTACTCCTTGTCCTGTCCTCTTCTACCACTGAGAATAGTCTGGAACCACCTCTCAGGTAGTTGAAAGCAGCTATCAAATCCCCCCTCATTCTTCTCTTCCGCAGACTAAACAATCCCACTTCCCTCAGCCTCTCCTCATAAGTCATGTGTTCCAGACCCCTAATCATTTTTGTTGCCCTTCGCTGGACTCTCTCCAATTTATCCACATCCTTCTTGTAGTGTGGGGCCCAAAACTGGACACACTACTCCAGATGAGGCCTCACCAATGTCGAAAAGAGGGGAACGATCACGTCCCTCAATCTGCTCGCTATGCCCCTACTTATACATCCCAAAATGCCATTGGCCTTCTTGGCAACAAGGGCACACTGCTGACTCATATCCAGCTTCTCGTCCACTGTCACCCTAGGTCCTTTTCCGCAGAACTGCTGCCTAGCCATTTGGTCCCTAGTCTGTAGCGGTGCATTGGGTTCTTCCGTCCTAAGTGCAGGACCCTGCACTTATCCTTATTGAACCTCATCAGATTTCTTTTGGCCCAATCCTCCAAATTGTCTAGGTCCCTCTGTATCCTATCTCTGCCCTCCAGCGTATCTACCACTCCTCCTAGTTAAGTATCATCCGCAAATTTGCTGAGAGTGCAATCCACACCATCCTCCAGATCATTTATGAAGATATTGAACAAAACCGGCCCCAGGACCGACCCCTGGGGCACCCCACTTGACACCGGCTGCCAACTAGACATGGAGCCATTGATCGCTACCCGTTGAGCCAGACAATCTAGCCAACTTTCTACCCACCTTATAGTGCATTCATCCAGCCCATACTTCTTTAACTTGCTGACAAGAATACTGTGGGAGACCGTGTCAAAAGCTTTGCTAAAGTCAAGAATCATGTTGTTCATGATTTTAACAACTCTTTTTTATAAAAGACATATCTGAATATTTAAATTACCTCTTCTACTACTCTAAGTTGCTAGAAGCATACGTTAAGTATTTCTCACCATTCTTTAAGTAATATACAGACATCCATGGAAAGCTTTTAGCAGACCCAGAAGTATTCATAAACATCCTTAAAACTAAACCCCCTACTGGGCACTTGGTTTCCTGCGGGAAACGTCGGTTAAAAATACAGTTCAATAAAATGTTACTCAATTTATTATGAAGTATATAATATGAGATTTAAATTAATTAAGAAAAACACTAATTGAGTAAGCCTGGAAAGGTGCAAGCAATAATAAATACACTTACTGCTGGTGTTCCTGAAGCGAAACCATCTTTTTCTAAAAACAGCAAGAAGAGTAATAAGTGAATATATATAATTAGTGGAATAATAAATAATAATAAAAGTGGACTTTATAGAAAACATGAGCAACACATCAGGAATACGGACAGTTCATGAGATTTCCCTGCTTCCAACCAGGTGAATTTTCATGGTTGATGAATGAAACACCTACTTCCCTGACTAGATGCAGACAGGTGTTACAAAAACTTCTTCCCCCCCATAGGTCAGGCAATATATATTTCAAATCCTGACCTGCTACATGACTGGATCTCACCTGAATTGAGACTGTTTTGTCAAATTGTGCATTGGTTTTGATATGCATACGAGAGAGAAGATTATGACCAAACTGATAAGGCAAAGATGTGACAAACCCTTATCACCAGGCTATTTTTAGAATGGAAATCTTTTTGATTTAAACGGCTAAAAGGAACTGCATACACTGGAAAAATACAGTCAAATGTTTTTTCCAGCCATTCACACACATCTGTCTACAACTTGCATTAGAAGTGATAAGTTACACTGAATCTTTGGTCCTGTCATTTGGGAAAGTTGAGTCAATGCAAGTTACTGCACAATAACTGTCCGAAAGCATGTTCTGACTAGAGATAATGGGAGTAATAACCCCTACAGAACTCAACCAGTTAATCAATCTTATAGTTCTACCGTCATAAAGACAGGCCATTAATTAATTGATTTTAGCTGAGTGGTACTGCCATTTTGAATTATCCTGTTGCATTTGTTCTCTTACCCACCTGAAACAGGAAACTGACTGGACAAAGAGTGCAACTTTAGTGGAGCCTTTATTTAGTAGTGTCCCTTACCCATTAGATACTAGTTTGATTCTTTGGCATGGGCCTATCTTCCCAATTCTAAGTAATGACGTACAGGGAAGAGCAGACTGGACTGTAAGAACCAAACTCTTCTTCTGAATGTCTCGTATGTACTTGTCTCTCACCTGGAGCGGAGAAGCTCAGGTACTTCTGTTTTGCTGTGTCTTTGGAGTCATAGAATTTCAGCACATCTAGTACAGCCTGAGGGTTCTTCTTCTGCTCTAGCTTGGTGATATTTGAGGTCTGTAGCAATCGAGCCCATTGCTCTGGCATTCCCTGAAACAGGAGACAACCTTAATACGTAATATTTTTAAGTCATTTAAAAAAAAAATTGGAATGGATTCTCTTTCCACATGTAAGCATTAATCTGTGATTCTAAGTGACTCAAATGTGGTGGGGGTTTCAGTCACTGAGTTCAACATGCGTAGGTGACAATATAAACCAAGCCTTCAGTTAAGCTAGCACAAACATTCAACAGCTCTATCAGGTCTTCTAGCCTACTGGGGCACTTCAGGAAGAAGTTGTGTTCCTCGCAGCCTCCTGCCCCTACACACCCCCTTCTCCTAGTGAGGTACATTAAATCAGCATTCCCCATTCATCACTCAGTCTGATTTTCTATGTATATATCTATTGTAAATGGAAGTGAACTAATCAAAGGGGCTACTTCATTTTTCTACAGGCTAATAGGAATTCTCACTAAAGTTTCTCCCATGTGGTATAAAGTAAAGCATTAGGATTCCAGTGACTAATATTAAACATTTATAGTGAAGTAACACCTAGAGACCAATGAAGGTCTTGGTGTGGCAGGCATTGTAAATGACTTGTGACGGAGATCAGGTTTCAGAGTAGCAGCCATGTTAGTCTGTATCCGCAAAAAGAAAAGGAGGATTTGTGGCACCTTAGAGACTAACAAATTCATTTGAGCATAAGCTTTTGTGAGCTCACGGAAGCTTATGCTCAAATAAATTTGTTAGTCTCTAAGGTGCCACAAGTCCTCCTTTTCTTTTTGTGACTGAGAGTAACAAAGATTAACTTACACCTTATTCTTAAGTGACACATTCTCACTTCAGCAAGGAACCCTATGGCTTTCTGAACAGCTCTAGGACAGGTATACTTACAGTGAATTCTCCAGTAACAGCATCAAAGCCAACATGGATGGTGTGTTCAAAGTCTGATGGAGGAGAAATTTCTGGCCTTTCCTTTTCCTTTTTCTTGCTTCCTAAAACACGACATTGAAAACCATCCACTTAAATTCACAGAACATTCAGTCACAAGATAGAAGATCCCCAAGATCCCTGTTTAATACAATGATAATCTTTGAGCAGTAATATATTCTTTATATTTATTCTGAAATTTGGACATGAACATTTCATAAATGCATGGAGCACACTGTCCTGCAACATTTTAATTTTAGTTTAAGTTTCAGAGTAAGAACTGCTAACTCATTGCACTGAAAGTTATTATTTATATTGTAGTAGCACTCAAAATCTGAATCAGAATCAGGACCCCATTGTGTCAGGTGCAAAAAAAAAAAAAAAAAACAACACTAAGTCTCCAGCCTCAAAGAGTATCCCATTTAAGACAAAATGCAAAAGTGGGTGTAACAAGCCACAGAAGGGGAAAAGGGTGATGAATCAGAAAGATAAATAGGTATAAGATCCTGCAGTTAGATAGATGAACTATGTGTACAGCCTTATTCAGATTCAATTACATTTTTAAATTAGCTATTTTCTTACACAAACTATTAGATTATTTCCATTGCTGTCTAATTTTAGGCATTTTACAAAAATCTTTGCCTCTTCCCTTTTTGTTTATATTTTTAAATTAAAATACTAAATACAAATCAGTTCCATCGTTGCCCCTTTTTTTTAAGCTGGCCGTACTCTGCTCAAGGTCCACTTTTATATTATCTCCTCCACAAACTCCACGTCTCCTTTAAACTAAAAAATATACCCACAATTAAGTTAGTGACACCACAGGAAAGCCAGAGGCACTGACTGCTGCTTCCACAACCCTCTTCTTCCTCCCAGGAAGAGTATGTGTCCTTTAGTGGTCACTCCCTAGTGTAGGGAGAAATGAGGGTGGGTGAGGCTTTCATGATCTCTTTGAAGAGAGGGGACTGGGTAACAGGGCATGGGGGAGCCTGACCTACCATCAGATATGTTCAATGTGTGATCTCGGAAACGACTGCAGATTCTGACACTAGGTCCACTTACTGATAAACAGCTACATTTATTCTAGCGCATAAATCCAGTAATAATACCACATTGTGCTTATTATAATAAATGAAGTACAGTGCATTCACCGCACCGATTGTTAAATACCTATTTCTGTCTGACTTAATTATTGCTTTACAAGTTTCCAAACAAAATAAGCTTCTCAGTGAAGGCGACACTATAAGTTTTAAAATAAACATTGCAGCTCAAATTACATTTACTTTGTTTTAAAATCACCTTAAGATGAAGGATTATGTTAAATTTCAGTCCAGGAAATTAAAAAAAAGAAGTTAAGTTATAAGCAACTCAAGTAACACCTCCTCAACTTTATCTGTAATTGTCTATGGAGATGCAGAAATATGGGGAACAGCACATGCTAGGGTTGAGCAAAGTGGGCCAGACAATGGTTAATAAAAATAAGACTTTATCCATTGGGGTTTCACAGTTGGGTATTCACTCAAATATGGAGCTATCTGAGGATTTGTTTTTAATTACCAGCTTTTACTGTATTTCCGATTGTACAGACCCTCACACTAACAGGAAAGGAAAGAGGGAATTAAAGACTATACTTAGAACTGAAAAGCCATGTGGCCTGCCTACAGCTGAACAATACATTGGAAGACATTGCTGTTATAAACAGGATATCTTTAATATGGCTGCACAGGTCTGGAAGCCAAAATGTAAATGGATTGTCAAATGCTCTTATAAAGAAAAATACTTCAACTACAGGATTAGGAAAACTGGATTATCTCTTTATTTGAAAGCATTAGAGAGCATCACTCCTTGCCCAACCTTTTGCTGCTAATTGTGCGGAAACAGAAAATGACTTATGTTCCTCAGAAAGACTGCAGGTTTGAAGCATTTGATGGCTTCTAGAGGACATAACTTGGTGTTCAAATCCCCAGGCATGTGCTACACAAATAAACCCTTCTTCTTTCAATCAAATACACATCTGATTAGTACACTGGGCAAAGACTCTAAGAACCATTGCTCCACCCACATGAACAACAGACCACAGAAACACTTTAAACAAATGCAGGCAGCAGAACTCGGCCAAGAGGCTGGATCAATGAGTCATACTTTGGCAGCAGGTACTTGAGGCTCAATTAACAAGGCCACTGTGAGGCCACACTATTTCTGAACCTCTGATTATATTTGCATTACAGTTCTGTATTTAAAAGGGACTTCCTTTAGTACAGCGTGACTCCTTTGTTTCAAACCACAAATCGGTTTAAGATATGGTCGCTTATTCTCAGCGCTAACGGGAGCTTAGAGTGTTGCAGAAGTAGTAATGTTCTGGAGAGGAGGGAGCACACCTTGGGCCATTTTCCAATTACCCTCATGGTTGAAAGGCTTGAGAGCAAGACATGTACACAGCACTGCTCAGATGGAGGTTAAAATACAGGATCTTTCAAGGTGGTGCTAATGGGGAGCAAAACAAGCAGAAATGTAAAATCCTGGAGAAAACCGAAAAGGAGTACTTGTGGCACCTTAGAGACTAACAAATTTATTTGAACATAAGCTTTCGTGAGCTACAGCTCACTTCAGAAAACCATAACAGCTGATTATAAAATATCAAAAAACACTAAAAATGCCCCAAATTACACTGAAGGAATCTTGGCTTAGCCACTAATAAATATTCCACGCAAGAAAGCCAGCAAATACGCATAGTACACATTAGCATGACCAAATGTCTGGAGCCAAAGTGTAGAATGCTTATTTTCCTAATGCAAGTTTTTAACACTATATACAAAGCCAAGTAATATGGCAAAAGAACTGCTGCAGTTTCTGGCTTGCATGAAAACATGACACAGTACGTGCTTGTTCTGACTTATTCCAAGGACGATCACTTAAAAAACCAACAAGTAGAATACCAACGCTGAGTGAACACACCAAATACTTATTTTGACAGGACTGCACCACACTAAAGGCGCCATAGTTATAGTGGGGTGTTGGAATTAAAGTTGAGAGTCAATTACTTTTTAAAAGACAATCAATTCTACATGCTCTACATCCTCACACCGACTCGGATTGTCTTGAAATTTGCAGTCCCTCATAGAGGTGAGGGGTAGGGTTAGTGCTCCAAATCTGGGATCTTGAAAAACCCAGCATTTTATAAAATCACTTGGTTCTTCTAATTTGTTTTGTACCTTTCCACGGTATGCATCCGATGAAGTGAGCCGTAGCTCACGAAAGCTCATGCTCAAATAAATTGGTTAGTCTCTAAGGTGCCACAAGTACTCCTTTTCTTTTTACCTTAAACTAAGGCTCTGATCTCCCACAAACTGATTTCAGTTGCTCAGGATTTACCTCAGTAAGGCACGCAACTCACTATCCCTCTGAGCGCTATTCAAGTAACTCAAGTTGTGTAGCTTAGATCCCCTTTAGAGTAGACAAGGTCTTAACTGTTAAGGGCTTGTCTACACAGGGAAACTGACCACCACAGCTGCTGGATGACTTTCTTGTCTGGACACTATTCCAGAATAAAAGTGACCTTATTCCAGAATACATACTCCACTCCCAAAAATATACCAGTTAATGCCTGTTATCCATTGTAGAGAAACTCCAGAAGAATACTGAAAGCTATTCTATGAATATGCATGATCCTGCCTCTGGGGTTTCTTCTAAGAGGTAAAGCATAGTCACGAACTGACTGCTATTGGAACAGACAGATGAGTAAAGAAAGAACTGCCTTAGGGGAAAAGACTCAATATGGTGAATAAATTATTAGAGGAAAAAAGTCTTTCCAAGCAATGTGATGAAACCTGTGTCAGCATGACTGAAACAGTGCCGCTGGGTATATCAGGCATAAGAAGAAGCAGGAAGGGGAAGAGCAGAACCAGGAGGCATTAGGAGGAAATATATTAAATGGAAGTAAAAACAGTGAGGCTAAAACTGCGTTCCTAGTAATAATACCAGATAGTAACATGTTACTGTAGACCAAGGGTGGGCAAACTTTCTGGCCCGAGGACCACATCGGCATTGCAAAACTGTATGGAGGGCCATGTAGGGAAGGCTGTACCTCCCCAAACAGCCTGGCCCCTGCCCCATATCAGCCCCCTCCCACTTCCCACCACCCTCAAAACTCTCAACCCCCGCCCTGCTCCTTGTCCCCTGACCGCCCCCTCCCAGGACCCCGGCCCTAACCACCCGCCGGGACCCCAACCCCTATCCAACACCCCCCCACCCCCCGTGCCCTGATTGCCCCGACCCCTATCCACACTCCCTGACAGCCCCACCAGGATTCCCATGCCTATCCAAGCCCCCTTGCTTCCTGTCCCCTGACTGCCCCCGCGGGGGCCTCCTGCGGCCCCCCCCCATACTGCTCAGAGCAGCAGGAGCCACAGCCAACCACACCGCCCACGCTGCCCGGCAGGAGCGGTGGGCCACAGCACTGGTAGCGTGGCACACTGAGGCTGCAGGGGAGGGGAGACAGCAGGGGAGAGGCTGGGGGCTAGCCTCCCCAGCCAGGAGCTCAGGGGCCAGGCAGGACAGTCCCGCGGGCCGGATGTGGCCCACGGGCCATAGTTTGCCCACCTCTGCTCTAGTCCCTCACCCACAAAATCCAACCACACTGATGGCAATACATTTAAAATAGCTCTATTTTAATGTCTAAATATTTGCTTCTCTACAGTGAGGATTTCTAATTCTCAGATATTTGTACATACTTTAGTATTTTTAAACACATGCTTAGCAGATATAGTAATCTCCTAAGGAGAATACCCAGGCAAAAAAATCAATTCAATTCTAAAAGGTTCAGCAATATATTATGTCTAAAGGAGACTCAGATTACACTGTGTCAGGATTTACTTGGTATATATCCTGTTAGCAAATTAATTTTGTGATTTTAATTTTTTTCCCTACAGTTCTGAAATGCGGGGAAATTTAAGTTAAGGCTAAAACAAGCTTCCAGGGCTGTAACTTATTAGGCTTTGGGAAGATCTTGATCAAATACAATTTTATAAATGGGGTGCATGTGGAAGAGGAAAGGCTAGTTCGTTATTTATTTGCATTGCAATGGCACACAGAGGCTCCAAAAGGAGACCAAGGATCAGGAACCCACTGCACTATACATGCACGTAACATAAAGGGCTTATAACCCAAGTGTAGGACTAGAGACAAAAAGCAGACACTATGAAAAGTAAGGGGAACAGAGGGTAAAAGGAGTTTTTTGAAGGGTGATTTAAGATGGTAGAATGGAATTTTATTTTGGAGGGGTTTTCTACCATCTACCAACTTAGTTTTAGTGTTTCTCCCTGCAACACTCCACGTTCAAGGGCCTCGAGATGCAAAGGAAAGTTTCCTCTTAGCCAAATCAAACGTGTGTTCTGGACATTAGCACTTCCTTAAAGGAGATACCATCTGCAGTTGGAAAGACTAGAATAATGAGATCTGATACTCAAGTCCATGATATGAAGATTAGTGTGTGTTTGCAACACTTGCACAGCCAAATGAAAGAGCAAGGAGAAACGTATCCACTACTCATGGAAGATGGTTTTGTCTGCTCTGAGGTATCTTACCTTTCTCAGTGCCAGAGAAGATGGAGATGATTTTGTTCCTAGGTTTTCTCTCTTCTGGTACAGACGGCAGAGGTTTCAAGCTGTGGTTGGTAGACAACTGGTCTTTGCCCCCTGAACTGAAGATAGTACTGCTCATTCGAACGGGAGGGGCTGGTGGCTTATCTTCCATTTCTCCGTTATCAGACATGGCTCTTAATGGCTAGACAAAACCCTGAAATGGAAAATAGGAAACAAGTATAAACATGACTGGCAAACGTAAGGTAACAAAATCACTAGAAACAAATGCTGGATTCCTTCCAAAATTACCAGAAAAACTTACTACAAAGGATGCACTTCCTCTTGAAGGTGTATTAGGCATGTTAACTAAGCTAACACCATCATCTAAATCTCCAAGTCTTTTCTTATCCATTTTATAATTAGGCTTGGAAGGATATTTTTATCTCTAGGTGTCCTAAATGTCAATTTCCCCGTACACAAACTGACAAATATATTTTCATCAATAATAAAAATTTACAGATAGGCAAAGAAAGAAAAATGCTGCTTGAGTACTTAGAGTTTGATTTAAGCATATTTGCTTTGTATATTTTGAAATGTGGTGTTGATCATTTGTGTTTCAACTGTTATAAAGTTTTAACCTTTTGAATCTCAACATCTACTGTTAAACAATTGTCTGACCCCCACCATAATTTCCTGCAACTGTGAAAATTTAAATCAATAATCAAAATGCTTAAAACCAAACATCAATATCTCTTGAAATTTTAAAAAATTGAATTTTGCCAAGCCTATTTATAATGCAAGCTCTTTGCGGCAGGGACAGCATTTAGATCTCACACAATGACAAACACTTAGCTAACACTAAAGTAGACATTAAATGAAAATAGTGTTCCTCCTCTCTGCCTAGAAGCACATTTGCTACTACCTACTTTTGAATGGCCTACTTTTACATATTCTGACTACCTTCTTGGTACATCAGACTGCAAGAGAAGTCCCAAAAGTAAACCATGTCAAAAAGTCAAACTAAACAGAATCACAGAAGACAGATATGGAAAAGACCAATTACAATAATTCCAGCAGCCACCACTTATGAATGATACAAACAGAAAGACCTTTTATATGCGCCCTAGAAGCAACATCTCCAATACAAATCCCTTACAAGACACACTACCCCTATTCAATGGAAAAGGAATGACAAAGAAAACCTGGCCAGAAAAGCTACCATGTCCCTCCAAAATAACCATTGGTTAAATGTGACTGAACTCTACCTCAAAAGCAAACCTTCAAGCTGTCTTATGGATGAGGCCAGAAGTGGCTTAATATACATCAGTAATAAATGTCATCTGAAACCAGCCAGTTCCACTACTGAAAGTCATTTTGCCTTCATTTCCCAGTTGTAAAATGGGTCTTCTCACCTCTGGGAAATGCTTCAAGATTCTTGAATGAAAGGTGCTCTCTCAGCAAAAAGTAATTGACCCAGACTGAAAAGCAGCTATGATTACTGAAGCATTTAGCATCCAATACCGAAACATTGTCAATTAAGAAAATATTCAAACTTGGGAGCATGCTGAAACAATTTTTTATTGTTCTTCAGCAGGAAATTTTACGTGGTAGGATTTCCACAAGCGATAGCGATAATAGCCTTGAATGTCTACAGTGCCTTTAATTCAGCTGGATCCCAAAAGGTTTGATTGCTTGAACTGACTGTACAATGTACACATTTTATTTAAAGAAAAAAAAAGCATTAATGCTTTAAGATGAAAAATCTGCAAATGAACAGTTAGAGACCCAGACAATTCAATTTTCCCAGTTCTTAAACCTTCACTCACTCTCATCCCAGAGTTACATTGCCTAAAATTTGCAAAAGTATATTCATAATTACTAAGAGGTTGTTTGAAATGGGTTTTTTTTAATAAATGAGATTTGATACTCTAGTAATTTGTTAACCTGATTTTTGTGGATAAGAATTTTTGCAAATTGTAGGAGGTAATGTTAAAATTGGGTGGGCGGTACAAACCAGACGGGATGAACACAAGATAAAGAAGAATTAAAAGCAGCGAGCAACAGGAAGGATCCCTGAACTGTTAATTGCCCGAGAATTTAGCATTTTGTTTTTTAAGAAATGTTTAACCGTTAAAGTAAATAGGAGCTGCTCAAATGACAAGACAGAGCTTCTTGTCTCCTGCAAGACAAAGAGAAACCAATGCTCTTAGCTTCTTGATTATTCAAGTAATTGAGACAATTGAGCTAGAACACAGGCACAATGTTGAGGGCTACTAGTGCTTGGCTGCTACTGGGATTCTTATTTAAAAAAGTGGTGGTGTCCTTATGTTCAAATGCCTCCATTAATACTAAAATGGAGAAAGGCCAAGGAAAGCCAGCACCTAGGTGAGAAGTTCCACATTTGGGAAAACCTACACAGGATTCCCCCCCGCCATAATAGCCTGCTGATTTTTACAGTCTCTACTCATAATGAAATATGGAGCAAACTAATAGAAAACATACACTGTGAATTAAAGTGCTTACTAAATTGCATTTTGGTGATAACTGAGAAGCAAATGGCTCCCTCATTATTCCTGCAACTCTCTCTGTCTTCACTAAGAAAACCATGCCAAGCACCTCTCTTCTCCCTCCCCAAAACTGTGTGAAAAATGGATGCCCCACTGGTCTTCACCCAGTTCAGCAAACTGTTAGCAAACTTTACTACACTGGTGCAGAACTGGACTGATCCTAGGCACACCAGTAGGGCAACTATTTTCAATGACATTTAAAGGAGTCAGGGTAAAATGTGTACGACATCTTTTATCAACACATCTTATTTTCATATCACAGATATTATGCTGTATAGCATCTTTGTACGTTGACATGTTCTTGGCAGAGAAACTATAAACTGAATGCCATCATCTAGCCTCTCACCAATGAGTGCTGTATAGTGCCAGTTCCTAACTACTAAACAAAGCAGGCTCACTTCAAAGACCACAAGAGTGTAATGTCATATATCATGTACTCTGAAATAGAGCGTAAATTGTTGCCATAAATATCTAAGCAATATAGTTTCTCTACAAATATCTTTACAATGCCAGTTAGTACTATGCAAGGGTCCAGTACCTTAACGGTAAACTGGACAGTTGCGAGTTGTCCCTCTCTATTGAGAGATTGACGTGGGACAGCTGTCAATGCTGTGTAATATCTACCTAGAAGAATCTGTCTTCAGACACTTTTCTCTGTCGAGGTAGGAATAGATATGATTGCAGTATCTGAATACAGTGGAGATTTAGTAGTTTAGATTCAGGTGACTTTTTCAAAGCCCAAAGGTTTGCTGAGTTTATCGATGCGTTCAGATTTTTGTAGCTGTACACAGGACCCTCTGTATTTTCCAACATGTACATCCTGAGGCAACAGAATTCCAAAATTTCATTATTTCAAGGTAGGGAATCATAGAATATCAGGGTTGGAAGGGACCTCAGGAGGTCATCTAGTCCAACCCCCTGCTCAAAGCAGGACCAATCCCCAACTAAATCATCCCAGCCAGGGCTTTGTCAAGCCTGACCTTAAAAACTTCTAAGGAAGGAGATCCCACCACCTCCCTAGGTAATGCATTCCAGTGTTTCACCACCCTCCTAAGGAAAAACTTTTTCCTAATATCCAACCTACCCCCCCCCCACTGCAACTTGAGACCATTACTCCTTGTTCTGTCATCAGCTACCACTGAACAGTCTAGATCCATCCTCTTTGGAACCCCCTTTCAGGTAGTTGAAAGCAGCTATCAAATCCCCCTCATTCTTCTCTTCCGCAGACTAAACAATCCCACTTCCCTCAGCCTCTCCTCATATCTCATGTGTTCCAGTCCCCTAATCATTTTTGTTGCCCTTTGCTGGACTCTCTCTAATTTATCCATATCCTTCTTGTAGTGTGGGACCCAAAACTGGACACACTACTCCAGATGAGGCCTCACCAATGTCGAATAGAGGGGAACGATCACGTCAATCGATCTGCTGGCAATGCCCCTACTTATATATCCCAAAATGCCATTGGCCTTCTTGGAAAGTAGGCACACTGTTGACTCATATCCAGCTTCTCGTCCACTGTCACCCCTAGGTCCTTTTCTGCAGAACTGCTGCCTAGCCATTCGGTCCCTAGTCTGTAGCGGTGCATGGGATTCTTCCATCCTAAGTGCAGGACTCTGCACTTGTCCTTGTTGAACCGCATCAGATTTCTTTTGGCCCAATCCTCTAATTTGTCTAGGACTCTCTGTATCCCTCCAGCGTATCTACCTCTCCTCCCAGTTTAGTGTCATCTGCAAACTTGCTGAGGGTGCAATCCACAGCATCCTCCAGATCATTTATGAAGACATTGAACAAAACCGGCCCCAGGACCGACCCTTGGGGCACTCCACTTGATACCAGCTGCCAACTACACATTGAGCCACTGATCACTATCCATTGAGTCCGACAATCTAGCCAACTTTCTATCCACCTTATAGTCCATTCCTCCAGCCCATACTACTTTAACTTGCTGGTAAGAATACTGTGGGAGACCGTGTCAAAAGCTTTGCTAAAGTCAAGGAACAACATGTCCACTGCCTTCCCCTCATCCACAGAGCTAGTTATCTCGTCATAGAAGACGATTAGATTAGTCAGGCATGACTTGCCCTTGGTGAATCCATGCCGACTGTTCCTGATCACTTTCCCCTCCTCTAAGTACTTCAGAGATGATGAGTGTACACAAAGATTTTGTGGGAGCTACTGGTTCTAGCAAAATTGAAGGTCTTTGAACAGCATGAATCCCTATTAAAGGGACAGTGCAGAGCAGGAGAAAAAACTGTATGTAGGCCTCTTGATAGTGCCAGATCTTATGTGCCGGGAATAAATGACATAGGTGAAATTCAAGGGGCCTGTTCTCTATGGAACTTGGATAAAAATGTGCATATCTGTGGTGGTGAGGATACATGGAGTCACAACCCTAGTGCTATTGATTTGAGGACACCCATTTCGCAGAAAACAGATTTTATTTTAAATCCCTTTTTAAAACCAATTTACCACCACTTGACAGATGTCTGTATGGAATGTTGTTAGAATAAAAATGAGACGTCAATTTGCATAGGCCTCATTGTTTTCAAATATTGTCAATAATTATGTGTGATTGAAGACATGCCAAACAGAGCTAGTTGAACATTTTCCATTTGAATGATTTTCTGACAAAAATGCCTCTTTTGGAGAACCAAAAGTTTCTGTGGGAAATGTTAGTTGTGCCAAGAAATTCAAATTTCTGCTGGAAAAATTGAAATGGCAGATCCCTGCCAGAAAGACACTTGTCAATTTCACTTTCCCCCAGTTAAACTGACAAAAAAAAGCTTTCCTGGAAGGCCAAGGCCCCGATCCTCTACCTCCTGTGTCCCTCTGTCATCGCCCAAGCGAGGCTCTGAGTGGCCAGGCTCTGCCTAGGAATGAAACTGACAAGAACCATGCAGGCAAGCAGCCAGGAAGGCAAACATTTCTGTTTCAGTTCTCCTGAAAAAGGGACTTTTTCTTGAAAACCCTTCTCAGGAACAAATACAGCTGCTGGAGAGGCAAGGATCTCAGCAACTCAGGCTTCCCTCTCTGCTCCAGGGCTGGAGATGCACAGAAGGATAAGTTCTGTGATTGACAGACGGCAGTGAACAATAGAAGCTTCAGATATGTCAGTAACTTCTCCTTAGCTAGGCTCCTCAGTACATGCTTTGAGGGTAATTTACTTCAAGGTTTTTCTTCAAATATTCTGTCTGGTACAGAAAGGAAGGCCAAACTCTCCTTTTTGTAAAGGAGTTGTACTACCTGCCATTGCTGGTTCAGATTTTCTTTCAATACTGCTGTTTTCACACTTGAAAAATTAATGTAAAGCAGCAACGGCGGGAGATGGGACACTAGAGGGTGAGGGCTCTGACTTACTACAGAGAATTACTTCCCAGGTATCTGTGTGGTGGGTCTTGCCAAATTGCTCAGGGTCGGTCTAATAGCTATATTTGGAGTCAGGAAAAAACGGTTACTCACTTCTCGTAACTGTTGTTTTTCAAGAAGTGTTGTTCATGTCCATTCCAATCAGGTGTGTGCGCACGCACATGCACAGTTGTTGGATCATATTAAAGAAGTTCTGTATTAAAATCACAAATGAGTTTGATTCCCCACAGTTTAAATTCCAGGGTATTACTAATTAAGAGGTCTCTTGGTTTTTGGTACTGTTTCTCTCCCTCTCTGTGTGAGACTTGCAAGCTGCTAATTGTGTTAGTACATTCTAAGACAGTCTGTTTTCAAAGCAATTCTTTGTAACAACAACTACTCACACAGAGAGACACTCAAAGCAATACTCTAACAGAAAGAGCACCCAGAGACTCCCCACCCTTTTGTTGTATTCATCTCGCTTTAACAATTGTGGTTAAAATAGAGAAAGAGGATTTATGCGGATGGATGTTTGGTGCGGATAATAACTGAATGATCAGGGAGGTGCCAGCCTAAGAATCCAGTGTCCATCGGCTGAAGAAGGCATCAAGTGGAAATAACCAGAGGACCCCCCGGAGGGCAGACTGGAATCCACCCAACAGCCTCAAGAATGGGAGAACCAAAGAACAAGATAACATCTGGCAGCACGGAGCCGTCAGGAATGTGCTATCTGCTGATTGATTCAGCAACAGCATGATGAAGCAATTCCCATAGACTGGCATAGGAAGAAATTCCTATAAAAATGGACTCTAGAAAGTGAGAACTTTGGGGTCTAATTCTGCAAACCAACTTCCAGGAGCATCAAATGAGCATCTGACAAGGCCCTGGCTCCCTCCTCATGTCCAGGCCACCTGGCCAGTGGCTTGGCATGAGCAACTCTAAGGCTGGTAACTATGATAACAACCTTGCAGAACCTCTCTGTGTGTGTGTGTGTGAATAAATATGAGATTGAATGGAATGTTATAGCTATAACTAACTGCTTGCTAGGATTCTTTCTGTATTCACAATAAATGTGGCATTTTGCCTTTTCCCCTTTAATAAGATCCTGCTGGCTTTTATTTTATTGATATAATACAGTGGCTGGAAGATTTTTCCCCATAGCAGCATCTGTCGGGTTGGTCTGGGCGCTCCCTGGAGTCACACCTTCATGACGCTCAATATACAGCCCTGCCGACCAGCTACCCCTTCAGTTCCTTCTTGCCAGCTACTCCGACAGAGAAGGAGGGTGGGTATTGGAATGGACATGAACAGCACATCTTAACGTTACTGAGAAGCGAGTAACCATTTTTCTTCAAGTGCTTGTTCGTGTCCATTCCAATCATGGGCCTCCCAAGACAAAGTTCGGGGGTGGGATTGGAGTTGTCCACGGACTGGAGTACTGCTTGTCGGAAGGCCGCATCATCTCTGGCCTGCTGGGTGACCACATAGTGCACGGCGAAAGTGTGTATGGAGGACTATGTCGCTGCTCTGCACATTTCCTGGGGGGGGAAATCTGAGCCAGGAACGCTGTAGATGAAGCCTCACCCTGGTGGAGTATGTAGTGATCGGAAGTGCAGGAACACCTGCCAGGTTGTAGCACTCACAGATACAGGACACTATCCATGACGAGACGCGTTTGGATGAAACAGGCTGACCTTTCATCCCGTCTACCAACAACAACTGCACCAATTTTCCGAATGGTTTAGTTCTCTCAATGTAAAAGGTCAGAGCCCTGCAGACATCCCGAGAGTGGCCACTTCCACTTGGGTCCTGGAGCGGCCTTTGGTCAGCTAGTCATCAAGGTACAGAAATACCTGTACTGCTCCCTGCCGCTGGAATGAGGTTTAGAGTGGAAAACCAGGATGAAGATGTCCTGGTTGATGGTGAAACTGCGACACAACCTTCGGGAGGAAAGCAGGGTGAGCGCCTGAGCTGAACTGTGTCCTTCTAGGACACGGTGTAGGGAGGGTCTGATGTTAAGGCCCTGAGCTCAGACACCCTCCTGGCTGAGGTTATTGCTACCAGGAATGCCACCTTGTAAGAGAGGTAGAGCAGGGAGCATGTTGCTAAAGGCTCAAAGGGGGGCCCCCCCCATGAGCCTAGAAAGGACCAAGTTGAGGGCCCAAGCAGGGACCGTTTGATGGACGTGAGGGTATAACCTGTCAAGCCCTGTTAGGAATCGGCTGACCACAGGGCTAGCAAATACTGAGCGGCCCTGCACGCCTGGGTGGAGGGCTGAGATGGTGGATAAGTGCACCCTTCTTGAAGGCAACGAGAGACCCTCCTGCTTCAGATGGAGGAGATAGCTTCAGTGCTGCACATTCTGGACTAGCGTTGGGGGCAAATGGCGCAGCACCAACCAGATTGAAAATCTCTTCCACTTGGCAAGGTACGTGGCTCTTGTAGAGGGTTTCCTACTGCCAAGGAGGACCTGTCTAACCTGGTCTGAACAGGAAAGCTCCAACGGATTTAACCATGGAGCGTCCACACCGTGAGACTGGAGGTTCGGGTGTTGAAGACGTCCATGTTCTTGTGTGAGAAGATCTGGGGAGAGCGACAAGGTAATGGGGGCTCCCACAGACATTTCTAGGAGAGATGCATACCAGTGCTGACAGGGCCAGGCCGGTGCTATCAGTATGACACGAGCTTGATCTCTGCGGATCTTGAGCAGCATCTTGTGAACGAGCAGTATTGTTGGAAAGGCGTATAGGAGAGAACCTCCCCAATGGAGGAGGAACGGATCTGCACTGGAGCCTGGGCTGTGATTCTGGAAGGAGCACAACTGCTGGCACTTCCTATTGCGTCACATGGCGAAGAGGTCTATCGGGGGAACCCCCACCTCTAGAAGATTGAAACTGTGATGTCCGGGTGAAGGGACCACTCGTGGCTGTGGAACGACCTGCTGAGGTGGTCCTCCAGCTCGCTCTGTACCCCAGGGTGGTACAATGCCTGAAAGTAAACTGAATGTTCTACTCAAAAAAGTCCCACAGCATGAGGGCTTCTTGGCACAGGGGAGAGGAGCGTGCACCCCCATTTGCTGATAGAGAACATTGCTGTTGTATTGTCCATCATGACTGAAACACATTGTCCAGTTAGGTAAGGGCAGAATGTCTGGCATACTAGGCACACCACTCTCAGCTCTCTGACACGGATGTGGAGACCCAGATCTGCCTGCGACCAGAAGCCTTGAATTCTGTGGTCTCCCAGATGAGCTCCCCAGCCCAAGTCTGATGCGTCCATCACCAATGATGGAGATCGCTGAGGGGCAGCAAAGGGAACCCCTGGGCACAACTCCTGAGCGTTGATCCACCACCGGAGTAGAGGACCGGGCCAGGCAGGGTCGCAATCCTGTCCAAGCTGTCCCAGGCTGGGCAATACACTGACGCGAGTCACGACTGGAGCGATCAAAGCTTGAGTCTGGCATGCTGCACCACGTAGGTACAGGCAGCCATGTGTTAGAGAAGTTTCAGGACGTTTCTTGCTGTAGTGATGGGGAACTGCACGAGGCCTCAGATTATGTGGTTGAAGGCCTAAAAGCTCGCCTGTAGCAGGTATGCCCTGGTTTGGGTCGAGTCCAGCACTGCCCCATGAACTCTATCCTCTGGATCGGAGACAGTCGATTTTGCTTCGTTTAGGAGTAGACCCAGATTGTCGAGGGTGGCTCTGATAAATGTGACCTGAGCTTCCACTTGGGTCCTGGAGCGGCCTTTGATCAGCTAGTCATCAAGGTACAGAAATACCTGAACTTCGTGCCTCTGCAAGAATGCCGTGACAACTGCCATGCACTTGTGAAGACTCAAGGTGCTGCTGACAGGCCGAATGGGAGGACAGTAAATTGGTAGTAGGTACTGTTGACCACAAACCTGAGGTACTTACAGCGGGGCTGAGAGATTGTGATGTGAAAGTATGCATCCTTCAAGTCGAGGGCGGCATAACAGTCTGCTGGATCCAGTGAGGCGATGATGGAGGCCAAGGAGACCATGCGGAACTTGAGTTTCTTTACAAACTTGTTGAGTTCTTGCAGGTCCAGGATTGGCCTGAGGCCGCCTTTAGCCTTCAGTAATAGGAAATACGGGAATAGAAACCCTTGCCCCATGCTCCTGAGGAACTGCCCCTAGTGATAGGAGCAACTGCACCTCCTGAATGAGGAGTTGCTCATGAGAAAGGTCCCTGAGGAGGGATGGGGAAGGGGGGTGGAAGAGCAGGAGGGCACAATTGGATGGAGTATCCCCTCTCTACCATGCAAAGCACCCAGCGTTCCGAAGTGATACGGGACCATGCACGGTAGAAAGGGGACAGTCGGGAGGAAAAGGTAAGGCAGGGTAGATCCAGTCTCTGATCTGGTGTGCCATCCTCAACAGCACCTTCAAAAGGCCAGTTTAGGGTCAGAGGGCAGCTTCTGCTGGCCAGAGCCCTGGCCTGAGGATGGGTGTTGCCTCCTCCTTCCACTCCTGTTCCTCCTCCGAGAATCGTCCTCTCGATTCTGTTGATGGAATCTCAGAGGATGTTGTGGTCTGAAGTGTCTTCACTGTGTGGCAGGAGTGTGCAGGTCCAACGACCTGAGAGTGGCTTGAGTCTTTCAGGTTGTGTAGCCTCTTGTCTGTCTTTTCAGAAAAAAAAGTCATCCTCAAATGGGAGGTCCTAAATAGTCTGCTGGAACTTGGAAGGAAGCCCTGAGACTTGGAGCCAGGCGCCCCTCCTCTTGGCTACTCACATAAAAAACTTACTTTACACTGTATACTCCTGGGGGAATTCTGCACCACTGTGCAATGCAGAAGCAGAAATTAACGTTGCGCAGACTGAATTTCCTCCCCCGCCCCCAAAATGGGCTGCAGTGCTGCTAGCGGCCACTAGGGGTCACTGGACTCAGCAGATCCCAGCTTGCACATGGAAGACACTGCTGGAGGGGGGAGCTAGAGAGTTCCTGGCAGCTGAAGTTCCCAGCATGCCCTGAAGGAAGGAGAGGGCAATGTGCAGGAAACTGTGCAAACCTAGGACCAAGCATCAAGTTGTTTCTCCCTCTGAATCCCTGGGCTTGTGGGGGGGAGGGGGTGGGGGCGAATGGGTGTCTGGGCAAGAGGGGCCCCCACAGCTGGGCTGTTGCAGGGGGCCTGCAGTTGGACTGTGGGGAGGAGAGGGTTCGGGTGTATTGGCTGAAGGGTGGGGGGACGGACAGAGAAATAGTAACTGGGTCTCATGGAGGTTTCTTGAACTCTCTACTCCCTGGGAAATTTGTGTCTCTGTCTGTATTATTACATATACATACATACATACATACATACATACACACACACACACATATATGTATATTTGCTAACAAGTATTTTGAAATAAGTTACCAAAATAACTGAAACTGGCATGATTATGTAATGTTATTTTGAAAAATAACATTTGCAGATTCTAAAAATATTGTGCGCAGAATTTTAAAATTTTTAGTGCAGAATGCCCCCAGGAGTAACTGTACTAAAATATTTAGCCTAGAACTACTTGTTTCTTTTTTTTTTGGCAGGGAGGGGGAGAGATGGGGACTAAAGCAATCAGGGTTAGGGGAATAGAGCACTGGGAAATCCTCAAGACCATCCATTCGATAAGAAAAAAAGGCACTTTAAAAATGACAGAACAGCAGCTGTGCAAATTCCTTAGATCTCCTCTTCTGAAGCCCAGCTGATAAGCTGTTAGTTTTGTTTTTTTCCCAGAGTACTTGAAAACACCCAATACTTTGTCCGAATGAGGGATGTGCAGCATTTCAGGAGTAAAATGATCCCAAGCAACATGGTGGGGAGCAGAGCTGCAGGCCAATGTGACAAAAGCAGAACAGAATGGCAGAGTGAACAGTGCATTAGTGTTAAATTAGCCACCCAGGTTTAGCCACTTGCGATTATAGCTCAAGTTTTATGAACATGACTTTTTTCACAAGAAATGTTTAATTTTTATTAAATCAATTTTTATCAAAACCTTTTAAAGTCACAAAAAATGTTTAAACAAATATGGGTCCATTTCAAACCCTGCAAAATGGAAACAATTTTGAGTTTGTGATTTTTAAAAAAAAAATTCCACTCACAACACAGCTCATTTTATGATACATGTAAAAGTGATTTTTATTTTTATTAATGGTTAACATTCATGCTGAAAATCAGGTTTACATTGAAGGGGGTGGGGTGTGAACTCTCCTTCCCTATTCAGCTTGCAGGGAAACAGTTTGCACAGAGGCAGGAAGTGCTTTCGAAACCACTGCAGAGAGGCTGGCACTCTGTACAAAGGCTGGAGCAAAAACTGTTGAGTGCATGCAAGATCTGCAGTCTGCCGCTAGCTCTTCTTCACCCACACCTCTTGCCACTACAGAAGGGAAAAGGTGTCTCACTTGGCATAGCTGTTCTTGCATCACCACAGCTGGCTTGCTGAATCATAGCTTTATGGATATGATTGCAAGAAGCATGAAACAATTACAATTCTGACACTTACGAGTAGTTCTTGAGTACTGGCAAAACAGGAGCCTAATTCACATTTCTGTGCGACTTTTAGCCAGATGGCTTGAAGATACTTCAGTAAGGCACATGAGATTCATATTAATTAGACTTTTTCCCTAACTTCCTGAAATCTCAGACAAGTGGGCCTGTTAGGTCTGGTGAAGAGATGACTGCGGAAAACGGCGCAGGCTGCAGGGATGTGCTGGCTGCTGCTTTCTGTGGCTCCCATTGACCAGGAACAGCGAACTGCGGCCACTGGGAGCTGCAAGGGGCCATGCCTGCGGACGGTCAACATAAACAAAATGTCTTGCAGCCCTCCAGCAGATTACCCTGATGGGCCGCGTGCCGAAGGTTGCCAACCCTTGTTATAGTCAATTATTGTACTAGACTTTTTTTCTCTGTGGGAGGAAGAGGGTTTGAGAACCTGTTGCGTAACCCAGTTCACTCAAGAGACAAATAGAAGATGTGTCGAATATAAAAGTAATAAAGATGAAAAGCCTGAGAAGAATTCTGCAGCATTCTCAGGAGTGTACTACTGATATCAAAGATTATATCAAATAGTGTACTGGTATAGCAAGCTTGTCTGAACACACTCACCTTGATATAGTCCTCTTTTTCATGAGTGTAAAGTGGGTGGTTTCCTGGGAAACTTGTTAGGCATAGCCCTTAATTGTGTTGGCCCTGAATTCTTTTGAGACTGGCTTTGGTTTGCATTGGTTTCTGAGCTCACATGCCATCCTTTTATGGTTTCCACCTTTGCAAGTGGGTGGGTCATCATGTTTGTTACTGAGGTGGTTCCTGGGATACAGAACTCCCTCCACACTAGAAACCTCATTTGGTTCCTCTCCACTTCAAAAAGGCAGTTTTTAAAGCTATTTTCAGAATAACTTAGTATCCCTATATTTATCTCATTCCCCTGAAATCCATTTCTCTCCTTTATTAAACTGGAAATATGACACTTGTTTTGGAGTGCTTGTACTTCAGCAGGATTTATGTTTTAAATATACTGCACTGTGTTTTATCCTGTTGTATAGCATCCAAGGATTTGGGCAGAGGTAGAGAGGAGAAGAAGCTATATACATATAATAATTTCAGAGAATAAGTATTGAAATATTAAAGCTTTCACATTATAAGCCAAAAATTGTTAAAAACCCAAGGAGGGTTTTTATTTTTATAGTGTTTCAACAGTTCTATTAAACGAATGTCTAAATCAGGGGTCTCAAAGTCCAGGCCCGCAGGTGATCTGCAGCCTGAGAACCTCCCCACTGCGGCCCACAGAGGAGACGCATGCAGATACACTGCCGGCAATGTCTACTGCAGGTGCTGCCCTCCACAGCTCTCATTGGCTGGGGGAGAGGGACAGAGATACCATCAGTAGTCACCTGGCAAAGTCAGCCATGGAGGCAGCATCACTTTTTCCCCACAATGAAAACAAACAAGTCAAAATACCGAACACAACTATCTGATGCACACTTTGCTGCAATCCTGAAGGTTTCAACTGCTCAATCACTGAGACCAAACATCAACAAACTGACAGAACTGAAGCATTGCCAGGTGTCTGGCAAACACTAAAAACTCTCTGGCAGGTGAAGAATTGTATAAAGTTGTATGACAGTTTTATTATTTATAAGAAATTCAAAATAAAAATTACAATATAAATGTTTTCTTTTCTGAACACCATCTTCAGTGATATTATTGGCCTGCTGGGAGGATTTGAGGACTGGCACTGGTCCTAAGGTAAATTGAGTTTGAGACCCCTAGTCTAAATGATTAGAAAGAAGGACTGGAGGAAATGTCTTATAAGGACTGGTGTGTAGTAAACTGATTTAACACCGAGTGAGAATCAGAATGCAGTTCATGTTATAGCAACACTTGTTCAAGTTCTGGTGAGATAACTATTCTCAGTGCTCCAATCCACGTCTTCAGTGATTCTGATTGACAATTCCTTCATACCCCTTTGTTTATTGCTTTTTGAGAAACAATCTTCTCAAAAAAAAGTTTCCTGAATGGGATAAGGTCTGATTTTTTTTGTTTATTTATTCTGGAAGGGAAAGGAAAAAAGGTAAAGTTGGTGGCAGACCTTCAATAAACAGGTATAGATGCTGTGTGATAAATGCTTCCAATCTTCATTTTGGGGCCACTGGTTTTATGAAAGATCTTCGTAGACCAAACAGTTTTTCAGTACAAAGCAAAGTGCAGAGTATGTATTTGCACATATATTTTTTAAAGGCTTTCACTGAGCAATAAGTTTCCCTTGAATAGTTCACTTAGTACCGATCATAGCTCACTTCCTCTCTAGGATTAGCTCAAAGCAGTTTTCGGACAAGTTTTTATTTCAGCCTGTTACACCTAGCCACAGCTCACTTCCTGCCCCATCACTAGCAAGCATGTTAGTACAGTAGCTAATCAATTTTAAATGACTTACTCACTCTAGAGAAATTCTAATCTGGTTTCAGATGAACCAATAAATTCAGATTGCTTCATACCAAAAGCAACACACAAAAAGGAACTATTAAAAGCTGAACAGGTTGGTTTCATAAGATTCCTTCAGCTTGATCTGTAGGGGTCCAAAAACTATACTAAGAGTCCAAATTCAAGTATTTTCAAGCTATTTCTACCTTTTAACTCATCAGAAAATTTATTAAAAAAAATACTAGTTGCACACACAGAATTGCATGTATCCAGACTTGGGAAATCTGCCGTTGAACTTGCCAAACTGCCAAAATGGAGCCTGTGAAAAGCAAAAACGAGAATAATCTTGACAACAGTCGGTAGGAGTCAAAATGGTAATCCACTCCTGTCAGGGTTCCTTCCCCACTCTGAACTCTAGGGTACAGATGGGGGGACCCGCATGAAAGACCCCCTAAGCTTATTCTTACCAGCTTAGATTAAAAACTTCCCCAAGGTACAAACTTTGCCTTGTCCTTGAACAGCATGCTGCCACTACCAAGCATTTTAAACAAAGAACAGGGAAAGAGATCCACTTGGAGACGTCTTCCCCTCAAAATATCCCCCTAAGGTCTACACACCCCCTTTCCTGGGGAGGCTTGAGAATAAAATCCTCACCAACTGGTTACAAAATCATCAAAGACCCAAACCCCTGGATCTTGGAACAATGGAAAAATCAGTCAGGTTCTTAAAAGAAGAATTCTTTTTTAATTTTTAATTTTAATTTTGATTCTTATTTAAAAAAAAGAAAGGTAAAAATAATCTCTGTAAAATCAGGATGGAAAATACCTTACAGGGTATTCAGATTCAAAACACAGAGGATCCCCCTCTTGGCAAAACCTTAAAGTTACAGAAAACAGGAATAAACCTCCCTCTTAACACAGGGAAAATGCATATAAAACAAAAGATAAACTAATCCGCCTTGCCTGGTTTACCTATACGGGTTGCAATATTGGAGACTTGGATGAGTTGGAGAAGATGGATTTCTGTCTGGCCTCTCTCAGTCCCAAGAGAGAACAACCATGTAAACAAAAAGAAAAGGAGTACTTGTGGCACCTTAGAGTCTAACCAATTTATTTGAGCATAAGCTTTTGTGAGCTACAGCTCACTTCATCGGATGAATGCATCTAGCTCACGAAAACTTATGCTCAAATAAATTGGTTAGTCTCTAAGCTGCCACAAGTACTCCTTTTCTTTTTACGAATACAGACTAACATGGCTGCTACTCTGAAACAATAAACAAAGAGCACAAACAAAAGCCTCCCCGCCCGAAGATCTGAAAGTATCTTGTTCCCTTATTGGTCCTTTGGGTCAGGTGCCAGCCAGGTTAGCTGAGCTTCTTAACCCTTTACAGGCAACAAGATGTTGCCTCTGGCCAGGAGGGATTTTATAGCACTATATACAGAAAGGTGGTTACCCTTCCCTTTATATTTATGACAACTCCACTTAGTCATAATAAAACACTTATTTAGCTTCTATATACTAATATACTGAAGTCAAATACCTCTGACCTTGTAAGGCAGACAGCAATCTTAATAGGGTTCATTGCCACAAGTCTTACCAGATTTAGATAGTCTCAGATAAACTAATGTACATGCCCAATGCCAGACTACATAGCTATAGGAGATAAAAGATGAAAGTTTAAAAAACACGGATATTCACTGGGGGAATGGAACAAACCCTACTCTAATCCCCTCCAACCAAGTGAAGAACTTTAACACTTCATCGATTTATTTGGTTTGACTAAAAGTTGTTAGAGGGCCAGAAAGACTAGATTCAAAAGTTTACGAAACAGTGTTCGGATAAAAGCTCAGAGGAAGTCTAACAACTTCACAACTCATACAAGGGAAATAACTTATTAAATTTACTCACAGGAGAGGCCTCCTCACTGATGAAGCAGAGAACTCACTTGAGCGGTTCCTGCCACATTCCCAAAGCACACACACCACTTCATGCCTGGAAATGTTTAAAACAGAGGCAGTCTCTCCCTCACATGTCTGTCCCCAGGCTAGGCGCTTTGATAAATCTTAATCTACAAGGGATACAGGAGAAGTTCAGAGTACTACCTTGCAAAATAATAACTTAGCAAGCCAAATGATGTACACAATAGCAATCCAGGCAAATTCTTTTCATTCTATCCTTTTTCAGGCTCCCACTCCTCCCTATCTTTTTTGCTAGCACACTCAAAAGTAGAGGAGCAAACCTAGGGCAAATAAACAACTGGAATTTAGTTATCAACTGGACATGGCAAGAAAAATAAGGTAGTGTCAGAATACCGCATAAAAGCAAATCAGAAAGGTAGCTTCAACATGAATCATGGAGAAAGGATTTGTCTCTCCAAAACTGACTAGTCATATGCTCTACAGTAGACTTAACTACAGAAGAAATACATTCTCATAATGGGGCGTTTTAAAAGTGTTGCAAAGGTTTTGGTACCTCCTTCTAAATAAGGTAGAACGTACTCCAAAGCCATAGACAAGAAACACCCAGAAATAAAATATTTCCCCCTTAGGCCATTTTTGTGTAAAGATGCAAATCTTACATTATGCTAAAAAGCTGTCATCTTAGGTCAAGGGCACTTCAAGTGACATGCAGAGTTCTACTAAGTGACCCACGGCTGACATAAGCCACTCTCTTTCATATTGAGATGGCCCACAACCTACGTATTGCAAATAGCACTGCTGTTCAGTAATCTTCACCCTTATTGCTGACACAGCAAGGCATGATTTTTGTGTAATGACTAACAAGCAAAGATAAACTGCTCTTAAAGCTCCTAGTAGGTTGCCACAGTGGCCCTCACTTTCATAAAATCTACACATCCAGCTATAACAAAAAGCCAAATAATGGTGTGAACAGCTTCTTCAAAAAACCCAAAAGGCTACAGACTCAAATCTGGAGAAAAATCACTTCCTACTATGCTACTCTCAATCACTGACAGATCTTTCATTAGAAAAGATATGCTCTGTGACTATCTTGCTTTTCACTATTAAAGATGGCATATGCAAAAGCCTCAATACCCAACCATAAACCTTCTGTTTTCTTCCATGACTAAACCAAATACCAATAACTAATTATAAATTTCTGCTTGTCAGGGTTCCTTCCCCACTCTGAACTCTAGGGTACAGATGTGGGGACCCGCATGAAAGACCCCCTAAGCTTATTTCTACCAGCTTAGGTTAAAACTTCCCCAAGGCACAAAGTCTTTGCCCTTGGATTAGGTAAAACACTGCCACCACCAAGGTGATTTAACAAACCATCAGGGAAAGGACCACTTAGAGTTCCTATTTCCCCAAAATATCCCCCCCCCAAGCTCTTACACCCACTTTCCTGGGGAGGCTTGAGAATAAAAAAGATAAGCTCAGACCAGCCTTGGATTTTTAGGACCCAAAAACCCCAATCAGATTCTTAAAAAACAGAACTTTATTAGAAGAACAAAAAAAGATAAGCGAACAACTCTGTAAGATCAGAATGGAAGACAATCTTTGAGGCAGTCAGATTCAAAACAGAGAATCCCTCTAAGCAAAACCTTAATTTACAAAAAGACACAAAAACAGGAATACACATTTCCTCCAGCACAGCGAATTTCACAAGCCAAAACAAAGAAAAACCTAATGCATTTTCTAGCTAGATTACTTACTAACTTTACAGGAGCTGGAGGGCTTGCATCCTTGATCTGTTCCCGGCAAAAGTATCACACGGATAGACAAAAGTCTTTTCCCCCCCTCCAAATTTGCAAGTATCTTGTCCCCTCATTGGTCATTTTGGGTCAGGTGCCAGCCAGGTTACCTGAGCTTCTTAACCCTTTACAGGTAAAAGGACTTTGCCTCTGGCCAGGAGGGATTTTAATAGCACTGTAGACAGAAAGGTGGTTACCCTTCCCTTTATATTTATGACACTGCTAAATAAAATACACATTTGGCACAAAGACAGTTTTATAGTTGATGCGTGTTAATGAATGTGAGTGAATTATAAGTGAACGAAGCATGAATATATCTATATCTGCTCTATATCTTTGTTCTATATCTTCCAAATGCCAACTCATTAATCACATTTGTTTTATGAGTAATTAACACCCAAGATAGACGGGCACGAAAATTGGGTAAGATAAAACAAAAACAAGCCATGTTGCTTTATTTATTAGGACTGTAGATGTGTGCATGGTGCAAATACATATTGTTGTGCTCCTCCTCCATTAACTCTGCCCATATGAGCCTGTAGAGAACCAAAGAAAAGGAAATGTCCATCAATTTAAATTCTCTACAGGCTCCCAAGAACCAGTACAGGAGAGGAGGAGGAGGAAGGTATGCAGTGTGTTTACATCACCAGCATATCTGTGATCCCAACAAATGAAGAGATCTGGGTTGTTTGCACGTGCTCATACTTCAGTAGCTGGGAGCAACACACTTTCAAGCCCTTATTTGCACAAGCTGAATTCTTCCAAGCCAAAGGGAAATGTGAATTTTTTTTTTTTGGAAGTTTAAAGGTAGAGAAAACTCAAATTACTACTAATTGTTTGTGATACCACAGCAATTTGGACCACTAGTCTGTGCTTGTCATCCCTGACAACGTGTCTTTATTAGGGCTACTGATGAATCGGTTAACTCACGTGATTAACTCAAAAAAACGCAATTAAAAAAATTAATTGTTATTAATCGCACTGTGAAACAATAGAATACCAATTGAAATTTATAAAATATTTTCGATGTCTTTCTACGTTTTCAAATATATTGATTTCTATTACAATACAGAATACGTGTATAGTACTCACTTTATATTAGTTTTTATTACAAATATTTGCACTGTAAAAATGATTAAGCAAAAGAAAGTATTTTTCAATTCACCTCATCTAGTAGTTCAATCTCTACTGTGAAGCAAGCTTTTGGCTTCCATTACTTATAATGCTACTGGCATTGACATCACAACTGTTGCACATTAGAATCAATGGTAGAAAGAGTTTCAAGATTGGAGAGAGAAGAGACAGAACAAACCTGTCCCCAAAAAAAGCCATTTATCCCCACGTGCCCTAAATTCAGGTCTTTGTAGCTATTCTAGGGGATAGACCATGGATGCAGGTTTATGAGTATTACTACCTCTGAGCTAATGGACCAGTTCCTTTCACTCAGGCAATAGAGACTCATGCTTTTAGATCTAGCGGTCCTTGGAGCACAGTTACACAGTGGTACTCCATGTGGGGAGTTGAGACAGACCTCTGAAGCTTGGGACCAGCATCTCCAGCCACTATAAGTGTGTAACAGTTGCTAATAGCATGGCTCTGTCCCCGCCGTTTCCCCTCCCCACCAGTGGCTAGAATATGTAACTTGTTTATGAGTTTGCTACTAGACTTGAGCTAGTGGATCAGGTCTTTTAGTCCAAGCTGTAGAAGCTCATGTTTTCACATACAAGTGACCCATCCACCCTACAAGCCACCACTGTGTACCACCACAATGTATGGGCACCATCTGCGGGAGACTGAACACAGGACCTGTGGATCTAATAGCATGAGAATGTTGGTGGTGGTAATTTTAAACACATTAGTGGGACACCGTCCCACATCAGTTTTCTAAACTGAACCATAGACAGAGGCAGTACATGGGGGGCATACACGGTAAATTTATAACAAATCAAGAGTAATCTCCACAGGGAAAACCAGTACTCAGTTTATGTCCCTGACATCCAAATGGCATGACTCAGCTTTGTGGTGCTATAGCCCTATCTGAGGGCTACTCACAACATGATGTCCCAGTTCAGCCCTGGAAGAATCCACCTAGCCACTTGTCAGCAGGAAATTTTCCAGCATGTGTACAGGAGACCTAAATTACCAACTGATACAAAATGTAAGCTTTTATTGAAAATAGTTTCTGGTCCTCATAATTGCCAATATAATCTTCCAAATGTGAAATGAGTGCAATCCAACACAGGGATGTCTTTCTGGGTCTATAGATGGTTCCACTGCCTGTGGTAGTGCTCAGCATTGCCAAAAATCTCTTGTCAGTTTCACTCCTAATCAAAAACCCTATGTGCAGTCATGAAACTCACAAATCCCTTGAATTTCAGGATGCTATTCATGCCTGGGAAAGGTACAAGCCACTGCAAAGACAGGTGCTAGAGCTACTCAGGAAAGAAGGATGAAAAAATACAGAGGCAGGAAAGAGGGTAGCAAAGTACTGCTTCCCAACCTCTAGCAAACCCAGGGAAGGGTTCTTTGTGGGGAGGCAGGGCAAAGATACAAAAACTCTTTTCTCTCTTCTAGTTGCTGGATGGAGGTTAAGTCTCAAATTTCAGAGGCAAATGTGACAGCTAGAACACCCTAGCAAGGTCCAGGAGCAATACCCCTGATAGAAATTCCGACATTCTCTCCATTCACAGCAATTCAGGACTGAAGGAAGGCGTGTGTTCTCACCAAAATGTTTCCCCAAGAACTCAAGGTTGAAGCCCCCTGACTTCATTCATATCTACATTTGCCTAACAAGCATCTGGATAACAAATGTTTCAAGCCCTACTCTACATCCAAGATTAGCAGCTTCAGAGAAAACATTAAACCTAAAGAACAAGGACACAGGCATGCCTTTCAATGTCTTACAAAGTTATATCAAAAAATTCAATTTTCATTAGACTACTTATTTTGCTGCAATATTTAATAATTATTTCTTAAACAGCACTGATTTGTATATCTCAAAGATCGATACCAGCGATTCTCAAACTGGGGGTCAGGACCCTAAAGTGGGTCACGATCCAATTTTAATGGGGTCGCCAGGGCTGATTTATACTTGCTGAGACCCCGGGGCCAAAGCCCGAGCCCCACCACCTGGGGCCGAAGCCCCAGGGCTTCAGACCTGGGCATCAGGGCTCATGTTACACGACCCCTGCCTGGATCTGAAGCCTTGGGCTCTGGATGGCAGAGTATGGTATTGCCACCCTTACTTCTGTGCTGCTGCCTTCGGCGCTGGGCCTTCAGTCAGCCGCCGCCACGTTCCAGCCACCCAGCTCTGAAGGCAGCGCCCCAAAAGGAGCAGTGCAGAAGTAAGGGTGACATGGTATGGTATTGCCACCCTTACTTCTGCACTGCTCTTTTTGGGGCGCTGCCTTCAGAGCTGGGCGCCCGGCCAGCAACCACCACCCTCTGGTCACCCAGCTCTGAAGGCAGCACAGAAGGAATGGTGGCAATACTGCAATCCCCACTAAAATAACCTTGCAACCATCCTGCAGTCCCCTTTTGGGTTGGGACCCCCAGTTTGAGAAACGCTGGTCTTCCCCATGAAATCTGTATAGGGTAGGGTAAAAGCACACAAAAGACCAGATTTCATGGTCCATGATGCGTTTTTCATGGCCATGAATTTGGTAGGGCCCTAAACATGCTACAAGAAGAGAATGATCATGTTTTATCACATACTGAACAAAAAAATTCACCTCTATAAATGGACTTTCCTCCAATGAGTTCCATTCTCACACACACACACACACACCCCCCAACACAACAGAGTTACTTATTCCTATCTGCTGGAACAAAAGAGATTGATCTGTTTTAAACAGTACAGCACTGATAAAGCCCATAAAATACCAGCTTTAGCAGATACGTAGAACTAATATTTCTCCATAGTACTTATAGAAGGTTTGTCCACTATGCATTGTAAGCCATGTACCATACTTCCCAAATTGATAAGCATGGCACACAAGGCACACCCTGAGCAACAGAAAACCAGCTAGCAACAGCCAAAACAAAGCACTTTACACATGGAGCCTGCTGCAAAGGGAAATTAGGACTGTTATCTTTGTAAATCACTTGATGCAGAAAACTGACCTCAGTCAAAGTTTCTCTTTGCTGCTGGCTCCATGTATAAAGCACTATTGCTCATCCTATATAGCATAAAAAGAAAAAAGGACGGGGGAAGGATAAGGAAAATAATCCACGTTTTCCCTTCCAAGAATTTCACAGGTCTCTAATGGTTAGGGAAGAGTGATATTTTGATGGCCTAAGAAATTTGTTCACTCCTGCTAATTAAAAATGTTTTCTAATAGAGATGGACAGCTAAAACTACATTCATCTCCAATCTTGAGCAAAATTCCAGAAGACAAGCAAACTGACTTCTGTAAATTACAAAACCTAATCTCATTTCATGTTCCTTGCAGAGGTTGGGAGCACTGAAGAGGCAAAACATGGCTGCCAACAGTTACTTCTCTAAATAAGAGATGTTCCCCATAATTCCCTTACAAATGTTTACACAGGTGGGATAGGAGACAATAAATCACTTCTAAATTGTAATGGGACAAAAGTAGGGTGGATAAAAATAGGTGATTTTAAATAAATAAATAATAAAAATCCTTTTTTTAATTTAAATCGGATTTTTTTGATAAAATGTTTGAGGAAAAAACCAATCTAAAGACAGTTTTAATTAAGATACATTATAGAACAAAGATATCTCACCATGGAATAGGGATTATAAATTCTAATTCTATAGTATGAGACAATATATACATGTAATATAAATATATGTTTTGAAAAGCTTTGTAAAGGAGTTCCAATAGTTCATGGATTAGGGACCCAATCTTATGGGGTTCCAGCGGCTTCTGTATAGATTATTTAGGTTAATCTTTCTATCTACCCAATGGGACTCGGTGCTCAGTCTAGAAGATACCATCAGAGGTGCTTAGTTTTGTAGTTCCCAAACCATAGATTTGTGTCTCCAGAGATAACATGCTTAACAGCAAAAATTTTATAAATAAATAAATAAATACATAGAGGTGAGAAATAACAGACCTCAACCCTATTGTCCCTCTGCAAATTTGCGTACACAGAGCCAATCCCTTACCTCTCTCTAAAAGTGCAAAGCTTCAAAAAGTTCAGTGAATAGAAGATTGTTGGGGGAGGAATGGATCTGGACAAGGAGACGAAGTCTGGAGATAAATGTGAGAACGGAGGGACAGGCAATAGAAACAAAAGTGAAACTGTTTGAGCAGCATATGCCACAAGTCTTGAGGTCTTTTTGAGTGTAGCATTGATTTGAGATCTACCATACCATTCTCTTGTTAGAAGGGAAAACCTATAATGGGAGCAGACCGTAAAAGAGACCCAGTTTGGGAATATTTTAATGAAGTTCCTCTACCTGTGGGTAACACAGACATGCATGCAAAATGCAAACATGCAACAAAGAAATGCAAAGCCTGGTTACCCCAATGAAACATCATCATGAGAAGTGTTCCTTCTCAGGAGGAAGCTGCGATGAAGATGTTGAAAGGAACATGTCTGAACAGGATCTTCAGATTGGTCGACATTTGTATTTCATACTTCTTTCTTAAGGACTGCCTGTCTTCTTTCTGGACTATTCTTGAATTCTCATATTTGAGCAAAAAATATAGCTATTACTCTATAGTACTATCTTCCTTTTACAATTTCACTTTTAAAATAGTACTGTCAGTGAATGCAATGAGTAATACTAAATGAGCAGTATGGTAATAATAACTAAATAACTGCATTGACTTATTTTGTTTAGGAGAATCTATCCTCAACATACAGGATTCTGAAGACTATCCACCTTCAAGATCACCATCATTTTCTATAGTTTCAGAGTTATCTACCAATGATAGTGTTTCAGTCACATTATGTATGTCACATAGCCACAGTATATCACCTGTAACAAAAAGAAAAAAAAATCTCCATCACCCAGAAACAACCATAGATAAGTTTGTAATAAGAACCAGCAGATTACAAAAAGAGGTAACTGATGAAAAAATTGCACTTTTTTTTTTATACAACAAACTCTCCTTTCCGTATGATTGAGAACCCACACTTCATTAACATGGTTCAGTCATTAAGACCAGGATACAGTCCACCCAACAGAGCAGATAAAGTGTATGAAAGAGAAATTGAGCAGCGTGCAAAAGGTTTAGAGCAGGGATGGGCAAACTACGGCCCGTGGGCTGGATCCGGCCTGTCAGGGCTTTGGATCCAACCTGCGTGATTGCCACCCACATGGCACCGCGGGGCTACAGCAGGCTCCCTGCCTGCCCTGGCCCACGCCGCTCCAGGAAGCGGCTGGCATCACGTCCCTGTGGCCCCGGAGGGGGGGTGAGGAGCGCAGAGGGCTCCGGGCACTGCCCTCGCCTACAGGGAGCGGTGCCTACAGGCGAGGGCAACGCACAGAGCCCTCTGCCCTCTCCGTCAGGGGCCACAGGGACATCGTGCCGGCCACTTCCGGGAGCGGCGCGGAGCCAGGGAGCCTGCCTTAGTCCCGCTGCGTGCTGCTGCCACCCTGGAGCCACTCAAGGTAAGCAGCGATGGGCCAGAGCCCGCACCCCAAACCCCTCTTGAACCCCGCATCCCAACCCCCTGCCCTGAGCCCCCTGCCACACCCTGCTTGCACCCAACCCCCTTCCCTGAGAGCCTGCTGCACCCCTCCTGCACCCCAACCCCCTGCCCTGAGCCCCTGCTGCACCCCAACCCCCTGCCCTGAGCCCCCTCCAACACACTGCACCCCCCTTACTTCCCAACCCCCTGCCCCAGCCCTACATTCATGGCCCTGCATGCAATCTCCCCACCCAGATGTGGAACTCGGGCCAAAATTTTGCAATTTTGAAATTGCAAAATACTTCCGTAACACCCACTTTGCAGCAGCTGCTCTGAAAAAAGTGCGAGGAACCAAGCTAATTCTCCCACAAGACGTGCTATGGAACTCAGTAGTGGACTGTTCTGAGCACTATATCAAGAACTAGCCTAATCTGATGACAGTTTGTGAACAAAATCGTGAAAAAAATAGATGGCACAGTCACAGCCAAAGTTCTCAACATTGGACGTAAGAGAAATAGGCTGAGTACCCTGAAGCCTATTTCTGAAGCCTTGAACAAAATGCAGGGAAATCGCTGTTTTATTGCTGACGCTGTTGAAATTTGGAAGGAACTGAGAGATCTTAAAACGAGAAATATGCAATGACAGAGTTAAATTACAAGCATTAAAAAAACAAATGGGACAAGCACTATCTCCAACTCATTTTCTTGCAAATACTCTCAATACTCGGTACCAGGGTCAAACCTTAACTGCTGAAGAAGAGGAGTTGGCTATGACATGGACATCCAGCAATCATCCCTCCATAATGTCAACTATAATGAACTTCAGAGCTAAGGGTGAACCATTCAAGAAATACATGTTTGCTGATGATGTTTTAAAGAAAGTCACACCAGTGAACTGGTGAAAGTCACTTAAGCACTTGGATTCAGAGACTGTTGAAGTGATAATCTCACTTTTAACAGCAGTAGCTTCTTCTGCCAGTGTAGAAAGAATATTTTCTACCCTTGGACTAATTAATTCTAAATTGAGAAATCGTTTGGGACCTGAAAAAGCAGGAAAGCTTGTTTTTCTTTTCTAGATTATGAACTAACAGGAAAATGAAGGTGAAGATGACTGAGTTAGCTACAGAAGCCAGTATTTTAAGTTTCTCATGTTGACCTGGCTGACATAGTCCATTTAATTTTTGTGGGTTTTTTTAAATATTTCATTTAACTATTTTAGTTGAAAACAGTTTTAACAAAAAAACCCCTGATTTTAAAAAACCTGAATGTTTAAATTCAAAAATTCATATGCTTGTTTTCTTAAAATATTGTGTGTTTGTTGTTGAAGAAAAAAATCCAGAATATATAATGTTGTGTTAATTAAATAAAACAATTTAAATGTCTGTCTGGTGATGTTGCATGGCAAGAAAATCCTCCAAATATTTATGATTAAACTGTTGAATTGGAGATAGTTCACCTCCCAATGACTTCATAAATATCTGCTTCAATTACCTTTGGTAAATGAAATAACCAAACAATCATTCATTTTCTGATATAGCTGTAAAATTAATCTGAAAAGTTTTCAAAATAAATCACTTAAAAAAATGTAGGTTTCAGAGTAACAGTCCTGTCAGTCTGTATTCGCAAAAAGAAAAGGAGTACTAGTGGCAGCTTAGAGACTAACCAATTTATTTGAGCATAAGCTTTCGTGAGCTACAGCTCACTTCGTACTGTGGCTCACTAAAGCTTATGCTCAAATTGGTTAGTCTCTAAGCTGCCACTAGTACTCCTTTTCTTTTTTTAAAGAATGTATAGTGTGTACCTTCTAAAAATTAAACCGACATCTAGCTCTGAGTTGTGAAGAATATGTATTAAGGTTATAACAACCGACAAGAATGCACTTTTATGTAGAAATCCATGATTAAATTGAGTCTTCCTGACTAGTGATTTAAATCATGATTTCATATTAAATCAATTTCATTTAAACCAAATCCACCCTGGACAAAAGTAAATATGCCAGTAATAGATTCTAGAAAATGTGTCCAGACAGGACTGAATATCAAGAGTAGTGAAGGACTGAGAATCCTGATAGAGCACACTTCAATGTCAGTAGATAACTTGTTATTCCAGAGAAATAAGACTAGCTTTAAATGGATATAGAGAAAGTTAAAGTTTCTTTTCTTGGTTTCTCTCTCTCATTCTTCTTCCTTTCAATTTATGTTTCTTTTCTTGCTTTCCTTGAGAAATTATCTTAAAAATTAGACCAAAACATAAAAACTGTGGTTCCGAGTGCTCTGGTAGGTTCCATAATTGCATCTAGTGACGGCGTGACTATACCGGATGTCTCACAGATTTCTCCTTTAGCATCAGTAGTCTAAGAGTTTACCAAGCATGAGCCTGGCTGTGTCATACACAAGACAAGTCTTGGGGTTTATTCTAACCACAAACTGCATGTTGTGATTAGAGCCCCCATCTAATCCACATCCAGAGGGATGGAAGCTATGATAAATCTTTGAGAGCAAGATACACACAGGATTCTGAAGCAGGGGTAGAATGGACCCTTTAAAGGTAGAATATTAAGAATGAAGTACAGGTCAGTTCGAAAGAGTATGACAGACCCAGATTCCCTGACCTATTTGCAACAGAAAAGAAACAGTAAAGATTTATAGAAGACTACTCAAAGATTTTTATCTTCTGTTTCCACCTGCTGGGCAAAGGGATAACCCCTGGGGTCTGGAGAGTTCAGGGATAAACCCTCAGTGCTACCAAGACAATGAGGACCTCCAACCCTCCTCAAACCACACATATAAGATGGGGAAGAATCTAAACATGTGAAAGAATTAGCATTCATGAAAGAGAGACGTTAGTAGCATTGCCTTGACGCAGCAGCTAAAACAAATGCCAGCACAAGCCTCCACCCTATAGACCTCAATCCTGACTATGCGATTCCAATCACAAGTCTCTATGGAACAGAAACTGACAAACATGCTGATTTATGTCAAATAGCATGATGATTTTGAGACAGAACAAGGACTAATAAACCAGACATGTTAATTTGGGAACAAATTTGAATTACCATTTCCAGAGATACATTCAATCCCTTAACTCTGTACACAGCCTACATCCTATATACACACACACACACACAGTTGTAGGACAATTTGGGGTTGTTGTTAAAACAGTGATGTAGATTACTTATCCTGTCTCCAAAGCTGTTTTACAAGTCTGAATCCTGGCCTACAACATAAAACTGTTTAATATATACTTCCAGGGAGACGAAGTTAAATCACCTTTAATTTTCAGTACAATTGCATTAATAATACTGTAGTATTACCTAACGTTAATTAGCATTTTGATGTTAGCTAAGGTCTTGCCATCCCTTCTCCACTCCTATTAGAGTTGCGTCATTTGCTATAAAAAGAACTATAGATTCTGTGAATAGATAGCGAGAAACTGTTCTGGAAGAGATTGTCTTAAAACTCCCTGTAGACAAAGACATACAGGAGGCAGTTCCTTTCTACCCCCCCTTTTTTTGGGGGGGGAGAAGCACATATGCTCCTAAGAGAAGCAGATCAGGTATATCTAATTTCTATCCTATTCCCTCTGAAACTGCATCTGAACAGCATTGAATAAATGACAACCAGGAGACGTACTCGTACCAACTCCCTGATTATATTAGTTAGGATTCTGTTTAATACAGAGAATTATTTCTGGCCCTCTAAAGTAAGCTTGGACACATGAATCAACACACTCCACAATCCAATGGCAGGAAGTTAAGACAGACAAATTCAGATTGCAAATAAGGTGTAAATTTTTAACAGTAAGGGTAATTAACCATCGGAACAATTTACCAGGGGTCATGACATCACTGGCAATTTTTAAATCAAGACTGGACGTTTTTCCAAAAGATCTGCTCTAGGAATTATTTTGGGGACACTCTATAGTCTGTGTTATATAAGAGTTCAGACTAGATAAACACAATGGTCCCTTCTGGCCTTGGAATCTATTAATCTATGAAAACTATGTCAGGAACCAATTGTAACTCAGTGCTGTGTAGTCTGATAAATTGTTGAGAATCTTGCACCTGAGTTATATCTTGGCATGGAGAAGAGGGGACAAACACACAAAACACTTTTACTGACTGCATTTCCATACTCAGTATTTTGATTTTAGAAGCTAGGTATTATGGTAGAAATTTAGGATAACCTGTTTTTGTTACTATGAGTACCAAACACTCAATGCTATTTCACACATTAAAAAAGTGGGCCTCTCTCAAAGTAATGAATCATTTAGTATAAACATGTACTTATTTCCTATGTAAAGGAGTATCATGGAAAAATGTAGTAATATTTTGTTGAAATGAATTACAACTGTTAATACCAGTTTGTTTATTTTATGTTTGATCTGCTGGCTGAAATAATATTTCCAACTCAACAATTCAGAAACATTGAGCTGAAACTGGCTAAAAAAAGTGATTAGAACAACAAAAGTTTACATCTATTCAATATGAAATGGACCTGTACTGAAATGACCCTCTCCTCCTAGTAAATGACTATGGCTGAAATTCTCAAATTGGGGTGCTTAAAATTAGGCACCTAAAAGCACATTAAGAAACCTAAATAAAATGGCTCTGATTTTCAGATGTGCCAAGTGACACATCCAAATGAATTTAATGGAAGCTGCAGGTGGTGAGCAGCTCTGGAAATCAAGCCACTTAATGTTGGTGCCTAAATATGCTTAACTTCCTAACTTTAAGCACACCAGTTTCAAAATTGTAGCCTATCACTTCAATATCAATAGCTGGAGATAGTGGTTCTACTTAGATAGATTTCCTCATAAATCAGTTTAATCCATTCCCTTAAGGAACCTGGGATTTTACCGCTTTAGTCAATAGATTGCTCTTTAGTGAGAGAAGAATATCCTCTAGGATTTCTCTTTTCCCCTAGAATTCCACATCCCAAATTTCTCACCACAAAGGCTGTGTTGGTGTAACCCACCCAGGGTCTGAAGGTCCCTCCACAACTAGTCAGCACCACGCCTTCAGTGTACCACAGAAAAGTGACCAGTAAATGAGGCAAGAAGGAGCTACCTTCTAAATGCAGATTAGAGCATTTTAAATGCATTTTTGTCTACCCAGAGGTTTAACAGTTTATTGCATTAGATTACCAAGAAATGCATAAACACTACCCACATTTATTCCCCTACCAAGGTGCACTGCAGATCCAAAGCAACAAAACGTCAGAAGGATGGTCTTGTTTGTTAAGGCAGTAAACACTGTACTTGGATATTCAAGACACTGGGTTCAATCCTCTGCTTTGCCAGACCTCCTGAGAGAGTCACCAAGAAACAAAACTCTTCCTCCCATTAGCTAGAGAAGGATGTTACTTCAAGTACAAACACCCACAAGCTAGAGGCTGATACAAAAAAATTTAAAAAGAAAAAGTTCCAAGCAGAGACCAGGGACAGCATTCTCATTCTCAGCATTCTCAAAAAACACAGTACCCTCCTCTTTCTCAGCACTGAGCGAGGAACCAGCAGGGCCTTGAGCACTGCCTCCGCACTTCACTTGTGGTTGTCTTCCTTTCCATCAGTAGCTTCTCCCTGCTGCTAGTAAGTCTCCACTAAAGTACTCAAGCCTTTGGGGTGTGTCTGAAGAGGGCATGATGGCAAGCATATCAATCACCCTGGCAAGTAGGCTTACTCATCAGTTTAGTAGATATTAGGTAGATTTTTCAAGCTCTGAACATAATGAATGCTAGTATATAATTACAACCAATAAAAGAAAAAGAAAAGGAGTACTTGTGGCACCTTAGAGACTGTTTCCACGGTATGCATCCGATGAAGTGAGCTGTAGCTCACGAAAGCTCATGCTCAAATAAACTGGTTAGTCTCTAAGGTGCCACAAGTACTCCTTTTCTTTTTGCGAATACAGACTAACACGGCTGTTACTCTGAAACCAATAAAATATTTGAAATTACAGTGTTTTAAGTCACACCAGCTAGTCTGGTAATCTAGAGTTACTTAGCTTTCAGAAGTAGGAAATACTAGAGGCAGTATGCTCAACTCAGGTGAGGAGAGGAAGTTTTCTAGCTCCCTCTGGCTAGCCCTGGAGGGAGTGCTGTCCATCTCTCCTACTTCAGGGGGGGATGATCACTATGATCCAGTCTGACAGAAAAGTAAAAGAACGAATGAAGTGACAGTAGGCTAAATAAGTTCCCCGCCCCCTCCCCATTTAAAAAAAAAAAAGTCACCCAAAGTTTCATTTCCACTTAGTCTTATTCACAGTTCAGACACAGGGACAGAACTACTCACCTAGCCAGGTTATAACCCAACATTAGGACTTGAAGCATTCACATAAATTCTCACTGGGCCTCTGCCCAGAAGCTGGATAGGATGCAACCCACTGCCTGGACTGTATCTGGGAACTTGTCCTGAAGCAGGCAAGCTAGTGTTTCAGTGGAATACAGGGGAACCACAGTGAAGGTTAGAACCTGTGTGGGGATAGTGTTAACAGGACATGTAGATACAGGTAAAAATACTCTAACGGGTCATTTACTTACCTTCTGGGCAATATGAACAATCCAAAAAGGCTGGCAAAGCTTCATTTGCTTATGGGTCTTGGATGAAACTCAGGCTGCTTGCAACCCAAAGAGCAAGGGTATATCTTCACTGCACAGTTAACCTAGGCTCTTACCCAGGTTTTAGCCCAACCCCCCATCGTCCACAAAGTAAAACCTCTGACCCATGTTTGGAGGTACTTTATGTCCAGGCTAGCTTACTCAGTTTAGCATTGAGTTGGGTTGGGAGGGTACAGAATCTAAGCTCTGCTCTAACATGGGCTGGAACCTGCCCACTTTGCTGTAAGGATGCAGGCTACAGGCTAAATCATTTGACTAATCAGAGTCCTCCAATGCCCTTCCCACAATTCCCCGCCAAAGAACAAACATTCTCCAGCAATTGACAGGGTGCTTCAGCACAAAGAACCATGGGACATGCCCCCAACACACACGAACATGCAGAAACAGTGACGACCACAGTAACACAGGTGGGGCTTTGCCATGGGGATGCTTGTACCCATGCTAGGCTAACCTAGGTGCCAATCACCAGGTTATCTGTGCAGTGAAGACATACCCTAAAGTAGTACCTTGTACCGATAGTGGTCACCATCCACTATGAGCCTGAGGTACTGCCTGTAACTTTGCCTAGGGAGAGGAAGTATTTTCACAAGTGGAGCTTACTACAAGTTCAAACATGGGTAAGCTCCACCCCTGCAAACTGTGCCTTTGACAGTTTACAGGACTGTATTAGTGCGGATATACTAGTAGCTGGCTACTAAGGGCTAAAATACCCAGTGCTGACAAAACCTAACTCTACGGAACTCCGGAAGAAGAGGTAAAGGAATGCCCACAGCAGCCTTCACCTCTTCTTGGAGACTTCGTAGAAAGAGGAGACTACGTCGGTTAGAGCACTTTGAACTAGACATCCTTTTGAAATGGGACTAGATCAAAGTGCATTAACAAACTTAACATGTCAGCAGGGTGTATACAGACAGGTAACCGGCTGCAGGCTAGAGTGGGGCAGAGTCACACCCCAGTTCACCAGTTCGTGTGGACAAGCCTACAGAGACTACTGACACAGGAGCTGGAGTACCATAAGGCCAAAAGTCCAAAGGTGCACAGTACCCAGATGGAAAAAAGTCTGACAGCTGTACAAACTGAAGCCCAAATGATATTCATGGGCCCAAACTAGATGTAGAACTGCAGGAGAATGGCAAGAAACCTGCTTTTTTCAGTTTGGAGAAGTCCACAGCACGAACTCAGATCCATCTCCCACTGGATCAAGGGCTCATCCACAAAGTGTTAAGGGAAGGCTGTTCTGAAGAAAATCTTGCCTAAACCTATAATCCAACAGATCCTACAGAGTAGTAGTTGGGGCTCTGCACTGATGACTGTTCTGAGTGCTATGACATCCACTCCTTCCAAACCTTCAAAGGGTGTTGACTCCTGGTGCTTTATCCAGACACACCCAACTGGCACCCCAATGCTGACAACTGAGGTTGCCAGGCCAAATCAGAGGAGGCCTATGCTTTTCAGGACCCTTAAGATCCAGGAAGTCCAACCTCACTGGGTTCCAGCTGGAGCTGACATCAGGATCCTTGTCAGAAAATCTCTCTTGTACCATATGGCACCACCGAAGTGCAAGACCACCAGAGATGCTACCCTCAGCATTTCAAGAACTCTGACCTCAAGTAAGTAGAATACCATCTGGCAATTCCTCATAGTGCATCCCTAATAGAGGATGACATTTCAACTGGGAATTCTGCAACAGGCATCGGCACCAGGACAAGCAGAGAGCCCTTTCTATAAGTTCTGAGACTCATCAGCTCCCATAACACATCATAAGAATAGTATTTTTGAGGACAAAACAATTGGGTCTGGGGGAGTTGAATGCACCATTCCAGAAACATCCCCTTTTCAGTGTCACTCTAAATGTGTTGCCTTTTGAAAAAATTATTTGGGTTTTTAGGAAGCAGGAGACTGCAGGGAAGGGACTAATCTGCCCTAAGGTAGAAAATACTTATGAGGTGTCCCTCAAATAAATTTATGAAATAAATCATGATATATTGGACCAAAAGGCTGAATCACATTAAAGAAGTTCTGAAAGCATGTGCTTATGCTGATAGTTGTGAACTTTTGTGGGTCTGTGATGAGTCAGAGGTGAAGTAACTACCTTCAACTTAACAGGAAGGAGAAAATTTCAGAGAAGCAGTCAGAAGCTTCACAATAAAGGCCTTGTTAGCCCAGTCACATCTCCTGCACTAGAGTATCTGCCAGCTGAATTCATTCTTGTTCAAACTAATGTTCAGTACAAAAGGAAGAGGGTGCATATTATGCCAAACCTTACTATGAAAAGAATATATCACTTTTTAAGTTATATTTAAACCTATCATAACTACTTACTGGTTGCCTACTTTCAGCCATAATTCTTCAATGTGACACACTGAAACTTTACCTCTAAAATTCTCAATTGACCATGCAATTAAATATAAAATACTCCTGCATCTGCTTGTTACTATTTAGATACTACAGAGATGGAAGCTATGGAAAACCTTACGATAAATAACTGTAGAATGTTAACATGATACTGTTTTTAATCAATTGTCAGCTCATAAGTCACAACTAAAACCATAACTCCAATCAAAAAATCAAATCTCAAATTAGTAGCTGGAACACCCTATACACCAAATAGGAAAGCTTAACTTAAATTTTCAGACTTGTTGCAAAGATGTAAACACTTTCAATTTACACTATTCTCTTTCCAGAGGGGAACAACTCTTCAACTTGTGGGAGAGTGTTTAACCACTGCTCTTTTATTCAATTTTGTGACCAATGGAAGAATTAGCATAATACAAATGATGATACTGTAACACATAGAGCCACTATAACCAAAATGGGAGTTCACTGTGCGAGGCACCGTACAAACACACAGTAATGTTCATGCCCCAAAAGCTTACAATCACAAAGACAAGACTACAGTGAGAAGTGAAACAAGAGGCAAAGAAATGCCTAATGTCATTCAGCAGATCAGTGGTAGAGCCAGGATTCCCGAGTACTATTCCAGTGGGTCACACTGCCTTCCATAAAACTCAAGAATATTTTTGTTAACTGCCATAATTCATAATTAAGATTTGATGAAAACTATCATTCTACATTCTAATACACCAGATGATTCCCAACCCCTGTACCTGGATTAAATTGAGATATTAAAAAGCTACAAAAGTAGAAGGTTGGAGTAAATTCAATCCTTGAGGGGGCCATTTAGGGATCTGGGGCAAAAATTGGGGATTGGTCCTGCTTTGAGCAGGGGGTTGGACTAGATGACCTCCTGAGGTCCCTTCCAACCCTGATATTCTATGATTCCATTAAATGCATCTTACCACAACTGTGTATGCAGGGAAAGAAAACTACCACCTTCATTAGCTCAGAGACAGAATTACTCTGATGCAAGATTCAAATACCACAGCTGTTTGATGGCAACAGGTAACAGCTAATTTTCCGGAACAAGAATAAAATTTCAGTAACAAGTAATCAACTTCAAGTGAAGCAAGCAACCTTGGGCAAATCTGAGTTGGCAGTTTTTGTATACAAAGTCAAGCAGAGGCAATCAAGAATCTTCTGGAATGGATGTCCAGCTCCCATTCAACATTTTACCTAGCCTACCAATATATCTAAGACAAGCATGCCCTAAACAGTATTGAAATGTTATGACAAGGAACAATAATAGAGGACTGCCAAGCTATTAACCTCTCTTCATTCAAATCCATTTTTTAAGGCATACATCTGTAATGATGCTCACAAATACTGAGTCAATCATTCTTTAAAAACTGAGCATCTAGATATGCTCCTGATTAAACTCAGTATCCAGCTGTGGCCATGTCATTTTTCTTCCCTATTTGTCAACCTATCCTGCCATCTCTGAAGTTAGACTTCGATATTTTTGAAAAGGGCCTGTCTTTCTAGTTGTTCTGTAAACGTAAAGCACCTAGTGGGGATCTTTTGCTTTTGAGAACTATACAAAAATCTCTCTCCAGAGATAAACAAGGCAAGATCGTTAAAATGGTTCTAAACACTATTACATAACTAGTACTTGACATAACGCTTTTCATTCACAAACTCCAAAGTGCTTTAAAAAGATGGTTAAGTATCATTAACCCGAGAGCTGCAAAAATCTGCTTGCTTTGGGTGAGCAGATAGCCTGAACTGTCAAGTTAAAATGAGACCTAACCAGCAATTTCTGCAGACATTTTTAATTTAAAAAATAAATTTCTAGCCCTAATAGCTGAAGAAATGACCTCTGAAAGAGCCAAAACTCATGTACTGTTTTCATGAATCTGCAGACAGCCAACTCCAGTACTGCTGCTGGCCATGGCTTATCCAAGCTGCAGCAGAGTGAAATTTAAAACATTTTTGGTCAGATTTACTGCAGTTATTCAGAACCCAGTGGGCAGCTGTAAAATATAATCATATATTACTACTTTTTGAGAACGCAAGCATTGCAGCTAGTCATAGTGGAAGAGGAACCAAGAAGAGGGTTGATTGGGGAAGGAGTGGTGAAGACCTTACCCCTCCCCCTTCACCCAAAGAGCCCCTATGGGAAGGGTATAGAAGCAGAAACCCACATGCAACAGCCAGGATGCTCTGGAGGTCGTGATGAGACAGGAAGCTTCTTCCTCAGCGAGAGCAGTTTCACATTTATCTGATAACTACTTGCCAGAAGCTAATACAAAATATGACATCCACAATCAGGCTTCAGGAAAAAGACCCAGTAACCTCTCCCTTAGCTGGGAATGATAAAGAGGACCCCACTGCCCTTGGACTTTGCTGAGGGCCCCACCTTCATAGCTAACTCTGGCAAGCAGGTGTGAAATTTCAAAGGCCTGATCCTCCCCCCATACTGTACCTGGGAAAACAGAAAAGAAGCAAGGTAGTATTCTTTTTGAACCTTCTCACTGCTCCAACTGGTTTTCTGCTTTCATAAAGAGAAAAAAGAGCAGTGAAACTGATCATTGTAATTAAGTTTCTCTAATGATCTGGAAAGCTTTACAACCACCTGTCTGAAAAACTGGTTCTACTCTGCTTGAACTGCCAACAATATACATCATTAAAGTTACATTTATAATTTGTTTCATCCCTGTAGAAGTCACAAATACCTTTAGCTATTTGATTTTATACTTTGAGGAGTTATAAAATAGCTTGGAAGGAGGGATATCATCTGATTGGATAAAGTCAGTTTCAAGCCTACAAATTATAAACTATAAATCATATACCTGCTCAACCACTATTGCTCAAAACATTTAAATCATTTTATAAAATGTCACTGGTGAAAACTGTTTCAGATTAATTTAAATCAGGGTGGGCAAACTATGGCCCGGAGGCCACATCTGGCCCTTCAGATATTTTAATCTGGTCCCGAGCTCGCGCCAGGGAGCAGGGTCCAGGGCTTGCCCCATTCCAGCATTCCAGCCAAGAGGCAGGGTGAGGGGGCTTGCCCGCTCTGCACATGCCATGGCTCCACGCAGCTCCCGGAGGCTGCGACATGTCCACCCTCCAGTTCCTACACATAGGGGCAGCCAGGGGATACTGCAAGCTGCCCCTACCCTAAGCACCTCCCCTGCAGCTCCCATTGGCTGTGGAGGGGGAGCGCACAGAGCCACCTGGCCATGCCTCCGCATAGGAGCTAGAGAGAGGACATGCCACTACTTCTAGGAGCTGCTTGAGGTATGCACCGCCTGGAGACTGCACCCCTACCCCCTCTTGTCCTCCAAACCCATCGGTCCCAGCCTGGAGCACCCTCCTGCACCTCCAACCCCTCATACCCAGCCCCACCCCAGAGCCTGCACCCCCCTCAGCTGGAGCTCTCCCCCCCCCCCCGCCCCACACCCCAACCCCCTGACCCAGCCTGGAGCTCCCTCCCACATCCTGAACTCCTCATTTCTGGCCCCACCCCAGAGCCTGCACCCCCCCAGCTGGAGCCCTCACCCCCTCCCACACCCCAACCCCCAATTTCATGAGCATTCATGGCCCACCATACAATTTCCATACCCAGATGTGGTCCTTGGGCCAAAAAGTTTGCCCACCCCTGCTTTAAATGCTTAAGTTTAAAGTACTTAAATAGGACTTCCACAGCCCGCCAGGTATGTCAGTGTTGTTAATGACTGAGGGGATCCTCAGCAAAATGTTTTTAGTATCCAGATACTTTCCCCATCTAACTCAGCTCCTTCCACTTCCAAGCCTCTGCTATCCTCCTTCCTTTTCTCCCGACCTGTATATTTTGGTAAGACACAAGTTTACAAAGCGCTGCTTGGGTCCCAGCCCAAGACTCCAGCATTAGCATCTTCACTCTTGCCACTACTAGGCCAGACCAATGTTCCCTCTAATTTTTTGCATCCTTCCATGTGTGGAATGAATTTTGTTATGTGCACCAATATTGAGGTGATGTGTGGCAAGGGTGGGGCTAAAAGGTTCAGAGTGCTGGAGGGGGCAGAGGGCTGGGGTGCTGGGTGTGAGGGCCTGGCTAGGGCAGAAGGTCAGGGTGCGGGGGGTGAAAGCTCTGGCTGGGGGTGCAGGCTCTGGGGTGGGGCTGGGGATGAGGGGTTTGGGGTTCAGGCTTCCCTGGGGCTGCGGCAGGGAGAGAGATCTCCCCCCAGCCCTCTCTCGCCAAAGCAGCTCTGGGACCGGGGCAGAAGCACCTCTCCCCAGCCGTGGGAGCTCCAGGGCCGGGGCTGGGGGGAGAGACGCCTTTCCCAGACTGTGCACCTGCACAGCCCTTGATAGCCTGCTGCGCATCTTAGAAGGAACTTAGGGCCAGACCCTTTGATACTGATGTGGTTTAAGGATGGCATCAAAATAAAACATTTGTTTTTGTTTTGTTTTTAAATAAGCCCTTTAAACACAGCTAGGAGACTTGTTTTGAAAACCACTATTTATCTTCATTGTGGCGACAGCAGAGACACCTCAATTAATGATCTGCTAATCTGCAGCAAGAGTATACTGGCACTGGAAGCTCAGACCAGCTCTCAGCCAACACTTTAGGAGTTGAAATTCCAACCCAAAAAGAATTTGGGAGAAGCGAAAGAAGAAAAAACAGGACAGGAGAGGATAAGTACTGGACTAAAAGTAGCCCTCTCAGTGGAGTAAATTAGAGACCCAGTTAGAGAGAGACTCCCTCTCATATCTGCACCCAAATTTTCTGTCTTAGACATGTGGCTGGTATGTCTTGATCACAAGATAAGTGTCTGATCTCCAGATACAGGTAAGGAGGAATTTCCCCCTAAGTCAGATTTGCAGGGACTGAGGGATTTTCGCCTTCCTCCTCAGTATGGGATACAGAGTGCCTGCTGGGATCATCAAGGTACATCTCACCTAATCAGTTTCCTGCCATTGCAAGGACTTTGGTGGCACCTCTGTCTCTCCTGTTCTCTGCCTGCGGCAAACACTAGTTTAGTCTCCTAAGGACTAAGTGCTTTATTTATCTAGCTGGGCTCAACACAGGGGTATCTGGCTGAAATTTAGTGGCCTGTAAAACTACATAATTTAATGACCTTCTGGCCTTACCCTCTATAGCCTTCTCCTGCACAGGGCTGGGGGGGAGCAGAAAGAAAAAAAAAACTAAAAAAATAGGAAATTAAAGAGAAGAAGAAAACCAGCCAGAAGACAGAAAGTGACATCGACATAACAAAAGAAGAGACAGGGCAACTACATTGAGACAAAACATAAATAAACATGGGGTGCTGATCCACCAAGGAATTCTCCAACAAAAAAACCACACTAATGGAATGCCGCAATATTTGGGTTGTTTACACTACAGGAGAATGTTACAGAAAAAGAAATCCAGTAGAACACAGCTCTTTACCAGAAATATTTCTGTTGGAAAAGTACTTACAAAAACTAAGTCTGGGCAAAACTTTACTAAGAATTCTGTTAATTCTTTTTTGTAAAACTTGTTAAAATTACACAAAAAGAGGACAAATGTGTACCACTATCTCCCAACGCATAGATGACCTTTAAGTTTGAGAGAGCAGCCCCAGAAAAAATCAACCCCACAAAAATGTGCTTCTATCATACTATCTATGAGAATTAAAGACAAACAGGATAGAGAGAAACACACGTTGTACTTCGTTTCAGGCCTAAATTTTCATGTCTATTTACACAAATTAAATTTAGCATATATATGCAGCATGACAAAACTATGGGTGTCTTTTTTAAAAAAGCTACATATTATACAGCAAGATCTATAGTGAGCATACCAAAATCACTCATGATAAGGAAATAACTGTACATAGAAATTTTAAAAAACTCAGTATTTGTTTCTAGAAAGACAATTTTATTACCAATTAAGTTTTGTTGAACAGGAAGGCACTTCTAAAAGCAGAAAGTGGTGTCTGAAAGGAAGAGAATGGGGGGGGGGGGGGGAAGAGAAGCTATATTACAACTTTAAAAGCAGTATTAAAGTGAAATAACATGAATACATTGGCTCATTTAAGTCTACTTCTGTCTTATTTATGTGCTAGTTCTTAGAGTGATTACAAGATGGTGTGGCACAAAGTTGTTGCAAGTATGCTTTTGCAAGTACTATTATGCAGCCATCCCAAACTCCACGGTACACATCTGATGAAGTGAGCTGTGGCTCACGAAAGCTCATGCTCAAATAAATTGGTTAGTCTCTAAGGTGCCACAAGTACTCCTTTTCTTTTTGCGAATACAGACTAACACGGCTGTTCCTCTGAAACCTGTCACCTGTAGCTGTGTCACTGTAGCACTGACACTTACTATGGAAGGTTTCAGAGTAGCAGCCCTGTTAGTCTGTATTCGCAAAAAGAAAAGGAGTACTTGTGGCACCTTAGAGACTAACCAATTTATTTGAGCATAAACTTTCGTGAGCTACTGCTTATGCTCAAATAAATTGGTTAGTCTCTAAGGTGCCACAAGTACTCCTTTTCTTTTTACTACGGAAGGTGTTTTTCCATAGCTATAGTAAATTCACCCCGCGACACGGTAGCTACCTCTACAGCGGGGGTTAGATCAACCACCCTGTAATATACGACGGAAAGTTTTTCATAGCCCTGAGCTGCAGCCAAACCCTGATAGCCTTAACGCTGCAGCGTAAGGTCCGCACGGGTCCCCACCCCGCCACCCCACACAGGTGTCCCAAAACCCTCACCCCGCCACCCCACCGTGCCATCCAGCACACGCCACGCCCGCCAGGGAGGAGTGCACCCTCGCACAGAGTTTAGCCGCTGGGGGAATTGCGGGAGCCTGGCGGGGGGGAGCCTGACGGCGGGTGCCGGAGCCCCAGGTCTCGGTCCTACAGTCTCCGGGCCAGGCTGGGCAGAGAGGGCGCCGCCCACGCCTTAGCGATCCCCTACAAGGAAGCGACCCAGGAAGAAGCGGCGGGGAGGCGCCGCCACCCGCCGGCCTGAGGGCTAGGATTCCGCCCCGCGGCAGGTGGGAGCCTCCCAGCCGCTAGCCAGGCCGGGGCGTGTGCGAGGCGGGAGGAACAACCACCCACCCGCGTTGCCCCCTCACCGCTCCCCGCCCCGGCGCGCAGCGGGCGCTGAACTCACCGGTGGCGGACGGGACTGCCCGCTGCTCCTCCCACGTCCGGAAAGGAGCCGGCCGCCAAGGGGGCTGCGGGGCGGGACCTCTAGTTCGCACGGCGCGGCCGCCGCACGAGCTTCCTGCAATGGCGGCAGCGGGACCCACGGAGGCGGCGGCAGCAGCCGGAGGGGGAAGCGGAACCTCCGCGCGTGGCCACAGCCCAGGAGGGGAAGGGGGAGGGGCCGCCCCTCGCGCAGATATTCACGCGCAGAGCGCGGGGACTACAGTTCCCATGACACATCTGCAATGCGGAGGAAGAAGCGGGGTATACGCGAAGAAGCGCATCGATTGAGGACTATAGTTCCCATGATGCATCAGGACGGTCAGGGTGGCCCCGAGAGAGGCAGCCGACGTTGCGCGGAGCCCGCTAGGAAGTATAGTCCTGGTTAATCAGCACCTGCGCGGCCCCGATTCCCAGCACGGGATATAGGCGGAAGCGCAGCGGTGCCGTAGCCCCCTCCCTCACAAGCCATACGTCACATGTCTTAAATGTTGGACTCCTATGCAGCCATACAGCGCCTAGCACCGCGGCAACAATACCCAGGCCTATGCTTGTTCCTGTGTAAAGAGGAGCCACAGGGATCAAAGCAGCACCTCATGGGTCACCCTGTCCAGGCAGCTAAAATCACAGCTTCACACCCTTCCCCACCACGGCTAGGATTCACTTACCACAAGGGGCGGCCCGCCCATATAGGCAAACTAGGCGGTTGCTTAGGGGGCCAAGTTAAATGGGGCACCAAATTCGAGGGGAAAAAAATCAAATCAAAAATAAAATAAAATGAAAAAAAATGAAAAAGATGAAAAAAATACAAATAAAAGTAACGAAGATGTCATTATTTCAATTCCTGTGCACGTATAGAGGGAATATGAATTATAATTCATTTCTCTACATTTCTGAGAATGTATTCATATGTCAAATCTTTTATTTACTGCAAAATAAATAATATTTTAGTGACTTTTTTTTTCAATTTGCGATGTAGGGTCAAAACGACCAACTATGCAATTTTGACAAGCAATAACTCAGCCACAATGAAACACATCTGCCAGCGGCAAGAGCTGCAATGCTAAGGACACCTAACTCAAATATACATCAAGGTCGCACAGCCAGAAATTCATGTAGAGGGGAGATATCGCGAGCTGATACAGTCAAACGGTCATTTTAACACACATTGCAGGTAGACGGTTAAGAATTGAGCAAATACTGTAGAAAATTGTGTTTCTTGGTGCCAAAGAATAAAGAATAACATCTTTCAGCATTATAAATTCAAAATGTGAGTATCTTTAAGGGTTATTAAGCGTTAGCGTTCTTATCAGGCTGTATAATTATGAACTTTTCTTTCTTTTCACATAATAAATAAGGTCAATAACAGAAAAGTAACAGTGTTAAAGCTTAATAGACTATGAAAGTGATGACATCCAAGCAGGTAACCGTGAGGAAGGGGATTACTTTCCAAACAACCGATGTCGGGTTATAACGTCGAAAAAGGTCATTTTGTTTCCATGTAAATGCTGTAATTAACTGTTTTAATAGGTAAGTGAGTGTATGTTACTAATCATTCAACCTTTAAGCAATGAGAAGACGTATTGGGATGGCTGCAATGTGGTTTAAATCACCAACCATGTGGTGTATCAGCCATCCTTAATGCTATAATGCTTGCAGTCGGGAGCACAGTACACAACAATATTCAAATGCCCCATGGCAGAAAGAGGAAAAAGAAAACCCTCAGAAGCTGAGTATTGTAAATGAAAGGCTGAGAAGGAAAAGGACCAAGAAAAACTTCAGGGATCCTTCCTGAAATATCTTCTCTTTAATCCAAATAATGGAAGCAGTTCACAGCATCCAGATGAAGGAATTTTACTTGGAAAGGAGGTTAGCTCACATTCGCATGGAAGCAGTTTGGAACATCAAGATGAAGTTATATTACTTTGAGATGAGGATAGCTCACATGCACAAAAAAGCAGTTTGGAAACTCAAGGTGATTAGAAACTTACTTCTAGATGAAGGCAGCTCACAGCATCAGACTGATATGGAAGTGGAGAAAATTTATTCAGCTTCAGAGAGACATGCAGAAATTGAAGTAAATGAAGTAGAATGAAGAAAGAATGAGGAACTTACAAACAAGTTACAGTATGGGGACCCAGCTTCATGGCCCAGGTGTGATGACAGTGTGTGGCAAATTCTCATGGAACATGGACCTGAACAAGTTCATGAATTTCCCTTCCCTAAGGATGGAAATAAAAGAAAATTATCTGCTCAGCATTACAAGAGGAAACACATATTTATTCAAGTGATACCATCATAGGACCTAATCACATTAGCCACGCCATCAGGGGCTCATTCATCTGCACATCTACCAATGTGATATATGCCATCATGTGCCAGCAATGCCCCTCTGCCATGTACATTGGCCAAACCAGACAGTCTCTACGCAAAAGAATAAATGGACACAAATCTGACATCAGGAATCATAATATTCAAAGACCAGTAGGAGAACACTTCAACCTCTCTGGCCACTCAGTAAAAGATTTAAGGGTAGCAATTTTGCAGCAGAAAAGCTTCAAAAACAGACTCCAATGAGAAACCGCTGAGCTTGAATTAATATGCAAACTAGATACCATTAACTAGGTTTGAACAGAGACTGGGAGTGGCTAGGTCATTACACATATTGAATCTATTTCCCTTTAAAGTTAAGTATCCTCACACATTCTTGTCAACTGTCTAAATGGGCCATCTTGATTATCACTACAAAAGTTTTTTTCTCTTGCTCATAATAGCTCATCTTAACTCATTAGCCTCTCACAGTTTGTATGGCAACTTCCACCTTCTCAGTATGTATATATATTTCTTCTTACTATATGTTGAAGTGGGCTGTAGCCCACGAAAGCTTATGGTCTAATAAATTTGTTCGTCTCTAAGGTGCCACAAGTACTCCTGCTCTTTTTGCGGATACAGACTAAAACGGCTGTTACTCTGAAACCTGTCATTAATGGGGAAGAAATTCATCAAAACTGGTTACAATATTCAGTGTCAAAGGACTCTGTGTTTTGCTTTTGCTGCAAGTTGTTTAGAAATCAAGCAATTGGTACATGGCTTACTGAAAATGGTTCGAAGGACTGGAAAAACATATCTTCAATTCCCTTTTCACATGAAAGAAGTACAGAACATTTGGAATGTTTTCAAAATTGGAAAGAACTTGAATTATGATTGAAAAAAGGAAAAACTATCGAAGAAAATTTACATATGATCAAGGAAAAAGAAGAATATTGGCAACAAATATTAGAGCATCTGATTGCTTTAGTGAGAGTTCTCGGTGGGCAAAATTTAGCATTCCGAGGCCACAGTAGAAATGAAAACTTATACACTCCAGCTAATGGAAACTTTTAAAAATTTCTTGAATACCTAGCTATGTTTGATCCAGTCATGAAGGAGCATCTATGTAAAATCACTGATCGTGAAACACAGGTTCATTACTTAGGAAAAAACATGCAGAATGAACTGATTCAAATCCTAGCAAATGCCATTAAAAAGAAAATTGTAGAAGCTGCCCATTCTCCAAAATACTTTTCAATAATACTGGACTGTACACCAGATGTGAGTCATATTGAACAAATGATGATGATCATTCATTTTGTGGATATGGAAAAGTCTGCAGATGAAGATAATGTTGAAGTGCTCATAAAGGAACATTTTTTGAGTTTCGTACCACTGAAGGAGACGACTGGAGCATTTATGACTGAAACTATTCTACAAGAGCTTGAAACAATGTCATTCTCTGTTGAAAACTTACGTGGCCAAGGCTATGATAATGGGAGTAAAGACAATGGTGTGCAAAGGACAACGATGGAAGTCAATCCTAGGGCCTTTTTTGTTCCTTTCAGTGTGCAGTCTCTGAATCAGGTTGTCAGTGATGCTGCTAGATGCTGTTTGGAAGCAAGCAGTTTCTTTGACCTAGTGCAACGTGTTTGTGTGTTTTTCTCAGGCTCAGTATGCCGTTGGGAGATTCTGACTCACCATGTGAATTCTCTAACTGTGAAACCACTTAGACAAGATGGGAGAGTAGCATTGATGCTTTGAAGCCTCTTCGCTATGAACTTGGAAACATTTATGATGCCCTAATTGAAATTTCTGATGATACTATCTTTACTGGATCATCTGGCAATACGGCATGTTCAGCTACAGAAGCTTTTGCAAATGGCCTTTCCAAGTTCAAATTTGTGACTTCACTCATTTTGTGGTATAAATATCCTTTTTGAGATTAACCTCACTAGTAAGCAGCTTCAGGAAAAGAACTTGAACATACATTCAGCTATTCAAAAACTGCAGCAAACTAAAGAAGTAGCGAAGTTTGTTTGTGAAAATGTTTGTTTTGTCAGTTTCCGTAGCTAGTGGGAAACGTAGCTTCTCAAAGTTAAAATTGATAAAAACATATCTGCGTTCAACAATGGTGCAAGAGAGACATGTTGGACTTGCCACAATGTCAACAGAGCATGAAATAGCTGGAAAACTGGATCTAAAAGAACTAGTGCCTGAATTTTCAAAACTTAACGCAAGAAAAGTCATGTTTTAAGAGCACAGAGTGTTTTTTAAATTTGGAGTGTTTTGTAAATACAGGTTAAAGTTCACTGAAGAGTTTTCTTATTTCTTTCTATATTGTATGTGGTGGTAATGGCAGTTAAAGCAGGATAGCGTAATGGGTGATTTTGGATTTGTAATAATAAAAAATATAATTAACATTTTAATTCATTTTTATTTGAAATCGGCCTGAAATATCATCTAGCAGTCATGTACAAATCTATTCTGAAAATTTCGTATCTCTATTTTATCTGATCTCAGAAACATTGGTTGGACAGACAGAAGGACTGACAAACCGAATAATTAAGCCCTTTTAAAAAAAAAATGCTTAAAAAAACATTAAAAGGAAAAAAGGGACAAAATGTTTCCCAGTTTACCAGAAACCTCAGCCTAGATCTGCCCTTGGGGTTGGGGGTGGGGAACACCGATTGCATGGTTCACCTAGGGCGCCAGTTGCTGGCAGCTAGTCTAGGGCCGCCCCTGCTTACCACAGGGGGATTATTTCCCTCATTTAAAACAAAACCCATGTATTAATACGTGCCTCAGTCAGACTACAATTGCAGGCTTTTTAATTTCTCATTGTTGGCACACAGGCTATGGAAAAGTCTGAAGTCCTCTGCTTCTCTGAGCTGTGCTTTCCCCTTTTTGGGGCAAAAAGACTTTTTTAATAAATACTATCCTGTCCAGGTTCAAATGTGTGCTCTTGTCAGCAGCCCCTACCCTGCAGTTGTACTGCTTATCTTCTTGCTCTTTGATTCCCTGTTACTTTAAAAGGGCAACCCCAATAGCCAGGGTGCACTAAAATGCTGCTTCACCCTCAAAAGTCCTAAGGGCCTGAGAAATCCTACAGAAGACTGATAGACATTTATGGGTGGGAGCCAAACAGACAAGCCTCTGGATAAAAACGAGGAGTCTGGTCGCACCTCTGGATCATCACCTACAATCCCTACAGATGGTTGTTATTTGTAAAATAAGCTACTTCAAAATGCAAAATTCCCTAAGTAAGATATTTCCTGAGTAGTAGCCAAACATTCTCTAATGATTCTATAGCACCATTACTGTACGTGGCAAAACACAGACAGATTGAGAGCTGGTTTCTTTCTAAAGGAGACAGAGATGGAATAGAAACTCTGGTCATCTACACTTTTGTCTATCGCTAATTCACACTTCAGCTCTGTCTTCCTTTCTTTTGAAATTTGATACACTTCCTCAAAACTTTTTAGAGTGCTGAATAAAATTTATTTACCATGAGTGCAGGAGGGGGTATCCTGCTTCTTTATTGCAATAGGAGACAAAGGACACAAACTGTCTCCTTGAAATCCACATTGTTTCTGAAAAACGAGAAAATGTTTGTCACAAACTCAGAATAAACTAAGTTATGAAAGGACGTCTGGCAGCACCAGGTGGCTGCATCTCACATCCCTACAAATATACTTTACTCATCCTTCCTCTTTCCTTAAGGTTTTTGGGGGAGGGAGAACCAACGCTTGTATCAACACCACTGAAGACAAATTAACCATGTTTGGGTGGTGTTCTACGTTCCTTAGGCACCACCAGTCTCTGCAGACGTAGCTTGCACACCTTTTCCTTGCCCCACCATCTAAACACACTGGTAGTTAGGGGGAACAAATGGCAGCAGCTTCCACTGTTGCCATCCTCCACCATTCACCAGTGTGTGGCACTCTTCTAACACAGGGGTGCCAATAGAAGCAGCAGTAAGAACACCTGTTGAATCACTCAGGATGGGTTCGTGTGGTCCTGCCCACATCTAAAGGCCCCTCTCCACAGCCTACGGGGAGTAGCCAGTACACCCAGACATTAACTAAACACAGGGGACAACAAATGAAAAAACTAGGATGGGAGTGAGAGTCAGAGGTTCAAAATCAGAGATCCAGATGGGGACACCAAGCAGAGACTCCCAAACTGCGCCAACTGCTCCTCATAGATGTCCAGGGAGCCAGTGGACCCTGCCCAGAGGAACTCTTCCCCCAGACATGAGAGCTAGAATTGGTTTGTCATAAATATAAAGGGAAGGGTAAACCCCTTTGAAATCCCTCCTGGCCAGGGGAAAGCTCCTCTCACCTGTAAAGGGTTAAGAAGCTAAAGGTAACCTCGCTGGCACCTGACCAAAATGACCAATGAGGAGACAAGATACTTTCAAAAGCTGGGAAGAGGGAGAGAAACAAAGGGTCTGGGTCTGTCTGTATGCTGCTCTTGCCAGAGACAGAACAGGAATGGAGTCTTAGAACTTTTAGTAAGTAATCTAGCTAGGTATGTGTTAGATTATGATTTCTTTAAATGGCTGAGAAAAGAATTGTGCTGAATAGAATAACTATTTCTGTCTGTGTACTTTTTTTGTAACTTAAGGTTTTGCCTAGAGGGGTTCTCTATGTTTTGAATCTAATTACCCTGTAAGATATCTACCATCCTGATTTTACAGGGGGGATTTCTTTATTTCTATTTACTGCTATTTTTTATTAAAAGTCTTCTTTTAAAAAACTGAATGCTTTTTCATTGTTCTCAGATCCAAGGGTTTGGGTCTGTGGTCACCTATGCAAATTGGTGAGGCTTTTTATCCAACATTTCCCAGGAGAGGGGGGGGTGCAAGTGTTGGGAGGATTGTTCATTGTTCTTAAGATCCAAGGGTCTGGGTCTGTAGTCACCTAGGCAAATTGGTGAGGCTTTTTACCAAACCTTGTCCAGGAAGTGGGGTGCAAGGTTTTGGGGAAGTATTTTGGGGGGAAAGACGCATCCAAACAGCTCTTCCCCAGTAACCAGTATTAGTTTGGTGGTGGTAGCGGCCATTCCAAGGATAACGGGTGTAATATTTTGTACCTTGGGGAAGTTTTGACCTAAGCTGGTAAAGATAAGCTTAGGGGGTTTTTTCATGCAGGTCCCCACATCTGTACCCTAGAGTTCAGAGTGGGGGAGGAACCTTGACATGGTTAAATGGAATCAATTACATACAATAATGGAAAAGTTCTCAGTTCAGGCTTGTAGCAGTGGTGGAATGAACTGCAGGTTCAAATCAAGTCTCTGGAGTACATCCACGGCTGGGATGGGTCGTTCACAGCTTCAGTTTGTAGCAAGATTCCTCCAGAGGTAAGAAGCAGGACTGAACACAAGATGGAGATGAGGCAGCTGCCTTTTATAGTTTCTTCCAGGTGTAAGAACACCTCTTTGTTCTTACTGTGGAAAATTAGAGCAAAATGGAGTTTGGATTCACATGGGCAAATCACATGTCCATGCATGACTCAGTTCTTTACAGGCGGCAGCCATTGCTCACATGCTAACTTGAACGTCCCCAGGAAGACTTCTTATGTGGATTGGAATCTTCCAAGGCCCATTGTCAGTTAAGTGTTTCTTGATTGGGCACTTAATTTGAAAATTCCTTTCTCAAGAAGCTGACCAAATGCCTTACTAAGGGCATGGCTACTTGCAGATGTAGAGTGCTGTGAGTTAAACCAGCCCTCGAAGAGCACAATATGGAAAGCGCTGCAGTGTGTCCACACTGTCAGCTGCAAGCGTACTGGCGTGGCCACATTTGCGGCACTTGCAGCGGCATTGGGAGTGGTGCATTATTGGCAGCTCTCCCACAGAGCACCTCTTCCCATTCTGGTGCTGTGGCTTGTGGGAAGGGGGCGGGGCATTCTGGGTCCTGTCCCACCGCCCTGTGATGCATCGCTTCGCATCCCAGCAATCCCTGTGCTTCTGTCCACATTTGGCGCCATCTTTCAATGTTTTTTGTACTGTGTGCTCTTTCTTCCCTTTCGTTCTGTGAGAATGGATCCTGAAGTGCTGAGGAATATGCTGATGGGTCTCGCCAGCACGTCACGTTTGACAGTCAAGTTACTCCTTAAGCTACAAACTGACAGTAAGGAGTCCGACAATGATGTTGACTCATGTAATGCAATAATAAAGAATGTTTTCAAAGCCAAAAAAGCCATTTATTTAAAAGAAAATTCATTTACTGAAAAGAAACACAACTGCTTGGGAAACAGAAAGGGCAAGGGGGTGGGATGGGGAACGGTTCAATCACAGATTTGCATATGTCCTGTTCTCATGTCCTATTGCATACTTCCTGTCTGCAGTGCTGTACAATGAGTGTTAGACTTCAGGTTGGCTAAAATGCATGGTGCAGTGGGTAAGGGTCATAGTTTGCAGGACTGGGAGACGAAGCTACAGGTGTTGGAGGCAGCTGGTGGCGATAAGAACCCGGATGTTGGGGAAAGTGGGTTGGAGGTGACATGGGGGCACAAGGGAAAGAGTTTTGGGACAAGGGCTGCAGTGGGGGAGGGTGCAGTAGTGCTCCGCCTGCATGGCTACGAGCGCATGAATCGATTCCACTTGGCGCTCCATAATGCTTATCAGCCTCTCCATGCTTTGGTGCCAGCGCTCCCCATTCTGCTGGCGGAACCTCTTTTCACTTTCCCTCCTGTCATAAATATAAAGGGAAGGGTACTCCTTTAAAATCCCTCCTGGCCAGAGGAAAAATCCTCTTACCTGTAAAGGGTTAAGAAGCTAAAGGTAACCTCGCTGGCACCGGACCAAAATGACCAATGAGGAGACAAGATACTTTCAAAAGCTGGGAGGAGGGAGAGAAACAAAGGGTCTGTCTGTCGGTATGCTGCTTTTGCCAGAGATTCAACAGGAATGGAGTCTTAGAACTTTTAGTAAGTAATCTAGCTAGGTATGTGTTAGATTATGATTTCTTTAAATGGCTGAGAAGAGAACTGTGCTGAATAGAATGACTATTTCTGTCTGTGTGTCTTTTTTGTAACTTAAGGTTTTGCCTAGAGGAATTCTCTATGTTTTGAATCTAATTACCCTGTAAGGTATCTACCATCCTGATTTTACAGAGGGGATTCCTTTACTTCTATTTACTTCTATTTCTATTAAAAGTCTTCTTGTAAGAAAACTGAATGCTTTTTCATTGTTCTCAGATCCAAGGGTTTGGGTCTGTGGTCACCTATGCAAATTGGTGAGGATTTTTACCAAACCTTTCCCAGGAAGTGGGGTGCAAGGGTTGGGAGGATTTTGGGGGAAAAGACGTGTCCAAACTACATTTCCCAGTAAACCCAGTTAGAGTTTGGTGGTGGCAGTGGATATTCCAAGGACAAAGGATAAAATTAATTTGTACCTTGGGGAAGTTTTAACCTAAACTGGTAAAAGTAAGCTTAGGAGGTTTTCATGCAGGTCCCCACATCTGTACCCTAGAGTTCAGAGTGGGGGAGGAACCTTGACACCTCCACTCCTGCGCTTTTTGATTTTCATGAAGGGACTGCTGTATTACTTCATGCAGCATGTCTTCTTTGCTCTACGTAGCCTCTTCCTAATTCTTTGGAATCTTTCAGATGGTGATAACACGGACAGCTGAGATCTCAAGGTTGCATCTGTAAAGGCAAAATGCAACACTTAACAGAGGCAGCATTGTTCACACCAGACAGAGCAATGATTCACCCATACTTAAAGAAGAGTACAGTCTAAACAATAGCAGAATTTGCCTGTCCCAAAGCGAGCGCACATACCATTTTGGGGTTCCTGTGGGTTGAGTAAGCACAGGGTCGAGGGGGACTGATTGTTTCACTGCTGTACTGTCCTCTGGGGTACTGTGCCTTGGGAAGAGCCAACAGCTGAAGGGGGCCCCTATACTGAACACTGTCCCCACATTTTCCACAGGAGTTCATCCTGGAAGATATCTCGCTGGTGAGGGTGACCTGGGAAGCAAGGGAGGGTCTACTACTACAATACGGCTTCCGCCCTGGCCCTTATGCAGCTTCCCCATGTGCAGCAATGGTCCCCTGCCCCTCACAGCACAGTGGGGCGGACATGGGACTGGGACAAGGAACATTGCACAGCTTGTGCATGAGACCTTTGAAGAGATCACTGAGGCCAATTACCATGATGTGAGAGAACACATCAATGCCCTATTCCGCATCTAGGCATGCATGCAGCCCTAACCTTCCTCACCCCAAGAGCCCTCACAGAACAATGTCCTTCCCAAAATAAAAGCCGCTTACCAGGCACGTCCTCTGGTGTTTGTCTTCCCCAAGCACCGGCCACTGTGACTGGCTACCTTCCTCCTAGCTTGAGAACAGCTCCTGGCTGCTTGCATCTGGGGATGCCGGGGTGTCTTCCTCCTCCTCAGCACCCCCGCTCCCGCTTTCCTCCTCCTCCTCCTGACTTGTTGAACTGGGCTCTGAAGTGTCCATGGTGGTCCTCAGAGTGGAGGTGGGGTCGCCCCCAACTATTGCATCCAGCTCTTTGTAGAAACGGCAGGTTGCAGGGGCAGCACGAGAGCAGCAGTTTGCCTTGTGGGCTTTGCGGTAGGCATTCCACAGCTCCTTCGCTTTAACCCTGCACTGCAGGGTGTCCCAGTCACGGCCCCTTTCCATCATGTCCCTTGATATCTTCCCAAAGGTACTGCAATTCCTATGGCTGGAGTGCAGCTGGGACTGGACAGCTTCCTCCCCACACTGACGAGGTCCAGCACCCCACCATTGCTCCATACTGGGGATTGCCTGGCGCATGGAGGCATGGTCACCTGGAAAGATGCACTGAGAGCATTCCATGCCTTGCTGAGCAAACAGGAAGGGGATTTTCAAAATTCCCAGAGAATTTAAAGGGCAGGTCTGATGGTCACCTGACGGCAGGGGGGTAGAGTTCAAAGTGATGACCAGAGTGGCTAGAACAGGCATTGTGGGACACTTCTGGAGGCCGATCAGAGCACATTAACAGACCAGGGCGTGCACACTGGCACCGCGGTGCTCCAGCCAGGACGCACCAAGCATTATGCCTCTTATGGAGGTGGATTACCAGGAGTGCTCCAGCCGCAGAGTCAGGGCACTCTACGTGCCTTGCCAGTATGGACGCGTCGTGAGTTAGGGCGCCCGGGGCTGTCTTAATGCGCTCTAACTCGCAAGTGTAGCCATGCCCTAAGGCTTCTTGGAATCACACATTGAGATGCAAGTACATAGCCAATATGCATAATTTCAACTACAAAAATGATACACACACAGATAGCATAATCATAATCATAACCTTTCCATAGACACCTCACACGACAACCTTTGTACAATATTTGCTGCAAATATATAACAGTGGTTGCAACAGTGATCTATAGTTACAGATTCTGTCAATAACGTCACATAGGGCATCACCCCCCGAGTTTATGGATGCATTAAAAATCCTTCCTCTTGCAATTTCATGTGCCAGTTCCTTTAATATTATTGGATGGAGATAATCCAGGGCCCCCCATTTGGTCCCATTAAGATGTTTGAGTTTGACTTCCACCTCAGATGTGGTAATTTCAACTTCCATACCTTTGTTCCTATTGGCCATCCTGCCACTGTCCCAAGCTACTCATTACTCTTATTCTAAACTGAGACAAAAATATTCGTTTAGGTGTTAGATCATCCCTGGATTATCTTTATACTCCACCCCATCCACAGTGATTAGCGACACCATTTCTTCTTTCCTTGTTTTCTTTTTATTTATATGGTTAAAGAATCTTTTGCTATTGGGTTTAATTTTCATCTAGTCTGATCTTCTGCATGTCACAAGCTACCAACATCACTGATTGCACAGTAAACCCAATAACCAAATCAGACCAAAGTATTACAGCCCACAGGAGACTAAACTATTATGTGCCACAAGCAGAGAATAGAAGAGATGAGGTGCACTGGTGCCCGAGGGCAGGGAAATGATAGAGAGAGAGAGAGAGACCCCAATGATCCTGGCAAATAACCTGCATCCACGCTGCAGAGGAAGGCATATTTAAAAAAAAAAAAAATAACAAGGCCACTGCCAATCTAACCTGGGGAACAATTCCTTTGCAACCCCACATACGATGATCAGTTGGAACCTGAGCATGTGAGCAAGAACCAGTCAGCCAAACACCTGAGAAAGAGAATGCTCAGTACCACTTCAGAGCACTGACTCATCCTGTCCAGTGGTTCATCGCCAGCAATGGCCTCTGTAATTCTTCAGAGGAAGGAGATAAGAAAAACCCAGGATACTTTTGGGGGTTGAATGGGGGAAGGGGGAAAAGGAAATCCCTCAGTGACACTGGCAAACCAGGTCAGATCAGGGCCACAGGCCAGTTCACTTGTGCATTAGTATAGATCAAAAGCAATTGTTATATGTAAAAGTGTATTCAGGCTAATTTACTTGCTATTAGGACAGATCAAAGTAATTCTTGAATATATAAGTGCGTATTCAGATGTTTAAACTTCACAAAAACGATTGGGTCTTTACTTCTATTGTTCTCGCTTATCTATTCCTGTTGTAAAGAAGCAGCAAACATTTGTTTATAACCCTGTAACTAAATTATCCACCAAAGAAATCTTATGAATTGCTAATCAAGTATTTAATGACTTTAATAGAAAACGTTACTTTCAAAGTAAGTGATCATTGTGTGTGATATTCGAGGTTAAAGACTCTGAGTGCATTCCTCACTATCTGTAATCAAAAGAAAAGCCCACATGGTTAGAGAAAGTCAGCTTGTCTTCTGTGAGAAGATATAAATATGGATTCAAAGAAAGATCCTGTATTTCTGGACTGTTTGCATTTTAATATGGCACAATAACTGAACAAGAAGACGGAGATCCCCAGAATTATTCTGGGTAGCCCCAAAGGACTTTTGGGAAACCAGCAGTTCATTACATCTCTACCACCATTTGAAGTTTCAAACTGTGATTTACCTGTTATATTTTACATGATTTAACCTCTCAATAATCTCATTCTTTTCTCTTAGCTAATAAACCCATAGTCAGTTTACTATAGAATTGGCTGCCAGCGTTGTCTTTGATGTAAGATCTGGAGTACCAATTGATTCAGGGTAAGTGACTGGTCTCTTGCGACTAGGAGAAACAATGTGGTGTGATTTTAGGTTTAAGTAACCTTTTATCACAAAGTTCAGTTTGTTTGGGTGACTGGAGAGGCTAAGAGGACGGTCTGTGACTCCACTGTAAGACTGGTACAGTGATCCAGGATTTCACAGGTTTGGTGAAATCTAATTATAGAACATACCACCAGTTTGGGGTATCTGCCCTTATTTTCTGACAGTCTACCCTGTGGTATGCACTCTCAGTTGTTGAGCCACTCCAGACACCGCGATATCCTTTGTGACATCTTCAGTCACTAGCCTTGAAGCAGAGATTTTAGGAACAGAAGACATAAACCAGAAGAGACCCTCAGGGCTGCTGAGCCCCACCCTTTACCATTAAAACCAACCCCACCATACAATCTCATTCCAATTTGTCAGGTTCTGTCTTAAAACTAATCAAGTTGTTTGCCCTCACAACTCTTATTGGGAGGCTGTTCCAGATCCTCACCACTCTGATGGTTAGAAATCTTCTAATATCCAGCCTGAACTTGTTCACGACCAGTTTATACCCCTTTGATCTTGAGCCAACATTGTCCTATAATTTCTATAGCTTTTCACCCTCCCTGTTGTTTACCTCCCTGCTGTATTCAGAGAGAGCAATTGTACTCTTAGCCCTGGTCTACACTACGAGTTGAGGTCGGATTTAGCAGTGTTAGATCGGTTTAGCCCTGCACACGACAAAGCCTTTTTTTCCCGACTTTAAGGACTCTTAAAACCGGTTTCTGTACTCCTCCCCGACAAGTGGATTAGTGCTGAAATCGACCTTGCTGGGTCCAATTTGGGGTAGTGTAGACGCAATTAGACGGTATTGGCCTCCGACCGCTGTGGACAGCACTCTCAACTCAGATGCACTGGCCATGTAGACAGGAAAAGCCCCGCGAACTTTTGAATTTCCTGTTTGGCCAACGTGGTGAGCTGATCAGCACAGGTGACCATGCAGTCCCAGAAGGTACTGGATCTGATCACTGTATGGGGAGAAGAATCCGTGCTATCAGAACTCTGTTCAAAAAGACAAAATGCCAAAATCTGAGTTACTACAGAAAATTCTTTCCTGGGTATCTGGCTGGTGAATCTTGCCCATATGCTCAAGGTTTAGCTGATCGCCATATTGGAGTCGGGAAGGAATTTTCCTCCAGGGCAGATTGGAAGAGGCCCTGGAGGTTTTTTGCCTTCCTCCATAGCATGGGGCACAGGTCACTTGCTGGAGGATTCTCTGCTCCTTGAAGTCTTTAAACCACGATTTGAGGACTTCAATAGCTCAGACATAGGTGAGAGGTTTTTCGCAGGAGTGGGTGGGTGAGATTCTGTGGCCTGCGTTGTGCAGGAGATCGGACTAGATGATCATAATGGTCCCTTCTGACCTTAGTATCTATGAATCTATGACAATATTTGAAAAAATCTCCCAGGGCATGAAGGACAGAGGCGATAACAGGGACCCGCAGCAGTGCCACGTGAAACTTAAGGAGCTCAGGCAAGCCCACCAAAGAACCAGAGAGGAAAACGGCCGCTCTGGGTCAGAGACCCAGACATGCCGCTTCTATGATGAGCTGCATGCCATTCTAGGGGGTGCCCCTTCAACTACCCCAGCCCTGTGTGTGGACTCCGTCAATGGACTCTCACGCAACAGGGATGCGGATTTTGGGGACGAGGAAGAGGAGGAGGAGGTTGAAGCACAGCAAGCAAGTGGAGAAACTGTTTTCCCCGACAGCCAGGAATTGTTCTTTACCTTGGATCTAGTACCCTCCCAACCCAGCGAAGATGGGCTCCTGGACCTAGAAGGCGGAGAAGGGACCTCTGGTGCGTGTACCTTTGTAAATATAATACACCGTTTAAAAGCAAGAGTATTTAATGATTAATTTGCCCTGAGGACTTGGGATGCATTCACAGCCAGTACAGCTACTGGAAAAGTCTGTTAACGCTTCTGGGGATGGACCGGAAATCCTCCAGGGACATCTCCATGAAGCTCTCCTGGAGGTACTCTAAAAGCCTTTGCAGAAGGTTTCTGGGGAGAGCAGCCTTATTCCGTCCTCCATGGTAGGACACTTTACCACGGCACGCCAGCAGCACATAGTCATTGCATAACAAAGCATTTGCATAACAAAGCATGGCAGCGTATGGTCCCGGTGTTTGCTGGCATTCAAGCAACATCTGTTCTTTATCTCTCTGTGTTATCCTCAGGAGAGTGATATCATTCATGGTCACCTGGTTGAATAGGGGAATTTTATTAAGGGGACATTCTGAGGTGGCCGCTCCCGCTGGGCTGTTTGCCTGTGGCTGAACAGAAATCATCCCTGCTGTTAGCCATGCAATGGCGGGAGGGGTGAAGCGATCATCCCAGAGAATTGGGGGTGTGTGTGTGTGTGGGGGAAGTTAGTTGGGTTTGTGCCGCATGTTAACCCAAACATCGCAGCCCCTCCTTTTAAACGGCCAACACATTTTAAAGAGCCAACCCAACAGCTGTTTGGTATGTGAAATGAGGGTGCTGCTGTTTGAAACCATCTCTCACACCATACCAGCAGGCCTTCGATATAAGAGGCAAAATGTTACCTTGTAAACGAAGCACACGTGCTATGTAATGTTATGTTAACAGCTTGGTTCACTGTGAAAGAGTCTACCCATTGTTCTCTAAAATGTCTCTTTTTTTAAAGACTAATCTCCCTTTTTCCCTCCCGCAGCTGCAAATGTTTCATCGCTCTCCGTATCATCTCGGTCCCAGAGGCTATCAAAGCTAAGAAGCCGAAAAAAATGCACTCACGATGAAATGTTCTGTAAGCTCATGCAGGCCTCCTATGCTGAAAGAGCCCAGCACAACGTGTGGAGGGAGACAATGTCAGAGTCCAGGAAAGCACAAAATGAACGCAAGAGGCGTCGGTGTGGTGAGAGGAGGCAGGATGCAATGCTGAGGCTACTGGAGGATCAAACTGATATGCTCCAGCATATGGTTGAGGTGCAGGAAAGGCCGTAGGAGCACACTAGACCTTTATGGAGGCAGACACTGCATTCAGCAACAACAGGTAAGAACATTAGTGAGTCTGCAAAGGGGGAAAAAGGGTTGTCCTGGCCATTAAACTCAGTTAAAGCTTCTAAAGATTAAGCCTACTAGTCCCAAATTGCTAATTCTGTAATCAAATTCCTACCTCTACCAGAAATTCAGGAATAGACACCATTGCAATTTATCAGAGCAGAAGATTATTTCTCTCAAATTAACTTGAAATAATTAACATAAACATTAATGAAGATAAGTAAAATGCTAAGCAATTTATCCTACGCTGTTCCACATTTACACTAGAATGACCAGGCACAAACAAAACTAATCAGTGCACTGATGCTATCCTCACTAGGAGGCACCTAATTTTTAAAGCAAACTATTTGATTAGAAACAACAGCATGCTAGGCTCTGTGCAATTCATAAAGATTCACACCATTTCTCCTACTCCAGTTTACCACTGTGAACTTTGTGTCACCTCTGTACATTTCTCAGCCACTCACTCATTAAGTTCCACAACTAGCAGTATTTTCCTAATTTGTCCCATGGAAATTCAGTTTTCTTTCTCTAGGCAATGATATGAGGTGGGCTAATCACTTTAAATAGTTCACACTGAACGTTATCTAACTGTCTTCGAGATTAATAGAACCTTGAACAAGGGGAGGGACTTCAAAAGAGAACTATCTGCCAGAGCTGGGGGCCACTTGTGATGGCACAGTTCCAAGGTTCAGCATGCAGCATGTGTTTGGACATAACAGCAAAAAAACCCAAAAAACTCAAATTTGGAAATTAAAACAAAAAAAACCCATCCCAGGACAAGTTAAACAACAGACACTCACAACTGATCTCATCATGGCACAGCTGCTCAGACACAGCTAAATAAGTAACAAATAAAGTCTATCTGAATTTTTTTTTAAATATCTCCCTTCCCCCAAACAGATGCAGAGGAGTCAGAAACTGAGGTAGTGGATGAAGTACTGGTGCAGCCATCATCATTCTGCACTTTGTCAAGGGAAAACAAGAGACCAGAGTCAAATCACTTTCCAATCTGCGGTAGAAGTCACAAGACAAGCTCTTTATTGAGCTTCAGAAGGAGATGAACAATGCCCAGGAATTCCAGAAGCTGTAACTGTGGAGGAAGAGGAAAGGCCAATTCTGCTGACAGAGGAAGGACTAGGCTGCGCAACTATAGGCCACATAAGAAGGGTATAGGAATAGAATTTGAAAGACAGGACTTTTGCTTTTTATTGCATCTGTAATTTCATAAACAGAATCACTTATATTTAATATCCTCTAGATATATGGGAAATAAAACAGTCTTCTGCACAAATCTGTTTTAGGAGTTATCTTAAGCTCATAATGCCCCCTACTGACAGACAACAGAAACACAAGTTATATTTGGGGCAGCTCAGTTTTTCCATTAATGAAGCAATTTCCTCTCTGTTTCCTTGTATTTCTTAATAGCTCCGATGATTACCTCCAGTCTTCCAAGTATTCAATTCCAGCTTAGCATCATTTCATAGATTCATAGATTCCAAGGCCAGAAGGGACCTCTGTGGTCATCTAGTCTGACCTCCTGCATAACACATGCACAGAACTTTCTCAAAATAATTCCTATTTGGATGAGGCTCTATTATTTCACAGGCTCTATTATCCTCTGAAAAATCAGAATTATTAGTCCAGCTTCTGATTTACTCATTAAACACCTGGAAGTTTCTTCCAAATTTGTAAGGCCTCTTTAAAATCATATAAATCTGGCTGCCTCCTGAAAGTCAACGTTAATAAAATAGGGACCATTGTGTCTTTCCAATGCTTGGAAATCCTTTCCTGTTCCAGGTTAAATGTACAGCCTCACAAAACAAATTCAAATACAACAGAGCTTAATTATGTACCAGTTTAAAATTCAAACGACCAGGGAACTTCTTTATCTGATAATAATCAATCTACCAAGTCAGTTTGTTTAAAATCTTGGAAGAAGAATGCGTAACGAGAGGCAGTGTGGTCCAGAACGTAGGGCACACTAGATTAGGAGACAGGAGACCTGAGTTCTGTTCCCAGCTCTGCCAATGAATTGGTGCATAACCTTGGGAAAGTTGCCTCATCTCTCTCTGTCTTTGTTCTCCCTCCCATCCTTTGCCTGCTTTGTCTAAATAGAATGCAAGTTATTTAGTGCAGGGATGGTCTCTTACTAGGCGTATGTACAGTGCCTGGCACACGAGGGTCATGATCTCAGATGGGTCCTCTAGGCATTACCATAATACAGGTTATAGATAATAAACTGCATTCCATTTATGGAACCCTAAATGGAACAGACTAAGTTTGCATTCAGTTAAATTTAATGCATGGTACTCATTATTGTTTCGTACTGACTCCAGCTATAAAGTCTTGCTCAGTTTCATTCTGAGCAGTGCACCAAGGAGAAGTGTCCATATTTGTATACAGCTGCAAGAACCAGACTGGAGCACAGGACGGTGGTAAGAAAAGTCACTGCACATACCAAGGCACTGTGTTGTTTGAGTCCCACTGGAACCTGCAGTATCACTTCCTTATTTACCTATGAAGAGAGAGTTGGATGTTAAACCCGAGTAAAAACATATTCTTGAGCTATTATTCCATTTTCAATAGCTTTTGTTTCTCGTTTATATATGGTAATTAAGCAAGCTTCACAGCACAGTCTATTTAATGTTAGTAAACAGCCTTCAACATCATTTAACCACTCTAGTTGCTCAGGCACTCTCCATTCATTTACAAGATTTATCCTTTCATACAGTATTGGAGTTCAAAAGTCAAAGTGGGGGGGGGGGAGACATTTCCATTTAGTCTGTCTGCCCATCTTGAGAACTGGCTTCTTCTTGAACTTCTGGGGCATTTATCTGGTACACAGTACCAGAGGCACTGTACTGTTCATTTATTTTCTCTACAGCTTTGCTCTTATATTAACCTTGACATTAGGGACATTATGCAACTCCCGCACACTATAGGACTGGAGAAATAAGCTTATGGAATGAATACCTGGATAAATAACTCTCATGTAACTATGACCTGCAAAGACAAAAAAAGGGCTTGCATCCTTTTATGCTCCTTATTATTAATGAAGTCCTGAAGATTTTTGTCAAGAACAGTAAACAAGAAGTCCTCCAGTAAAAGCAGGTGACCAGACACGATATTCCCGATATTTCCGTGTGGAAAAAAGCAAAAAGACTTTTTTAAAAAACAAAACAAAAGAAAAACTGACCAAAAGCTTCCATGCCGTCTTTATATATAAAGAAGCAAAAAAGGACACAAACACCACCTTCTTTAAATCCTTTGCAGGTCACCTTTAATGTTCTGTGGCCTCCAAAGATTTCCGAGATGCAGAGTTGCTCAAATTACAGTGCCAGGTCACTCTTATTTCAGAATCTCTGCACTACTGCAGCACTGTTGAGTTTCAAATCAAGTGCTGACTGTATCAAGGACTTGAATCCAGAACCAGTGTAAATGAAATAAAAAAAAAAAAACTTCATCAGAGACATAAGCCATAGGTTTGCATCCAGATTGGCATGAAAGGCCTTTCCCTTTATCGTTCTTTAAACTTTTCTCTAAAAATAATCATCCAACACAAAATGTATAAACCCAAGAACATTCACATTCACCTTCCTCCTTTTGTTCTTCAAACTAGGAGTAAAATCCTTATGCATAGGCTTGGAAGGATTAGTTTTTTATTGTTAAATGTCAGTAAGCAGCTATTTCACTGTACACACACCAGATGAAAAAATATTTCCATCAATGGTAATAAAAATTTACAGAGAAGTAAAGTAAGAAAAATGATGCTTGAGAACTTATTAGAATAAGGATATTTACTTTGTATATTCTGACATGTGATGTTGACAATTTGTATTTCAGTGGTTATAGAGCTTTAACTTTTTGAATCTCAGCATCTCCTATAATTAAATAATTATTGTCTGACCCTCAATTTCCCACAACTGTGAAAATTTAAATTGGTAAAAACTGAGAAAATGTTTAAAAATAAACATCTATATTATCCATCAAAATTATATGTATAAAAAAATAGAATTCTGCCCAGCCTAGTTATGAAGACCAATGCATAACATCAGTTATACCTCAGGGCTCCAGGTAAACCACTACAGGAGGGGGAAAGGTCCAGAGACAGCAACAGTCATCAAGGAAACGGACAGCACAGAATGTACAGAGGGAGCAAAAGTGGAAACTAGGTAAAATTATGAAGGATGAGTATTAAAAAACAACACATTTAGGAACAAAATTAGAAAGGTCAAGGCACAAAATGAGATTAAACTAGCTACGGACATAAAGGGTAACAAGAAAACATTTTACAAATACTTTAGAAGCAAGAGAAAGACCAAGGACAAGGTAAGCCCGTTACTCAATGAGGAGGGAAAGACAATAACAGAAAATGCAGCAATGGCAGAAGTGTCAAATGACGTTTTTGTTTCAGTTTTCATCAAAAAAAGTTAGCAGTTATTAGACAACGAACATAATGAACATCAGTGCAAATGGGGTAGGATCTGAGGCTCATATAGGAAAACAACAAATTAAAAATCAACAATATAGATGTCTTCAAGTCAGCAGGGCCTGATGAAATACATTCTAGAATACTCAGGGAACTGGCTGAAGACATCTCTGAGCCATTAGCGATTATCTTTGAGAACTCATGGAACACAGGAGAGATCCCAGAGGACTGGAAAAGGACAAATATAGTACCTGTGTATAAAAAAGGGGAATAAGGACAACCCAGGGAATTATAGACCAGTCAGTTCTCGTAAGGGGATATGCAAGAAAAATCCTTTAATGGAAGTAGAGCATGAGTTGAGTTGTTGGATCATATTAAAGAAGTTCTGTATTAAAATCACAAATGAGTTTGATTCCCCACAGTTTAAATTCCAGGGTATTACTAATTAAGAGGTCTCTTGGTTTTTGGTACTGTTTCTCTCCCTCTATGTGTGAAACTTGCAAGCTGCTAATTGCATTAGTACATTCTAAGACAGAGTCTGTTCTCAAAGCAATTCACACAGAGAGAGACTCAAAGCAATACTCTGTAACAACAGAAACAGCACCCAAAGACTCCCCACCCTTTTGTTGTATTAACAATTGTGATTAAAATAGAGATAGAGGATGTATGTGGATGGATGCTTGGTGTGGATAATAACTGAATGATCAGGGAGGTGCCAGCCTAAGAATCCAGTGTCCACCGGCTGAAGAAGGCGTCAAGTGGAAATAACCAGAGGACCCCCAGAGGGCAGACTGGAATCCACCCAACAGCCTCAAGAATGGGAGAACCAAAGAACAAGATAACATCTAGCAGCATGGAGCCGTCAGGAATGTGCTATCGGCTGATTGATTCAGCAACAGCATGATGAAGCAATTCCCATAGACTGGAATAGGAAGAAATTCCTACAAAAATGGACTCTAGAAAGTGAGAATTTTGGCGTCTGATTCTGCAAACCAACTTCCAGGAGCATCAGATGAGCATCTGACAAGGCCCTGCTCCCTCCTCATGTCCAGGCCACCTGGCCAGTGGCTTGGCATGAGCAACTCTAAGGCTGGTAACTATGATAACAACCTTGCAGAACCTGTGTGTGTGTGTGTGTTTGTATGATTGAATGTGTGAATAAATATGAGATTGAATGGAATGTTATAGCTATAACTAACTTCTTACTATGATTCTTTCTGTTTTCACAATAAATGTGGTATTTTGCCTTTTCCTCTTTAATAAGATCCTGCTGGTTTTTATTTTATTGGTACACCATTTTTCCCACTCCCCACTGACCCCAGCACCAAATAGGCTAGACATTGTTAGGAGTAGTTATGGGCAGATAAAATTAAAGAATAATCAAATAACTATGTCTCATTTAAGCTAGGGGCTCATCAGTTGAAAACACAGAGGAGGAGAAAGACCTAGGTGCATAAGCTGATCGCAGGGTGACTATGAGCACCAATGCAAGGTGGCCATTAAAAAAAGGCAAATGCAATCCTGGGATGTATCAGGCAAGATATTTCAAGTAGACATTGGGAAGTATTAATGCCATTGTGCAAGGCACTAGTCAGACCTCACTGGGAATACTGTGTACTGTTCTGGTCACCCATGTTCAAGAAACATGGATTCAAACTCAAACAGGTGCAGAAATGATTAGGGAATGTAGAGTCTATCTTACAAGAGGAGACTAAAAAAGCTTGGCTTGTTTAGATTAGCTGAACAAAGGTTGAGAGGGAATATGACTGCTCTCTATGAATACAAGAGTTGGGTAAACACCAGGGAGGGAGACGAGCTATTCAAGAAAAAGGACAACATTGGCAAAAGAACAAATGGGGACAAACTGGATGGGAACAAGTTTAGGCTGGAAATTAGAAGGTTTCTAACCATCAGAGGCATGAGGTTCTGGAACAGCCTCCCAATAGGAGTGGTGGATGCAAACAACCTACCTAGTTTTAAAATGAAGCTTGACAACATAATAGAGGCTCAACTTAAATGCATACCCCAAATTAAAAAAACATAGAGAATCAAAAAAGTGCCACCGTGGCTAAACCACAAAGTAAAAGAAAGAGAGAGAGGCAAAAAGGCATCCTTTAAAAAGCGGAAGTTAAATTCTAGTGAGGAAAAAAAAAGGAGCATAAACTCTGGCAAATATAAAATTAGGAAAAATATAATTAGGAAGGCCAAAAAAGAATCTGAAGGACAGCTAGCCAAAGACTCAAAAAGTAAAAGCAAATTTTTTTTTAAAGTACATCAGAAGCAGGAAGCTGCAAAACCACCAGTGGGGCCACTGGACGATAGAGATGCTAATGGAGAGCTCAAGGACAATAAGGCTATTGCGGAGAAACTAAATGAACTCTTTGCATTGGTCTTCACGGCTGATGATGTTAGGGAGATTTCCAAACCTGAGCTATTCTTTTTAGGTGACAAATCTGAAGAACTGTCCCAGATTGAGGTAACATTAGAGGAGGTTTTGGAACAAACTGATAAATTAAACAGTAATAAGTCCCCAGGACCGGATGGTATCCATCCAAGAGTTCTGAAGGAACTCAAATGTGAAATTGCAGAACTATTAACTGTGGTTTGTAACCTATCATTTAAATCAGCTTCTGTACCAAATGACTGGAGGATAGGTAATGTGACGCCAATTTTTAAAAAGGGCTCCAGAGGTGATCTCAGCAATTACAGACCAGTAAGCCTGACTTCAATACCGGGCAAACTGGTTGAAACTATAGTAAAGAACAGATTTGTCAGACACAATGGATGATCATAATTTGTTGGGGAAGAGTCAACATGGTTTTTGTAAAGGGAAATCATGCCACACCAATCTACTAAAATTCTTTGAGGGGGTCGGCAAGCATGTGGACAAGGGGGATCCAGTGGATATAGTGTATTTAGATTTTCAGAAAGCCTTTGACAAGGTCCCTCACCAAAGGCTCTTGGGCAAGGTGGGCTATCAAGGGATGGGAAGGAAGGTCCTCTCATGTATTGGTAACTAGTTAAAAGATAGGAAACAAAGGGTAAGAATAAATGGTCAGTTTTCAGAATGGAGGGAGGTAAATAGTGGTGTCCCCCGGGGTCTGTACTGGGACCATAAATGATCTAGAAAAAGTGGTAAAAAGTGCGGTGGCAAATTTTGCAGATGATGCAAAACTACTCAAGAGCTGCAGAGGGATCTCATAGAACTGAGTGACTGGACGGCAAGGTGGCAGATGAAATTCAATGTTGATAAATGTAGAGTAATACACATTGGAAAGCATGATCCAAACTATACATATAAAATGATGGGGTCTAAATTAACTGTTAACACTCAAGAAAGAGATCTTGGAGTCCTTGTGGATAGTTCTCTGAAAACATCCACTCAATGTGCAAGGGCAGTCAAGGAAGCTAGCAGAATGTTGGGAATCATTGGGAGGGAGATATATAGGAGGACAGAAAGTGTCATATTGCCTCTATACAGATCCATGATATGTCACATCTTGAATACTGCGTGCAGATATGGTCACCTCATCTCAAAAAAGGTATAACGGAAAAGGTTCAGAAAAGGGCAATAAATATGATTAGGGGTATGGAACAGCTTCCATATGAGGAGAGATTAATAAGACTGGGACTTTTCAGCTTGGAAAAGAGATGACTAAGGGGTGATATGATAGGGTCTATAAAATCATGACTGGTGTGGAGAAAGTAAATAAGGAAGTGTTATTTACTCCTCATAACACAAGAACTAGGATGCACCCAATGAAATTAATAGGCAACAGGTTTAAAACAAACAAAAAGAAGTATTTCTTCACACAATGCAGAGTCAACCTGTGGAAATCCTTGCCAGAGGATGATGTGAAGGCCAAGACTATAACAGGATTCAAGAACTAAATAAATTCATGGAGGATAGGTTCAGAAATAGCTATTAGCCAGGATGGGCAGGGATGGTGTTCCTAGCCTCTGTTTGCCAGAAGCTGGGCATGGGCGACAGGGGATGAATCACTCGATGATTACCTGTTCTGTTCATTGCCTCTGGGACACTTGGCATGGGCCACTGTCAGAAGGCAGGATACTGGGCTAGTTGGACCATTGGTCTAACCCAGTATGGCTGTTCCTATGTTCTTACAAGTTTATGAATGGGATTATATGACAGGGCTGTCTGCAATAGCAAGCGACTAGATTAAATGATCTAGGAGGCCCCTTCTGGTCTGAAGTAGGAACTTACAGGTTTGTACTTCACATTGTTCCAATGACAGATATGCCGGTTTCTCACTGAACATGGAGCTTCCACTTCAGAATACTTCCAACATTCAACTGATGGGAAACCTAGGAAAAGCAGAAGTATGTTACACCAAGAATCAGACCAGGATGAAGCAATATATGGAATGCAAAATCATTTCAAAGGGGATATCTGTCTGTCATGCAGTTTAGCAGTCTCTACTCACTAAAAGACTAAAAGCTAAGGGGCGAAAGAACATCAACACTGGCAGAACTTCGCTGGGAAACCTGCAGATTCAAACTAGTGCCGTCAGTCCCTTTCATAAATCCTTAAACTCAACAAATTTTTGGATATATAAGAAAGTCTACACCAGTGGTGAAATCCTAGCCCCACTGAATAGCAAATGGGGATGAAATACGATTCAAATGGCACCAGGATTTCACCATTGGTCTATGAGCTGTCTCCAATTTCCAGCCCTGCTGCTATGGTTCCTGCCTCCACCATACCCCATAATAACCTATTTTAACATTTCTCTTTATGGACTCCTGTTGTATCTCTGCAATGCTATTTTTTAAATTTAGTCTATTACTAGGAAATCCCTACCATTAAAGTTTACTATAGGTGGCAGGGAGACAAGGGAAGGCAAAGAGTCTTGAGATCCCATCATCAAAGTATATAGAACCCCCCTACAGTCCCAAAGATGTAAGAGTGAAAATAATCCATCAAATAATGCCTGAGTAAAGACATAAAGGTGAGAAACGTATTCACATATCTGGTTTGGCGGTGAGCTAGGGAGAGCCTGTCTCTTGAAAAGAAACACATTTGTAGTAGGAGTGGGGACTTGATTGTTTATAAGATTTTAAATGATTATTATGAGATATTGGATTTTTTTTTTTAAATAGTCGCAGGCCCCTATCATTCCATCTGTCAGAAAGTCAAGAGTCCCTACAAAGATTTTCCTACTTGAACACTGTGAGGGCTGGAAAGCACCGGAATACTTTTGATTGATACAGTTCAGCTTTCCTTTGTATAGACTAAGCCATGAACTGCATCAATTGCAAGGTAGAATGCTGTGGAAACAGGTGGGCCATACAAACCTTCATCAGTCCAGATTCTACAGGGATTCTAAGGAGCAGGCCAACTGTCAACACTCCCATCTTAAAGACCCATATTAGGGGATACAATCCTCCTTCCCCTGGGGTTACTTTAGAGGATAAAACGGGTATAACTGGGATTTCCAAGAAGTTTATTAACAACTAAATTAGCCCTTTGTCAGGATAAAGTAGCATTGATCCAAATAGATGTAAAAAAATAATTTGCCCTTCATTTGCAGTCACTATTTTCCCAGTTTTTAAATGACTATCCACATACCTCTCTCCACCAGTGATTTTCCCCAAAGTCTGGATTTCACACTCTGTATGGTAATAGTTATTTCTCTAATCCCTCCCTATTTCATACAACAAAGTAGGAGTTATGTGTATTTCTCACTTTTATGGCAATGAATCAATATTTCTGGACTCTTCAGAAGAGAAAGTGCTTCCCCATCATCCTCTGTTGGCCGGTGATACCGGCAGTGCACAGGCAACATGGCTTTAAAACACCGAGCACACTGAGGGTCAGGTTTCATGTAAACAACAATGGCAAGGTCTGTGGCTAAGTACTCAGGAGATTCCACATCAACAGTATCTGGAAACATCAGAGCCTGTGGAAAACACAGACACAGTCAATACAGAAGAATGAATGTCATGAAAAACACACTGATATTGTTATATAGGGAATACAGGATTAAAATGACTAAAACAGTCAACCTGTCAAGGTACCCTACTACAATGTCATGAGGGAGACAACAATTTAATTCCCAGACTAGAGATCTTTTTCCTCAGGATGACTAAAATAAAATGAGCCATGTTCATTCTGTGTCTGTCCTATTCATATAGCGCCCATCACAGTTATGCTGCTAACTTCAGTGATGTTACGGTAGTTACCTGAGGACTACACTTGGGCCAATATTTTAAATCTGTATTACAGTACTGCCTAAAAATTCCAATGGAGTTTGGGGTCCCATTGTGTTCGGCACCATATCTACACATAGTAAGAGACAGGTCTTACAATCTAAATAGACAAGATAGACAAAGGATGGAATAAAGAGATCATCATCTCCACTTTACAGAGGAAGAACTGAGGCACATAGATTAAGGAACTTGTCTGAGATCACACAGACTGTTTGTGGCAGAGTCAGGAACCTGAACAAAGTCTCCCAAGTCTCAGTATAGCACCTTAAACACAATGCCATCCTTCCTCAGAAAGTGATTTTCATTCCCAAGCATCCCAAAGTGCTCCTACAACTACTTTGCATGCATTTCCTGATACTTCTTGTTTCTCAGTAGGCCTTGTGTGAAGAACCTGGAGCATTTTGAAGAAATGCTTTAGTAGAGTCCCATAAACTTTTTCTAAACTATATGGATACATTTAGCTTCCAGGGCCTCTTTCCTACAGTTCCCCAGGTCACTGGTGTCACCATAAACCATAATACCACCATCCTCCCCTGCACTCTGTACAAGTCTATATTGCTCATGAGAGCCAATATATTCACACCCAATATTCTGAAAAACACACTACCTATATAACTAATAAGAGAATCCTATAGAAGTACCCTACATGTCTTCCAACTGCACTATAACCACATCTTCTGGGGGAGTTCCTCAGAGCCTCAGGATCATCTTCCCTAACAACTCCTGGACAGTTACTTCAATCTAATGCAAGCTGTTTTCCCTTCATTCTAGTTTCCATCCATGACTGTGCCCCTACATAGTAGAAAGCTCTGACATAAGAGGGAAGGGTCAAATCGGAATGGCTGATGAAAGTTCATCTTCATGCTAATGGAGTTTCAAATTATAGACACTGGATATTTACTCACAAATATTCAAATCATGATATGTTTTTTATTGTTTGAACCACTTCCAAACAATTCAACATGACCACTTGGACATCGTACCTCTGTTAGGTTGTGCTGTTGCAATGATGCTAACTCATAGGGATCCACATAAAGTCCTGTTGGTAGGTGTTCTTTAATTGCCACAGTGCAGCTTCCTATGGCTTCATCCCCTGCACCAAGTTCTACCTTTGTTAGCAGGTCTCTTAAAAAAAAAAAAAATGTTAGCATAAATTTCAAATAACTGCACAAAAATTTAAACTCATCATCTCAAATATTAGATGTGGCTCTCTGCTATTTGTAGGATACTCTGAGAATATAGAAAACAACATTTATCTATCTAGAATCTGACCTTTTCCTTTTAGGAAACAATATTTTATTGTATTTCCATATCTGTGAAAACCAACATCTCTCTTTTTTGTTAATTCCCCATTCATGCACCAGTATTAATGAAAATACTCAGAAATACATTTTCGTGTTGGCTTCATGTCCTTGCCGTGATATAACTAATAGGTGGCCACTAAATATTTAAGCACTGATCCTGCCAACACCTACATATATGCTTACCCTTACTCATAAGTAATCCCACTGAATACAGTGCAGTGCATTTGTTCAATTATGCATTAGTTCAATGGAGCTACTCACATGCATACAGTTAAGTACACGCATGTTTGCAGAACAGGGGCCCTGAGTAACTAGCAACTGATGCATTGCTCAAGTACATGGCTGTCATCAACTCACCTATGAAATCCCTCTTTCAGAAGCTGTTGAGTCACGGTGATATCAGGACAAGTGGCCTGTGCAGCTGAAAACACCACAAAATAAACTTTTACAGTGTTTATAGTATTGCCTCATTGTTAGGACTAACAATGATGAGCTACTTTAACTAGCTACAGCAAATTCTGAATTTACTACCTGTCTGGAAGAAGCGACTGTAGAATCAGTGATGGTAAAGATGAGACAGGCCTCAGTTTGCGGTCAGTATAAAGGGGATTTTAAGTCACTGGACACAGCCAGAACCCTGCCATTCTCTTTGGCTCTTCTGCTCTCAGACGTAAAACCCAGACCTACAAACAAATATGTGCTTAAAGTTAAGCATGTCTATAAGTGTTTGCAGGACTGGGTCCTAACTAAACACAGATTGTGTTACTTAATGTCACCACCAAGGGCCTTCAGATGTTTCCTGCCTAGACTAAGCAGTTGTGGCAAGGACAGCTGAATACGCTGTAAGCAATCAAAAATGACAAAAACACTTGACCAATTACAATACTTCTGTGTACATAAATCTAGTTAATTCTAATAATCTAATGACATTTGATACCTGGTCCCACACTGAGTCAGTTTTTAACTGAGCAAAATACATTTGCTCGCTGCACAAGATAATATAACTTTTCTGGACCTCAGAAAAGTTCAAATGACTTACTCTTGTCTTTTGATTTCTGTAATCATTTGCAGTAGCGAGCGTAGAAAAAGATTCAAGGAACCATGCATAGGAACCACTCATTGCTTTTGGTTATACTAACATTTCAAACATTCTTAACAAAAATTTATTATAACTGATGTTGTTTAATAAAACCTACAAAACTTTTCAGTGAGAAGGGTGGGAAATGTTCAGAACATCAGGAAAAAAATGAATATTTACAAAACTGAAAATTATTGCTTCTATTTCAGATGATTTAACATTTTGGAGGCTTTATTCCAATGTAAAATAAAAAAAACTGCAAATACAGTGGGTTTGTTTTGTGTCTTCTCCTATCATAGGTGATACCTTCAAAAGCTATAATCTTAAAAATTTTACCTTTTCTTTCAATACTGCCCAATACATAAACAGCATTCTATGATTATGTAGTAAAACCACAAGCATCTCTGTATTTCTGCATTGTTTATCAAACTATAGATCCAATTCACTGCTAATATAAGAAAGAGTAACTCCAATAACTATAATGAAATTGCACCTGCTTACACCAACAATTATTTTGGTCCCACATGCGTTCATTCTTCCCTGAAATAAAATGTTTGATTAGCACAGTATTATTTGAAACTAATCTCAGGATTTATGGATATTCTACAATGGAAAGTTTAATAACCTCTCCCACACTTCTTACTTCACATCCCTTCTCATTTCATAGTATGCGAGGAATTCACAAATTATCTCTTAACAGTTTCAATTATCAGTTGCTTAGAAAGTTTATTTGGCAGCTTGCTCAGTGAAAGCTTAAATATTTTAATTTGTTTAACTTACACAAATTTTCTGCTGTGCAAACAAGCAAGGATACTCTAAAGGTGAGAATACTTTTCCAAAGAAACACTTTCTCCATCCACTGCCACTGCATTTCCAAATGCAACTGCAAAAAATCACAGTTCCTATGAACATGGGATATTTCATCAACAGATTTTCAATTCAAATCAGACCTTCAGAAACTCTGTGTATCATAGTAATTAATCACACCAATGACACTTCCCATGTCACAAAGCCTATCAGCGTCCTTGTCCTTATCTGTCCATGTGGGCTTGAATCAATGTCTTGGTATCTGTGTTAGCATCAAGACTTGTGTCTGGGCATATCTACACTGCTGCTGGCAGGGATTTGGGGCTCTGGTAGACATATGCCTGCTAGCTCTGATTGCTACTCTAAAAATAGCAATGTGGCCATAGTGGTGGGTCGGGCTACCCATCTAAAGTATGTTTTTAGCATTTCGGACTGTACTCGCGTGGCTAGCCAAACCCGTCACCCATTACACTATGCATACTACTATTTCTAGTGTACTAGCTCAACCAGAACTAGCACATGTGCGTCTACCCAACCTGGGAATTACCCCTTCCAGCTGCAGTGTAGCTGTGTCACTGTCAAGTTCACTGATACACAAGCTATGACACATGGATAATAGTAGAGACAGAAAACATGTGTACACCACACACACAAAAAAGTGTGTGCTCTTAACACAGCTCACCCGGACTAGTTGATTTGATTAAAATTGCAGCAAAGACATGTCAACTCATCTTTTAACATGAGTTAATAACTTGAGTTCAACTCCAAGCTCTGCTACAGGCTTTAATTTGAGCTAACCCAAGGTCTGGTGTCTTCAGTGATATGTTCACCAGAGCTAGCGTAGAAACTACCCTATTTTTGCAGTGTACACACCCTCAATGCATAGGGGAGACAGTGGGTGTATGGGTGGGCGTGTGCATGCATGGGTCACTGTCGTGATCACAGACATAGGAGTACTGGTAGGGCCTCCGTATGTCTCAGAGTCCCCATCTTTCCCAGACATGGGTGCCAGAAGGACTGCCAACATGTGGGGACCAAGGAATCATAAAGGTGCCGGCAGGGGTGAAAGTAAGGTAGTACAGGCTAGTACTGCGTACTGGTAAATAGTAGCCGCAGGTACCGGCCCCTACTGCCTTGCTTTAAAGTGTTGCTGCGTCAGCGCTTTAACATCGCCGCCGATTTGCGCTCCCCATCAGCGGCCCTGGCGGGTCCCTAGCAGCAGGGCCGCCGATGGGGGCGTGCGAAAGGGGCAGCGACGTTAAAATACTGCAGGGTCCTTAAGCGCTGCCACGGCACAGACCCTACTTAAGGCACTGCCGCAGCAACATTTTATCGTCCCTGCCCCTTTTGCACCCCCTGGCTGCCAACGGGGGGGGGGGGGGGAGGAGAAGCAGCTGCCCCGGGGCCAGTGATTTAAAAGGGCCCTGGGCTCTGACCGCTGCTGTGGTAGCGACAACACCGGCCGAAGCCCTGGGCCCTTTAAATCGCCCGTGGATCCCGCGGCGGCGCGGCCTAGGGAGACGCTGACCCCCAGCCCCGCCCCTTCCACTGGGGCCGGAGCAGGCCCTGTGCCGTTAAGTTTTCAATTTGATTTTCACTCCTGGGGGCCAGGCACATTCGCTTTGGCCCGGCCGCCAGGCCTGTGGAGATAAATTTGGGGACCTGGTACTTCATGCCGGCTGAGGCCCCACTCCCGCCCTATGCACTTTATGTACACAGACGCCTTGGGGGGCTCCTGAGCATGTCCCTCCGGGCCCCGTCAGCGCTGCGGCCACCCCCCCATGCCAGCACAGAAGGGGCTCTGCAGTTACGCTCGCAACTCGGGGCAGGGGGCTGGGCGCCCCGCCGAGGTCAGGCTCTGAGAAGTGATGGGGGGACAGGGCCCGCAGATACACGGGCAAGGCGCCGCCACCGTCCGCACGAGTCTGCGCTCCGCACGCAGCCGGACCGCCACACGGATTGCGGGCGCTGGGCCCTGCCCGGACGGGCCACAGCGGCGGAGGAGGGGGGACACCGACAGCCAGCCCCCACCCCACGCTTACCGCCGCGCCTGCCTCGCACTCTCTCCAGCACAGGGCCAGGCCCCCGCAGAGGCGACTGCCGCGCCTGCCTGAGTTCGAAGGAACAGGCTCTGAGCCCGCCACCAACAACCGACCGCGAGCTGCGGTTTCATTTTCTATGGTTCAGGCAACGTGTTGGGCAGCCCCGCTGGGGGCCATACAGCCATTCCTGCTGCAGAGGGGGCGCGGGGCGGTTGTCATGGTAACCGAGAGGCCAGGGCGGTGTATGGGGCTCCGGACGTCTACGCCGAGGTTAGGGTATGTGGGTTGGGGCTCGAGGCCTGACATCCCCCGGACCTGCCTGCAGCCAGGCCGCTGTCCCAGTCTGTCGGCAGGGAGCGGTAGTGGGGGCAGAGCAGGGGGCTGCCTAGGCGCTGGCTACCCTCCCGCCCCCTGGGACTATAGCTGCCTTCCCTGCCCCAGCCTCCCTGGGGCTATAGCTACCTCCCGTCCCTCTGCCTGCCTGCCCTGGCCTCCCTGGGGCTATAGCTACCCCCCGTCCCTCTGCCTGCCTGCCCTGGCCTCCCTGGGGCTATAGCTACCCCCACTCCGCCTCCCTGGGGCTATAGCTACCTCCCCTCCCTCTGCCTGCCTGCCCTGGCCTCCCTGGGGCTATAGCTACCCCCCGTCCCTCTGCCTGCCTGCCCTGGCCTCCCTGGGGCTATAGCTACCCCCACTCCGCCTCCCTGGGGCTATAGCTACCTCCCGTCCCTCTGCCTGCCCCCCCACCTCTCTGGGGCTATAGCTACCCCCACCCCTGCCTCCCTGGGGATATAGCTACCTCCCCTCCCTCTGCCTGCCCCCCACCCACCTGGGGCTATAGCTACCTCCACTCTTGCCTCCCTGGGGCTATAGCTACCTCCCGTCCCTCTGCCTCCTGCCCTGGCCTCTCTCGGGCTATAGCTACCCCCACGCCTGCCTCCCTGGGGCTATAGCTACCTCCCTTCCCCCTGCGTGCCCTGCCACCCCCCTGGGGCTATAGCTACCCCCACCCCTGCCTCCCTAGGGTAATAGCTACCTCCCGTCCCTCTGCCTGCCCCCCCCACCTCCCTGGGGCTATAGCTACCTCCCTGGGGCTATAGCTACCCCCACCCCACTTCCCTGGGGCTATAGCTACCCCCACCCCTGTCTCCCTGGGGATATAGCTACCTCCTGTCCCCCTGCCTGCCCTCCCTCACCCCCCTGGGACTATAGCTACCCCCACCCCTGCCACCCTGGGGCTATAGCTACCTCCCATCCCTCTGCCTGCCCCCCCCCACCTCCCTGGGGTTATAGCTACCTCCCCTACCCCTGCCTGCCCCCAGTCCCTCTGGGGCTATAGCTACCCTCGCCCCCTGTCTGCTCCATAGGTGTTGGAACTTGGGGTGAAGGGGGTGCGGCAGCACTGCCTGGTTTGAAGTGGTTTCCCTGATTTACAGCAGTGGTTCTCAAACTGTGGTCATCCACAAGCTCCATTCAGGTGGTCACAGATAGTTCCGTCTTAAGGTGCGTTCCTGGGCGGCAGCACGCAAGAGAATGAAGGGCCACCCACAGGGCCATCCTTTGGTATACGCAGCTGTGTAAGGCACCACGTAATTTGGGGCTGAATATGCGGCACTGGCTCTTCCATCCCCCGGCTAGGCCTCCTGCTCCTTCCCCGCCCTGCCCCATTCAACCCCTTCCCCCAAGCCCTCACCTCTGCTCCGCCCAGCCCCACCTCTTCCCGCCCCTGCTCCGCCCCCACCCCCCCCATTCCACCCCTTCCCCCAAATCCCCTTCCACGGGCGACGTGGCCCATGGGGGTACTAGAACTGGCAGAAGGGATCGGGCCCGGCCCCGCTCTCACCAGTGGCGGCGGTGGGAAGCAGAGCGACCCGGCTCCAGTCTGTTCTGCTGTGCCATCTCCAAGTCTTGTTGCTCCGCTTCCTGCTGCTGCCGCTGGTGACTGCAGGGGCGGGCCTGACCGCTTCCTCCAAGCCCCCTTCCCCAAGAGACAGGGCTGGGAGCTGGGGGAGTGGAGCAAGCTGGGGCCAGGTTGCTCTGCTTCCCGCTGCCATCCGTGAGTGCAGGCCTGACTCCTGCTGCTGGGGTCAGGCCCCCTGCTAATGCCCTGCGCTGCCCTGGGCATCCCTGCCCTGCTGCTGCCCCCCGCAGCATCTGCCCCTGTGGCCCTGCAGCCCTTGAGCGCAGCTCCCGCCGTGGAGGGGCCAGCCCCACAGTAGAGCAGCTGCTCCCCCACAGGTGCTCGGGCTGCGTGTGGCACCACCATAGTTAGGGGTGGCCCTGGTGGAGCCACACAGGCATGGCTAATTAGGTGCCTAGATCCTGCAGAAAAAGCACATGTAAGGTGAGACAGTGGCCTTGGGGAGAATAGGAGGTAGGTAGGAGGAGGCAGTGGGGCGAAAAGATGGGGTGGGGGGAATTTGGGACAGGCAGGGCTGCGTCAGCCTGAGAAAGACGTGACTTTCCCCAGCTCCAGGGCTGCAGCTGCCAGGGAGAGACACCCTCCACCTCCTTCCCAACTCCAGCTCAGGGGCTGCCGTGGCAAGGGAGAGAGGGTACATCCATCGCATTAGAAAGGTAAGACTACTGGTATTAAAATATGAGTTGTGTGCTTTTATTTGTAGAACAAAAAAATGTTAATTATTATTACGTCTTTTTAATATAGCACTTTTATCCAAAGCACTTTACAATAGTTAGCTAATGGTACAAACAACATTTGGAAAGATCATTAAGTGGTCCGCTGAGACCCTCAGCAATTTTCAAGTGGTCCTTAAAAAAAAAAAGTTTGAGAACCACTGATTTACAGGGTTTACAGTTTTGTTTAATGGCTTTCAGCCCCTCCACTATAAAAAACTGTTCCAGCACCTATGGCCTGCCCCACACCTCACTGGGGTTATAGCTACCCCCACCCCCTGCTTTCTGCCTGTGGCTCTACCTGCCCCCATGTGCCCCCATCTCACTGGGGCCCATTGTTACCCACACACATACTGGCTGCACCCTAGGGTTGTCAACTCTGTCTGAAGCTATTCCGGGAAAAAAAAAATTTTCCCCAACATGATGTAATGTCATTTTCTTAAAATATCCTATTAAAATCACCCGGATTGCTTTCAGTAGTCACAAGGAGATCAATGCCAATTCCAGGAGACTCCAGGCCAATCCTGGAGGGTTGGCAAGCCTGCTGTACCCCCACAAAAGCACTCGCTGCACACTGGATGCCCTCCGGCTCCAGGGAGGATCCAGTCAGAGCCATCCCTAGCTATTCTGGGGCCCTCCGCAGCCCCTCGATGGGGGCAGGAGGCGGCTGGCCCCAGGCCTCCGTGCGGAGGGAACTGGCTTTTGGGACAGGGGAGAACCACCCCCCAGCACTCACCAGCGGCTGGAGCTGGGCCGCTGCATTTCCCACCACTGGTGAGTGCAGGCCCGGTCCTGCTTCAGTCCTCAGGGGAGTGGGGCCCAGACTGGGACGCGGAAGGGGCGGGGCAGGAAGAGGCTGTGTGGAGCAAGGGCTTTGGGGAAGGGGTGGAGTGGGGGCGGGGCTAAGGCAGAGCAGGAGCTGGGGCTGGAGCAGCATACAGCTGCACAGGGCACCAGGAAATTTGGTGCCCCAAATTTCCAAAATTTCCTGGTGCCCTATGCAGCTGCTTACTTTGTCTATGGGTAACGACAGCCCTGGATCCAGTCCTGAAAACAATTAAAGATCTCCAATCTTTAACAATGTCCCACCCAGAGGATGGGAGCAGCGGACTCCATGGGGACACTCCACGCTGGGCAATGCCCTGTAGCTCTTATTCAGAGGTTAAAGTAAGAGGGGCTTAGGGAGCAGAGTTCCCTCTCCTGTTCCTGGCTTAGCTAAACAGTGCTCCCCCACAGCTGCTCCTCCTCCTCAGCTTTTACAAAGGGTTCCTCTCCTATTTCAGGTTAGTTTAACTGCCAAACCAGGAACTGGCAATGGGTAGTACTGATGCTGCTTCCCACGCTTGGCTACTGCTCTAGAGCCACTAGAGGCAAAAACAAAGCTGCCCTGATAATGCACCCTGTGAGCTCGTGTTTCTCAGCCAATAATCTAGGAATAAATAAAGGAGGGAAATGATAGTCTTGTGGCACTGGACTGGGACAAAGGAAATCTGGCTTCAGATTCTCTGTCACACTGCTACATTATTAGCTGGGCGCAATAAGATAAAGGAAGCTTTTAGCACTGGCTCTGTGGACTGGCACACAAAGACAACTTGTGTTTGTCAGATCTGGAAAATGTTCCTCACTAGCCTGCCCAAACTGACCACCAATGTCCTTTACACTCAATGTCTTGCATTCTGGTAACACCCATTGTTTCATGTTCTCTATGTATATAAATCTGCCCACTGTATTTTCCACTGAATGCATCCAATGAAGTGAGCTGTAGCTCACGAAAGCTTATACTCAAATAAATGTGTTAGTCTCTAAGGTGCCACAAGTACTCCTTTTCTTTTTGCGAATACAGACTAACACGGCCGCTACTCTGAAACCTGTCATTCTGCACTGTTATTTCCTGCCTTAATGGTGTAACACTAATATCCCCAGTTTGGTATCCAGCAAAGACAGAACCTAGGAGGCTCCAACAAACACACCATTATTGGCGCCTACTCAAAGATCACGCTGTATACCTGCACCACCACCCTCTTATCTGGCCACTTAACCCTGGTCTACACTACGAGTTTAGGTCGAATTTAGCAGCGTTAGATCGATTTAACCCTGCACCCATCCACATGATGAAGCCATTTACTTCGACTTAAAGGGCTGTTAAAATCAATTTCTGTACTCCTCCCCCGATGAGGGGATTAGCGCTGAAATCGACCTTGCTGGGTCCAATTTGGGGATGTGTGGTTGCAATTCGACGGTATTGGCCTCGGGGAGCTATCCCAGAGTGCTCCATTGTGACCGCTGTGGACGGTGCTCTCAACTCAGATGCACTGGCCAGATAGACAGGAAAAGGCACGCGAACTTTTGAATCTCATTTCCTGTTTGGCCAGCGTACCAAGCTGCAGGTGAGTGTGGATCTCATCAGCAGAGGTGACCATGATGGAATCCCAGAATCGCAAAAGAGCTCCAACATGGATTGAACAGGAGGTACAGGATCTGATCGCTGTATGGGGAGACGAATCTGTGCTATCAGAACTCCATTCCAAAAGACTAAATGCCCAAACATTTGAAAAAATCTCCAAGGGCATGAAGGACAGAGGCTATAACAGGGACCCGCAGCAGTGCAACATGAAACTTATGGAGCTCAGGCAAGCCTACCAAAAAACCAGAGAGGCAAATGGCCATGCGGGGTCAGAGCCCAGACATGCCGCCTCTATGGTGAGCTGCATGCCATTCTAGGGTGTGCAGCCACCACTATCTCACCCCTGTGCTTTGACTCCATCAATGGATTATCACGCAACAGGGATGCGCATTTTGGGGACAAGGAAGATGAGGAGGAGGAGGAGACTGAAGATAGCACACAGCAAGCAAGCGGAGAAACCGTTTTCCCTGAGAGCCAGGAACTGTTTCTCACCCTGGACCTGGAGCCAGTACCCCCCGAACCCACCCAAGGCGGGCTCCCGGACCCGCCAGGCGGAGAAGGGACCTCTGGTGAGTGTACCTTTGTAAATATAATACATGGTTTAAAAGCAAGTGTGTTTAATGATTAATTTGCGGCCAATACAGCTACTGGAAAAGTGTGTTAACGTGTCTGGGGATGGAGCGAAAATCCTCCAGGGACATCTCCATCAAGCTCTCCTGGATGTACTCCCAAAGCCTTTGCAAAAGGTTTCTGGGGAGGGCAGCCTTATTCCGTCCTCCATGGAAGGACACTTTACCATGGCAGGCCAATAGCACGTAGTCTGGAGTCATTGCATAACAAAGCATGGCAGCGTATGGTCCTGGGGTTTACTGGCATTCAAGCAACATCCGTTCTTTATCTCTCTGTGTTATCCTCAGGAGAGTGATATCATTCATGGTCACCTGGTTGAAATAGGGGAATTTTATTAAGGGGACGTTCCGAGGTGGCTAGGGTGAGGGGGTTAGTTGAGTTTGTGCTGCATGTTAACCTGAAAATCGCAGCCCCTCCTTTTAAATGGCCAACCCATTTTAAAGAGCCAACCCAATGGCCATTTGGTATGTGAAATGAGGGCACTGCTGTTTGAAACCATTCCCACATGTTAGGAAGTTTAAAGAAGCCAAAAGACTGTGGCTTACCATGGCTGCCTGCAAGTCGAATTCTGTTGCCCGCCGGCCCTGCGTGTGTAATCTCTCACAGCAAACCGGCAGACCCTCAATATAAGAGGCAAAATGCGACCTTGTACCGAATGCACATGTGCTATGTAATGTTAACAGCAAGGTTCACCCTGAAAGAGTCTACCCATTGTTCTCTAAAATGTCTTTTTAACTACTACTATCCCTTTTTTTCCCTCCTGCAGCTGCAAATGTTTCAACGCTCCCCCTATCATCTCCATCCCAGAGGCTAGCGAAGGTTAGAGGGCGAAAAAACCGCACTCGTGATGAAATGTTCTCTGAGCTCATGCAGTCCTCCCACACTGAAAGAGCCCAGCAGAATATGTGGAGGCAGACAATGTCAGAGTCCAGGAAAGCACAAAATGAACACGAGGAGAGGAGGAATGAGCGAGAGGACAGGTGGCGTCGGTGTGGTGAGAGGAGGCAGGATGCAATGCTGAGGCTACTGGAGGATCAAACTGATATGCTCCGGCATATGGTTGAGGTGCAGGAAAGGCAGCATGAGCACAGACCGCTGCTACAGCCCCTGTGTAACCATCCGCCCTCTTCCCCAAGTTCCATAGCCTCCTCCTTTCCATTTTCTACTTTTAAATGTCCTACTATTCAATTAAATTGAGAGTATCTTTGTTCTTGTATTATGAGAAAAAGTAAATAGGTGGGCCCAATTTATTTTCTCTATCTAGCATTGATTATTTTTATACTTCAGTTGGTGTGCAGGAGGCGCTGGGAGGGAGGGAGAGGACTTGAGCAGTGGGGCAGCTGGCAGGCGGGAGGCGCTGGTGGGAAGAGGAGAGCTTGGCTGCCGGTGGGTGAGTCGGCACCTATGCCAGTCTTTTCAGTCTCTTGTCATATGGAAGTCTTTTGGTGCCTCTATTTAATTTTTGTCCCCCATCTCTGACTCCTCCTCTCTCCTATGAGTTATTAACAATCTGCTATATAGATATAACTCACAAAATTTTGGCAGGTTTCTTAAGATGTCCAGTAATCTATTCTGGAAATTAGGGCTGTCGATTAATCGCAGTTAACTCATATGATTAACTAAAAAAAAATTAATTGCGATTTAAAAAATTAGTTGTGATTAATCTCAGTTTTAATCGCACTGTTAAGCAATAGAATACCAATTGAAATTTCTTAAATATTTTGGATGCTTTTCTACATTTTCAAATACATTGATTTCAGTTACAACACAGAATACGAAGTGTACAGTGCTCACTTTATATTATTTTTGATTATCATTTTTAGAGTGAAAATATTTGTAAACAAAATAAATAGTATTTTTTCAGTTCACCTCATACAAGTACTGTAGTGGAATCTCTATCATGAAAGTGCAACCTACAAATGTAGATTTTTTTTGTGACATAACTGCACTCAAAAACAAAACAATGTAAAACTTTAGAGCCTACAAGTCCACTCAGTCTTACTTCTTGTTCAGCCAATCACGAGGATAAACAAGTTTGTTTAAATTTACGGGACATAATGCTTCCTACTTCTTATTTACAATGTCACCTGAAAGTGAGAATGCGTTCACATGGCACTTTTGTAGCCGGCATTGCAAGGTATTTATGTGTCAAATATGCTAAACATTCGAATGCCCCTTCATTCTTTGGCCACCATTCCAGGGGACATGCTTCCATGCTGATAACACCCGTTAAAAAAATAATGCATTAATTAAATGTGTGACTGAACTCCTTGGGGAAGAATTGTATGTTTCCTGCTCTGTTTTACCCATATTCTGCCATATATTTAATGTTATAGCAGTCTCGGATGATGACCCAGCATGTGTAGTTTCTTTTAAGAACACTTTCACTGAAGATTTGACAAAACTCAGAAAAGGTACCTGTGACGGGTTGGATCACAGAAATTGCCTTAGGGCTGCCAACTACTTCTGCCCCTGCTTTTCCTGCCAGCTTGAGACTCCAGCACCCTGTCTTGTTGAGCCAGACACGCCAGTCTGCTCCAACACAAACTCAGGGTCTGAACCACGTGCCCCAAAGCTGCAGGCTTAACTGAAAGCAGCTTAAGAAATGTTCATGTCTTTAACACTCAGATGCCCAACTCCCAATGGGGTCCAAACCCCAAATAAATCTGTTTTTTATTCAGATATTTTATATATTTATACTCATAAATTGTTCGCCCTCTATAACACTGATAGAGAGATATGCACAGATGTTTGCCCCCCCCCAGGTATTAATACATACTCTGGGTTAATAAGTAAAAAGTGATTTTATTAAATACAGAATTTAAGTGGTTCCAAGTAGCAACAGACAGAACAAAGTGAATTCCCAAGCAAAATAAAATAAAACATGCAAGTCTAAGTCTAGTACAGTGATAAAACTGAATACAGATAAAATCTCACCCTCAGAGATGTTTCAGTAAGTTTCTTTCACAGACTGGACGCCTTCCTAGTCTGGGCACAATCCTTTCCCTTGGTACAGCCCTTGTTTCAACTCAGGTGGTAGCTAGGGGATATCTCATGGTGGCCGCCCCCTTTGTTCTGTTCCACCCACTTATGTATCTTTTGCATACGGCGGGAATCCTTTGTCCCACCCCTCCTTCTCAATGGAAAAGCACCAGGTTAAAGATGGATTCCAGTTCAGGTGACATGATCACATGTCTGTAAGACTTCATTACCCACTTGCCAGCCCACAGGTATACAGGAAGACTTACAAGTAAAACAGAGCTATCTACAGGTAATTGTCCTGGTTAATAGGAGCCATTAAGATTCCAAACCACCATTAATGGCCCACACTTTGCATAAGTACAATAGGACCTCAGAGACATTGTCCTAAAGTAGGTCTAATACTTAGACCCAGGTATCAGCAATTTCAGCTCTGCAGTGTGTAACAAGACTCTCAATTGAATCTAAATTAGCTCTTTTATTATACCATGGAGAGCAGAAAGATCAAATGATGTCCAGGACCCACACCACCCTCTCAACTCATTGAGCTTTGGAACCCATGTCCCTTGCTTAGTGAGTGCCATTCAGTTGAGGGTGAGCCCCTCCATTGGGGTATGCCAGGTACAGTTCTGCTGCCCTTGTTTCACACAACAAGGAAAACAACACTTTATTACTCCTGCCCCAATAACAAGGAGACTGGAGAATCCAGCCACAAGTGATCATATGGGCAAGCTTTCCCATTATGCTGAGCACCTAGGCAGGGTGGGTGTATCCATGCAATCGAGATCAGCTTCTGAAGTCTTTATCTTTAGCTCACCACTAGATGTTATTCAGACTTTGCTTACACAGACAAGTTGTCTCCTCCCCTTAATTCAAACCTTGTGCCCTGGTTTTAATTCAACCGGTCATAAATAACAAGAAATTGGTGAAAAAAGGGTTTTTTAATGGTTAAATAACTGTGAGCTTTTCCAGATCAGTGGCTGTAATTTGCAGCGGAGTATTGTTTATGAAAAAATCTCTAATGCACTGATGCGTTGTATGATTTTTTCCATTTTTTAAGTAAAAAGAAATGTTTGGGCCTCCATTTGGTTATGGGGTACCCTCGTCGAGCCTGGAACACAAAAACTATGCCATGTATACATCAACCAAACAACCCAGACTCAGATGTAGAGTTGACAAATCTGGAAATCAACGGTTGGGTGTCATTGTACCCCCCATGGCACTGATTGAGCAAAGGCTTTAAGCACATATTCAGACTTATACAGAGAGTTAAGTGCTTTTCTGAATGAGAACTGCTATAACCCTGATCAGAAACCATCCTTAAAATAAAGAGCAGCATCAGTTTCATTCATGTTTTCCTTTTTCTTTTGCAGTGAACATTGAAGCACACACCTAGTAGAGCTCTGTAAGGTTTCATTTTGTTCAGCCAGTAGCATGAGCTGGGATGACTTATGTTGCAAAAAAGTGTGGCATTCGTTTTCAGCCTCCATCCATTATCCTGATCTATGAAGATGAAAATAAGGATAGAGCACGCCAGCGCATCATGCCTATCCGAAACTTCTCCAAGTTCTCAGGTACAGTATTCTTAATTTTGGCATCCCACAGCCTCCTTCCGCAAAACAGCAATGGGGTAGGAGTGGGAGAGATGGCAGCTGGGCACCTCTTCAGGGACTGGTAGGTTTCTTCTCACCAGCTCTGTATGGGAGGTTGTGTAGAAGGACTACTCTCTGGAAGTGGAATACCCAATGTTCTCCAGGCTTGGAGCTCAAGCCAGGAAGCTTCCCAGCCTGACCTGTCTAGTTTATAAATGAGTAGTGGGACTCCTAGGGCAGCACCTCACCCCAGAGAATCTTTGGATAAAGATCATTTATTTATTTATTTAAGAATTGTGTGCTTGAGGACAATTCTTGGGAGGGGGAACTTTTTTTCCAGATTGCAGCAGGGCTGCAGAACAGCTGAAGAATAACCCTCGGCACAAGGCTTACCTACAAGGGGTCTCACTGCGGCAGCTGCAGAAATTATACAGTTTGCTAAGAGGCCACTTGCAGGGACAGAGTTTGGCCCAGACCTTGGAGCAGATTCATCAGGAAGAGACCATTGACCCAGAGGAGGACCTGAACAAACTGGATGACAAGGAGCTGGCGAAAAGGAAGAGTATCATGGATGAGCTGTTTGAAAAGAACAGGAAGAAGAAGGATGACCCAGATTTCACCTACAATGTTGAGGTTGAGTTCCCACAAGATGAGCAGCTGGAATCCTGTGGCTGGGATGCAGAGTCAGACAATGAGTTCTGATAATGGACAAGGCCTCCTAGATAATCAGTATGGAGAGACAAAACCCATATTCTCATTACACAGAGAGCACAGTTACTGTGTCCATCATATCGCATCAGTCTACAGAGCTTGACTGACCGTGTTTACAAGCCATACAACTGATGCATTTTACATTGATAAATAAGAGATCAGTGCCTGTGGTGTTTTAACAGTTTGGGGAATAGACAAATAATTTTAAAAGTCTTACGTGAAGCTTGATAAAAAGGGACATGGGGATATTGAAAATTATTTTTAAATGGTTAGATTTGTAGCTGTTAAGTAATTGAAATAATTTTAAATCTCTGTCTTTCAGCATTTGTTTGTTTACATTTCGTTCATCTTTGGCAAGGAAACTAGACTGATTATTTTTGTTTCTATTCAATTTTATTTTAGTCTTTAAAATACAGCATTAAAGTTGCAAATCTTTACATCTAACTCAGGAGAAGAAACATTCAGATTCTTATTGCAAATATCTAGTATTTTGTTATTAGTTAGGCTGTTGCAAGTGTTTTAATCTATACTCTGTAGACAAATCAATATTGCAGTGAAAACTTTACCTTTAGATTTCTTGAGTTGTGTTTAAATCTACAATCTCAGTGTTCCATGAATGTACGTTTTCATATTTAAGAAATAAAATATTTAGAAAACAGATTAACCTTGGAGAGATCATTGACAACTTAGTGATTTGGAATTCATAAGTCAACAGTGATTTGTCTCCCTTAACTGTCCAGTGTAAATGGTCAGATTTGGGGAAGTTTGCTTTAAAATGGCTGAGCAACAATTTGGGAGAAAGTCACAAGAGTTTATGATACTTTTGGAGTGAAACAAGGTCTTTAGCTGTGCTGCCTTATCAGACTACTACTCCAAAATTATTCTGAGAACTGCTAGATGGCAGCTCCTTCCAGTAGCTTTTATGTGAAGCCATGGCATCTAAGATTCTCCAAATAGCAATTTGTTCTCAGAAGAGGGCTAAAAGGCCTCCTTTATGCCTCCTCCCTCCTCCCCAGCCACTAAGTGTAAAGATGGTAAAGAAGATAGTGAAGGAAAAGGCCACAGTGATTATAAATCATCTTATTAATTCTCAGGCCTTAGCTCCCAGACCCGATTTAAATGTCACTGGAATGTCTCAAATCTCAACACACATACAAAATGTAGTACAACAGGGACCTATCCTGAACCAAAATCTAGTGTTGGCTAACCAGTCATCTGGGAAGCTGAGAGGAAAAATTTGCAATCCCTCTTTCTAAGGTGATAAACATCCTCCTGGCAAATTGGGGAGGAAATTCACAAATGCTGTCTATGTTCTACTTGAAGTTTCAATGTTGCTGTTACAAGGGACACACATCAAGGCAAAGTCAGCTGCAACTAAAGACATTTTAGTGTTTTTACAAGATGGCCTAACTATGGGGCCAAAGGCCAACACTTCTTGGAAAGACAAGTCAACAGCTAAAGGCATATTGCACTGTAAGGAAGCCATGAGGTCTCTCTCATCACTATCACATAACAGATTTCTGAGGAACATCACTCTTATCATAATAATAATTAATGGTACAGTCACTCTTTACAGAGCATGGTGTATGCGCCGATGAGTTCTTTGATGGCTGCTGAGTCTGATGAGCAAATGACAGTCCCATCCACAGGTATAGAATCATAGAATATCAGGGTTGGAAGGGACCTCAGGAGGTCATCTAGTCCAACCCCTTGCTCAAAAGCAGGACCCATCCTAGGGTCTAGGGCACAACCACGCACTAGCTATGCTCTGAATCCAAGCAGCAGATTCTTTCTTTCTCTGACATTGGTGATCACAAAGCTCGATCCTGTCCGCCTCGCAATGCGTCCCTCCATCTACAAGCTAACTCTGCCAACTAGAGCAGCATATTGCCCTCCTTTCTCAGTCATCCACAGAGATTCCAAAGGATACTAAGTCATCATTGCAAGCATCCCGAAATCTGTGCAGTAGTCTGCCTCTCTTTCTAGATCCTTCACGAGCTTCAGAGTACAGCACACTCTTTGGGATCCTGTAATCCAGCATTCACTTGACATGTCCAAGCCACCTGAGTATTTTCTTACTAACCAACATTCCCATGAATGGCAAACCAGCACGATTTAACACTTCCACATTTGTCACCCTGTCTTCCGATCTTATTCAAAGAATTTTACGCAAGCATCTGATATGAAAGCTGTTTAATCTTTTCATAGAATCATAGAATATCAGAGTTGGAAGGGACCTCTGGAGGTCATCTAGTCCAACACCCTGCCCAGAGCAGGACCAATCCCCAACTAAATCATCCCAGCCAGGGTTTTGTCAAGCCTGACCTTAAAAACTTCTAAGGAAGGGGATTCCACCACCTCCCTAGGTAACGCATTCCAGTGTTTCACCACCCTCCTAGTGAAAAAGTTTTTCCTAATATCCACCCTAAATCTCCCCCACTGCAACTTGAGACCATTACTCCTTGTCCTGTCATCTGCTATCACTGAGAATAGTCTAGATCCAACCTCTTTGGATCCACCTTTCAGGTAGTTAAAAGCAGCTATCAAATCCCCCCTCATTCTTCTCTTCCGCAGACAAAACAATCCCAGTTCCCTCAGCCTCTCCTCATAAGTCATGTGTTCCAGGCCCCTAATCATTTTTGTTGCCCTTCGCTGGACTCTCTCCAGTTTTTCCACATCCTTCTTGTAGTGTGGGGCCCAAAACTGGACACAGTACTTCAGATGAGGCCTCACCAATGTCGAATAGAGGGGAATGATCACGTCCCTCGATCCACTGACAATGCCCCTACTTATACACCCCAAAATGCCATTGGCCTTCTTGGCAACAAGGGCACACTGTTGACTCATATCCAGCTTCTCGTCCACTGTCACCCCTAGGTCCTTCTCTGCAGAACTGCTGCCTAGCCATTCAATCCCTAGTCTGTAGCGGTGCATTGGTTTCTCCGTCCTAAGTGCACTTGTCCTTGTTGAATCTCATCAGATTTCTTTTGGCCCAATCCTCCAATTTGTCTAGGTCCCTCTGTATCCTATCCCTACCCTCCAGCGTATCTACCACTCTTCCCAGTTTAGTGTCATCCACAAACTTGCTGAGGGTGCAATCCACACCATCCTCCAGATCATTAATGAAGGTATTGAACAAAACCGGCCCCAGGACCGACCCTTGGGGCACTCCACTCGATACCGGCTGCCAACTAGACATGGAGCCATTGATCACTACCTGTTGAGCCCGACAATCTAGCCAACTTTCTACCCACCTTATAGTGCATTCATCCAGCCCATACTTCTTTAACTTGCTGACAAGAATACTGTGGGAGACCATGTCAGAAGCTTTGCTAAAGTCAAGGAATAACACGTCCACTGCTTTCCCTTCATCCACAGAACCAGTTATCTCATCATAGAAGGCAATTAGATTAGTCAGGCATGACTTTCCCTTGGTGAATCCATGCTGACTGTTCCTGATCACTTTCCTCTCATCTAAGTGCTTCAGAACTGATTCCTTGAGGATATGCACCATGATTTTTCCGGGAACTGAGGTGAGGCTGACTGGCCTGTAGTTCCCAGGATCCTCCTCCTTCCCTTTTTTAAAGATTGGCACTACATTAGCCTTTTTCCAGTCATCCGGGACCTCCCCTGATTGCCATGAGTTTTCAAAGATAATGGCCAATGGCTCTCCAATCACATCCGCCAATTCCTTTAGCACTTTTGGTACATTTGACGTAAGTCGTCCATGTTTCTGAGCAAAATAGAAGAGTGGATAAAACACATGTCTCATAAATATGCATTTTCACTTTAATTAACAATTTGTTGTTGTTCATGGCTCTGTCTTGCAAAAAAACAAAGTTCCTGGCTGCTTTGCCAATTCTTCTAGTGAGCTCAGCATCAAGATTTACATTCCTGGTAACAGTAGAGCCAAGGTAGCCAAATTGGTCAGCAACATCCAGATGAATGCCATCTAAGTTGGATCTGGTTCTGAAGAGCCTTGCTGCATGATAACAGTCTTCTTCAAGCTTATTGCTAGCCCAAAGATTTTGCACAAATCAAAGTACTTGGTAATAAGATGTTGTAGAGCAACAACACTGTGAGCCACAAGGGCTGCATCATTTGCAGACAACAGGTCCCTTATGATGATGATCCTCACTTTCATCTTAGCTCTTAACTCTTATCAGTCTTCTGGCAATATGTAGATTCCTGTCATGATCTTGATCTGTCAGTTACAAATCCTAATAAAACTACCTTTTAGCTTCACATTTGGTAGATCTCTTCCTCTTTTCACTGAAAGTATTTTGCCTACTTGCCACCTCTCTGTCCAGGGGGATTTCAGAGCTTAGCATGCTTTCAGTGACATCTCAATTACATGTATATCACAAATGATAGTTCTGTGAACTAACCAGCCTTCATTCCTAAGGTCACTACAATCTTCCTCAGCCCTGGTTGACACTAGGACTTTAGGTCGAATTTAGCAGCGTTAAATCGATGTAAACCTGCACCCGTCCACACAATGAAGCCCTTTATTTCGACTTAAAGGGCTCTTAAAATCGATTTCCTTACTCCACCCCTGACAAGTGGATTAGCGCTTAAATCAGCCTTGCCAGGTCGAATTTGGGGTACTGTGGACACAATTCGATGGTATTGGCCTCCAGGAGCTATCCCAGAGTGCTCCATTGTGACCGCTCTGGACAGCACTCTCAACTCAGATGCACTGGCCAGGTAGACAGGAAAAGAACTGTGAACTTTTGAATCTCATTTCCTGTTTGGCCAGCATGGCAAGCTGCAGGTGACCATGCAGAACTCATCAGCAGAGCTGACCATGATGGAGTACCAGAATCACAAAAGAGCTCCAGCATGGACTGAACGGGAGGTACGGGATCTGATCGCTGAATGGGGAGAGGAATCCGTGCTATCAGAACTCCGTTCCAGTTTTCGAAATGCCAAAACCTTTGTCAAAATCTCCCAGGGCATGAAGGACAGAGGCCATAACAGGGACCCAAACCAGTGCTACGTGAAACTTAAGGAGCTGAGGCAAGCCTACCAGAAAACCAGAGAGGCGAATGGCCGCTCCGGGTCAGAGCCCCAAACATGCCGCTTCTATGATGATGCCGCTTCTGCATGCCATTTTAGGGGTTTCAGCCACCACTACCCCAGCCGTGTTGTTTGACTCCTTCAACAGAGATGGAGGCAACACGGAAGCAGGTTTTGGGGACGAAGAAGATGATGATGATGAGGTTGTAGATAGCTCACAGCAAGCAAGCGGAGAAACCGCTTTTCCCGACAGCCAGGAACTGTTTCTCACCCTGGGACCTGGAGCCATACCCCCCGAACCCACCCAAGGCTGCCTCCTGGACCCGGGAGGCGGAGAAGGGACCTCCGGTGAGTGTACCTTTTAAAATACTATACATGGTTTGAAAGCAAGCATGTGAAAGGATTACTGTGCCCTGGCATTCGCAGCTCTCCTGGATGTACTCCCAAAGCCTTTGCAAAAGGTTTCTGAGGAGGGCAGCCTTATTGCGTCCTTCATGGTAGGACACTTTACCACTCCAGGCCAGTAACACGAACTCGGGAATCATTGTACAACAAAGCATTGCAGTGTATGTTTGCTGGCGTTCAAACAACATCCTTTCTTTATCTCTCTGTGTTATCCTCAGGAGAGTGAGATATCATTCATGGTCACCTGGTTGAAATAGGGTGCTTTTTTTCAGGGGACACTCAGAGGAGCCTGTTCCTGCTGGGCTGTTTGCCTGTGGGAACAGAAATGTTCCCCGCTGTTAGCCACGGGGAGGGGGGAGGGTTGAGGGGGTAGCCATGCGGTGGGGGGAGGCAAAATGCGACCTTGTAATGAAAGCACATGTGCTATGTATGTAATGTTAACAGCAAGGTTTACCCTGAAAGAGTGTAGCCACTGTTTTATAAAATGTGTCTTTTTAAATACCTCTGCCCTTTTTTTTTCTCCACCAGTTGCATGTGTTTCAATGATCACAGGATCTTCTCCTTCCCAGAGGCTAGTGAAGATTAGAAAGAAAAAAAAAACGCACTCATGATGAAATGTTCTCTGAGCTTATGCTGTCCTCCCACACTGACAGAGCACAGACGAATGCGTGGAGGCAAATAATGTCAGAGTGCAGGAAAGCACAAAATGACCAGGAGGAGAGGTGGTGGGCTGAAGAGAGTAAGTGGCAGCCTGAAGACAGGGCTGACGCTCAAATGTGGCAGTAGCGTGATGAGAGGAGGCAGGATTCAATGCTGAGGCTGCTGGAGGATCAAACCAGTATGCTCCAGTGTATGGTTGAGCTGTAGCAAAGGCAGCTGGAGCACAGACTGCCACTACAGCCCCTGTGTAACCAACCGCCCTCCTCCCCAAGTTCCATAGCCTCCACACCCAGACGCCCAAGAACGTGGTGGGGGGGCCACCAGCCAACCAGCCACTCCACCACAGAGGATTGCCCAAAAAAAAGAAGGCTGGCATTCAATAAATTTTAAAGTTGTAAACTTTTAAAGTGCTGTGTGGCATTTTCCTTCCCTCCTCCACCACCCCTCCTGGGCTACCTTGGTAGTCATCCCCCTGTGTGATGAATGAATAAAGAATGCATGAATGTGAAGCAACAATGACTTTATTGCCTCTGCAAGCAATGATCGAAGGGAGGAGGGGAGGGTGGTTAGCTTACAGGGAAGGAGAGTGAACCAAGGGGCGGGGAGTTTCATCAAGGAGAAACAAAGAGAACTTTCACACCGTAGCCTGGCCAGTCATGAAACTGGTTTTCAAAGCTTCTCTGATGCGGGCCGCGCCCTCCTGTGCTCTTCAAACCGCCCTGGTGTCTGGCTGCGCGTAACCAGCAGCCGGGAGATTTGCCTCAACCTCCCACCCCGCCATAAACTTCTCCCCCTTACTCTCACAGATATTGTGGAGCACACAGCAAGCAGTAATAACAGTGGGAATATTGGTTTCGCTGAAGTCTAAGCGAGTCAGTAAACTGCGCCAGCGCGCCTTTAAACGTCCAAATGCACATTCTACCGCCATTCTGCACTTGCTCAGCCTGTAGTTGAACGGCTCCTGACTACTGTCCAGGCTGTCTGTGTACAGCTTCATGAGCTATGGCATTAAGGGGTAAGCTGGGTCCCCAAGGATACACATAGGCATTTCAACATCCCCAACAGTTATTTTCTGGTCTGGGAATAAAGTCCCTTCCTGCAGCTTTTGAAACAGACCAAAGTTCCTGAAGATGCGAGTGTCATGTACCTTTCCCGGCCATCCCACGTTGATGTTGGTGAAACGTCCCTTGTGATCCACCAGAGCTTGCAGCACTATTGAAAAGTACCCCTTGCGGTTTATGTACTCACCGGCTTGGTGCTCCGGTGCCAAGATAGGGATATGGGTTCCGTCTATGGCCCCACCACAGTTAGGGAATCCCATTGCAGCAAAGCCATCCACTATGACCTGCACATTTCCCAGGGTCACTACCCTTGATATCAGCAGATCTTTGATTGCGTGGGCTACTTGCATCACAGCAGCCCCCACAGTAGATTTGCCCACTCCAAATTGATTCTCAGCTGACCGGTAGCTGTCTGGCGTTGCAAGCTTCCACAGGGCTATCGCCACTCGCTTCTCAACTGTGAGGGCTGCTCTCATCTTGGTATTCATGCGCTTCAGGGCAGGGGAAAGCAAGTCACAAAGTTCCATGAAAGTGCCCTTACGCATGCGAAAGTTTTGCAGCCACTGGGAATCGTCCCAGACCTGCAACACTATGCGGTCCCACCAGTCTGTGCTTGTTTCCCGAGCCCAGAATCGGCGTTCCACAGCATGAACCTGCCCCATTAGCACCATGATGCATGCATTGGCAGGGCCCATGCTTTCAGAGAAATCTGTGTCCATGTCCTGATCGCTCACGTGACCACGCTGACGTCGCCTCCTCTCCTGGTATCGCACTGCCAGGTTCTGGTGCTGCATATACTGCTGGATAATGCGTGTGGTGTTTAATGTGCTCCTAATTGCCAAAGTGAGCTGAGAGGCCTCCATGCTTGCCTTGGTATGGCGTCCGCACAGAAAAAAGGCGCGGAACGATTGTCTGCCGTTGCTCTGACGGAGGGAGAGGCGACTGACGACATGGCTTACAGGGTTGGCTTCAGGGAGCTAAAATCAACAAAGGGGGTGGCTTTACATCAAGGAGTATTTCAGGCAGGAGTTCACGGAGAGTTCCAATAAGAAATGGTGCACCTAAGTTATTGTTCTTATTGGAACAAGGAGGTTAGTCTGGCCTCTGATTGATACATGGCTAGATTTACCTCGCTGTGAGTGACTGCAGTGTGACCTAGAGGAATGAGTCCCCTAGACGGGGGAGGGGGAGGAAGCAAATGAGTACAAAACAAATCTGGTCTATTTCTTGTTTTGATCCACTCCATCTATCTTTTACATCTTTGGCTGGCAGCAGACGGTGCAGAAGGACTGCATGCCATCCACACCTATGGCTGCCCGGCAGAAGATGATGCAATGGGACTGCTAGCAATCCTCATCTCTTGCCTGCCCGGCAGAAGATGGTACAATATGACTGCTAGCCATCCTCATCTCTTGCCTGCCCGGCAGAAGATGGTACAATATGACTGCTAGCCATCCTCATCTCTTGCCTGCCTGGCAGAAGATGATACAGTACGACTGCTAGCAATCCGTATCACCTGCCTGCTCACCATAAGACGGTTCAATAGGACTGACTGCAGGACTAAAGAGAATGACCCGGTTAAGTCACTCCAAATTTAGTCCCTGCGCCCATGTCTGTCCAGGCGCTCCCGGCCGACGTGGCCAGGAGCACCTCGGACATGACGATGATGGCTACCAGTCGTATTGCACCGTCTGCTGCCACAAGGCAAGGGGTTGCTGCTTCTGTGTAGCAATGCAGTACCGCGTGTGCCAGCACCCAGGAGACATACGATGACGGTTACCTGAGCGGGCTCCATGCTTGCTGTGGTATGGCGTCTGCACAGGTAACTCAGGAAAAAAGGCGCGAAATGGTTATCTGCCCTTGCTTTCACGGAGGGAGGGAGGGAACGGGGGCCTGACAATATGTACCCAGAACCACCCGCGACAATGTTTTAGCCCCATCAGGCATTGGGATTTCAACCCAGAATTCCAATAGGCAGCGGAGACTGCGGGAACTGTGGGATAGCCACCCACAGTGCAACGCTCCGGAAGTTGACTCTAGCCTCGGTACTGCAGAAGCACTCTGCCGAGTTAATGCACTTAATGCACTTAGAGCATTTTCTGTGGGGACGCACACACTCGAATATATAAAACCGATTTCTAAAAAACCGACTTCTATAAATTCGACCTAATTCCGTAGTGTAGACATACCCTCAGATAATAGGATTCTATTAAAGAAGTATTCTCCTTCTGGGTGAATCCAAACATCTTAAGGAAGTAAAATGTATGAGTTAGATATGGACAGAGTCTTCAGGGTCATAAAGGTACAAGGCAGAGCCATCATAGCTTTAGGTGCAACTCCTTTCATTACTATGCACTCTGTGAACAGAAGAACAATTTTTGTGGACAGACAGATCACACACCTCTTATGAGGAGATCTGTAGACTACTTACAGGGCCTTCCACCCACACTTTCTCAAGCACTAGAGAGTTAACATCCTAACCCCTGCTGATGCAGCATTTGGTTAGAAGGGTGTTGTGGAACGGGGTGTCCCAGTAACCTGTGAGTTCCTTTTCAATTCTGCCTGGGCAAGCAGAATCATCCCAACCTCTCTAGGGATGATTTACTGCTTTCTACATTCCACTGGGTAGAGCGTCTGACATGGAGAGGCCTGAGAAAGGGAAAATTCTGCTGAGACTAATCACTCATTCACTTGATAACCCTTTCTAAGTGTTCTGTGAGTGTAGTTCTCAGTATTTTTATAACTCACTGCTCAGTGGGGTCCTTTGAAGGGAGAGCAGTGCAGCTTGTGATTGGATAGGCCAGTGATTACAGGCAGCTGAGTCAGAGGGGCTCAGTCACACATTCCAGTTGTGTGTTGGGTGCAGGCTTTAAAAAGCACACAGGCTGCTGGTGGCTGTTTAGACACGTGGCTGGTGAGGCAAAAGCAGCTGGGAAATTAAGGGACTTAGCCAGCCAAGGGAGGTAGGGTTGTGTGTTGTTTTTTGTTTCCTTAACTTGCAGATACTGTACAAGGAAGAACCCATCATGGAAGGAAAACAGCATGTCTCCACCACCAATGCTAGTTCTTCCTGCACCTATCGTGTCCTCCACCAGACAGGCATACTGACTCTGGAAGCTTCCACCCAGCGCTGGTCTTGATTGCTGAAAATGTGGCTTGCATATCCCCACCAATGAAAGCCAGCCAGGAGAATCACGAGGTGTGAGAGGTATCTGTTGGTGGAGTCCCTCTGGAAGCAGGTAAGAGAGCTGCAGGAGAAGGTGACTTGTCTGCATAGCATCTGGGAGCACAAGGACTGCATCAACAGGATGCCCATGGAGACATCTGGGATGGAGCATGCTAGTCAACTACAGATGACTGCAGCAGCACCAGAGGAGGAAGGAGAACTGGCTGATCTGCGAGAAGGAAATTGGCTGCTGGCCATGTCGGGCAGTAGACAGTGCTCCACCCTCCACCCAGGTCTCTTGTCCATCAGGGTGAAGAACTGGCATGTTATATTGGCAACTGGAGGTGAGGAGCAGACCCCAATGGCTGAGGGGAAGGAGCTATTTGCTTCCAAGGCTGGGAGACTCACAGCCACTGCAGGAGGAGGTGTAGAGTGCTGGGGATAGGGGACTGTCTTCTGAGGGGAATAGAGGCATCCATCTGCCAAACTAATATAATGTCCCAAGGGGGGTACTGCCTACCTGGAGCCCACCTCAGACACTACAGAAAGGCTGCTGAGGCTCATCCATGCCTCTGGTCACTACCTCATACTGCTCATCCACATGGGCACTAATGATACTGCTGAGTCTGACACTGAGCAGATCAGCAGTGACTACAGGGTTCTGGGAGCTAGCGTGAAGGGGTCAGGAGTAGGAGGGTGAACCAGAACACAACCTGCAGTTGAGAGTAAGGGCCCAAGCAGGGACATGCACATCCTGGAGATGAATGCATGGCTGTGCAGATGGGGACAATGGGAGGGCTTTGGCTTCCTAAATTATTGGATGCAGTTCTGGGAAGACGGTCTGCTGGGAAAAGATGGATTCCATCTGACCAAGAAGGGGAAGAGCAGCTTTGTGCACCAACTCTCCACCTCGTGAGGATGGCTTTCAACTAGGTTCAAATGGGGCAGGTGACAAAAGTCTACAGCTAAGTATGAAAAAGGCAACCTTAACAGAGGGTTAGATGTTGGAGGGGACATGGAAAATTACAATAGGGTCATAGGAGCAACAAAAGGGAAATCAGTGGGGGAATATGCTAAACATCTTAGATGTCTATACTCAAATACAAGGAATATGGGGAATAAACAGGAAGAACTAGATGTATTCATACATAAGCTAAATTATGACTTAATTGGCATCACAGAGACTTGGTGGGATAAGTCTCCTGATGCAAAGGAAAGATAGGAAGAATAACAAGAGGCCAATATGGCTCCATCAGGAGCGCTTTATTAATGACCTAAAAATCAAAAAGAAATCCTACAAAAAGTGGAAACATGGATGAATTGCTAAAGACGAGTACAAAAGAATAACACAAGCATGTAGAAACAAAATCAGAAAGGCTAAGGCACAGAATGAGTTACACCTAGCAAGGGATATAAAAGGCAATAAGAAGAGGTTCTTTAAATACATTAGGAGCATCAGAAAGATGAAGCAAAATGTCGGTCCTCTACTTTATGGGCAAGGAGAGCTAATAACTGATGACATCAAGAAAGCTGAGGTGTTAATGACTATTTTGCTTCAGTCATCAAAAAAAAAGGTTAATGGTGACCAGATATTCAACACAATTAATATGAAAAATAAGGAGGAAGGAATGCAGGCCAAAATAGGCACAGAACAGGTTAAAGAATATTTAGATAAGGTAGATGTATTCAAGTCAGCAGGACTGTGAAATTCATTCTAGGTTACTTAAAGAACTAGCTGAAGCAATCTCATAACTGTTAGCAATTATCTTTGAGAACTCCTAGAGGACAGGTGAGGTCCCAGAGGACTGCAGAAGGGCAAACATAGTACCTAGCTTTAAAAAGGGGAACAAAGAGGATCCAAGGAATTATAGACCAGTTAGCCTAACTTTAATACCTAGAAAGATACTGGAACAAATTATTAAACAATCAATTTGCAAGCACCCGGAGGATAATAGGGTTATACGGTCTCCCACAATATTCTTGCCACAAAGTTAAAGAAGTATAGGCTGGATGAATGGACTATAAGGTGGATAGAAAGCTGGCTAGATCGTCAGGCTGAACGGGTAGTGATCAATGGCTCCATGTCTAGTTGGCAGCCGGTATCAACCGGAGTGCCCAAGGGTCGGTCCTGGGGCCGGTTTTGTTCAATATTTTCATTAATGATCTGGAGGATGGCGTGGATAGCACCCTCAGCAACTTTGCAGATGACACTAAACTGGGAGGAGTGGTAGATACGCTGGAGGGTAGGAATAGGATACAGAGGGACCTAGACAAATTAGAGGATTGAAAGAAATCCAAAAGAAATCTGATGAGGTTCAACAAGGACAAGTGCAGAGTCCTGCACTTAGCACAGAAGAATCCCATGCACTGCTACAGACTACAGACCGAGTGGCTAGGCAGCAGTTCTGCAGAAAAGGACTTAGGGGTTACAGTGGACAAGAAGCTGGATATGAGTCAACAGTGTGCCCTTGTTGCCAAGAAGGCTAACAGCATTTTGGTCTGTATAAGTAGGAACATTGCCAGCAGATTGAGGGACGTGATCATTCCCCTCTATTCGGCATTGGTGAGGCCTCATCTGGAGTAGTGTGTCCAGTTTGCCACCCCCATGGCACCACGGGGCTAAGCCAGGCTCCCTGCCTGCCCTGGCCCCGCGTTGCTCCCAGAAGTGGCTGGCACTATGTCCCTGCAGCCCCTGGGAAGGATGGGGGGCAGAGGGCTCCGTACGCTGCCCTCGCCTGTGCATACCTCTCCCGAAGCTTCCATTAGCCCCAGTTCCCCGTTCCCAGCCAATGGGAGCTGCGGGGGGCGGTACCTGCAGGCGACGGCAGCGCGCGGAGCCCTCTGCCCACCCCCCTCCCCTAGGGGCCACAGGGACATAGTGCCAGCCACTTCTGGGAGCAACGCGGGGCCAGGGCAGGCAGGGAGCCTGGCTTAGCCCCGTGGCGCCATGGGGGTGGCAATCCCATGAGCCAGATCCAAAGCCCTGACAGGACGGATCCAGCCTGTGGGCCATAGTTTGCCCACCCCTGATCTTGGAGTAACTCTTGCTCACACCCTTACCTACAAGGATCACCTCACCAAAACAGCTCAGAAGAATAAGAGCAGTAATGGCCTCCTAAATTGCTTGTGGGCTCAACGTAGAGAGTTAATGTGCAAACATTGCTCAGCTCAGCAATGGTTCTCTGTTACTCAATTGGAGAATACTATGTTCCTGCGAGATTCAATTCTACCCACACAAACCTACTTGATGTATGACTGAAACAAATGATGAAAATAGTAAGAGTGTCAATGAACACTATGTGGCTACCAGTTCTCTCAAATATCCCAGCTCCTAACACCAGGAGTCAGATTGCATCAGAGAATCTCCTGGACAAAATCCAGGTGATGCCACAACTGCCACTTTTCAAAGCTATACGGGAGGGGCCTTGCCGCCGACTCATCAGCAGAAAATTAACCTGGACTATGTTACCAACCAGCTCCACAGCAGATGCTGCTGTGTTGTGGCAAGCAAAATGGGGCAGAGCTGCTGCCTCTGTAAGAAACTCGTTCCTCATCACTCAATCTGAGGGGAGACTGCCTGGCTTCAAGCTGCCATGCTATCTCCAGCACAAATGCAGCCATTCCAGATGAGGGGTGTGGGAAATGACCACACCTGGGGACTCAGAAACAACCCTCTTTGTTGAGGATGCTGCACACTACTGGACGGCTGCTCATCTCATGCTGCTGTAACAGGAGGGCTTTGTAGACTCCACACTGTTGTCCCCAAGATTGAGGAATTGGTAAAACGTGGGATGCCTCCCTAAGCCCTTTTTGACACTTCTGACATTTTGAATTTATTCTATCTTTATTGTACCATTTGTGCATGCACTAATAATAGTGTCTTGTGAAATGAAACCTCTGCCATACATCCAAATCTTGTGTCAAACTCCCTTGGCTAATTGTGGGTGGTAAGACTCACTGTGCTCATCGGCCTCCTGCCTTTTCTATAGGTGTAATAATCTTCTAGCATGGCATTTGTAAAGAATAGTTTGTCTGTAGTAACAATAGTTGTAGCCACAATCAAACGTGACTATTGTGTTGATCACAATAAAAAAGTTGTCAGTGATGAGCCCTGGATACATCACCACAGGATTTTTGTAGTCTGCTGCCTGTGTGATTTGGATGTGGTTATAAGGGTTTGCCAAGTCCTCGATTGGTCCCAGATGCAGACAGCTGAACCCTGCTACTGTAAGAGAGAAGGCTCTGAAGTCACCCTTTGCTATTAGTATTTATCGAGTGCTGTAAGAGTACCAGCTGAGAGACAAACTCAGCAGAACTGGCCCCTTCCTCAGATCCCTCACAGCTTAATGGTTTGGTGCACAGGTGTTTCTGACATGTACAGCAAACATCTCTGGCTGGAGTATGTTGGAAAATAGAATCTTACCAGAGAGGGAGACAATAAAGAGACCAAGGACAGAACCTGGAGGACCCAGAGGAAAAGCCACCTAAGGGGGAAATGCAGGAAGAGAAATTGGAGTCAGAGGAAAACCAAACACAAACCAGAACATCCCACCAGGGAGAGATTGACTATGTCAAAGGCAGTGGAAATAAGAAGGAAAAGGAGAAGAGGGCCTCAGCCTTGTCCGGCAGTAATCCTGATTGCTAATAATAACTAAAATAAATATTTTGTTAGCTCTTGTACAGCATTTCTCATCCCTGGATCCCAAAGCGCTTTACAAGGAGGATGAGAATCATGGTCTCTTAGTATCAGGGGGTAGCCATGTTAGTCTGTATCCACAAAAACAACAAGGAGTCCGGTGGCACCTTAAAGACTAACAGATTTATTTGAGCATAAGCTTTCATGGGTAAAAACCTCACTTCTTCAGATGCATGGAGTGAAAGTTACAGAAAGTTACAGTCCAGCCACTCCCAGTCCCTACTCAAGCCCAAATTAATGGTGTTAAATTTGCAAATGAATTTTAGTTCTGCTGTTTCTCTTTGAAGTCTGTTTTTGAAGATTTTTTGTTCAAGTATTTGGCTCGTTACAGAAGCAGCTTTGCCTCTCCTGGCAGACACCTCCTCATCTATTGTTGGGAGTGGACTACATCCACCCTGATTGAATTGGCCTTGTCAACACTGGTTCTCCACTTGTGAGGTAACTCCCTTCTCTTCATGTGTCAGTATATTTATGTCTGCATCTGTAACTTTCACTCCATGCACCTGAAGAAGTGAGGTTTTTATCCATGAAAGCTTATGCTCAAATAAAACTGTGAGTCTTTAAGGTGCCACCAGACTCCTTGATGATCTCTTAGGGTATGTCTACACTACAAAATTAGGTGGCTTTTATAGAAATCGATGTTTAGAAAGCGATTTTTTACTGTCGATTGTGTATGTCCACACTAAGCGCATTAAGTCGGTGGAGTGTGTCCTCAATACCATGGCTAGCATCAACTCACAGAGCGGTGCACTGTGGGTAGGTATCCCATAGTCCCCGCAGTCTCCACTGCCCATTGGAATTCTGGGTTAAGCTCCCAATGCCTGATGGGGCAAAAACATTGTTGCAGGTGATTTTGGGTACATGTCGTCAGTCGCCCCTCCCTGCGAGAAAGCAACGGCAGACAATCAGTCTCCCCTCCCACCCTCCCTCCCTGTCCGTGAAAGCAATGGCAGCTAATCATTTAGTGCCTTTTTCCTGGGTTACCCATGCAGATGCCATAGCATGGAAGGCATGGAGCCCGCTCAGCTCACCGCTGCTGTTATGAGCATTGTAAACACCTCATGCATTATCCTGCAGTATGTGCAGAACCTGGCTAGCAGCCACCAGCACGAGGACAATTGTGAGGAGGACATGGACACAGACGTAACCGAAAGCACAGGATGTGGCAATTGGGACATCATGGTGGCCGTGGGCAGGTTGATACAGTGGAACGCCGATTCTGGGCCCGGCAAACAAGCACAGACTGGTGGGACCGCATAGTGTTGCAGTGGCTGCAAACTTTCGCATGTGTAAGGCCACTTTCCTGGAACTTTATAAGTTGCTTTCCCCCACCTTGAAGTGCAGGAATACCAAGATGAGAGCTGCCTGACAGTTGAGAAGCGAGTGGCGATAGCCCTATGGAAGCTTGCAACTCCTGACTGCCGACTGTCAGTCGGGAATCAATTTGGAGTGGGCAAATCTACTGTGAGGGCTGCTGTGATCCAATTAGCCAGTGCAGTCACTGACCTTCTACTAACAAGGGTAGTGACTCTGGGAAATGTGCAGGTCATAGTGGATGGCTTTGCTGCAATGGGGTTCCCTAAGCGTGGTGGGGCAATAGACGGAACTCATATCCCTATCTTGCCAACCAGTACGTAAACTACATGGGGTACTTCTCAATGGTGCTGCAAGCACTGGTGGATCAGAAGGGACATTTCACTGACATCAACGTGGGATGGCCGGGAAAGGTGCATGACGCTTGCATCTTTAGGAACTCCGGGCTGTTCGAGCAGCTGCAAGAAGGGACTTACTTCCCAGACCAGAAAGTTACCGTTGGGGTTGTTGAAATGCCAATAGTTATCCTTGGAGACCCAGCCTACCCATTTTTCCCATGGCTCGTGAAGCCATACACAGGCAACCTGGACAGTAGTAAGGAGCAGTTCAACTATAGGCCGAGCAAGTGCAGAATGGTGGTAGAATGTGCCTTTGGACGTTTAAAAGCTCGCTGGCGCTGTTTGCTGACTAGGTTAGACCTTAGCGCAACCAATATTCCCATTGTTATTGCTGCTTTCTCTGTGCTCCATAATATCCATGAGAGTAAGGGGGAGACATTTATGGTGGGGTGGGAGGTTGAGGTAAATGGCGGCCGATTTTGAGCAGCCAGACATCAGGGCGATTAGAAGAGCACAGCTAGGCGCACTGTGCATCAGAGAGGCTTTGAAAACCAGTTTAATGACTGGCCAGGCTACGGTGTGACAGTTCTGTGCGTTTCTCCATGATGCAAACCCACCCCCTTGGTTGATTTTAATTCCCTGTAAGCCAACCACCGTCCCCCCTTCAATCTCAGCTGGCAAAGGAAATAAAGTCATTATTGTTTTGAAACTATGCATTCTTTCTTTATTAATTGAAAAAAAAGTGAGATAACTGACAAGGTAGCCTGGGTCGGGTGGGGGAGGAGAGAAGGACAAGGCCACATTTTTGATTTGCAGCCACACTGCAAATCAAAACTGTTTGAATGACAGCCTTCTGTTGCTTGGGCCATCCTCTGGGGTGGAGTGGCTGGGTGCCTGGAGCCTCCCACCACGTTCTTGGTTACTCATCGCTGCCTGTTCATAAACTGTGTATTACAAAAAGATCTGGGTGGAACAGAAGTCAGAATCTCTGATAAACCAGTAGCTGTTAATGCTGTAATTCCAGTGCCTTTATTCAACTGTTTTTATACTTGTTTAAAGTTTTAAAGTGCTCTTCCTGATCCATTTAACTCACAAATTGTACTACTAAAGTTTTTCAAGTAATATACAGATCATTCCGATTGTAATGGTCACAAAGTGCAAACTGTCCAAAATAACTCCCAGGTGATTCATTAAGAACTGATCCCTCATATATGCGATGTCTTATACAAAGATTGAACTCCCTCAGAGTTCATGTATGCTTCAGTATGCAGTTACTCATTAGAATATTTAAGGGGAGACTTTCAGACCCAAGGGGCAGCTAAACACCCAGCTCCGTGTGAAGTCAGTGGTAGTTGTGCACCAACTCCCATCTGTGCTTTTGAAAATCTTCCCCATGTCTTATGAAGCTTACAAAGAAGGAAAGCTTTCCAATGCTATAATTGGTAAAAGTGGAGGAGCTTGGTTTGTCAGACTGATCAGCAAAGCCAGCGCTGACAAGCTATATGAAAAGGCAGCAAAACACCAGGCCTCTGGACTGCATCAACATGCAGAAAGCCTTATAAGCCCACTTTCAAAGCCAATTTTAGAAGTACTTAATGAAGCTAGTAAGAATGCTGGAGACACAACACAGTTCATGCGAACAAACATGGCTGTGGCATCATACTTCCTATTTAAGCAAGAGATGCCACAAACTACAACGTTAAGTGCATTGTCACTTGTTCATCCTGAAGTTGAACACTGGTTCCGAACAACACCAGCAAATGCTCACTGTCTTTCTGCAAGAAACTCAGCTGACTGGCTAGAAGCATGCAGTGCAACAGTGAAAGACTCAACAGTTGAAAAAGTGAAGAATTCTTGCACCATATTCAAAAAATTTGCATACATGGCTGATGAATGCACCAATGCAAATGGGCATCAAGTATTAAGTCATTGTGTACATTATCTTGATGTCAGTAGTAGGCCAGTAGCTGCATTTCTAGATGTTCAAATTATAGAAGACACATCGGCTGCATCTGTGACAACGCACATCTTAGAAGAGTTAAATGCTTGTCAGTTGGACCCCAAACAGATGGCTGCTTGTGTCTTTGATGGAGCTGCAAACTTCTCTGGAAGACATGGTGGAGTACAAGCTTTGCTTAGAGAAAAGTGTAACCCTAATCTCTCCTATACACACTGCAGAGGCCATCTACTTCAACTAGCACTAGTACGAGCTGCAGAATCTTCAAAAGACATTTAAAAAGCTATAAATTTAATATCTTCATTTTATTATTTTTTCAGCAAGAGTCCAAAAGGAGTGAATAACTTGGAAAATATAGAAGATACACTGGGACTGAAGTTCATATTAGTCCAACCTGGGAAAACCCTTTGGCTTTCTTGGCTGTTGTCTTAAAATTGTGATCCTTGTCTGTTGTCTTAAAATTACTCCAGCCATTATTACTGGCTTTGGAAAGTATCTACCAAGATAAGATGGATCTAAGTAGTGGGGCTGGTGGATTACTTTTGCTACTACGTTCGGAGAAGACTATTGCCATTCTCTCTCTCTCATAAGTCTACTGTTGAAACCACTTGGGTCATTAAACAATGCCATCCAGGCATCTGCTACAACAGTACAGTAACTCCTCACTTAAAGTAGTCCCAGTTAATGTTGTTTCATTGTTACATTGCTGATCAATTAGAGAACATGCTCGTTTAAAGTTGTGCAATGCTCCCTGTTAGGATGTAGATATTCAGGTCTGTCTGTAAAGGCCTATACTCTAAGAATTTAGATGTATTCTTATCACTTGGCTAGTTATAGAGGTATAAAAGAAAGAATCAAAACCACTGTCTGCTGGCATAAGGGCCTTCTCTTACTGTGACAGTTTGAGGCCCTGTTCTTAGGCTAAGGCCTTTGTCTAAGCAGCAGAGGCAGCCATAAGCTAGGAAGTGAACAGTCACATCCTCACATTCCAAACTAGTCACATTGAAATAAGGTGCTATTGGGCTGTTAGGCACTATCAGGACAGGATTGTATTCCTATCACCTCCAGAGAAAGGGAAGTGCCTAGAAAATGTAAAAGGAAACTTAGTTTGACAGCATCCTGTCTGGCAAGAACTCACTTATCAATAGCTGGGATGTGAAATCCTCACTTCTGTATTGTTTTGTCATTATAGATCCCACTTTGCTATTGTTTGTCTGTATAATCTCTGTCTGGTTCTGTGATTGTTCCTGTTTGCTGTATAATTAATTTTGCTGGGTGTAAACTAATTAAGGTGGTGGGATATAATTGGTTACATAATCATGTTACAATATGTTAGGATTGGTTAGTTAAATTTCAGGAAAATGATTGGTTAAGGTATAGCTAAGCAGAACTCAAGTTTTACTATATAATCTGTAGTCAATGAGGAAGTGAGTGGGTGTGGGGGAGAGTGGGTGTGGGTGTGGGAGATGGGAACAGGGAATGGGGGTAAGAAAATTGGAATCATGTTTTGCTAAAGGGGGAAATGGGAACAGGGAATGGGAGTAAGGAAGTTGGAATCATGTTTGGCTAAGGGCAGGAATGGGAACAGGGACACAGGTGTAAGGCTCTGTGGTGTCAGAGCTGGGAAGGAGGATACTAAGGAAGGAAACTGGAATCATGCTTGCTGGAAGTTCACCCCAATAAACATCGAATTGTTTGCACCTTTGGACTTCGGGTATTGTTGCTCTCTGTTCATGCGAGAAGGACCAGGGAAGTAAGTGGGTGAAGGAATAAGCCCCCTAACACTCCCTTATAACGTTGTTTGGCAGCTGCCTGCTTTGTCTACTGCTTGCAGGAAGAACAGCCCGTTGCACCTAGCTGGTGGGGGCTTGGAACCAGGGTGGACCGGTAGCCCCCCTATCAGCTCCCTTATCAGCTCCCCACTCCCCTAAGTTCCTTGTGCAGCAGCCGCCCAGCAGGCTATCAATTACTGGTAGTTCAGCTGTCCCTCCCCCCACTGTCATGTGCTGCTCCTGCCCTCTGCCTTGGAGCTGCTCCCGGGAGCCTTCTGCTTGCTGTGTATGGGAGGGGACAGGAGGTGGGTTAATGTCAGGGTGTCCCCCTCCCCCCTACTCCTGCCCCCCTCTTACCCCTTCTCCATATAGAGCAGGGTGGGGACAGGACAGGGCTGAGGACGGAGAGAGCTTGCTGGCCACAGCTGCTGTCTCAACTTTCTGATCTTTTTAAAGGCAATGTACTTATAATGGTGTCAGCATACTTAAAGGGGCAATGCGCATCTCTCTCTCTCCCACACACAGGGTGTGTGTCTCTGTCTGCCATGCTGTCTCCCCTCCCTCCATTTGTGCTGCCTTGTTGAGTGTGAGCTACATTAACAACAATGTGTTAACCCTTGCGGGCTCAGCCAAGTGCCAGTTCATCATTTAGCTGTAAGGCATTCCCTGGGAAATATCCCACCCTCTTCCACCCTCTAACTTCACCACCTCAACCAAGCTTCACCATCATCATTGCTCTGTACAGTATTAAATTGTTTGTTTAAAACTTATACTGTGTATAATATAATAATTTTTTGTCTGGTGAAAAAAATTTCCCTGGAACTACACCCCCCCACATTAATTCTTATGGGAAATTGGATTCGCTTAACATCATTTCACTTAAAGTTGCATTTTTCAGGAACATAACTACAACATTAAGTGAGGAGTTACTGTAGTAGATCTTTGTCCAGCAATAGAAGCTAAATTTGGATCAATCAGAGAGCTATCCGTTGAAAAAGTACTGGAAGAAGCAAAGACTTCAGTCCAGAAGTTGACTAATGAAGGCATTTATATTGAATCCTTAAGTGAAGAGGACAAGAAGTGTTTGTTAAGACAACTGAAAAAGTACACAGACTTGATTCTTAAAAATCTACAACAGCGACTTCTAGATTCTACTCAACCTCTATGTAGCTTTTACAGATGCTTGTCCTATAAAACACCAACAGTTGAGTGGAGTGAGGCACTACCAGCTATGGGGCTGCCATGTGACCAGGACAGAATAGAGAATTTGAACACAGAGTGGAATATCATACGATGAATGAATGAAGGTTTGACTTCAACTTCTTTTTTATCGTCACCAGTGGCTTGACCCAATCTTTGTACTATGTTTCCTGGGATGAAAGAAGTAGGAATTCATCTCTTGCTACTCCCAGTCACAACAGCTACAGTTGGTCATTCTTTTTCATCATTGAATAAAGTTGTGTGTTCTGAAAGAAGTTGCCTTCTGCCTGATCATGTGAATGAACTAATGAGCATATCAATTGAAGGAATGGAAGTACCGGACACATGAGAAGCCACGAAAGATGAACGCATTGCATTCAAGAAGTTCGTTAGCAGAGTTGTGCAAAGTTATAACAAGAAACCAAGAAGGATGTAGACCTAGTGCTTCATAGAAGGCTTGAGTAGACAACTTTAATTTGTGTGATGATTTTGAAACATGAGTTAAATCTAATAAAATGGTCATGAAGCGTTTCAGTTTTTACTATGATGCCATACAGCCCACCTTCACCCTCACAGTCTCACCCCTCATCGGCCCTTACACACACACCCCTGTAAATTCGAACACCCCCCCTAATTTCAATTCCTGGGGAAACCACTGCATTGGAGCACTCTGGGATAGCTCCCGGAGGCCAATACCATCGAATTGTGTCTGCACTACCCCAAATTCAACCCAGCAAGGTCGATTTTAGCGCTACTCCCCTCGCCAGGTAGGAGTACAGCAGTCAATTTTAAGAGCCCTTTAGGTCGATGGAACAGGGTTGCTTGTGTAAATGCATTGCTTATAAAATTGACCTAATGTGGCTAAATTCGACCTAACCTTGTAGTGTAGACCAGGGCCCAGTAGAGAAACAGTCATAGCAAGACACTGCTTCCAATAGACATTCATCCCAGCACCAGCACCAGAATTTGAGGTTCTAGAGAAGGTATAAAAAACTCTCTGCCCCACAGAGAAAATAAAGTCAGAAGTAAATTTGCTGTCCTAGTCCAGTTACCTGCCCCATGCATGGCTTCAGAATATTAATGTATTAATGTAGACAAAAGAGCTCTTCCACATAAAGGATTTGTGAGGAGTAACAGCATCTAGACTCTTTACTACTCATTCCTGTAGGGGTCACCAAAGCAGCGTCATAACCTCAGGCAGGCTGCCTACAATGCCAAGAGAAGCGAGGCGGCCATAGCAGGAGTCAGGTGTCATGCTTAGGAAAATTTTGACCCAGAGCTGTCTCTGCCAGGGACATATGACCTCCAGGCTGTTGAGCAGTTAGTCTCTGTCCCCCTGCCCAAGGGTGCTGATACTGATGGGGCACCATGTCCTGTGTAGAGCTGGTCGGGAAATTTTCAACTATAAATTTTTTCACCAGAAAATGCAGGTTTGTTGAAACTGGAAAGTTCATGGGAAAGGATTGGTGTTGGTGATTTTTTTTTCTACTCAACATTTTTTTGAGAAAGTTTAGAAATTGTTGTAATGTTTTGTTCTGGCACTTTCTAAATGAAAAATTCTGGGTCTCTGGTTCAAATCAACTTTTGGTTTAGAAATTTAAGTGAATTATAATTAAAAAAAAAGTAAAATAAATAAAAAATGGTTGAAATGAAAATGAAACATTTAGATTGACCCAAACAAAAATTATTTTGGATTTTGTTTCTGAAAATTTTCTAGACTTTGCTTTTTGTCCCATTTTGGGATAGGAAAACCAATTGCCACCCAGCTCCATTTCTGGAAGCCAGCAGAGGAGATGGAGTCACTTCTGGGGACATGCCAATTGCTCCCTCTAGTTTTAACACACACAGAGGACACCCCCTCTTCCTATACATGCACTGGTATGTCCCTCTCTTGCTCCTCCCATATTCAGACCCCCTCAACCAAACTTTTGTCCCAAGGATTTTCCAGGTGAACCTTAAAAAAGAAGAGCTCAGCTCAAGCCCAAATTTCCCTAACTACAGCATAGCTCAGCAGTGACTGCCCTAGTGACTCCACCTCTTATTTACATGGACGGAAGGAATCAGAGACCAAAGTCTCGTGTTCAGTCTAGCCTGCGGGGTTGGGACCTGCAAGTTACAGAACAAGAACAAACAAAACCAAAATAGAACTTCTCAAAAACCAAATAGGAGGAAAGGCTCAAACCAGTTGTCAAAGGTTGTCCATGCAAACATCTATCGGATAACCTCAAGCAATAAACCAACCCCAAGATCAGCCTAAGGATGAAACCTGACTTCAAGGTGAGGGGCCAAAATCTATTATTTGCAGCCCATTGTGATTCTAGGGGTGGGCGCAGATGGCACTGTTTACTCAAGAGCCTCATCTACACTACAGCACAACAACGTAGAGCAGTGCAAGTTGCAGTGGTCCACAGTATCCATGCTAGGCATCCTGTGCCCTACTGGCCCACTCCCACGCCTTGCAATTGTTGCCTAGCCTGTGTAGTATTGCATCTCTTCCCACTTTACCTGGTACAGCTCCCTGGAGCTTCCCCGCAGCAGACAGATAATGTCAGTGGTACAGAATGTAAAGCTGCCATTGCACTGTTTATGTTTGTGGCTAATTCCATTGCCTGCTCCAGGTGCATGTGAGATATGGGATGTAGCGGGATGATTACCCCACTCCTGGGATAAAAGGAGTGAGAGCAGCTGAGGGAGGCTGGTTAGGTAGCTGGTCACAGGTGTGGCCAGCTCAATCAGGGCACAGCTGGCCCTGATAAGAGGGCTGTGAGTAAGGAGCTGTGACAGTTTCATTCTAGATCTGGAGTGAGAAGGACCCAGCTGCCTGGGAGAGACAGAGTACTTTTGACAGAGCAGTGCTAGGGAAGGGGCAGGCTGAGCTGGGGAGGTCAGGCCTGGCTACCTCCCAGGCTGAGGCCTGGCAGGAAGGTCTAAGGAGGTACTGGGGCTTCAGGGAGACAGCTGGGGGCTAGAAAGGCAGCAGGTCCAACCCTCTTGCCAATGATGAGTCCATTACAGACTGTAGTTTGCCCCCAGAGAAAGGGGGCTAGATGACAACTGGCAGTAGCCACTGAGGCAAGGTGGGCATAGGGGGAGGGGGCTCACCTGGGAGGGGAGACCCAGGGTGTGGGGAAGCACTCCAAGGTAAGGGGCACTGGGGTCTGGGAGGGACACGGGGCCAGAGGTAGGGGAAATGAGGAAGCAGGTACAGGTAGGGAGAAACCGCCCAGCAGGAGGTGCTCTGAGGCTGGAAAGAGCTAATTTCTGGACGACTAGCAGGAGGAGTTGTGCCGGTGAGTTGGTGGTCTGCTACACGTGGTGGAGAATGCGGGCAAGTACAGTCCACCCCTGATACAAGGGGAACTGTGCGGACAGGGCAAGTAGTGCCACTATTGAGGGATGATGTATCCCGGATACACAGAGATGTTCTTTGTGGAAGGTGCTTATGCCATCCTTGCTTGGGCCCTGGTGGAAGGGGGCAGATGACCCACAAAGGAGACGGGAGTCTCTGCTGCAAGGGATCTGGGAAACCCAAGAGGGACTATGGGAGGTGCAGTGGGCCCTCCAAGAGCAGGTGGGGCAGCTGGCAAGGGAGCAGCAGGCCCCGGTACCCCTCCTGAGAAGGGAGCTCAAGAAGAGCCGCCAAGAGCATGATGAAAAGCTGAGCACCAGGGCCAGGAGGCCCGGGGCAGAGTGCAGGGTTTGTTATGCCTGTGGGATGCAGGGACATTTGAGACAGGACTGTCCCTACTAGGTTGGGGGCAAGGAGTGTCACCCAGAATGGAGGAAGGGACAAGACCCTGGGAAGGGCTGTTGGGTGAAGAAACCCAAGAGAGGATGGACGTGTTGGGCCTGTGGGCAGCAAGGGCACCTATGGAGGGATTGCCCAGACCCAGGGAGCACAGCCCAGGGCAGACCAGGGAGGGCTTGGCCCAGGAAGGAGTGGGAAAGGCCCGAGGCTGGGAGGAGGCAAGGAGCTTGCCTCTTGTGCCAGGAGAGGGGCCATATTAGGAGACACTGGCCCCTCAAGGGAAGAGATACCTGAGGACCCCAGAGGGTTGAAGGCTGGCAGGGACGACACTGCAATAGACCTGCCAGGAAGCTATGCTCAGTGGAAGGTATCCAATAGAGGTACTGGGACAGAGGGGGGCAGCAGAAAGTGGGGACCCACGCTGTCAGGGAGCAGGCTACAATAGGAACCCAGACCCTGAAGTTAGAGGGTCTGGGGGACATTAGCCTATGTATGTGACTGATGGCCGCAGAACAGGCCCGCTGGATGGTGGAGGTGGAGCTGCAAAAAGCCCACAAGGAGAAGGAAGACCTGGCCCTAAAGTTGAAAGAAAGTGAAGAGAAGCAAGAGCGACTGACAGGACACCTCTGCGTCATGCAGGCTAGGAGACCCTCTACCCCCAGAGGTGGGATTTTAAGGTGGGGGGTAGCAGGGCGGTTACCTCACTCCTGGGATAAAAGGAGTGAGAGCAGCTGACACAGGCTGACTAGGTAGCTGGCCCTGATATGAGGACTGTGAGTAAGGAGCCGTGAGAGTCCCACTCCTGGAGTCACTGCCAACTGGACTTTTAATGGCCAACACTGCAGCCCTGGAGTGAGAAGGACCTAGCTGCCTGTAGAGAGAAAAGCCTGAGACAGAGAGGTGCTGGGCAGGATTAGGGGAGCATACGGAGCTCCAGCCTGGCTGGCTTCCAGACTGTGACCTTGATACTGGGGCCACTAGGTGCTGGGACTATGGGGAAGTGGCCCAGGGAAATCAGGTAGTGGTGGAGAGGCAGTGAGCAGCTGCCAGCTATAGGGTCCCTGGGTGGGGGCCCAGAGTAGCAAGTGGGCCTGGGTAACCCCCCCACCCCTTTGCCCCACTGGCTGCCAAGGGAAGTGGCCAGTCAAAAGACTGCAGTTTGCCCCTGAGCAAGGGGCTGCAGTTTGCCACTGTGGCGAGAAGCCGGGTGAAGGACTGCCAGTTCAGAGTTGAGACACAGCCAGAGGGCTGTGTCCTGAAGAGGACACCATGGTCCGGGAGTAATGCAGGTCCCCACAGACAGCAGAGATGGTGGAGAAGTAGTGACAGAGAGTGAGACACCACAAGAGGAGGGTGCCCTGCTGATGGACAGAGCTAATTCCAGGATGACCAGCAGGAAGTGCCATGCCGGTAAGTCATCACCTTGCTACAGCAGCAAGAGCTACCATCCCACTGCAAATGTGGATGCTAAGGCTGAGAGTCACCAGCTAGCTCCTTGACCCAAATGCAGTCTGGGCTTGTAACTGTGTGCACTGCTGCCTTTGGAAGTAGCCCAGGTCCAGATTTGGTATGATTGAATGGGATACTACTCAGTGTCAATAGGTGTAATGGGCCTGTCTTGTCTTGTGTAGCACTGCAACTAGGTTCTGCTACTGTCTATTCTGTGGATGAACCAGGGTCACATTTCACCAACATTCAGTGAAGTTTTGCAGTTTTGGTTAGAAGTGATCAGGGGCCAAAGCACCAGCTGAGTCAGTCATAACTTCAGAAAGATCAATGAAGGCCTAAAGTCATTAGTGCCAGGGGTGATTATTTCCCAGACACACCTACCAGATGCAATTCCATTAATTGGCTTGATTCTTATGTTGACCCCTCACTTCCCTATGTTGATAATTGGCAAGGGGAGAAAAGCTAACAGCTGGTGTTATCCTGGAGAGCATAGGAAAGGCAAAGTGAGATGGATCCAAAGTGAATGACTTCAGCCCTCTGGTATAAACCAGTGAGCTGCATGGGAGAGTTTCTGGGCACTATCCCAGGGTCTGCAGGCACACAAAGCAACGGAGCATTTAGCAAATGAGATCTTAGCTATCTTTGCAGAGTGCTTGACATGCTATAGGAAAAGCTCCAGCCATGATGTTTGATCAAGGACTGTGCAAACAGCACTAAATACTGGGGTTTCAGCCTTGCACATGCAGCAGATCAGCAGTTTAAAGGGAAACAGGATTAAGGTGCATGCACTTAACGGTAACTAACGGGAACGGTAACTAAGTTAGGATTGTCAACCCTCCAGGATTGGCCTGGAGTCTCCGGGAATTAAAGATGAATCTTTAATTAAAGATTGTGTCCTGTGATTAAATCTCCAGGAACATGTCCAACCAAAACTGGCAATCCTAAACTAACCAGCTCTCCAAGGGGTGCACAGTGCGACTGACAGCAGGCACCTTGACCTGTGAACAAAAGGTGTGTCTACGCTGCAATTAGACACCTGTAGCTGGCTTGGACTAGCAGACTCAGGCTCCCAGGGCTCAGGTTAAGGAGCTGTTTAATTGCAGTGTAGACATTCAGGGCTTGGGCTGCTGCCCCTGCTCTGGGACTCTCGCACCCACAGGGTCCTAGAGCAACAGGTGTCAGTCTTGAAGGGGTTAAAAGGGGAAAGTCCAGCCAGCTGGGGAGCTAAGAAGAAAAGCAAACCTCCCACTCTTTATGACAGCCAGACAAAGCAAACCTCCCACTCTTTATGACAGCCAGACAAAGACCCTTTGGCTTAGGGGACCCATCCATGGTTGACTGTGAGTCATGGAGTAATCATATCACATGTGATGGGGAACGTGGGCACAATCTAGCTCTGGTAGGAGGGAGAGGCCATAGCAACTGTAGCCATCAGCTGCCCCAGGGCTTGAGGGGGCAGTTGACTGTGCTGAGGCCAGACAGACCTAGACTGAATGTTAAGATGGATGGTTGAGAAACAACAGCAGCAACTGAGTCTGTAGCTTAGCTAAGCATCAGTGGCCAGTTCCTAGCACTAGTACCCCCACCTTTTCCTCCAACCCCTTAAACATTTTACCTATAACTTCTCTGTGACTCGGTTCCAGAAACCTCGGCATCTGGACCACATAGTTCCTGCTGATTGGGTTCCAGAGTCTCAGATAACAGGGTCTCAGGCTGTCCTTGTGTCCACATTCACAATCCGTTACCATGGTTGCACAGCTTTCCTGGCATGATTCAGAGGTCTCAAACAGCACTTACATGAACCATTTTGTTGTTTCTTTGTTTTCTCACAATCTCTCTCATGTAATATCTCTTTATGAGCCACTTGACTGTGGGTGGTGGCAGGGATAGATTCAAGGGTGTCTCCTTTCATCAACAGGCCATTTCAAATGACACATCCTCCATTAGATGCTGGTTGTAAAATACCTGCCTAGCTAATAACTCTGGGACAACTCTTCAAAAGTCTATTGGCTTCCCTTGCTAGATAGAAAGTCATAGAGTGGTGTCTTAACCCAGCTCCCTTCTCTATTGACATTTGCACATTTAGTTTTGTGTATTATACTTTATACAATGTAATGAGGTGCATTTCATCCAAAACTCCTTAAGGTTAAGGTCTGCTCCTCTCACAAAGGCCACGTATGTTTGTGTGTAGGTAGGTATGAAGTGATGGTGCGGCTGGAACAGTGTGAAGTGGTACTGGATATCCTCAGTTTGCCCTTTGAAGGGAAAGTACAAGTTATCAGTAAAAACTTCTGTGACACTCTATACCTTGGGGGAATGCCCTATAAACCCCATATTCATCATCAGTATATAATTGTGATATTTCATATAAACCCTGTCATGTGAGGTATCGTGGGAAAAGTTATGATCTGCTGAAACCCACTGTTCCATCTGAATATGTGTCATTAATGTATACGAACTAATGAGAACTGTGTTGTATGATTGTCACTAAAACATGCTGTGGGTTTCGGAAGTACCCAGATACTAGCTCTCCAGAGACAATGACAAGGGAGGTAAGCAACACGCAGGTGGGTGCTGAACAGACATCAACAGCCATTGTCCAGCAAGGAAGCTACAATGCAATGACTCATTTGCACAAGGCCACATCAGGGAATTGCTCAACCTCAAGTGACTCAACAATACCCACCAGACATGCCTGGATTTATGTTCTCTAAGCACATGGACTAAGGGTATAAAACAGAACACAGTGACCCCTGTACTAGGCCTTTTCTCCTTTCCCCCTCCTATACTGTAAGCAACAAGGACACTCAGAAGACTGAAGACTCCAAGAGAGAAGACTGATCCAGGTTTCAAGGATGAAACCTGGGTACTATGAACTGCAATATCCAGTGGGTGAGAAACTGCTTAATCTAGATGTTGCCCAGTCTAATAGGGTTGATCGTTTAAACTGCGTGCTTATATTTTATTTTGGTAACTAACTCTCTGACTTTTTGCCTATCACTTAAAATCTATCTCTTCATAGAATATCAGGGTTGGAAGGGACCTCAGGAGGACATCTAGTCCAACCCCCTGCTCAAAGCAGGACCAATCCCCAATTAAATCATCCCAGCCAGGGCTTTGTCAAGTCTGACCTTAAAAACTCCTAAGGAAGGAGATTCTACCACCTCCCTAGGTAACGCATTCCAGTGTTTCACCACCCTCCTAGTGAAAAAGCTTTTCCTAATATCCATCCTAAACCTCCCCCACTGCAACTTGAGACCATTACTCCTTGTCCTGTCCTCTTCTACCACTGAGAATAGTCTAGAACCATCCTCTCTGGAACCACCTCTCAGGTAGTTGAAAGCAGCTATCAAATCCCCCCTCATTCTTCTCTTCTGCAGGCTAAACAATCCCAGCTCCCTCAGCCTCTCCTCATAAGTCATGTGTTCCAGACCCCTAATCATTTTTGATGCCCTTCGCTGGACTCTCTCCAATTTATCCACATCCTTGTAGTGTGGGGCCCAAAACTGGACACACTACTCCAGATGAGGCCTCACCAATGCCGAATAGAGGGGGACAATCACGTCCCTCGATCTGCTCGCTATGCCCCTACTTATACATCCCAAAATGCCATTGGCCTTCTTGGCAACAAGGGCACACTGCTGACTCATATCCAGCTTCTCGTCCACTGTCACCCCTAGGTCCTTTTCCGCAGAACTGCTGCCTAGCCATTCGGCCCCTAGTCTGTAGCGGTGCATTGGGTTCTTCTGTCCTAAGTGCAGGACCCTGCACTTATCCTTATTGAACCTCATCAGATTTCTTTTGGCCCAATCCTCCAATTTGTCTAGGTCCCTCTGTATCCTATCCCTCCCCTCCAGCGTATCTACCACTCCTCCTAGTTTAATATCATCCGCAAATTTGCTGAGAGTGCAATCCACACCATCCTCCAATCATTTATGAAGATATTGAACAAAACCGGCCCCAGGACCGACCCCGGGGCACTCCACTTGATGCTGGCTGCCAACTAGACATGGAGCCATTGATCACTACCCGTTGAGCCCGACAATCTAGCCAATTTTCTATCCACCTTATAGTGCATTCATCCAGCCCATACTTCTTTAACTTGCTGACAAGAATACTGTGGGAGACCGTGTCAAAAGCTTTGCTAAAGTCAAGAAACAATACATCCACTGCTTTCCCTTCATCCACAGAACCAGTAATCTCATCATAGAAGGTGATTACATTAGTCAGGCATGACCTTCCCTTGGTGAATCCATGCTGGCTGTTCCTCTCATGCACTCATTGCACTCATTGCACTCTCATACAAGTGCTCCAGGATTGATTCTTTGAGGACCTGCTCCATGATTTTTCTGGGGACTGAGGTGAGGCTGACTGGCCTGTAGTTCCCAGGATCATCCTCCTTCCCTTTTTTAAAGATTGGCACTACATTAGCCTTTTTCCAGTCATCCGGGACTTCCCCCGTTCGCCACGAGTTTTCAAAGATAATGGCCAATGGCTCTGCAATCACAGCCGCCAATTCCTTCAGCACTCTCGGATGCAACTCGTCCGGCCCCATGGACTTGTGCACGTCCAGCTTTTCTAAATAGTCCCTAACCACCTCTTTCTCCACAGAGGGCTGGCCATCTACTCCCCATGCTGTGATGCCCAGTGCAGCAGTCTGGGAGCTGACCTTGTTAGTGAAGACAGGCAAAAAAAGCATTGAGTACATTAGCTTTTTCCACATCCTCTGTCACTAGGTTGCCTCCCTATTTGACCTTTATTTGTAGTCAATAAACTTGTTTTACTGTTTATCTTTACCAGTGAGTTTGTCTGAAATGCTTGGTAAATCTGCTCAGGTTTACAAAGGCAGGTGTATGTCCACTTTCCATTGATGAAGCAGTAAACCAATTAATAAACTTGCGCTGCTCATCTTGAGCAGTGCAGGGTGGTATATTCCTGAGGTACAAGGCTGGGAGCTGGGGGGATCTGGCTGGTGCCTTTCTCTGTGAGATTCGTGAGTGTCTCTGGGAGCATTCATACAACCTAGCTGGGTGTGGGGCTCCACATGCACTTGTGCTGAGTGATCACAGCGCCTAGAGGGGGTTTGCTGCTGGTCACTAGCAAAGCATTGTGAGAGAGACAGCGCAGGCTGGAGAGTCAAGGGGGCACAGCAGTCCCGCAGTCCCAGGCTGCACCCTGGGGATCCCCTCACAACTTCACTAACTTGTTTAAGTTCTACTTTTCCTAGAAGGGCCTTGGTACTATAGGGGAGTTCAAAGGATTGCCCTCTTGCTTTCAGCAGTGTTGAGGCTGGGATCCCATATGCTACTTCATACAGGCCCCTTGGCCATTAGGAGTTCCCTTGTTTTCTAATGTCCCTTTATGCTCTGGGTTAAGTTTTTGGAATAAAAGTGCGAAGTAGCTAGAGGACATGTTGGGGCAAAACACCTCCCTGTTAATTCTAACAAGTTTGTGTCTCTCACTTCTGCAGCCCTATAATCACCAGTATGGATCTGTTTTAATTAACTGGATGGGCCCAAGACCCAGGTATCCAGGAGTTCCTGAGATGGAATATTGGCTTTGTCCCATCACACCAAGTGCGCTTGCATAGAGCATGTGCCTTGGTTTCTACAGATGGAGTGTGGGGAAAATGCTACACACCAGTCTTACAGGGGTCTTACATCCATAGTTAACACCTGTATAGTACTTTGACTTCAAAGTACTACATAAAGTCTAGTTATTACCACCTACACATTCTTAAAGCCATGCTAATCATTAAACATGCCTTGGACATCTATTTCTCCCAGCTGCAGTTACTTTAGTTCATAAGCACCCACCAAAAGTGTTAATTGAATACCATAGTGCTTTCTAGGGGAAAACAGTTGCTTTGGTCACAAATACATAAACACTCTTATCTTCACAGTATACACACAGCAAATTTAGATAAAAACAAATACTCTTGCTAGAAGGTTGCAGCATAATACTACTTTATTTCATAGAATTCAGAACAACATATAACACCCCAAAAGAGAGAGAAGAAAAAACAGGCTGCTCTCTGAAGCAGAGAGGCACAATTCATCCCACCTTGCTTTAAGCTTCCTCTTTCCAGCAGCTGACTCCACTTGCAGGCTTTGCTACAGAGCCACATAGCCTACAAACATGACCAGGAGACCCTTCCCTTCACATTCTTCAAGTAATATCTTGCAATTCCTACACCATCCTCAATACATCTCACACTGCCTGGACAAAGGGTTTTTTTGACAGAGGTATGTGGCCAAGTGTGTATTGTCTGTTTCCATGCCTGGCTGGTTGTTCTGTGTGTGTTCTATAAAATAATGTTAGGTTTTCAACTGTAGGTGTGTGTGGGTATTTTGGGTGCATCTGTAATATGCAAATATGTGTGCAGGCTTCATGGTTTTTACTTTTGCTTTTTCTGAAATAATTGTTTTAAAACTTAGTATGTATAGCATTGTTGGTTGGTTGTTTTTTGTTTTTACATGTGGCTGTCTAACTGTTTCTATTCGTGTATCCTTGTCCTGCTTCTCCTAAGGTTCCTAGGGACCCTGTGTTTGTGTGTGTATGCAAATTGGCAAAGCCCGTTCTATTAAGCCATATATAGATGTAAGCAGAGTCAGGCTGAGCTCTAACCTGACATCCGGTGGTGAGTTGTGGAAAAGGACTTCAAGGGCTGATCTCGTTTGCATGAGCACACCCACCCTGCCTAGCATGATGGGACTGCTTGCCAAAATGGTCACTTTGGTTGCTGTGGGATCGCCAGTCTCTTTGTTATTGGGGCAGGAGTAATAAAATGGTGTTATCCTGGTTATGTGAATCAAAGACAGTAAAGAACTGTACCTGGTATTTTATGACAGAGGGACTTGCCCTCAATTAAGTAGCACTTGCTAGGCAAGGGACATGGTTTCTAGAAGCCAATGAGTTGAGAGAGGCTGGGGACAGGTATGTGTCTCTGCTGGGGGTACCCAAACACCAATTTCACCCCTGCCTCTCTCCACTGTGTAATATCAGAGCTAATTTTGATTCCATTAGGAGTCTGGTTACAGGCTGCTGAGCTGAATTCACTTGGGGCCAAAGTTGCACTAGTACTGAGGCTCCTCTGCTATGAGCTGAGTGCTATTTGGGGTGCTCTTGGGACAGCTGCTGGAGATGAGCAGCTTGTGGTGAAGGCTGCAGCACACCCCTGTGGAAAGGCAGGGCAGTTGGCCATTGACATGAGCAGCAGAGCATGTAAGGTGCCCCCATACCTTCCCCTGTCCTTTTCCACGCAGGCTGGGAGGTAAACTCTGCAGATGAACTTTTGAACTCTGGGGCTGTGCTGGACTTCTGGGACTTTGGGTGACTTTTGGGTTGCTGGACTCAAGAACCAAAGGGAAAGGACACAGCCCAAATCTGCTTGGGGGTGGGTCTTCTGGTTCATGGTTTGTGTTTATGAACCCTAGTTGTGGTGTTTCCCCAACATAATGCCGAATTGTTTCCCTCCTTTATTAAAGGGGTTGTTTTTTTTTTTTTTTGCTACACTCAGACTCTGTGCTTGTGAGAGGGGAAGTATTGCCTCTTAGAGGTGCCCAGGGGGGTGGTATGTAACTGTCCCAGGTCACTGGGTGGGAGCTCAAGCTGCTTTTGCATTGTGTTGTTGAAACAGAACCCCTAAATACTGAACCCGGCCCTTGTTGCTGGCAACTCTGATGGGCAGAAGGTTTACACAGATTTTTACCTTACTTTTCCACAAACTGCAGGCTATCCCCTAGGTTTGTGAGGTGCTAAGTCTGCCAGCCTTGGAATAAAGAGAGGGGAGAGAGAGCAGGAGGGGAGAGGGGGAATTCTGCTATCTGGTGTGTCTTGCTCCCAGCCTATGGATCAAAATTTTATCCCTGCCTCTTTGTCTGTAGGAAAAAGTGTTCGATTCGTGTCTTGCTGTTAGATCTTCTGACAACCTTGACAAAGTCAGAAAGAAAATAAATCTGCTTTTTCTGAAGTCATCTTGTGAGCAGTTTGTCTCCCTGGTATTTGCAGGATAACTATCAACTGTGCCGTATTATCAGTGTGTGTAGGTGTTTGCAAGTAAAGATTCTCATTTTTATTTTTTCTTTGTAGTTTTCTAAATGAGCAATATATTTACAGATAAAGCATCTAATTTATGCTGAGAATCTAGGCTCTTTGAGATAGAGACTGTTTCCTTGTTCTGTGTGTGTTTTACAGCATCTAGCACAATGGGGATCTGATCCCTGATGAGCTCCTAGGTGTTCTGATAATACAAATAGATCATAAGTATAATTTTGTTTCTTGATTACAAATACTAAAGTGTAGCTTTCCCTAACGTTTCAAAATTTCACTGCATTTATTAAATTCTCGTTTAACCCTTTTCATAGAATTCCTTTCCCTTATTTAAGAGTACAAGAAGATATCTGTTTATACCTTTTTAAATTCTGAGTGAGTTTAATGGAGCAAATGGGCATAGTTTGTGGCAAGAACAGTCACAAATACCTCAAACTCAGAACTGTACTAAGTTGTAGTTTTGAAAAGAGAGGCAATAGTTAATGGGAAAGAAAACTAAATAGTCTAGATCGGATTTGATTCTCACAGCCATTCTCTGAGATTAGTCGTTGCACGGCAGGGGGGTGGCTGGAACAAAGAACATAGCCCTTCCCCCTGTATTTCAGCCCAAGCAGGAATTGAAATGACACAAAGTGGGACTTTCCCATTTTAAATCTCTGTTCCCACTCATGCCTGCATGTGATTCAGTGCCAAAGTGAAATGCTGCCTGAAAATGGTCTGACTGGAATGGGGTGGGGGGTGGGCGGGGAGAGGAAATTGAGGAGCTATTGAGAAACAAGGACAAAGACTGCCCCTCGTTGCTTCTGCTAACAGCGAGCCCTGTCCCTCTGTAAAAAGGCAAACAGTAGTCCAGGAGCCATCACAGATGCAGAGGGGACAGTCTCTGAGTAAAGCTCCTGCAACACGTGGCTGCCGAGCTCAGGAGAGAAGGATGAAGTTTGCTCTCCATGCCGCACTGTCCTTGGGGATATTGAGTAAGTGCCTGCAGAGCAGCAGTTTCGAGATGGGGGTGTCACTGACATTCTCAGCAACCCCCCGCACAGCAAGCAGGAGGCTCCCAGGGGCAGCTCCAAGGCAGCGGCACTGGCAGGAGGGACAGCTGAACTGCCTGGCAATTGATAGCCTGCTGGGAGGCTGTGGCACAGGGAACTTAGGGGAGCTGTGATGGGGGGGCTGCCTGCCCACCCTGGTTCCAAGCCCCCACAAGCTAGCTCCAATGGGCTGCTCTTTCTGCAAGAAGTAGACAAAGCAGGCGGCTGCCAAACAACGTTATAATGAAATGGCCTTTGGTGGGACACTACTGAGAATATCAATACAGGACAAATTGCTTGGAGCAGGGCAGTCACAGCTCAAGGCTGGGGTTCCTTCATTACTGAGGCACACCAAACGACACAAACAGAGAGGACTTAAGTTTTACCCCAGTGGCTAACCAGAAGTCATACAAGCAATTCCCTCCGATACTCCAGTTCCCTTGTATCACCACCAGCACTGCTCCTTATGGGGATGAATGGCTATGAAAACCAATACCCCAGTAAAAGAGAAAAGGTTCTCCCAATCCCAAAGGACCAAGCCCCAGACCCAGGTCAATATACAAGTGAGATCTTACTCACAAATCATGCTGTTGCCAATCCTTTAGATTCTAAAGGTTTATTCATAAAAGGAAAGAAATATAGATGAAAGTTAAAGCTGGTCAAAGTAATCAACTATATACAGCAATGGAAAAGTTATTGGTTCAGGCTTGTAGCAGTGATGAAATAAACTGCAGGCTCAAATCAAGTCTCTGGAGTACATCCACAGGTTGGATGGGTCATTCAGTCCTTTGTTCAGAGCTTCAGTGTAGCAAAGTTCCTTCAGAGGTAAGAAGTAGGATTGAAGAAAAGATGGAGGGGATGCAGCTGCCTCTTATAGTCTCTTGCCATGTGGCTTGTGCTTCTTTTGTTCCAAATACATGTTTCGCAGCACATGGCTTGAAAGCCTTAGCGTCCTCCCTGTAGGCATGCCCCTGCATGCATTGCTGAATCATAAGGTGTATCTGCCTTTTCTTAATGGGTCAGTTGTATAGCTGATGGTCCTTAATGGGCCATCAAGCAGGCTAGGCAGTGCTGATGCCAAACTGTCTGGGGTGTCACCCAGAAGCAGAGCGCACAAGTTTGAAATAAAGACAGTATAGAGCCAATACTTTAAATACAAACATGATACATGCATACAGATAGCACAATCATAACCAGAAAATCATAACTTTTTCATAGACATCTTACTTGACCTCCGTTATACAAGATTTGGTGCAACTACAGGATCTTGGTTACAACAATGATCTCTCTGGTCACCGTTCATGTCAATAATGTCACAGGACCGTTGTGTAACTTTAAACAGGCATGTTCTCTAATTGTTTCATTGTTACATTGCCAATCAGTGTTAACCAGGAAGATGTTAAGTAAGGCGTTGCTTTGCTAAATATTGATTACAGTAAGTTTAAAAAAGTTTAATGTAAAGTTAATGTTGGTTCCTGTCTTGCTAACTTAGCACAATGCTTATTGCTGGGGTGTTTTTGCACCTCAGTTTTGTACCCCTTATATGTCTAAGGGGTTCCATGAAAGGCTGTTAATATAATAGAACAGTGGTTTTCAGCCTGTGGTCCACAGACCATGTCTAAGATTTTCAAAGGCGTCCACACCTCCATTTGAAATTTTTTACAAGTCCTCAAATGAAAAAAGGTTGAAAAACCACTGCTCTGGGGGAAATGCCCCGATTGAGTAAGCCCTGGAAGTTCATATGGATTGACTTGAAAGGCTCACTCTACCAGAAACACCAGCATGTGTGTGAATTCAAAATGCATGAATTGAGGACAAGAGGATCTTTATTCACTGTGCACACTGTGGTTGGTGGGGGTTTAGTCAGTATTTGCCGGTCAAGACACCTACTCAGAGTATGTGGTGTCATGGCCACTGAAGGAAAAAAGGACTTGGGCACTTATGGCTGCATTGATGAAACATGTAGTGTTGCAGTTCAGTCCACCAAGCTGCATCTGCAGTGATCAGGGGAAGGAACTGGAATCATGGGGCTGGTCTACACTATGTCGTTAGATCGACATTCCCCACATTAGGTTGAATTTATAATCTGCTTGTCTACACTACAGAGCCCTTCCCACCAACCTAAAGGGATTTTAAAATAGACACCTGTACTCCACCTCAATGAGAGGCGTAGCACTAGATTCGACCTTCCTGGGTCAAATTAGGGGTTGTGTAGACACAGCACAGTGTATTTTGACTTGTTTGGCCTCTGAGAGGTGTCACAGAGTGCTCCAATGTGTCCGCTCTGGACAGCACTTTCAACTCCACGGCACTTCAGCCAGGTAAACAGGAAAAGCCTTGGGAACTTTTGAATTTCATTTCCTGTTTGATCAGCATGAGACCTCACCACCACAGCTGACCATGGCTGCCCAGGTACGCAAACACGCTCCAGTGTGGAGCACACAGGAGACACTGGATCTGTTGGCTGTGTGGGGAGAAGAGTCTGTGCAGGCAGAGCTCCGAACCAGCAGAAGAAATGCTTACATCTATGCCAGGACATGGGGGGGCGGGAGGAAGGCTACACAAGGGACACACAGCAGTGCCGTGCGAAAATAAAGGAGGTCAGGCAAGTGTACCAGAAGACAAGGGAAGCAAATAGTTGCTCTGGTGCTGAGCGACAGACATGCCGCTTCTATGAGCGGCCACATGCAATTCTAGGCAGGGACCCCACCAGTACTCCAACACTCTCTGTGGATACCTCCCAGGGGACCCAGGCAGCCGTGGGCAACAATGAGGAGGACATTGTTGAGGAGAATGCGCAGCAGGCAAGCGGAGGATCCATTCTCCCCAGCAGCCAGGACCTCTTCCTAATTCTGGAGCCAATCCCCTCCCAAGAACCACTGGTGAGGGACTGTGATGGCAGGGAAGGCATCTCCAGTGGGTGCACACTTGTAATAACACTACAGGGGTTAAATGCAATTGTGGTTAATGTTTAATTTGAGGTAAGCAATTGGGATACAGTGCAGCTATGCAAAGGGTGCTCCCTGGAAAAGTCAGTCTGTGTTTCCCTGGGTGTGCTCTCACACCGCCTACCCTTTCATGTGTGCTTACCATGCCTGCCTGCAAACCGAAATCTGCTGCCCAGTCCTCTGCCATGTGTTGTACCTCACTGCCAGGCTCTTTTAAAACACAAAATTTGGCTGAGTACCTCAGGGAATGTATTTACTGCTGTGAATTGTTTGTTTCATTGCAACAGTTAACCTTTTGTTTTCAACAATATATGCTTTTCTTTACAGCTGCAACATTTTCTCTGGGTGCTTCCTCCACTCCAGCACAAAGGCTGCCCCAGGGCTTGGTTACACTTGAAAGTTAGAGCGCATTAAAGCAGCCCCAGGCCCCCTAACTCACAACCCATCCACACTGGCAAGGCACTTAGAGCGCCTGGACTCTGCAGCTGGAGCGCTCCTGGTAATCCACCTCCACGAGAAGCATAACTCTTGCTGCGCCTCGGTTGAAAGGTCAGTGTTAACGAGGTGTTGCATTACTGCGCTATGATCGGCCTCCGGAAACGTCCCATAGTCCCCTTAAGTCAAGTGGCCACGCTTGTCATTGTTTTGGAATCGGCTGCAGAAATATGCCCTTTCAAAGCTCTGTTTCTGACAGCTGGCTCTGTTTCTGATGCTTATCTGCTCCAGGACAAAGCAACCATTAGTGTGGAATACTGCTTGCTGTGAGTGTGAGAGAGGTGGGGGAACAAGGGGGTCTGCTGCTGTCTGAACTTACAAGACAGCATGCTGACACGCTCTCAGCCCCCCCCAACCCACTCTCTCTCCCCCCACATACACACAACACCCCCCCACATTTGAAAGCATGTTGCAGCCAGTTGCATGCTCAGATAGCTACCACAGTGCACTTCTCTCTGGCATTGCAAGAGCTGCTAATGTGGCCTCGCCATTGTGTTTGAATCTGACAGTGTGAACACACTGCAGCACTTTCCCTACTGTGCTCTCCGAGGGTTGGTTTAACTCACAGTGCTCTACATCTGCAAGTGTAGCCATGCCCCCAGATTAGAAGGCAAAAAAAAAAAAAACGGACAAGGGAAGACATGTTCTGTGATTTGATGTGTTCCTCCGAGGCTGACAGGGCCCAGCTGCATGCATGGAGGCTCACACTCTCAGAGAGCATGCGCATCGACCAAGAGGGCACGAAAACAAGCAGGGAACAAGAGCGTAACACAGAAGAGAAGATGATGTGGCTCATGGGGGAGCAAACAGATGTGTTAGAATCATAGAATATCAGGGTTGGAAGGGACCCCTGAAGGTCATCTAGTCCAACCCCCTGCTCGAAGCAGGACCAATTCCCAGTTAAATCATCCCAGCCAGGGCTTTGTCAAGCCTGACCTTAAAAACCTCTAAGGAAGGAGATTCTACCACCTCCCTAGGTAACGCATTCCAGTGTTTCACCACCCTCTTAGTGAAAAAGTTTTTCCTAATATCCAATCTAAACCTCCCCCACTGCAACTTGAGACCATTACTCCTCGTTCTGTCATCTGATACCATTGAGAACAGTCTAGAGCCATCCTCTTTGGAACCCCCTTTCAGGTAGTTGAAAGCAGCTATCAAATCCCCCCTCATTCTTCTCTTCTGCAGGCTAAACAATCCCAGCTCCCTCAGCCTCTCCTCATAAGTCATGTGTTCCAGACCCCTAATCATTTTTGATGCCCTTCGCTGGACTCTCTCCAATTTATCCACATCCTTCTTGAAGTGTGGGGCCCAAAACTGGACACAGTACTCCAGATGAGACCTCACCAATGCCGAATAGAGGGGGACAATCACGTCCCTCGATCTGCTCACTATGCCCCTACTTATACATCCCAAAATGCCATTGGCCTTCTTGGCAACAAGGGCACACTGCTGACTCATATCCAGCTTCTCGTCCACTGTCACCCCTAGGTCCTATTCCGCAGAACTGCTGCCTAGCCATTCGGCCCCTAGTCTGTAACGGTGCATTGGGTTCTTCCGTCCTAAGTGCAGGACCCTGCACTTATCCTTATTGAACCTCATCAGATTTCTTTTGGCCCAATCCTCCAATTTGTCTAGGTCCTTCTGTATCCTATCCCTCCCCTCCAGCGTATCTACCACTCCTCCCAGTTTAGTATCATCCGCAAATTTGCTGAGAGTGCAATCCACGCCATCCTCCAGATCATTTATGAAGATATTGAACAAAACCGGCCCCAGGACCGACCCCTGGGGCACTCCACTTGACACTGGCTGCCAACTAGACATGGAGCCATTGATCACTACCCGTTGAGCCTGACAATCTAGCCAGCTTTCTACCCACCTTATAGTGCATTCATCCAGCCCATACTTCCTTAACTTGCTGACAAGAATACTGTGGGAGACCGTGTCAAAAGCTTTGCTAAAGTCAAGATACAATACATCCACTGCTTTCCCTTCATCCACAGAACCAGTAATCTCATCATAAAAGGCAATTAGATTAGTCAGGCATGACCTTCCCTTGGTGAATCCATGCTGGCTGTTCCTGATCACTTTCCTCTCATGCAAGTGCTTCAGGATTGATTCTTTGAGGACCTGCTCCATGATTTTTCCAGGGACTGAGGTGAGGCTGACTGGCCTGTAGTTCCCAGGATCATCCTCCTTCCCTTTTTTAAAGATTGGCACTACATTAGCCTTTTTCCAGTCATCCGGGACTTCCCCCGTTTGCCACGAGTTTTCAAAGATAATGGCCAATGGCTCTGCAATCACAGCCGCCAGTTCCTTCAGCACTCTCGGATGCAACTCTTCCGGCCCCATGGACTTGTGCACGTCCAGCTTTTCTAAATAGTCCCTAACCACCTCTATCTCCACAGAGGGCTGGCCATCTCTTCCCCATTTTGTGATGCCCAGCGCAGCAGTCTGGGAGCTGACCTTGTTCGTGAAGACAGAGGCAAAAAAAGCATTGAGTACATTAGCTTTTTCCACATCCTCTGTCACTAGGTTGCCTCCCTCATTCAGTAAGGGGCCCACACTTTCCTTGGCTTTCTTCTTGCTGCCAACATACCTGAAGAAACCCTTCTTGTTACTCTTGACATCTCTTGCTAGCTGCAGCTCCAGGTGCGATTTGGCCCTCCTGATATCATTCCTACATGCCCGAGCAATATTTTTATACTCTTCCCTGGTCATATGTCCAACCTTCCACTTCTTGTAAGCTTCTTTTTTATGTTTAAGATCTGCTAGGATTTCACCATTAAGCCAAGCTGGTCGCCTGCCATATTTACTATTCTTTCGACTCATTGGGATGGCTTGTCCCTGTAACGTCAACAGGGATTCCTTGAAATACAGCCAGCTCTCCTGGACTCCTTTCCCCTTCAAGTTAGTCCCCCAGGGGATCCTGGCCATCCGTTCCCTGAGGGAGTCGAAGTCTGCTTTCCTGAAGTCCAGGGTCCGTATCCTGCTGCTTACCTTTCTTCCCTGCGTCAGGATCCTGAACTCAACCAACTCATGGTCACTGCCTCCCAGATTCCCATCCACTTGTTGAGGCATCTGGTTGAGGTGCAGGAAAGGCAGCTAGACCTTAAAGTCCTGCTGCACCCAATGACGAACCAGCTGCCCTCCTCACCAAGTTCCCTATCCTCCATTCCCAGAAGTCCTAGAATGCGGGGGGTGGAGGTGGGGGAAGCTCCTTTATCCCTTGAACTCAACTCCAGGGGATGGTTCATAAAGCAAAAAGCTCTCGTTCCCACAGCTTTGATTGCTAGACAGTGCAATTGTAATAAGATATGTGTCATTGCCCCTCCCTCTCTGTGTTATCAGGCCCTTACCTGGTTATCCACTGCTATTCATTGCTGTCTCTGTTCACTGTTTGTTAGCATAATAAAAATGCATGAATTGAGGACAAGAGGCTCTTTATTCACTGTGGTTGGTGGGGGTTTAATTTACAGGGCAGTACATGCAAAAAAGGGGGCAGGCTGGTAAGGAACAACACAGAGAACTGTCACATCAGTGTTGGATCATTCATGAAACTGGTTTTCAAAGCCTCTCGGAAACACAGCGTGCCTCGATGTGCTCTTCTTATCGCCCTGGTGTCTGGCTGCTCATAATGGGCAGCCAGGCAATCTGCCTCAAACACGCCCCCCCCCCCCCCCCGCTTACTTTCACAGATATTATGTAGAACACAGCAAGCAGCAACAACACTAGGAATATTGCTTTCACTGAGGTCTAAGCTGGTGAGTAAACTGTGCCAGTGCCCTTTAGATGTCCAAAGGCACATTCTACCACCATTCTGCACTTGCTCACCCTATGGTTGAACTGCTCCTTACTGCTGTCCAGGCTGCCTGTGTATGGCTTCATAAGCCATAGGAGCAAGGGGTAGGCTGGGTCTCCAAGGAAAACTATTGGCATTTCAACATCACCGATGGTAATTTTCTAGTCTATGATGTTCGTTCCTTCTTGCAGCTTTCTGAAGAGACCAGAGTTCCTAAAGATGCTCGTGTCATGTACCTTTCCCGACCATCCCAATGAAATGGGGTGTCAGTGAAATGGCCCCTGTGATCCACTAGCACTTGCAACCTCATTGAGAAGTAGCCCTTCCATTTATTTACTCTTTGGCAAGGTGGTTTGGTGCCAAGATAGGGATATGTGTTCTGTCTATTGCCCTACCACAGTTAGGGAACCCCATCATGGCAAAACCATCCACTATGTCCTGCATGTTTCCCAGAGTCACTATCCTTCACAGCAGCCCCTATGATAGATTTATCCACTCCAAATTCATTCCCGACTGACCAGTAGCAATCTGGCATTGCAAGCTTCCACAGGGCTATTGCCACTTGCTTCTCAACTGTCAGAGCAGGTCTCATTGTGGTATTTCTGTGCTTCCGGTGTGGGAAAAGCAATTCACAAAGTTCCATGAACATGGCCTTATGCATTCAAAAGTTATGCAGCCACTGCTCCTCATCCCATACCCGCATGATGATGTGGTCCCACCAGTCTGTGTGTGTTCCACTGTGTCAGCAAGCCCGGCTGCCACTGCCAGTATGTGCAAATTGCTCCGTTCCATGGCTTCCAGCACAGCTATTTGTGTGGCATCACATTCTTCTGCACGGTGGCTCCTGGATAGGTTCTGCAAATGCCGCAGGATGATGTGTGAGGTGTTTGTGATGTTCACAACAACAGTGTACAGCTGAGCAGGGTCCATGCTTGCTATAGTGTCTGCTTGAGTAACCCAGGCTTAGGCGTGAAAATGATTGTTTGCCATTGCTTTCAGGGAGGAGCCAAGTGCATCATGGGAGGCTGATGATATGTACCCAAAACAACTCACAAAAATGTTTTTGTCCCATCAGGCATTGGGAGCCTAACCCAGAATTCCAATCGGCAGCAGAAACTATGGGATAGCTGCCCACAGTGCATCATTCCATGAGTCGATGCTACCCATGGTAGTGGGGATGCGCTCTGCCAACGGAATGTGCATATTGGGGACATACACCACCTATTTTGTAAAATCGGAGGCTACAAGTAGACTTTAATAAATTCAACCTAATTTCATAGTGTAGACAAGCCCATGGTTATGACACAAAGTTTGCTAACAACTCGAGAGAGCCACAGTGAGGACTCCTGGGAATAATGGGGGAGCGGAGAGAGTATACCGCAACATTGGTTCCATGCTTAGTCAGTGAGGACCAACAACACTGATATACAAAGACACCTTTTGTCATCATTACATACAATGCCAGCCAACATTCAACTATCCAGTATTATCCCTATAAGATTATTTGTGCACTCTGCAAACCCATGCTCCCCTGTGGCTTGTTATTCAGGCAGCAAGAACCAGAAAGGCCCCCTGCACCTATACAGGTGGATGACACAGTGGAGTGCCCCAAGGACAGCATTCCAGAAGGTAGAGTAATAGATGAGCTGGGAGCACCAGAAGCAGGCATTCCAGGCACAAGTTGCCAAGAAAAGGAATTGTGTCCCTCCAGGAAGGAAAGAAGGTGTGGCTATGCGACTGGAAAAAGCAGCCTGGAAAAAATCCAAGCTTTACCTTCTCTGGAGGGGACCTTGCACAGGAAATAAACTAAACCATTTATCTTTGCTGATGCAAAAAGCAATAGCTTGCCCCTTTGTAGTGCACAGATTCACTGAAAGAAAACACAGGACAAATACTGAGGATACTCAACAACCATCACAGAAAAATGGAGAGGAGGATTTGGAAGAACCCTAACAGGTTCCTATATGAGACTGGTTGTGGAGGAAGAAGAGATATCTTCAGGACCTCAACACATGGCAGTCTTCAGCGCACAACAGATAAGCCTAACCTGGAGATATGAATACGTACTCACTGATAATCTAGAGCCAACTACAAGTTGTGTCTCCATGACTGAATACAAGACTTGAATTTGGCATAACATGAGCTTTGGCATAATATAAGGAACAGTTCCAACTGGCTCACGTCTGAGCCTCTTGAAGGTACAGTTCCCCACAAGACCAACAACATAACCTCAGTTGATTGCAGACTACCTCCTAGGAGTTAAAACAATAATAAAACATTTTTTACTATTTTGAAACTCTTATTAAATTAAAAGGGGGGAGGTTGAAATGATTAGTGTAAACAACACCTCCTCCAATAGGTAGTGCTCTGTCTTTATCTCAGTGCCAAGTTGTCTTGTTTGCGGGCTGAGGGGGAGCACTAGGAGGAAGTTAAATTCTGCCTGCATGTTAGGATAGAGATATTCAGACCTGTCTGCAAAGACCTATACTTTAAGAATTTAAGTGTATTCTTATCACTTAGCTAGTTATAGAGGTATAAAAGAAAGAATCAAAATCACTGTCTGCCTGCGTAAGGGCCTTCTCTCACTGTGACAGTCTGAGGCCCTGTTCTTAGACTAAGATCTTTGGCTTAACAGCAGAGGCAGCCATAAGCTAGGAAGTGTATGGTCACATTCTTACATTCCAAACTAGTCACATTGAAACGAGGTGCTATTGGGCTGTTAGGCATTATCAGGACCGGACTGTATTCCTATCACCTCAAGAGAAAGGGAAGTGCCTAGAAGATGTAAAAGGAAACTTAGTTTGAAAGCATCCTGTCTGGCAAGAACTCATCTATCAATAGCTGGGATGTGAAATCCTCATTTCTGTGTTGTTCTATCACTGTAGTCCCTATTTCCCTATTGTTTGTCTGTATAATCTCTGTCTGGTTCTGTGATTGTTTCTGTCTGCTGTATAATTAATTTTGCTGAGTGTAAACTAATTAAGGTGGTGGGATATAATTGGTTAAATAATCGTGTTACAATATGTTAGGATTGGTTAAATTTCAGTAAAATGATTGGTTAAGGTATAGCTAAGCAGAACTCAAGTTTTACTGTGTAGTCTGCAGTCAATCAGGAAGTGTGTGGGGGGGGGAATGGGAACAGGGAATGGGGATGGGGAAATTGGAAGCGTGTTGTGCTAAGGGGAAAATGGGGACAGGGACACAGGTAAGGCTCTGTGGTGTCAGAGCTGAGAAGGGGGAAACTGGAATCATGCTTGCTGGAAGTTCACCCCAATAAACATCGAATTGTTTGCACCTTTTGGACTTCGGGTATTGTTGCTCTCTGTTCATGCGAGAAGGACCAGGGAAGTAAGCGGGTGAAGGAATAAGCCCCTAACACTGCATGTCCTGGAGTTGTTGCATTGTCCCAATAAATCCTTTGATTTCTGTGAGTGAGTATTATAAAACCAGCAGAGACAACTGGAACTAGGGTTGCCAACATTCAGTGTGGATAAAAATCAATGATTTAAAAAAATAAAATAAAAAAAATCTGATTTTTTGATAGGTGTTTTCCTCAAAAAGCATAATATCTAAAGATACATTTATAGTTCAAAGATATCTCATCATGGAATAGGGATTATAAATTCTAATTCTATAGTAGGAGACAATATATTCATATAATGTTTAAGAAAAGTTTTTTGTAAATGAGTTCCAATAGTTCATGGATTAGGGACCCAATCTCACAGGGTTCCAGGGGCTTCTGTATAGATTATTTAGGTTAATCTTTCTATCTACCCCATGGGATTCAGTGCTCAGTCTAGAAGATGCCATCAGCTTAGTTTTGCAGTTCTCAAACTGTGGATTTGTGTCTCCAGAGGTAACATGCTTGTTAACAGTAAAAATGTTTTTAAATAAATAATATAGAGAGGTGGGAAATAACAGACCTCAGCCTTATTGTCCCTCTGCAAATTTGTGTACACAGAGTCAATCCCTTACCTCTCTCTAAAAGTGCAAAGTTTCAGAGTAACAGCCGTGTTAGTCTGTATTCGCAAAAAGAAAAGGAGTACTTGTAGCGCCTTAGAGACTAACCAATTTATTTGAGCATGAGCTTTCGTGAGCTACAGCTCACTTCATCAGATGAAGTGATGAAGTGAGCTGTAGCTCATGAAAGCTCATGCTCAAATAAATTGGTTAGTCTCTAAGGTGCTACAAGTACTCCTTTTCTTTTTGTAAAAGTGCAAAGTTTCAAAAAGTTCAGTGAATAGAAGATTGTTGGGGAGCGGAATAGATCTGGACAAGAAGAAGTCTGGAGATAAATGTGAGAAGGGAGGGACAGGCAGTAGAAACAAAAGTGAAACTGTTTGAGCAGCTTATTCCAGAAGTCTTGAGGTCTTTCTGAGTGAAGCCTTCATTGATTTAAGATCTACCATACCATTCCCTCACTAGAAGGGAAAACCTATAATGGCAGCAGGCTGTAAAAGAGACCCAGTTTGGGAATAAGAACGATTCAAGAAATATATGTTTGCTGATGATGTTTTAAAGGAAGTCACGCCAATGAACTGGTGGAAGTCACTTAAGCACTTCGATTCAGAGACTGTTGAAGTGATAATCTCACTTTTAACAGCAGTAGCTTCTTCTGCTGGTGTAGAAAGAATATTTTCTCCCTTTGGACTAATTCATTCCAAACTGAGAAATCGTTTGGGACCTGAAAAAGCAGGAAAGCTTGTTTTTCTTTTCCAGATTATGAACAAACAGGAAAATGAAGGTGAAGACGACTGAGTTAGCTACAGAAGCCAATATTTTATGTTTCGCATGTTGACCTGGCTGACATAGTTGATTTGATTTTTTTTTTAAATATTTCATTTAACTATTTTAGTTAAAAACAATTTTAACAAAAAGAAACCTGATTTTAAAAAACTTGAATGTTTAAGTATAAGAGAGGTAGCTGTGTTAGTCTGTAGCCACAAAAACAACGAGGAGTCTGGTAGCACCTTAAAGACTAAGGGTATGTCTACACTACGAAATTAGGTCAATTTGATAGAAGTCGATTTTTAGAAATCGATTTTATACAATCTTTTGCGTATGTCCACACTAAGCGCACTAAATCTGCGGAGTGCATCCTTACTACCATGGCTAGCATTGACTAACGGAGCGGTGCACTGTGGGTAGCTATCCCACAGTTATCGCAGTCTCCGCCGCCCATTGGAATTCTGGGTTAAGCTCCCAGTGCCTGATGGGGCAAAAACATTGTCGCGGGTGGTTTTGGGTATGTGTCGTCAGTTGCCCTTCCCTCCGTGAAAGCAACAGCAGACAATTGTTTCGCGCCTTTTTTCTGTGCAAACGACATACCAAGGCAAGCATTGAACCCCTCTCAGCTCAGCTTACCATCACCGCAGCTGTTGTGTCTTAGGTGCTGCTGTCAGCAGACGGTGCAGTAGGTCTGCTAACCATCATCATCCACTGCTTCCGCTGCAACTCTGCTCTCCTGCAGCTCAGGGGATCCGTTCTGGTCCTCCTGGGTGCTGCTAACCGTCGTCATCCACCACTTCCGCTGCAACTCTGCTCTCCTGCAGACGCCATACCATGGCAAGCATGGAACCCCCTCAGCTCACCGTCACCGCTACTGTTTTGAGCATTGTAAACACCTCGCGCATTATCCTGGAGTATATGCAGAACTAGGAGACGCCAGCATGAGGAGGATTTTGATGAGGACATGGACACAGACGTTCCTGAAAGCACGGGCTCTGGCAGCTGGGACATCTTGGCAGCAGTGGGGCTGGTTGACATAGTGGAACACCGATTCTGGACCAGGCAAACACGCACAGACTGGTGGGACTGCATAGTGTTGCAGGTATGGGATGATTCCCAGTGTCTGTGAAACTTTCGCATGCATAAGGCCACTTTCCTGGAACTCTGTGAGTTGCTTTTCCCCACCCTGAAGCACAGGAATACCAAGATGAGAGCTGCCCTGACAGTTGAGAAGCAAGTGGCGATAGCCCTGTGGAAGTTTGCAACGCCTGACTGCTACCGGTCAGTCGGGAATCAATTTGGAGTGGGCAAGTCTACTGTGGGGGCTGCTGTGATCCAAGTAGCCAATGCAATCATTGACCTTCTGTTATCAAGGGCAGTGACTCTGGGAAATGTGCAGGTCATAGTGGATGGCTTTGCTCCAATGGGGTTCCCTAACTGTGGTGGGGTGATAGACGGAACGCATATCCCCATCTTGGCACCAGACCACCTTGCCAACCAGTACATAAAGCGCAAGGGGTACTTCTCAATGGTGCTGCAAGCACTGCTGGATCACAAGGGACATTTCACCGACATCAACATGGGATGGCTGGGAAAGGTGCATGACACTCACATCTTTAGGAACTCCAGGCTGTTCAAGCAGCTGCAAGAAGGGACTTACTTCCCAGACCAGAAAATTACCACTGGGGATTTTGAAATGCCTATAGTTATCCTTGGGGACCCAGCTTACCCCTTGCTCCCATGGTTCATGAAGCCTTACTCAGGCAGCCTGGACAGTAGTAAGGAGCAGTTCAACTATAGGCTGAGCAAGTGCAGAATGGTGGTAGAATGTGCCTTTGGACGTTTAAAAGCTCACTGGTGCTGTTTGCTGACTAGGTCAGACCTCAGCACAACCAACATTCCCATTGTTATTGCTACATCTATCTCTGATTTGTGAAGAATATGTATTAGGGTTATAACAACCATCAAGAATGCACTTTTATGTAGAAATCCATGATTAAATCGAGTCTTCCTGACTAGTGATTTAAATCAAATCCACCCTGCCAACATTGTATTTAAAAAAATAAAGGACTGTTTTCCACCCCACCCCTCCTCCTGATATTATTAATTAATAAATAAAAATAATAAATAAACCATACTCACCTACATTCACCAGGGGTATTTCTTGCTGCTATTGGCAGCACTCAGCATTTCCTGATTTCATTGTACAGAGATGAAAAAATAAGGGATGTCCCATATAATATGGGACTGTAGCACACTAAATGGAACCGAAATAGACAAGTTGCTCCTCACATCCCAGGTCCTGTCAACTTACTGCAACATCCTCTATGCTGTCAAGGGAACTTGTTTTCTTCACACAGCTGAAAAGAGGGAGCTGATCTTTCATGGCATCTTTCAGTTTAACACATTTCCTCTGTGCTGCATCTGACATTGTGCACAATCTAATGCTCTGATGGGCAGCAAGACATAGTGCTGTGGGGAGAGCAAAAGAGGATTAAGGGGTTGTTTCAGCACCCCCGCACCCCTGGTTCCAGTGCCTATGGCCCTTGGTCTCCCTGAGGGGCAGGATGCTGCTCAACGACATAGGGGAGGGGTTACTCCCCCTCAGGCTCCTGTGCTGCCATGTGCACTGGGCCATAAGTGCCGTATAACACAGGGTACACTGAGCACAGGGATCCCTGACCCTCCAGTAATGGGGTGAGGGTGGTAGGGTCAATGTCCTAACTACCAGTCCAGCTGTTGGTCCCTTGGGGTCTCCTGTATCCTGGGGACACTGGCTGCCCTTTGCCTTTGCTTTGCCTACATCACCTTTCCCACCACACTGGGTCTCCCTTCCGCCCCTGTTAACGACGCTCCCTCACCAGTCAGTGGGGCTGCCGTAGAGCGACATGAGATCTCCCTGCGACTGGCCACCCTGCCTCTGCACCGTGGCTGGGAGAACCATTCTGCATAGATTCAGGAGCGTCACCTCTGCGGCAGTTTGTGCAGTGGGAGGGTGATGGTTCCCATGACCTGCGTTGCCTAGGGAGGTGGTGGAATCTCCTTCCTTAGAAGTTTTTAAGGTCAGGCTTGACAAAGCCCTGGCTGGGATGATTTAATTGGGGATGGGTCCTGCTTTTGAGCAGGGGGTTGGACTAGATGACCTCCTGAGGTCCCTTCCAACCCTGATATTCTATGATTCTATGCTCCTGAACTAGGGACACACCAAGAATCAGTCACAAACATTTGGAGAGTCGAAGAGTAAATCTGTTTGAGGGAATGAGGCAATTTTCTCACATTTATTTGCAGTCCAGAATTATTTATCAGATGTTTGCTGTCATTCACTCCTGCTCTGTTGCTCATTCAGGGACAGCTCATGGGGAATATCTCATAGTAAAATATTGGGCCATTTTGATTGGATGGCTGGATCACATGGGGCTAAATCCACAAAGAGAGTTAGGCAAAACCAAAAACCAAACCAAAAAGAAATCATTTCAGGTTGAAACAAACCATTTCAATTCAGATTAAATGTAATCTTTGAACATTTAGTTTTAAAAATGCCAAACAAAATGTTTAGACTTCTCTGACACTTATTTATGTTATTTTGGTGTGGGAGGTGAAGCTATTAACCAAATTCGACCCATGTTCACAAATGCTTTCTGTCCACCCAAAACTGCTTTATTTGCTTAAAAAAAAACTACTCAGCCAAGAAACTTCACCCAGCTCAACTCCCAACCTGGCTGGGCTGGGGAGTGAGAGGCTGGGGCTATGCTGAGGAGAACACTGGTCTCTCACATAGCAATGCACAGCACCACCAATGCTCAGTGACCCAGTGGCTACGAAGCCTGGGGCCATATTCTGAGCTGGCACAACTCAGCAGAGCTAAGTGAAGCTAAGGCAAGTGGTGGAGTGTCCATCTCTTGCTGTTTTGAGACCAAGACTGGTGGTCTCTCTGGAAGATGCTTTGATCCAACACGTTATTGGTCTCAGGACAGGGGTAACTGGGTGAAATTCTCTGGCCAGGGTTAACACAGGAGGTCAGACAAGATGACCTAATGGTCCCTTCTGGCCTTAAAATCTAAGCCTCTACGTTGATTTTGAAGCATCCTCTCTCCAGTGAGAACCAGACCCAGCCAACTGACCTCCCTTTTCTGCATATTCTGCACTCCACTAGTCCAACATTTGTCAAACAACAACACTATTCTGAATGGAGCTTCAGGGAGCTTGTGTGTGCAATGACCTGTCAGCCGCCCTGCTCTTCCTGCAGTCAGTTGGTGGCTTTACATTTTAGATAAGCTTTTGGCTTATCCTCTCTGCCTCAGTATCTTCTGACCACAGCATGCCAAATGTGAAGTGGTGCACAGTGATTAAGGATGAGAAGGCCAAGTGTGATGAATGGAGTGCAGTGAGCGGAGGCAGCCTGGGCTGTGCGGTGGCAGAAACCACAGAGAAATGCATTGCCAAGATAACAGTACAGGCTTCTCCCACTGCTCTCTCCATGCATCTGCCTATGCAGGGAGCAGTTTCCTCTCTCTATCTTTGAGCAGCGCTGGTAGGGATTTTTTTTTGACAAAATATTGAATTGGAAAATGCCAATTTGCTGAAATTGAAACATTTAATGGGCAGGGATCACTTTTTGACCAATTTCTCAATCTGAAAACATATTGCAAAAAGGGCTTAGAAACTGTCAAAACGTTTTCACATTTTCTGATCACAAAACCCTGGTTTTCTGATTGAAAGTGACTCCGTGTTGAAATTAAAGCTAATCACAGTTAAAAAAAAAAAAGCAAAAATGATCAAAATCAACATGAAATGTTTCAAAACTAGTGAACCATAGATTTCAGTTCACCTGAACCAATATTTTGCGGGGAAGTAGGCATTTTTGCTTTGAAAACCTTCAAGATTTCCACTTTTCATCCTGGCTCAGGAAAGTCTTTTGAAATCGTGAAAATTTTCACGACAGGAGAACTTCTCCCAGCCCTGTCTTTGAGTGACAGGCATGAGCAGCTCATTTTCCTCTGGAGACCTGTAGACAGAGCAAGTGAATTCCTGCAATGCAGAGAAATGTTAAAGATTCATATCCTCTGCTGGTGTAAATCTGCGCATCTCCATTGACTTACAGCAGCTCAGGATCTGGCCTCTTGTGTATTTGCTGATATGTTGGATTCAGCATGCTACAGTGGCCATACTGGCCTGTGACCATGCAATAGTAACAGCTGATTGTCCCTTAGACCTGGGCCCTGATGATTCAGCCAGCAGTGCAAAGTGCTCTCAGCCTGGAGACAGAGGTTCAGATACAGTCCTAAGAGTGCCAAACTACCAACATAGCAGTGGTTAAATTCACATGCTCTGGGTGGGCAGGAGCACAAGGCGCTTTGCCCTCTTCCAGGGGAGCCATCCCAGCCAGCAGGGGAGGCTAGTAGCTGTTCAGGCAGCAGGGTCAGAATCATGGGGTTTCTGCTGCACAGCACACAGCGGAGAGACATCTTCCCCCCGCCAGCTGCCTCTTCTATGACAGAACCTTAAAAAGAGGCATTAGCGAGCATGATGAGGGTGGGAGAGGAAATACAGTGAACTAGCTTCACTTTGTATTTGATGAGTTGTTTTCATTGCAGAAAGGTGAAGCAGATGCCATGAGCTTGGATTCAGGTTATGTCTACATGGCTGGCACACGTGGCTTGGTGCCAGTCATGGGAGAATACTACAGGGGTGAGTGTGGAGCAGTCTATCCTTCTAGCCTATCCTTGGTGGGGAATTCACCGTTACAGCAGCACCGATTGTGCTGTGAGTTGTGGGAAGTCAGTGGCCCTGGTTCTCTGTCCCGGCCGCAGTAACCTCTGTGGGAAATGGGGGGAGGGGCAGAAAGGGGCTTTAAATCACTCCACCCCTTGGATGCTGCAGGCAGATTTGGACAGGAGTGGTCCTGGGCATAAGCTACAGCGGCCCCTTAATGGCTGGAGCAGGGTACCCTAACCACACCTTTCCCCTGTTCTGACACTCCCCTCCCTCCTGTCGTCGAATCCCCGCAATGGCCAAAGCTGCTCCATTGGCTCTATCCCTCAGAGAACACCTGCCCTGTACCAGGGGTATTCCCTGGTGGCCAGTTCCAGATACTCATTACAGTACAGACCCTTAACCACAGATGCAGCCGCAGCCAGAGTAGCTGTACCTGAGCTGGCTTTAATGGAGCTCACTCAGGTCTCAGCGCAGTGAAGCCGCAGCAGTGCGCATGTCAGTGCAGGATAGCCCCACGAGTAATAACCCCCGGCTCTGGGTGGGCTTGCACAGCCCATGCTGCCGCGGTTTCACTGCTCCAGGACCTGAGCTAGCCAGATTGAAGGTAGCTGAGATAAGGCTCATGGAGCTGCAGTCACACCCGGTGACTGAAATATAGCTGTACCAGAAGTCAGTTATTCTAATTTCCATCTCCAGTTTCTGTCTAACTAGCCAGGTAGCCCCAGAAGAGGGGTGGGGCAATGCTCCGTTCTGCTAATGCACTAGGTGTTAGACCAGCTACTCCTGTCCCCATCTACATTAAAGGCTTCTTCAGAAAGTAACTTACCAGCTACCCCACAGAGAAACCACTGCTGTGACCAGAATCCTTACAAACCTAGGAACCTGTATTTTTGGCATTAACTGCACACATGCTTTTGACGCACTTTCTGAAATCTCCACTTTCCCATTTCAGCTGACCGTACACGATGCAGGATTCGAGGAGCACAGGCAGGTAATTACTGGTAACGGGAAGCAGAAGATAAAATCCTGAAAAACAACACTGGTCAAGAGACACAAAACAAAGGGTTAGGAATCAACAGCCAATGTTCACCACAATCACTATGGCCAATGTACTTAGTAACTGTCTGAAAAACAGCTCCAGTAGCAAATGGAATGGTCCCCAATTATGTAGGTAAAAGAGCACAGGGAGGAACTACATAAGGACCTCCCCAAACTAGTCAAAATGTAGCAACATGAGTGCAGATAAAATATAACAGAAAACATGGGCAGGGTAGTACCCACTGTAAAGAACAAGTTATATTGCCCAAGGACATAAACAAGTGGGGTTGGAAAAAGACTTACCCCTTGGTACAATATTACCCAACAGGCTGGGAGGATTATGGGGGATTTTTGCTGCCTTCCTGAAACATTTTCTACTAGCCCCTGTCAGAGACTGGTTTCAGAGTAGCAGCCATGTTAGTCTGTATTCGCAAAAAGAAAAGGAGTACTTGTGGCACCTTAGAGACTAACCAATTTATTTGAGCATAAGCTTTCATGAGCTACAGCTCACTTCTTCAGATGCATGAAGTGGAAAATGCAGTAAGGATGTTTTATACACACAGACCATGAAAAAATGGGTGTTTATCACTTCAAAAGGTTTTCTCTTCACCCACCCCACTCTCCTGCCGGTAATAGCTTATCTAAAGTGATCACTCTCCTTACAATGTGTGTGATAATCAAGGTGGGCCATTTCCAGCACAAATCCAGGGTTTAACAAGAACGTCTGAGGAACAGTGGGGGGGTAAGGTGGGAAAAAACAAAGGGAAATAGGTTACCTTGCATAATGACTTAACCATTCCCAATCTCTATTCAAGCCTAAGTTAATTGTATCCAATTTGCAAATGAATTCCAATTCAGCAGTCTCTCGCTGGAGTCTGGTTTTGAAGATTTTCTGTTGTAATATCGCAACTTTCATGTCTGTAATCGCGTGACCAGAGAGATTGAAGTGTTCTCCGACTGGTTTATGAATGTTATAATTCTTGACATCTGATTTGTGTCCATTTATTCTTTTACGTAGAGACTGTCCAGTTTGATCAATGTACATGGCAGAGGGGCATTGCTTGCACATGATGGCATATATCACATTGGTAGATGTGCAGGTGAACGAGCCTCTGATAGTGTGGCTGATGTTATTAGGCCCTGTGATGGTGTCCCCTGAATAGATATGTGGGCACAGTTGGCAACGGGCTTTGTTGCAAGGATAGGTTCCTGGGTTAGTGGTTCTGTTGTGTGGTATGTAGTTGCTGGTAAGTATTTGCTTCAGGTTGGGGGGTTGTCTGTAGGCAAGGACTGGCCTGTCTCCCAAGATTTGTGAGTGTGATGGGTCGTCCTTCAGGATAGGTTGTAGATCCTTGATAATGCGTTGGAGAGGTTTTAGTTGGGGGCTGAAGGTGACGGCTAGTGGCGTTCTGTTATTTTCTTTGTTAGGCCTGTCCTGTAGTAGGTGACTTCTGGGAACTCTTCTGGCTCTATCAATCTGTTTCTTCACTTCCGCAGGTGGGTATTGTAGTTGTAAGAATGCTTGATAGAGATCTTGTAGGTGTTTGTCTCTGTCTGAGGGGTTGGAGCAAATGCGGTTGTATCGTAGAGCTTGGCTGTAGACAATGGACCATGTGGTGTGGTCTGGATGAAAGCTGGAGGCATGTAGGTAGGAACAGCGGTCAGTAGGTTTCCGGTATAGGGTGGTGTTTATGTGACCATCGCTTATTAGCACTGTAGTGTCCAGGAAGTGGATCTCTTGTGTGGACTGGTCCAGGCTGAGGTTGATGGTGGGATGGAAATTGTTGAAATCATGGTGGAATTCCTCAAGGGCTTCTTTTCCATGGGTCCAGATGATGAAGATGTCATCAATATAGCACAAGTAGAGTAGGGGCATTAGGGGACGAGAGCTGGAGAGAGGAAGCGTTATTCTAAGTCAGCCATAAAAATGTTGGCATACTGTGGTGCCATGCGGGTACCCATAGCAGTGCCGCTGATTTGAAGGTATACATTGTCTCCAAATGTGAAATAATTATGGGTGAGGACAAAGTCACAAAGTTCAGCCACCAGGTTTGCCGTGACATTATCGGGGATAGTGTTCCTGATGGCTTCTAGTCCATCTTTGTGTGGAATGTTGGTGTAGAGGGCTTCTACATCCATAGTGGCCAGGATGGTATTTTCAGGAAGATCACCGATGGATTGTAGTTTCCTTAGGAAGTCAGTGGTGTCTCAAAGATAGCTGGGAGTGCTGGTAGCGTAGGGCCTGACGAGGGAGTCTACATAGCCAGACAATCCTGCTATCAGGGTGCCAATGCCTGAGATGATGGGGCGCCCAGGATTTCCAGGTTTATGGATCTTGGGTAGTAGATATCCCAGGTCGGAGTTCCAGGGGTGTGTCTGTGCGGATTTGATCTTGTGCTTTTTCAGGGAGTTTCTTGAGCAAATTCTGTAGTTTCTTTTGGTAACCCTCTGTGGGATCAGAGGGTAATGGCTTGTAGAAAGCAGTGTTGGAGAGCTGCCGAGCAGCCTCTTGTTCATATTCCGACCTACTCATGATGACAACAGCACCTCCTTTGTCAGGCTTTTTGATTATGATGTCAGAGTTGTTTCTGAGGCTGTGGATGGCATTGTGTTCTGCACGGCTGAGGTTGTGGGGCAAGTGATGCTGCTTTTCCACAATTTCAGCCCATGCACATCGGTGGAAGCACTCTATGTAGAAGTCCAGTCTGCTGTCTCGGCCTTCAGGAGGAGTCCACCTAGAATCCCTCTTTTGGTAGTGTTGGTAGGGAGGTCTCTGTGGATTAGTATGTTGTTCAGAGGAGTGTTGGAAATATTCCTTGAGTCGGAGATGTCGAAAATAGGATTCTAGGTCACCACAGAACCGTATCATGTTCGTGGGGGTGGAGGGGCAGAAGGAGAGGCCCCGAGATAGGACAGCTTCTTCTGCTGGGCTAAGAGTATAGTTGGATAGATTAACAATATTGCTGGGTGGGTTGAGGGAACCATTGCTGTGGCCCCTTGTGGCATGTAGTAGTTTAGAAAGTTTAGTGTCCTTTTTCTTTTGTAGAGAAGCAAAGTGTGAGTTGTAAATGGCTTGTCTAGTTTTAGTAAAGTCCAGCCACGAGGAAGTTTGTGTGGAAGGTTGTTTTTTTATGAGAGTATCCAGTTTAGAGAGCTCATTCTTAATCTTTCCCTGTTTGCTGTAGAGGATATTGATCAGGTGGTTCCGCAGTTTCTTTGAGAGCGTGTGGCACAAGCTGTCAGCATAGTCTGTGTGGTATGTAGATTGTAGTGGATTTTTTACCTTCAGTCCTTTTGGTACGATGTCCATCTGTTTGCATTTGGAGAGGAAGATGATATCTGTCTGTATCTGTACAAGTTTTTCATGCAGTTGATAGATTTCCACTCCATACGGCTAAATGCAGTGCCTTGCATAATGACAGGTTTCAGAGTAACAGCCGTGTTAGTCTGTATTCGCAAAAAGAAAAGGAGTACTTGTGGCACCTTAGAGACTAAACAATTTATTTGAGCATAAGCTTTCGTGAGCTACAGCTCACTTCTTCAGATGCATAAAGTGGAAAATACAGTGAGGATGTTTTATACACACAGACCATGAAAAAATGGGTGTTTATCACTTCAAAAGGTTTTCTCTCCCCCCACCCCACTCTCCTGCTGGTAATAGCTTATCTAAAGTGATCACTCTCCTTACAATAAGAAAAGGAGTACTTGTGGCACCTTAGAGACTAACCAATTTATTTGAGCATGAGCTTTCGTGAGCTACAGCTCACTTCATCGGATGCATACCGTGGAAACTGCAGCAGACTTTATATACACACAGAGAATATGAAACAATACCTCCTCCCACCCCACTGTCCTGCTGGTAATAGCTTATCTAAAGTGATCATCAAGTTGGGCCATTTCCAGCACAAATCCAGGTTTTCTCACCCTCCACCCCCCCACACACAAATTCACTCTCCTGCTGGTAATAGCCCATCCAAAGTGACAACTCTCTACACAATGTGCATGATAATCAAGTTAGGCCATTTCCTGCACAAATCCAGGTTCTCTCACCCCCTCACCCCCCTCCAAAAACACACACACACAAACTCACTATCCTGCTGGTAATAGCTCATCCAAAGTGACCACTCTCCCTGCAATGTGCATGGTAATCAAGGTGGGCCATGTCCAGCACAAATCCAGGCTTTCTCACCCCCCCCTTTTTTTCCCAGGGACACACACACACACACAAACTCACTCTCCTGCTGGCAATAGCTCATCCAAACTGACCACTCTCCAATTATAAATCCAAGTTAAACCAGAACGTCTGGTGGGGAGGGGGGGTAGGAAAAAACAAGGGGAAATAGGCTACCTTGCATAATGACTTAGCCACTCCCAGTCTCTATTTAAGCCTAAATTAATAGTATCCAATTTGCAAATGAATTCCAATTCAGCAGTTTCTCACTGGAGTCTGGATTTGAAGTTTTTTTGTTTTAAGATAGCGACCTTCATGTCTGTGATTGCGTGACCAGAGAGATTGAAGTGTTCTCCGACTGGTTTATGAATGTTATAATTCTTGACATCTGATTTGTGTCCATTTATTCTTTTACATAGAGACTGGTATGTAGTTGCTGGTGAGTATTTGCTTCAGGTTGGGGGGTATACCACACAATAGAACCACTAACCCAGGAACTTATCCTTGCAACAAAGCCCGTTGCCAATTGTGCCCACATATCTATTCAGGGGACACCACCACAGGGCCTAATAACATCAGCCACACTATCAGAGGCTCGTTCACCTGCACATCCACCAATGTGATATATGCCATCATGTGCCAGCAATGCCCCTCTGCCATTTACATTGGTCAAACTGGACAGTCTCTACGTAAAAGAATAAATGGACACAAATCAGATGTCAAGAATTATAACATTCATAAACCAGTCGGAGAACACTTCAATCTCTCTGGTTACGCAATCACAGACATGAAGGTCGCTATCTTAAAACAAAAAAACTTCAAATCCAGACTCCAGCGAGAAACTGCTGAATTGGAATTCATTTGCAAATTGGATACTATTAATTTAGGCTTAAATAGAGACTGGGAGTGGCTAAGTCATTATGCAAGGTAGCCTATTTCCCCTTGTTTTTTCCTACCCCCCCCCACCAGACGTTCTGGTTTAACTTGGATTTAAACTTGGAGAGTGGTCAGTTTGGATGAGCTATTGCCAGCAGGAGAGTGAGTTTGTGTGTGTGTGTGTGTGTGTGTCCCTGGGAAAAAAAGTGGGGGGTGAGAAAGCCTGGATTTGTGCTGGACATGGCCCACCTTGATTACCATGCACATTGTAGGGAGAGTGGTCACTTTGGATGAGCTATTACCAGCAGGAGAGTGAATTTGTGTGTGGGGGGGTGGAGGGTAAGAAAACCTGGATTTGTGCTGGAAATGGCCCAACTTGATGATCACTTTAGATAAGCTATTACCAGCAGGACAGTGGGGTGGGAGGAGGTATTGTTTCATATTCTCTGTGTGTATATAAAGTCTGCTGCAGTTTCCATGGTATGCATCTGATGAAGTGAGCTGTAGCTCACGAAAGCTCATGCTCAAATAAATTGGTTAGTCTCTAAGGTGCCACAAGTACTCCTTTTCTTTTTGCGAATACAGACTAACACGGCTGTTACTCTGAAACCTCTCCTTACAATGTGTATAATAATCAAGGTGGGCCATTTCCAGCACAAATCCAGGGTTTAACAAGAACGTCTGAGGAACAGTGGGATGGTAGGGTGGGAAAAAACAAGGGGAAATAGGTTACCTTGCACAATGACTTAACCATTCCCAGTCTCTATTCAAGCCTAAGTCAATTGTATCCAATTTGCAAATGAATTACAATTCAGCAAGTCAGAGACTGGAGCAGACTAAATGATCAGTGCTAGCATGGCAATCCCTGTGCTCACATGAACGTTTGTTGAAACCACTGTTCAGAGAAACTTCTAAGGGCATTGGACCAAGCCCCAGCTCACTGTGTGTGGTGATTGCATTGCAGAGCTGAGGCTTCCCCGCAGGGCCTGGCAGGGAAGCATTCACTGCAGCAGTTTGTGCCGTGCCTGTTCTGGGGGTAAGCAGGGACTTTAGATCTAGGGCTGTCAGGAGCACTAACACATGCCACTTATTTTTTAATAAGGAAAAGATGAACCTTTCTTCTGTTTTGTTTAGGAGCATGAGCTAGTCCTCGTTGTGGGAGCAGGAGAGGAAAGACCTTTGCCCGAGGCTTTGAACCTAGAAAGGGAGGAAATCTCACATTCAGATACTAGCGTGTGGGGTCTCCTCACCACAGATACATCAGGCAGGGGCACCATGTAGGGAGGCTGGGGGGCATCTTCCCCGCCTCCCCCCAAATTTCGTACTGCAGCTCACTCCTCATGGACACGCCCAGGCATACAGGAAGTGAGCGCTGGTCCTTTAAGACAGGCGCTCAGTGTGTATGTGTGCACACAAAAGAGTCACACAACGCCTCCCCTGAGCAGTCAATCAGCTGGCGGCTTCTTTGATGTCAACAGCCCTTGACTGGGGCTCCCCTGCTTCGCTGGCATACACCACTCTGTGCTGGGCACTCCATGCCCTGTCTCTCCTGGCCAAAGCCTTGGGTTTGCACTACTCCAGTCTGCTACTTCGCTGAACTTTCCTGGGGATGGAGGAGGAGGGTGGGGGTGAGGGGGGCGTTGTTGGTTCCTGGATCCTGCAGCTTCTTCATCCTCCAGGCTGCCAATTGCAAACTCCCCCTTCTCCCAAAAAAGGGTTTGATCTAATGCTCTCAGACCCTTATCTGCCAAACGGATCTGTCACCTTTGGTGAGTTCATCATCCCAGTTGAAGTGTATTGCTGTCTGCCATGCATCACTAGATGCTAGTGCTTTTGCTGACGTGATGTAGCATTATTTCTAAAATGCCTAGGACAGTGCTCTAAAGAAATGAAAGGCAAAAGCTCAGTCAGGGTAACGCAAGACAGTGGGGTAGTTCTGAATTATCCACAGGGATTTCTTTCCGGCCTCTCCTCAGCTTCTAGTTTCATCTCCAGTGTTTCAATAAAAAGAGCAAGAGCTGCCTCCAGACTACCCCTTCATCAGGTATTGGACATCATAACCTGTGATGTATGTGTTTAAGGCTCTAGCCCCTGATTAAACTCTCTTGTAAAATGTCTTGCTTCCCCCCTGCAAGAAAGGGTTCTGTGGTGGATAATCTCAACAGAGATGGACCTTTTACGATAGTAGTTAATTCATTGCGATTGGTCCTTGTCATAAATATAAAGGGAAGGGTAAACCCCTTTGAAATCCCTCCTGGCCAGGGGAAAGCTCCTCTCACCTGTAAAGGGTTAAGAAGCTAAAGGTAACCTCGCTGGCACCTGACCAAAATGACCAATGAGGAGACAAGATACTTTCAAAAGCTGGGAGGAGGGAGAGAAATAAAGGGTCTGTGTGTCTGTCTATAGTCTGTCTTTGTCGGGGATAGACCAGGAATGGAGTCTTAGAACTTTTAGTAAGTAATCTAGCTAGGTACGTGTTAGATTATGATTTCTTTAAATGGCTGAGAAAAGAATTGTGCTGAATAGAATAACTATTTCTGTCTGTGTATCTTTTTTGTAACTTAAGGTTTTGCCTAGAGGGGTTCTCTATGTTTTTGAATCTAATTACCCTGTAAGATATCTACCATCCTGATTTTACAGGGGGGATTTCTTTATTTCTATTTACTTCTATTTTTATTAAAAGTCTTCTTGTAAGAAAACTGAATGCTTTTTCATTGTTCTCAGATCCAAGGGTTTGGGTCTGTGGTCACCTATGCAAATTGGTGAGGCTTTTTATCCAACATTTCCCAGAAAAGGGGGGGTGCAAGTGTTGGGAGGATTGTTCATTGTTCTTAAGATCCAAGGGTCTGGGTCTGTAGTCACCTAGGCAAATTGGTGAGGCTTTTTACCAAACCTTGTCCAGGAAGTGGGGTGCAGGGTTTTGGGAAGTATTTTGGGGGGAAGGACGCGTCCAAACAGCTCTTCCCCAGTAACCAGTATTAGTTTGGTGGTAGCGGCCAGTCCAAACAGCTCTTCCTCAGTAACCAGTATTAGTTTGGTGGTGGTAGCGGACAACGGGTGGAATATTTTGTACCTTGGGGAAGTTTTGACCTAAGCTGGTAAAGATAAGCTTAGGAGGTTTTTCATGCAGGTCCCCACATCTGTACCCTAGAGTTCAGAGTGGGGGAGGAAACTTGACAGTCCTACACAAAGGTCTAACGTTACTGGCAGGCAATGTTTGTTCAAATCTTCATATTAGGAGTGCTAGTGACAATGTAGGATTCAGGCCTGTATTTTTGCTTGAAATAGTATTTTGAGTTTTGCTTGCCTGTTTGATTTTTTTGATGCACATACATTCTTACTAATATGTGTGAACAAAGGGATCCTTATGTAAAAACAAAGGATAAAGACACTGTGTATGTTGCTTTTGCCTAGCCAGATGGGTTTGTTAGTATAATGGGAACAGATAAGAGCAATTAAAGTGAGACGGGGAGCATGGTGGGAATATAATATATGAGCGTACACTTTAAAATTGCCTCAACTCCTATCTCAAGGAAAAGTCAAACAACCAGCCAGGAGGGGCAAAGGGGGATTGGGGGGTCGGTAAATCATTAGAAGGCCAGAGAAATGCTTCTCCCTGACCATAGCACAACCTCACTCCTCACCCCTCCCATGGGATACAAAAGAGGTGGGACAAAGACTCATGACCCCCCAAAATGGAACATGACCATAAATTGTAAGGGGTGGGACTGTGGGCAGTCATTTCAGGTATAATTATGCCTGCTAAGGAGGGGGGGATGGGACACTGGGAAACAAGACTCTCCAGCAAGCATGTATACCATAACTCTGATGCTGCAAACTAACCCCAATAAACATCGCATTGCCTGCACTTCAGACTTCTGGTGTGCTTTCTGTCTGCGTGACAGGAACTAGGGGAGGGGGTGAAGAGAAAGCCCTCTAACACTTTACAGAAATTTTACACAGAAATATCAGCAAGTGCTAGTAATGAGGTACACTTTAATACTTCCAGTAAGTTGTGCTAAATGAATTCTTCACGATAGTGAGCCACTTAGGGAGGGGTTTTACCAGGCAATCCCTGTCCATAGCGAGCTCTAGCACAGTTTCCAACAAAAATTGCAACTAACAAACACAAAGGGACAAATTCAGCTCTCCTTAGCACTGCTGGAAATCTGGCGTAATTGCATGGGTTTCAACCATTATTCTAAATTTGGAGTTGTATAAATGAGAACAGAATATGGTCCATCTTATTTACATTTTTAGTTTTGATCTTACTGCTACAAGATTTTGAACAATATATTTTAATCTTGTTAATACAAAGCCTGAGGTTCACTGACATGGTACTAAATTTAGAATTCCAATCAAGCATGTGTGCATTGGAAAAGTAAAATACAATAATTGCTGCTATGAAAAGTGCTTCAGTTGTGGGGTACTATGAATAGGGCCCTACCATATTCACGGCCATGCAAAACATGTCAAGGAACATGAAATCTGGTCTCCCTCTGTGAAATCTAGTCTTTAGTGTGCTTTTACCCTATACTATACAGATTTCACAAGGAAGACCAGCGTTTCTCAGATTGGCGGTCCTGCCCAAAAGGGAGTTGCAGGGAGGGGCGTAAGGTTATTTTAGGGGGGGTCACAGTATTGCCACCCTTACTTCTGCGCTGCTTCAGAGCTCGGCAGCTGGAGAGCGGCAACTGTTGGCCGGATGCCCAGTGCAGAAGTAAGGTAGCAATACCATACCATGCCTCCCTTACTTCTGCACTGCTGCCTTCAGAGCTGGGCAGCCAGAGAGTGGCAGCTGCTGACTGAGGACCCAGCTCTGCAGGCAGCAGCACAGAAGTAAAGGTGGCAATACCATACCATGCCATCGTTACTTCTATGCTGCCTTCAGAAATGGGATCCCGGACAGTAGCTGCTGCTCTCCACCTGCCCAGTTCTAAAGGCAGGGTGCAGAAGTAAGGGTAGCAGAACTGCAACCCTGCCACACTCACAACCTTGCAACACCCTCTCCTCCCCACCCAACTCCTTTTTGGGTCAGGATCCCTATAATTCAACACTGTGAAATTTCAGAAATAAATAGCTGAAATCATGGAATTTACTATTTTTAAAATCCTATGACTGTGAAATTGACCAAAATGGACCATGAATTTGGTAGGTCCCTAACTATTAAACAATCTTTGAGTTAGGGTATAATAAAACATTTTTCATGTTGCAGTGTTGGGGACCCCAGGGCATGGCCACTAGTGAAGTCGAGGGGATGGAAGGCCATAAGGGTCGAGGAAGTCTCCCTGCTCTAGGCCTAAGGGCTTCTTGTCAACCCCCCTTAACGGAACTCAGACCTGGCTGGTTTGAGTAAGCTCTTTTGCTCTTAAAACAATGTTGCAGCTGCAGATAATGCCTTATAGTGTAAGGTTTGCTGACACCAAGTTAAAGATAACAGGAGGAGACAGCTTCAAGGCCAGACAGGATGTGCTTGTTGTTTAAGTTGCTAGGAATGCTTGTTAGAGGTTGCAGGAAATAAACATTGTTGTAACCCATATAAGGAAGGCAGAGTATTTGTGCAAAGCTTTGATTGGCTAATGTGTAGTGCAGTAGCATTAAGGAATATGAAAGTGTGTGTAATGACCTGCTCTGATGTGCAGGATTTGAGATTTCTCTCCCTGTACCTTTCTTTGGAATTCCAAATAAACTTTACTACTTCTCCACCCCATCGTGATTATTGGGTAATGCATACCGGGCAACGAACCCTGCTGTTGCTTGCCTCAGGCACGCTGTGCCGGCAACAGCTTTTGGCGTCCCTGGGTGGGCTGTGAGGCTCCAATTTAGCCTTGCCCTGATCCCTTCCGGCGGTCGAGGATTGCAGCAACAACCGACGCCCAGCGCGCACCGGTGAGTTCATCGGGGGCCTCGGAGGAGATACAGTTTGATCAACCCCGGAGGGCACGACGGTGCAACGCACTCACATAGTGGAGAAGTACCAAGGGTGATGGTGGGAGGAACCAGTCCTTCAGATAAGGTAGGAACTTTGTGAAATCCGGATTGTGCTCTCTGTTTGAACTTGGGGACGCCCAGAGTTACCCTGTAGGTATGGGACAGGGACAGAGCACGGGAGGTAGGGCACAGTGCACGCCCCTAAGAGTATATTTTAGTAAACTGGAAGGTATTTGGATCAGATCCAATGACTAAGGGTAAACTGAAGCGATTTTGTACGGTTGACTGGCCTCGATACCAATTAGAGGACCAGGAACAGTGGCCTCCCGGAGGATCACTTAGTCATAACACAATCCTCCAGTTACCCCTGTTCTGTCAGCGAACGGGAAAGCGGAATGAGCGTTCGTATGCTTACTTGTTTATGACCTTGTGGTCTTGTACTGATATTTTACAACACTGTAATTTAACCCGCATTGGCCTGGTAGTAATTAATATCAGTCCCCGGACCCCCACCCCCACCCCAATTGTAATGGCAGATCCGGTGTCTTCTTCGGCTCCTACACCCACACAGAGTGAGGCTCAGAGTACAATTCCTAGTGAAGCTCATAGTGAGGTTCCGGCTCCATCTGCTGGACTATATCCGTTACTTACCGAGACTAAGATTGCCCGTAATGCAGCTGAAGGAAGGGCCGCTCTTACCATGCAGGTCTATACTCATGCACCTTTTAATCCGATGGACCTGGCCGCTTTCAAAGCACAGGCTGGGGAACTTAGGGCCAGCTCCTCAAAGCTATTTAGGCACCTCACTTCTGTTGATCTCAATGGGAGTGAAGTGTCCAAATACCTGTGAGGGTCTGGGCCTTAGCAGCCAATTCTTGATTACTAGTAGAGTCTGAAATGTAGACTCACTCACAAACCATATCGCCTCCTCCCAGCACTAGAAAAAAGGTCAGGCCCGCAAAACCAAGAGATTGGCTTCAAGTCATGAGACGGATCAAAAATTGTGAGTTTTTATTTGCGTTCTGGTTTTTGTGCCACTAGTGTACACTTGGATCAGGTTTCCAAGCTTTTCTCTACAAGCATGAGGGCTAGCATGGAGTACACAGGAGGTGGTGGATCTCATCGCTGTGTGGGGAGAAGAGTCTGTGCAGGCAGAGCTCCAATCCAGAAGAAGAAACGCTGACATCTGTGCCCAGATCGCACGGGGCATGGGGGAGAAGGGCTACACCAGGGACACGGAGCAGTGCCACGTGAAAATAAAGGCACTTCGGCAAGCGTACCAGAAGACAAGGGAGGCGAACGATCGTTCTGGTTCTTCACCACAGACATGCCGCTTCTATGAGGAGCCACGTGGAATTCTGAGCAGTGATCCCACCCCTACCCCAAAACGCTCCATGGATACCTCCCAGGAGCCCCGGGTGACCTCGAGCCACAACGAGGAGGGCATTGTTGACGAGAAAGAGGAGGAGGAGGAGAATGCGAGGCAGGCAAGTGGAGGATCCATTCTCCCAGACAGCCAAGAACTGTTTTTAAACCTGGAGCCCATCCCCACACAGGACCAATTGTCAGCGGAGCATGATGCCGGGGAAGGCACCTCTGGAGAGAACACATTTCCAATCAAACTGTAGGGGTTACATGCTATTATTTTTAATGTTTAATCTGAACAAAATAGTAGGTGTGGTGGGTACTGGTGGCCACTGTAGCTGCGCAGAGGGTGCTCTCAGGAAAAGACTGCTCAAGTGCTCGGGGATGGCCCGGGAATCCTCCATGGAGATCTCAAGGAAGCTTTTATGGTGCTACTCTGAAAACCCTTGCAGCAGGTTTCGGGGAAGGGCTGCCTTATTTCATCCTCCACGGTGGGACATTTTCCCGCGCCACTCCAGTATTACCTCTTCTGGCATCATTGCAGCACACAGCATTGTGGCACAAGGACCAGGTCTGTACCCAGCATCTGCTCCCTTGCTACCTCTGTTTCCCTCAGGAGAGTGATATCGCATAGGGTCACCTAGGGGAAATGATCATTCATGGCCCACCATACAATTTCCATACCCAAACGTCATAAATATAAAGGGAAGGGTAAACACCTTTAAAATCCCTCCTGGCCAGAGGAAAAACCCTTTCACCTGTAAAGGGTTAAGCAGCTAGGATAACCTCGCTGGCACCTGACCAAAATGACCAATGAGGAGACAAGATACTTTCAACGCTGGAGGGGAGGGGAAACAAAGGTTCTCTCTGTCTGTGTGATGCTTTTGCCAGGGACAGAACAGGAATGGAGTCTTAGAACTTAGTAAGTAATCTAGCTAGATATGTGTTAGATTCTGATTTCTTTAAATGGCTGAGAAAATAAGCTGTGCTGAATGGAATGGATATTCCTGTTTTTGTGTCTTTTTGTAACTTAAGGTTTTGCCTAGAGGGATTCTCTATGTTTTGAATCTAATTACCCTGTAAGGTATTTACCATCCTGATTTTACAGAGGTGATTCTTTTACTTTTTCTTCTATTAAAATTCTTCTTTTAAGAACCTGATTGCTTTTTCATTGTTCTTAAGAGCCAAGGGTTTGGGTCTGTGTTCACCTATGCAAATTGGTGAGGATTTTTATCAAGCCTTCCTCAGGAAAGGGGGTGTAGGGTTTGGGGAGGATTTTGGGGGGAAAGACGTTTCCAAGCGGGCTCTTTCCTGGTTATATATCTGTTAGATGCTTGGTTGCGACAGCAATAAAGTACAAGGGCAAAAGGTAAAATAGTTTGTACCTTGGGAAAGTTTTAACCTAAGCTGGTAAAAATAAGCTTAGGGCGTTTTCATGCAGGTCCCCACATCTGTACCCTAGAGTTCAGAGTGGGAAAAGAAACTTGACACCAGATGTGGCTCTCGGGCCAAAAAATTTGCTCACCCCTGTGATAGACGTGATGGAGCCACTATGGCATTTTATTCATTCTGGCTGAAATTCACCCCCATTCAGAGGGCCAATACACAAGGTCTGCACAGCACTCAAGTCTTATTTGGGTTCCTTAAATAGGACATAAGTGATATAAGGGGCCTGGGCAGGAATGAATTTCACCCGCTAAGCACTAGTTTATGTGTTTCCTTTATCATATTTGAATATGAATATTTCTGCCTATATTCTCCACATCTTTTGCTGAATGGCTTATGAGATAGTCACATTTAAAACTTCCCAGTGCAGGATATATTTTTGAGTGTTAACTAGCTATGCCAGTTGGGCAGTAATGGACTGGTGTTATAAATATGGCTGCCTTTGCATGGCATCTCCAAAGACTTTCTGCAAGCATAGTCATTGTATTAGGATTGTGAGTGCAAAAATGGGAATTCTTGCCTAGTCACGTCATGGCATTATTATGCTACTGTCTGCAGAACCTTTTTTCCAGCTCTTGTACTGTTCAGCTGTCTGAACTAATTGCACTCAAGTGAAGAATCTTTCCTGACAATCAGCTTTACTGCATTTTCCCCCTTGAATTTCAGTGGGCTTATCGGTCAACAGGTGTTTCTCAGTTTTGTCACAAGTTTCCATTAGAACATCTGTGTGAATAGCATCTGTACTTTTTGCTTTTATTTGTATGTGCTCTTATCCAATGAGCCTCCTCCAAAAGCAAATGCTCTTAAAGTATGGAAGTGCACTGAGTACATCCCCAGTAGATACATTAAGATTTAGGTTAGCGACAAGCTGTGCACTGGAAGAATTTATGGTTTTCCTGTACATTTTCCCATAAATAGGGCACCATTTAACATGTGTGCATGTGACATTACCAGCAGCTGGTACTGAAATGCAAAGGTCTGATTGATGGAAAGACTCCTACAGACTTTGAATCAGGTCCTGTAGCTCTAATGCTTTATATTGCCCAGGCAATCCTCCAGATTCCCCATCCAACTTCATTGTGAATAAATGCTTTTTTCCTCCTCTACGACTCAAGTCACGATCATGACTCAATTTGCAAAACTCCTCTCCCCTGGATAACATGGGCATTTGGAATGGCTCAATGGCTATCAGTGTAACCTCTCGACCTTTGACAGTGGTCCCTTGAAGAAAATAGAAATGTGACCACAATAAAAAGCTATAATCCTGTGGTGAAAACAAAATGCAGCACTAGAATGAGGCAGAAAGGAAAAACCACTGAAAAACAGCACAAAGCACCTTCGAGGGAAAAGGCAGTCAGACTCAGCCCACTGAGGTTAGCCAGATGCAAAAGGCTTTGATCCACAAGGCCTAAGCAAAGCATCACCCCACTATTCAGACAACTGCTCTTGCTAAAGCCATAAATACCTGAGGTGAAACAGGAGCCAGAAAGTAGAGTCATGTTTCAGGAGCTCGGCTTTGAGGTAGAGGCCACTTAAACTCATGCATGCACACACAAAAACACAAATGAAGGTAGAAAGCCTCTGGTTTCAATTCTGCGAGAATTTCAGCTCAGCAGGAAACACCTCCACAAGCTGAAGGCTTTTGCGGCTGCCAGGGCAGTATAGGTTGATGCAGTTCTAACCCGTTCAGATACGGAAAGGGAGGAAGATTGAACCCAATGATGAATCCGGGCACTCACTTAAATCCAGGGGGATCTAACACAAATGCCTCTGCTGATCACAGCTATGACAGCACAGAATGGAGAGAGAGAGCTCCCACGGCATTTAGGTCAAAGCCAACACCTTAAAATCAGTGCTGTTCCAGCTTTCTCAACCCTCCTCCCCATTATGGATCAACATGCAGTCCCCAAAGCACACAAGCTCCTTCCCCTCATCACCACCCCCCACTAAAGTAACCAACCCAGTTCCCCCATCTAAAAATGCTGACCCAACCACCCCATCCATTCCAGATGGGGGAAATCTATTCAGTTCCTTCCCAACTAACAACCCTCCTCCCCCACTACAGAAACCAATCCACTTCCTCTTAACAGCCCAGTGATGTACCAGCCGAAGTCCTGACCCCCTTCTAGAGGTGGAAAGTCCCTTCATTGTCTACCCAACTCCCCAGCCTTTCTGCCTGCCAACGACCCAACCAAGAAAACACCTCTCTGACCTCCCTATGAACAGCAGAATCCCACCTGACCCAAGGGAACCCAGAGCCCACCTCAACCCAAACCTTCCAAATGCTGCCAGTTCTAGACCCAAATACAAAGCCAAATGCTAGTCAAAGTGCAATGCCACTTCAGTTCCTGTCTTCTCCAGCTGGGGTGACTGCAGGGAAAGTTGTGGGAGCTCCAGCTATGGGAACAGAAGACAAGCCAAGCTGAACACAGCAAGGCAGCTAATTGCCTTCATAAAGCTTCCTTCACTTCTCGGTCTCTAACTCTTGCACATTTTCCTCTACACTGGTCTCGCTTGATCGAATAAAACCGGAGCTCGTTCCCGCTCCATTCCACCTGTTTCCTGCTGGGTACTGCCAGATGCCCATCCTCCTGCCCACACACTGAGCTGAGGCTGCTCACCCCCACAAAAAAGGAGAAGCAACATCAGCTTCTCTGCTGCTCAGCAGCACAGTAGAGGAAGCGAACACATCCGCCCTGTGAGGAGGAATCTGCACGCTCATTTCTCAGTTCTCACAATAGTACTAAAGGCAACTGCTCCCAGCACCTAAAAAACACGTTTCCTGTCCCACCCCGACTGCAGAGGGGCCAGCAGAAGGGACATGAGGATAAGAGACTGGTCGGCCCCTGTGCCTGGTACCTGGCATAGCAGAGGGAGCAGGCTGGGAGCTGCGGTCGCAGCCTAAGGGAAGGGTATAAAGGAGGCTTTACACCACCATTGCACCCTACAGATTCTGGGCTGCTGTGGGGGCCAAAATCCACCCTTTCCCCCACCCCCAGTGTCAGTTAGAGCAGCCCCCAGCGGCCTACCCTGCCATAATGGGCTGCATAGCAACCAAGAATCCCTGCAGAGCTCAACACTAGGGATAACACCCAACTTGATCAGCCTCCTCCCACACTGCGCCCTCTGATCCTGGGGCCTGGGAGTTGGGGCAGCATCGTGCTACTGCTGTCAGCCCCGTGCTGCTCCTGACCTGGGGGATTTTTTCCCCATCTCTGACGGTACCTGTATATCACCAGAGTAGCTGTTGGGCTGGAGCGGGGGCCAGAATCTGCCCCGTCCGAGCAGGTATGCTCTCATGGTGAAAGCACATTCCTGGGAGTTAGGAGAGCTGGGTTCTATTCCCTCAAACTCGTGGTGTGGCACCAGGTACGACACTCAGGCCACACACCTAGAGGGGATTAAAGTTAGTCATCTAAATCCATCTTCAGACACCTGAATAAAGGTGGGCTTATTCTCAGAGCTTGTGAACCTCCACACCTCAGCTTGCTTTTATTGAGGCAGCTGACTCTGGATTTAGGTGACTAACTTTAAGCACCTAGGTTTGAAATGTTGGCCAAATTAGCTTTTGTGCCTGAACTTGCCCATCTGTGAAATAGGGGTAATAATTCCAACCTACCTCATGGAGGCATTGAGAAACATACACAATGGCCCAGATCCTCCAGTGGTGTTGATCCACTGAAGTCAAAGGAGCTGCATTTAGACTTAGTTTAGCATTTGTAAAGCTACTTGAAATCCTCAGACAGAAGGTGCTGCAAAGCACTTGGTGTAAGAGATACCAGCTCACTGATGTTAATCCCTTGAGACATGCTTTAAGAGTGTCCTGGAGACAGTAGCTTAGAGCAAATAGATCAATCATGTGACTAACATGAGATAACTGCATGCAATTAGCATGTTTCCGTTGCTAAAAACACATGTGGAGCCATAATTCAACAAAGCATTGGCCAAGCTCAAGTACATTTTTCCACAGCCATACAGAACTTCCGAGTGCTCTGACTTACCCTGGGGCAGGTGCAGTGGAACAATGTGTCCAGTGCAGGTGCTGAGAGCCACTGAACCAACTGTAACCCTGCATACGATGGAAACCAGTTCAAGCACCCCTAGTTCCAGCACCTATGCCCTGCGGGCATTGCACACTGCGACCCAACCCCCCACTGGCACTGCGTGTTCATCATGCAGCGTCAGGGACCTGGCCCATGGTGTCAGCACAAGCAGAAGGCTAAGACACAAGGTAGAAGAGTCGGGGTGTGGGTGCATACACCAGAGAACACAGAGCTGGGCCCAGCCCTTAGCATGTGGTTTTCCTGTCTATAAACCTCCACCACAGGGAGGCCTCAAGTAGTAAGAAAAGCTCAGTGTACACTCCAGTCTAATGGCCTGGATGGGCGCCAATAGGGTCTCAAATTCTGTGCTTGTAGCACTGCTCACAGGGCCTGATCCTGCACCACTAAAACCAACAGAAGCTTTGCCACTCACTCAGCAGCTATAGGATTAAGCCCCTAATGGGTTAAATCTAAAGCAGTGATTCCTAATTAAATTCTTCTGCGAATAAATCCATAACAGAGGAGAGATGTTAATGGATACAATTCTCATTCCCTATGAAGGCTACCAGTCATGTCTTCTACCCCTTTGTAGCTGGCCTTCCTTTGCGAGGCACTGCCCTACAAGTCCCTGACCCTACCGTCCCTCAGTCCGCCAGCCCATTGTAAACACCCCCATTGCCTTGGAGCAGTGACCGTTTGTCCCAGGCACTCTAACCTCCTCAGAGACCTGCCCCGAGTGGCTCTTTGTATCTTATTTGATTTTGGCAATTCATCTGTGCATCGTTACGTCCCACTGACATCGGTAACCATCTCATTCCCATGGCTCAGTAGCTACGCTGCAGATACAGCCCCGAAGTGACTGCTATTTCCACCTACCAAAGACACTGGAATAAAGGAATGGAAAAAAATACAGGAATTAAAAACAAACAAGATTCAACTAGCACGAGCTACCTCTGGGGATGGTACTCATGTAGTGCCACATTGTCTGCAGATGCGTGTATATTTATAGCCTATCACCGTCTCACTTCTATCCTGTTGTTCTGAATTTGTGTCATTAGAGAACTGCTTACGGGCAAAAGAATAACTGAAATTGCTCAAGGGTTTCCCCAGCCCGGGACTTACCTTGGTCTCAGTTATTTCTGTCTAAAATATAAATAGCAACAAGTTTTTTCCAAGTTCTTGTTTCCCCTGTATGAAGAGCATCTCCTAGCTCCGACACCAGCGCAGCTCAGACACACATGGAACTGGAGCGGTACATGTTCTACTCAGAGAATGGCCCACCTTCCCACACCAGAGAGAGAGGAAAGAAAAGATGTGCACAAGGAGGAAAGGTAAACCAGAGCTGAACAGCTGATGTGACACCTTGTCCCAGAGTACCACCTGGCCATGTGGGGCTCTAGCTCATCAGTACTGCTGGGCTTCCTTCAATAGGGCCGGATCCCCAGAGATGCTGAACCAATGGGAACTGCAGATGCTGAGCACCTCAGAGGATCAGGTCCATAAATAACATGAGGCACATCAGAATCCTTTTACAATCACTTTGTATGTCAATAGCTCCTTTAAACAGAAGATGTCAAAGCATTTTCCAGCTGATGAATTCAGCCCCCTGGAAGGTATGCAAGTATTAGTATCCCCTTTGTACAAAAAGGTAAATTGAGGTACAAGTGGGTAAGTAACTTTTCCAAAGTGTCATAGACTCAGTGGCAAAGGCAGGAATAGAACCCAGGAGTCCTGACTCTCTGTTCCCTCTTCCAGAGATGGAAGGGAAAGGCACAGACTGGTCCCTCCTCTTATGGACCCTGATCCAGCAAATCAATTAAGAATGGGAGTAGTCCCATTGACCTCAATAAGACTGGTCACAAGCTTAAGTGCTTTGCTGGATCAGCGCCATGCCTCCTTAGGATTGAACCAGTCCCCTCAGATCACGGTGCTTATTCTGCCCACTTTTATAATAAAAAGCAAGTGCTCTGGGCCCCATTTCTTTCCCCTTTCCCTCTTTCATTCCCAGGCCAGTGGTTTGAATAGAGGCATGCATCTTGCATCATGACCTGCATCAAAGATGCCAAACAACCTTTCACCATCTCAGTGGCTAGTCCCGTTCACAGCAGCTTCTCAGTGCACAGGCTCCGGCTTGTGCAGAGCATGACTGCCTACCTCCTCATCGGGCAGCCACTGTGACCACACCTGCCATCTGCCCTCATCTCTCTACTTGGTCCCAACACCAGGACATGGTCCTATCGCATCTTCAAAACCATTCGTGGGCATGGCCCTGCTACATCAGTGACTGCATCTCCATTCACCATCTTTTGGTACAATCCAATTTACAAAATCAAGGACAAAGTACATGAGAGCTAGAAATAAAGTGCTCAGTCCTCAGTTGTGGGTGATCTCCTCTAGGCACAGTCGAGGTGGGAGGGCAGGGAACAAAGGTGGCTCTAAGCCATCTTTATGGGTCCCCACCACTAGGGCCAAATAGGTTCTTTCTATCCCCCAGAACCATGTAGAGCAGTCTCAGGCCTGTTCTAAATTGTGCCAGCTGCAGCAACTTCTTTGGTGTTGACCTGGCAGATATTCGACTGAGGCCACGCTAAGAGCCAATTATTTTGGAATGTCAGTAAATCTCAGACCAACACTCCACCAGAGAAATCTGAGCAGCATTACAGAAATAAAGTCTGAAGAAAGAGAAAATGTGCTGGGGTGGTAAGAGATTTCTCAACCACAAAACCCAGAGCACCATCAGTTTTCATAGTTCATGGGCGCTTCTTCCAATAGGTTCAGTTTTGACTTCAAAAGTACCTATTTCAATCTCTCTGGCAAACAAGACTTAAGGTCAGAAGCACCCTTATAGATTCTTCTTATTCTGCAGACTTGCACGAGATCTAGTCACCAGTCTACCTACCTACCTGTCTTATCCATCTAATAGTTTTATTAGAGTGCCCATCTAAGTACTTCCTAGGCAAGTTAGATTTGCAAGGAAAATTCTGGTGGAAGGGAATTATCTTCTTCAGCCCCTTCCCTACTCTCTTTCCCACCCCAAAGTCACTCCTTACTGGTTACAGAGGGAAAAATTTATGGAAGAGAAGAGTCTTGCAATAAGCATGAATGTGATGAGGCCCTGGATTAGTCTAATCTCAGAAAGTTCATTTCACAGACAAATCTCTTGACCAAGAATGCTTTAGGCCAGATCCTGGCTCCCACTATGGTCCCTGTATGGCTCCAGCACAGCTAAGTGGCTTCAGAACCAACTTAGTGAGCTGAGAACATCCTAATGTAGGGGACGAGTACCATGCCACTCTTCACACCGCTCCCTGACCAGGAAATGTGGCCTGTGGGGAATGCGTAGGTGCTTAGATACTATGGTGATGAGCACTTAATAGCCAGTGTGAGTTACAATAACGCCCAGATAAACATGATCATTTTCACCCTCTGTACCTCAAAACCCTGGAATCCCCATATTCACCCCTGTCATATAGTTATGATATATTTCATACAAAGCATGCCATGAAAGATATCATATGAAAAGTCATGATCTGCTGAAATTTATTGTTCTGTCCAAATATGTATATCATTAGTGTGTGTGAATTTATGAGATTTTGCTGAATGGCTATTACTGAAATATCTTATAAGTTACTCTGAAACTTATAAGTTTGAGAGTCTCTAATGCTAGTTCTCCAGTGACAATGACAAAGGAAGTGACCAACATTCAAGCGGGTGTTGAACAATCGTCACCAGACATTGACCAGCAAGAGAATAGTAAACAAGGGATTTACCATACAATGACAGTTGCACAAGCACCACACAAAGGGAACTGTTCAACTCTATGACTCAGTTGCACAAGAGCACACCAGGATTGTTCAACCCTGTGACTCAGCAAGGCCAACCAGGCATGCCTGGACTAGTGTCTTCCAGGCACATGGACTGAGGATATAAAACAGGGGACAGTAGCATCATGCTTCTGCCTTTCTCCTCCCGCACCTGTGCTGGAATCAACAAGAACACTGGGAAGACAAAGATTTCAACTGAGGAGACTGGTCCCAGGCTTGAGAGAGAAGCCTGTGTGTCCAGTGTGGTGAGAAAACTGCTTGATCTAAATACTATCTAGTGTAACAAGATTTAAGATTTAGATTGTGGTCTGATCTTTTATGTCTACCAGTTATAATAATTTAAAATCTATCTCTCTGTAGTTAATAAATCTGTTTTATATTTTACCTAAAACTGTGTTTTGGCTGAAGCGCTTGGGAAATCTCAACTCAGTTTACAAATGGTGAGGGGGGCAGACTGGGTAATAAACTTACGCTGGTCAGGCTTCTGACACAGGCAAGATGGTACAGCTCTGGGGTGCAAGGCTGGGGAACTGGGGGGAATTGGCTGGTGCATTTCTCTGCGTGATTCATGAGTGGCTTTGGGAGCATTCATGCAATCTAGCTGGGTGTGGGGATCCACATGCTGTTGTGCTGAGTAATAATAGCACCCAGAGGGGTTTGCTCCTTTTCACTAGCATGGTATTGTGAGAGACAACCCAAGCTGGAGAGTTAAGGGGACACAGTTCCAGGTTGCACCCCAGGGTTCCCATCCCACACCCACACTAACTCTTTGGATAAATGAGGATTTAGCCAACACTTCCTTGCACTTACAATTTTTATCTTGTGTTTTAATATAGAAGTTGCCAAATAAAAATTTACAGAAGAAAAATGTTAATAAAAATAAAGTGAATATAATTTATTCTTGTATCTTGCATTCAATATTTTACATTATTCCCAACCTGTTTTTTTTAAATGGCCTCTTCTTTAATTGGGATAGCTACTTAAACACAATTAATGACATCACAGTGGATAGCCTAGAAATGTTCAACTGTATTGTTCTACACATCTTAACAAACAAATCTAATCATCACTTGTATGTGTTTGTAAGTCAAGAACAGCTGCCAATTCCATTCAGTTGTCATGTGCTTGTTTCTATGGAGACCAAAATATAAATATGATAGATGTGTTCTCTCACTGCTGTTATTGTTGCTGTGGATATAGGTTCCAGTTTCAAATCTCTTTGACCTTCTTTTTTTAAGGGGTGAAAATTTGCAACAATCACAGATTGAAATTTGACATATTAAGTCATATCCAAGTGAAAAACATTTCTGGGTTTGTTTCTTTTAATAAAGCCTCACCCTCAAAAAACATTAATTAAAGTGTGCACTTCAAAGTTTAATCATTAAGGTGATGGGGACTTTTTTTTACATTATACAGCTCAAAATGAGTTGATTAAAAAATAAAGTTTAGCAAGGGGGTCATCTATGCAGTTTAACCTTGATCATTAATTTACAAAGACTACCAAAGGATTTTAAATGGGGTAGATATTTAACTCTGAAAAACTGGTTGAGCAAAAACCACACTGCAATAAATATGAGGATTTTCACTCTCACACTTAACCTGCACATTCTATTTTGCACATAATACGTATACAATATTCTCATTTACTCAACTGAGAATTAATTAGTCCTTATGCAAACCAACCCCCCTTCTGCTAATCAGCATTCAGGTGACTATATAAATGTAAAACAGTTTTTGTATAACAGAAAACCATATATCTCCTGGATACTATGGTGATGAATAAATGTATAATGTCTGAGGGTGACAGTGGGGAGGGAAAAGCAACTGTACATCCTCGCACTCTGATTGGCTAAGACTGTTCAATTTCAACATAAATTCAAGTAAATTGTCATGAATGGGAATTTATGTTTCCAATTAGGAGAAAATAGATCCCTGTAGCCCTTAACTCAGAACTGCAGCTTCATTGGTTTATATTAATAGTGTATACATATGCATATTTGCTTTATATTTCACAGGACTTATATACCCTGAACTCCTTTCCTTAGGCACCAGTGAAGCATCCTCTAGCAAACAGATTTCAGAGTAGCAGCCGTGTTAGTCTGTATTCGCAAAAAGAAAAGGAGTACTTGTGGCACCTTAGAGACTAACCAATTTATTTGAGAGGTGAGCTGTAGCTTACGAAAGCTTATGCTCAAATAAATTGGTTAGTCTCTAAGGTGCCACAAGTACCCAAACAGAGATAGATCTCTCCTGCCTCTCACTCTCTGGCATCCAATGAGTCCACTTTGCAGCTGCCTCATTGGTTTTTCTTAATATTTGCCCTTTCCTCATCATGATCCTCACCTTTCCCTTCTGAATTTCTCTCCCATTTACTCATTTTCAGTGTCTTAAACTCCAATCACTAATTCTCCTGCCTTCTGACTCCATGTTGAACCCTGTGCTCCCTGAATTAAACTCCAAGTGCCTCCATTGTGCTTCCCAGCAGAAGGCCCTACCCCTGCCCAGAGCAAAGGGAGAACATGCACCAGGAAGCGACACTCTCAAAATGCAGCAATGAGAACATCAGAGAGCCAGTATCCTGGCCACTCCCTCCAAAGCACCCCTGCTCACTCTGCTCTCGGCCCCTCACAGGGATCACAGAGTTACTACTCTGCCTGCACTCTGTGAGCCAACAGCCTACTCCTTTCCCCACAGAGATCAGTATGGGCTGGACACTCTGTACTGGTTTTTCACCATTTGAAGCAGCTTGTGCTTGAAAGTAAGGAAGATGACAGCAAAGGCAACTAGCAGGGTCAGGCAGGCAGGGAGAGTAAGCACCAGGTACAGCAAAGCCATATTCACTGTCATCCACCTGCAGCTCTGGAGCACAGACTCAGGCAGTCTCACTGTATGAATAATGTTAGAGGAGTAGTTGCAGGTGACCTGCCCCTTGTCCACAACACGCACTGTCCTGAGACTGTGAAGGAAGTCCCACCACTCCAGTTTGCAGCAGTCAAATGGGTTCTGGCTGAGGTAGAGCACACTCAGACTCCTCCCAAGTTGCATCTGCATTGAGTGCTGTGGAAGAGAGGGAAGATGGTTTCTCCGGAGATCCAGGGTATGCAGTTTCAGACCACTCAAGGACTCCGGAAAGCTGGTCAGGGAGTTTCCTGAGAGGTCCAAACTTACCAAGTTCTGAAAGCCAGAGAAGTCAATGTCTTCCATGGTGGAAGAGAGGCCAGTGTTCCTGAGAGATAAAACCTGCAGCATTAGTGCAATATCTTGTAGAGGTTGCAGGCCCCTAGCCAGTGCTCTCTGATTGTTAGACAGATCTAAGTGTGTTAGTGATGTCCCACTGAAAGCATTGCTCGCCAACATTTCCAGGCTACACCCAGCCAAGTAAAGTTTCCTAAGGGATGTTACATTCCTTAAGTCTATGCAGATGGGATACTCAGACCCATCTGCATTAGCTTGCTGGGGACAGAGGTCTATGTGATTGTGACTGAGGTCAACTGTAGTGATCTCTGTGTGGGTGAAAATGTTAGGTGGCACCCTCTGCAACCTATTGGCACTCAGATTAAACGATCTAAGGTTTGGCAGGGTGCCTTCAGAACCTAGGTCCACCTGCAGTTCTGAGAGCTGATTCTGGCTGAGATCAAGGTCCATGAGCATGCCCAGTGGTTCTCTCTCCTGGATGTGAAGAGTCTCTAAGCAATTCTGGTTGAGCTTCAGGTGGGAGAGGGAAGTCATCCTTCCCAGGAAGCCATCAGGGAGGTACCAGAACTGGTTTTGGCTCATATCCAGAAAGCTCAAGGAAGAGAGATTGCTCAGGCTGACCTCTTCCCAGAGATTGAGGGTAGTGACATTAGTGGTATTGCCCTCTATGAGAAGGAACTGCACTGTGACATCCATGAGGGATGTAGCATTGGGAAGTTTGCGATAAAAGCTCATCTCATTGTCCCTCAGCAGCAGGGAGCGCAATTTGCTCTGTCTTGGTAGTAGCGGGAAGAACAAGAGCCGGTTGTGGGAGAGATCTAGCGTCTCCAGCTCAAAGACAGCATCACCCTCTATGGCCAGGAACCACTCGATTATGTTGTTGCTGGCATTAAGTGTCTTGAGCTGGGTCAGACCAAACTCCACGATGCAGGGAATGTAGTTGTAGGCCAGATTAAGCATCTGCAGGCCCTGCAGGCCTTCAAAGGTGCCCCCCTCGATCTCATAGATGTAGTTCTTCTCCAGGTTCAGCTCCTGCAGCTGGCTCAGGCTTTCGAAGACAGAGGAGTCCAAGCGCATTATGATGTTTCTGGCTATTGACAAGGACTCCAAGGAGGACAGGTTGCGGAGCATGGTAGCCACCATGTCCTCAGTGAGATGATTCCCAGACAGGTCCAGTTTCCTCAAGGCTGGTAAGGAGTGAAGAGCAGCTGCTGTCACAGAGTAGTTTGTAAAGAGGGTGTTGTCTGCCAAGGAAAGATTTTTGAGGTCTCTGCTGCCAAGGAAGGCCCCAGGTTCAATGAGTTCCAGTCTGTTCCCACGCAGGCTCAGTGTCTCCAGGTTTTGGTATTGCAGCAGAGAGGTATTCTTTAGGGTCCGTATAGTGTTGTGATCCAGGGAAAGCATCTCTATGTCAGCTGGGAGGTCTGCTGGGACTGTGCCTTGCCATCTCCCATTGCAATCCACAGCTCTGTGCACCTGAAACAAGAAATACAAATATATCTATATCTATATATAAACAGCACTGGAAATAGTGAAACTGGGGGCAAAGGCTTAGAGTTCAGATAGGAGAGGGTGCACAACATCTGATTCTTTATTTTCTGCCATCATCCTGACCTCTCCGCCTCTTCCAGACGACAAACATCAGATGGTAGCAGCAGTAATTTTTGCCTGAATCACTGATATGGTGAGGCCTGTGGGCTGCTGGGGGAAGACGATAACTGCCCCTCAAAAGACATACAAGATCAGATTGGCCTACTCTGAAGTTACAGCCAGGGTCTGCTTTCCAGCTCACCAACTATGTTCCCTATATCCCTTTACGACTCCCTTCTGGGATGCACTGGAAAGCAGAGCCTGCCTATGGGAGTAAACCAGGGCAGGACATGACCCTGCTCCAACATTCTCCCTGCCCGCCTACCCTGTTGGAATAGCACCAGCCACTCCTGGAGGCTGAGTCGCTGACTTGCACCCTGCATGGCTCCACGGGCAGCAGCAGCATGGAGCAGAGCCCTGGTAGAGCAGTAGAGTAGAACTCCCACTCAGTGGATGTGGATCAAGAGATTGCATTGCGGGGGGAGGCAGTATCCTTGAGCAGATGAAAAAGAGGATCACAGAGTACAGAGCAAATGAGGGACCAGGAAGAAAGAAAGGGGACTCCCCACCAAGAAGTGGGAAAGAGCCAATCAAGAAGAAAGAGGGATTTGGAATGATGCAGAGAAGGGGGTTCGGGGATGCAGGAAGAGGAGGAGAAATTAAGGGTGCAGAGCACCAGAGGAGAGGAAGTTTGATCTTTTGATTAAGACGCTGGACTGGGACTCAGATTCTGGGTTCAGCTCCATGTTCTGTCCCAGAGTCCCTGTGTGACCTTGGGTGAGACACAATCTCTCTATGCCTTCCTCAACCCCTCATTTGTAAAACATGAACAGCAGCATTTCCTCTCCTGTCGTCTCTACTTAGACTGTAAAATCTTTGGGGAAGGGGCTGTCTCTTACTTTGTGTATGCACAGGATCTAACACAATGATGTCCTGGTCTCATCTGGGACCTCTAGGCACTAATGTAGTACAAACAAAAAGAGGAGAAAACAGGACAAGAAGAGGAAAGAACCAAAAAGAAACTGGAGAAAATCCACCCTGTTCTAATCAGTGCCTCTTATCAGACAGAAGCTGGCTGCCTGAAGCAGAACCAGTTCTGTCAGCAGGAAGCAGCACAGAAGGACTGAAATCACCTAGACTGGCCTAAAGGAGGAAGGCTAAGAAATGGCAAAAGTAATGCAGGGGAAGCGTTGTATTTGGTTTGTTATCACATGCCAGGCCAGATCCTCTGAAGGACTCAGTACCCACAATAAGGACCAGATTTTCAGTTCTATTCACCTAAGTAAGTGGTCAGATTTTCTGCAGAGCTCTGCACATTGGTCAGTATGTTGGGTGCAGCTGAGCTCTTTTACAGATCTGGCCTCAGCTGTGGATGTTGAGCACTTGAAAATCTATCCCTTAGCATGTAAGCTCCTGGGGCATCTTCCTCTGCTTGCCGTATAGCCTCAAGCATACTTCACTGATCAGCAAATAAGCATCATTTCCAGACAGGGAGCTGCAGCTGCTCAGCACCTCTGAAAATCAGGCCCAAGATACCAGAAGTTACCCAAAAACTGAGGCACCTAGAAATCAGTGGCCACTTTTGAGAGTACACACAGTATTTCCAAACTCCCGCCACCCCTCCTATTTGTGAATCACAATCTCTAGCCTATGCAGCTTCTTCATTTGGCATCACTCACCTCATTTCTATATTTTTATTAGTTTCAAAGAAAAGGGAATAAATGCTGTTCCTATGGCAATATTTACATTACAATGCCCTATTCCACTTTATCAATCAACTCCACGAGACACCCTGCTTCATTCACTGTGCACCAAATAAGCCTCTTGCCTCATATTCAAAAATGGCAAACCAGGTTTTGCTCACATTTAAGAAAACCCAACAACTTTGGGCTGAGATCAAGTCTGGAAAACTGCAGCCTGATGGTGAAAGTCATAGGCTAGAATGAAAACAATGGAACAGAGCCTACACTGAGCAGTCACTGCCAGTGCTTCTAGAGTACATACTCAGAATATACACCTGCTTTTCCGAAGGCAGTGTGCAGTGAGACGTGAACAATTAACAAGTTCACGGGTTTGCATAAGAGGACTCACTAGTTTGCAGGTCCTGTGATACGTTGCCAGGGCCATTCCAGTCTTGTTTCCCCATCCTGCTACTATAAAGACTAAACTCAGGAAGAGACTGAGAAACACTGACTCCATCTCAACAGCAACAGTCCTGCAAAGAGAGAAACCAAAGATAAGACACATTTGAAAGATCTGCTCTGCTTTTTTCCCTTCATTCATGATTATTTTTTGGCACACCAAAGGATTTCCCAGGAAACATAAGACGAGACAGTCTCTGCCTCCCAAACTTTCTTACACGGAACAGGGATTTTAGATCCTTTGTCAGCCCAAGATCAGACTTGGGCTCTAAACATTTTCTCGGCAGCACTTTCCTCACATTGTGGTGTTGGATCCACTGCCCCCACCAGGCCTAGCTATACCGTGTGGGACTGATGCCCCACTGGAGCACCCTTTGCATCATGCCATAGGGATGACACTGGAGATGTGGGTGGAGCACATTGGGCATCATGACAGGTTTCAGTTTAGCAGCCGTGTTAGTCTGTATTCACAAAAAGAAAAGGAGTACTTTTGGCACCTTAGAGACTAACAAACCTTACGAAAGCTCATGCTCAAATAAATTGGTTAGTCTCTAAGGTGCCACAAGTACTCCTTTTCTTACTGGGCATCAGTGGCTCTCAGTTGACTTAACAGTTCCTAGAGGGCTATTACAAAACAGCATAACATGCCTCTGGGCGGCAAACTCTGCCCCAGGCTCCAGCTAGGGAGTGAAGCCACTTTTGTCCCCCCTTCCCCAGTGTGCCCAGTGCAGTTCCAGTGGAGTTTGAGTCCTATACAGGAAAATCTGCACTGGAGGCATCTTCTGGTCCCAACTTTATTAATTACTCTGAGGTTTATTGCAACAAGATGGTCTCTGTTGCACAGTTCAACCCCTGGTGTAAAGAACAGGGCAGGTTAATTTTGTGGTTCAGTAGTCCAATATCTAAGCCACTCAGGAGGCTCTCTAATGCTAATAGAGAGGTAACCTCACACCCATTTACACTGAGAGACAGTGTGGCCCAGTGGCTAGGGCAATCTACTGGGACTCAGGGCCTGTGACCTGGGCAAGACATTTTACCTCTCTGTGACTCTATTTCCTTTCCCACCCTTTGTCTATCACACCTATTAACGTGATAATCAACAGTATTTAGGCACCTAACTCCCACTGAAATCAACTGAAGTAAGGAGCCTAAATGCCTTTGAGGATCTGAGGCTGAACTCTTTGGATCAGGGACAGTTTCTCACTGGGTGTCTGTGCAGCATCAAGCACAATGGGACCCTGATCTCAGCTGGAGCAGCTGGCACTGGGGTAATACACAGAACACAAATTCATAGAGGAGTAGACACAGTGTGTAGAAATCTGCTACATTTTGATGCTAGGATGTGAAAATCCTTTTTAAAGGAACATTAGCATCTAATTGAATAGCTATTTGCCCACATTGATTAACTGACATGTTTCATAAAGAAGTTTCCCTCTATATTATAAGTTTCAAAATCCCAGGCATCAAATGTTCTCTTTACGTGTCTTACTAGCAAAGAAGGGGCTTGATTTTTAGCCATGCTGAGGACGCACAACTCCAACAGAAACCAAGCCCAGAACTCCCCTGAAGATCCAGTCCTTAATTAAGGTTCCAGTGATGGAGATCAATGGAACTTGCTGCTTTTCAATCAAGTGAAATCAGATAATAATGGCAATTCATGGCATCAGAGTTTATAACATTTGCATGCAGGAGAATGATAAACCTAAGGCAAACATGCCAGGAGACCTTGATTGTTCTACTCACAATTCGCACTCTATGAGCAGTGTTTTCAAACCTGTGAACTAAAGAAATGGAAGAGTCTTTCTGGCAGCTGAAGTGGCTAGATCAGAGGTGGGCAAACTATGGCCTGCGGGACTGTCCTGCCTGGTCCTTGAACTCCTGGCCTGGGAGGCTAGTCCCCGGCCCCTCCCCTGCTGTCCCCCCTCCCCTGCAGCTTTAGCTCGCTGTGCTGCCCGCGCTCTGGCCCTCCGCTCCTGCCAGGCAGTGCAGTGGCAGGGCTGCTCCGGCTGGGCGGTGGGGCTGCGAGCTCCTGCTGCTCTGAGCAGCATGGCAAGAGAGCGGTTGGATAGGCATGGGAGTCCTGGGGGGGCCTGATAGGGGTCGGGGCAGTCAGGGGACAGGGAGCAGGGGGGGTTGGATAGGGGGTGGGGTCCTGGGGGGCGGTTAGGGGCAGAGGGTCCCAGGAGGGGGCGGTCACGGGACGAGCAGGGGGGGTTGCACGGGTCAGGAGTTCTGAGGGGGGCAGTCAGGGGGCGGGAAGTGGGAGAGGGCAGATAGGGGGTGGGGGCCAGGCTGTTTGGGGAGGCACAGCCTTTCCTACCCGGCCCTCCACACAGTTTTGCAACCTCGACGTAGCCCTCAGGCCAAAAAGTTTGCCCACGCCTGGGCTAGATCTAAAGTCTTAGACACACCTGGGGCAATTTTCAGATTTTTTTATTTTTGTTTTTACCACCAGCCAAACCACCACTAAATCACAGATTCAAAGAGATCGCTTACTGCGTCTCCCTGGGGGTTCCCCCCTCTTTTTTCTATATTTCCTCTGGGACAGATCCTCAGCTGGTGTAGCTCAGTATAGCTCCACTGAAGCCATTTGCAGCAATTGAGGATCTGGCCCTCCATGCCTTGAGCAGTGCCGAGATACCACCGGAACAGATGCAGTACTGAAACTTAAAACAGATCAACCTTGGTGTATCTTTATTTCAGCCTTTTCCAGCGTCCTTGTTTTCTTCACACTGATTTTTCTATCATATTTCACCTTCATTAAACGTTTCAATGCATGTTAACCTCAAACTCTTTCCCTTTTCAGGAGGTTCTCTCTTTTCTGACCCAGCCTCTCTCCCACAGCTGACTTGTTTGTTCTCTCCGAAGCTCTGTCTGCCCATCATTAACTGTCTTCCCTCCAGTGACAGCCCCCCTCCCTCCATCTTTCTCCCAGCTTGCCCTGTTGGGATGCGGACCAAAGTGTGGCTTGTGCAGCATCCTCCAAACACAGGTGGTGAGCGTTCCAAAGGGAGACCATGAGAGACAGCGAACTTGAGGGCATTGCCTTCCCGACGGTGGCACAGCCCTGATCACCACAGAGCAGGGAGGGGAGGACACTGCTCTAGAGAAGGAGTTTTCTGCATGCATGAAGCACATCGAGGCATTCAATGCTTGGTAACGCTCCACACTCCCAGTGCTCAGATGTACACACACAGAGTAAACCATGGGTGCCATGGCTGTCATAATAATCGACCATCCACCTGGGAGTTTCTCTCCATTGCCCTCCTCTGCGCCCATCCCTGAACTTTATCTTGGACAGGGTGAAGTGCAGAGCCCAGTTTTGGGGGTTACTCACCGCTCGGGGCAGCATGCACAGATCGCGGGCACTCATGCTGCACACAGCCGCCCTCCTGCTCTCTCTCAGCTGCTTCACAAAAGGCAATGTTAGCTGCAGCCTTTTTTTTTTTCTTCCTCTCACTTAGCATCAGGTTAATTTAGATCTTGCGGAAGGAACTAACGGAAACTGCAGTCACATGGATTGCAGAGTTAGCTGCAAGCCACTCTGCTTCGTGATATCAGCACTTACTCAAGGGTCATGCACATGCAAGTCAATTAAAAACAAGAAGGAACCAGGAGCAAGGGGGAGGGGAGGAGAGGAGAGGGAAGGGAAGGGAAGGAACTAGCCCAGGTCCAGGCTATGAAACCATTAGCTGAACTCAAGTTAATTGCTCTGGGACCTCTTCTGGGGACAGACTGTATGAGTGGTCTGCTCTGGTCTGTATGAGTGGTCTACTATGACATTTGTATCAGGGCTTCTCTGTTTGGACAAGGGAGCAAAGACATCACAGTTTCAGTCTGATCAGACAAACTGGAGCCCATTTGAAAGCTCTCCCACTACAAGAACCTGCAGGCTATATACAGAATGACACACAACAGTCCCATATTCTGCAGTGCTCAGAGGTTACCCCCTCTCCCTGATTCCAGTGTAACCTTCCTCTTAATGTTGTGATGACCATCATTCTGGCTGAGGAATATTCTCTGCAGAGCCAATCAATACCGCTCCTCAGGCAGGCTAACTCCATTATCAAACTATGGGGAACAAAGGACCCAATCCAACTCCCACTGTCAAAGGGAACTCAAAGGGAATCTTTTTCCATTAATTCCAACAGGATATGAACCAGGCCTCTAACAGTCCTAGCCCTTGAGCTTGGGAGCAAAAGATCAGGACCTGGAATCAAATCTGCATCTCCTGCATGGTCATGTCACACCAGGTCAATGGGCCAGCTCAGAGCCTCATTTAAGGAGTTCTAAAAGCAAGTCTTAGGAATTCTGTTATAAAAAAGATTCCATGTACTCTGTAGCAAGCTGGACCAAAATTCTGCCCCCAAGGACCCAGGTTTCTATAGCATTGAGCATGGCAGCTGGAAATTCTGGGGCAGCTTCATTTAAATATTAAAAATGGAAATTTTTATGGAATTCAGTACAAAAATACTAATACCAAGAGTGCAGCATCCCCCATGTTACTTTCTTTGATATTAAATTCTATTTATTTTAAGCCATCCTCACATTTTAAATTTTCAGTGTTCTACAGAGCTTTGTATTAACTTTTGCCATGCAATGAAACATTATTGTCATTGGGAGTGATGGGGGATTGGGCCACACGATAAAGAAAATTGGAGTGGCAGAGGAGGCAGTTTGGGATTGTGAGATAAGCACATTAGTTGTGTGCTTTCTGCAAAAACAATCAGTACAGAAAAAATTAACAGTGCTCACATTACTTTGGCATCATTAGGTTTCAGAGCCAACACTAGTGTGGTAATGGGAAAGTTTGCAACACTCTCAAAGTTAGCTTCAGGCTGGCTGCAGAATCAGGAAGACAGCACTGCAGTGGCTACAGCCAGCTCATCTTTTTAAGGCTCTCTGCAACAGTTAGGGTTAGAAACAATTTTTTAAAAATAAAAAAGGAGATTCTGGAGCAGAATTCTGTAGCAAGGGGTGTAATGTATGTTGTCGTAGAGTGGGGGAGGGATAGCTCAGTGGTTTGAACATTGCTCTGCTAAACTCAGGGTTGTGAGTTCAATCCTTGAGGGGGCCATTTAGGGATCTGGGGCAAAAATTGCAGACTGGTCCTGCTTTGACAGGGGGGTTGGACTAGATGATCTCCTGAGGTCCCTTCCAACCCTGTTATTCTATAAACATATGCAACGTGGTGGTGGTAAAGGCCATTTTCAATTCATTCCTCACATAGCATAAATGGAAGACTTATTAACTACACTCTCTGCAATGGATTTTTAATCAATCAAGTAGTTCTACACTGCAATGAGGCACAAAGCAAATCTCTAGCAGTTTAGGACATAAGAAAGCAGAGAAAGAAAATGAGCCTTACTGCTCCCTTTCCCACTTGCTCTCCTCTTCCATAAATAGGTCCTTTGACAGAATATACTGCTGTGTTCACACCCTACACACATTGTAATAATTTTTGCACGAGGCATGTTTTGTGAGGTATTTAAAAACTCATAACTTGCTAATAAATAATATCATGGCAAAATGCATGTAGCAGCATTATATATGGAGTTATAAATGCAAGCAGAAACCATGACTAAGGCTATGTCTACACTACACACCTTACAGTAGCACAGCTCTACTTCTGGCAAGAGAGAGCTCTTCCGTCTGCATAATTAGCCCACCCTCAATGAGCTGCAGTAGCTATGTTGCTGGTAGACTCTCTCTAGCTGACATAGTGCTGTCCACACCGGCACTTTTGTCGCTGAAGCTTATGTCGGATGGGAGTGTGTGTTTTTTTCACACCCTGCCAGACAAAAGTGCTAGTGTAGACATAGCCTAAAAGGAGGTTTTCCAGAGAAGTCTGCAGAGTGGCCAAATCAGTTCCTCAGAGACAAAGGGCAAACTGACATCTCAACCAGGTGTGAACAAGGCTGATGGACAATTACCTGCTAAGCAGCCATTCTTTGGCAGGAAAGGAGGCAGGGCAAAAAATCTACATCTTTACAAAGAAACAGCATGGAGGTTCCCTTCCATGCAGACTCCCTGTTGCCTTGTTCCCAGATGGAAATGCTCCTCAAAGTGGGACAGGACTAAGAAGGGGCAAATACCCCTCCCCTCTGCCCATGGCATTCACTGTACCTGAAGTGACAAAGGCAGCATTTGTCGGACTCTGGGAGAAGGGGTCCTGACCTAAGAAGTTTGGTCAGTGAGACAGCTGAAAGTACGTGATGAGAAAACTGCTTTGAATTTAACACAGTTTGTTAAGTTAGACACTAATAAGTGTTGTAGCTTTATTTTTCTTGTAATCATTTCTGATTTTTATGCCTCATTACTTGTACTCACTAAAATCTCTCTTTGTAATTAATAAACTAATTTTATTGTTGTATCTAATCCAATGTATTTAAATTGATGTGTCTAAATAACTATTTGAAATAATAAACTGGCATATTTATTGGATGATTGGAAAAAAGCAAATATGGTGCCCATCTTTAAAAAAGGGAAGAAGGAGAACCCTGGGAACTACAGACCGGTCAGCCTCACCTCAGTCCCTGAAAAAATCATGGAGCAGGTCCTCAAGGAAACCATTTTGAAGCACTTAGAGGAAAGGAAGGTGATCAGAAACAGTCAACATGGATTCACCAAGGGCAAGTCATGCCTGACCAACCTGATTGCCTTCTATGACGAGGTAACAGGCTCTGTGGGTATGGGGAAAGCAGTGGACATGATATATCTTGACTTTAGCAAAGCTTTTGATACATTCTCCCACAGTATTGTTGCCAGCAAGTTTAAAAAGTATGGATTGGATGAATGGACTATAAGGTGGATAGAAAGCTGGCTAGATTGTTGGGCTCAACAGATAGTGATCAATGGCTCGATGTCTAGTTTGCAGCCAGTATCAAGTGGCGTGCCCCAGGGGTCAGTCCTGGGGCTGATTTTGTTCAACATTTTTATTAATGATCTGGATGATGGGATGGATTGCACCCTCAGCAGGTTCACAGATAACACTAAGCTGGGGGCAGAGGTAGATATGCTGGAGGGTAGGGATAGGGTCCAGAGTGACCTAGACAAATTGGAGGATTGGGCCAAAAGAAATCTGATGAGGTTCAACAAGGACAAGTGCAGAGTCCTGCACTTAGGATGGAAGAATCCCATGCACCGCTACAGGCTGGGGACCATCTCCATCCTTAGAGGTTTTTAAGGCCTGGCTTGACAAAGCCCTGGCTGGGATGATTTAGTTGGTGTTGGTCCTGTTTTCAGCAGGGAGTTGGACTAGATGACCTCCTTAGGTCTCTTCCAACCCTAATCTTCTATGATTCTATGATTCCTTTTAGAGAAATAACAGATCTAATATAACCTATATGTCCAGGAGAAGACCGGGCAGTATAGGACATACATCTTTGCAGGGAAAGCTAAGACTGGGGATGTGTTGGGGTCACCCTGAAGTGTAACCCAGGCTGGTGAGAGCCAGGGTGCAGCTGTCAGGCTACAGTTACACAGAGACATTCAGTGGGTGGCTTGTATAACCCACACACCCCCTGGGTGTGGTGTTCTGTCCCATCTAGTGGCACTAAGACCACTTAGAGAGAGAGATTAATGAGTCTACAACCTTAGCTATTAGGCATATGGCTTTTAGCTCATGCAGTAGAGGCTCATGCATTTAGCTCCAAAGGTCCCAGGTTCAATCCCAACAACCGGAGTCTGTAGGTGTTATAAGTGGTGGCTCGTCAGGGATTTCAACTGGGAAGTTGCTGAAGCTTGGGACACACTTCCTCAGCTAGGGGAAGTATGTAATCCACACACCTCCTGGGTGTGGTGTTCTGTCCCATCTACTGGCACCGAGACCGCTTAGAAAGAGAGATTAATGCGTCTTCTCTACAACCTTAGCTACTAGGCCTTTGGCTTTTAGCTCATGCAATAAAGGCTCATGCATTTAGCTCCAGAGATCCCAGGTTTGATCCTGCCCGCCGACAACCGGGGTCTGTCGGTGTTACACTTGCATGCTGGCAAGATGTTTGTGAACGGCCCAGGTGGGAGCACTGTAAGGCATCCAAGATTGCAGGGCAGGGGTGACACAGCTGCTCACTGGTCTGGATTGTACTCTGGGTCTGTCACAACTCCTGCCAATGGGCTTAAGCCAGAGCATGTGTCTAAGTTGTGGGGAAGGGGGGTTGTTTGTTTTATTGCCATCACTCTGAATTTTGTTTCTTTTTTGGTATAAGTCAGGTCCCTCCTGTCACTTAAGCACAGTGTTCTGTGGTTTCATTTCCTTCATTTTCAAGGAAGTTTTAAGAACAGAAATCAAGAAGGAAAAGAGACACACATCTGTTGTCTAAAGTACCAGAGGCCTCAGTGCTGGGCAAAGACCATGGGCTGCTCTGACTTACAAAGGTGAACAGGGTTGAAAACTAGTCATAGTCTGCTTTTGATGTGCTCCACACTCAGTTTTTTGGGGTTTCACGTCTTCTGAGCTACCAGAATTCTAGCTTAAAACAGATCAGGAAACCACAACTGCAATAGATAGTGGAGTTTGAATTTCCTGACATACATCCCAGTGATCACACTGTGGTGAGGTACCCACCAAGACCGCTGAGTAGAAGGCGGATAGGCTGGTAAAACTGCAACAGAAAGTGGCTGGATGAGAAGCAGCCCCTTGTTTGCTGATTAGCAGGCCTCAATGTGTTATTTTCTTTCCTGTATGGAACATGATTTCTTCTAAAGTGGAACCTCTGAGAGTAGGGGTCACCCATAGTTCAAGTAGCTGCTGCAAAAAAAGCAGATCAGCATCTCTCCATGTAAGTAAGAGCTAAATTCATAGAAATGTTTATTGACAAGCCACATCTACTCACAAATTGACTTCAGTACTGAGAACAGTGTAATCCATGAGAAGTCCAACAGAACAGCACGAGAGCCTTCAGAATGATGCAAAACATTATGGGCAAGCCTCGAGGTTGTAGTTGGCAACTGGCATTTTGCCAGCTATCAACTGACTGTGGATAGAGTCCATTGGAAAAACAAAGCTGAAGGAGTAAGAGAACTCACAGCTCCATGAGCAGGAGGTTGGACTAGATGACCTCCTGAGGTCTCTTCCAACCCTAATCTTCTATGATTCTATGAAACTGAAGATCCTGGGACATTTCAGAGACAAAGAAAAAGGATTTTAAAGCAGCGTCTCATTAGACTTGAGAGAAACTGTCTTTAGTTACTGGAAATGCTGTATAGTTCCAACAGTACCCATTGTAGGCCCCTGCTTTCATGTTTGATTCTAGCTCAAAGACAGATGTCAGGTTGGATCTGGTTGGCCACTCAATATTTCACGTTGGGGCCACTTACCTTGTGGTCTAGAATCTCAGTTTTCATTTAAAAACATTATGTTTTCTAGCCCTTACGGTTGTAAAGAAAACCTTCTAAATGTGATCCAAGTGTTACTTGATGCAGTGATATCTGCCAGAGTCTGCAGACAGCCTGGAACAATTTTTCTGAAAACCTGAAATCCCTCATACCTCAATAGGATGCTCACTCAGAAACCAAACGCTGATCGTTTTAATGTCAGTATTGGTAACTACTTTACTACTGAGATCCAAGCCTGCAATAAAGAGGAACAATCATTATGAAGATCTGCACATCTACTGTATTATCTTACCTTGGCATCATGAGGGGGCCAAGTTTGTGACATAGGCAGAGTTTGGGAAACTACCATCTCCTATTTTTCCCATCTTGATTCTGATCCAAAGTAAATTTGACCAAAACTCAGCAATTTTGAGTTACTATAGAGGGGGGAAAGGCTTTTTCTGTCAAAAACTATATTAAATATATTCACCAGCATTTGCATGTTTTGAAACATCCAAATAAAAAAAAAAAACTAAGTTGGTCTTCAACTTATCTACATCACATATTTTTATTTACTACTGACTGATGTATGCTGTATAGGCAATGTAAGCACATTAATATTTCTGTAATTAACCTTTGTATCTAACATTTTTCACTTTGAGCTATCTTTTAGAGGAAAAATAGCATAACTGTTATTACAATGCATGATAAAACTCATCACTTTACAGTCCAACAATAAGCCTATATTGCTGCCCATCTCCGTAGGAAAGGAGATTATTTATAAAATACTTCTACTCAGGATAAAATGGTTTTATGGAGTCATAAGTAATACTATTAAGAGATATATCTTTATTAAAAAGAAACCAAAGTTCCACCATTTTTCCAAAGCTGTAAACACTTCTAATCACAGGTGCCAGATGTATTTTAAACTGAATCATTCTATAAACCATATTCCCTTACAAACAATTTTAACAAGAAGTAGTTCATTAGCTAAGTAAGAGAAAACAGTTAAAACTAAACCTAAATAATGGCTTGATTTTAAGTTGGAGTTCTGATACTGTTCTCCCTCCTGGCTGAATGTCTCGGGATCCTTATTTGCTACCTTGTTCTTTTTTATCTTGTCCGTTTACTAAATGGGAGTCCAAGTCCCTAGAATTAAAGAGTTACAGTAAGTCCCTGATCCTGCAAAGAATTTCATGTGTAAAGTTAAGCAAGTGTGTAAGTCTTTACAAGATCAGGGACTTGCCAGTTTATCTGGAGCTTTACAAGGAACAGGGATATGGTACCTTAATTCCCTCTCCAAGAAAAACTTATTTAACTGTCTAAACTGAGCTCTAGAAATGCCAGCAACTTCAGAGTGTCTTTTTTCCCCTGGCTGCAACCAGAATTCTCTCTTTGTTCATACATCCAACAGCGCTTTTTCCTTGCTCCAAGCCTCTTTGCCGAACATGTGCTAATACTTCTATGCCTATCTAGAGTGGAACTTTGTGCTACAAATGTCTCCAGTTTCAGAGCTTTCAGGGATCCCCAATATTCAAAGTTTTCTAAATCTGGGCTAACTACTCCAGTGATTTCAATCTATGATCAGTTTTAAGCACTTGCTTAACCAATGCAGCCTGAACAGGGACCTCAGTGGCCATCTTGTCCTGTGATTGAATCTCCACATCTGGCCCCCGGGACCGTCCTGCCTGGCCCTTGAACTCACGGCCTGGGAAGCTAGTTCCCAGCTGCTCCCCTGCTGTCCCCCCTCCCCTGCAGCCTCATCTCGCTGTGCTGCCCACGCTCTGGCCCACCGTTCCTGCCGGGCAGTGCAGCGGTGTGGCTAGTTCCAGCCGGGCAGCGTGGCTGTGAGCTCCTGCTGCTCTGAGAGGCTTGGTAAGGGGGCAGGGAGCAGGGGGCGGTTGGATAGTCGTGGGAGTCCTGTGGGGCCTGATAGGGATCAGGGCAGTCAGGGGACAGGGAGCAGGTGCAGTTGGATGGGGGTGGGGTCCCAGGAGGCAGTTAGGGGTGGGGGGTTCCAGAAGGGGGTGGTCAGGGGGCAAGGAGCAGGGGGGGTTTGCATGGGTGATGGGTTCTGATGGGGGCAGTCAGGGGGCAGGAAATGGGAGGGGGTGATAGGGGGCGGGGGCCAGGCTATTTGGGGAGGCACAGCCTTCCCTACCCAGCCCTCCATACAGGTTCGCAACCCCGATGTGGCTCTCAGGCCAAAAAGTTTGCCCACGCCTGAGCTAGACTAACCCTGTTACACCTATTTTATTGTCCATGTTTTTTCCCCCATTAATACTACAAATCTCAATGTTTACAGAGGAGAAAATGCTCTGTGTGTTCAGTTTTGCTTTTGGAGCTTCCAACAACTCATGGATCAATTGTTCTTTCTTCTGAGGGGTTTGCCATTGGGAAAGACTACAGTCCAATGGAGCTGAAGGGCAAGGTTTAAAGAAGTCATTAATTCTTTACCTCCCTATTTAAAGTGCATTTCTACTCTGAAAAGTGCTTATTGCTGCTCCATGTGTATTCAGTTACGCCTGCTGGCTTGAGTGAAAAAAAATTTCCTTCACTCTTTTTCTGCCTTTTGTCTTTTTTTAGATTATTACTTTGCAGCAGGGATTGCATCTTCCCATGTGTTTGTATAGCCCCTAACCAAAAGAGCTATCAGCTGTCAATCATTTAATAATAATGTACTGCTTTTCACTCCCATCAGCCCTGCAAAACCAGCACACCTGAGAGCATGAAATGGGTTCTATCATTTCTTGTGCATCATTATAGTTGTTTACTTCCTTTCTACTTTAACACCTCGGCATACCTACTAAGGCAATGGGAACACATGGACCACCACTGATGGTATAATTTTACCCACAGAACTGTTTTTTTTAATTGGTTGACAGTGTACAAGCAGCAAAAAATCCAAGATGAGTTTGCAGTTGGGAAAAAATATGGTTGGACTCCATTGTGACGTTGCTCTCCATTTGCTTTATGAAAATATGCTTCTGAATATGACCTAACTGGAATATGATTTACACTAAATACCCTTTGTCATTAGAAAGCTTGTAATCTACTATGCATTATTTCTATGTCTGGAGTTAGGAGGATAAGATATAAACTTGTATCACTGATGTAAACATATTAACTGGAGGCCATTAAGAGTGCTCCAGAAACAGCCAGTTGTAAATGGCCTTAGTTACTTGAAAGCCCTCCTTTGTACATGTGGGCCAGCCCATGGGAAATGGAGACTAGGGGTCTTATAGAGACATGTGACCTTGTCACCTGATAATGAAATCCATCTTAAATCTGGTACTTTTCCATTTAGAAGGAGGGGTGGGGACCCAGAGAGACAAAAGACTCATGCCTTGTGCCAAAGCTATAAAAGGGGGTGGAGCAGGACAAAGTGGGAGGAGTCATGAGAAAACCCCTGCTTACCACCTGAGATGTCTTCTGGAACTAACAGAGGACTGTACCAGGGGAAAGGATTGGGCCTAGACTAGAAAGGAGTCTAGTCTGTGAAAGAAGCTTATTGGAACATCTTTGAGGGTGAGATACTACCTGTAATCAGTTTCTTAATGTATTAGGCTTAGACTTGCATGTTTTGTTTTATTTTGCTTGGTGACTTCCTTTATTCTGTCTGTTATTACTTGAAACCACTTAAATCCTACTTTTTATGCTTAATAAAATCACTATTGTTTATTAATAAACCCAGAGTAAGTGATTAATACCTGGGGAAGCAAACAGCTGTGCATATCTCTCTATCTGTGATATAGAGGGTGGACACTTCATGGATTTACCCTGTATAAGCTTTATACAGAGTAAAACAGATTTATTTGGGGTTTGGATCCCATTGGAAGCTGGACACAGGTAACCTGCTGAGCTATTTTCAGTTAAAGCCTGGGTCTGTGTTGCAGCAGCCTAGCACGTCTGGCTCAACAAGACAAGGTTCTGGAGGCCCAAGCTGGAAGGGAAAACTGGCTCAGGGGTAATTTCGGCAAGTCAAGGGGCCAGTCCCAAGGGGGTCTCTGTGTCCGAACCAGTCACTTCCATAACTGAGCAAACTTGATCTGAGATCATGGAGACAGACATAGAGCCCCACAATCACTTCACAGTCACTTCACAGACTAGATTCACCCTTTAACCCTTCAAGTCTTACCATACAAAAGCAGCAAGAGTTCCACAAGGAGATCAGAAGGAAGTCAGATTTAGGTCTTAGTAGAAAGCAAAACCAAGCTTCTAGGACCACAGCAGCATTCGGGTATGTGCTAGTCAGTGGCTTAGCCATATCTGCTTTACCGACTGATGTGAGAAGGCTAGGTATACCACTTTGCAGGGTTCAGTGACTCAGTGGATCCCTCCCTGCCTGGGAGACACAGAAGAGGGCAATGCTACCTCAGTGGCATCTTTCCTTCTGTTTTCCAAGAACACAAATTGAAATGTAAATGAGGAGGAAGTGGGTCAGGGAGGAAATCATTTCCTTCCCCATAAATACACGCCTTGTGGAACTTTTCCAAGTTAGATAATGCTGCCTCTGCTAGTGTTCACTTACTCATCCTGTCCCCATCACACCATTGGCAGCGGAAGCTTTAGGGCCAGCAATCAACAGAGTAGCCCCTATCAGTCCAGCCACAGGCTGGAAGGAGGAAGAGTGGTCAGCAATTGTAGAATCATAGAAGATTAGGGTTGGAAGAGACCTCTGGAGGTCATCTAGTCCAACCCCCAGCTTAAAGCAGGACCAACCCCAACTAAATCACCCCAATCAGTGCAGAAGCACAAGGGAACCCCCTGGTTCTATCAAATGAAGCTCCCACTTTTCTCAGAAAGGCAAATCCCACTCCCTTAACATAAAAATGTGACAAACTGAGATGAGTTTCCTGCCCCATTTGTTAGACTAGTGCATGTAACAGGACTAGATAGCCCAGAATTTCAAACATTAAACATATTAACCATGCCTTACATTCCTATATTAATTGAAAGCTAAGTATTTGCACTTCCTTATAACTTGTGAACCAAGGTAAGGTGTACTGGACATTTAGATGTTCTAATCTAGACAGCTGTTAGTAATTCATTTTTATATGAATACATAAGTTTTTGAAGGTACAAGATAGAAAAGAATACACTCTCTCCTTCCTGGTCTACCCAGAGTTGAGGAAAGCTTCAGGGGCAATCTGCTGCACCCTATATTTTGGTCTCTGCTTGCATCTACACTAGAAAATTTTGGATCAATTTTCCAGCAGTGGTGAAAATGCTAGTATAGACAGAGTTCAGGCGTTTTTACCACTGTGATCTAAAGCTGCTCAGCGCAGCTTTTCACAGCAGTGGTAAAAACTCCTGAACCCTGTTTATGCTAGCATTTCTGCTAGTGCAGGAACACATCATTAATTTTTCTAATGTAAAATTTGCAAAGCTCTGGATACTAAAATATCAAGGATCAAAACGTAATGACAAGTCACTGTTGCTGACATTATTCAGCAATGCAAGTGTGGCAAAATAGCAATTCCCATCTGCAGAGTCACATATACCCTTTTTCTGTACTTAGAGCTTGTCTAACTGGGGAATCTGACTAGAATAGCTATTGCAGAATAGCTGTCTGTGTGGACACTCTTATTCCAAAATAAGAGTGACTTTTTCCAGTTTTGTTTAATTCATGAAGCAGAATAGCTTATTCTGGTCATCTTCCCCGTATACACCAGCCCTTAGTTCTCACTTCTCTTTCGGAGAAGAGAGTCATTAATGCTAAGGGAAGTGAAAGTATTATAGCAAGTCCTCCCACAGACCTATATACATCCCAAGCAACCTATCCACTTTGGCCAAGATGGCCAACCATATGCTACACATTGTGTCAGACAAATAGGATTTTGTGGTGGGTTAAAAATCAAGTTATTAGAATAGGTTGAGAAAGTATGTTAGATGTGCTCACTCTCTAAAGTCCTCCTTTGCCCCAGCACTTCCACCTCTGGCAGTCAACATCACACCCTCTCACATGCTGCTTTGAAATCAACTTCCACAGAGTCAAGATAAGCCAATCTACTATTTTTTAAAAGGATGAACTTGAGGCACCATATTTTATTTGATGCACTCTTTATCATAACAAAAATGGCCAGGAATACCAGTCAACCTGTGAACTTCTGCAATTTTCCCCTCTTCTTTTTTAAAGCAGTATGACATAGCCCCTGTAGTGGCTTGGAGAGCCAGCCACTGACGTCATACCTGAAAGAAAATCAAAACAAAGCTCTTACTTGTCTTGGTTCTAGTGTCTATTTTTCACTTAGCCACAGAGTACTGAATAGGTTTCAGAGTAGCAGCCGTGTTAGTCTGTATTCGCAAAAAGAAAAGGAGGACTTGTGGCACCTTAGAGACTAACAAATTTATTGAGCATAAGCTTTCGTGAGCTACAGCTCACTTCATCGGATGCACTGTATTTTCCACTGAATGCATCCGATGAAGTGAGCTGTAGCTCACAAAAGCTCATGCTCAAATAAATTTGTAAAAAGAAAAGGAGTACTTGTGGCACCTTAGAGACCAACCAATCCATTTGAGCATGAAGTGAGCTGTAGCTCACGAAAGCTCATGCTCAAATGGATTGGTTGGTCTCTAAGGTGCCACAAGTACTCCTTTTCTTTTTGCGAATACAGACTAACACGGCTGTTACTCTGAAATAAATTTGTTAGTCTCTAAGGTGCCACAAGTCCTCCTTTTCTTTTTGAGAGTACTGAAGAGTTAACATATGCAAATGGCAGAAGAAAAAGTAGAGAGCTCAAACAGCCACACTGATCCAAAATGAGATGATGCGATCTGCTGGGTAGCGCGTTGAGAAGAGTGGCAACCTAATCTGTCAGTCAATAGACATCACATCCCAGGAACACTGTAAAATCTGGCTAGAGATTAATTTCAGAATTGAAGGCAAAGCAAGAACCTTGATGTACCATAGCTTTACATTTAACAGCAAATCACTCCTACATTTCAGATTTCATTCTACCTTGTTTCTCTCTAGTTAATATTTAATCTGGAAAAAGAAAAGGAGTACTTGTGGCACCTTAGAGACTAACCCATTTATTTGAGCATGAGCTTTCGTGAGCTACAGCTCACTTCATCTGATGCTCCTTTTCTTTTTGCGAATACAGACTAACACGGCTGTTACTCTGAAACCTATTTAATCTGGCTCTACTTTGGGAATTTATTGATTTTAAATAATTTTTTCTAGTGTAAAACAAAATTAAATCCTCAACCAAAAGAACGCTATAATTTATCAGGCTACAAAGCACTTTCATGCGACATTAATCTATCAGTGTTTGACACCAGTCATAATGTGAAGTTTTCATTCTCTGCAAACCAGAGTGTAAAAGGAAGAAAAAAAATCATTGTGGAGAAGGAACGAGTGTAGCGGTACATGCCACATTACACTGGTTAAGTTTTGAGGTTGACTTTGGTGAATGTTTCATGGTTTCTTCCCCTCCTCCCCACAGCTCCGGCTTCTTAGCCTTCTCTGATCTGTTTGGTAACTTGCTGCCCCTCTGCTGTTGGAACTAGACTAAACTGAAAATGGGTTTGATCAGCACAGCATTCAGTCTACAATACAAAAAACCTACTAGCCGATATTAATTTTAGCATATACATATTTATCCAGAGCTTTTTTTAATGAAAAATCAGATACAGCAACTTTTTGAAGGGGAAGATCTTTAAGCCTTTGTTTCAGAAGCAGCCATATGCCATTTGCTTCAGTTAGGCAGGTCTGACCAGGCAATAGGAAATTTTCTTCACTTGTATCTAATAATGCAGACCTACAACCTCCCTAATATTTTAGTCCATTTGGGTGTCTCTCAGCAGAAGCCATAAGCAGTGACACGAACAAATGGGTACCAGACAGAAGCCACTAAATACATTCACTTTGGAGAGCAAATCCTGATTTCACTCACTTCACCAGCAGCGTTCCCTCTAATTTTTCCCACGCACGTGTGGAATGAATTTTGTGTGTCCACATTACCTCCATACTGGTGCACATAACAAAATTCATGTGGCAGGGGTGGGGCCGAGGGGTTCGGAGTGTGGGAGGGGGCTCAGGACTGGAGTATGGGGGGTGAGGGGTCTGGCTGGGGTGCAGGCTCTGGGGTGGGGCCAGGGATGAGGGGCCCAGGGCTGAGGCAGAGGGTTGGGGGGGGGCTCTGGTTGGGGGTGTGGGCTCTGAGGTGGAGCTGGGGATGAGGGGTTTGAGGTGCAGGCTGCCCTGGGGCTACAGAGGGGAGAGACACAGAGGGGAGAGAAACTCCCCACAGCTGTTTCTCCCCACAGCAGCACCTGGTCTGGGAGGCGGGGGAGGCACCTGTCCCTGCCACAGCAGCTCCAGGCCTGGGGCCATGGGACAGGCGCCTCTTCCCCAGCCACAGCAGGGCTGAACAAGGCTAGGTTGGGGCCAGGGGAGGGGCGCCTCTCCCCCAGCCGCAGCAGGGCTGGGCTGGGCTGGGTTGGGGCGCCTCTCCCCAATTTGTGGCTGGTCTGGGGCCGATGGGGAGAGGCATCTCACCAACCTGAGCGCCTGTGCAGCACTTAATAGGTGGCTGCACAGCCACACACCTTAGTGGAAACTTAGTTCACCACCAACTTTAGCACACATACAACTGTGCTATCAAGATGCCTGAGGTTTTTTTGGGAGGTGAAATATGTGCTCTCCCATTCTGGTCCAAAATAAATCTTTGCTCCCTATGTCACTGAACAGGTTTTATTTTGTGTAAATAAGCCTCTCCAATTAATTTTGGAACCAATCAACTACTGTGACCCAGGAACCTCTTAGTGCGAACTGGCAATGGGCACAACGGGGCTGTATAGGGGTTACAGGGATTTTCTGGGTCATGTACATACATTCTAGCTCACCAAAAATATCAAGTGAAGTCTCCGATAAAAGCTGGTGTCACACTGACCATCAATATCATTGCAAAATGCATGTATGGATGATGCATAAGTAGGGTGACCGTATTTCCTTATGCTGAATATGGGACACCTTGTAAAATTGCTTGTATTCAACAGCAATCAATCAGAACTATGCAGTATTCCCCACACCCCTCACATGTGATAAAAACTCCAGAGCCCAGCAGAGAAAGGGAGGCCTCAGGGGTCGGGGGGCGGGCAACCCTCAGGCATAGGCATAGTATGACTTCTATTTTGGGGGGCAGTGGGCAGCAGGGCTCAAGCCAACTCCACATGGCGAGTCCGGGGTGGGAGTGCCACCTTGACCCCTTGACTCACCTCAGGAGGCCACCCAGCCTGTCTTGGTTGTGACAGGAGGTAGGCACAACCAAAAATTATAACTCAAAGGTGTGTGTCGGGGGGGGGGGGGGGGGTTCAGCTCAAAAAGTTTGACAACAGCTCAGAGTGCAGGGAGGGGGTAGCTGGGGGCTGTGTATGGGCAGGGCGTAGCTCAGGGTGCAGGGACGGGGTAGCTGGGGGCTAGGGTGACCAGATGTCCTGATTTTATAGGGACAGTCCTGATATTTGGGGCTTTGTCTTATATGAGTGCCTATTACCCCCCAATCCCGCTTTTTCACACTTGCTATCTGGTCACCCTACTGGGGCTGTGTGCGGGCAGGGGAGTAGCTCAAGGTGCGGTCCCTGTTCCCTGAGGACTCTGTCAGCCCTGCCACTATGTCTCTTACTGACTGCATTAGAAAAGGGAGCTGGGAGCTGAGAAGCAGCCAGCAGAAGAGGAGGGAACACCATGGTTGCCCCTCACTGCCCGGCTCCAGCTTCCCGCCTCCTAACTGGCCAGAGGACAGAGAGAGAAGGAGGTGTGGGGGTTGTGGAGCTGCCCCCAGGATACCCCTTCACATGCACTGCAGTTTGGGGTGTCAACCTTCCCTGTGCCCCCCAAGTCTGTCTGTAGGCTCAGGGGGCTTCTGCCTCATGGAGAGCACCAGAGATCCAAGATTCAGCCCTGCGGCTCCTGTCTTCAGCCTCATGGAGGTCACCAGGGCTCAGGAATTCAGCCCCAGGGCGGTCGCTAGGAATCAGGGCTTCAGTCCTCCCCACGGCTCTGGCTTTAGCCCTATGGCGGGTGCTGGGAATCAGGGTTTTAACCCCCGCCCCCGCCCCCACATGTCTCCGGCTTCAACCCCATGGCAGGTGCTGGGAATCAGGGCTTCAGACCACCACCACCACCCCGCCATGGTTCCAGCTTCAAGCCTGCGGCAGGCGCTGGGAATTGGGGTTTCAGCCCCCCCCATGGCTCCAGCTTCAGCTCTGGAGCAGGCATCGGGAATCAGGGGCTTCAGCCTCCCTGCACCTCTGGCTTCAACCTCCACAGCTTTGGCTTCAGCCCCACAGCAGGCGCCAGGGATCAGGACTTCAGTCCCATGTCTCCAGCTTCCGCCCCACGAGGGTACCGGGGATCGGGGTCGCAGCCCCATGGAGGGCGCTGGGGCTCAGGCTTTGGGTTTCAGCATCGGCGCCCAGTGACCCTCCTGAAAGCGCTTGCAGACCCCAATTGAGAACCTCTGCTTAAGGTTTCACAAGGCGAGGGGTGACACACACCCCTAGCGCCGCAAACATGGGGCTGCCTCTTGTCCTACCTGACATGTCATCTTCCTGCCTTTCCACCCGGCCTGAGGCCACCAAGTGCTCTTACTAACGAGCCACCGCCTGTCCGCATTCACTTGCCAGCCACAAACAAGACACGGATGGGGCTGCACTGACTGACCACTGATTGATCAGCAGGGGGAGCAGAAAATATGGGACAATTTGCCTGTTTTTTTAAAAAAAGGCACTACACCTGCAATAGGGCTTAAATATGGGACTGTCCAATTAAAAATGGGATGGATGGTCACCCTATTCATAAGGAGTTATGTATATACACTGAAAAATATGTTTTAAAGTCTGTGTTTAGGGATTTGTCACCAGGAAAGATGAAAAACAGGTGTTCTAGCAGACAACAAATGTCTAGATAGATGGTTTACAAGAAAATTAAGTATTGTATAGTTCACAATGGGTCTCCCACTCACCAGTCTGAACTGAATGCTAATGAAGGATTGTGAAAACTTCAGAGAGAAAAAAGTAACAGGAAAAGAAAGCAAGAGGATGGGGGCACATCAATGGATGGCTCAAGCATATTTGGGGGACAAAGCCACTCTGTCATCCTCCACCTGGGAAGTAAACGGACAGTGAGTTTACTTCATGAAAGAAGGATCTCACCAGGCTTTGCTGAAAATGCTAGAGAGAAAATTGGATGAGAAGTTTCTTTAGAGAAGAGTATAATTTGTTAGTTAAGTTTAGTCTGTAGAAAGCAGGTTATGATTTTGTTTTATATGTAACCATTTGTTTTCAGTATTCTTACTCACCATCACTTGAATCTCTGTTTTGTGATGATAAACTAATTCTTGTTTTCACTTGTTATCTAAGTGCTATGGTGTTAAGTGTAAGCAGTGTCAGGATGAGCTCCACCCTGACATCTGGTGGTGAGGTGTGGCAAGTTGTGGAAAAGAACTTCAGGGGCTGATCTCATTTGCATAGGCACACCCACCTCGCCTAGAATGAGGCCATAGCTGCCCAAATGGTCACTTTGGCTGCTGTGGGATCCCCAGTGTCTCTGTTATTGGGGCAGGAAGAATAAATTGTTATTACCCTGATTATGGGAACTGTGCTGGGAACTGTACTTGGCCTTTTGTTATGATGGAGGGACTCACCATCAACTAAGTAGCACTCGCTAGGCAAGGGTCATGGGTTCCAAAACTCTGTGAATTGAGAGAGGTTGGGACAAGTATTAATATTTGGTAGCATAAACTCCTTGGTGAGGGCCTTACATACTAATTGCCCTTCCTTCTCTCTCTACTGTAGAATATCAGAGCTAATTTTGATTTCATTAGGAGTCTAGTTACAGGCTGCTGAGCTCACTTTGGGCTAATGGTGCACCAGCACTGAGGCTCCCCTACTACAAGCTGAATTCACCAAAGAGCTGAACTGACTAAGAGCTGAAATCACTGAGTGTTGTGTTAAGTAGTGGGGGAGCCTGAAGATATATCGTGGAGAAGTTTGCGGGATGGCTGGAGTGCCTTGTGGACAGGATGGTGGAGCAGTTCATAGGACGGCGGGAGCTGCTGGTGGGACGCGGAGCGGAGCAAAGCAGTTTGTGGGGTGGCTGGTGGAGCGGAGCGGAGCGAAGGTCTATGGAGCTGTGGGGCAGTCAGCTTCAGATCATGTAAGGTGCCTTTTACCCCCACCCCCATCTCCACCCAGGTTGGGAGGTAAAGCTCTGCAGATAAACTTTTGAACTCTGGGGCTGCCCTGACCAGGGACAGAGACTTTTGGGACTTTGGGTGATTTGGGGTTGCTGGACTCAAGAACCAAAGGGAAAGGGCATGCCACAATTTGCCTGGGGTGGGTTTTTTACTCATGGGTTGTGTCATGAATCCTGTTGGTGGTGTTTCCCCAACATAATGCCACATTGTTTCTCTCTGTTATTAAAAGGCTTTTTGCTACACTCAGACTAGGTGCTTGCGAGAGGGGAAGTATTGCCTCTTGGAGGCGCCCAGCGGGGGTGGTATATATTTTTCCCAGGTCACTGGGTGGGGGCCCGAGCCGGTTTGCATTGTGTTATTGGAATGGATCCCCTAGATATTGAACCCGGCCCTTGTTGCTGCCAACTCTGATGGGCAGAAGGGTTACATAAGCAAAGCGGTGATCCTGAGTTCAATTTCCAAGCTGATGTGCACCTTTCCTTTGGGAACAGCAGGACTGGTAATTCTATGAGTGTTCCGTGGGTAACATTACAAGGATTTAGGGGTTGGTGTGTGTCTTTCACTAACCTATACAGAAACAGAGGCCTGGAAGGCAGTGCTTGTGCTGCCAGAGGCTGGTAGTTTCAGGGAACTGATCCACAGCAGACACAGACAAGCCTTCCTCATGACAAGGACAGGTTGTGGTGAGATGCCTCACAACCCTGGATATCCCTAGGGAGCATAACAACTCTAACTAACAGAGGTTAGGATATTTTAAACAGTCAAGAATGATTTCTTTATACTTGAGCCTACAAATCCATGGGACTGTGTTTTGAGTAGAAATATTGGTGGGGAAATATTCATTACCATCTCAGATGAGACCAAGAAGTTCATTTCACATTGTTACCCAATTTAGAAATAAATCTAGATCTATGGTTGTACATTCTTTACCAAACTGTAGAATGCCAACATAATTGTACATTTTTGAGCAAAAAAGTCCTGATTACTACACAGAATAAATGGCAGAGGTGCCATAGGGTCAAACCTGAGCAGTGCTGCAACCCCGGTGCCCCTTGCTGCAATGCCACTCCCCCACCATGAGAGCAGGCCAGCTGGGCCAAACCTAAGTGGGCACTGGGGTGGCCAGTGCACCTCCTTCTTGCCACTTCTGTGGGGCAGGCTCCTGTACCAGGGCTTCCCTTTGGTGGCCCTACCCATCCTCATCCTGCCTCCAGAAGACCATGTCCCCCTCTCAGGAATGGTCAGTGACACTGCATCTGGGTGGGCCTAGTAGGGAGGTGGGGGCTGAGCACAGTGCAGACTCGGCACTGGGTCCACAGTGACTGAAGTGCATACCACTGAAAAAACTTCTCTGGGCCCCCCTGCTGATTTGTATCCCAAGCTGTGATTTATGTATTGGATTCCTAAGGTCTTGTCTTCATGGGGATGTTACACTGCACTAAATGTAGTTTGCTCACTTTAAAGTGCTTTGTGTTCACACAAAATCTTCTTCAAAGCAGTTTACTTGGCATCTTAGGTCGCAGTAAGTAATACTCCATAGAACATGAGTAAATGCACTTTGCAATGGGTTGACTTGCTCTAAGGTTCATGTGGACCAATTCCTAACTACTGTGCTGCTAGCAGTTCTCGAACTAGTATCTCACACTATGGTTGCTTCACACCTGGATTGACCTATGTTTAAATGATGGCGGACAGCCAGGAACGCGTGCTTTCAATGCAAGGCAGTAGCAAATAGGAGTTGGCACCTGCAGAGAGGCTTTCAGATCTCAGAAAAATTAAGCTAGAGGCAATCTGTTCCATGAAGTATTCACATAAAGAAAAGGAGGACAAATTTGTTAGTCTCTAAGGTGCCAGAAGTCCTCCTTTTCTTTTTGTGGATACAGACTAACACGGCTGCTATCCTGAAACCTGTCATGAAGTATTCAGTTTCTCACATCGGATGGCCATGCAGTCAGAGTTGTGAAGGGTAGGCTTCTGGGAGCATGCTCAAAAGAACAAAATGTAGTGGATGGCCACTGAGAGGGAGTCCTAAGGCCAGGGGAAGGTACATGATGAATACAGCATAGGGGTAAACAACTGTGATGGCATGCCTTTTGCTGTAAAGGTCAAACACTGCACCCCAACATTCCAATGCCTGCAAAATGTGGAGAATACATCACACTGGGACCACATTTCAACCAATCTAGTTACAAGTTCCTCCCATTACATTCAACCCCACTGGAGGTGCAGGAGAACCCTTTGAAGAGTTTATGAGCACTCGTTACTGTGGCCACGCCTGAATTCCAGTATTCTTAAGTATGCAGTCTGTTCCTAGTTTAATTGTTTATTTTCATTGAAGTATTGTTGCTTTTTTTTTTAATAAACAATAAATGCATTTTCTAAGCACTTGTCTTAAAAACTAAACTCAGGTACTGCTCAACCCATAAATGGTGTAACTATGCCAGGCAATGAATTAACAAAAATTAAACTCAAACATATGTTCTTGGATTACAGAGTGTGCATTACCCACAATTACTCCCTGACTTCCTAGTAGGAGCACAAGTCATCTCTGACTCTGTCCCTTGACCACTTGGACCATTTTGAAGACACAGCCTCTCTAGGTGTCCATAACTTTGAGTTCCGGCTCTCATCCACTATCCAGGATTTCTCACTTGATCTCACAGATGTGCAAAATACAATAGACACTTACCACACAAGGTACATAATGATGAGAAACATCCAGACTTTTCATAAAGCACCACCATTTCCCATTCAGCCTTCCAAAAGCACACTTTCCTAACATTCTGAAACTATTCAGAGTTAAATCTCCCCTTTCTCTTGTCCAAGCATCCAGAAGCCAGGGAAGAGAGGGTAAACTGAGTCTCCCAGAATGAAACAAGGAAACTTAACTTTGTTAATGTCCACAGGGTTCTGAGGAGCAAACGTTCCCTTGCTCATTCCAGCACCCAGGCATGAGTTTCTGAATATCTTTGCATCATGGATCTTTCCAGACCCTCCCACACTAATACTGGTGAATCTTCCACAGTGATCCTATACAGCATGATGAAGAAACACCCTTTCCTGTTGATAAAGTCTTTGGTTTGTAGCAAAGCATAAGATGAGATGAGATCATAAATACATGTCAGCTGTTCGTTATTTTAAAATCCTTTTTTCTCTAATGCTTTCTGCCAACTGCTAAATAAAAAACACTTTGTTTTAAGAAGGCTGTTGATCACTATCACTGGTCACATTTCTCAATGCAGGTGACCGAAACCCAGTCAGATCTGCAGGGTGATGAACAGTTAGTACACATAGTATACTGTTGCCTGATTCTAGTCTAAGAGTAGAAGAATCATGTGATTCTACCCTAAGAAAACTAGGGGCAAGAGGTCCAAGAAAGAAGCCAGAAAGCATATAGAGGTGAAGCTATCCCCACAACTGTGACAGTAAGGCAGAAGTTGTATTTCATTTGACTGAACTCTCCCCTTTACAGCCGTGGAGAATTTTGGTTTTTGAACAAAAAGTAAAGGAGTACTTGTGGCACCTTAGAGACTAACCAATTTATTTGAGCATAAGCTTTCATGAGCTACAGCTCACTTCATCGGATGCATACTGTGGAAAGTATAGAAGATCTTTTTATACACACAAAGCATGGAAAAATGGGTGTTTACCACTACAGAAGGTTTTCTCTCCCCCCACCCCACTCTCCTGCTGGTAATAGCTTGTCTAAAGTGATCACTCTCCTTACAATGTATATGATAATCAAGGTGGGCCATTTCCAGCACAAATCCAGGGTTTAACAAGAACGTCGGGGGGCGGGGGAGTAGGGAAAAACAAGGGGAAATAGGTTACCTTGCATAATGACTTAGCCACTCCCAGTCTCTCTTCAAGCCTAAGTTAATTCTATCCAATTTGCAAATGAATTCCAATTCAACAGTCTCTCGCTGGAGTCTGGTTTTGAAGTTTTTTTGTTGTAATATCGCAACTTTCATGTCTGTAATCGCGTGACCAGAGAGATTGAAGTGTTCTCTGACTGGTTTATGAATGTTATAATTCTTGACATCTGATCTGTGTCCATTTATTCTTTTACTTAGAGATTGTCCATTTTTTGCGAATACAGACTAACACGGCTGTTACTCTGAAACCTGTCATTATGCAAGGTACTGCATTTAGCCGTATGGAGTGGAAATCTATCAACTGCATGAAAAAACTTGTACAGATACAGACAGATATCATCTTCCTCTCCAAATGCAAACAGATGGACATCATACCAAAAGGACTGAAGGTAAAAAATCCATTACAATCTACATACCACACAGACTATGCTGACAGCTTGTGCCACACGCTCTCAAAGAAACTGCAGAACCACCTGATCAACATCCTCTACAGCAAACAGGGAAAGATAAAGAATGAGCTCTCAAAAATGGATACTCTCATAAAAAAACAACCTTCCACACAAACTTCCTCGTGGCTGGACTTTACTAAAACTAGACAAGCCATTTACAACGCACACTTTGCTTCTCTACAAAAGAAAAAGGACACTAAACTTTCTAAATTCCTACATGCCACAGGGGGCCACAGCAATGGTTCCCTCAATCCACCCAGCAATATTGTTAACCTACCCAACTATATTCCTACCTACATGCCTCCAGCTTTCATCCAGACCACACCACACGATCCATTGTCTACAGCCAAGCTCTGCGACACAGCCGCATTTGCTCCAACCCCTCAGACAGAGACAAACACCTACAAGATCTCTATCAAGCATTCTTACAACTACAATACCCACCTGCGGAAGTGAAGAAACAGATTGATAGAGCCAGAAGAGTTCCCAGAAGTCACCTACTACAGGACAGGACTAACAAAGAAAATAACAAAACGCCACTAGCCGTCACCTTCAGCCCCCAACTAAAACCTCTCCAACGCATTATTAAGGATCTACAACCTATCCTGAAGGATGACCCAACACTCTCATAAATCTCTTGGAGACAGGCCAGTCCTTGTCTACAGACAGTCCCCCAACCTGAAGCAAATACTCACCAGCAACCACATACCACACAACAGAACCACTAACCCAGGAACCTATCCTTGCAACAAAGCCCGTTGCCAACTGTGCCCACATATCTATTCAGGGGACACCATCACAGAGCCTAATAATATCAGCCACACTGTCAGAGGCTCGTTCACCTGCACATCCACCAATATGATATATGCCATCATGTGCCAGCAATGCCCCTCTGCCATGTACATTGGTCAAACTGGACAGTCTCTACGTAAAAGAATAAATGGACACAAATCAGATGTCAAGAATTATAACATTCATAAACCAGTCGGAGAACACTTAATCTCTCTGGTCATGCGATTACAGACATGAAAGTTGCAATATTACAACAATAAAACTTCAAAACCAGACTCCAGCGAGAGACTGTTGAATTGGAATTCATTTGCAAATTGGATAGAATTAACTTAGGCTTGAAGAGAGACTGGGAGTGGCTAAGTCATTATGCAAGGTAACCTATTTCCCCTTGTTTTTTCCTACTCCCCCTCCTCAGACTTTCTTGTTAAACCCTGGATTTGTGCTGGAAATGGCCCACCTTGATTATCATATACATTGTAAGGAGAGAGATCACTTTAGATAAGCTATTACCAGCAGGAGAGTGGGGTGGGGAGAGAGAAAACCTTTTGTAGTGGTAAACACCCATTTTTTCATGCTTTGTGTGTATAAAAAGATCTTCTATACTTTCCACAGTATGCATCCGATGAAGTGAGCTGTAGCTCACGAAAGCTTATGCTCAAATAAATTGGTTAGTCTCTAAGGTGCCACAAGTACTCCTTTTCTTTTTGTGAATACAGACTAACACGGCTGTTACTCTGAAACCTGTTTTTTGAACATTTTCTTTTAGTCTCAATTCATACATGTCAGCAAAGAGGGACTTGTTTAAGTGAAATAAAACCTGTTCAACCAAGCTTCAGGAACATTCATTCAAATAAATGTGTAAAAATTATGTTCCTATTTGTAAGCAGAGTCAGGATGAGCTCTACCCTGACATCTGGTGGTGAATTGCGGCAAGTTGTGGAAAAGAACTTCAGGGGCTGATCTTGTTTGCATAGGCACACCTACCCTGCCTAGCATGAGCCCACAGAAGCCCAAATGGTCACTTTGGTTGCTGTGGGATCCCCAGTTTCTCTATTATTGGGGCAGGAAGAATAAAGTGTTGTTACCCTGATTATGTGACTCAAGGACAGTGGAACTGTTTTATGACGGAGGGACTTGCCATCAACTAAGTTGCACTCGCTAGACAAAGGACATGGGTTCCAAAACCCAGTGAATTGAGAGAGGTTAGTAGTAGGTATTTGTACCTGGTAGTGTAGGTTTGTTTTGAGGGCTTGAATCACTAGTTACATCTCTACTCCATTGTGGAATATCAGAACTAATTTTGATTCTATTAGGAGCACAGTTACAGGCTGCTGAGCTGAATTCACTGTGGGGCAATTGTGCACCAGCTCTGAGGCTCCCCTGCTAAAAGCTGAAATTGCTAAAGAGCTAAAATTACTAAGAGTTGAAATCAGAGTGCTGTGTTAAGTAGTGGGGGGAGCTGAAGATATATTGCTGAGTGGCTGGCAGAGCAGTTTGTGGGATGTCTGGAGTGGCTCATGGGATGGCTGGTGGAGCAGGGCGGAGTGGCTTGTGGTGAAAGCTGCAGCCCTGGACCACATAAGGTGACCCTTAACACCCCCCCACACACACACATATACACACACACACACACCACCACCACCATTTCCACCCAGGCTGGGAGGTAAAACTCTGCAGATAAACTTTTGAACTCTGGGGCTGCACTGACCAGGGACAGAGACTTTTGGGTTGTTGGACTTTTGGGACTTTGGGTTGCTGGACTCAGGAACCAAAAGGAAAGGACACAGCCCAATTTGCTGAGGTGGGTCTTTGCTTATGGTTTAGTTTATGAACCCTAGTTGTGGTGTTTTCCCAATTTAATGCTGATGTCATTTACCTCATGTTATTAAAGGTTTTCTGCTACACTAAGACTCTGTGCTTGCAAGAGGGGAAGTATTGCCTCTTTGAGGCACCCAGGGATGTGTGTAAGATTTTCCCAGATCACTGGGTGGAGGCTCGAGCCAGTTTTGCATTGCATTGTTGAGAAGGAACCCCTATGTACTGAACCCGGCCCTTGCTGCTATCAACTTGACCTGGCAGAAGGGTTACATATTTTAATCAACTCAGATAAATGTATTTTTTTAAAGGAGGAAATTAACTATAAAAATACCGCATAAAGAGAATGCCAGGTTAAGAATGATTAGCTGTATAAAATTCAGAGCAAAGTTTCCCACAGCAACATTAACTTTGCCCCCTTGGGGATAGGTGTTAACATGGATTATCTTACTGCATAATCATACAATGCTACATACAATATGAGCAGACAAAGTGGCAAATTCAACATTGCTACAGGAAAAAACCTGACTCTCTCATGCAATTCAAAATATTGGTGTTGCATTAATGCCCCTCACCCCACCCCTTTTTAATTATACCAACTGATTTTAATGGGAGCTGCTGGGTGCACAGCACACCTTTGAAAAATCAGGCTACATGTTTAGGAGCCTAAATCTGGATATAGGAGCCTAACTTTAGGCTCTTGCTTTTAAAAAGCTTGGCCTTGATATTTAAAAAGCATCAAAGCAGATTTCAATAAGAGAATAGTAATTTTGCGAATGGATTCACAGAACAAAGTTACATTGCAGAAGAACCAAATGCAGTTCCAAAGAGGATATAACCATATAGCATCAAGACTGCCTGGAGCTAGGGAAGTCATGAAAGCTCCTTCACTGGTGGTTTTCAAAAGGACGCTGGATAGTCACCTGTCTTGGATGGTTTAGACACAGAAATCCAGCATCTCGGCAGGGGGTAAACTAGATGACCCTTCTAACCCTATGAACATGGTGTGATGGGTTGGATCACAGAAACCCCCATGGGGCTGCCACCTGATGTGCCAAGACTACTTCTGCCCTTGCTTTCCCTGCCAGCTTGGGACTCCAGCACCCTATCTTGTTGAGCCAGATATGCCAGTCTGCTCCAACACAGACCCAGGGTCTGAACCATGTGCCCCAAAGCTGCAGACTTAACTGAAAGCAACTTAAGAAGTGTTCCTGTCTTTAACACTCAGATGCCCAATTCCCACTGGGGTACAAACCCCAAATAATCTGTTTTAGCCTGTATAAAGCTTATACAGGGTAAACTCAAATTGTTCACCCTCTATAACACATATAGAGAGATAGGCACAGCTGTTTGCCCCCCCCCCCAGATATTAATACATATGCTGGGTTAATTAATAAGTAAAAAGTGATTTTATTAAATACAGAAAGTAGGATTTAAGTGTTTCCAAGTTGTAACAGACAGAACAAAGTGAATTACCAAGCAAAATAAAATAAAACATGCCAGTCTAAGTCTAGTACAGTAATAAAACTGAATACAAACAAAAACCTAACCAGTTCCAGTAAGCTTCCTTTTACAGACTAGTCTCTTCTAGTCTGGGTCCAGCAATCACTCACACCCCCTGTAGTTACTGTCCTCTGTTCCAGTTTCTTTCAGGTATCCTTGAGGGTGGAGACGCTCTCTTTAGCCAGCTGAACACAAAATGGAGGGGTCTCCCAGGGGCTTAAATAGACTCCCTCTTGTGGGTGGAAACCCCCTCCTCTCTCCTATGCAAAGTCCAGCTCCAAGAGAGAGTTTTGGAGTCACATGGGCAAGTCACAAGTCCATGCATGACTCAGAACTTAGAGGTGGCAGCCATGGTTCACATGCTTCCTTGAATGTCCTCAGGTAGACTTCTTATGTGGATTGGAGCCTTTCAAGATTCATTGTCCTTTAGGTGTTTCTTGATTGGGAGCCTAATTTGCACATTCTTTTCTCAAGGAACTGACCAAATGTTCTACTAAGGTTACTTAGAAATCAAGCCAGTACACACCCAATATTCATAACTTTGAATACAAAAATGATACATGCATACAAATAGGATTAATAGATTCAGTAGCTCATAATCTTTACATAGATGCGTTACATGGCATGTAGCATAAAACATATTCCATTTGTCATATATATTCATAAGCATATTTCCATAAAGCCTTGTGCGGGGCACCATCACACATGGAAACAATGCAGTCTCAAGATTATTATTTAAACTACAAGTTACAAGAAGGGTGGATTTGATTAAAATCAAATTGATTTAAAGTCACTAGTCAGGAAGACTTGATTTAATCATGGATTTCTACATAAAAGTGCATTCTTGTTGGTTGTTATAACCTTAATACGTATTCTTCATAACTCAGAGATAGATGTAGGTTTCATTTTTAGAAGGTACACACTACACACTTTTAAAGTGATTTATTTTGAAAACTTTTCAGATTAGTTTTACAGCTGTATCAGAAAATGTGATTTGGTGGTTATTTCATTTACCAAAGGTAATTGAAGCAGCTATTTATGAAGTCATTGGGAGGTGAACTATCTCCAATTCAACTGGTTAATTGTTAATATGTGGAGGATTTTCTTGCCGTGCTGTGTTAGGAGGAGAACATCACCAGACAGACATTTAAATTGTTTTATTTAACTAAAACAACAAAGTTATGTATTCTGGATTTCTCTCTTCAAACAGCAAACATATTTTAACGAAACAAGCCTATGAATTTTTGAATTTAAAAAAAAATTCAAGTTTTTTTTAAATCAGGTTTTTGTTAAAATTGTTAACTAAAATACTTAATGAAATATATTTAAAAAAACCCACAAATTAAACTGACTGTGTCAGCCAGCTCAACATAAGAAATTTAAAATATTGGCTTCTGCAGCTCTCTCACTCGTCTTCACCTTCATTTGCCTGTTTGTTCATATTCTTTCTACACCAACAGAAGAAGCTATTGCTGTTAAAAGTGAGATCATCACTTCAACTGTCTCTAAATCTAAGTGCTTAAGTGACTTCCACCAGTTCACTGGTGTGACCTTTAAAATATCATCAGCAAACATATTTCTTGAGTGGTTCACCCTTAGCTCTGAAGTTTTTGTAGTTGGCATTATGGAGGGATGATTGCTGGGTGTCCATGTCATAGCCAACTCCTCTTCTTCAGCAGCTAAAGTTTGACCCTGGTACCGAGTATTGAGAATATTTGCAAGAAAATGAGCTGGAGATAGTGCTTGTCCCATTTGTTTTTTTAATGCTTGTAATTTAACTCTGTCATTGCATATTTCCTCTTTTTAAAAATCTCACTCAGTTCCTTCCAAATTTCAACAGCATCAGCAATAAAACAGTAATTTCCCTGCATTGTGTTCAAGGCTACAGAAATAGGCTTCAGGGCGCTCAGCATGTGTCCAACATTTCTCTTAAGCCCAATGTTGAGAACTTTGGCTGTGACAGTGACAACTATTTTTTCATGATTTTGTTCACAAACTATCATCAGATTAGGCCAGTTCTTGATATAGTGCTCAAATCAGTCCACTACTGAGTTCCAAGTACATCTTGTGGGAGAGTTAGCTTGGTTCCTCCCACTTTTTTCAGAGCAGCTGCTGCAAAGTGGTTGTTACAGAAGTATTCTGCAATTTCAACAACATTAGCCTTTATTTCTGAAACACTGAAGTCTTTGGCTAGGAGGTGCCTCAAATGAGCACTGCAACCGTATGTTATTAGCTTGGGACTCTCTTCACTCTCTTCTAAATAATTTCTTCTCATCTTGAATACATTTGCAGCATTGTCTGTGACCAAGCTGCATACTAGACATTTGAACTTTTTTCTACAGTTTGTTATAGCTTTTACTGCTACTTCTTGTAAGTATTCTGCTGTGTATGCATTTCCTGATGTATCAATTGTTTCTGTAAGGAAGACATTCCCTTTTTCTATTGTCATACAAGCACATCAACAAGATCATTGTGGACATTGCTCCACCCTTCAAGACTCAGGATAACAATTTCACCCTCTAGACCTTTTGCACACTGCTCAATTTCTCTTTCATACACTTTATCCAGCAATTTGCCTGCGACATCTGCTCTGTTGGGTGGACTGTATCCTGGTCTTAATGACTGAACCATGTTAATGAAGTGTGGGTTCTCAATCATACAGAAAGGAGAGTTTGTTGCATAAACAAACTGGGCAATTTTTTCATCAATTACCTCTTTTTGTAATCTGCTGGTTCTTATCACAAATTTATCTATGGTTGTTTCTGGATGATGGAGATTTTTTCCCCCTTTTTGCTTCAGGTGATATACTGTGGCTATGTGACATACATGATGTGACTGAAACATTATCAGTGGCAGATAACTCAAACTATAGAAAATGATGGTGATCTTGAAGATGGATAGTCTTCAGAATCCTGTATGTTGAGGATGGATTCTCCTAAACAAAATAAGTCAATGTAGTTATTACCACTATACTGCTCATTTAGTATTACTCATTGCATTCACTGACACTCAGTACTATTATAAAGGTGAAATTGTAAAAGGAAGCTGTCATAAATATAAAGGGAAGGGTAAACACCTTTAAAATCCCTCCTGGCCAAAGGAAAAATGCTTTCACCAGTAAAGGGTTAAGAAGCTAGGATAACCTCGCTGGCACCTGACCAAAATGACAAATGAGGAGACAAGATACTTTCAAAAGCTGGAGGGGGGAGAAACAAAGGCTCTCTGTCTGTGTGATGCTTTTGCTGGGAACAGAATAGGAATGGAGTCTTAGAACTTAGTAAGTAATCTAGCTCGATATGCATTAGATTCTGATTTCTTTAAATGGCTGAGAAAATAAGCTGTGCTGAATGGAATGGATATTCCTGTTTTTGTAACTTAAAGTTTAACCTAGAGGGATTCTCTATGTTTTGAATCTAATTACCCTGTAAGGTATTTACCATCCTGATTTTACAGAGGTGATTATTTTACTTCTATTAAAATTCTTCTTTTAAGAACCTGATAGCTTTTTTCATTGTTCTTAAGAGCCCAGGGTTTGAGTCTGTGTTCACCTATACAAATTGGTGAGGATTTTTATCAAGCCTTCCCCAGGAAAGAGGGTGTAGGGTTTGGGGAGGATTTTGGGGGGGAAAGACGTTTCCAAGCGGGCTCTTTCCCGGTTATATATCTGTTAGACGCTTGGTTGTGGCAGCGATAAAGTAGAAGGGCAAAAGGTAAAATAGTTTGTACCTTGGGAAAGTTTTAACCTAAGCTGGTAAAAATAAGCTTAGGGCGTTTTCATGCAGGTCCCCACATCTGTACCCTAGAGTTCAGAGTGGGGAAGGAACCTTGACAGAAGCTTTGCCTATTTCAGCTATTTATTTTTTATCACAACTGCATCTAAAATGATAGTACCAAACAGTAACAACTATATTTTTTCCCTCAAACATGAGAATTCAAGAATAATCCAGAAGGAAGACAGGCAGTGCTTAAGAAAAAAGTATGAAATAAAGAAGTTGATCAACCTGAAGATCCTGCATGTTCAGACATGTTTCTTTCATCATCTTCAACACAGCTTCCTTCTGAGAAGGAACACTTCTTGTGATGGTGGTGGTGGCAGCAATACTGTCCAAGGACAAAGAAAGGAATTTGTGCCTTGGGGAAGTTTTAACCTAAACTGGTAAAATATAAGCTCAGGGGGGTTTTTCATGCGGGTCCCCACATCTGTACCCCAGAGTTCAGAGTCGGGGCTGGGGGGGAACCCTGGAACACTTCTCATGATGTTGTTTCATTCGGGAAACCAGGCTTTACATTTCTTTGTTGCACTGTTTGCATTTTGCATCCTTGCCTGTCTTACCCACAGGTAGAGGAACTTCATTAAAATATTCCCAAACTGGGTCTCTTATGGCCTGCTGCCATTATAAATTTTCCTTTCTAGTGAGAGAATGGTATGGTAGATCTCAAATCAATGAAGGCTACACTCAGAAAGACCTCAAGACCTCCGGAATATACTGCTCAAACAGTTTCACTTTTGTTTCTACTGCCTGTCCCTCCCTTCTCACATTTATCTCCAGACTTCTTGTCCTTGTCCAGATCTATTCTGCCCCCCCCCCCCCAACAATCTTCTATTCACTGAACTTTTTGAAACTTTGCACTTTTAGAAAGAGGTAAGGGATTGACTGTGTACACAAATTTGCAGAGGGACAATAGGGTTGAGGTCTGTTATTTTTCACCTCTATACATTTTTGCTGTTAACAAGCATGTTACCTCTGGAGACACAAATCCACAGTTTGAGAACTGCAAAACTAAGCACCTCTGATGGTATCTTCTAGACTGAGCACTGAGACCCATTGGGTAGATAGAAAGATTAACCTAAATAATCTATACAGAAGCTCTTTGAACCTCATAAGATTGAGTCCCTAATGCATGAACTATTGGAACTCATTTACAAAATGTTTCTTAAACATTAAATGAATATATTGTCTCATACTATAGAATTAGAATTTATAATCGCTATTCCATGATGAGATCTTTGAGCTATAATGTATCTTAATTAAAACTATCTTTAGATAAATGCTTTTTGAGGAAAACACCTATCAAAAAAATCCAATTTTTTTAATTTAAATCGGATTTTTACATTTTTTTTATCATTGATTTTTATCCACCCTGGTTACAAAAGTGTAACCTGCCAGCCTACTTCCAGTTCAACCAAAGTTTTCCAACAGTCAGGCAATTTTTAGAAAAGTTAACCTATCAGTTCAAGAAATCTCAGAGGAGTTCCAGTGAACACTGCAAAAGAAAATGATAAATCCTTGTTCAACAATATTTAAAGAGGAATTACTCTAGGATAGAAACTAAAAGTGCAATTTCTAATTAGTGTGAGATATTGTTTTCAACATCTGGGATAATAATGTTTTCCTTGTTTATGAAAAGATTAGAATTCATACATCCAAGAATGAAAAAGAAGGTGTGATACAGGAGGGCCAGGGAGCAGTGGTAAAATGGTCCTTTTGAGCACCAGGACGTGCTCGCCTACTGCTAAAAGCCCCTCCCACACCCTAGGGAGGGGCTACTAAACCCAGAACCCAGAGTTCGGGGGACAACAAATGCAAGAACGGGAACAGGTGTGGGGGTCAAAGGGCCAAAACCGGAGAACCAGAAGGGGACACTGAGCAGAGAACTCCAGACAGCGCCCACTGCTCCTCGAAGGCATTGAGAGAGCCGATGGACTCTGCACAGAGGAACTCTGCCCAGATATGTGAATGGATAAAAAGGATGAAAGACAGCCCCACAGTCACAGGGCCCCAGCTCTGCCAGCCTCCTTTCCCTGGTGTTATGGATGGCCACTGTGGCCATGGCTAGGAGGAGGTTCTCGAGGTGGTCCTGCGACTTCGTGGGGCCTCTGATTGGGTGTGCATAAATAAATAAGTGTGGGGGAAAAGTGCAGCCAGAACCCCAATAAGAAGTTCTGGAGGAGCCAGAAGAGGGGCTGCAGCCTGGTGCACTGAAGGTATGCACACCAAGGAGGACTCCGCCACCTGAACACGAAGATGGGGATTGTGTAAGCAGGGGTTCTGCGAGGAGATCTACCCCCTCGGTGGCCACAAAGGATCTGGTTGCCGAAACCAGCCTCTAGATCCAGAGGAGGTCCTGGTAGAAGACTGGCAGCTTGGAAAGGTCTCATGGAAGACCTCTTGGATGGAGAAAAAAAAAAGAGCTTCCGGTCATATTGGAGCCCCACAGATGGTGGAGGAAGGCATGCACTAACATGCTCCAAGCCGAGTAACCTACACTATAAAGGTTTCAGAGTAGCAGCTGTGTTAGTCTGTATTTGCAAACACAAATGGCCTGAGCTGTAGCTCACGCCAGCTTATGCTTAAATAAATTTGTTAGTCTCTAAGGTGCCACAAGTACTCCTTTTCTTTCTTCACTATAAAGGAGTCTCTCCAGGGCCTGGAGGCGGAAGACATGGACCTGCGTGCGCATAAATGTCAGGCCCAGGCCTCCCTCCTCCAGTGGGAGATGGAGAACCCTTACAGAGACCCAGTTCAGTCTTGGACAAAAAAACTCCAAAACCAGCCTCTGGAGATTAGCCAGGAACACCGGGGGCAGGCACAGGGTGTTGAGCCGGTGCCAGAGCATGGATAGGACCAGCTGGTTAAGCACCAGCATTCTCCCCCAGAGGGAGAGGCACCGGAGCAGTTCCATCCAGCCCCGCAACCGCCCCATCACCCTGCCCTCTAAACTGTGCAAGTTCTCCGGCAGAGATGGATGTGTGGCAGAAAGGTAAACACCAAGATACAGCAGCGGACCCACGCTCCACCGGATGGCCTGAAGCGCGGGTGGGAGGGAGCTCGCCCGCCACCTGACCCTGAACACCAGGCCAGAGCTCTTGACCCAGTTGACCCAGGCGGAGGAGGCTGCTGAATAAACAGCTTGACAAGCCTCCACCCGCACCAGGTCATTCGAGGACCACGAGGAGCATGCCATAGGCGTACACTGCCACGACCAGCCGCACCTTCGGCTCACACAGCACCAACCCCGTCAACCTCTTGCGAAGGAGACGAAGGAAGGGCTGAATGAATCAGAGTGTACAGCTGACCCAACAGTGGGCAGCCTTGACGCACCCCTCACCCGAAGCCGACAGGTGCAGTCAGGGTCCAGTTGAGCCAGACCAAACACTCTGCGGAGGCGTACAGCACCTGGAGAAACCCCACAAACTGGGGCCAGAAGCCACCTGGAATGGTATGCCAGAAGCTGAATGCTCGCTTATGCTCACCTCCGTGGTTGCAGAGACCTCGGTCAACTCCAATTGATGAATATCAGCGGCAGAGGCAGCGGAAAACCCAGGACCAGCAATCCCCTTCATAGTTTACAGGGGGGTCTCTTCTCCCTCGCCAATGGGGGGGGGGGCGGTGCTGGGACCACACTCCCCGCTTACAGCGCATCCCTCACACGAGCTCCCAGCTCCCCGAAGAAGGGGACTGGCCAGCCGGGTCAGAGCCTGGGAGTGAGGGTGATGACAGGAGGGTAAGGGAAGACGAGGGCGGGACAGCAGGAAAAGGACAGACTCCCCCTGAGGCAAGCCCTGCTCAATGCCAGCTACTGGCCCTACCGCCCTCTCCTCCGCGGGCCCCTGTCTACTACCCACCACAGCGGCGGGGCCCGCATGCTCATCTGGGCACGTCGGGGGGGGCCTCCCCCAAGACCCAAACAGAGTTGACAATGGTCACAGATGGAGGGGCAACCCCAGGGACTGGGCGATCAGTGACGCCGGCCATGGTAAAGCTGACGCCCTCCTAGGTATCAGGGGTCCAAGATACCCCTCCAAGCTGGACCAGGGGGCAGTCCCTCTGGACATGCCCCACTGCCCAGCAGAGAAAGCACCGGGCCTGCCCCAAAGAATAGTAAACCCAGTACTGGGCTCTGTGATGGGCACCAGAAAGGACCCCTCCATAGTCTCCCCATCACACGCCGCCAGCGGCACTTGAACTTGCACCTGCCGGCGGAACGATAAAACGTGGCAGAAGGTGGGGTCCTTACAGCCCAATGGAAGGGGGCTGAGGATGGACAAGGGCTTCCCAAGGGTGGAGAGGAACGGCAAAAGGGTGGCATTGGGGAGGAAGGGAAGAACCGAGGAAAATACCACCCATTCGCCCAGGTCCTCCAAAGGCTCAAGGGGGACATGAACGGCCCCTCCACTACCAAGCCCCTCTCCACCACCTCCTGGGCAGTGGCCTCCGACACCAGAAAGAACACCACTTTCCCAAACATCTTAGAGGCCGCCACCATGGCCGTGGGCCCCACCACCCGCAAGTAGGTTTCTACATGTGTCGAGGCAGACACAAGAAGGCAACACACCCTGTGCTCCCTGGTGAGGGTGGGAAAGGGGCCCTGGCCACCAGGAATGGTATTCTGGGAGACAGCTGGAGCAGATGACGAGGCGGCGAGCGGAGGGGTCGCGGCTACCTGGGGCCCAGGAAGCAGCACCTCCAGGGCTGGTGGAGGGAGCAACGGGTTGGGGATGGGGCCACAGCGGGAGAGGGGACCACCGCCACGGGAGGTTTCACCTTCTGGGCGGGGCCCTTACCCTGCTTCATCCCTCGGCCCTTCCCACCGGCCAAGGGTGCGGTCCCAGAGGTGGAGGTGGCAGAGGTTGCAGCAGCAGCAACGGAGTCTTGGGAGTCCCCATCTGTGCCCGCCACTGCCTCACTGGCAGTGATAGCAGGCAGTCTGGCAGCGGCAGTCGAGGCGGCCATCACAAGGGAGGGTGTGTGGGGGGGACTGAAAGGGAGCTGCAGGAGCAACCAGGGAAGTCCCACCCCCTGGATCACCCACCACAGGAAGGGAGGGATAGGGACAGCCACTAGGGCAGGAAGAGGGGAATAGAGGGTAGGAAGGGGTGGGAGAGAAGGGAAGGGGGGAGGAAACTGCTACCACACCCCACCCGCTAGGCTGAGAGCAGGGCAGGAGGGCACCAACAGAAAGGGACAGAAGAAAACAAGGAACACCGCTCCCAGCACAAGATGAAAAAACTGGCTCCCCTGGCTGCACTAAGGAAAGGTGGGGAAAACTAAGACATCATGGGGGAGTGCGTTCCAGTGAAGGGAAAAACAGAAAAAAAGGGGGTGGGGGGAATCTCAAGCACCAACAGCAGCACATGGGCACGCAGGCAATGAGGGCAGACCAGGAGGCAAAAATCAAGGGGTCGGAATGAAGGGGAGGGTCAGATCAGGTATGCCTCAGGTGTGGAGCAAAAAACAGGGTGGGTTCAAAAGCAACCAAACCAAAAGTGGGGAAATGGGACTGGCAACCATGCCCACACCACGGGATGAGGGTGGGACAAACAAAGTAACCAAGGACCAAAAAACAGAGCAGGGTGAAACAGAGCAAACAGGGAAGTTAGAAGGGGACAGGCGGGGCAGGCAGCAAAGGGAAAGGGGGCAAGCAGCTGCAAAAACAGGGTAGTGGGTGAGGCAGAGGGGAAGAGAGCCCACCAGCTGAATGCAGCAGGTGAGGGAGGGCAAGTCCAAGGGAGGGGAGAGGAAATGCGCACCCGAAAAACAAATGACTGCTCACTGCTGCAGCTGTCCCAAGGTGGAAGAAGGCCAGAGCAAACAGCTAGGCTGGGGAGCAGAGATCAGAGCCAGGTGATAATAGGGAAGGTGGAGGGAGTGGTGGTGGTGGCAGTAGGGGAACGGACAGACCAGGGGGAGGGCTCCACACCACTCCCCCAGCACCCTACAGCAAAGACACCTACCACCACAGAAGCGAAGATGGTATAAACCCCCTCCACGGAACAAGGCCTCCTCTACTCCCTCCTCAGCTCCAGCAGCAGCAACGACAAGCTCTCTAACAGCAGCAGCAGCACGGTCAACAGCAACTCAGCCAAGGGAGGCCCCAAAGGAGATGGAAGAAGCGGGGCCTCACATGCCCCTCTGGGGATCATACCCACAGAGTCCCCTCCTCACAGCAGCAGTAACAGCACCCCAGAAATGGGGCACAATCAGCCAGCACTGCTAGGACAACAACTCTGCAGTAGGAGACAGGAGGGCCAGGGAGTAGTGGTGGAGTGGAAATATAAGCCCAAGGCTAATTAAGGCCTGGTTCCCAGTAGACTAGGGAGGGTGGCTACAGGTTAATTGGAGCACCTGTAGTCAATTAAGGCCCAGTCAGGAACCTCATAAAACCCCCTGCTTCAGGCAGAAGGAGCAAGGCTTGAGGTGTGTTGTGAGATTTGAAAGACCAGAGAACTGAAGTAAGGGAAACTCCCTCCCCCAGTGTCTAAGGACTGAAGGTTCCCCACCCAAGAGGGTAAGAACCTGCAGGGGTTGAGAGGGGCTGCGGGCTCAGAGTGAGGAGCAAATCCAGACAACTTCCCTCCTTTGCCATCTTCCCGGGCTACTAGCGGGGCCCTTGGCACCCCAAGAGCAGGGGCAAGGGGTGGCATCTTAGCCCTCCCACCAAGAAAAGTGCAGGACCCACCATACTAACATTGGCCATCTTGTCACAAGGGGAAAGAAATGATGAGATTCAATTAGAGCTAAAACATTAGAATTAAAATACACAGATTTGGGGATCACATCCAAGATTAATTACAAGTCAGATTAATCACTACTAGAAATAAAGTTTTAGCACAAGCCAGCCCCGCCCCCTGCCAGACCAGAGAAGCAAATTTTGAATTTTTTAGCACATAGCTGGGCCGCTGCTCTAGCAGAATAGGCCCCAAAGCTGAGAAAGTAGGTCTTCCTTTTTGTAAGTTTTTTGAGCTCTTCTTGTTTTCTCCATACAGGATAAACAGATGGTCATCTGTTTTTAAAGGTAATGTATCACATAGTATCTTTCTAGGCACATTTACAACAAAAGATTTAAAAGCACAAATCTATTAATAAAATATTCATGATCCTGAAAGAAGTCCATTCCTACTCCTCCAAAATAGAATGGAACTCCTTCCCCACTAAACTACCCCTTCAGGGAAAATCTGAGTAAACCAACAGGCTTTGCCCTAAAAACCTTCTAATTCTGGCCCTTTCAAACTAAAGAGGAGCTCAAGAACTGAGAGGCCACTACCTATATAAAAATACACACCAAGTTAGATCACTTAAGTTGGATTTCATCTGAGGAAGATTCCACTGAGACCATCTCTCTGATCCTAACCAGTACCTGAAAAATGAAGAGCCTTGAGTCAAATACACCACCTTGAACGGCCTCTGCAAACAAACTGGAAGCAAGGGTACCCTATGGAAAACCATGTAATATGCTCTACAAGTAAGATATGAGTAACAAACAAGGAGCTGCATTCTCCATTAGCTGACACTTTTGAGCATTCTTCAAGTGTAGCCCCAATTAGTGTAACCCAGGCTAGAGGTGCTACAGATGACTGTGGCAAGATCCACATCTAAAAGAAGTCACCAATACCCTAGCCAAAGGGGAAGAAAAATTAATCTGGGTACTTCTGCAAAGTGGGCATCCAAAAGCAGCCACAAATCCCACAGATCATGTACCTTCAGAACAAAAGTTAGCTCAAGTGACCAGCACCACCACTAGGTCTTACCTTCTGTCATATTTTTATATTCCCTGAAATCCAGAACCCAGAAGAAGGATTTATTTTCAGATATTTCAACTTTAGAGTACCTGACTGTGTTTCACTAATATAATGAACCAAAGAGCATACAACTTTTCATTTAGGACAAGTTTACGCAAATTAAGCCATTTTAAAAGCAGCATCTATAATATAGAAAAGTTTGTTTGGGGGTAACAGCATAGTTCCTTAAATCTTCCATTCCTAGTGATACTACGTAGTAAGTGTATCATTTTAAGAATGAGCAAAAAAATCTGAAAGCCACAAATAAGTATATTTGTATAATACTGAATAGCTGATATAATATAATATGGAATAAGTGTGAGCAACGAGGGTAATGCCGTGGTGGGAATATGCTATATAGACCACCGGCCCAGAGGGATGAGGCTTTCTTCAGGCAACTAACAGAAGTTACTAGATCACAGGCCCTGGTTCTCATGGGAGATTTGAATCACCCCGATATCTGCTGGGAGAGCAATACAGCAGTGCACAGACAATCCAGGAAGTTTTTGGAAAGTGTAGGGAACAAATTTCCTACTGCAAGTGCTGGAGGAACCAACTAGGGGCAGAGCTCTTCTCAACCTGCTGCTCACAAACAGGGAAGAATTAGTAGGGAAGCAAAAGTGGATAGGAACGTGGGAGGTAGACACCATGAAATGGTCAAGTTCACGATCCTGACACAAGGAAGAAAGGAAAGCAGACCCTGGACTTCAGAAATGCAGACTTTGACTCCCTCAGGGAACTGATAGGCAGGATCCCATCTGAGCAGATTTTTGAAATATGAACCCATGTTCATGACTTGGTATTGCCACCTTTATTTCTGCGCTGCCTTCAGAGCTGGGTGGCTGGAGAGCAGTGGCTGCTGGCGAAGTGCCCAGCTCTGAAGGCAGCACCACTGCCAGCAGTAGTGCAGAAGTAAGGGTGGCATGATATGGTATTGCCACCTTTACTTCTGTGTTGCTGTTGGCAGCAGTGCTGCCTTCAGAGTTGGGTGGCCAGAGAGAAGGGGCTGCTGTATCCCACTCCCCACCCCCGTGTCCCAGCCTCTATTTGGGAACTTGAAATATGGTAACTCTAGAGGGTCATCACAACCTGAAATATTTTCAAAGGAGGGCCCAACAAAAAAAGTTTGAGAACCCCTGTTCTGGAGTCTCTTATCAAGACGGGAAACGTTTACCCATTCTCCTTAAAGGTACCCACAACCTTTAAGTTTCACATCAAGAGCCACAGAGTGGCAGAAAGAACTCTCTGTGCAGCACTGCACACACCGCAGTGCAGTCTCAGCAATGAATATCAACTCATCTCCTGGTATGAAACTTGAACCATCTTTCTGGCTCTTAGGGAGAGTGCTCCCAATTGCGTTAAAGTCACCTGTGAGATTCCCTGTGTTTCAAAGAGTACACAAGCACATATACATACCATTGAGTTACAAGCTCTTTACAATCATTGGCCAGGGCCTTTTTTTTTTTTTTTTAAATGCCCATACTACAAATCAAACAGCAGAAACCAGTCACAATAGGCCTCACCTTTTTGGCAGTTGGACTTAATGAAATTTCTCCAATTCAACACTCTCAAAATTGCTACTTCAACTCCCCCACCAACATGCTGTGAATGCTGTTATAACAATACACAAACATTTCCTTTTATGTTGTAACAGAGTTTATTTTAATATTTTGTACAACTAGCATTGGTCTCCAGTAATAAGTTATAAGAAGTTTACATAAGCAAGATGTTCCCCACCCCCTGCCCCCCAAGGAAAGGAATGTTCAGCTTCCACCACTTCTAATTTATAGGGAAAGAGGGAATGACATTACCTGAAAAACAAAAATGAAACCTAATTCATGAACAGAATTCTCTGGAACAGTTCTTGGGATTAACTATATCTACTTGGATTCCATAAACAAGTGCAGAGGCCACGCCTTCCAAGACTCATTTAAAGAGCACATTAATCTAACTGAAGTTTTTCTTTCATTTTAGGACAGTTTTTAAATTAATGCCATAATGTTCTGCTGTACTGATATATAGTTTACAATCTAGTACAAATAGTAAATGTTTGTAACAATAGATTTTTCTAAAAGTTATTCACATCTCACCTCATACAACTGTTCCATGTTTCAGTTCCATGTTTTAAAAGGTCTTTCATTTCTTAATGTGCATTTTGTTTTCAAATAAACAGACAAGAGAAACTGACCTCAACAGATATTCCCTTTAAGTAACAGACTACACATAAAACAAATAAATATTTTTTAAAACTCTTCAAGTGGCAACAACAGAGTCTGTTCCAGGGCAGAACCCTGTTATATATTATGTAAAAAGCATTCCAAACCTAGTTCTTCAGCAGCACCCCAATTATTCCAGACAGCTACCTGTACCATTTCCCCTGCCTTCATCAGATAACAGAAAAAAATGAAATCAATAATTTAAGAACTTCCTCTCATGCCCATACACAGAGAACTCAAAGATATGTCTGAGATTACATGATTCAGATTCTCTAGCACAGACAAATTAAGGGTTTGTACAAATGTTTCCTTCCTTCGTCCCTCAAAGCATTTTACCAATAATCCTGAAACAGTTAAGATAGCTCTGTGTAACTTGGAGGATCATTAAAAAAAAAATAATAATAAAATTTTAGTACCAAGGGCTGGCCTCAGGGCTTAGAGGTTAACATGTTACTGCCAGGTTGGAGGCTAACTTTGCATTTTTCATTGTGGAAGCTGGCAGTTTCCTAGACCACTGCTGAGCTTTCAGCCTCTGTGGAAAGCAGCTGCTACAGCACCTACATGTACTTTCTTAGGACACAACTGATTTGGTATCACAGTCTTCTCAGATTCCATGAGTATTGTAATGCTGACAAGTTTGTGAAAAATAGTTTTTAGAAAAATGAAATGGGTGAAGACTCCCCACAACAGACCTGATCCAGAATTCCTGTCAGTGGGAGGTGAGAGTTTTACTACTCTTGGCTGTAGGTGGACAGAGCCCATACCTGGATATTGGGGCGTTTGTTTTTTAAATACCCAATTTAAGTCAAGTAAAAGAAAGCCTTGAATCCTTATTAAAACATTTTTAACAGGAAAATAAAATCGAGACCCAGGAAGTTAAACATTGTTTTTCATATTACTTTGAAAGCCTCATTTTACAATATTATAAACTTTACGACTTCTTAAAGATGAATTAGTTTTTCTGCATCAAGAGGAAGATCAACCCAGTAAACTGGTTTGCATCCCTTGTTAATAGGGATCAGGATTTGTGGCCTAATAAAACTCATGGGGGACTTCTTTTTGTCAAGAAAACAAACAAAAATTGCTCTAGCCATGGAAACTTTCTACCACATCCAAATGAGCATATGTAACACCTTCTTCCACAAAAGCATCCCAAGATGCATGCAAGTGTTATAAAGCATGTTATGTTGTCTATCTCTCAGCAGAGGTTGTTCTGATGCCATGTAGTGGTTTTTCCTTTAAGAAATTATATCCCAGTTTAGAACAAAGCCACCCTTTTGTTTTGTTTAACAGGATTTTTTTTTTTACATGTTCTGTATATACAACCTTTAAAATACACTTAAAAATAGCTGCACACATTTTATATCTCATTGTATAAGAGAAGTGCAGTCCAGGTAGACCATGCTTCTCAATACGTTAAAAAATATAAATAAAACCCAACCAGACTCTTTCTCCTCTGGTAGCCACGCTGGCCCGGAAGGAACCGTTTTAAAATGGGAGTCTTTCACAAAACACGCTACCTACAAATCTCAGGTTAATTTCCTCAAGCACTTCTATAAAATCTTTCCTTACATATTTGATGTCACACACAGCCATCTTAGCAATGAAATCTGTTGCAACATGCATGTGTGAACTGCCCACTCAACCAACTCCAACCGTGAGGATTTTTCTGGCTTGGTAGAAAAAGGAAATGTAACTATTCCTGCAGTATGGCTGGTTCTCCAAATCACAATTCTTTGTTTTCCTGGATGTTTCTTGCACACGCACCCACACTTTATTTCAAGTTCATCTTTCCTTCTAACCAACGTGCAGATTTCTCCTCCAGACCTTCCAGATCTTGATGTCCCAATGAAACAATGTTATCCATCTAGAGGTTTTCCCAAGTAGACCAAAGTCACCTCTGTGTTGCCATACACAGCAGACACTGCTGGATATAGGCAAGCCTTTGGCAATCCTCTGAATGCAACTCCCAAGAACTCATAGCCTCGCTCAAAGGCTAATGTCTTGTCTTCCATGTCCAAGATTACTCGAATCCTCTCACCTATCTGCAAATGGAGATAGGAAGAAGAGTCAGGCAATATTCAAAGAGACCAATCAAAAGGGAAATAAAACAAATAGGCACATAGACAGTAGAACAGAAGACCTTAGGAGAAGGGTGTGTTTCTGTTTCTCAATAAAAATGAATTATTTTTTCTGTGAGTGTCAGTTTTACTGAATGCTCACAAGATTCTGTATAGCTGTACATAAAATTTCAAGTTAACAATCACAATGCTAAATACCCCATATAGGGTACAACCACCAAATGTGACTCTTCACATGTGACTGTTCTGGCAATAAGAATTAATACACTGCATTACATCTACTTCAGTGTTCTGCAGTATGTGGCTATTTTGTAATGGCCTCCACCCTGTATTTCCCATGACTCTGAATATAGCTTTCATTATGATAAATAGGTAAAGCCTTTGCAGAGAGCTTTTAAAGCCACGGAACTGGTTTTAAGAAAGTAGATACTCTATGCCAGGTGCACTAAACCACTTTTCTGGCCAAGCATGCACTCTGAACATCGGCATTACACTCTTATTTACCGATAGAGCAGGAAATTTCAGAACTATGTGTAGGCTTTTCCCATTTGTTTTTGCCAAAAGAAAAAAAAGATATGAGAGTAATAAACATTGTCTGTGCCAGGAGAATCACAGATCAGCATATAAACATGATATTGCATGTCAGTTCATTTACCTAGAGCATGATTTGAAATTTAAATAAGTCACAGCTCCCAACAGCAAGCAGTAACATGATATTGCACAAGCTCCTATGTTGTGGAAGAGTCAAGCTACCCTCAGATGTAGTCTCCTTTAACCTCTAACTTATAAGAGGGCACTTAAGAATGTATACTTTTTAGTCTTTATTTTATGAAAAGAAAGATCTCACATGTTTTACTTAATTCAAGCATACTTTAAAGAGACATCAACTTGAAATCAAGTCAATTAAAAACTAAGATCAAAACAGTTTTGTCTACACCATATCCTTGAGTCTCCATGACCATTGCTATGGTTTTAAGTCAGAGGTGGGCAAACTATGGCCTGCGGGCCCGGCCTGCCGGGCCCAGCTAGCCCCTAGCCCCTCTCCTGCTGTCCCCCCTCCCCCACAGCCTCAGCTCGCCGTGCCGCCACCGTGGGAGGGGGCTGCACTGTGGGGGCAGAGGAAACCAGGAAGGGAGGCTCACCTGCAGCCTCAGGGGAGTAGGCGGGCGACAAATGCAGGTGGAGGACTCAGGAGGAGCACCGGGCGGCTGCACAGCCGGCGGGAGAGAAGTGGTGCTTTGAAGGGGAAACCGCTGCTTCTCTCCAACTGCATGGCTGCCCCTGCTCCTCCTGAGTCCTCCGCCCATGTTTGCAGGGCGGCATTCTGAATGGGGCTTTAGAGGGGGGCCTGTCAGGGGGTGGGGATGTGGATAGGGGTCAGGGCAGTCAAGGAGCAGGGGGGGTTGGATAGGGGGTGGGGTCCCGGGGGGCGGTTAGGGGCCAAGGAGTAGGGGGGGTTGGATGGGTTGGGGATTCTTAGGGGGGCAGTCAGGGGGCAGGAAGTGGGAGGGGGCAGTTAGGGTTTGGGGAGGCACAGCCTTCCCTACCCAGCCCTCCATACAGTTTTGGAACTCTGATGTGGCCCTCAGGCCAAAAAGTTTGCACACCCCGGTTTTAAGTTCTTCCCCACCCTCCTTTCCTGTTAGGATGTAAAAGACCCAAACAAAGGAAACTGACCACACAAAGTAAATAGAAAAGGAGTACTTGTGGCACCTTAGAGACTAACCAATTTATTTGAGCATAAGCTTTCGTGAGCTACAGCTCACTTCATCGGATGCATACTGTAGAAACTGCAGAAGACATTATATACACAGAGACCATGAAACAATACCTCCTCCCACCCCACTCTCCTGCTGGTAATAGCTTATCTAAAGTGAAAAGGAGTACTTGTGGCACCTTAGAGACTAACCAATTTATCTGAGCATGAGCTTTCGTGAGCTACAGCTCACTTCATCAGATGTAGCTCACGAAAGCTCATGCTCAAATAAATTGGTTAGTCTCTAAGGTGCCACAAGTACTCCTTTTCTTTTTGCAAATACAGACTAACACGGCTGTTCCTCTGAAACTTATCTAAAGTGATCACTCTCCTTACAATGTGTATGATAATCAAGTTGGGCCATTTCCAGCACAAATCCAGGTTTTCTCACCCTCCGCCCCCCCCCCCCCCCCCCACACACACACACAAACTCACTCTACTGCTGGTAATAGCCCATCCAAAGTGACCACTCTCTTTACAATGTGTATGATAATCAAGGTGAAAAGAAAAGGAGTACTTGTGGCACCTTAGAGACTAACCAATTTATTTGAGCATAAGCTTTCGTGAATGTGATATATGCCATCATGTGCCAGCAATGCCCCTCTGCCATGTACATTGGTCAAACTGGACAGTCTCTACGTAAAAGAATAAATGGACACAAATCAGATGTCAAGAATTATAACATTCATAAACCAGTCGGAGAACACTTCAATCTCTCTGGTCACGCAATCACAGACATGAAGGTCGCTATCTTAAAACAAAAAAACTTCAAATCCAGACTCCAGCAAGAAACTGCTGAATTGGAATTCATTTGCAAATTGGATACTATTAATTTAGGCTTAAATAGAGACTAGGAGTGGCTAAGTCATTATGCAAGGTAGCCTATTTCCCCTTGTTTTTTCCTACCCCTCCCCCCCCCAGACGTTCTGGTTAAACTTGGATTTGTGCTGGAAATGGCCCACCTTGATTATCATGCACATTGTAGGGAGAGTGGTCACTTTGGATGGGCTATTACCAGTAGGAGAGTGAGTTTGTGTGGGGGGGGTCGGAAGGTGAGAAAACCTGGATTTGTGTTGGAAATGGCCCACCTTGATTTTCATATACATTGTAAGGAGAGTGGTCACTTTGGATAAGCTATTACCAGCAGGAGAGTGAGTTTGTGTGTGTGGTTTTTGGAAAAAAGGGGGGGGGGGGGTGAGAAAACCTAGATTTGTGCTGGAAATGGCCCAACTTGATTATCATACACATTGTAAGGAGAGTGATCACTTTAGATAAGCTATTACCAGCAGGAGAGTGGGGTGGGAGGAGGTATTGTTTCATGGTCTCTGTGTATATAATGTCTTCTGCAGTTTCCACAGTATGCATCCGATGAAGCGAGCTGTAGCTCACGAAAGCTTATGCTCAAATAAATTGGTTAGTCTCTAAGGTGCCACAAGTATTCCTTTTCTTTTTGCGAATACAGACTAACACAGCTGTTACTCTGAAACAAAGTAAATAGGTAGAGTGACTACACACAGTGTTATCAAACACAGAAAATCAACTACAGAAAAAATAATCTCTCTGATCTTTAAATTACAGTAATATTATGTTTTACTCATAAAAATCATAGATACATGTTTCAGAAAAAAGTGCAATTTTTTAAATTTAAGTGCCATTACACAGAACATACCACTCAGATAGCTAACTTTACTTAGAGTGGGGATTTAGGAATATTATATATAAATATACATTTAAACAATGTTCACCGACTAAAATGCAGCCACATCTGAAGTGGAACATCACACAACAACACTACATAATAGTGTAAGTCAGGAAGTATAGCATATTCAATTGAAGCTGTACTGTCAGAAAATCTAGTAGGCAGAACATAGTTAACCAAAAGTGGAATTTGGCCAAAGCTAAATACCACAATTTTGGGGGGGAAAAGTGCCACACACTCCCTAATTATGGCAAGTTATCTGAACATCAATGTTATGTTTCATCCAAAAGATGTCACCTCTAAGAATATCAATTATTGAATAAACATCACTTCTACATCACCCAGGACTTCCTTGGAGAATTCCTATCCAATTACCGACTAGACTCAGCACACTTAACACTGGGATGTACCAAAAAGACATAATGCTTATCAAACACAGCCCTGTTATTGGTGGACAAATCCCTGGTTAAAACATTTAGAATGCTCTAGTACCTTTTATTACAAAAAAAAAAAAAAGAGGTAGCTTCCTTTCAATGAACTGTATGAATGCAGGATAATATCAAATAAGATTTGAGATAAAAGAAAGGTTCAATATTAATTTCATTCTAACTGGAAGAGACAATGTAGGATCCAGAATCCGTATACCATATAGGGATGTAATCTAAAATAAACCAGTAAATTAGAAAAAAGGTTATCAGGTAAATTTTTCCCCTCAAAAGGTAAACATATTGTATACATTGCCATGTCTGACCAGTTTAGGAAACAGACATTTTTATAATAGAAAAGGGACATATTAAAGAACAGTGTTAAGGCTTATTAGGCAATGAAGTCTTTTTCTTGCCCAACAATTCTTGAAGAAGAACTGTTTACAGATGCAGTAGAGCCTCTAGCTGGTGCTTAGTCTCACTCACCTGGTATTTTGGTGCATTATTGCACTGTGGGAAACTGCCATTTACTTCTCCATTATGTAGCAAATTATTGTCCACCAGATTCCACCCCCAACTCTGGTCATCACTGCCCAGCAGTGCTACATAGCCCTGACACTGCATGGGAGCCCGTTTTGTGGCAATTCCAATTACTGCCACTGTGCCAAGAGGGCCCTCCCACCAAACTTCCCAAGCATGACGACCCTCACTGAAACCAATCTTGGTCCTTGCCCCATCTGTGCTCTGAGCAATGGGGTTCCGGTGCAATGTAAATCCATTTTTCTTGATGTACACGTTCCTGGAGCAGTCATTGGTGCTGAAAGCATGTTGAAAGGCCCGTACCTAAAACCACAGGAAGAAAGAAGGGATTTTTGAGTGGAGGGAATAATCATAAAATGAATTAATTCATTAACATCCTACAGCTCATTCCCACCAAATTTCAAACTTTTTTTTAAAACCAGTGTAGAAGAGACACAAAAGTACGCAGGATCAGAGGTGCCAAGTTCCTGAGTTCCCGAGTGGTGCTCAACAACCCCCCCCCACTCCACCCCAGATCCCGCCCCCACTTCACCCTTTCCCCCAAGCTCCCACCTCCGACCCTTCCCGCACCTCTTCCCACCCCTGCTCCTCTCCCTCCCTGCCAGTGCCTCCTGCACACCACTGAACAGCTGATTGTGGCAGGCAGGAGGGCTGTGGGAGGAGCTGATCTGTGGGGCTGCCAGTGGGTGCAGAGCACCCATTATTTTTTTCTTGTGGGTGCTCCAGCCCCGGAGCACCCAGAGTCAGCACCTATATGCAGGATAGTGGGTTTACTGGTTGAAGACTCCAGAGACTAGGGAACCAGAGTACATGAGCCCCTGACACAGAGCAGTAGAGAGAACAGAGGGGAATGGTAGGAAGTGGAGGGCACCTGTAAGACAAGCAATTAAAAGCCCTGTCAATATTAGGGAAATTTTTCAAATAGCCAACCCGATTTCAGCTTCCCAGGCCACAGCAATGGGGACAGCCTCCTGGCTGTGCAGAGTATTTTAAGCACAGTTGACCAGACTTGCTTTGAACAGCTGGTAAGACCAACGCTTAATACTATGGCGGCAGCTTAAGACAAGCCTTCCTTGCAAGAAGATGACAATTCAGCAGCACCAGATCTACTTGCCGTTTTCCAACAGGGGAGATGGAAGTTGGGCAGTGGGTGTGGGGAGGCGCAGCCAGGGAAAACCTGCTCTCCATAGGCCAGTCCCATTGTCAAGGCGAAGGTAGAGAACAGTCATTTCAGGGAGTAGATAACGGCTCTGGCAGCGCTGGGGCCGGGACGGCGGGCGCGGCGGGAGGGTCTCCCCCAAAAGTGCCCGGGTGCGCGGACAGCGCCGGCCGGCCCTGCACAGTCGCTATCGCCGCGCGGGGTGCCCTGGCCCTGCAGCGATCCCGGCGGCGCAGCACGAGCCGCCAGCCCTGCCCCCCGCCGGGGCGGTTCGGCCGCTGGGGGCCTGTGGCGAAGCCCCGCTCACCTTGCCCTTGTAGGTGGGCACGTTGCAGAGGATGTCGGTGCGCAGCGCCTCCTCGGCCAGGCTGCGGGCGGCCAGGCTGCGCCACACCTCGCTGTTCTCGTCACCGTGCAGGACGCGGTGCCACAGCCGGCAGACCAGCGCGCAGCTGCGCAGCTCCCGCAGATCCAGGTAGGAGAACACCAGCTCCAGCACCCTCCCGGGCAGCCGCCAACCCGTGCCCCCCGCCGCGCCCCCGCCGCCGCCCGCCGCCATCGCCTCTGGCGGCGCTCACCGGCCGCTCGCCCCTCCTCTCGGCGCCGGCCGGCCGGCCGGCAACAGCCGCCGCCGCCCGTTCCGCGAGACCCCCCGCGACGGCGCGAGCCGCGGTACCAGCCCCTGAGGCGGCGCCAGCCACACTAGCCAGCCTCGCGGCAACCGGCAATACAGTGCGGGGCGGCGCGAGCTGTTTGCCCTCCCCGGACTGGCGACAAGTGCGGGCGGAAGTGAGCTCTGCGGTTGGGCAGGAGGGGTCCAACTGAGATTCCAGAGTGCCACAGTTTATCCCGGGAACATAGTAGTTAGCGATGCCCAGCCCATCCACCCGGCCTTCTCCACAGCAGCTTCACTCCTACTTTGTACCAGGAGAGAGTGAAAGCAGGGGCACCATGTTGGTTAAGGGCAGAGCTGTCATAGGATCTCGGAGCGCATGCGCCTCAGCGTACACTACCTTGGCCATAGAGGAGACACAGAAGTCCGTTGAGTTGACGTAATTATGCTGCGCCGGAACAGGCGGGTCACGCGGGGAAGCTGGGTGCTTGGTGTACTTAGAGGTAACGCGGCCTCCTTTCCAGCGGCCTTCACCCCCTCGTCTCCCTCGCAGCACGGACAAGAGCGAGCGGTGGGAGCTGCTTATCCCCTGGCCTTCCTTCCAGCTCATCCTTCCTGGGCCTTTCCCCCCGTCCCCCGCTCCTTGCCTATAGTTATTTCCCTTCCCCCCACGCCGGCCTTCTTGCTAGCTATCGCCTTCCCTGCTCACCCCGCTCGAGCCTCCCCCTCCGCGCAGGCCTTACCTCCAGCCCTCTCCCCTTCACCTGGGCCTTCCCTTCAGCCACCCCACTCACCCCGCCCCCGCTCGGGCCTTACCTCGAGCCATCTCCCTCACCCAACCTCTCCCCCCGCATCGGGCCTTCCCTCCAGCCACCCTGCCCCCCCCCCCGGCTAATCCTCCCCCTGGGCCTTTCCTACCATTCCCCCGCTAACCTCCCTCATGCCGTCCTCCTCACACACACCCCAGGCCTTCCCTACAGCCACCCCCAAACACCCCCCCCTTTCCTGGTCTTCCATCCAGCCATACCTGTCAGGTCCTTTCCTCCAGCCACCTGCACTCCACTCACTTCCCTTTGCAGGGGCCCTTTCATACGGCCACCCTCTTCCTGCTTACCCCCTGGGCCTTTCCTATACCCCCCTCGATCCCCAGTCACCACCACTGGCTTTTGACTACAGTCACTTCCACACAAACCCACTCTCATCCATCCCATGGGGGGAGGAGGGGAGAGCTTTGCCTACAGCTGCCCATCGTTCCTCTTGCTCATCCCCGCCACCAGGGGCCTTTGCCTATGACTGCCACCCCCAACTGTAAACCTCCCCTACAGCCATGTCCTACCCCTGTGTGCACGCAAAGAGCTTTGTTAGATGTGCTGTATAGTTTTAAAAAGATCCCTGCTGCCAAGAGTTTACCATTTAAAATCATATTAATATATTTAACATCATTGATCTTTGCCTCCACCACAAAATTTGAACAAATCATGTTTGGTTTAAAATAGAGGCGATGCTTCTTATCACACTTTGAATTGGAATGACAAATTGCTGAAATACTTAATATATTTGTGTTGTTTCAACCATAATATGTAAAGCTGTTTACAAAGCCTCAACAATTTTAGGCCCTAGCCTACAATATGATTCATATAGGTGCCAGGGTCCTTCCAGGTGGGTCCAATTGCAGGAGCAGAGCTTTAGACATACTTGCTGATGACTCCAACTAATAAGGGTAAACATGGTCATCAAGCACATTAGTAAATTCAAGTTAGCTAAAGTTCAAGCCCTGGGAAGTCTGGACCAGCCACAGATCTCCAACTCCTGGTATGTGACGTTCTGTAAAAGCATTCTGCTAGCAGTGTCACATGCAGGTATGTGCCACCTTGCAACCCCATAGTAAAGTAAGTGCCGTGTATAAGGAATTCAGCATGGTTTTATCATGTTCTTTATATCCTATTATACTAAAATGTAAAATATTTTACAGACCCACTTTTTTAAAAACGTGTGGGTTTATAAATACTAGCAAGGTTTTTTTAAAGAAAATCCACACTTTTTCAAAGTGGCTTTCTTTGCCCCATAGAGTGGGTTGGCAGTGAGGTTCTAGGACAGGTGTACCAGCAGACTGCAAGCAGTGGTGTCACACGCAAGAAGCTGGAGACTGGTGGTGATTCGTACTTTAGGACCAGCAATGGGGCCAAACGAGCAAAAAGTTTTACCTTACACAAATGCTGAATTCCTCCTCTGATGAGGCTTCCAGCAACTTCAGAAAAATGCTGAATACAGTTTTTTGCACATCACATTTTTATAGTTTTAGATGCTGGTCTCTTTTACCTGAAAATTCAATAGCTAAAGTCAAAGCACCAAAGAAAGTTCCTCAACCTTTTCTCTCTCAATGGCTCTGAACAACAGGTTACTTCCTCCCTTCTGATCTCATATTTAAACTTGTTCACTTCATCCCTCAATTAACTCAGTTCCTCCGACCTCCACCAGTTTACATCATTCTGGCTTCACTGACACTAGACTGGTGGAGTCCTTTTTTATTTTTTCATTTCAGTTTTTCCATATCTCATCTTTGTATGTTTCCTTTCTGCTTATGTGGGTAGTGCTGTATATAGCTAAACGATTGTATTTGTTCTGCTTACAGTGATGATGTTACTTCATGCAAACCCCACCATTATCAAAATAAGCTTATTGTTTAGGAAGAATAGAACTTTGTCTTATACAGCAATTTTCTTACTCTAGGTATCTGTGTGCTTTACAAAGCAGTTTAGTGACTGTGTAGTCAGAGGAAGTAGTCATGCTGTAAATGGTAGATTTCACACAGCTTGGAACCTTAGAATTTGTTTTATGAAAAGGGAGTGTTGGCCAGGATATTAATGCTTGGTCACACTAGGAACTTATGTCAATATAACACCACACCTCTGAGTGACAGTTAACAGACCTAACCCCCGGTGTAGACAGCGCTATGTTGACGGGGCGGAGGTGGGGGGGTTCTCCCATCAACATAGCCACTGCCTCTTGCGGAGGTGGAGTACCCACACAAATGGGAGAAACTTTCCTGTCAGCATAGGTAGCATCTTCACTAAGTGCTACAGGATTCAGCTGCACTGCTTCAGCTCTGAAAGTGTAAACAAGTCCTGAGATTTTTCCCCTACTCTTTTCAGTAAGTGCAATAGAAACTTTAACTTATGTGTTGTGATAGCACCTAGATACCCCAGTCAGAGACTGTGACCCCATTGTGCTGAGCGCTATATGCACATAATGAAAAGACAGTCCTTGTTGCAGGGGTTGCAGCTGAAGTAACTTCCACCTAGACAGCTACTCAAGATAAGCAGAACGTGATTTAATTTAGTTCATGTACCGGACAGAGCACTTCTCACAATAGAGCAACCAGGGGATGATGCAAAACATCAATAGTGTTTGAGCCCAAGTCCCAATTAATGTGCTTACCTATACAGGTGTCTGTTTTACCTTAGGGACACTAGTATCCCATTCAGTACATGTCACTGTGTCAGCCAAGCATGCTTTCATTCTTAATTTTTTACTGTAATAGGAAAAACCCTTCCCTAACATCAATTTGTTTTCTTTCACAGACTCCTTTGAAGTATCATGGCAGTCAAGTGGACTAATGGACATTCCTCTTCTATACTGTGCTTGAATGTAAACAAAGAAGGGCTGGTAGCTTCAGGAGCAGAGAGAGGAGAACTCACAATCTGGAATGAGGAGGGGATTCATTTAGGACAGATACAGCTCCCGAGGGCAGATGATGTCACCTGTGTTGTGTTCTCTCCCACCTATCCCAGCAGGCTGTACACCTCCCATGGTGAAACCATTAGTGTATTGGATGTCAGATCCCTTAAGGGGCCAGTTGAATGCTTTCGTCTGAATGAAGAAGAGATCAATTGCCTGTCAGTGAATGAGATAGACAGTGTCCTGGCTGCTGCAGATGACTCTGGGGCAATAAAAATTATGAACTTGGAAAACAAGAAAGTCAGCCGGTCCTTGAGGAGGCATTCAAACATCTGCTCCTCAGTTGCCTTTCGACCTCAGCGCCCTCAAAGCCTTGTGTCTTGTGGACTGGACATGAAGGTGATTTTTATAGTAGATGGTGGATGATGGCTAGAGATCTTAAAATATCAACCGGATATGAGTAATTGGATGATAGTTAATGTGGCTCTCCAACACTCCTAATGTGGTCCCACCATAATAGCCAGCAGTATAGTGAGGATATTCATAATGCTGTTTTCTGCACAGTAGTTGCATTGTTTCTATTGTTGCCTTCCTTTATTATAAAAGAGTTGGGAAAGCAGGAATTAGAGCAGTGATACTCAGACTGAGGCTCGCGAGTAGCAAGTGGCTCTTTAATGCGCCTCCTGTGGCTTTTTTCAGCACATATTAAAATACTATGATTTTATTATTAACCAATCAGAATGCACTTTTACTATGTTATTAACCAATTTTAGTTGATAAAATAATACTTGGTCACTCATTTTGCTGTGATAATTATTTGTATATATTTATATATAATATAAACCCATTCATATTTAAATATGAATGTATAGCACTATAGTAAATGAAAGAATGAATTCACACTACTATGACTCTTTTGGGTAATGTTGATCACCAATTTGGCTTCTGAACCACTGAGGTCTGAGTGTCACTGAATTACAGTATTCTTTCAAAGGGGGTGTGAGAAGTGGCAGCAGAGCTAAAAAAAGCAACTAGCCTAAGACAGAGAGGAACAGCCCTTGGATAGTTGTGGCTGAGAACTTCAGTCTGTCGTCAACAAACAGATCACAGGTCAAATCACCCAAAGCCTGAATTAGCCAAGACTCAGAGGTTCTGTCTGGTGTGAAGAAAGGGGAAAAATCATGACAGAAGGTGGCTGTAAAGAGCTTGCACCACATTAACTATCATTGTTTTTCTTTATGCATACTGACTTTTTCCAATATTGCAAATATATTAAATATTGCAAACAGAACTTTGTGAGTGGTTTGCAAAAAGGGTTAACCTTTGATACTACTGTTCTGACATTTAATACAGATTAGTTAAAAGCACATTTGACTGATACATACAATGATAACGAGGTTTTTGTTTAAAATTTAATGGGTTATTCCTTTGTTTTAATAACCTCTTGAAAGTTTAAATGAAATCAATTACTTTTTTTAAATTGTCCTTCCTCTACCTCACTTCAAATTCCAACTTTAGGTTTACTGTTTAGGACTAGATTTCTTTTTTTAAAGAAAAATATTTAAATGTTACTGAATCACATGGACTTTGCAAAAAGATAGGGGGAAAGTCAGTTTGGGAGTATACCCTAACTTTGACAATGTACCCTTTATTAATCCTCCAATGATAAAACATGACTCAGGTTATTCTTTGAGCATAGAGATGCTGGGGTCTGTTTTTTTTTCTTGAAGGCAAAATCCACTGGGGGAGTGATATAAACTTAATGCAAACAACATTCCAAACATTGCAGTACCCAGGTTTTGATAGCTTATTAGGGTGTAGTCCTGCAAATAGGCCCCTTGACGTTAAAGGACTACTTTTGTATGGAAGGGCTTTCAGATTCAAAACCTGACACTGGATGCGTATTTCCAGGATATCCTGAGGGGTGGGGTACTCCTGGAACTGGCATAGCCATCTCTACAGGTCACTGCTATTTTATTTACTTGCCTCTAAGTTTTGAGAGGGGAAAAAAAACAGCTTTGAGTGTTCATCCTATGACTTTAGCTGCATATATACTAATTCCCACGAGCACTATCACATTTGTCATGTTCTAGTTAAGGTGATAGTGTTCATTATAAACCTCAATTTTTGAATTCATAATGTAGCTGTAATTCAGTAAAGGCAGACTTTTTTATATAGTGGTTAAGATTTGGAAACCTGGTTGCCTAAAGTTCCTAAATCTATAGTTAAGTACTTTGAGAAATAATTTTCAGAAGTGCTGAGTACCCAAGAAATCAATTGAAGTTAATGGGAGGTGCAGGCACTCAGCACTTTTGAAAATCAGGCCATTTATTTTAAGGTGCCTAAATATAGATTTAGGAGCTTAACTTTACACACCAGGTTTGAATATTTTGGTCAGAGTCTTGTCCTTTTATATGTCTTTTTCTCACGTGCTGGGGGTGGGGTGGGGGAGAGAATAGATGTTTTTACAGTTTCTGAAGCTTCCTTGTGTTCCTGTAGCTCAGTAGACTCATAGACTTTAAGGTCAGAAGGGACCATTATGATCGTCTAGTCTAACCTCCTGCACAACACAGGCCACAGAATCTCACCCATCCACTCCTGTAATAAACCCCTAACCTATGTCTGAGCTATTGAAGTCCTCAAATCATAGTTTAAAGACTTCAAGGTGCAGAGAATCCTCCAGCAAGTGACCCGTGCGCCACGCTGTAGAGGAAGGTGAAAAACCCCCAGGACCTCTGCCAATCTGCCCTGGAGGAAAATTCCTTCCTGACCCCAAAGATGGAGATCAGCTGAACCCTGAGCATGTGGGCAAGATTCACCAGCCAGTAACATCATTTTTTTTGCATTACCACCTAACACACATCCTAACCCTGTTGGGTGGCTCATCCATAATTCTGACTTGCAGTACTGGAAGTCAAATAATGCTCCATTTGGAAGCATATTTATTGCAATATGGGGATTTTGCAGGTGGTAGAGTCTTATTAAGTTTTATCATCTGGAGATGTGTTCTCACCAGATTATGATAATACAGGAAACGATTCTGATCATCTTGTATTGTCTCTTCAAATAAGTGAACTCAAATGTTCAGTGAGGTGAGTATGGAATTTGGGTTGTGGTCCCCTTCCCCCAACTGATAATGGGAACTATGCAGGTAAATCCCTGTGTGCTGTTTTGGAGACTTAGGCGGTTACTGTTAAAGGGCCACTACCTGTTAAAATTGATAATGTTTCATTTTTATATTTTACCCAGCCTTGCTAGAGAAACTAGACTGGCCTGTTTCTAGTCAGTTTCACTTCTCATGCAGTAGCGCAATGCTACACTGAGGGTTGCAAATACTGTGGTGTGATAAATTGGGAATATAGCTGTACAATTCATGGATTGTGTATGAGCTAATGAACCCTATGTGTCAGTCAGGCTGCAAACTCCATTTTGAACATGCAGCCTTTTGACTTCTCTATGGTGTACTTCCTTCCATGTTGGGTTAAAAATTCCAAAGGTGGTGTCAGAACAACAGTAGAAGGTAGTTGACTCCTAAGTACCCAATCATAGGAAACCTATTCACTCCAGACAAAAGACTGGTCCTAGCCCAGAAGAACTGCTTAGCAGGGGAAGTCACAGCAACAAAGTCACTTGACAAGGGTTTGCCCTCCTGTGGGGAAGCTGGCAAGGGTGTTGCCTTAAGGGGAGGCTGAAGGTTTGAAAAGGGCAGAGGATGGTCTGCTCAGCTGGGGTTGGGGCCATTTACTGTAGTCTGAGGGAGAAATCACTCACCTTGTAACACCCTGCCTTCCTGGACCCATATGGTACCCCAAGGAAAGGGCCAGCTAGCAAGTGAGGGATCTTGCAATTTCAAATGTATGTGGCCCACCTGTTGATCACTTTAGATAAGCTATTACCAGCAGGACAGTGGGGTGGGAGGAGGTATTGTTTCATATTCTCTGTGTGTATATAAAGTCTGCTGCAGTTTCCACGGTAAACATCTGATGAAGTGAGCTGTAGCTCACGAAAGCTCATGCTCAAATAAATTGGTTAGTCTCTAAGGTGCCACAAGTACTCCTTTTCTTTTTGCGAATACAGACTAACTCGGCTGTTCCTCTGAAACCTTTGTATCATGTGTGGCCTCCTGTGCTTTATCTGTTAAAGAGCAATTGTGCTAGAATCAGTGCAAAGCCTGTCTATCAGTATGTGTTAAGCATTCACAATTTTGCCCCGGGAGAGTTCAATGTAATCAGAAGCTTCACACTTTGGATGGAGTTCTGGGAGAGGGGTGTGTTTAAGTATCAGGGGGTCTGACGGGTCAGTGCTGCACCCAGAGGGCCTTAGGCAGCTGGACAGTAGGTTCCAACACTCAGAAGGAGGTGATGGATAAAAGATTTCCGCCACTGTTCCCTCTAAGCTGTGCACGTGTGCGCATGCACACATCCTAAACACCGCGCACACAAAATTTGCACAGAAGCACAAAAATTTGCACAGAAGAAATTTTTTGCACACACAGCCTGTCAAAAATTAAAGGGAACATTGGTCTGTGCCCTGAGTGTCAAGGGACTCAGATTTGGGACAGTGGCTGGACTCCATTCAGGCTCCAGGAACTTGAAACACCCTGGGGGTCCAGAGCACAGAGGCTTGGATTCCCCTGAACTGTTAGTATGTTATCATGAAATTTGGCTAGTATTTATATAATGTTTTAAATATGTTCAGCATTATCTACAAAGTCATCAACCCCCACTATGAAGTAGGCGTTCTCCCCATTTACAGATAAGGAAATGAAATGGGTAACCAAAGGCGGCAGAGAAAGTGTCTGACTCTCAACACTGTTCTCATTCCCCATTACACTGGTGTGTTCCTTTTTCAGTTTCATAGTTAAAACTGTCAGTGTGTCATGGCTACCACTGCTCAGATGCCTCCGAAAGCATTCAGAGTGGTTTCTTCACCACTTCCACCTTCTCAAGGGTTGAGTCTTAACTCTCCAAAGGAAGGCTGTTTCAGCAGCTGTAGTGCTAAGTCATTTTTTATGGTTTGATTTGAAGGTTATGCTGTGGAACCTGCAGAAAGCTCGCCCACTGTGGACCATGACCCTGCAGGAGAACGAAGCAGAGGGAGCAGAACACCAATCAGCTGGCCAGTTCTTTAATCCTCCCCTAGCCCATTCTCTGTCTGTTGCAGCATGTGGCAACATCTTTGGTTGTGGAGGTGAAGACGGTAAAATCCGGATCTTCAGGGTAACAGGTGTCAAGTTTGAACAGGAGCTGGGGTTTAAGGGTCACACTTTGGGGGTGTCACAGGTCCTCTTTCTGCCAGAAGTATATTGGCTGCTTTCTGGAGGAAATGATGGGAAGGTGTTATTGTGGGATGTCAGCAGTGAAGTTGGGAAGCAACTGAAGAGTCCTGTGAAATCCATCCACAGGAGGAAGGCCAGAACACCAACTTCCACCAAGAGAGATGGAGAGCCCAATGCAATGGTTACAAATGAACATGCCGGAGTTTTACCAAAACTAAGCATAGAACATGGAGAGAAGGTGAACTGGATTTCATATGCAGAGATCAAAGGCTTCAGGAGGGTATTAGTTGCGGATCAGAGCAGCTGTATATCTGTATATCCTCTGACTGAAACCTAGACACACATTGTTTAAGGAAATCTTGGCAAGTAGCTAGTTTTCTGGGTTGTTGTGAGCTGGCCTACCTGGTTCTCTACAGAGTACCCTCCTGTTTGTTACCATGGAGAGTAAACTTCCTGTAGCTTAAATAATTACCAGCTCTTATGCATGTTTAGAAGCGGCCAGGAATTTGCTGTGGCACATTATGCACATAAGTAACATTGCTTTATCTTTTTCAGTAGTGGCACATCTTCACTGTAAATATTTTCTTATGGGGGTTGGAAGATGGTGCATCTTGAATATAGGTGTGACTTTGTTTGAAATGGATTGAGGGGAGGCTCAAAAATGAGCAGACTGAGGCAGGCTCATGCTGCAGGTTGTAACATGCAAACATTGTAAGAAAGAACCTATTCAGTCTGGGAGAAAAATGGTGGCCTTTTCTGTAAAAACTAAATCAATGGGTGTGGTAAGCTTTGCTGCAGGTGTAATTGACTGGAGTCCTCAAACTCCTGCACTATAAGAAAACTACTAATTTTCCTGCTTTGCCTCCTTACCTCTTTAGTTCTTTGCTTTCCCTGTTTCAACATTTCTGGCAAATTAGGCCTAAATTAGACATATTCTCTGATCATCTGAGCTGCAACAACTGAAAATGTGGGTTTCAAGCATGTTTGAACTATTTTTAATTTAATATAGTTAAGAATAATTACAGAAGTGGGTTAAATAGCTAAATTGATTAAAGTTCATCATTAAGTGGGATTTTCAGACTGGAACAACATTGGGGGTGGGGGGAAATGTTAACAGCTGTTTACTTGGCTTGTCCTCCTCTGATTTCGTGTCACAGAAGAAAAAATCTTTTAAATCTGTTTTAATAAAAGCTTTCTCCCTCACTGCTCCTTGTGCTCCTGCTTGCTCTTGTATGACTATCCTATGTAACCCTATATGCTGTGCAAAATGTGAAGTTGAGCATTTTATAACTTAAATGCAGAGTATAATAAAAATATAGAGGGCCAAATGCTGCTGTCTTCCTTACACAAATAGTATCACTGATTTCAAGCGTTCCTTGCATAAATAGGGCGAGCAGGTTCTTGCCTTAGGTGGACTGTTAGCTTAAAAATGGGGGGGGGGGGGTGATCAAATGTAAATCCTGTGCCTTGGAAGTTATTTAATAAACTCTCGGCTTTTATGCGATATGCAAATAATTCAGAAATTGTATTTTCCCAGGATGACCTGTATCACTAATGTGCTAAAAGTGCACTACTTCTACAGTTTGGAAACCAATCTGACCAATTAAATTATTTCCATCTCTTTGTTTATACATGTAAACGAGCGATCTTTGCCAAAAATACTGAACTTTGAAGTATTAAATCTGAGATTACTAAAATAAGGTTAATTTGTGTTTGTCAATTAGAAGCTTTTTTTGGTGGCAAGCAGTAAGATAATGGGAGAGATGGATTGTCCTTTTATCGTAAGAAAAGAGCCAAACTGTAACTAAAATACTTAGTAGACATTCCCCTCTGGCTACCAAAATAATCCACTGTACATCTGTGATGTTGCACTCCATATACTTTATGAAAATACGATAATGAGTGTGAATATAATGTAACTAGAATATGCTTTCTGCAAAAGGTCTTTTGTAAGGTATAATTACAAAGCTTATAATCTACTGAATGTTCATCCTATTTGTATGAATGTATCATTTCTATGTCTGGAGTTAGGAGAATAAGATATAAACTTGTATTACTGATGTAAACATGTTAAGTGGAAGACATTAAGGGTGCTTTCAGAATCAATCACCTGTAAATGGCTCTATTTACTTGTAAGCCTTCCTGTGAGTCAGGCCAGAAAGAATGGAGGCTTGGGGTCTCACAGGACATGTGATCATGTCACCTGGTACTGGAATTCATTTTAAACCTGGTGCTTTTGCATTTAGAAGGAGGGGTGGGGACCCAGAGACACAAAAGATTTCCGCCTTTTGCCAAAGCCATAAAAGGGGGTGGGACAGAATAAAGGGGGCTGCAGTCATGAGAAATCCCCTTTGTTACCACCTGAGGTGAAACTAACAAGAAGTGTACCGGGGAAAGGATTGGGCCCAGACTAGGAAGGAGTCTAGTCTGTGAAAGAAGCTTATTGGAACATCTCTGAGGGTGAGATTTACCTGTATTCAGTTTCTTAATGTATTAGGCTTAGACTTGTGTGTTGTGCTTTATTTTGCTTGGTAACTTATTTTGTTCTGTCATTACTTGAAACTACTTAAATCCTACTTTTTATGCTAAATAAAATCACTTTTATTTATTAATTTACCCAGAGTAAGTGATTAATACCTGTGGGAGTAAACAGCTGTGCATATCTCTCCATCAGTGTTCTAGAGGGCGGACAATTTATGAGTTTAGCCTGTATAAGCTTTATACAAAGTAAAACAGATTTATTTGGGGTTTGGATCCCATTGGGAGCTGGGTGTCTGGGTCCTGGAGATAGGAAACCTGCTGAACAGTTTTGGTTAAAGTCTGCAGCTTTGTGGGTGTGGTTCAGACCCTGGGTTTGTGTTGCAGCAGAGTAGCGTGTCTGGCTCAACAAGACAGGGTTCTGGAGTCCCAAGCTGGGCAAGGAAAACGGTGTCAGAGGTAGTTTCAGCATGTCAGTTGCAAGGGGGTCTCTGTGACTGAGCCCATCACAATGGCATAGTTGAACACGATTGTGCACAGCTGATTGCTTTGAGACACTGGCAGTGATTTTAAGTGAGTTTTAAGTGTGCTAGCTGGAAAACCGACAAAGTGGTTACTGGTTTGTTATTTTCTGTTTGTTTATTTCGGGTGAGGGAAATAAGGACAAGAAAACAGGAAAATGACTACCAGTGAGGCAGCCACAAAACTAGAGCTGGCCAGACTGGAAGCGAAAGAGAAGGCAAAGGACCGCAAGTTTCAAATGAGGCTCAAAGAAGCAGCTGCAGCCAGGGAGGAGGCTGCACACAGAAGGGCTATGGAGGCAGAAGCAGCCAGGGAGGAAGTTGCTCGCAAAAGAGCCATGGAGTTAAAGGAGAAAGAGCTTGAAGCCCAGAGGCTAGCATAGCAAGATGCTCAGAAGGAGAAGAAAAGAGAGAGGCAGCTAGCCCTGGAGTTAAAAGACAGAGAAATACAGGCCTAAACTGAGACCCAGAAGCATGAACTGCCTGTAATGGAGTAGAAGAGAGAAAACCTTTCAGCAGCTGGCTCTACTTCCTCAAAAATCCACAAATGGGAATGTTTATGCCCACAGTATGATGAATCCAGTGATATTGCTGAATATTTCATCACCTTTGAGAGACTGTGCACTCTCCAGGCAATTCCTGAAGATCAAAAGATGACCACTGTGGTTGCAAAATTGACTGGGAGAGCTCTGGACGTATTCAGTAAGATACCTATTGATGATGCTTCAAACTATGGTAAATTTAAGGAACTGGTTTTGAAACCGTTTCAGATTACACCTGAAACCTACAGGGTTAAATTCAGAAGTCTTAAGAGGAGATCTGGATTGAATAATGTGGCTTATGCAAATGAAATGAGGGATTTGTTAGACAAGTGGGTGACGGGGAAAGGCATTACAAGCTTTGAAGAAATGTGTTGTTTAATTACTCAGGAACAGTTCCTGAATATGTGCAATGATGATGTAAAACCGTATTTGTGGGACAAAAAGGTGGGTGAATTAGCTGGGTTTGCAGACTCTTATGAGCAGTCACAAGCTGCAATTAAACACAAACCACTGGCAGAGGGGTACAGGGTTGGGGGAAAGCAGAATCACCGTTTTACCCCTGGGAAAAAGGAGGCTGAGCGTTCACCTCTCCACTCCCCGGTTACTCACCTCAGGGCTCCTGGACAACCAGAGGAGCCCAGAAGGTGCTTTCACTGTAATTCCCCAGGGCACCTGAAGAGCAGCTACCCCAAATTAAAGGAGGGTAAACCTCCCTTGTCCCATGTTGGCTTAGTTGCCCTCAGCTCTGAGGCCCCAGAGGGCACTCCCACCTCTTATCACACCAGTTTGGTGGACACCGGGCCTAGTGAAGCGGACAGGGAACACATTAAGGATATCAAGATTGATGGCACGAAGTGTCTGCAGTGGAGGGATATTGTGGCTCAGTTCTCTCTGGTTGGACCAAGTGTGGTTCCAGATGCTAGTGTTTTGATGGGGCAGATGACCCACATTAAGGGGTGGGGCCACAAAGGTTCCCTGTCCCCCGGCAAAGGTTCATGTGGACTCGGAAGGTATGGAAGGTGATATAGCGGTGGGGATGCTCAAGGACATCCCCGCGGACATGTTGCTGGGAAATGATTTTTTCAGCAACACTAGGACTGTTAGTGTGGTAACTTGCAGCATGAAGAAAGGCAGTGAGGGACTCCTAGAGAGGGAGGAGAGAGCACTGTCTGCCAATGAGGCGGCTGTTCTAGCTGATGATTGTAGGTCTGCCACAGTGCAGCGAACACATCCTACCCTAGGGAACATGGAGTAGGTGACTCGGAGGGAATCCCCAGAAACGGGGTGGGGACCTTGGAACCTATAGAGGAGGTGGCGGAGGGTCCTATTGACAGGCCAATGCAGGAAGGTGGGGTGCTTCCAAGTATGGGAGAGGCAGAGTCAGGCCTCTGCCTGGCTGAAGATGACAAACTCCCAGGAGTGGGTGCAGGGGAGATGAAGTCAGTGCCCAGGGATGGGGATGTTATCTCGAGGGTTGTCTGTCACGAATTTGTAGGTAAACAAAGGGCTGACGCCTCCCTTGAGGCATAAAAAAGTGTGTCTCAGAGGGAACTCCAGGAAGGGAGTGGAGGAGAAGTTTTTTGAAGAGGATGGGAAACTGTATAGGGAGGCCTCTGTAGGGAAGAACCAAGACCCCAGCCAACCCTATAAGCAGTTGGTTGTACCCAGCCAACACCAAAAGGAATTAGTGCTGGTAGCGCACGATAGTCCCTTTGCTGGTCACTTGGGGTACAGAGGACTTATGACAGGTTAAGGAGGAATTTCTACTGGCCTGGGATACAGAATGATGCAAGGGATCATTGTAGAACTTGTGTGGTGTGTCAGGAGAGGAAGAAACCGGTGGGAGCCCAGAAGGCTCCGCTGCGTCCCTTGCCTGTTATTCAGGAGGCATTCCAGAGGGTGGCAATGGACATAGCGGGTCCTATGTCTCTCCCCACTTGGAGGGGGAACAAGTATATCTTAGTTGTGGTAGACTTCACCACTCGGTATCCTGAGGCAATCACACTGTCTAACAGACGCTGAAACAGTGGCAAGAGCCATGCTCACTATATTCAGCAGAGTGGGCTTCCCTCAGGAGATTTTGTCTGATCGGGGGGGCAAATTTTATGTTGCAGTTGTTCAATGAGCTATGGAAGGTGTGTGGAGTGAAACATCTTAAGACGGCCCTCTACCAATCCCAGGCTAATGGGCTGGTGGAAAGGTTCAATGAGACCCTAAAATCCATGCTGGGGATGTATGCCCAGAAAAGGGGCCAGAGTTGGATGAGTTATTGTTGGTCCTGCTGTATGCCTATTGGGAGGTGCCCCAAGAGTCTACAGGATTTTCCCCATTTGACCTTCTGTATGGGAGGGAAGTGAGGGGACCCCTTGATCTCATCAGGGATACCTGGGAAGGATGCACCACGGTGAGGAAAGAACGCATGACTGAGTATGTTCAGAGGTTCAGGAGGGAGTTGAAGGACATGATGGAAATCGTCCAAAACAATCTCCTTTGCAGTCAGGCTAAGCAAAAGGTGTGGTATGATAAAAAAAAATACTTGTATACGCACTTTTGACATAGGAGATTTGGTCATGGTACTCAGCCCTGCAAAAAAGTTCAAAATGTAAAACTCCTGGGAGGGGCCGTTTGAAGTGGTGGAAGTGGTGAATGAGGACACTTACAAAGTTCAAAAGCCCCTTGATGATACTGTGCCCCAACTGGTACATGTGAACCGACTCAAGGCCTATCACAGTAGAGTGACCGGGGTAAATATGGTCTGTTGTGTCAAAGAGGAAACTGAGGCACACCCACTTACTGATTTGATGGCTGAATGCCAAGATGGGTCAACTTTGGAAAGTATGGAAATTTGTAGTGATCTGACACCAGTCAAAAAGGGGGAAGTGTTATCAACGCTGCAAAGGTACAGTGAGGTATTTTCCAACAAACCAGGGAGGACACACTTGTCCCATAGACTCCTCATGAAAGGGGCTCAGCCCACCGCCTTCCAGGCTTTACAGGGCCACCGGCAAGGTGAAGGAGCAAATTCGTGCTGAGATACAAAGCATGTTGGAGCTCAGGGTGATTAAGGAATCTGACAGTGCATGGGCTTCCTCTGTGGTCTTGGTCCCCAAAAGGGATGGAACTGTAAGATTTTGTGTAGACTATAGGAAACTCCATGCTGTCACAGATACATACCCCATGCCAAGAATTGATGACATGCTGGATATGCTGAGCCAAGCCAAGTACCTCAGTATCTTTGATCTAACCAAAAGTTACTGGCAGATCCCTTTGGAGGGGGAGGCTGTGACGAAGTGGGACTGTTCTTAATGTTTCCTCTGAATAGTGTGGGGGTGCCTCAGTTTCCCCTAGGCAGTTCTTAAGTATCTAGGGGGTGCAGTAAGGGTGTATGATCATTGCAGAGCCCTAGAGGGCAGGTGTGTGCAGGAGTCTGGACACAGAGAATGGCCAACACCCTGTTTCCTGGCCACTGATGGCCTGGGCCCTTCCCCCCCTGCAAGGTGAGAGCTAAAGGGTTGGAGAACAAAGGAATCAGGTGACCACCTGGCCCGGGAAAGGAACAAAGCCCAGAGGAGGAGGGGCTGGAGGGGGTTTTCAGTTTGGGGCTGGCTGGGACATGGAGTGAAGTGCAGACGTGGTTGTCTGGCTCACTGCCCCCCAAAATGGACCCAGCTGAGGGGTCCTGTTCTCTGCACCTGCAAGCTCTGTTTTAGACCATGTTCCTGTCGTCTAATAAACCTTCTGTTTTACTGGCTGGCTGAGAGTCACGCCTGACTGCGAAGTTGGGGTGCAGGACCCTCTGGCTTCCCTAGGAGCCCCGCCTGAGCGGACTCGCTGGGGGGAAGCGCACGGAGGGGCAGAGGATGCTGAATGCTCCGAGGTCAGACCCAGGAAGGTGGAAGCTGTGTGAGCTGTGTGTCCTGAAGACAGGCTGCTCACAGAAAGGCGACTACCCCAGAGTCCTGACTGGGTTCATGGGGAGCAGCTCCGTGACAGAGGCACAACAAAAATCAGCTTTTATCACTCTATGCATTTACAGTGTTACCTTTTGGTCTGGTAAATGCTGGTGCAACCTTCCAGAGACTGGTCAACAGAGTGTTTAATGGTTTGCAGAATTATGCTATGGCATATATAGATGACATTGCTATATTCAGCAACACCTGGGGGGATCACAAGGAGTACCTGGAAATTGTGCTATCAAAGCTCAAAGAAGCTGGGCCAACTGTGAAACCCTTTAAGTGCAAGATAGGGGCAGCCAAAGTCCCTTATCTAGGGCACAGGGAGGGGGCCAAAATATCCCCCGACCCTCTTAAGGTAGAAGCCATCGTAAAATGGCCAGTACCCCCAAACTAAAAGGCAAGTCCAATCCTTCATAGGCTTGGCAAACTATTATAGGAGGTTTGTGGAGGGGTTCAGTGACATAGTATCCCCAATCATAGATTTATGTAAAAAGCATCAACCTAATAAGGTAATTTGGTCAGAGGTGTGCCAGAAAGGCTTTGACAAAATAAAAGCACTCGTGTCTGCAGAGTCTGTGCTGGTCAGCCCTGACTTTGATAAGCCTTTTGAATTGTGTACTGATGCATTAGACACAGGGTTGGGTGCTGTGTTGATGCAGGACAGAGGAAGACAGCAAGAAGCATCCCATTGCCTTCCTAAGCAAAAAGCTGTCCCCTGCTGAACAGAATTACTCGATCATAGAGAAGGAGTGCTATGCCATTGTGTGGGCCGTCAAACATCTAAGGCCTTAACTCTTTAATAGGAGGTTCAGGATTCTAACTGACCATTCACCTTTGGTATGGCTTAACTGGACTAATGGCACAAACTCCAAACTGCTATGCTGGAGTCTGGTCCTGCAGGAATTTGAGATGAAGAGTATAAGGTTATGCATATTAAACGAAAGGAGAACTGGGTATCAGATGCCCTGTCCAGAAAAGAGGAATTTTAGGTATACTGCTTCCACTGTGGACAGTGTCCAAGTCTTTGGCAGTAAGTTCAGGAGGAGGGTGTGACGTTGCACTCCACATGCTTTATGAAAATATGCTAATGAGTGTGAATATAATGTAACTGGAATATGCTTTATGCAAAAGGTCTCTTGTAAGATATCATTACAAATCTTATAATCTATTTAGTGTGTTCATCCTATTTGTATGAATGTATCATTTCTATGGGCTTGGCTACACTTGCAAGTTAGAGCGCATTAAAGCAGTCCCAGGCGCCCTAACTCACGACCCGTCCACACTGGCAAGGCACTTAGAGCGCCTGGACTCTGCAGCTGGAGCGCTCTTGGTAATCCACCTCCATGAGAAGCATAACACTTGCTGTGCCTTGGCTGAAATGCCCCAGCGTCAGTGTGAACGAGGTGTTGCATTACTGCACTGCGATCGGCCTCTGGAAACATCCCATAAATAAAACATCCCATAAAACACCCCTTAAATCAGATGGCCACTCTTGTCATTGTTTTGAACTCAGCTGTAGGAATGCCGATATGCCCTTTCAAAGCTTCGTTTCTGACGGCCGGCTGCTTATCTGCTCCGGGACAAAGCAACCATTAGTGTGGAATGTTGCTGCTGTGAGTGTGTGTGAGAGAGAGGCGAGGGAGCGGGGGGTCTGCACTTACAAGACAGCATGCTGACATGGTCTCAGCCCCTCGAAAACCAACTCTCTCTTCCCCCCACATACACACAACACACTCCACTCTACCCTACTCCCCACCCCATTTGAAATGTACGTTGCAGCCAGTTGCATGCTGGGATAGCTACCACAATGCACTGCTCTCTGTGGCATTGCAACAGCTGCTAACATTGCCGCGCCAGTGCGCTTGAATCTGACAGCATGGACATACTGCAGCGCTTTCCCTAGTATGCTCTCCGAGGGCTGGTTTAACTCACAGTGCTCTACATCTGCAAGTGTAGCCATGCCCTATGTCTGAAGTTAGGAGAATAAGATATAAACTTGTATTACTGTTGTAAACATGTTAAGTGGAAGCCATTAAGGGTGCTTCAGAATCAATCACCTATAAATGGCTCTATTTACTTGTAAGCCTTCCTGTGTTCCTGTGAGTCAGGCCAGAAAGAATGGAGGCTTGGGGTCTCACAGGACATGTGATCATGTCAACTGGTACTGGAATTCATTTTAAACCTGGTGCTTTTGCATTTAGAAGGAGGGGTGGGGACCCAGAGACACAAAAGATTTCTGTCTTGTGCCAAAGCCATAAAAGGGGGTGGGACAGAACAAAGGGGGCTGCAGTCATGAGAAATCCCCTTTGTTACCACCTGAGGTGAAACTAACAAGAACTGTACCAGGGGAAAAGATTGGGCCCAGATTAGGAAGGAGTCTTGTCTGTGAAAGAAGCTTATTGGAACATTTCTGAGGATGAGATTTACTTGTATTCAGTTTCTTAATGTAGTAGGCTTAGACTTGCGTGTTGTGCTTTATTTTGCTTGGTAACTTACTTTGTTTTGTCTGTTATTACTTGAAACCACTTAAATCCTACTTTTTATGCTTAATAAAATCACTTTTGTTTATTAATTAACCCAGAGTAAGCTGGGGGAACAAACAGCTGTGCATATCTCTCTATAAGTATTATAGAGGGGGGACGATTTATGAGTTTAGCCTGTATAAGCTTTATACAAAGTAAAACATATTTATTTGGATTTTGGATCCCATTGGGAGCTGGGTGTCTGGGTGCTGGAGACAGGAAACCTGCTGAGCAGTTTTGGTTAAAGTCTGCAGCTTTCAGGGCGTGGTTCAGACCCTGGGTCTGTGTTGCAGTAGAGTAGCATGTCTGGCTCAACAAGACAGGGTCCTGGAGTCCCAACCAGGCAGGGAAAATGGGCTCAGAGTTAGTTTAAGCACGTCAGGTGACAGTCGCAAGGGGGTCTCTGTGACTGAACCCGTCACAACGTCTTATGCATCAGTAAAGATTAAAAGATTCCTTACAATTGTATATGCTTTATCTTATTTTTTTATCCTTTGCTTTTGAATATTTAACACTCTTACATTTCCATGGTGACAATAAAGTAATGCCTTCTATCAGATGTGCATTTCAAGGTATAAGGGTATCATCTCTATGGCAGTGTGAATCTTTGTGCTGCTCTCATCTTTGTGATCCTCATATCCTGAGCAAAAGGACAGTCGACACGCTTCTGGAATTAACTTTTTAACAATTAGGAAGTGTCTCACTCAACAGTTCAAAAAAATAGAGTTAAAGTCCCTCACGGCAATGCAGGAAGCTATGGGAATAGGGGGAACAAGAAATAAGGTGGGGGGTAAGAAAGTGGTATGAGGAGAGACAAGAGGTAACCAAATAATTAAAAGGGAGAAAAATTGAAAGGCAATGACATTGCAATGAAAGACAGGTAGGAGAGAAGGAAAAAGAGAAAGAAATGGTGCACAATGTTAGGGCTAGCAATTTATGTTCATTTTTAGCTCTTTACTCACCCAGCCCCATGCTGGCTCCTTCTATCTCTCTGCACTACCACAGTTCATTGGAGGGACAGGCATGGTAGGGCCCAGCCTCCAGTCTGAGGATGAAAAGGAGAGCCAGAGATTAATCAAAAATTATAAAAAGCCCCATTTCTCTCTCTTTTTTCAGATATAGTGATGCTAGTCTGCTAGCACACAAATGTTTGTAGTGTCCAGAGTAGCATGGACAAACATGATAGCTAACAAGTTAGCTGGCAATCAACTAACGTTTGTAGCAAAAACCTTTGATTCGTGTGATGTCAGAAGCTGGTCCAATAAAAGACATTACCTCACCCACCTTGTCTCTATATAAAAGCCAGGTATTTTTGTTCTGTTTGTCCACCAGCTAGCACAATGGAGCCCTCGTCCATAAATGCTACAGTAATACAAATAATAATATATCAGGAAAAAGCTGAACAGGGCACAACCCCCTTTTCAGATCACCTTTAAATAAGAGTAATTCATATACAAAGAAAGACAAGTGGGGTGTTTGTGTTGGAGGAGCTGCACCAAATTCATAATTCATTAAGTAACATGTTTGTGTGTTTCTGAACTATATTTGGATGTACTGGCTATAAAAAGCCTTCAGTGGAAAGTGACCTTTAGCAGAAGTCAGATCTCCTGTCCATGCTGTTGCTGACTGCCCACAAGAGAGAAGATTCAAGCCTATTAAAATTGCATTTCTTCTCTTCTTGTTCCCCATGAGGATGACCAAAGAGGCCATATCTCTGCACTCCCTGAACAAGACATTAAACAGGTCACAAAGGGCTGTGTGTGTTAGTACTACAAGGAGGAACAAGGCAAGGCTCCATTGTGCTGGGAAGGGGCTATAGCAAGATGGGCAAGGGACGAAACTAACAACTACCGGAGTGACAGGTCTGTATATTAGATGAGCCTGTACTTGTTTCTTAATTCTTTATGGGAAATAGAGGGGGTATAAACATGAACTTAGCAGCTGATGGGCCTCAGATCACAAGGAGTCTCCTTGTTTCTCCTTTATCTCTGAAAACAACCAACCGCCTGTTTTGTGAATAAGCTTTTGCATATAGTTCGCAAGTATTTAACCCTGTGACCAGGGTGCACAAGTGCTTTGCCATCAGCCTGAATGCAACCTCTTGATCCCCAATCATAAATGATCTCTTTTTTTAAATGTTGCAATTTGGTTATGGACCAGCAGGAAATTCTAATATTTCCATATTGAACCATATGCTAATGTTCTGATAAGGTCCATTTCTGAACAAGTGTTTTTAGGAGAGCTCAGGCCCAGGATGGGTTAGAGGCAAATAGCTCAGAACCCAGTGGATTCAAAAGACAAGAAAGGAAGGAAGGCACCTCACAGAGGAAACTCTACTTCATATTGTGTATCTCATCAATTGCCTGGTCACATATAACCACTTTCTTTAATTTGCAGACTATTTTTCTAATTTAAATAGTTAACCGTTCATATTAAAATTAGAGGAGAAGGAAAGAAAAAGATTTGAAAATGCTCCTATAGTTACTGGAGATGGTTAAAAAATAGTCCCTTTTAAAAAAAAATAGTTTATATGCGGAAATCCCAGGTCTGACATTATTCTGCAAATGTTATATAACAAGGGAAGCTTGAGTATGTGTAAAGCTGGTGTCTGCTTAAATAAATATCATTGTAGTAAAAGTGGCTGCTGTAAAACAAATATATTATTGCTGCTGGGATGCAGTATTTCAATGAACATTTCTAATATCTCAACATCTTCATATTTGTATGCAGATTATTTGTATTATGGAAGTACCTAGGAAAGGAACCCCAAAGATCAATGCCCCACTGTACTAGACATGATAGAGACAATTAACAAAGAAGATAATCTTTTCCCCAAAGATCTGACAGTCTACGTGTCAGGACACAAGTCCATGAACACACACACCTGGAATATGAACATCTATAGCTTAGCTCTAAAACTAATAAAAATGATGGTGTCTGATTTTCTGGAAAGGATCTAAACTCGGAAAGAAAAGCCATCAGCATTAAATAATGTATTTTTTAAAAGCCTCTTTTTTCCATACAGTGTTCAATAACCTTCATAAGAACGTGAGCTCTGTTTTTACTGGATGTATTCTAAGTGCAGTGCTGTATATTTACAGGAAGAGCAGCAGGAAGGTTTTAAAAGCTTTCTTGTAAAGGATCAGGATTTGTTTTGAGCTTGTACAGAATAAGATTGACACAAGGTGGTATTAATTTAGTAGCAACCTCATTGGTTACCACTTTCAAAAAGTAAAGAGACTCATCACTCTATAATCTGAGTGCCTCACAATTATTAATAAATTCTCATAAAACCCCAGTGAGATTAGGAAATCTAACTAGTCCCATTTTACTTAAAAAAACAGGCACAAAGTTCTCAGGGAAGAGACCCACCAGGGATCTCATCACCAGATGAGAGATGCCAATGCCAAGCTCCTGAGGTGGAGTCTGTCCTTTCAGGATTATGAGATGGAGGTGGTCCATGTTAAGGGGAGTGCAAATGTTATAGCTGATGCTTTGTCCCGGAGAGGGGGGCCTGAACTTCCCCCGATCACTGGGGAAAGTGACCCCACTCAGTTCAGTCTCGAAGGGGGGAGAGATGTGACAAAGTGGGGATTTTCCCTTGTTATGTTGTATGTGAGCCTATGTGAGTCTTACTGTTTTGCATGAATGCTGTGCGTACCTCAGTTTCCCTATGTATTGCACCAATGTCTAGGTGGTAGGAATAAGGGGATGTGACTTTTGCGGAGGCTGTTCCAGCTGCCTGCACTGATGCTATAACCGCCCCTTCATAACCTGAGACCCAGGAGGGGGATGCGACCAGGTGACTCTTGGCCCAGGAAGCGAGACAAAGGCCAGAGGAGGAGCAACAAGCAGGGCAGGGGCCAGACAGCTGGAAGCGAGTCAGTCTAGGCTGGCTTGGGGCTCAGGGGGAGGACCAGAGCCCTGGCTCTGGGCTCTCTTCCCCCCAAGATGGACTTGGGTGAAAGTCACTGATTTCTGTGCTAACAAGTTCTGTCCTATGCTGTGTTCCTGTCGACTAATAAACCTGTTTTACTGGTTGGCTGAGAGTCACGTCTGACTGCGGAGTTTGGATGCAGGGCCCTCTGGCTTCCCCAGGAGCCCTGCCTGGGCAGACTTGCTGTGGCAAGCACACGGTGTGGAAACAGATAATGAATGCTCCGAGGTCAGACCCAGGAAGAAGCTGTGTAAGCTTCTTGCTCTGGAGACATTGTGCTCAGAGAGAGGAGGCATGCTCCCCTAGAGTCCTGACTGGCTTCATATGGAGTAGTTCCAGACCACTGACCCGGTGACTCCATGACACAAAGTGTTTGCTGACAGCTATTCCTTTGAGTATCTAGTCTGTGAGCTATGTGATTAGTCACTTAAATCATAGTATTGTTCCTATTCTCTAATTGATATCTAAGGGTTTGAACTCTTACTCCTTCACTGCTAATGAAGTACTACTGTACTGCTGGAGCTGGTGTGCTGACTATTACATTAAGGAATAAGTGTGATAACCAGCCACTAGAAGGGGACAAAGACCCATTCTACTGAAATGAGTTACTCTGACCTTTGTAAACTAATTCTATTTCTGCCCAACATGAATTTCATTTTCTCATTAAACAAATTTCCTTTGTGATTAAACAAATCTCTGTTACTAGCCTAAAATTCCCTTTTGGCAAACATTTATATGAAAATGTTTACACTTTTATGAGTAAAATGAGATGTAAGCATGGTTAACACAAAATTTTATTTGAAGTTAGTTGCCAAAAAAATTCTCATTGTATATTACAGAAAAAAAGGGGGTGGAAATCAGCTGTTAATAGGTTTGAGTATCAACTGTTCCTACCACCTAAAGTGAAAAGAGACAGAGATTATGCTATGACCTGAAAACTACTGGATATTTTGACATTACAAAAACATCAGATAAAGGTGAAAAAATAGACCAGGAAATGTAATATTTGTAAGGCAAAGAATTATACTCTTAGTCTAGGGAGCTCACCAAATGCAACAGATCTCAAAGTCTTTGGAGCAGGACCAGTCTTTTCATTCTGTGTTTATACAGTCAGTGCCTTGCATAATAGGGTCCTGGTCCATGACTTGGGCTCCTCAGCACTATCGCAAAATGAATAAAACAGTAGTAAGAATACCCATGGACCAGACTGCTGTGGAACAGAGACTTGCAATTCAATAGCTGTTAGGTGCCATAGACAGTTTTTCAAGATAGCCTGAAGTTCATTCCAATAAAAAAAATAAATCAAGGCTAACTGAACTTCTAATTAATCAATACTTGGCCAGTTGTGGGATCCCTTGTTATTTTTATGAAATCTAGGCAAAAAACCTTTCAGTCTAAAGTGTTTCAACAGCTTCACGATCCTAGAAATACCCGAAAGTTGCACCTCGGGAGAACAATCTAACTGGGATCTTAGGAACTTAGTTAAGCTGTTACCCTAAATTATTCCTGAGGAACACTATCAAAATGGACGGTAACCAGCATATTCCACGCCTTTACATCTACAGAACAGCAGTGAAGGAATATAAAGCATGTTCCCTGCCTCCTCGTGTTTTGACATAAGTTCAACACAATAGCACCTCATAAAATAAACTTTCTGATAGAGGTCACATGGAGAAACTTTAAAATCAAGATACCTCTTTTAGTTATATTATTCATAGGAAATATGAAAATAGACCACTGTTAGGATATAGATATTCAGGCCTGTCTGCAAAGGCCTGTACTTTAAGAATTTAGGTGTATTCTTGTCGCTTGGCTAGTTCTAGAGGTATAAAAGAAGGAATCAAAATCACTATCTGCTGGTGTAAGGGCCTTCTCTTACTGTGACAGTCTGAGGCCCTGTTCTTAGGCTAAGGCCTTTGGCTAAGCAGCAGAGGCAGCCATAAGCTGGGAAGCGAACGGTCACATCCTCACATTCCAAACTAGTCACATTGAAATAAGGTGCTATTGGGCTGTTAGGCACTATCAGGACAGAATTGTATTCCTATCACCTCCAGAGAAAGGGAAGTGCCTAGAAAATGTAAAAGGAAACTTAGTTTGATAGCATCCTGTCTGGCAAGAACTCACTTATCAATAGCTGGGATGTGAAACCCTCACTTCTGTATTGTCTTGTCATTATAGTTTCCACTTTGCTATTGTTTGTCTGTATAATCTCTGTCTGGTTCTGTGATTGCTCCTGTCTGCTGTATAATTAATTTTGCTGGGTGTAAACTAATTAAGGTGGTGGGATATAATTGGTTACATAATCATGTTACAATATGTTAGGATTGGTTAGTTAAATTTCAGGAAAATGATTGGTTAAGGTATAGCTAAGCAGAACTCAAGTTTTACTATATAATCTGTAGTCAATGAGGAAGTGAGTGGGTGGGGTGGGGTGGGGTGGGGTGGGAACAGGGAATGGAGGTAAGAAAATTGGAATCATGTTTTGCTAAAGGGGAAATGGGAACAGGGAATGGGAGTAAGGAAGTTGGAATCATGTTTGGCTAAGGGTAGGAATGGGAACAGGGACACAGGTGTAAGGCTCTGTGGTGTCAGAGCTGGGAAGGAGGATACTAAGGAAGGAAACTGGAATCATGCTTGCTGGAAGTTCACCCCAATAAACATCGAATTGTTTGCACCTTTGGACTTTGGGTATTGTTGCTCTCTGTTCACCAGGGAAGTAAGTGGGTGAAGGAATAAACCCCCTAACAACCACTTTCTTAGAAATCAGAAGGAAAACATAACAAGTACTTACTAGCTGGAAATAGCCTTTTTTGTGCTGCAGCTATTTGGTTCTGCCATATTTAAAGAGCCACCTCTAGAAAAGCATGCTGGGGAAATATGTTCCTATAAAAGGAAAACCTTGCAGTAGAAGGACAGGAGTGCTGAGAGCCATAGAACCACCCTATAAGCCATGTATATGATGGAAACCACTTTAAGCCAGGGGGTGTAGTAGCGCCCCTAGTTCTAGCACCTATGTAGGGAGAGTTAGTAGGGACTAGGAAGTCACCAGCCATGGTACTGAAGGAGGCAAGGAAAAGGCTGGTTTTAAGTATTACAGTATTATTTAAGTATTAGGTATTATTGTATTTTCATGGTAGATTTTATACAGGGCTGATTTAAATGTTATATAGGATCAATTTGGGTCCTAAAATGAAACCCTCAATGAGATTAGACTGAGCTTGATAGGTCACTATTAGTAGACATTTAATCTCTTATGATAAGAATGAGGGTGTCTGATACATTAATTCAGATAGTCTTCAAAGACAGTCAAGGTTATGTTATGACTACTTCTAAAGGACCCAGACTACATCAAGCAACTGACGCTCAACTGGCAAACACCTTCAAAAGGAGTCAGAATGACTTCCAAGTAAAATGGAGGAATCTTAAACTGGATCTGAAGTTAGTCATAATGCAGCAGAAATGGAGCCCTCTTTCAGTGTAGAAGTTTAGATATACTGATTCTAATAATGACTCCAGTTCTTATATTCCTTAGGGTGGAAAACAGGCTGCAGATTGTGGAGACTCAGTTCAAAGAGCTGAACTCTGCCATAGATAAACTGACACAGAAGCTGCAGTTTCAGGATAAAACCCTGGAGAAGCAGGTGGACGAGGATGAGATGTGGATATCCTTGCTGGAGGACAGGTGAGCCACAGAATTAAAAAACAGCTCAGTTTCCCCTCCATGCATCAGCTGGGAGATTAGAGAATTGAGAAACGTGTAAATTGTATATGTGCAGGTGAAGATGAATAGGCTTATGCTACATTGAGTGAAAAGAATAAAACTCTTTCTATATCCAGGGATGTGGCTTTGAATTGTCTTTTACCACAAGAGAATATAGTTTGTTGATCTCAGCAAATGCAAGGCAAATTCCATTCCAAGTGCAAAAACTTCTAAATATGCACTAAATATTATTATATCTTAAAAACCTACACCATTTCTAAGAATACCAGAGACACCATATGCTCTTTCAAAATCTTTCAGATAATTGTGTCCCACTATAAGCAGTAACAATCAGAATCTTATTAATGCCCTGGTTTTGTTCTGCTAGCAAATAAGGCCAAATCTTTCACATTTTGGTGCCTGAAGTTAGGCTCCCATATCCATATTTAGACATCTAAATAACAGGCTTTTTTTAAAAGGTCCTGAGCTACTCACAGTTCCCATGGAAAGCAATGGCAGCTCAGGTGCATAGTGCTTTGAAAAACAGGCTACTTTTAGATAACTCTGACCTGATCCTATGAAAACTTACAGATGTGTAACTATGGGCACATAAGTAGTCTCACTGAACTCAGTGGGACTACTTATGAGTAAAATTACACACATGCTTAATCCTCTGCAGAACTGGGGTCTAAATACATGGCAGAGGGGCATTGCTGGCACATGATGGCATATATAACATTAGTAGACGTGCAGATGAATGAGCCCTTGATGGCGTGGCTGATGTGGTTGGGTCCTCTGATGGTGTAGATACATTGGCCAAACCGGACAGTTCCTACATAAAAGAATAAATGGACGCAAATTGGACATCAGGAATGGTAACATACAAAAGCCAGTAGGAGAACACTTCAATCTTCCTGGACATTCTATAACAGATTTGAAAGTAGCTATACTTGAACAAAAAAACTTCAGAAACAGACTTCAAAGAGAAATAGCAGAACTAAAATTCATTTGCAAATTTAACACCATTAATTTGGGCTTGAATAGGGACTGGGAGTGGCTGGCTCATTACAAAAGCAGCTTTGCCTCTCCTGGAATTGACACCTCCTCATCTATTATTGGGAGTGGACGACATCCACCCTGATGGAATTGGCCCTGTCAGCACTGGTTCTCCACTTGTGAGGTAACTCCCTTCTCTTCATGTGTCAGTATATTTATATCTGCATCTGTAATTTTCACTCCATGCATCTGAAGAAGTGGGGTTTTTACCCACGAAAGCTTATGCTCAAATATATCTGTTAGTCTTTAAGGTGCCACCGGACTCCTTGTTGAAAATGATAACTGTGTGTTTGCCTTTTAAGTAGAAGGGTTACTGTGATGTGATGGTTGCATTACCAAGGATTACTGGGGTTACAGATCACATGAATTCTCCACTTATTACCTAAATGGGAATGAACTGAAGTATATGGGAAGTATTTTTGTCTGAGAAGTGGTTTCTGTCTCCATCTCCATGGCAGGTTCACTTCAGTGGAGATAAATCTTTTCTATAGCTATGTCAGTGAAATGCTCTGCTGCTTACATTCCCGTGTCAGAGTGAAGCTGCCAGATCTGGCGGGAGGCCTCCCCACCTTAGCCTCTGTCATGAGGCACAAAGGCAAGAACCAGAAAATTAGACTGGTGTGGGAAGCAGTGCTGGAGATGCTGGGGCTGCAAGAAGGAGATGTCCTAGCTCTATGCACCTTTTTCATCATACATTGCTCTGAAGCACAGTATTACCCAGCTAACCAGAGGCAAAAGTACACCAGTGATATCAGCACAATGATAACCAAGGTGGTGAAGAACCAGATCCTCCAAGAGAGCCTGCTGTGTGCTGTGCAGGTGGTAGAGAATGGCAGAGCACAGAGGGATCCAAAAAAGAAAGTAACCCTTGTCCAAAAATAACCTATGTGGCAGATTTCTTAAAACTCCCTTACCCACTTAGGACAAACAAGCTTACAACCTAAAGAGGTTCCTACATAAACATGCAATTACATATCCCAACTACTTCCGTGCATGTGTATATCAACACACAGATCCATACATACAAACACTCTCAACCATGACATGCTAATCTGTATCATGAGTCTGAAAAGCCAAGCAGATTCCCAGAATCAATACACCAGTCAAAAAGATTTTCATCACCATCATGTACAAGCTCAGTATGTACATGTAAATGTGTAGCCAGAGGCTGCTGGGAAGGACACAAAGATTCTTCTGTCTCTTAGCTAAAGATTTTGACACTTGCATAATGCTGAAGAGTTCAAATGCCAACATTTTCCAGCATAAAATCTGCTTTACTGTACTTTGTATTCTCATTGCATGTCTATGAAAGCTGTAAACTGTAGTATGCAACAGAGACACTAATTTCTTGTAATAAAACTCCTTGGTTTATTGTTTAATGTGTGTTACTGGTCTGTGGAAAATCAGTATTTTCACAGAATCCTAGGAATATAGGACTGCAAGGGATCTCCTGAAGTCATCAAGTCCAGTCCACCATCCTGAGGCAGGACCAAGCATACTTAAGACCATCCCTGACAAGTGTCTGTCCAACCTGTACTTAACTTCCAATGATGGGGATTCCACAATCTCCCTTAAAAGCCTATTTATTCCAGAACTGAACTACCGTTATAGCCAGAAAGTTTTTCCTAATATCTAATTTAAAATCTCCCTGACTGCAGATTAAGCCTATTAGTTCTTGTCCTTCCTTCAGTGAAGATACAGAACAATTGATCACCATCCTCTTTACAACTGCACTTAATGTATTTAAAGATTTACCAGGTCCCCTTCAGTCTTTTTTCAAGACTACACTTGTGCAGTTTTTTTTAACCTTTCCTCATAGGTCAGGTTTTCTAAACAACTTATTTTTTGCAACAACAGCTCACCTCTGGACTCTCGACAGTTTATCCCTATCTTTTCTGAAGTGTGACACCCAGAATTGGACACACTACTCCAGCTGAGGCCTCACTAGTGCTGACTAGAATAGGACAATTACCTCCTGTGTTTCATATATGATACTCCTGTTAATAGACCCGAGACTGATATTACCCCTTTTTGCAACTTCATCACATTTTTGCCTGGCCGCCCCGCGTCGTTTCTCCGCGTTCCTTTTCCTGGGGCCCGCCCTGCCTGAAATAAGATGCCTCCGCCCGCCGCCTGAGCGAGGGCGGAGCCAGCCAGGCCAAGCCCTGTAACGGGGTTGGGCGTCCGAAGCCAGGCAAGCTGGGGGCGGGACTGGGGCCCGGCCTTTCCCCTCAGTAGCCCTGGCCTCTCCTTCCTTCCTCGCTCCCGGCGGGGCCTTTAGAAGCCAAGCCGCGGCTCCCGCCCTACGGCGCGCCAGAGGACGGGGGCGGGACCCTGGGGAAGGCGGAAGCCGTGGGATCCAGAAGTGCGGGCCGCGCGCGCCTGCCGCGATGACATCAGCTGGTTGTCGCCGAGGGAGAGAGAGGGTTAAGAATCCGTTGCACTCGTGCGGCTTCGAGCTGAGGCGGGCGGTGAGTGTCAGGCTGTAGCTCGGGGGTGGTGGTTAGTGGAGGCTTTAGGCCCAGCTTATGTTGATTCCTGGGGGTAGCAGGCCACTGAACTGGTGGGGAGAGATCCCTGGGCCCCTGCACTGGGGGCATAGGCAGGGACCCTGAGGGGGAAGAGGGCTCTAGGCCCTTGGACCACCGCTAGGGTTGTCAGGTGTCTGTTTCTTGGCTGGAAAGCCCAGTCGTATTGGAAAACCCGGGAGGTTCTGGTCAGCACTGCTGACTGGGCCGTTAAAAGTCCAGTTGGTGCAGGGCTGGCAACAGGGCCATCCCTCGGCATATGCAGAATACACAGCTGTGTGGGGCACCAAATTGCCCCACATTTCATGGTGCCGTAGGCAGTTGCATGCTGCATACATGGCAGCAGCTCTGATGGCCAGCCCTATACCCTGGCTGGCCCCTTTGTGGGCTACACTCACTACAAGGGGCAGGGCTGTCCCTAGGGTGGTGTGGTCCCAGGACAACTCTTAGTCTTCCCCCATGCTCTGTCACCGGCCTGCTCTCCATTCCACCTCTTTCCCACCCCTGCCTCTTCCCTGACTGACTGCACTTATCGGCAGGAAGTGGAGCAACCCGGCTCCAGCCTGCTCCACTCTACCAGCTCCTAGCTGCGTTGCTCCGCTTCCCGCTGCCGGTGAGTGCAGGGGGTAGTCCTTCTCCCTCCCCAAGTGACACGGCTGGGGCGGGGGAAGCAGAGCAGGCTGGGGCCAGGTCGTTCCACTCCTGCTACTGGTGAACGCAGGGGCAGTCCTTTCCCCAGCCCCCACCCTCACCCATGCAAGCGACACGGCTGGGGCCGGGGTGCGGGAAGCAGAGATGGCTGGGGCTGGGTTGTTCCACTTCCTACTGCTGGCGTCAGGCCCCATGCTAATACCCCGGGCCACTTTGTGCCTGTGGAGCCCCCCAAAACTCCTGCCTCCCTGGCCCCGCAGGCCTCGAGCACAGCTCACATCCTCTGCTGGGGGGGGAAGGGGGGAAGAGCAGATGCTCGTGGTGCTTAGGGCACCATAATTGGTAGCAACGGCCATGGTTGGCAGGCTCCTTACCTGGCTCTGCGCATCTCCTGGAAGTGGTGACATGTCCATCTGGTTCCTAGGTGGAGGGACAGCCATGGCCTGAGTGCTGGCTCTGCAGCTCCCATTGGCTGGGAACCATAGCCAGTGGGAGCTACGGGGGTGGTGCCTGCATGGGGAGGCAGTACACACTGCGCAGAGTTCCCTCGCTGCCCCTCTGCCTAGGAGCCGAGGGACACGTCGATGCTTCCAGGGAGCCTCCTAAGATAAGTGCTGCCTGTCTGGAGCCTGCACCCTGAACCCTCTACTGCATCCCAACCCCCTGCCCCAGTTCTGAGCCCTCCCCTGCACCCAAGCTCCCTCCTGGAGCCCATGCCCCACACCCCTCCTGCACCTCAACCCTCACCCCCGTCCTGCACCCAAACTCTCTCTGAGTCTGCACCCTACACGCGAATCCCTTGCCCCATCCTGGAATCTGCATCCTAACTCCCTCCCAGAGACTGAGCCCCCTCCCGCACCCAGAATCCCTCCTGAAACCTGCACCCCACATCCCCTCCCGCACCTCAGCCCAGAGCCCCCTCTCGCACCCAAATTCCCTCCTGGAGGCTGTACTCCCTGCCGCACCTTTGCCCCAGCCCTGAGCTCCCTCCTGGAGCCCACACCCTCTCCCATGCTCCAACACCTTGCCCTAGCTCTAAGCCCCCTCCCGTACCCTGAACCCCTCATTTCTGGCCCCACCCTGGAGCCTGCACCCCCAGCCACAGCCCTAGTCCCCTCCTACGCCCCAACCCCCAGCTCGGTGAAAATGAGCGAAGGAGTGGGGGGATGGAGTGAGTTGGGGGTGGGGCCTCAGAAGAGGTGGGGCAAGGGTGTTCAAATTTGTGCAATTAGAAAGTTGGCAACCCTACTGCATTGGAAGGTGAGGGGTAGGTTGGGGGAAGGAGGCCCTGCACTGGAGGGGGGCCAAGAGGATCAGTTGGGGGTGAGGGGTAACCGCTGAAACCCTGTTCTTATTTATGTGTGCAAAAATACAGGCAAGCACGTGCATCTGAAAAATGCAAGTGGCGAGCAAACCCCAAGCTGCTGGTGAGATGCCAATGCAGCCTTCACTGCTGTGGTGTAAGTGCCCCTCTGTGCGTTACACCTGTAAATCTGAACATCATACTGGATACACAGCTGTGCTTTTTATGGAAAAGTCCTTATAAATGCAAAAATAGAACATCTTTTAAGTCTAATGCTTTTCTCCTGCTTTGTCCATTTAAATATTCATAAAAAGAGAGCCCATTTATTCAGGTATCCTGGCACTGAATAGTTCAGTCACTGTAATGGCAACATGTGCATACACTACTCTTAAAGCCTGTTTTCTGTAAATGAATCAGTTGAATAGTTACCAACAAATCTGCGCAACTATTGAAGAGTGAACATAAAATACAGGTTGCACTTAAAAGGTCAAATAAAAGTAATTTATCCTGTTAAAAAAATGAACAGTACCCAGAATTTTTGGAACTGTATCCTTAAAGCTAAGCTCCTTTAGAACAGCTCTAAAATCCTTTAACACCTACTATTAGAGCCCTTGTCCGTGTGTAGGTTATCCCTTGCATCATCTGCTACAGTCTCCTCATCATAGAATCATAGAATATCAGGGTTGGAAGGGACCTCGGGAGGTCATCTAGTCCAACCCCCTGCTCAAAGCAGGACCAATCCCCAATTAAATCATCCCAGCCAGGGCTTTGTCAAGCCTGACCTTAAAAACTTCTAAGGAAGGAGATTCTACCACCTCCCTAGGTAACGCATTCCAGTGTTTCACCACCCTCCTAGTGAAAAAGTTTTTCCTAATATCCAACCTAAACCTCCCCCACTGCAACTTGAGACCATTACTCCTTGTCCTGTTCCCTTCTACCACTGAGAATAGTCTAGAACCATCCTCTCTGGAACCACCTCTCAGGTAGTTGAAAGCAGCTATCAAATCCCCCCTCATTCTTCTCTTCTGCAGACTAAACAATCCCAGTTCCCTCAGCCTCTCCTCATAAGTCACGTGTTCCAGACCCCTAATCATTTTTGTTGCCCTTCACTGGACTCTCTCCAATTTATCCACATCCTTCTTGTAGTGTGGGGCCCAAAACTGGACACAGTACTCCAGATGAGGCCTCACCAATGTCAAATAGAGGGGGACGATCACGTCCCTCGATCTGCTCGCTATGTCCCTACATATACATCCCAAAATGCCATTGGCCTTCTTGGCAACAAGGGCACACTGCTGACTCATATCCAGCTTCTCGTCCACTGTCACCCCTAGGTCCTTTTCCTCAGAACTGCTGCCTAGCCATTCAGTCCCTAGTCTGTAGCTGTGCATTGGGTTCTGCCGTCCTAAGTGCAGGACCCTGCACTTATCCTTATTGAACCTCATCAGATTTCTTTTGGCCCAATCCTCCAATCTGTCTAGGTCCCTCTGTATCCTATCCCTGCCCTCCAGCGTATCTACCACTCCTCCCAGTTTAGTATCATCCGCAAATTTGCTGAGAGTGCAAACCATCACCAGATCATTTATGAAGATATTGAACAAAACCGGCCCCAGGACCGACCCCTGGGGCACTCCACTTGACACCGGCTGCCAACTAGACATGGAGCCATTGATCACTACCCGTTGACCCCGACAATCTAGCCAGCTTTCTACCCACCTTATAGTGCATTCATCCAGCCCATACTTCCTTAACTTGCTGACAAGAATACTGTGGGAGACCGTGTCAAAAGCTTTGCTAAAGTCAAGAAACAATACATCCACTGCTTTCCCTTCATCCACAGAACCAGTAATCTCATCATAAGTCATCAGACTTCACCTTGTTCACCTCCAGTCTGTATAAAATGCTGCTGTGAAAATTGCACTTCTCTCATTGCTCTGACTGTGTCACTTCCCTGTTCACTGTCCTTTCCTCACAATCTGCATCAAGTTTATCCTCTTCAAGTCCCAGCACAGCAAATTTACTTTCCTTATATTCCCTCTCTCTTAAGCTTCCGTTTATTCAGAAAATTCTTCCTCTCTCCTTATGTGCCAAGCTACTTTCTGTTGTTTTCTGATTCTTCCTTAAAATGTTTTCTTTGAAGCCTTCTATTGATTATTCTACTTTTGGATTTTTAATCTGTGCCACTTTGAGACTATATATTGAGTCAGAGCTATGTTATTTGTCTGATTTAGATTATAATCTATGGAGCCAGGGCTGCACTCTTTGTGCAGTGCCAAGCGCACTGGCATCACATCAGGGAAGGTTTTGCACAACCTTCCTACCTTATTTTTCCTTTCTTCTCATCATTTTTGAGCATTCTATTACTTCTTTTGACCCAAGCAGTTAGTCAAAGATTTGGGGTCTTGCAGGTTATTACAGATAGGAGGAGAAATTGATGATGGAGCCAGGTAACTTGGATGCGGCCCTGTTTATTACAAAAAATATCCAGAGTCTGTTTCCTTTAACAAAGGGAGAATCAAATGAAAGGAGACCGTGTCCTTGCTCACTGGTACAAGCTTCTTTCACCAGCTTGAAGAGGCTTAAGCCAACTATAATAATTCATATTTAATATGATGTGAAGCTTTGAGGCTCACGATACATTGCTTCTGTCAGTGTGTACAAAAGTGAAATAGCTGAGAGTCCTGCAGAAAGATCTATGGACTTTCTAGGCCAGGGGTTCTCAAACTGGGGATTGTGACCCCTCGGGGGGTCGCAAGGTGTCAACCTCCACTCCCAAACCCTGCTTTGCGTCCAGCATTTATAATAATGTTCAATGTAAAAAAGTTTTTAATTTATAAAGGGAGTCACACTGAGAGGCTTGCTGTGTGAAAGGGGTCACCAGTACAAAAGTTTGAGAACCACTGTTCTAGGCGCTTTTCAATGCTATTCTAACGGTAGTGTAGGGATGCTTCAGGTTCTTATATATTCTCCTTCTATATCATAGAATGAGAAGGGGCCCAGCAGATCAGACAGATTATCTTCTGCATTTAAAAACAAAAGAACGGCCATACTGGGTCAGACCAATGGTCCATATAGCCCAGGATCCTGTCTTCCAACGGTGGCCAATGCCAGGTGCTTCAGAGGAAATGAACAGATCAGGTAATCATCAAGTGATCCATCCCCTGTCGCTCATTCCCAGCTCGTGGCAAACAGAGGCTAGGGACACTTCAGAGCGTGGTTTGCATCCCTACACATCCTGGCTAATAGCCATTCATGCACCTGTTCTCCATGAATTTATCTAATTCCTTTTTGAACCCTGTTATAGTCTTGGTCTTCACAACATCCTCTGACAAAGAGTTCCACAGGTTGACTGTATGTTGTGTGAAGAAATACTTCCTTTTGTTTGTTTTAAACCTGCTGCCCATTAATTTCATTTAGTGACACCTAGTTCTTGTGTTATGAGAAGGAGTAAATAACACTTCCTTATTTACTTTGTCCACACCGGTCATGATTTTATAGACCTCTATCATATTCCTGTTAGTTGTTTCTTTTCCAAGCTGAAAAGTCCCAGTCTTATTAATCTCTACTTATATGGAAGCCGTTCCATACCCCTAATAATTTTTGTTGCCCTTTTCTTAACCTTTTCCAATTCCAATATATCTTTTTGAGATGGGGTGACCAGATCTGCACGCAGTATTCAAGATATGGGTGTACCATGGATTTATGTAGAGGCAATACACTTCCTCATTTTCTGTCTTCTTATTCTATCCCTTTCCTAACGATTCCTAACACTATTAGCTTTCTTGACTGCTGATGCACATTGGGTGGATGTTTTCAGAGAACTACCCACAATAACTCCAAGATCATAGAATCATAGAAGATTAGAGTTGGAAGAGACCTCAGGAGGTCATCTAATCCAACTCCCTACTCAAAGCAGGACCAACCCCAACTAAATCCTCCCAGCCAGGGCTTTGTCAAGCTGGGACTTAAAAATCTCTAAGGATGGAGATTCCACCACCTCCCTAGGTAACCCATTCCAGTGCTTCACCACACTCCTAGGGTATGTCTTCACTACCTGCCGGATCGGCGGGCAGTGATCAATCCAGCAGGGATCAATTTATCACGTCTAGTCTAGATGCGATAAATTGACCACCGAGCACGCTCCTGTCATCTCCTGTACTCCAGTGTCACGAGAGGCACAGGCAGAGTCGACGGGGGAACAACAGCAGTCGACTCACCACAGCGAAGACACCACGGTAAGTCGATCAAAGTACGTCGACTTCAGCTATGTTATTTACATAGCTGAAGTTGCGTAACTTAGATTGATTCCCCCCCCAGTGTGGACCAGGGCCTAGTGAAATAGTTGTTCCCAATATCCAACCTAGACCTCCCCCACTGCAACTTGAGACCACTGCTTCTTGTTCTGTCATCTGCCACCACTGAGAACAGCCAAGCTCCATCCTCTTTGGAACCCCCCTTCAGCTAGTTGAAGGCTGCTATCAAATCCCCCCTCACTCTTCTCTTCTGCAAACTAAATAACCCCAGCTCCCTCAGCCTTTCATAAGTCATGTGCCCCAGCCCCTTAATCATTTTCGTTGCCCTTCACCGGACTCTTTCCAATTTCTCCACATCCTTTTTGTAGTGGGGGGCCCAAAACTGGACGCAGTACTCCATGTGTGGCCTCACCAGTGCGGAATAGAGGGGAATAATCCCTTCCCTTGATTTGCTGGCAACACTCCTTCTAATGCAGCCCAATATGCAGTTAGATTTCTTGGCTACAAAGGCACACTGTTGACTCCTATCCAGCTTCTCGTCCACTGTAATCCCCAGGTCCTTTTCTGCAGAACGGCCGCTTAACCAGTTGCTCCCTAGCCTGTTTTAGCAGTTTATGGGATTCTTCCATCCTAAGTGCAGGACTCTGCACTAGTCATTGTTGAACCTCATCAGATTTCTTTTGGTCCAATCCTCCAATTTGTCTAGGTCACTCTGGACCATATCCCTACCCTCCAGCGTATCTACCTCTCCCTCAAGCTTAGTGTCATCTGCGAACTTGCTGAGGATGCAATCCATTCCATCATCTAGATCAGTGTTTCCCAAACTTGGGACGCCGCTTGTTCAGGGAAAGCCCCTGGCGGGTCGGGCCGGTTTGTTTACCTGCCGCGTCCGCAGGTTCGGCCGATCGCGGATCCCACTTTAGCATCTTGATCGTCCAGTAGCCCCACTGATTGTTTAGCAGGCTTCCTGCTTCTGATATACTTAAAAATTTTTTTGCTCTTACTTTTTGACTCTTTGGCTAGCTGTTTTTCAAATTCTTTTTAGACCTTCCCAGTTATATTTTACACTTCACTTGCCACAGTTTATGCTCCTTTCTGTTTTCCTCAATAGGATTTAACTTCCACTTTTTAAAGGATGCCTTTTTGCCTCTCACTACTTCTTACTTTTTTTTTAGCCATGGTGGCACTTTTTTGATCCTCTATGTTTTTTAATTTGGGATATACTTTTAAATTGAGCCTCTATTTAAAAAGTTTCCATGCTGCTTACAGGGATTTCACTTTTGGCACTGTAGTTTTTAATTTCTATTTATCTCACTTCCTCATTTTTGTGTAGTTTCCTTTTCTGAAATTAAATGCTACTGTGGTGTCCTCCCATCCCCACAGGAATGTTAAATTTTATTATGGTATGCTCACTATTACCAAGCGGTTCAGCTACATTCACCTCTTGGGCCAGATCCTGTGCTCCATTTAGGACTAAATCAAGAATTGCCTCTCATCTTGTGGGTTCCAGGACTAACTGCTCCAAGAAAGGTGTCATTTAAAGTGTCAAGAAACTTTATCTCTGCATCCCCTCCTGAGGTGACATGTACCCAGTCAATATGGGGATAGTTGAAATCCCCCATTATTAGTGAGGTGTTTTTTTTTATTTTTATAGCCTCTCTAATCTCCCCTGAGCATTTCACAGACACTATCACCATCCTGGTCAGGTGATCAGAGTCTCTTCCATCATTGTCCATAATAATGTTTTATGAAAGTGAGTGCTGTATTTCATAGCATGCATCCCAGAATGTCCAAAGCTTGGTTATTGGACTGCATATTCCAACAGTCTCTACCCACTCCTCTTTAGTTGTCAGAGTGTCCTGGATGCAAGCTGAATGGGTTAACTGTTACCTATATAAATGTTCCCTGTAGTTCTGAGGATATCATTGGGAGAGGTTATTTAAACTTAAGCTATTGTAACTTGGAGCATTTACAAAACACTTATTCATTATTATATATTGTCACTTGTTCTGCTCTGATCTATATCAGTGATACTCCGACCTCAGTGGTTCAGGAGCCAAATTAGCAATCAGCATTACCCAAAAGAGCCACTGTAGTGTGAATTCATTGTTTCATTTACTATTTTTAATATATAGATATATTTTCTCACAACTAAATGACCGACCAAGTATTATTATTTTATCAACAGCAATTGGTTAATAACGTAGTAAAAGTACATCCTGATTGGTTAATAATGAAATCACACAGTGCTTTAATATCATGTGCTGCAAAAAGGTGCTGGAGGCAAATTAAAGAGCTGCTTGCATTCCCGAGCCTCAGTCTGAGTATCAGTGATTCATATGTTTGTTTGTTTTTTTTAAATCAGGGCCTATGAAATGTATTTTGTGTTCCACAGTACTATTAGAGCAGATGGAAAATGCTTTGAGGAAGGTATGGGATGGTCCATAAAAGTATCACAAATTCTTATTGGACAACCAAAGGTATACAGCATATCATTTCATTTTTTTGCATGCTTTTCAGTTTTGATTACTTCATTTCAGCTTTTTAGCCCTAGGTTAGTCAACCAGGTGAATGCAAATAAACTATCCTTTTGAGCAAGAACCGTTGTTGATCCACAGAACAATACTGAAGGTTAACTTCAGATGATGCTAAAATTGGGGTCCTGTAGTAGTAAGCAACTTTTAAAGGACATGTGGATGCAATGCATTGAAACCTTGACTAATGGAAGACATATGTTTATGAACACAAAACAACAATTGTGATATAATTGTGTACACAGCTGGCAAAAGTAACTTGAGAATACAGATGCAAAAATAAATATTCTGTTATCAAATTACTCAAATGTTAAGTTGCCATGAGCAATATTAGCTTAATTTTGATTATGTACTTATGATTTCTTTGAAAAATGTTTATCTTCAGATAAACTGGAAAGGCTTTACTGAAAGTTGAAAACTCTTGAGATTCTAGTGTAGTGCACATGCGACTATTTTAAAAAGTGTAAATAGTATTTTAACAAGATTACCGCTCTTAGGTCCTGACAAATGTGTGCTGTAGACTTTTTCTCTGCCTGAATTGAATGATATCACAGATACTACTGCTTATAACACTTGTGATATCACTCAGAAGAACTAGAATGTCTTCAGCTCAGGATCTTGAGTAGGTAAATGTCTCTAACCTTGTTAAAATACACATTTTGATTTCATTATTAATAATGGTTATGTTCAGATGTGACAAAGTGGGAATTTTCTATAATATTTTTGAATCCTCTGGGCACCTCAGTTTCCCCTCATACTTTGTATTGCTTCTCATTGGTGGGGGAAGGATTAAGTTTGCTTTAAGGGCAGACTAAGAGACATAGGTATGTTTGTCACCTCCCTGTCTGAGTGGAATAAATAAAATCATGAAGGAATTGGCTGAAATGAACCCAGATCAAGAACCAGTCCAGAGAGACAATGCACGCTCCAGTGACTAATGAATCAGTGCTCAACAGTGGGAAGCTCTGGTTAGGGGGGGGCTGTGAACAAAGCATGGCCCTGCCTGGAGAGCAAGGGACTGGGAGGTGTGGGGATAAGTGTGGGCTCTGGATGAGATATGGATTCTCTTACCTTTTGAATTTACTAAGAAAGGACACCAGAGAGAGAGAACTTGAAAATAGAATTCATTACAGCTCATCTGATGAATTGGGTCTTGGCCAGAATGGACTATGTGCTTTAAGCGTCATGTCTGAATGCTAATCTAAGGACTTCTAATGTGGTGGTCCGGTTAACAAATAAATCCTATTCTGTTTTGAAAACGCTGTTTGGGGCTTTACTGCAAATACTGGCTGGGGTGCATTAGTCCCTGAAGAGTGTACAAGTCTCTACCAGGGGGCTATCTCATTTGGACTCGCTGTGTGGAGCTTACAATGTGAAGTAGGAGAGCGGGAGCCAGTAGCTCAGTCCAGGAGGCAGTGAGGATGCATGGTCTCGGAGCAATGAGATCTAATGGGGTTCTGGCCCACTGAAGGGGTTCCTCCAAGTGATTGTTTAAAAACTGGGGTGTAGCAACATCAGGGCTCAAAAAATCCACATGCCAATGGTGAGTAGGAAGCTTTCTTGAGCAAGGAGTTCCCTAAACTTTGCAAAATAAAGTATTTTCTATAGTTGTGAAAATGACCTTCCAAACATGTCTCAGATATAGTGTTGCTTCCCTAAGGGTATATCTACATTACGAAATTAGGTCGAATTTATAGAAGTCGATTTTTTAGAAAGCAATTAAGTCGGCGGAGTGCGTCCACAGTACCAAGGCTAGCGTCGACTTCCAGAGCGTTGCACTGTAGGTAGCTTTCCCACAGTCTCCGCCCCCCATTGGAATTCTGGGTTGAGATCCCAGTGCCTAATGGGGCAAAAAACATTGCAGGGGTGGTTCGGGGTATGTTGCCAGGCCCTCCCTCCCTGAAAGCAATGGCAGACAATCGTTTTGTGCCTTTTTTCTGGGTTACCTATGCAGATGCCATACCACAGCAACCACAGAGCCCTCTCAGCTCACCGTCGCCGTACATCTCCTGGGTGCTGGCAGGTGCGGGACTGCATTGCTACATAGCAGCAGCTCATTGCCTTGTGGCAGCAGATCATAGAATCAGAATATCAGGGTTGGAAGGGACCTCAGGAGGTCATCTAGTCCAACCCCTTGCTCAAAGCAGGACCAATCCCCAATTTTTGCCCCAGATCTCTAAATGGCCCCCTCAAGAATTCAACTCACAACCCTGGGTTTAGCAGGCCAATGCTCAAACCACTGAGCTATCCCTCCCCCCGAGATGGTGCATTACGACTGGTAGCCGTCCTCCCCATCTCCTGGGAGCTCTTGGCCGACCTCGGTGTGGTCGGTCGGGGCGCCTGGGCAGACACAGGTGCTCCTGGAAGACCTCAATGAGGTCTGTCAGGGGCCCCTGGACATAAACGGGAGTGACTCAGTCATTCTCTTCTTTAAGTTTTGTCTAATGGAGATTCAGTCCTGCCTGGAATATTGGCAGAGGGATAGCTCAGTGGTTTGAGCATTGGCCTGCTAAACCCAGGGTTGTGAGTTCAATCCTTGAGAGGACCATTCTGCCTCAGGTCGCTCTTCCAGCCAGCAGCACCGTGACCACCCAGGAGACTGACAGCTTGCAGTCGTACTGCACTGTCTGCTGCCAGCCTACCCCTTTCTCCCCACTCCTCCCTCCATGAAAACAACAGCCAACAATCTTTTTGCGCCTTTTTCTGCGCGGGCGCCATATTGCTGTCAGCATCGTCCTCCACCCGCTGCTTCTGCTGCCACTCTGCTCTCCTGCTCACGCCATACCACGGCAAGCATGGAGCCCGCTCAGATCACCGCGGCAGTTGTGACTGTTCTAGACATCATGCGCATTATCCAGCAGTATATGCAGAACCAGAACCTGCAAAAGCAGGCGATGGCAGTGCGGTGAGGACAGTGATGAGGACATAGACACAGACTTCTCTCAAAGTACGGGCCCCAGCAATTTGGCCATCCTGGTGGCAATGGGGCAGGCTCATGCCGTGGAACGCCGATTCTGGGCCTGGGAAACAAGCACAGACTGGTGGGACAGTGTTGCAGGTCTGGGACGATTCCCAATGGCTGCAAAACTTTCGCATGCGTAAGGGCACTTTCATGGAACTTTGTGACTTGCTTTCCCCTGCCCTGAAGCGCATGAATACCAAGATGAGAGCAGCCGTCACAGTTCACAAGCGAGTGGTGATAGCCCTCTGGAAGCTTGCAACGCCAGACAGCTACCGGTCAGTCGGGAATCAATTTGGAGTGGGCAAATCTACTGTGGGGGCTGCTGTGATACAAGTAGCTAACGCGATCACTGAGCTGCTGCTATCAAGGGTAGTGACTCTGGGAAATGTGAAGGTCATAGTGGATGGCTTTGCTGCAATGGGATTCCCTAACTGTGGTGGGGTCATAGATGGAACACATATCCCTATCTTGGGACCAGACCACCAAGGCAGCGAGTACATAAACCGCAAGGGGTACTTTTTCAATGGTGCTGCAAGCACTGGTGGATCACAAGGGACGTTTCACCAACATCAACGTGGGATGGCCGGGAAAGGTACATGACGCTTGCATCTTCAGGAACTTTGGTCTGTAGGAACGGCTGCAGCAAGGAACTTACTTTCCAGACCAGAAAATAACCGTTGAGGATGTTGAAATGCCTATAGTTATCCTTGGAGAGCGAGCCTACCCCTTAATGTCATGGCTCATGAAGCTATACACAGGCACCCTGGACAGTAGTCAGGAGCTGTTCAACCATAGGCTGTGCATTTGGATGTTTAAAAGCACACTGGTGCAGTTTACTGACTAGATTAGACCTCAGCGAAACCAATATTCCCATCATTATTACTGCTTGATGTGTGCTCCACAATATCTGTGAGAGTAAGGGGGAGACGTTTATGGCGGGCGGGAGGTTGAGGCTGATTACGCGCAGCCAGACACCAGGGCAGTTAGAAGAGCACAGCAGGGCGTGGTGCACATCATAGAAGCTTTGAAAACCAGTTTCATAACTGGCCAGGCTACAGTATGACAGTTCTGTTTGTTTCTCCTTAATGAAAACCCCTGCCCCTTGGTTCACTCTACTTCCCTGTAAGCCAACCGCCCTCCTCTCCCCCCTTTGATCACCGCTTGCAGAGGCAATAAAGCCATTGTTGTTTCAAATTCATGCATTCTTTATTAATTTGTCACACAAATGGGGGGATAACTGCCAAGGTAGCCCGGGAGGGGTGGGAGTAGGGAAGCACCGGGTGGGGTGGGGGAGTAAGGGAGGACGGAAGGACAAAGCCACACTGCACTTCAAAACTTATTGAATGCTAGCTTTCTGTTGCTTGGGCAGTCCTCTGGGGTAGAGTGGTTGGGTGCCAGGAGGCCCCCCACGGCATTCTTGGGTGTCTGGATGAGGAGGCTATGGAACTTGGGGAGAAGGGCGGTTAGTTACACAGGGGCTGCAGCGGTGGTCTGTGCTCCTGCTGCTTTTCCTGCACCTCAGCTATACACCGGAGTATATCAGTTTGATCCTCCAGTAGCCTCAGCATTGCGTCCTGCTTCCTCTCATCATGCTGACGCCAGCTCTTCTCTTGCTCGTCCCTCCTATCCTCGCGTTCATTTTGTGCTTTCCTGGACTCTGACATTGTCTCCCTCCACGCATTGTGCTGGGCTCTTTCAGTGTAAGAGGCCTGCATGAGCTTAGAGAACATTTCATCGCGTGTGTGTGTGTGGTTTTTTTTTTTTTTTTTTTTTACTTCTAATCTTTGATAGCCTCTGGGACGGAGATGATACGTGGAGCGATGAAACATTTGCCGCTGCAGGAGGGGAAAAAAGGGAGATTAGTCTTTAAAAAGACACATTTTAGAGAACAAGGGGTAGACTCTTTCATGGTGAACCAAGCTGTTAACATTACATAGTATGTGTGCTTTGTTTACAAGGTCGCATTTTGCCCCTTATATTGAGGGCCTGCCGGTATGGTGTGAGAGATGACACGCACAGGGCCAGTGGGCAACAGAATTCAGCTTGCAGCCACAGTCTTTTGGCTTCTTTAACCTTCCTAAGATGTGGGGATGGTTTCAAACAGCAGTGCCCTCATTTCACATACCAAGCACCCGTTGGGTTGGCCATTTAAAAGGAGGAGCTGCGGTTTTCAGGTTAACGTGCAGCACAAACCCAACTCACCCTCTTCCCCCCCACACACACCCAATTCTCTGGGATGATCGCTTCACCCCTCCCCCCACCACGTGGGTAACAGCAGGGAAGATTTCTGTTCAGCCACAGGCAAACAGCCCAGCAGGAACGGCCACCTCTGAATGTCCCCTTAATAAAATTCCCCTATTTCAACCAGGTGACCATGAATTATATCACTCTCCTGAGGATAACACAGAGCGATAAAGAACGGATGTTGATTGAATGCCAGCAAACACCGGGACCATACGCTGCCATGCTTTGTTATGCAATGATTCCAGACTACATGCTGCTGGTGTGCCATGGTAAAGTGTCCTACCATGGAGGACGGAAGAAGGCTGCCCTTCCCCAGAAACCTTTTGCAAAGGCTTTGGGAATACATCCAGGAGAGCTGCACTGAGATGTCCCTGGAGGATTTCCAGTCCATCCCCAGACGTGTTAACAGACTTTTCCAGTAGCTGTACTGGCCGCGAATGCATCCCAAGTCTTCAGGGCAAATTAATCTTTAAACACGCTTGCTTTTAAACTGTGTATTATATTTACAAAGGTACACTCACCAGAAGTCCCTTCTCCGCCTTCTAGATCCGGGAGCCCACCTCCGGTGGGTTGGGAGGGTACTAGATCCAGGGTGAGAAACAGTTCCTGGCTGTCGGGGAAAACGGTTTCTCCGCTTGCTTGCTGTGCTTCAACCTCCTCCTCTTCCTCGTCCCCAAAATCCGCATCCCTGTTGCGTGAGAGTCCATTGACGGAGTCCACACACAGGGCTGGGGTAGTTGTAGGGGCACCCCCTAGAATGGCATGCAGCTCATCATAGAAGCGGCATGTCTGGGGCTCTGACCCAGAGCAGCCGTTTGCCTCTCTGGTTCTTTGGTAGGCTTACCTGAGCTCCTTAAGTTTCACACAGCACTGCTGCGGGTCCCTGTTATAGCCTCTGTCCTTCATGCCCTTGGAGATTTTTTTCAAATATTTTGGCATTTCGTCTTTTCGAACTGAGTTCTGATAGCACGGATTCGTCTTCCTATACAGTGATCAGATACAGTACTTCCCATTCAGTCCATGCTGGAGCTCTTTGTGATTCTGGGACTGCATGGTCACCTGTGCTGATCAGCTCACCACGCTGGCCAAATAGGAAATGAAATTCAGAAGTTCGCGGGGCTTTTCCTGTCTACCTGGCCAGTGCATCTGAGTTGAGAGTGCTGTCCAGAGCAGTCACAATGGAGCACTCTGGGATAGCTCCCGGAGGCCAATATCGTTGAATTGCATCTGCACTACCCCAAATTGGACCCAGCAAGGTTGATTTCTGCGCTAATCCACTCATCAGGGAGGAGTACAGAAACCAGTTTTAAGAGCCCTTAAAGTTGGGGAAAAAATGGCTTTGTAGTGTGGACGGGTGCAGGGCTAAACCAATCTAACGCTGCTAAATCTGACCTAAACTCGTAGTGTAGACCAGGGCTAAGTCTGCTGACAATCCCACTGCCTATGCTTCTGTTCAGAGCTTTGCCAGATGAAGTCAGTAAAATCTGACCAGACTCTTGTCAGTTTTCTTTACTAGTGTTCAGAATCATGTTGGTAACAGTTAAACAGACAAGAATAGACAAATTTCATGATGCAGTTAATGGAGGTGTTGACTGAGAAAGGGGACCTCAAACCAGAGGCTAGAAAATATGTACAGTGTTGGAAATGTTCCCCTGGGAAACACAGCAAGAGGGAGGAGAGAATGCTCATCTTTTCCAGTAATGGTGTGGAATAAGTGGCTTCAAATATATAGTCCTACTAGTTCAGTGGTTCTCAAACTTTTGTATTGGTGACCCCTTTCACGCAGCAAGCCCCCGCCTTATAAATTAAAAACACATTTTTTTATAATATATATATTTATCACTTCTATAAATGCTGGAGGCAAAGCAGGGTTTGGGGTGAAGGGTGATAGCTTGCGTCCCCCACGTAATAACCTTGTGACCCCCTGAGGGTCACCACCCCCAATTTGAGAACCCCTGATCTATCATACACCCCTTTAGTCATCTCTGATCCAAGCTGAATAGTCCCAGTCTTTTTAATCTCTTCTTAGATGAAAGTTGTTCTGTACACTTAATCATTTTTGTTGCCGTTCTCTGTCTTTTCCACTTCTAAAATGTATTTTTTGGGATAAGGCAACTGGAACTGCATGCAGTATTCAAGGTGTGGGTCTACCATGGATTTGTATAGTGGCATTATGATAGTTATGGTCTTATTATTAGGGCCCTACCAAATTCATGGTTTATTTTGGTCAATTTTAGTGTGTGTGTGTGTGTGTGTGTGTTTAAAATTAGTTAATTTCACATTTTCAGATGTTTACACAGTAACTCCTCACTGGTGGGTTAATGTTTTGTTATGTTGCTGATCAGTTAGAGAACATGCTTGTTTAAAGTTGCGCAATGCTCCCTTATAACGTTGTTTGGCAGCCGCCTGCTTTGTCCACTGCTTGCAGGAAGAGCAGCCCATTGGAGCTAGCTGGTGGGGGCTTGGAACCAGGGTCGGCAGGCAGCCCCCCCATCAGCTCCCTGTTCCCTGTGCTGCAGCCGCCCAGCAGGCTGTCAATTGCCAGTCAGTTCAGCTGTCCCTCCCCCCACTGCCTTGTGCTGCTCCTGCCTGCCTTCTGGCTTGGAGCTGCTCCCGAAAGCCTCCTAGTTGCTGTGCGGTGAGGTAAGGAGGGGGAACAGGGGTGTTAATGTCAGGGTGTCCCCCTCCCCTCTGCTCCTGCACCCCATCTCCTCAGAGCAGGGGGGACACACGACAGGGCTCAGGACAGACGAGCTTGCTGGCAGCAGCTGCTGTCTCAATTTACTTATCTACTTAAAAAGGCAGTGTACTTAGAGTGTGGGCAGTGGTGTCTCTGTCTCTCTCTGCCATGCAGTCTCCCCTCCCTCCATTTGTGCTGCCTTGTAGAGTGTGAGGTTACGTTAACAACATGTGTTAACCCTTGAGGGCTCAGCCAAGTGCTAGTTTATCATTTAGCAGTAAGGTATTCCCTAAGAAATATCCCCTTTTCCACCCTCTGACTTCACCACCTCAGCCAAGCTTCACAATCATCATTGCTGTGTACAGTATTAAATTGTTTGTTTAAAAGTTATACTCTGTGTGTGTATGTGTGTGTGTATATATATACATGTCTTTTGTCTGATGAAAAAAAATTTCCTGGAACCTAACGCCCCTGTTTACATTAATTATTATGGGGAAATTGGATTTGCTTAACATCATTTCGCTTAAAGTAGCCTTTTTCAGGAAGATAACTACAACATTAAGCGAGGAGTTACTGTATCTGAAATTTCACGGTGTTGTAACCGTGAAGGTCCCGAACCAAAAGGTGGTCAGGTGGTGGTGGTGGGGCCGCAAGGCTATTGTAGTGGGATTGTGGGATTGCCACTCTTATTTCTGCCCTGCTGCTGGCAGGAGCACTGCCTTCAGAGCTGGGCAGCCAGAGAGGAAGGCTGCTGCCTGGGCACCCATCTCTAAAGCCACCAGCAGCACAGAAGTGAGGGTTGCAGGGTATTGCAGGATGAGTTACCATAGGTCTGGTTCCTGCAGTTTCCCTTCCCCGTGGCCGGCTGACAGCTGGAGCCGCAGCTTCTCCACACAGAGGGGTGACAGCTGGAGCCACAGCCTCTGGGGCAGGGAGGAGGGGTGTAACAGCTGGAGCTGTGGAGCTTCCTGCAGCTGGGGAGAATCCCAGAGATGGATCTGACCTTCCCTGGGAGTGGTCTTACAGGGGAAGAAGTTGTTTCAATCCCTGGCGGGCACTAGCAGCTAGAGCCCTGTGCAGGATAGGAGCTGCTGGCTGGGGTCCAGATTTCACAGGGGAGATCATATTTCACAGTCTGTTAATCATTTTTCACAGCTGTAAATTTGGTGGGGCCCTAGTAATAGGTAATTCAGAACCCATCATTTCATATGTATAGTTGGGATTATGTTTTCCAAAATGTATTACTTTGCATTTATCAACATTGAATTTCATCCGCCATTTAATTAAGGGAATCACCCTGGTAGAAATCTCAATACCTTCCCTGTCCCTGAACTGAGGGGCTGGGGAAATAGGGCAAATGGGCTTGGCTTCTCACCTGCGTGTTCAGCATACTCCACATCCCACAAGTGGCGTTGCAAGGGGCATATCTTTGTAAGGGAAAAGGGGTATGTTGGGAAAAGTATTTTTCACCGTAGCTAGTGGATGCATGTAAATTTTCAAGCCCTGCATACATTTTTTCCCCCTTCTATTTTGGAATTTTATAATAGAGCATTTAGGATTTGTGCAAAACTTTGCAGTTCATTTCCAAGCATTTTGTGTAACATTTCAGGATGACTTTGAGAAGGATTTCCAGTTTACTCTGGAAATCTGGAATCTTGGGTGTGATGAACAAAAATAGCTGATTAAGCACACATTTTGATAGCGCAAGCCTTTTTATACATTATTCAGCAAACATTTTAAACTCTGTTTTAAATTGTATTCTTGATAGTACCAACTAAGAAATGCGTTTTTTGTTTTGGCTTCAGGTACTGATGTTGCATTAACCTCCTTCTTTTGCTTGGAATCAAAATGTCAAAGAGATCTGAGGCTCCGCTTTCCTTGACTGACTGTCTTTGCCAAATCTGCATGGAAATTTTTGTGGAGCCAGTGACCCTGCCATGCAACCACACACTCTGTAACTCTTGTTTCCAGTTGACAGTAGAAAAGGCAAGTCTGTACTGCCCTTTTTGCCGCCGGCGGGTCTCTTCTTGGGCACGATATAATGCCCGCAAAAATACTCTTATCAATTGGGAACTGTGGGAAAGGATTCAAAAGAATTACCCAGAAGAATGCCAGCGCAGAGTTAATGGACAGGGTCTGGAAGAGGACAGTAAGTAAAATGACATTTGTCTTGTATCTGTTTGTGCTGTCGCAAAGTAATTGGTATTAGTGAGCTTGGATGTCATGAAGTGAGATCATAAAGTAATTGCTGGCACAGCTAAATTATTGAATCATCTGGGAAATGCAGTCTCACACTAGTTTGCTGTTGTTAAAGGTAATTTGCAAAGGAAAGAAATGAGCTTGTGCCCTTTTTTATGTAATATAAAGAAGGCAAGCTACATGTATGTTCGTTTTTTCAAAAGTGCACATTTGTTTTTCTGTTTTGTGTTTTACACAAAAAATGGGCATCTTGTCTATGCAAGGAAAATTACCAGTAGTGGTAATAGAGGAGGCTGTAAATGTAAATGGTGCTTGGGTCTTTTTATTTGATCACCAACATAGTATGAGTGACATGGTTAAAAATACCCAAGCCCTGGCTACATTTTACTGACACCAGGTCACAGCCTGGGAGACTGCTGGATAGACTACTGTAATGACGGGAAGTTGGGCAGGGCAATGGGTAGTCCCAAGTGGTGGTCAGAGTTAACACAAGGGAAGATCTAATCCAAGGGGAAGGTACAGCGAGGAGGGTGCTGGGGTTAGGGCGAGGCAGCCAGATGAGGTCAGGTGGGGCAAGGCAGGGTCAGGTGGGTCTGACTAGCAACTAGCAGGCAATGGCTTCTTGCTCAGACAAGCCCAGAAGTGAGGCAGTAAGTTTATATATAGTCACCAACCAATCAGGGTCAAGATCCTGTGGTCAGTCAAGAAGCAGGTCATGGAACCCTGAAAGCTGGCCCACCAAGTCTGTGAATTCCCTTGTAACCTAATGTGTCGGTGTGGCCTGATGGCCTAGGCTACTTCCAAACAAAACGGTGGGTATGGGTTCGAGCCCAAGGTTCTGACAACTACTAGGATTGGCATCACAGTCATAGGGAAGTGAAACGTGGTTAACTGAGAGTTAGAATGATTTTTATTTAGGCCAGGTCTACACTATAGACCTATATCGGAATAACTGTGTCGCTCATGGGAGTGAAAAATCCATGCCCCTGAACAACATAGTTATATCGACCTCAGCTCCCATGTTGACATTCCTGATATTTCTAAGGTAAAATAAATTGAAAAAAATTCTTTAGATATCATCATCATCAACATCATCATCATGATGATTCTCAGCCTTGGGTCTTAACCCTCCAACTTCATATTGACTTTGGAAGTTCCAACCAAATAGTTTTGGAGGGCTGAACGCTTTCACTGACATCAGTTGATTTTATTTACTCCTGAGGTTTCCTCAGGATTTTCAACAAATTATTTCAGTATCTTTGCTGTTCTGTATTTAAATATCAAAAGACAGACTTGTTGCTCAGGAGACTATGATGGGCAGTGTCTTCTATGTGAAAGTTGGGCTCTTCCAGGTCCACTGGACCCTAGTGGTGGCCAGCAGCACTGCAGCCCATTTTTGTGGGCTAAAGGAAATTCTGCACATACAACATTAATTTCTGCAAAATTCTGCATTGCGCAGTGGCGCAGAATTTCCTTAGGCGTAAGGTCCTGTAGCTTCTGGGACAAAGCGATCTATAGGGGAAAGGTCTGGACTGGAGTAAGATCTGACCAAGAGGCGAGGGGCCTCACCCCCTTCTCTCCCACTCCAACAAGAGGAAACAACTAGACACTGAAAGTGAACTGGGAAGCCCCAGATGATTATCTGAATTGTTGAGACTGTGAGAGCAGCCCTTTGCTGAGAGGGAAGCAGTGTGTGGGGATTTCACCCCTAGCCAAAGAGAGAACAGGAGATGTAGGAAGTGGCCCAGGAGAGGCTGGTCTAGTGTATTAGCTAAGAGGGTCTGAGACTGTCTCCTCACCACTTCCCCATTGGAGAGGGAGGACCTTGGTACCCCTTCCCTCCTCTGCTGGCTGACTGAGAGAACCCAGGAAGCACAGGGGGATGACAGACTGTAACTTGACAGCCAGGCCCTCAGACTGCCTGACAAGGGAATCCCAAAACTATGGGAGGTTGTTGCACTGCAGCCTGCACCCTAGGCCTGATGGCCCCAAATAAAGCTCGCAACAGGAACACAGATTGTCTCTTGGTGTTAAATTGGGTTTCCTGGCTATTTGTGGCTGTTTTATACAGATTTTGTCTTCGTGTGAAGATGTTATGACTATAGAATATTAGGGTTGGAAGAGACCTCAGGAGGTCATCTAGTCCAACCCCTGCTCAAAGCAGGACCAACACCAACTAAATCGTCCCAGCCAAGGCTTTGGAAAGGACTCTTACTTTTAGAAAGTAAATAGCTCAAGAAATGTCCCATTTAATAAAAATAGCAACAATACACACTAGATCAGGCAGTGATAAAATTATAGGCACATGCTATGAACTTGCTCCACTGATGAAACCTGCACATTAGTGTTTGCAAAATAAGGGCAGTTCTGATTGCTCTAAGAACCTTCAGAGCCTGATATCCCAGAAATTTCAAACAAGTAATCAGGGCATCATATCCTTCATCAAGAAGGAGGGAGACATGCTTAATTTTGCTTCTTTGAAAATAATAATCTTACAGGAATCTCACTTGTCCATTCACTGTCATCAGAGTTTGAGTGGCTTTACCTGTACAGCTATGAATTGATAAATTTCTTCCATTTATTTGAAAAAGAAACTGACATCTGAGGACACCAGTGAGCTCTATCACTGCCAATCCAGGCTGGGAATGTTCCTCTGTTGATATATGGAGGTGAAGCCCTGCAACAGATTAGCTTTGAGAGTTCTATCCAGTCAAGAATTTTTAGCGCTCAAGAGTGAGAATCCTGTGAAATAGCTTCAAATCAACAGAGCAACACACATTTCAGGCTGTCTTTATATACTATAAAGAACAAAAGAGGGCACAGACTCTTTTTTTTCCTTTGAAGGTCAGCTTTAAGATCTTTACATTTCATGCTGCACTATCCTAAAGTGTAAGGAAGCCTGGCCATTTTCCTCATAGAGCAGAGGTGGGCAAACTACGGCCTGTGGGCCACATCTGGCCCGTGGGACCATCCTGCCCGGCCCTTGAGCTTCCAGCCGGGGAGGCTGGCCCCTGGCTCCTCCCCTGCTGTCCCCCCTTCCCTGCAGCCTCAGCTCGCTGTGCCGCCAGCACTCTGGGAGGCGGGGCTGCAAGCTCCTACTGGGCAGCGTTCGGACTGGGTGGCGTGGCTGCCAGACATGCCACTCTGAGCGGCATGGTAAGGGGGCGGGGAGCGGGGGGTTGGATAAGGGGTAGGGAATCCTGGGGGGCAGTCCGGGAGCAGGGGGCGGTTGGATGGGGTGGAGGTTTTGGGGAGGTAATCGGGGGGGGGAGTGGTCAGGGAACAGGGGAGGTTGGGTAGGCATGGGAGTCCCGGGGGGCCTGTCAGAGGGCGGGGGTGTGGATAGGGGTTGGGACAGGGAGCAGGGGGGGTTGGATGGGTGGGAGGTTCTGAGAGAGGCAGATAGGGGGCAGGGGCCAGGCTGTTTGGGGGGGCACAGCCTTCCCTACCCAGCCCTCCATACAGTTTCAGAACCCCTCAGGCCAAAAAGTTTGCCCACCCCTGTCATAGAGGGTGAGGGAAGCTGGAAGTGATTTGAGAGATGTATTTGCTTTCTCACTGAATTGGAACATACTGCATGTTCCCACTAGGTGGACACAGTTGAGTTAAGGTGCAGTATTGGATATGATTGTGTTCTGCATATTTTAGGTTTAAGTTAAACTAGGATAATATGAAATTGTAATGGACTATAGGATGAAAATAATCTATAAAAATCTGAGCTATCTAAAGTGATCATTTTGTTTTCCCCACACTCCCCGTCTCTCTTTCTCTGGATTAGTTTGCATATCCCAACCACTGCATCAGCTAAGCAAGCCTGGGGAACTGAGACAGGAATATGAGGCAGAGATTAGCAAGGTAAGTCTAGAAAATTCTGTTTAAAGTAGTAACTGCCTTGACTATTGATTTATTTGAATCTTGTATGTATAGAATGACTCCAGTATTTGACTATTTAATTAGAATAACTTTCCTCTTTCTTTCTTTTAAAATAGAAAGTAAGTTTAGTGCTGTGTTGGAAAATTGAAGAGGAAAGAGCTACAAGAATGGTTTGAGGTTTGGTAACACACCTTACAGTGACAGACTTGAGTTCAGTTTTTCTTATTAAAGAGAAGGTTAGGAGGTGACTTGATCATGATGTACAAGACACTATCCAGGGAGAGGGCATTTGATACTACTGGGCTCTTTAATCTAGCACACAAGGGCGTAACAATATCAAATGTCCGGAAGTCAAAGCTATAAAAATTCAAACAAGAAAATTGCACACCTGATTTAAGTTGTCGTAGGTGGCCATTGGAGTAGTTTACCAAGGAATGTGACTAATTCTCAATCTTCATCTTTCAATAAAGATTGGATGTTTCTTTAAAGACATGCTCTTGTTTAACCACAAATTGTTGGGCTCAGTGCAGGAATTATTCGATCACTTGCTTCTTTTTTACTCTCGACTTTAGGACCCTTCTAAGTGGAATTAAACATGGTACTAATAATGTTTTATAGATTTTCGATTTGAACCAAAGTATGAATGTTCTTGTACCACCTTTTCCTGATGGCTGCATTGTTTTTCATTATGGCAACAAGGAAGTTGAGCAAACCCAGTGATCATGTGCAACCTTCCTCTTACAGCATGTGTGGAAAGAGATTATAGGGATGTCAAGGCTGGCATTGATGGAATAATGGAGAAAGGTTGTGATGGCTGGCACTTGAAAGAGATGGTGCCTTGTGGTTAGAGGGTGGTAAGGGAGCCTGGGCCCTCCCACTCCACCAGTCTTCAGCCCAGAGCCCTGCAAGGGTTTGCCAAGGTCAGACACTCATGAGCACCTTAAAACATGCTTCTCTGGGCCACTTCTACACCTCCACTCTATAGTTCAGGCTTTTCCAATCTGTAGTCAAGTAATGCAGAACAAACACAGTGCCTTTAGTCTGACTGGGGTGGTTTCTTCTGGCTGATCTCCCAAGCAAGAAAGTCTGCAGAGGTAATTCCTAAAGGAAGAAAAGATTTTTAACCCATAACTGGAGTTCTCAGTATATTGCATCAAGAAAGCCATACTCACCCACCCTACTATGTTAAAGTTCTTTTGATGCTCTAAAGGGTTAGAAAGGAATTGAAAGAGGTGAGTGCTATGCCGTCTTCCATATCCCTGCATTAAATGATCGGCTGTATGAGAGAATGAACAGCTTCAGCAGTCATTGCAATGTGGATGGTTTCCAGTCTACTGTATTGCAGCACATGTTTTTCTCAAGGTTCTCTGTAGATACACGTAGTTGGAGAATTCTAGCTGCAGGTAAGTAACCTTTTCACACTGACTGGGAGACCCTTTGCAAATCACTGAATCCTGCAAATTAGCAAGTTTGAAAATACAGTTTTCTAAGAATTAAAAAGTAGCTCATTAGTGTACTTGATTCTTTAATACTTAATAGTATCCTAGATTGCATCCTGTATATATGCTAAAATTAGTGAAGTCTTAATAGTGAAGTTTCACAGCACTCTGCTATTAAATGTTTGCTGAGAACATGAAGAGTGCCTTTTTGTGAATGTTTTGTTCATATTAATGAAGTGCAAGATAGAGAGGTTCTAGTGTAATTAATGTGTTGTCTGCAGGTTCACTTGAAATTTAATTTGAGATCTTTTAGAAACTTCTCTTACAGGTGAAGGCAGAGAGGCGGGCACATGAACAAGAGGAGAGCAAAGCAAGTGAGGAGTACATTCAAAGGCTATTAGCAGAGGAAGAAGAAGAGCACAGGCTGGCAGAAGAAAGGCAAAGAGAGATGGATGAACAGCTTAAACAAGATGAAGAGCTGGCATGGGAGCTGAGTATCAATCTGGTGAGTTTGGCTCTTGGGGGCATTAGAGCAGTGTGTATCTCAAAGTGAGTGATCTTTATATCTTCCAGAGCATATGCAAAAATCCTTATGAAGAATTTCAAAAAAATTCTTCAAATTTTATATTGGAACCCAACATTAAATATTCAGTGCTTAAATAAGTTTAAAATCCAACAAAAGAGAGGAGAAAATAAAAATTTCCACTTTTTGAAGTGCTTACCAGTAGTTGATTTAAAATCTCATCCATAGTAACCACCTTCTTGGATACCAGGAGCTCCTCTCTTCTCCCGTCATTTAAAAAATGCTTTTTTGGAGGAGGTTAATGTCTGTAGCCTGTGTTTAGGAGTGGAAAACGCAATGGCATTGTTTGAGAAAGAGTAACTTAGAAGAATCCTAACCATTGAAATATATATAGATGTGGGATGTACATGCCTCAGTTGCATTTTGATATAACCTGCCATTTTGTGGTAATACACTGGACCCTCACTAGAACGCACGTCTATATAGTGCGAATTCACATATAACATGGTCGCGGCCATAGATCCCCAAATTACTTTAATTGCAGTTCATTTTAACGCAGTCCCTGCTATAACGCTGTCCCCCCACGTTAACGCGGTACTGCGCATGGATCCCAAATCCCATGTTCTAGCAAGGGTCCAGTATACTAATGAAAAACAATGGATTTATCACTAATGGAAAAACTCCTCTTCTCCTGATATCACTGCCTCCAGGTAAATTTAATGCATGCTGAATGCAGTTCCCTATCTATACTTCTTGTTTGCACCAAAAAATTCATGCAAATAACTAATCCTGTGTACAGAAGCACAATTATTTTCAATTTTGTCTAATTTCTATGTTTCCTGTCATTAAAGAACAAGTCCACCAGTGAACACATGTTCAGCACTCCTTTACTTGCAAACAGTCACACGTCTGGCCCATCTCCAATTAGTTCATGCAAGACAAAGAACAAATCAAGCAACTCTGGAGACATCCAAAAGTAAGTAATCAAGCTTTCTGTCCAAGATTTGTTGGTACATTTCCACAACATACACAGCATGTGAAAGGAGAAATATGGTTTTTAGTTTGGAAAGAAATAAGTGTGGCTAAACTTGAAAATGTACCCCTGTAAAAGAGCACATTGGCAGTCTGTGTTGATTCTCTCAACTACTTCCTTATCAAACTTGCTCAGGTAACAGATAAAAAGATGGATTTTCTAATTGTCAGTAGAGCAAATTCAACCTGGAATCTGAAAGTCAAGTTGTGTTCTTACTCTGAGATGACATAGCAATAGAGATTCTGCAGTTGGAGCTCGTTTAGTAATTCTGTTGATGTATAGCCAAGAATAGAATCAGTCTTGTTCTCCTATAGCTGCAGTGCAAATAGTGAAGACGTCAGTAAACAGATAAGATTTGACATATACAGGTAGATCTACTGAATAACAAGTGCCGCCTTTGCATAGTTGACTCTTTCGATTGTAACCTCACTTTAAGATCACTGTGTTCTGCCTCGATATCCTGTTGTAGTCTCATTGGCCTTCTTAGGCTGAATTTATTCTATGTTGATATATTCTTTAAACTTGATCACTGTGGCCCCTTTGGTTACTCACCTTTAGTTCTGTTCCTGGCAGATCGGTTTCTGTTAACTTCTTTTCTTTTTTAAAAAGAAAAGGAGTACTTGTGGCACTAGCTCACTTCATCGGATGCATCTGATGAAGTGAGCTGTAGCTCACGAAAGCTTATGCTCAAATAAATTTGTTAGTCTCTAAGGTGCCACAAGTACTCCTTTTCTTTCTGCAGATACAGACTAGCACGGCTGCTACTCTGAAACCTTTCGTTTTTAAGTTCACTTTTTCAGAGAAGAAAAGGAATAGAAACCTTTTCAGAGAAGTGTTCTTCAGTCCTTATGGACTTGTATGCCATCCAGTCTTCCAATTAGGATCAGAGAACTTGACCCTTTATGGTCCTCCAGCTGTGGCTGCTAGCCACACTGGGTAATCACTATTGCCTTTTAAAGTAAATATGAACTATTTCTCATGGCTTCAAGGAGGCTTAGAAAGTGTAATGGCAAGCATTTGTTTCTTGTTGATGCAATAAATCACCTTCAAAACGACTATAGGTAAATGGTTTTTCATTTGTAAAATAAGCTATCGCGTAATCTTTGGATTCTAGTGGTGATCTGCATTACTTTTTTAGCATACTTTTTTTTTTTTTTTTTTTTTTTTTTTGGTAATCTATGGTAACTAGAAGCTACTGAATGTTACAGTATTTCAGCACAGGGTAATGTGAAAGATAATAGTGGGACACTCACCTACACTGATCTGAAGATTCAGAGAAATGTGGAGGACTCTCAGACTTTAATTTGATGCTTAAAGTTTTGTCTTACTATGTGCTTTTTTCCCCCCCCTTAAGGTATCTGTCTCCAAAATCGCCTTGTGCCTCGGTATCAATGTCGCTCTCTAAAAAAGCAGAAAAAGGCAGGAATAACTCCTTTTCTATGGTAATCTATGTCTCCATATTGAAGTTATATATGGCACAATTTATTAGTAGTTGCATGTTCTTTTCTTTTTGTTGAGGGTATATAGACTGGAAGTACATATATAGCCATAAAAATGAACACACTGTCATCTTAAAAAGGTAAAGGTTGTATTTAAACAGAATTTCAGAAATGGCCTTAGAAAGCATTTCATCCAGACAATCTGTATCACTGACTAGGCAAAATATATTTTTGTTACTCTGTGAAAAATTGCAAGATCCAAATATATATTCTGATTCTCTGATATCAAGTGTTGGAGCCAGAAAATTCATTGTTAAGGTCTGCTAAACAGGGGTAATTTCGCCTTATGTTTGAGACCTCTACTTTTCTGACCAAAAAAAATATTTTAACTGCAAACTCAACATAGCATCTGGAAGGCAAGCTTGTATTCATTTTGACTTGTGCATCATCCCCAACAAGAATTGTACAATGGTGACTTGGTTAATAGTTCTGTTGGTGCACAGGCCAGAAAAGAATCCAACTTAATACCCTCTAGCTTTCAGAGCTAATGCAGCCAACAGAAATGAAACGTGCTTTTTATTTTATCAAATTTTCTATTTATATAAAAGCTTATCAGAGCACAATAAACGTTTCTGAACAGAAGTAAAAGTTTATAGAATAACTTTTCACCAAGCTGTATTTGATCGGTTTGTTTTCAGTTTTGCCTTATCTTTTCTGTAGGAAAATAATAACACTGAAGAGGACATCTTAATGTGGCAAGAAAAGGATAGAGAGGAAATGCCAACATTGTCTCCACAAACTTTCTCCACTGTTCAAGACAGAAATGTTAAGGATTCATTTTTAGAATCATGTCTGACTTATTTAAATACCTCTCCTGTAGTGGGGTCTCATCCCATTGAGTGGGAAGGTCTGTCAGGAGCAAACTATCAGGTAGATAAAATTACAAATGCACTTCGCAATGTCACAAAACAGGAAAGGCCTGATACTGGACTTCCTTCTTCCAGTGGAGAGGTAGCCAGAAGTGCCTTTGAAAATGATAACTCTACATGTACAGAAAACATAGACTTTGAAAAATGTGTAGAAATTAGCTCTTCTCTTCAGGAAGTGGTTGATTCTGTGACGTCTGGCAAATTAGAGAACAGGGATGCATCCCATAATCTCATGGAAGTGGCTGCAAACTGCTCAGTTGAAGGAAAGAAACAAAATGTGTTACAGAACAGTAAGGAAACTCCAAAAAGAAAATCTCAAGAATCTCCAACTGAAGCAGCAGTTGATTTATGCTTGATTGATAAAAGGAGGAAAATTTTTCCAGAAACTTTTGAAGACCAAGAGGAGAAGGTAAATGATCTTAATGTGCAAATGCATATAGATTTGGAGAAGCAGCTTTATGAGAGGCGTAAGCAAGAGGAGCAAGACAGGCTCCTGGCTCTACAACTTCAGAGAGAGATAAACAGGGAGCAAAAGACATTAAACCGAAAGAAAGGCTCTCCAGATGAGTACCTTCTGCGTCCTAAAGCATCTCCATCTTTGGAGGAATCTCCAACTGGGAGAGGTAGTCATAAGACTGCAAGTGAGTCGACATCTCCCAAGAGCCAGACTGAAATGAGTCATCGGAAACTGCGAAGAAGCTCCCACAATGAGAACTGGCAGCCTCCCACCAAGCTCCAGATGAAATCGCCCAGTGTCAGAGGAGGAAAAGTGTTGAACTGTGTCAACAGCTGTGCCTCAAAGGATATCCAATCTCTGTTGACCAAGAATAAGCAAAAGACAATCCTTCAGATGTTTAAGAGGTCTATTTCAAAGTAAACGATCAATAGGACTATGAAGGCACAGTGGGGTGGATGGGAAATAAAGCAGTATCCTTCCTGGTATCAGATAAAGCTTCTTGTAAACAGCTACTTTTAAGTTGATTGTATTAAAGGAGGATCATTTTAGAACATAAATGCACTCAGAATTATACAGTGCTGTTGAGCCAAGAAGCCTCTAATGCCTTCCTTTTCTCCAGACCTTATTAGTTTTAGTTAATTTCTTAACTAAATACAGAACGAGTCTGTATCTTCAATTATTTGTTCACTGCAGGGCTACAGCACTACAGACTTCCATCAACACAGCTGCTGTGCATTATGTTGAAGGCCTGGACTGGAACCTCACCCTGCTTGATTAGTGTTGGCTGGTGAAGATATGACAGTTAACCATGTCTGTTGTAGTTTTTTTCCCTCACAGTTTTGTAATTAGATTACTATAGAAAATATTGGATAAATTAGCATTACTTATTTTTCTATAACAATATGATGAATTTCATCAAAAGTATATAATATACAAAATCACCAGACTGGAAAATGGGGGGTGGGGGAGGAAAAGTCAAGATAAAGAGACTATAATTTGGAATAAGTTATAATTAATGAATCAACAAGTGTGAATAAGGACTAGGTTTATTCCCAGTTTTGAGTTAGTTTATTTGGCTGGTTATAAGACTACCCTTTCTTTTTGTTGTCTTTGTAGGATATCATCCCTTTATGTCAGTAACCATTTTCCTCCTGCTTTGCTTTTTTGGTACATGTTAAATGTTTTTGTTCAAATAAGCAAATAATATCAGAGTTTTATAATTCATCTGAATTGCTGTTTGTCTAGAATACAAGAAACTTCAGGCCTGTGAGGAAAAGTTATTGCAGGCTACAAAAGATAGATAAAGGGTTCTCATTTGCCCACATTTCTCCTTCCTCGTTACTTCTCTGAAATTCCCAGTTTACTATTTGTCTGCATTGTGAGGAAACAAAAATTAACAATTTTGTTTCATTTGGACTTGCCAAATGTTTACCTAAATGTTAATATACAGAAATACTGATGACACTATTCTATGTATATTCACATTTTTAGTGAATGAGTATTACAGTAAATGTTTGAATCTTATTTTGATCTGTACATTTGTTTGAACAACAATTAGTTTGGGTGTACTTGGAATGAAAAATTCCAAAACAAAAACTGTGTTTTGGCTCTGAGTTTAGTCTTTAAGGTCAAGCACTTTTCATGGTTTAAGTGTGAGATGTTCCCAAGCCACAATACAGCTGCTGTTTCTTCTGACTTTGTATCAATTAAAATGGCTTTCATCACTATGTAACTTGAATTAATTATTTTGCCATTGTTTTCCTAGGGAAGACTAAAAATACCCGTTTTTAAATTTTGGGTGTAAACCAGGGATTCTCAACCTTTTTCTTCGAGGCCCCCCAACGAGCTACAAAAACTCCATGGCCTGCCTGTGCCACAACTGTTTTTTCTGCATATAAAAGCCAGAGCCAGCATTGGTGTAGCAAGGAGAGCAGTTGCCTGGGGCCCCACACTGCAGGAGTCCCCACAAAGTTAAGTTGCTCATGCTTCAGCCCCAGGTGGCAGGGCTGGGAGCCCTGGGGTTCAGCCCCACACAATGGGGCTTCAGCTTTCTGCCCTGGGTCCCAGCAAGTCTAACACTGGCCCTGCCTGGTGGCCCCCTGAAACCTGTTCATGGCCCTCCAGGAGGCCCTGGACCCATGTTTGAGAACCACTGGTGTAAACAGCATTTTAAAATAATTTTTGGAAAGCATAAGCAGTGGGACAAGCCAAAAAGCTGTGCATGACTTTTTGTCTTCTGATGTTTATGACAATAATAATAGCAGCATGGTATGAGCATTATATGCATAAATGGTACTTTCCCAGAAGAGCTTTTCAGTCTAACAAAGACAATAGGTGAGATGATACATTTAAAATCAAAAAAACACCAGACCCAAAACAAAACCATTCTCCACTTTGCCCAGGTTATTGCTTTCTCAACCCTTGTGCAGAAGCCTTCACTTACTGTATTTTTCTTTATAAGATATCCTAATTTATATTCGCAAAAAGAAAAGGAGTACTAGTGGCACCTTACAGACTAACCAATTTATTTGAGCTACTCCTTTTCTTTTTGCGAATACAGACTAACATGGCTGCTACTCTGAAACCTAATTTATATTCTATCCCAGTCCAGCCCTTAATTTTTCTTTTCAATTTTTATACTTATTTAATATGTATTTACTGTATTACTAATCTTATCTTTTCCCAAAGCTGTTAACCCTTTCCTACATTAAAATGTTTCTCTAAAAACAAAACGTTGACTAGATTCCTGCTATCCCTAGCATGCACAAGCTGTGATTCCTCTAGCTTTCAGAAGATTTTTTTTCTCTTTGAGGCACTGGTAGTTCAGCCCCATTTGAAGGCCAACTGCCTATGCCTTAATCATAGAACCATAGAATATCAAGGTTGGAAGGGACCTCAGGAGGTCATCTAGTCCAACCCTCTGCTCAAAGCAGGACCAAACCCCAATTAAATCATCCCAGCCAGGGCTTTGTCAAGCCTGACCTTAAAAACTTCTAAGGAAGGAGATTCTACCACCTCCCTAGGTAATGCATTCCAGTGTTTCACCACCCTCCGAGTGAAAAAGTTTTTCCTAATATCCAACCTAAACCTCCCCCAGATCATTTATGAAGATATTGAACAAAACAAGCTCCAGGATCGACCCTTGGGGCACTCCACTTGATACCGGCTGCCAGCTAGACATGGAGCCATTGATCACTACCCGTTGAGCCCGACAATCTAGCCAACTTTCTACCCACCTTATAGTGCATTCATCCAGCCCATACTTCTTTAACTTGCTGACAAGAATACTGTGGGAGACCGTGTCAAAAGCTTTGCTAAAGTCAAGAAACAATACATCCACTGCTTTCCCTTCATCCACAGAACCAGTAATCTCATCATAGAAGGCGATTAGATTAGTCAGGCATGACCTTCCTTGGTGAATCCATGCTGACTGTTCCTGATCACTTTCCTCTCATGTAAGTGCTTCAGGATTGATTCCTTGAGGACCTGCTCCATGATCTTTCCGGGGACTGAGGTGAGGCTGACTGGCCTGTAGTTCCCAGGATCCTCCTCCTTCCTTCCCTAATACCTTCTGCAGTGTTTTTGTTTCAGTTCCTTCTGACTTTGTTCAGAAAAGAAGTTTCCTGTCTAGCTCTCTATTGCCTCAGCAAATTTTTTATCCAGTTTTGATGGCATTTCTGCAACTTTATTGTTCCTTTGTTCTCTTTTGGTTACAGCATTGTCTCCCCGTTGGTGCTTTTTAGCTTTGCAGATGAAATAGGCCTAGTCTACATTAAAAATTTACACCAGCATGGCTATATTGATCAGGGATACAAAAAAACCATACCCCCTAGTGACACAGCTATGCTGACAAAACCACCAGTGTAAGACACAGCTATGCCAACAGAAGAGGGCTTCTGTCAGCATAGCTAACATTCAGGGGAAGTGGTGTTCCTATATCGGCCAAAATGCTACTTCTGTCGGTGTATGCTGCATCTAGGCTAAGGGGCTATGCGAACAGCCTCTGTAATCTAGACATAGCCATAGTCTGAGTTATCAGTGCTGCTTTGAGGCAAGGAGGGATTTTTGGCTGTTGTGGGTAGATCAATTCGGTTATGTCTACACTAGCATTTTTGTTGGCAAAACATTTGTCAGTGAGGGGGGTGGAAAAAAAACACACCCCTGACTGACATAAGTTTCATTGACAAAAGTGCTGGTGTAGACAGTACTCTTGCAGCGGCAGATGCTCTCCCGCCGACATAGATACCACTGCTCATTGGAGGTGATTTAATTATGCCAGCAGGAGAGCTCTCTCCTGCCGACATAAAGCAGCCACACAGGAGACCTTACAGTGGCACAGCTGTACCATAGAGTAAGGTCCATAGGGTACACGTAGCCTTTGGCACACTATGGGTCATTGGCCCTATTTTTCTCAGGGGTACTGTCATATAATTAAAGACTCTCAAATGCATACGTACAATGGGAGAGGATTAAAGTTACAAATGCAACTTTAATTTTGACACTTCCTAACTTTAGAGTGCTTTGTTGGTAACCTCAACGATCTTTTAATATTCTTCTGTGATTTCCTAGTTTAAAAATGAAAAAAATATATTGTGTACAAGTTTAGCAGCCCCCCTGTCCTCCTCAACTGCTTTGGATTATCAGCAGAGTTAAAACCTAGGACAGTTCAGTGCGGTAGCATACCTCTACTGCTTGAGCTAAAAAAGTAATTACATTACTTATTAAAGTCAGAAGGCTGTTATCCTCTCTGGACCTGCCACATAACATGCTAAAACAGTGGTTATATATACAGGAATGGCCCCATTTTGCAGATAACATACCTAAGCACCTAGCTTTGGCAGATTCTTTGAGAGGCAATACAGCTGAGATTTGGGCTGCCATATTAGAGAGAATAGTTCTACAGCTTTCTGCCAGCAGTGACTCTGTATCCTCTTACCTCCTAATGTTACAGATATGAGACCTTACTCAATGTTAATGATTGTGGAATGTGCAGCACTAACACCAGTTAGGAGAAGTGAATCTAAAACTCATGGTTGCCTGGTTCGTTGGTCAGTTTGCTTTTCCTTAAGCCAAAGGGTGGCAGTGGCAACAGAAGGAGAAGGACCCATTTTGTTTGTGCCTCATCTGGAGGTTCAAGTCTGTGTAACTGTTTCAGAGTGATGTCAGTGCCTTGATGAAGCTGAGAAGTATGCACAGTTCAAAGGGAGATTTTTCCTTGGCTAACTGCTTTAAGATCATGAGATCTCATCTGCTCCTGGGGTTTCAGCTTCTATATAAAAAATAACCAAAAATCTACCCCTTGACTCTCAAACTCTTCCCTTCCACTTCCCATTCAAATTGTTTTTGTAAAACTGATCTTTCACTCCTGTGAAGAGCCTTTCACTCATGTGATTGTGAGAATCTCAGCTTACTTTTCATTAATTTAAAAAAAAAAAATCTTCTAACCCTTATGGTTGTAAAGGAAGGCTTGAAAATGTGACTCCTAAAAGCACAAAAAGTTATTTTCAAGTCAGTTTCATGACTTTTGGGGTGCTTGCTTTTTAAAAACTTGGATGGCAGTCACATTAGCTTGCTGGATTAAACCGTGTATTGGAGAAATTTTGCTGGTGAGGCTCTTGTCCTACCAACTATCAGATTATGTCCTACAGAGATTATTGTGACTTCCTGAACCAGTGGCTACTGGCTCATTTTCTTTACATACTTTCAACAGATACAACATTGATGCTTTGTTTCACCTGATGCATTATTTAGGGAAAAGGAGCAAGATTTTTAAGAATGCCTACAGTTAGGCTCCTCAATCTGTATGTAGACAACTAAATAAATGGCCTGATTTTTCAGAAGTGCTTTTCCCATTGAGGTTAATAACAAATAAGAAAACCTACAGTTATAGCGATGTTAAAAACAATCCTATCCAAATGGCAAAAATTGGACCTGGATCTGATTTCAAGTACTTCAAAGTTCAGGGGTATATGGAGCCAGGGTTCTTTGCCTATTTTACCTTGGCCTTTGTGTCTATAAAAGTAAGAACCATCTTTAAAATTCCGGATTGGCTCCGCCTTTAGATTTAATGTACCCCCCCCCCAAAATCAGTGTGAGTCTGGTTTTATAATAAATTCCCCTTCCACCTCCTCTGCTTTTAATTTAATTTCTTCTGTAGGGCTGCCATTTTTCATGCTTCCCAAACTACATATGTTTAGGGGAAATTGGTTAAATCTGCTCAGCTGGTGCTGAATTATTGGATGATAGAAGTGCAAAAGTGTATTCTATTTTCAAGAATGCTTTTTTCCTGTCTTATAAATCAAAGATGGTAGAAAAAGACCCTCCAAACTTTTTTTTTTAAATTGTAGTATCTATTGCCATAGCACGTGCATTCATTGATTAAATACACTTCAGAAGTCATCCTTAAATAATAGTATTCAAAATTCCGCTATCTTGAATGTCCTTTACCGTGAATGCCTTATGGGCCAAACGGTTAATCTGAGTGTGACTCTAAATTAGTGTTCAAATGAAAATAAAACTAAATAACAACACAAAACTATTTCAATTTATTTTAAAAATGTGTATTTCTAAAATTGGTCCATGCACAGATTACTTAATTTGAAGATCTTTCCATCTCAGGGATAATCTGGAGTTGGTTCTGTATAAAAAAAAAAAAATCTCCATTAATGTTAAAACATTTGTTCTCAAGGCTGTCTGTGAGCAAGCTGGCCATTCAGTTCTAACTCTCCTGGTGGCCTGCTGCCAAATTGAATTAAAAGACAACTAAAAACACAAAAAATACTTTCCAATTGTTACTACTCAAGGTAAACAATTACAGTAGTTGGCACAGGGCTCTTATAGGAGTGTACATGGAAGGTGAAGTTACCCATGAGACAGTTGCTCTAGTGAGATGTAGTTCTCACTAAAAAGTTTTAAAACTCCTGTTGTTAAGGTAAGCTACATGACAAAGGGAACTGCCTTCTACGGATAGGACATATTTCACTATTGTTTCTCTAGTCTAGTCCAGTGTCACTTTTAGAACTACAAAACCTTCAGTCAAGCTGTTCATAGCATGAGCTGCCACCAAAGCACCCACACTACTCATGACATCACATGGCCCACACACAGGTATTACACTACTACGTTCTGCCTCACCCACAACATTTGCACCACTGCTGCTCCTCCAGCACTTCCCAATTCAATACCTCTCAGCACCTATGCCACCTATAGCACCCACTGCATTCATAGTGCTTGTGCTTTGTAGCCCTGACTATAATGTGTAGGCCTGCTGAAGTATGGAAGTTCTGAGCACTGCCCCCAGAGCCCAAGTCTCACCATTGATAGTGCTTGAGGCCTTTAGCTTCAATGTGCGGCCTCCAAGGTCTGCACTGAAGCATAGCGCTCTAGGTACCTGCCTAAAGCCCTAGTTCCTGGAGTCCTGTGATGAATCTCAAGTTTAATTAAAAAAAAACATAGACTCATAGGACTGGAAGGGACCTCAGGAGGTCATCTAGTCCAGTCCCCTGCACTCATGGCAGGACAAAGTATATCTAGACCATTCCTGACAGGTGTTTGTCTAACCTGCTATTAAAAATCTCCACTGATGGAGATTCCACAACGTCTCTAGGCAATTTATTCCAGCGCTTAACTTAATAATGGGTTTAGATTTCATGGTTGTTTAAAAAAATATTTAAAAAAACACTTCAAACCATGAGCTGAACATCCCATATGCAATGATGTGTGCCTGAGTCTACAGGCAGCCTTGAACAGCCGCTCTAAGGTGTGAACTGGTCTGAGAGTAACCAACATAAGAATTGTCATACTGGGTCAGACCAATGGTCCATTAAGCCGTCTGCTGTCTTCCAACAATCATAGAATCATAGAATTGGGAGGGACCTCAAGAGGTCATCTAATCCAGTCCCCTGCACTCAAGGCAGGACTAAGTGTTATGGTTGGCGTCAGATGCTTCAGAGGGAATGAACAGAACACAGCAGCTATCAAGTGATCCATCCATTGTCATCCAGTTCCAGCTTCTGTCAATCAAAGGTTTAGGGACACTCAGAGCATGGGGTTGCACCCTGACCATCTTGGCTAATAGCCATTGATGGACCTATCCTCCATGAACTTATCTAACTCTTTTTTGAACCCAGTTATACTTTATGCCTTCACAACACAGAATCATAGAACTGGAAGGGACCTCGAGAGGTCATCTAGTCCAGTCCCCTGCACTCGAGGCAAGACTAAGTATTATCTAGACACTCCTTCACAGGTGTTTGTCTAACCTGCTCTTAAAAATCCCCAATGATGGCGATTCCACAATGTCCCTAGGCAATTTATTCCAGTGCTTAACCACTCTGACACTTAGGAAGTTTTTCCTAATGTCCAACCTAAACTGCGCTTGCTGCAATTTAAGGCCATTGTTTCTTGTTAAGAAGAACAATTTTTCTCCCTCCTCCTTGTAACAACCTTTTATGTACTTGAAAACTGTTATGTCCCCTCTCAGTCTTCTCTTCTCCAGACTAAACAAACCCAATTTTTTCAATCTTCCCTTATAGGTCATATTTTCTAGACCTTTAATCATTTTAATTGCTCTTCTCTGGACTTTCTCCAATTTGTCTACATCTTTCCTGAAATGTGACACCCAGACCTGGATACAATACTCCAGTTGAGGCCTAATCAGTGTGCAGTAGAATTACATCTTGTGTCTTGCTTACAATACTCCTGCTAGTACATCCCAGAACGATGTTTGCTTTTTTTGCAACAGCGTTACACTGTTGACTCATATTTAGCTTGTGATCCACTATGATCCCCATTTCCCTTTCCGCAGTACTCCTTCCTAGGCAGTCATTTCCCATTTTGTATGTATGCAACTGATTGTTCCTTCCTAAGTGGAGTACTTTGCATTTGTCCTTATTGAATTTCATCCTATTTACTTCAGACCATTTCTCCAGTTTTTTCAGATCATTTTGAATTTTAATCATATCCTCCAAAGCACTTGCAACCCCTCACAGCTTGGTATCATCCGCAAACTTTATGGGTGTACTCTCTATGCCATTATCTAAATCATTTATGAAAATATTGAACTGAACCGGACCCAGAACCGATCCCTGTGGGACCCCCCTCGGTATGCCCTTCTAGCATGACTCTGAACCACTGATAACTACTCTCTGGGAATGATTTTCCAACCAGTTCTGCACCCATCTTATAGTAGCTCCATCTAGGTTGCATTTCCCTAGTTTGTTTATGAGAAGGTCATGTGAGACTGTATCAAAAGCCTTACTAATGTCAAGATATACCACATCTACTGCTTCCCCCCTATCCACAAGGCTTGTTACCCTGTCAATGAAAGTTATCAGGTTGGTTTGACGCGATTTGTTCTTGACCATAGGAACCACCTTCTTGGATACCAGGAGCTCCTCTCTTCTCCCATCTTCTAGGTGTTTGCAAATTGATTGCTTAATTATTTGCTCCATTATCTTTCTGGGTACAGAAGTTAAGCTGACTGATCTGTAATTCCTCGGGTTGTCCTTATTTCCCTTTTTATAGATGGGCACTATATTTGCCATTTTCCAGTCTTCCCATCTTCCACGACTTTTCAAAGATTAGTGCTAATGACTCAGTTAGCTCCTTGAGTATTCTAGGATGCATTTCATCAGGCCCTGGTGATTTGAAGACATCTAACTTGTCTAAGTAATTTTTGACCCGTTCTTTCCCTATTTTAGACTCTGATCCTACCTCATTTTCACTGGCATTCACTAGGTTAAACGTCCAATCGCCACCAACCTTCTTGATGAAAACTGAAACAAAGAAGTCATTAAGCACCTCTGCCATTTCCACATTTTCTGTTATTGTCTGTCCCCCCTCATTAAGTAATGGGCCTACTCTGTCCTTGGTCTTCCTTTTGCTTCTAATGTATTTGTATAAAGTTTTATTGTTTCCTTTTATGTCTCTAGTTTGATCTCGTTTTGTGCCTTAGCTTTTCTAATTTCGTCCCTACATATTTGTGTTATTTGTTTATATTCATCCTTTGTAATTTGAACGAGGTTTCCACTTTTTGTAGGACTCTTTTTTGACTTTTAGATTATTGAAGATCTCCTGGTTAAGCCAGGGTGGTCTCTTGCCATACTTCCTATCTTTCCTATTCAGTGGGATAGTTTGCTCTTGTGCCCTTAATAACGTCTCTTTGAAAAACTGCCAACTGTGTTCAATTGTTTTTCCCCTTAGACTTGCTTCCCAGGGGATTTTACCTACCAACTCCCTGAGCTAAAGTCTGCCTTCTTGAAATCCATTGTCTTTATTGTGCTGTTCTCCCTCCTACCATTCCTTAGAATCATGAACTCTACCATTTCATGATCACTTTCACCCAAGTTGCCTTCCACTTTCAAATTCTCAACCAGTTCTTCCCTATTTGTCAAAATCAAATCTAGAACATCCCCTGGCAATGAGTTCCACAGGTTGACTGTGCATTGTGTGAAGAAGTACTTCCTTATGTTTGTTTTAAACTGCTACCTATTAATTTCATAGGGTATCCTGGGGTTCTTGTGTTATGTGAAGGGATACATAACGCTCCCTTATTCACTTTCTCCAACCCATTCATGATTTTATAGACCTCTATCATATCCCCCCTTAATCATTTAGTTTCTAAGCTGAACAGTCCTGGCCTTTTAAACCTCTCCTCCTATGAAAGCTGTTCCAGATCCCTAATCATTTTGTTGCCCTCTGTACTTTTTCCAATTCTCTCTCTCTCTATATATATATATATATATTGAGATGGGGCAAGCAGAACTGTGGGTGTACCATGCATTTATATAGTGGCATTATATTTTATCTGTTTCCTAATGGTTCTTAATATTGTTAGCTTTTTTTGACTGCTGCTGCACATTTTGAGTGGATGTTGTCAGAGCTATCCATGATGACTCCAAGATCTTTTTCTTGAGTGTTAACAGCTAATTTTGATACCATCATTTTGCTTGTATATTGTGACTGTTTTCAATGTGCGTTACTTTGCATTTATCAACATTTAATTTCCTCTGCCATTTTCTTCCTTACTCACCCCATTTTGTGAGATCCCTTTGTAACTCGTCACAGTCAGCTTTGGACTTTACAATCTTGAATATTTTGGTATCATCTGCAAACTTGGCCACCTCAGTGCTTATCCTCTTTTCCTGATAATTTTTGAATATGTTGAACAGCACAGATCCCACTACAAATCCTTGGGAAACCCCACTATTTACCTGTTCACTGTGTAAACTGACCATTTAATTCTCATCTTTTTGTTTCCTATCTTTTAACCAATTACTGAGTCATGAGAGGACCTTCCCTCTTATCCCATGACTGCTTACTTTGCTTAAGAGCCTTTGGTGTGGGATCACGTCAAAGGCTTTCTGAAAGTCCAAGTACACTATATCAACCGGATCACCCTTGTCCACATGCTTGTTGACCCCCTCAAAGAATTCTAATATATTGGTGAGGTATGATTTTCCTTTACAAAAACTGTGTTGACTCTTCCCCATAATAGCTAGGAAAATTGTGGAATCCCCATCCTTTGAAGTTTTTAAGAACAAGTTAGACAAACTCCTGTCAGGGATGGTCGAGGTAAACTTGGTCCTTCCTCATCACAGGGACATGGACTAGATAAGATCTTGAGGTCCCTTCCATCCGTTTCTATAATATTATGTTAATCTATGTGTCTGGTAATTCTGTTCTTTACTATAACTTAAACCAGTTTGCCTGGTACTGAAGTAAGGCTTACTGGCCTGTCACTGCAAGGATTGCCTCTGGAGCCTTTTTTAAAAATCAGCGTAATGTTAGCTATTCTTGAGTCCTATGGTACAGAGGCTGATTTAAGCAATAGGTTACATACAACAGTTAGTAGTTCTGCAATTTCATATTTGAGTTCCTTCAGAACTCTTGAGTGAATACCATGTGGTCCTGCTTTTTCTCAATTTGTTACCTCTATTGACACCTCAATCTAGGACAGTTCCTCAAATTTGCCACCTAAAAAGAATGAAGATGACTGGATGTGGAGCTGATGTACCTGATCCTCGAGGGGGTACCTGAAAAGAGTTTTGTCTGTATGAAGTGCCACCTGATAGAGCTGTTGGAAGAAAAGATCCGAGGATTGGAGATGCAGGTGGAAACTCTGGTTCAGTTTAGAAGGGGGTTTGAGCAGATGATGGAGCAAAGACAGAAGGAGGCTGAGGGGAAAAGCTCAGACTTGCAGATGGAAGCAGGACCAAAGAACTCTGAGGGGAGACTGCTGGGTGAGGAAAGTGGACAGTTGAAGCATGTGACTAAGAGAACCAAGCAGAGGAAAAGACAGGCTAGTAAAGGAGAAATAGAGCTCAGGAACAGGTTTGCGGAGTTGGAAAATGAAGAAGGGGCACAGCAGGTGGTCTCTGAAGGTGAGACAGCAAGGAAGAAGAGAAGAGCAGCTAGTTCTATAGGAAGAGGGGAAGAGTCAATAGACATAACACCAAATATGAGCCCCAGGAGGATACAGGATGGGTTGCAGAGGCTTGCAAAGGACAATAGGAATTGAGAGGTCTTGCAGCCAGAGGGAACAGGGAATAGACCAGAGAATCGCACCATCACCAGGAAAAGGCAGGTCTACATGACTGGGGACTCCTTACTGAGAAGAATAGACAGGCCTGTAACCAGAGCTGATCCAGAGAATAGAAGGGTGTGCTGTCTGCCGGGTGCTAAGATACGGGATGTGGACCTGAGGCTGAAGAGGATCCTAACAGGAGCGGGAAAGAATTCACTGATTGTCCTTCATGTGGGAACAAATGATACAGCTAGATTCTTGCTGGAACGTATCAAGGGAGACTATGCCAGGCTGGGGAAGACGCTTAAGGAAATTGAGACTCAGGTGATCTTCAGTGGGATTCTGCCTGTTCCTGGAGAAGGGCAACAAGGGTGTGACAAGATTATGAGGATCAACAGATGGCTCAGGCATTGGTGCTATAAGGAGGCCTTTGGGGTGTATAGCCACTGGGAAGCATTCATGGAGTTCTCTTGGGATGGACTTCACCTGAATAGGGAGGGAAATAGACTTCTAGGATGGAGGCTGGCACAACTGATTAGGAGAGCTTTAAACTAGGAATCTGTGGGAGATGGTTGGGAGATGTCCAGGTAATCTCCATGCCAGATTTTAACATTGAGAGGGAAGAAAACGAAGTTAGAAAGGATACAGCCGTGGGTAGGAGAATGGACATAAAGAGGAAGGGTAGTGTAGATACCAGTCTAATAGGTGATACTGGTGGTAGAATGTTTGTGCCTAATCGGGTAAAGAATGTGAGCAAAGCCAAACAGCAAAAAGTAAGATGTTTGTACACTAATGCGAGGAGTCTAAGTAACAAAATGGAGGAACTAGAGCTACTGGTGCAGGAAGTGCAACCAAATATTATAGGGATAACACAAACATGGTAGAATATTAGTCATGACTGGAGTACAGGTATTGAAAGGTATGTGCTGTTTAGGAAAGACAGAAATAAAGGCAAAGGTGATGGAGTAGCATTGTACATCAAGGATGAGGTAGACTGTAAAGAAATAAGAAGTGATGGAATGGGTAAGACAGAGTCTGTCCGGGCAAAAATCACATTGGAAAAGAAAGCGACTAGAGCCTTCCCTGGGGTAGTGCTTGGGGTGTGTTATAGACCACCAGGATCCGATTTGGATATGGATAGAGCCCTCTTTAATGCTTTTAATGAAGTAAATACTAATGAGAATTGTGTGATCATGGGAGACTTTAACTTCCTAGATATAGACTGGAGGACAAGTGCTAGAAACAATAATAGGGCTCAGATTTTCCTGGATTCCTTCACCGCGTAGTTGCTGAACCAACAAGAGGGGATTTGATTTTAGATTTGGTTTTGGTGAGTAGTGAGGACCTCCTAGAAGAAATGGTTTTAGGGGACAACCTTGGTTCGAGCGATCATGAGCTAATTCAATTCAAACTAAATGGAAGGATAAACAAAAATAGATCTGTGACTAGGGTTTTTTATTTCAAAAGGGCTACCTTTAAAAAATGAAGGCAATTAGTTAGGGAAGTGGATTGGACTGAAGAACTTGTGGATCTAAAGGTGGAGGAGGCCTGGAATCACTTCAAGTCAAAGTTGCAGACACTATCAGAAGCCTTGTTTCAGAGTAACAGCCGTGTTAGTCTGTATTCGCAAAAAGAAAAGGAGTACTTGTGGCACCTTAGAGACTAACCAATTTATTTGAGCATGAGCTTTCGTGAGCTACAGCTCACTTCATCGGATGCATACCGTGGAAACTGCAGCAGACTTTATATACACACAGAGATCATGAAACAATACCTCCTCTCACCCCACTGTCCTGCTGGTAATAGCTTATCTAAAGTGATCATCAAGTTGGGCCATTTCCAGCACAAATCCAGGTTTTCTCACCCTCCACCCCCCCACACACAAACTCACTCTCCTGCTGGTAATAGCCCATCCAAAGTGACAACTCTCTACACAATGTGCATGATAATCAAGGTGGGCCATTTCCTGCACAAATCCAGGTTCTCTCATCCCCTCACCCCCCTCCAAAAAACACACACACACACAAACTCACTCTCCTGCTGGTAATAGCTCATCCAAAGTGACCACTCTCCCTACAATGTGCATGATAATCAAGGTGGGCCATTTCCAGCACAAATCCAGGTTTTCTCACCCCCCCACCCCCATACACACACAAACTCACTCTCCTGCTGGTAATAGCTCATCCAAGTGACTACTCTCCCTACAATGTGCATGGTAATCAAGGTGGGCCATGTCCAGCACAAATCCAGGCTTTCTCACCCCCCCCCCTTTTTTTTTTCCGGGGACACACACACACACACAAACTCACTCTCCTGCTGGCAATAGCTCATCCAAACTGACCACTCTCCAAGTTTAAATCCAAGTTTAACCAGAACGTCTGGGGGGGGGGGGTAGGAAAAAACAAGGGGAAATAGTCTGAGAACACTTCAATCTCTCTGGTCACGCAATCACAGACATGAAGGTCGCTATCTTAAAACAAAAAAACTTCAAATCCAGACTCCAGCGAGAAACTGCTGAATTGGAATTCATTTGCAAATTGGATACTATTAATTTAGGCTTAAATAGAGACTGGGAGTGGCTAAGTCATTATGCAAGGTAGCCTATTTCCCCTTGTTTTTTCCTACCGGCCCCCCCCCCCCGACGTTCTGGTTAAACTTGGATTTAAACTTGGAGAGTGGTCAGTTTGGATGAGCTATTGCCAGCAGGAGAGTGAGTTTGTGTGTGTGTGTGTGTGTGTGTCCCCGGAAAAAAAAAAGGGGGGGTGGTGAGAGAGCCTGGATTTGTGCTGGACATGGCCCACCTTGATTACCATGCACATTGTAGGGAGAGTGGTCACTTGCATGAGCTATTACCAGCAGGAGAGTGAGTTTGTGTGTGTGTGTTTTTTGGAGGGGGGTGAGGGGATGAGAGAACCTGGATTTGTGCAGGAAATGGCCCACCTTGATTATCATGCACATTGTGTAGAGAGTTGTCACTTTGGATGGGCTATTACCAGCAGGAGAGTGAGTTTGTGTGGGGGGGGGGGTGGAGGGTGAGAAAACCTGGATTTGTGCTGGAAATGGCCCAACTTGATGATCACTTTAGATAAGCTATTACCAGCAGGACAGTGGGGTGGGAGGAGGTATTGTTTCATGATCTCTGTGTGTATATAAAGTCTGCTGCAGTTTCCACGGTATGCATCCGATGAAGTGAGCTGTAGCTCACGAAAGCTCATGCTCAAATAAATTGGTTAGTCTCTAAGGTGCCACAAGTACTCCTTTTCTTTTTATCAGAAGCCTGCATCCCAAGAAAGGGGGAAAAAATTCATAGGCAGGAGTAGACCAAGCTGGATGAGCAAGCATCTCAGAGAGGTGATTAAGAAAAAGCAGAAAGCATACAGGGAGTGGACGATGGGAAGGATCAGCAAGGAAAGCTACCTTATTGAAGTCAGAACATGTAGGGATGAAGTGTGAAAGGCTAAAAGTTAAGTAGAGTTGGACCTTGCAAAGGGAATTAAAACCAATAGTAAAAGGTTCTGTAGCCATATAAATAAGAAGAAAACAAAGAAAGAAGAAGTGGGACCGCTAAACACTGAGGATGGAGTGGAGGTCAAGGATAATCTAGGCATGGCCCAATATCTAAACAAATACTTTGCCTCAGTCTTTAATGAGGCTAATGAGGAGCTTAGGGATAATGGTAGGATGACAAATGGGAATGAGGATATGGAGGTAGATATTACCACATCTGAGGTAGAAGCCAAACTCTAACATCTTAATGGGACTAAATTGGGGGGCCCAGATAATCTTCATCTAAGAATATTAAAGGAACTGGCACATGAAATTGCAAGCCCATTAGCAAGAATTTTTAATGTATTTGTAAACTCAGGGGTTGTACCATATGCCTGGAGACTTGCTAACATAGTTCCAATTTTTAAGAAAGGGGAAAAAAAGTGATCTGGGTAACTACAGGCCTGTTAGTTTGACATCTGAAGTATGCAAGGTCTTGGAAAAATTTAAGGACATTGAGGTCAATGGTAATTGGGACAAAATACAACATGGTTTTACAAAAGGTAGATCATGCCAAACCAACCTGATCCCCTTCTTTGAGAAGAAAAGGAGTACTTGTGGCACCTTAGAGACTAACCAATTTATTTGAGCATGAGCTTTCGTGAGCTACAGCTCACTTCATCAGATGTTTACCGTGGAAACTGCAGCAGACTTTATATACACACAGAGAATATGAAACAATACCTCCTCCCACCCCACTGTCCTGCTGGTAATAGCTTATCTAAAATGATCAACAGGTGGGCCATTTCCAGCACAAATCCAGGTTTTCTCACCCTCCACCCCCCCACACAAATTCACTCTCCTGCTGGTGCTAGCCCATCCAAAGTGACAACTCTTTACATAATCAAGTCGGGCTATTGGTTAGTCTCTAAGGTGCCACAAGTACTCCTTTTCTTTTTGCGAATACAGACTAACACGGCTGTTCCTCTGAAACCATTCTTTGAGAAGATAACAGATTTTTTAAACAAAGGAAACACAGTGGATCTAATTTACCTCAATTTCAATAAGGCATTTGATATGGTTCCACATGGGGAATTATTAGCTAAATTGGAAAAGATAGGGATCAATATGAAAACTGAAAAGTGAATAAGGAACTGGTTAAAGGGGAGACTACAATGGGTCATACTGAAAGGTGAACTGTCAGGCTGGAAGGAGGTTACTAGTGGAATTCCTCAGGGATTGGTTTTGGGAGAAATCTTATTTAATCTTTTTATTACTGACCTTGGCACAAAAAGTGGGAATGTGCTAATAAAGTTTGTGATGACACGAAGCTGGGAGGTATTGCCAATACAGAGAAGGATCGGGATATCATACAGGAAGATCTGGACCTTGTAAACTGGAGTAATAGTACTAGGATGAAATTTAATAGTGAAAAGTGCAAGGTCATGCATTTAGGGATTAATAAGAATTTTCGTTATAAGCTGGGGGTGCATCACTTGGAAGTAACAAAGGAGGAGAAGGACCTCGGAATATTGGTTGATCACAGGATGAGTATGAGCCGCCAATGTGATATGGCCGTGAAAAAAGCTAATGCGGTCTTGGGATGCATCAGGCGAGGTATTTCCAGTAGAGATAAGGAGGTTTTAGTACTGTTATACAAGGTACTGGTGAGACCTCATCTGGAATATTGTGTGCAGTTTGATCTCCTGTGTTTAAGAAGGATGAATTCAAAGTGGAACAGGTACAGAGAAGGGCTACTAGGATGATCCAAAGGAATGGAAAACCTGTCTTATGAAAGGAGAGTCAAAGAGCTTGGCTTGTTTAGCCTAAACAAAAGAAGGCTGAGGGGAGATATGATTGCTCTCTATAAATATATCAGAGGGATAAATACCAGAGAGGGAGAGGAATTATTTAAGCTCAGTATCAATGTGGACACAAGAACAAATGGATATAAACTGGTCATTGGGAAGTTTAGACTTGAAATTAGACAAAGGTTTCTAACCATCAGAGGAGTGAAGTTTTGGAATAGCCTTCCAAGGGAAGCAGTGGGGGCAAAAGACCTATCTGGCTTTAAGATTAAACTCAATAAGTTTATGGAGGAGATGGTATGATGGGATAATATGATTTTGGTAATTAATTGATCTTTAACTGTTCATGGTAAATAGGCCCAATGGCCTGTGATGGGATGTTAAATGGGGTGGGATCTGAGTTACTACAGAAAATTCTTTCCTGGGTATCTGGCTGGTGAATCTTGCCCATACGCTCAGGGTTTAGCTGATTGCCATATTTGGGGTCAGGAAAGGGCAGATTGGCAGAGGCCCTGGGGTTTTTCGCCTTCCTCTGCAGTGTGGGGCACAGGTCACTTGCTGGAGAATTCTCTGCACCTTGAAGTCTTTAAACCACGATTTGAGGACTTCAGTAGCTCAGGCATAGGGGTAGGGGTTTGTTACCGGAGTGGATGGGTGAGATTCTGTGGCTTGCATTGTGCAGGAGGTTAGACTAGACGATTGTAATGGTCCTGTCTGACCTTAAAGTCTAAGATTCTATGATTCTAATCGCTTAGGTGTGGGAATCTCCCTTATATCCTCTGCAGTGAAGACTAATGCAAAGAATTCATTTAGCTTCTCTGCAACAGTCTTGTCCTCCTTGAGTACCTTGATCATAGTGGACCTAGGTTGTTTGGTAGGCTTCCCACTTCTGATGTACTTGAATATTATTATTTTATTTTTTGCTGTTTGTGTCTTTTGCTATTTGCTCTTCACATTCTTTTTTGACCTGCTTAATTACACTTATACACTTGCCAAAGTTTATGCTCCTTTCTATTTTCCTCAGCAGGATTTGACATCCAGTTTTTAAAGGATGCCTGTTTGCCTTGAACCACCTTTTTTAGTCTGCTGATTAGCCAGGGTGGCAATTTTTGGTCCTATTTTTGTTGTTTTTTATTATTATTAATAATTATTATTATTATTTTATTAGGGGTATATGTTTAGTTTGAACCTCCATTGTGGCATTTAAGTCTGTTCCATGCAACTTGCAGGCATTTCATTCTTGTGACTGTTCCTTTTAATTTCTGTTTAACTAGCTTCTTTATTTTTGTGTAGTTCCTTTCTTTAAAGTTAAAAAATGCTACCGTTGTGTGTTTCTTTGGTATTTTTTCCGTTACAACGAAGCTAAAATTTAATTACAGTGCAGTCTCTGTGACATCTACAGGAAGCATCTGAGAAGTTTTAATTACCCCATTCGTCTGCCTGTTGTGTTTACAGAACGCTCACTGGCACTGGACTTCTGCCACCAGATTCCTGTCACCGTCACTGCAGCCAGGGGGTGGGTGGAACCCAACTGCTGCCTTCCTTAGAAATTTTTAAGGTCAGGCTTGACAAAACCCTGCCTGGGATGATTTAATTGGGGATTGGTCCTGCTTTGAGCAGGGGGTTGGACTAGATGACCTCCTGAGGTCCCTTCCAACCCTGATATTCTATGATTCCTAGCAGCAGACTCAGCATGGGTGTGGTGTGAGCCACCTCCTTACAGCATGGTGGTGATGGATCCCCCGAGGGTAGCTTTGGTGTAGATGGCCAGCCTACGGAGACAGTGCCATCACTTCTCATTAATCTATAGTGCGTTGCATGATATATGGTTCTTTTCATAAAGCCCCAGCTCTTGGAGTCATGTGAATAGGAGAAACTGTATGTAATAATAAAAAAAGGCATTTTCTAGCCTGCCTGGTAGCATGAAGAATGGGACAAGGCTCAGCCCCACTGCCACATTTAAAGAATCACGTTGTTTCTTTAAAAGAAAAGGAGTACTTGTGGCACCTTAGAGACTAACATGGCTGTTACTCTGAAACCCGTTGTTTCTTTAAAACACCCTCCTGATTTTCTATCTAATCTTATGAGAGCAAGAGCCTGACTCTTGAGTTTTTAGTGCCTGGCCCAAGGAAGGACATGGCCGCACCAGGGGCTGTCAGTGTTTGGCCTTGCTGGAGGGAGCAGATCTAGAACCCCGACTTTGGCCCTGGGCACCTCCCACTGTTGAGGGAAAGGGACAGTAGCGCCCCGCCCCGGGAGGGGCGGGGAAGTGGGCTGAGCAGCCGCGGCCACCAATAAAGCTTGATATTGAAATTGAAAGCGCCTCCCTGGGGGCGAGCGAAGGGAAAGGAGTTTGGGCGGCTCTGCGCCTGTGCACAGCAACCGGGCAGGTGGCTGGTGTTGTTGTTCGGCGGCGGCGGCGGCAAGATGGCGGCGCACGGGGGCTCTGCGGCCTCCTCGGCGCTCAAAGGGTTAATCCAGCAGTTCACCGCTATCACGGGTGAGACACACGGAAGGCGGGGGGCTGTGCACGTCCTGTAGCCCCCGTATCGGGGGGCAACACCGGGGAGCTGGGTCCCGCTGCTCTGGGCCAGCTCCGGGCGGAGCCGGCCTGGGCCAGCGGCGGCTTCCGGCCGGGGGGCGCCGGCAAGGAGGCTCCCGGCTGAGGGGATGTCGGGTTCCCCCTCCTCCCTAAGGTGGGCCAGATCAGGGGCTGGCCCGTTTCTCTGTGCCCTTCGAGGGGTGGCCCCGGCCCTGCTCTCCCGGCAAAGTCCTGGGCCCAGGGAAGGGCGCTCAGGCACCCCACCTGGCAGGTGGGCCGCTGCCCGGCCTGTGTCTGCGGCACAGAGACCCGGAGCCGGGTGGGCGAGCGGAGGGACATGCGTGGGGGGACAGGCTGCTGGGGGGCCTGGCACGGAATCCCTGTCTGCTGTAAGGGTGAAACTCCAATGCTGTCAGATGCTCTTTTCCTTTTCCCTCCGTCGCCAAGACAAGTGCTCCTTGTACTCAACAGAGACCACAAGATGCAGCAGTCTTCCTCCTCCTGCTTCCCCCAGTGCAACTGAAGTTCTGTTTGCTTGAGTAATTAGTGGGCAGATTCTGGTGTAACATGATCTGTGGAAGTAATCTAATACACTGAAATGATCCTTTTTTCCATATATATTTCCCCCCTGTTCTTACAAACGGCACTGGATTGCTCCCTATGAAAATTCTTTGTTTGGTTTATCTTGAGCACTTGCTACAACTTGTGCATAGTCTGTTTCATTATAGTTTCCTCTCTTTGTGTGCCTTCAAACCACAATAGAGAAGGGAAGGGTTTTAAAAGATAGGAAAATATGGTTGTCATTTTCTATAGTTTCAGAGTTACTTGTCAATGATGACAGGTTTCAGAGGAACAGCCGTGTTAGTCTGTATTCGCAAAAAGAAAAGGAGTACTTGTGGCACCTTAGAGACTAACGAATTTATTTGAGCATGAGCTTTCGTGAGCTGAGCTGTAGCTCACGAAAGCTCATGCTCAAATAAATTCGTTAGTCTCTAAGGTGCCACAAGTACTCCTTTTCTTTTTGTCAATGATGGCGTTTCAGTCACATTATGTATGTCACATAGCCACAGTATGTCACCTGTAGCGAAAAGAAAATCTCCATCATCCAGAAACAGCCATAGATAAGTTTGTGATGAGAACCAGCAGATTATAAAAAGAGGTAATTGATGAAAAAATTGCCCGGTTTGTTTATGCAACAAACTCTCCATTCCATATGATTGAGAACCCACACTTCATTAACATGGTTTAGTCATTAAGACCAGGATACAGTCCACCCAATTGCTGGATAAAGTGTATGAAAGAGAAATTGAACAGTGTGCAAAAGGTCTAGAGGGTAAAATTGTTAACCTGAGTCTTGATGGGTGGAACAATGTCCACAATGATCCTGTTGTATGTGCTTGTGTGACAGCAAGAAGGGAATGTCTTCCTTACAAAAACAATTGATACATCAGGAAACGCACACAGAGCAGAATACTTCCAAGAAGTAGCAGTAAAAGCTATAACAAATTGTGGAAAACAATTCAAATGTCTGGTATGTAGCTTGGTCACAGACAATGCTGCAAATGTATCCAAGATGAGAAGAAATTATTTAGCAGAGGGTGAAGAGTCCCAACCTAATAATATACAGTTGCAGTGCTCATTTGATGCACCTCCGAGCCAAAGACTTCCGTGTTCCAGAAATAAAGGCTAATGTTGTTGAAATTGCAAAATGCTTCCGTAACACCACTTTGCAGCAGCTTCTCTGAAAAAAGTGGGAGTAACTAAGTTAACTCTCCCACAAGACGTGCGATAGAACTCAGTAGTGGACTGTTTTGAGCACTATATCAAGAATTGGCCTAATCTGATGACTGTGAACAAAATCATAAGAAAATAGATGGCACTGTCACAGCCAAAGTTCTCAACATTGGGCTTAAGAGAAATGTTGAAAACATGCTGAGTACCGTGAAGCCTATTTCTGTAGCCTTGAACAAAATGCAGGGAAATGGCTGTTTTTGTTGCTGACACTGTTGACATTTGGAAGGAACGGAGTGAGATCTTAAGAAAGAAATATGCAGTGACAGTACCAGGGTCAGACTTTAACTGCTGAAGAAGAGGAGTTAGTGCTGAAGTTTATTATAGTTGGCATTATGGAGGAATGATTGCTGGATGCCCATGTCACAGCCAAGGGTGAACCATTCAAGGATTATACATTTACTGATTGATGTTTTAAAGAAAGTCACACCAGTGAACTGGTGGAAGTCACTTAAGCTCTTGGATTCAGAGGCTGTTGAAGTGATAATCTCACTTTTAACAGCAGTAGCTTCTTTGGACTAATTCATTACAAATTGAGAAATCGTTTGGGACCTGAAAAAGCAGGAAAGCTTGTTTTTCTTTTCCAGATTATAAACAAACAGGAAAATGAAGGAGAAGACGAGTGAGATAGCTGTAGAAGCCAGTATTTTAAGTTTCTCATGTTGACCTGGCTGACGTAGTAGTATTTAACTAAAATAGTTAAAATTTGATTTTAACAAAAACAACAATGATTTTTAAAAACTTGAATGTTTAACTAAATTCAAAAATTTATATGCTTGTTTTGTTAAAATACGATGTTTGCTGTTGAAGAAAAAAATCCAGAATACTTAACATTGTTGCTTTAGTTAAATAAAACAATTTTCTGTCTGGTGATGTTCTCCTCGTAATACAGCATGGCAAGAAAATCCTCCAAATATTCATGATTAACCTGTTGAACTGGAGATAGTTCACCTCCCAGTGACTTCATAAATATCTGCTTCAATTACCTTTGTTTGGGTATTTCATTTACAAAATCATTCATTTTCTGATATAGCTGTAAAACTAATCTGAAAAATTTGCGAAATCACTTTAAAAATGTATAGTGTGTACCTTCTAAAAACGAAACCTTGATTCTATCTCTGAGTTGTGAAGAATATGTATTAAGGTTATAACAACCAACAAGAATGCACTTTATGTAGAAATCCATGATTAAATCGGATCTTCCTGACTAGTAATTTAAATCAAATCCACCCTGCAGTATACTCATTGCTGATTTAATATTGAGCTATCTATAGGGTTTGAGAAGTTGGTAGTTAATTTTGTGTATAACCCAACGTCTTTCTGGATCCTTGCACCTTCTTCATGTTTTGAATTTTGTGTTGGGCAAAGATCTGAGACCTGTTAAAAAAACAAAAAAGATTAAATGGCTATTGCTAAACTTTACTTTTTTAAGGAAGGGGATAGGATTGAAGGAGAGCCACGTTTCCATCTCTTTTTTCCCCTCCCCAGGCAAGATATGTATATTAGTGTTTCTTCTGGTGGTTTCTAAACTATAAATGCAAAGCAAGTGACAGCCACATAAGTTGTGCATTCTTACTAATTACCAATTCTTTGGAAGAGCAATCTTGCCTGTCAGCTATTCCCAGCACCTCTTTGATCAGGGTCTTGATACTATTTTCTGAGACTTTTTTTGTCTTTGGTATTATAGGTGCCAGTGAAAGTGTGGGGAAACATATGCTTGAAGCATGCAACAATAATCTAGAGATGGCTGTCACTATGTTTCTGGATGGTGGAGGCATAGCAGAGGAGCCCAGCACCAGTTCAGCAGCAGTATCAACTGTACGACCACATACTGAGTATGTGCCTGTGTGAATGTATCCATGTGAATGAATAACCTGTGTTGAATGGTGGTAGGATAGAAAGGTGGGAAAGTTATGGCATCAAGGCATTTTGCTGTTGCATTGTTCATTTCTCTCATAACCTGCTGTCACTTCACTGTTACTATGTAGTTCTTTAATGATCTTGTCCATTTCTCCACTCCTCTGGTAAGGCTGTTCTAGTAAAACTTTTATCTGGTAGTAAGAATTGTCTTGTGGTTAAAACACAGGACTGGGTTTTAAGAGACCTGGGGTTTGTTTCTCGTTTTGACTTGGGAAAATTACCTGTTCTCACTGCTGGTGTTAAAATAGTACCTAGAGGCTAGCACCTTGTTGGTGCTATACAAACATATAACAAAGAGATAGTCCCCTGTCCTGAAAATTGTACCAGGACTCAATTTCCTCACCTGTAAGTTTTGGATAACATTTGCATACCTATCAGGAATATTGGTTACAAGCCATGCTAGCTAAATGCTGCTGTCAGGGGACATAGAAGCTGGGTCTTGCACAGTGGATGTGTAAGTGGTAGTAATGACAGTTACTTTCACCTCCAAGTCACTGGTTTAAACTTGGTCTAAATTGGATTAGTCATGGCTAAAAAGTAATTAGGTTTTTGCTCTTCAAGAAATGAGTTAGTGGTTTCTGTCTGGTTCCTAGGGGGCTTGTGTCCTACCATAAAATCCACAGCAACGTTTGCCATTAATTGCAGGTTTTAGAGTAACAGCCATGTTAGTCTATATTCGCAAAAAGAAAAGGAATACCTGTGGCACCTTAGAGACTAACCAAATTATTTGAGCGTGAGCTTTCATGAGCTACAGCTCACTTCATCGGAAAGCTCATGCTCAAATAAATTGGTTAGTCTCTAAGGTGCCACAGGTACTCCTTTTCTTTTTGCCATTAATTGGTGTCCATGTTGTTCATAGAATATAAGGGTTGGAAGGGACCCCAGAAGGTCATCTAGTCCAACCCCCTGCTCGAAGCAGGACCAAATCCCAGTTAAATCGTCCCAGCCAGGGCTTTGTCAAGCCTGACCTTAAAAACCTCTAAGGAAGGAGATTCTACCACCTCCCTAGGTAACGCATTCCAGTGTTTCACCACCCTCTTAGTGAAAAAGTTTTTCCTAATATCCAATCTAAACCTCCCCCACTGCAACTTGAGACCATTACTCCTCGTTCTGTCATCTGCTACCATTGAGAACAGTCTAGAGCCATCCTCTTTGGAACCCCCTTTCAGGTAGTTGAAAGCAGCTATCAAATCCCCCCTCATTCTTCTCTTCTGCAGGCTAAACAATCCCAGCTCCCTCAGCCTCTCCTCATAACTCATGTGTTCCAGACCCCTAATCATTTTTGTTGCCCTTCGCTGGACTCTCTCCAGTTTATCCACATCCTTCTTGTAGTGTGGGGCCCAAAACTGGACACACTACTCCAGATGAGGCCTCACCAATGTCGAATAGAGGGGAACGATCACGTCCCTCGATCTGCTCGCTATGCCCCTACTTATACATCCCAAAATGCCATTGGCCTTCTTGGCAACAAGAGCACACTGCTGACTCATATCCAGCTTCTCGTCCACTGTCACCCCTAGGTCCTTTTCCGCAGAACTGCTGCCTAGCCATTCGGTCCCTAGTCTGTAGCTGTGCATTGGGTTCTTCTGTCTTAAGTGCAGGACCCTGCACTTATCCTTATTGAACCTCATCAGATTTCTTTTGGCCCAATCCTCCAATTTGTCTAGATCTTTCTGTATCCTATCCCTGCCCTCCAGCGTATCTACCACTCCTCCCAGTTTAGTATCATCCGCAAATTTGCTGAGAGTGCAATCCACACCATCCTCCAGATCATTTATGAAGATATTGAACAAAACCGGCCCCAGGACCGACCCTTGGGGCACTCCACTTGATACCGGCTGCCAACTAGACATGGAGCCATTGATAACTACCCGTTGAGCCCGACAATCTAGCCAGCTTTCTACCCACCTTATAGTGCATTCTTCCAGCCCATACTTCCTTAACTTGCTGACAAGAATACTGTGGGAGACCGTGTCAAAAGCTTTGCTAAAGTCAAGAAGCAATACATCCACTGCTTTCCCTTCATCCACAGAACCAGTAATCTCATCATAAAAGGCGATTAGATTAGTCAGGCATGACCTTCCCTTGGTGAATCCATGCTGACTGTTCCTGATCACTTTCCTCTCATGCAAGTGCTTCAGGATTGATTCTTTGAGGACCTGCTCCATGATTTTTCCAGGGACTGAGGTGAGGCTGACTGGCCTGTAGTTCCCAGGATCGTCCTTCTTCCCTTTTTTAAAGATTGGCACTACATTAGCCTTTTTCCAGTCATCCGGGACTTCCCCCGTTCGCCACGAGTTTTCAAAGATAATGGCCAATGGCTCTGCAATCACAGCCGCCAATTCCTTCAGCACTCTCGGATGCAACTCGTCCAGCCCCATGGACTTGTGCACGTCCAGCTTTTCTAAATAGTCCCTAACCACCTCTATCTCCACAGAGGGCTGGCCATCTCTTCCCCATTTTGCGATGCCCAGCGCAGCAGTCTGGGAGCTGACCTTGTTAGTGAAAACAGAGGCAAAAAAAGCATTGAGTACATTAGCTTTTTCCACATCCTCTGTCACTAGGTTGCCTCCCTGATTCAGTAAGGGGCCCACACTTTCCTTGTCTTTCTTCTTGTTGCCAACATACCTGAAGAAACCCTTCTTGTTACTCTTGACATCTCTGGCTAGCTGCAGCTCCAGGTGCAATTTGGCTCTCCTGATATCATTCCTACATGCCCGAGCAATATTTTTATACTCTTCCCTGGTCATATGTCCAATCTTCCACTACTTGTAAGCCTCTTTTTTATGTTTAAGATCCGCTAGGATTTCACCATTAAGCCAAGCTGGTCGCCTGCCATATTTACTATTCTTTCGACTCATCGGGATGGTTTGTCCCTGTAACCTCAACAGGGATTCCTTGAAATACAGCCAGCTCTCCTGGACTCCTTTCCCCTTCAAGTTAGTCCCCCAGGGGATCCTGGCCATCCGTTCCCTGAGGGAGTCGAAGTCTGCTTTCCTGAAGTCTAGGGTTCGTATCCTGCTGCTTACCTTTCTTCCCTGCGTCAGGATCCTGAACTCAACCAACTCATGGTCACTGCCTCCCAGATTCCCATCCACTTTTGCTTCCCCACTAATTCTTCCCGGTTTGTGAGCAGCAGGTCAAGAAAAGCGCCCCCCCCAGTTGGCTCCTCTAGCACTTGCGCCAGGAAATTGTCCCCTACGCTTTCCAAAAACTTCCTGGATTGTCTATGCACCGCTGTATTGCTCTCCCAGCAGATATCAGGAAAATTAAAGTCACCCATGAGAATCAGGGCATGCGATCTAGTAGCTTCCGTGAGCTGCCGGAAGAAAGCCTCATCTACCTCATCCCCCTGGTCCGGTGGTCTATAGCAGACTCCCACCACTACATCACTCCTGTTGCTCACACTTCTAAACTTAATCCAGAGACACTCAGGTTTTTCTGCAGTTTCGTACCGGAGCTCTGAGCAGTCATACTGCTCCCTTACATACAGTGCTACTCCCCCACCTTTTCTGCCCTGCCTGTCCTTCCTGAACAGTTTATAACCATTCATGACAGTACTCCAGTCATGTGAGTTATCCCACCAAGTCTCTGTTATTCCGATCACGTCATAGTTCCTTGACATCACCAGGACCTCCAGTTCCCCCTGCTTGTTTCCAAGGCTTTGTGCATTTGTATATAAGCACTTGAGATAACCTGTTGATCGCCCCTCATTCCCAGTATGAGGCAGGAGCCCTCCCCTCACAGACATTCCTGCCTGTGCTTCCTCCCGGTATCCCGCTTTCCCACTTACCTCAGGGCTTTGGTCTCCTTCCCCCGGTGAACCTAGTTTAAAGCCCTCCTCACTATGTTAGCCAGCCTGCTGGAAAAGATGCTCTTCCCTCTCTTCGTAAGATGGAGCCCATCTCTGCCCAGCACTCCTCCTTCATGGAACACCATCCCATGGTCAAAGAATCCAAAGCCTTCTCTCCGACACCACCTGCGTAGCCATTCGTTGACTTCCACGATTCGACGGTCCCTACCCAGGCCTTTTCCTTCCACGGGGAGGATGGACGAGAACACCACTTGCGCCTCCAGCTCCTGAAAGTTCATGAAAGGCCAGGGTATGAATAATTATGAAGAGCATATTACCCGCTCATATGCAGAGTTGGTCACTGAAAGGCATGAGTGCGTTGCATTTGGGCATTGTAGGGAAGCTGGCAGTGCTGCACCTTTTGCTCTAGCTGCTCTATGGATGGAGAACTTTGACCCTAGAAACAATCTTATTAAACTTTCTGTCTAAATTCAGGTTAAGTATAAAGATGAAAGTGCCAGAAAAGGGTGTACTTGAGGTTAAAACAGCTGGAGTGATTCCAACAGTCCTAGCTGATGCTAAATTCCATTCCTTTTTGCCAGTTGCCTTTGACAGGTACTGAAGCTAAAAGTCTGTATTCATTAGTGTGGAGGCCTTGTGTCTGTGTGAATCAGTGACTTTTTTACCACTTTTCAGAGTAGCCGCCGTGTTAGTCTGTATTCACAAAAAGAAAAGGAGGACTTGTGGCACCTTAGAGACTAACAAATTTATTTGAGCATAAGCTTTTGTGAGCTACAGCTCACTTCATCGGATGCTTGTAGCTCACGAAAGCTTATGCTCAAATAAATTTGTTAGTCTCTAAGGTGCCACAAGTCCTCCTTTTCTTTTTATACCACCATAAGTTAAAACCTAGAAGTGCTTTTATTGGAATAAATTTGATACCTTGGTTCCATTCAAGAGCCAGCCAGTCCATCTCCTAAACTTCAAACACAGTGCCTAAAAGACTGTGAAGAAATTGGTAAAACAAATAAAGCATTTCTCTCTGCATTATGTAGGGTTGTAGACTCTAGTCTGTGACACCCTGTATGCATGGAACCTCTTATGTGTCAAAGAACCTCTCTCAATTCAGGTCTTTTAAACATCCACTTCCTCTGTGGAGCCTTTGAGCCACCTGAAATAACATCATTAAAAACGTGTATAACATCCTTACTTCACCATGGTGGTATGCATCTGTATTATTGTCTGTCATTTAAGCTGCAAGATTCTTGGGGCAGGAACTGGTAGTGTTTGGTTATACAGTGCCCAGCACATCCCTCGGTAAACATGAAGTTATTTTTTTTCCCCTCTGGTAGGGATGAAGTACGAGCACCAATTCCACAAAAGCAGGAAATTTTGGTAGAGCCAGAGCCCTTGTTTGGAGGTAAGATTTGTTTGTGTTTTTGTTTATGTGGCTTCCAACCTGGGTGAGTGACAAAAGAAAAATCATAACTGACTGAGGGATTGGTCTACACATGCCTACAGTGGTGCAGCTGCACCACTCTAGGTACTCCACCTGCTCAAGAGGCAGTGGCTATGTTGATGCGAGAAGCTCTCCCCCCGCCCCCAGTCAGCGCAGCGCTGTCTATACCAGGAGTTCAGTCAGTATAAATGCATTTCTCAGAGAGTGTGGATAAGTCTGGAGTGTAGACCAAGCCTGAGAAATGTAATCCCGTCACTGCTTCTTGCTGCTCTTCTCTACAATAACTCTATAGCCATAGGATGTGATTGCACATTTTGAAATACCTCTATGCAGTTGGAAGTACGGTTTCTCAAAGGAGACATAGGTAATAAATCATGCACCACTGGGAGTGAAGTTTGCTTTATGTGCCATTTATAGTGGGTGCTGCCTCATAAGTTACGCTAAAATACTCCCGTTTACTGGCTGAGTACAGTGGTCCAGGAACAGGACTGGAAGATACTTCTCCCATATTAGAGATGCTCAAAGTGATGGGATTGAAGGGTAGAGTGATTAGTGATGAAGGGAAGAAGAACTGCTGAAGATTCAAGAGGACTAGAGCTACAAAGGAGTTAGGAGGATTAGAAATGAAGTCAGAAGTATATGAAGGGTAAAGACAAACTATTAATGAAATGTTAAAGAAAAATATTTGATTATTTTAGTTCTGCTTTGTATTGAATTTCTTGAGTGATCTGAACCTACCTATCTGCTGAAGAAATATTTTTGGGGAGGCTTAGAAAGTAGAAGGTTTCTGAGAAAGGGGGTGGTTCCTGGGCGTTCTACAGGCAATATGCAATGGGCATTACGGTGTAATGCACCAAGGCTCGAGTAATTGTACACTTGGCACAGTGCAAAGTAAGGATACCGTGTGAATTCGTTTTAGATGGTAATAGTAGCTTTTCCCATTTGTTACTGCTATTGGTAGTTTAATCTCATTTTCTCCTTTGGAGAATAAACTGAAGTTTTGAAATGCACCTTGTAGTTTTTATTTACTGTTTGCTTTAAGTATAAGATTGCTTTATCATCTTTTGCTTTTGAAGTGTTGTCTTTTTTCCCTTTTTAAAGTGACGGGCTAATGAGAAGATCATTTTCCTATTTGTTAAAATATTGATCTTCTGCGAAGAGATGGATATTTATGATGATCCCTGGGAACCCCAATAAAGGTTCAGGGTCCCATTGTGCTAGGCACTGTACAGATATGTAAGAAAGGACAGTCTTTGCCCTACAGAACTCCGTCTAGGTATAAGGATATTTGAATTTGAATGTTGTCTGGTTGTTTTTTGCATGGAACTCTCTTGAGAATGGGATACTTAAATAATTGTCTGAAACAGAAGATAACCGCAATCCATAGCCAACTATTAAATTACATCCCAAAGAAACACACAAATATAGGACAATGTTTTCAGACTTGCGTGCCTAATCTCAGGTTCCTAAAGCCACACATAAATACCTAACTACAGACAGCTGATTTTCACAAATGCTGAGCACTTGTAGCACCTGTTGATTTGTGTGAGATTTATGGGTGCTTAGTATTTAACTCCGAAGTTCACATTGAAGCACCCAAGTCTGAAAATTTGTGATTATGATGTACAAAGCAGATCACTTGGGGTCAAAAATATGATACCTTTTTTCATAGTTATTAGAGATGGAAATTACTCCTGGGGGAATTGTGCGCTACTGCGTGTGTGCAGAATTCATGTCCCCCGCAGATTTCTTTGCTTCCCCGCAGAAAATGACGGGGAAGCAAAGGGAAGCCACAAGAGCGGTCATGCACCCCTCCCCAGCGGTGCGGGCACATCGTTTCGGGCGCCCGGAGCAGCCGGCAGAGAGGTAAATCACTGTGGAGGAGACATCCCAGCCAGTGGCTCCTACCCTGCGCCGGTCTTAGCTGCTAGTCCTGGCTGGGGGGGCGGGGGAGGACAATGGGACCTTCTCTTTCCTTACCCAGAGTGGCCTGGTCCAGATCAGACCCACCCCCAGAAACCTCCCAGGCTCTAAGGAGCTCTGCACTTCCCCAGGCCTCCCCGCTTCCTGTCCCCATTGCTCCTCAGCCCACAGGGGGAGGGGTCACTGTATGAGGAACTGCTCGTCCCCCCTCTGCCCAACCCCTTGTGCATCCAGACCTCCACCAAGCCCTTCCCCCCCTGCATCCAGTCCCCACTCCTGCACCCAGACCACCCTCCATACCTGACTCCCCACCCCACCATGCCTTTCCCCCTTTCATCCAGAGCCCTCTGGACCCTCACCAAGACCTCCCCCTGCACTCAGACCATCCCTCACTGAGGCCCCCTGCACTTGAGCCCCACCTCCCTTACACCTGGACCCCACCCCAAGAAGCCCTCGCACCTAGACCTCCACTCCACTGAGCCCCAGCCAGCTGCGCCTGGACCTCCACCTCATCAAGCCCCCCACCCCGAGCACCTGCCCCCCCCAGCCTCCATCCCCCCCACATCCAGACCCCCCTGTGCCCCAGTTACCTTCACCAGGACCTCTTCCCCCACACCTGGAACCCCCTCAATGAGCTCCTGAGCATTCAAATTGCCCCACACAGAACCCTCTCACCGAACATCTGGATCCCCCCACACTAAGCATCTCCATTCTTGGATCCTGCTGGGCTGAGCCTGCTTGCCCCACACCTAGTTTGGGGGCTAGAGCTGGGTGTGCGAGACTCTGTCCCTCTTGCTTACTGTCTTGGTACACCGTTCTGGGACAGGCCTGGCCTTCATGCTGTGTCAGAGTCAGGTGCAGCCTCACTGCCGAGTTCTTGTCCTGGGGTGGGGGAGGGCTGCAGGGTGATCTCGCACCTCCATGCTGCCAGTGGCCTGTGCTCCCCACTGCCATGCTGGAACCTTCATGTATATATGTTTGTTTATTGACAAATAAAATATGCAGAATTATGCAGAATTTTAACTTTTTGGTGCAGAATTCCCTCAGGAGTAGGCAATGCCCATTAGTTCAACCAGTCTCCCTGCAAATGGATTTTTTAAAAACAGGCTTTAAGTTTAATTTGTATGGTGGCCTCTTTCCATTTACTTTGAGTGTTTGAACATCTCCTGTAACTGAATTACTTGGAAAATACTGTCTTAATTGTTAAAAATGACCATTCCTAGGCAGACAAAAATTTGAAATAAATCGCTCTATGGTGTCTTGTCTTATGGCCCCATCAGGAGTACTTTGGAGCAGCAGCTATAGATAGTAATGCCAGGTGACTTCAGCCCAGCCCTTTATCCTGGTATTACAGAGGTCCGTGTGAGTGAATTGCCCAGACAGAGAATTGGACCAGTATCTCTGCCCCTCCTTTTGTGCCCAGAGGCAACTGCATAGAGCTCCTTGAGAGGGGTTTGCTTGGGGATAGGGTAATAGCAAGATTCCTCCTTTTGAATCCAGGTATTGCCCACCCCACCCAACAGCCAAGAAGATGATGTGGGTGAGAGGCCTGACAGAACTAAATTGGAGAACCCTGGGAGTAGCTGCCTTCCTAGAGGGATTTCCATTATTACTCCTACAGGACACATAGTTATTTTCTAAAGAGGGTCCCTATTTTATGTTTTGGGTTCAGTGTGGTAAGAATTATTTCATTAAATACTACATTGGGCAGCATGGCAGAAAAGCAATCAGCATGGGTATGTACAAGCATATCAGAAATGGGAGGCCCAGCATTTTACTTGCTTTCATCAGCAACCTGGATTTGCTTTGAGGAAAGACTTGCTCTTGTGGGGGATATCCTAAAGTAAAATATGGTGATACTTGTGTCTGTTGTTCTGGTTACCCCCTACCCTGCCCCAGTGACCTTCCTCCTTATTAATGCTTTGGGTCTTCAGTCTTTTGCATCACAAATTTGTGGTAAGCCATCATTCAAAAGTAATTCTTTGACAATCTAGCTTTGAAATTACATATGAGAGATCTTTTTTTATTTTTTAAAGCTCCTAAACGACGCAGACCTGCCCGTTCAATATTTGATGGTTTTCGGGATTTTCAAACAGAAACCAGTAAGTATCTGTAGTTCATTATGGTAGGGTTTCTAGTTTGTGGTGTGGAATGAACAGAGTTATCTGCTATTGGCCATGATCATTGGCTGCAGTCATCAAACAATTTTTAATTTTAAATGAGATTGGAATTTCCAGTGAAGTAGGCAATATTCTATTCTAAAACTACTTTATTAATCTTTAATTGTAGTGGTGCCATTACTACTTTTATAATTAAAGGTATGTCTATTTATTAACTACAGCTGTCTCCCCACGGATACTAGTGTCACAGTGAGGACTGCTTTTATAATCATGCAATCTTAAATAGTTGTGGGGTGATTATGATGAAGATTCCAAGTCATGGAAATATGAATCTTGGCAGATACTAGTGGACCTTGTTGTGACCCTGATACATACCTCCAATCTTATAAAACAAAAAAATCTGTGTGTGCTCTGTGGCAGTACTGGACATATGAGTAAAGTACTTGCCATACCAGAATGGACTTTGATAACCCAATCTAATTCTTCAAAAGCATTTTTTTCCTTTGGTGGTGGGGGATGGAACGGTGGGGAAAGAACTCAAGAATCCTAGGGGAATTAAAGCTCTCATTTACTAATCTGGTCTTTTGTGTGGCCACTGTTGCTCTGCCCGCACTCTTATTAGTCTTCAGATTAGTCCTGGGTTTTACTTGGCAGCACACGAAGTTCTCCATGAATTTGTTTAGCCATTTACCATTACATCCACCCACCCACGTGCAAAATCTCCAAATGACAAAAGTAATAGACTCTTCTAAATCATAAAATTTCAAAAAATGACTCCTTTGGCAGCTGTGACAAATGCAGCCTTAATAACTTTTATTGTTGTTAATCATTTGCATTACTGTAGTGCCTAAGAGCCCTAGTCATGGACCAGGACCCCTTTGTGCAAGGCACTGTACGAACACTGAACAAAAAGCTGACAATCTTCTACTGGCATTTTTCAAAGGGTCCCAGTCAGACTCTTTAATAATAATGTATTTAAAGGTAGTGTCATTGGCTTCTCTGTTAATAACCTATACCCTACTGCATAACCACATTTTTTGACTCCAACACATAGTCTCAGACAGTGTGCTTCATATTATTTGAACAAAAGATATACAAACTGAGGAGTCTATGTTAAAGTTTAGTAATGTACTGGGAAGTGGTAGATTAAACAACACAGTGGAATTTAGGGTTCCATTACTCTAATTACTCTGTTTCCACAAAGGAAGATGTTCCAAAATGTTTTTTGACACATCCTTACAATAATCCAAAGTGGAATGGCCCATGCTGGTGCATAAAAAGTGGACACTACAGCTCCATGATCACCAACATGGGTCAGTTAGATGGAACACAACCTTTTGTCTGTTACTATGATGTGTGTTACTAAAAGTGATTAATATTGCAGGCAATGTTTAATTCTTTCATATCCCTATACTAAATGTCTTTGAATCTGGAAGCATTCCACCATGTCAGCAGTAGCTCTTGAAGAAGGATATATGATCCAGTTACACATTCTCTCTCCTCTAACTTAATAAAATTCAATAAAAATACATAAATACACCAAAAGCTTTTTTCACCTAAATGAAAGCTGGAAACGTAATAGTTAAAGTCTGACACTAATCTGGCCTTTAATGTTTGCAGACATGTTTCCAGAGGCGGCAAAATAGTGATATTTACAGGTACAGGAGGCTTCTGTACTCTGGTCCACTGTCCACTTGCTTGTGTCTAGTGGAGAGTTGGCTGATCACATGGTCCTGGCTCCCCATTTCCAGCTGCTAAACTGCATAAAATACTTTGTGAATTTGCTTTTTTAGGTAAGCAATTGCTGTAATTCCCCCAAAGATTTCATGTGATCACAGATGGGCATGCAAGGTGGCCTCCATGGTCATGAATGGGAGAAGTGGTATCCAGAGGACACTGTTTTTCAAAGTGTGGTGTAGACTATAGAAAGAATTTGAGAACCTCTGACCTATAAGAGGTTGCAGTAACTAAGTCTATCAGTGAAAGGATTTAATGTTAAATGTCAAGTTTCAGAGTAGCAGCCGTGTTAGTCTGTATCCGCAAAAAAAAAAAAAAGGAGGACTTGTGGCACCTTAGAGACTAACACAAATTTATTTGAGCATAAGCTTTCATGAGCTACAGCTCACTTCATCGGATGCATTCAGTGGAAAATACAGTGGGGAGATTTATATACACAGAGAACATGAAACAATGGGTGTTACCATACACACTGTAATGAGTGATCCTGCTGGTAATAGCTCACCTTACCTGAAGGTGGAGGTGGGGGGGGGAACCTTTTGTAGTGATAATCAAGGTGGGCCATTTCCAGCAGTTGACAAGAACATCTGAGGAACAGCAGGGGCAGGGGAGGAATAAACATGGGGAAATAGTTTTACTTTGTGTAATTGACCCATCCACTCCCAGTCTTTATTCAAGCCTAAGTTAATTGTATCCTGTTTGCAGATTAATTCCAATTCAGCAGTCTCTTGTTGGAGTCTGTTTTTGAAGTTTTTTTGTTGAAGAATTGCCACTTTTAGGTCTGTAGTCGAGTGACCAGAGAGATTGAAGTGTTCTCCGACTGGTTTTTGAATGTTTTAATTCTTGCCATCTGATTTGTGTCCATTTATTCTTTTACGTAGAGACTGTCCAGTTTGGCCAATGTACATGGCAGAAGGGCATTACTGGCACATGATGGCATATATCACATTGGTAGATGTGCAGGTGAACGAGCTTCTGATAGGGTGGCTGATGTGATTAGGCCCTATGATGGTGTCCTCTGAATAGATATGTGGACACAGTTGGCAAAGGGCTTTGTTGCAAGGATAGGTTCCTGGGTTAGTTGTTCTGTTGTGTGGTGAGTGGTTGCTGGTGAGTATTTGCTTCAGGCTGGGGGGCTGTCTGTAAGCAAGGACTGGCCTGTCTCCCAAGATCTGTGAGAGTGATGAGTCGTCCTTCAGGATAGGTTGTAGATCCTTGATGATGCATTGGAGAGGTTTTAGTTGGGGGCTGAAGGTGACGGCTAGTGTCGTTCTGTTATTTTCTTTGTTGGGCCTGTCCTGTAGTAGGTAACTTCTGGGTACCCTTCTGGCTCTGTCAATCTGTTTCTTCACTTCAGCCGGTGGGTATTGTAGTTGTAAGAACGCTTGATAGAGATCTCGTAGGTGTTTGTCTCTGTCTGAGTAGTTGGAGCAAATGCGGTTGTATCGTAGAGCTTGGCTCTACGATAAATGTGAGTTTCAAAGAATATTCTATTTATGTGAAGAAATATCTGATTCTGTCAAAGGGGTCCTTTGATGTTTGTGAAGGTGAGGGAACCGGTGAAAGATCAAACCAGAAATATTTTTGGATGTAGGTCAATATTTGAAAAACAGGAGCCTAAAGTTAGACTAGTAAATCCATATCTGGGAACCAGAATAAGTTGCATGATTTTTCACAAGCAGATCCTACTAATGTGTACATTTTACAAATCAAAATATATTTAAATCAATGAGAGTTAAGTGTTCAGCACTTCAGAAAATCAGAGCACTTAGTTGCCTTGTTATGTATTTAGAATCCTCACTTTAGGATCCTGTCTTAAAAAAAAACTTGGCCTGTGGACTTTGTAACCTTTTAAAATTATTTCAACCAGGTGAATTTGTATCCAGGGAATGGGGGTGAAGGCACTGTAACGTACTGTTTTGAATATTTTGTCTAATTCAAATCCTGTTCCTCCCGGGGCTGTATAGTTCGACAGGAGCAGGAGCTGCGGAATGGAGGTGCAATAGATAAGAAACTCACTACCCTTGCAGACCTCTTCAGGCCTCCCATCGATCTGATGCACAAAGGCAGCTTTGAAACGGTAGGTTTCTGTCTTTCAGTAAGACTACCTATGTATTAATTGGGCATAGCTTGTAAGCCCTACATCAGCATGCATATCCAAATTGATTTATAACATGATCATACAATAAATTACAAGAAAATAGTCTGCTTCTAAATATTGGCAGCTAGCACTTGCATGTGGTAGTAATTTTATGAGTTATATAGGACTGATCTTAGCAAGTAGTAACTGATTTCTGAAAAGGGTGGGCTTGTTATCCACTGTTCTCTTCCCTGGCCCACACTCTTTTCTTTTTCTTTTTTTTTAAATGTGAAGTTGCGCAGATGCCACTGGTGAAAGATTTCAGTGCATGAGTGAAGCTGACCAGGATGGAAGAATCCTAGTTGTTTAAATTCAGGAAAGATGCTGTGGCTAAAGGTTTTCTTTATAGGTGCTCTGGGTACCAGATGTCTGTGCAGAATCATGATCTTTCTGCGCAGAAGCATGGTGGTGACGGAAATAGTATTCCACAGATCAAGTATCATCATAATCAATATTGTCCTCGCTCTTCCCTCTCTGAGGAATTCCAGAGCATTGTAATTGCCTGGTTCTCCTGTCTCACAGATCAATATTTCATCACCAGTGTTCCTCTGTGCTCTTCTCTTCTTTCTGAATGCACTGAACCCTTGAGAGGGGATGAGGTAGCACAAGGACAGGTATCTAACTGCTTCCAAGTCTACACCTCCACTCACTTGTGACCTCTGCCTCTTTGTTCAGTTTTACAAGTGTGACTGCATCTGGCATCTCACCCTGGTGTCCCAACAACTCAATTGTAATGTGGCAAAGACTAGATGGTAAGCTTATTGGGGCAGGCACCATCTTTTTTGTTCTGTTTGTACAGCTGATCCATGACTAGGGCTCCTAGAGGAACTTATTTTTTCCCCCATCCCCAAATCACTCTCCTGTCCATCAGTTAACCACTATCCTCGCTTCCATGTTCTTTGTCATCTTCGCTCTTTTATGTTACTCCTAAGCCTGGGACAGCCTCCTTCCTTTTGTATACCTGATAACCACACAGTTTTCTAGACCTTCCTCAAAACTCACTTCTAGCTAACCCCCCTCCATGTACCTGACTACATGATACATTTATGAAATCGAGTAAATCTAATGTGACAGTTCTAATGGTCATAAGCTAAAGTTTTTGCCTCCAGAAATATCTAAGAACAAATGTTTCGTACTGCTTACGCCCTCAGATCTTGGTATTATCTTATCTAAATAAATATTTAGATGCTAAATTCCTCTGGGGCGGGGCCATAGCTTATTGTGACATTTACACAAAAGATAGCAGGAGTGGCAGTGTCCACTCTAGTGAAGGTTGTGTGAGCAGTTCTATTCAATCCCTTATTTTCAGTCATTCAGATTTTTGTAGCTCATCTCTTTGGGCTGAAATTTTCCAGTTTTCATCTGCAACTTAAGTTAACTTACGCACTTCTTAATGTTTTTTGAGGTTTTCTGTCATGACCAGTTCTCATTTTTTAAATACATGTAGAGAGAGGGAGGGAAAAAAGCTTTTCCAACTATTAAAAAAAAATACAATTTAAAAAATTGCAACTTTTTGCACCAGCCATTCCCCCACCTCTGGTTTAAACTGTTATGGATAGAAAATTCAATTTTGGCATTGAAAGTAGCTTTTGTTGAGGAAAAAATGCCTTTGAATGTTCCAGTGAGTATTGATGTGTCTTTGATCAAGTTATGACCCATTTTTCATGTGATCAGTGCACTTTACGTAGAGTTTATTGCGTTTATGCACATACTATCTGCATGTGGTTTACTTGGCTGTATTGTGAGGGTGTACATAGGTTGAGGCAAGGATTGTGTAAGAGACCTGATTTAGTCCTGTAGACCAATGGTGCTCAACCAGTGGTATGCATACCTCTGGGGGTACGCAGAGGTCTTCCAGGGGGTACATCAACTCATCTAGATTTTTGCTTAGTTTTACTACAGCCTACATAAAAAGCACTAGTGAAGTCAGTGCAAACTAAAATTTCATACAATGACTTGTTTATACTGCTCTGTATACTATACACTGAAATGTAAGTATAATATTCCAATAGGTTTATTTTATAATTATATAAAAATGAGATTGGAAACAATTTTTCAGTAATAGTGTGCTGTGACACTTTTTTGTATTTTTATCTGCTTTTATAAGGAAGTTGTTTTTAAGTGAGATGAAACTTGAGGTATGCAAGACAAATCAGATCCCTGAAAAGGGGTACAGTAGTCTAGAAAGGTTGAGAACCATTGTTGCAGACCTTTTAAAGTAATAGCGGGAGTTGCTGTACACGAACACCTAAAGGTTTGCAGGTGAGGGCTCTCTGCAACTCCTCATGTTTGTGGAAAAGGGCTCCTCAGTAAACAGGACGGGGGATTCATTCTTGCAGATCTCAAGAGGTCCATGGCTCAGAACATACTACTAACAACAATATGTTAGTCTTAAACAGCTTGAAACCACCCCCACCTTTCTTTTTAAATAACTAGGAAATTCCACACACACCATAAGCCTGTGTTGAAAGCATTAAGATTGCATGTTTAAGCACTGAAGTGTCTCTGAAACTGTAGAAAGTGTGTGTTGTGTTTGAGAAATAGTATGTGAGCAAGTAATAGTCTGTAATTGCATGCCTTATGCACAAGGAGGCAGAATTGAGATTATTCAAACATTCTCATTGGCATTTCCTGACTCTGCCATATTCAGCCTTGCAACTAATCTTTTTCCTTAATGTAGACTTCTGCATGGACCAAACAATTAAAATGGAGTTGAGCCCATGCACTAAACCACTGCGACACTAAATATTGTCGTTGTACATGGATCCAATTAGGGTAATGAAATAGAGGAGAGGTGAAATGAGGCACTTCATGATAGGAGTTACTGTAGAGTACTTGAAGGCGAGGGAAATATGCACGTAGAGTGTGAAGATGGGAATTGGGAGGCGATTCAGGGACAGATCAAGGGGTTGGGACTAATAAGAGGAAGGTTTAGTCATGGTTAAAAGGAGCGTTGAGTTCTTGCTGAATAGCTCTTGAGAGGATCATAAGTGAACACTTGGTTTCATCCTACTCCCAAAAGAACGCTTTTGTATGTCACAGGCCTTTTGTATGTTTCTACGCCCACAAGCATTGTAGGTGTAATTAGCAGTATCTGCTCATGATACACATGAAGCTGGCATAGCTAGGAATCTGGTGGTCAGGATTCAGTGCATTCTTAGATGTGTGTAAGCAACTAGCCATGTGGCATCTGGTTCTGAACTTTTAATGAGTAAAACGTTTATTTGAACCTTAAAAGTGTGTCGCTTCTTTGAAAAGCCTAATAAAAATTATGTTGTAGAGCTCAATGTTGTCTTTGTGTCCATATCAAATACTGTTAGTTTTTCAGGTTAAAAAGATGTCTTCAAACTATCAGTCTTGCTCTAAGTAAAGTTTGGGTTTGTTTATCCTCACATATAATAAAGGTTCTGATGGCCAGATTAGGCTGTCCTTTAATCTTGTTCAATCCCATGAGTCAGTGAATTTCTATTTGTGTAACTTAATTAGTAAAATACTTATGAATTTCTGTTTCTAATAACAACAAATACAGAGCTATAGGGCTGCTTGGTATAAATGGAACACCAAATATGACCAGCTGTTTGGATCAACCAGTTCAGACTCCTCCTGTTTCACTCTACCACATACAAACAAGAGAACTCTGAGAAGATGCTGTCTTTTTAAATGTGCAACTTTTCTTCTTGGTCACATTCTATCATACATTGGAGAGGCAGTATGGTTCAGTAGATGGGGCACCAGGCAGGGATCAGGGGACTGGGGATTCTATTTCTGGCTCTACCACTGACCTGTTGTGACCTTGGACAAGTCTGTGCCTCTTTCCTTTCCCTTTTGTGTCTAAACTGCAAACTCTTTGAAACAGACAGTCTGTATTTGTATAGCACTTGGCACAATAGGGTTCCAATAAATAAATAAACTTGATACTAGTTCCAGTTAGTTCAGTAATAAAAAAGGAGTCATTCAGAAATATTCATCACATTATTAAAGTAAATAGTGACTGCTATTGAACTAGGTTCAAGTTTTGTAGAAAATTCAGGTACTGCAAGTCATTTCTGGGAGTCCAGTGCTTGTCTAATGCTGTAAACTCAATTTTTATTATAAATAAAGGTAATTGCAAGAGTCTTACTACTTGAAAGGACACAGTATAAAATCTGATCAGTTTAAAAAATGAGTTTAAAGTAATTCTGGCATTACACCTGCCCTGAAGAACTCCCCCTCTCCCTCCCTTTTCTCTCCCCTGCCCCTCCAACCCCCCGCCCTCCCAATCAATCTCTGTAGACTTGTTTTTGTAAATACATAGTATGGGTTTTTCTTGTTCACAAACTTTAAAGGGGAAAGTGACTATATTTGGGTGGGAGGGGAGTGAAATTGATTACACAAAACGCTGGCAAATACACACAAAAGTAGAAAAATTAGAATTAGAAAATTAGAAAAACACCTTTGAGTCTTTTTTTTAATAGTAATTTAGCTATATGTAATGAGTAGGAGAGAAACTGCAGACAGAATAGACCTCTTAGTCATTGTCCCTGTAATCCAGCAGCGTTGGGTGTCAGAGCACAGGACTGGGACCAGGACTCTTGGGTCTAAATATACATTCTGATATGGATTTTCCCCTGAGCCTTGGGCAAGTCATAATTCCAAAAATTAGACATCCAAATCTGTATTTCGGTTCTTAAATAAAAGGTTTGTCTCCTTTGGAGCCGGTGAGCATATTGAAAAATCAGGCCACTTACTTAGATTCGCCTTCTGTTAAATAGGTGCCCAAGGAGTGTTGTGAGGATTAACTAATGAATGAGAAGCACTTTAAAGATAAGTACTGAAGTGCTCATTATGTGAATATGCAAGAGTACTGGCATATCCTACGTGCACCTAATTTCTGTATGATGTCCTTTAAAGTGAATGGAAAATCAGGCCACAATTGGTCTGTCATCTGGCCAGGCAGAAATCTTATTACCTAGGTGTTTAATGTGAGGTCCTGTGTATAGTAAGTAAACTTGAACCAGCTTTCCTTAACATATACAGGCCCTAACTGAATTACCAATTAAATGAGGTATTAGCATTGGAATGGTAATACTGAGGTTTTAAATTTACAATTCATTGACATGAGTGGGTAGACAAGACAAGAAACTTCATTCTAAAAGTTAAAGCTTAGGTTCTGAAGAAAACAGTAAAATCTGGTGAAATACCCTAAACCTTTGAATTTGCCTTTTTCCCCCCTTGTGAGTAATGCAGTTAGTGCAAACTCATGTAAGTAAATCTTTTTTTTTTTTTTTTTAAGGAAAGTTCATCACTATTTCCAATCTATCCTGGAGATATGAGCATTCCTGCTTTTGATAAAGCCCTCTTTTTTTCAACAGGTTTGACAATTCAGCGATCAGAATTACATTCTTGATCAAACTCCTACCATTAACTTGCAACCAACCAATCAGACAATGCCAGCTTTGTGACTCAAACCAGTAAGATCTCTTCCTGCGACTTCAAACCCTCCCATCTCTTTTCCCCCCTCACCCTCCCTCCACTTGCAGTCTGAATGAGCATCAGAAAATGACTCCTGTTTTGGCAGTCACACCAAAATTAAGTTTAACAACATAAAATCTAGAAAAAATGAAGAGTGGAAAAAGGGGGCTGTTGTATAAATACAAGTCCCCAGTCAGTAGCTTTAGCCTATTTACACAGAAAAAGGGTCTACAGGCTTTCCTTTTGAGTAACCAGGTCTTTCCTATGCTATCAGATGTGACTCACTTCACTCTGTTTTCTCTGAACAAATGGTTAATTCAGATTTTTTTCCATTTTCAGTCTTTTGCTTCTCAAGTTGCTTCCTTTCCCTATCCTTCTGGGCTTGGCTTGTTGATCTCAGTTAACCAAAGTGTGATTTTTTTATTTTATTTTTTTTTAATACATTTAGCCAACTTGAACTGCAGTTAAGCAGGTCTTCTAGCCCTGCCTTTTGTTTGTCAGGTGTTTTGAGGATGACTTTTGCTAGTCCTGATCATCCTTTCTACTGTAAAGGGGTTTTGGTGAAACCTGGTGCACAAATCAACCCATCGTTGCTGACATTGTTTCTGTCTAGCCTTTTGTTTTTAAATAATGTATTATTTCTGTCTGCTTGAAGGCCAAAGAGTGTGGTCAGATGCAGAATAAATGGCTCATGATTAACATCCAGAATGTGCAGGACTTTGCATGCCAGTGTCTTAACCGTGACGTCTGGAGCAACGAGGCTGTGAAGAACATTATCCGGGAGCATTTCATTTTTTGGCAGGTGAGAGGCTAATAGAGATACGTTGAAGATAGGAGTTGATGGGAGTGAGACAACAAAATCAAGCCTCTTGTAATTTATAAACAAAACAAAACCCAGTGCTCTCTAAGAACTGCCAAGAAAGATGGAACTGTGGATTTAATCTCAGATTACCGAAATGAGTGTATATTAAAACAGTTTTAAAAGCCATGTGTTCAAAACTAGCCTTTTTGGGTCTATGACCTTTCTACGCTAATAAAATCCACATACTAATGTTTGGAAGAGTTAATGGGAATTGTGTACTTACAAACTGTAGAGTATATGGTAAAATAAAGACACGTTTTGTTCAGTTTTGAGGCATTAACTTTTTTCAAATGTGGTGGTCTGTAGGTATACCATGACAGTGAGGAAGGACAGAGATACATACAGTTTTATAAACTGGCAGATTTCCCTTATGTCTCCATTCTGGACCCGAGGACAGGTAAGAGAAAGGACAATATATATGATCTTCAGACAGACTGCTGATTGTAATCTGGAATATTTAGTTCTGCTTGTTTTTGGCAGTGCTAGTTAATATGGGTTAAAACATGTAAATTACATTGTAACATTCTAAAGGTCTGTACACAAACAGCAGCATTCTCTGAGAGGTATTGAAGCCGTTAAAGATTATGTGGACTAAAAATCTAACAAAAGAACTAAAGGAATAATAATTCAAGTTCTGCACAAATTTTGCGTAGTGACACTTGATTTCAGTTTAGGTTGCTAACTTTATCTATCCATTTGGAAAACAAAATTGATAACACTTCATGGCCAAATCATGAACTGGCTTTGAAGTGCCCTTTAAAGGGCTAATTTAAACCATGTTATAAACAAATATTTCTTTACTTGTGGTATTAAAAACACCTTAGGCTGTTAAAAGTGAAATAATTTTAAAAATCTGTTCACTCATTAGTGGTGCTCCTTGTTTACTATTTTCATTTCTCTCTGCTTGAGTGATGCAAATCTGAAGTCAGTTACTTACTTTTAGGGTCTTAGTCTTCAAACTGACCTGAAGAAGAGCTCTGTATTGCTCAAAAGCTTGCCAATTTCACCAACAGAAGTTGGTCCAATAAAAAATACTCTCACCCACCTTGTCTTTCTAATATCCTCGGACCAACACTGCTACAACAACACTGCAAATCAAAAGTTAATGTCATAGTAGCATGTTAGTCACTACCAGGAGGCTCAGAAATTATTATTTTAGTCACATCTTAATTTTCAAATATCAGTACAATATTTTGTTTGTTTGCTTTTGGCTTTGACCCTTTTTTTTTTGGAATGCTAGACAAAATTAATCTACTGGGTTTTTTTTGGCTTTTTAAGGTCCCCAAGGAATTTTCTGATTCTCTTCCCTTCCCTCCAAACCATTACTGGTCCTCAATTTCTTCATACTGAATTATTGGTTTCTGTAATGAATGCTGACCTGAGATTTCTTACCGCTTGATAACAATAAAAGAATCTGCATTACCGAAACTCAGGCTCAGATAATGCTCTTGACTTTTATGTACGAAGGTTATACATATAACTAAGGTTATAAGAGTAACTTCTCTCTAGTGCTCCTTCCAAAGGGACTGAATTGCAGTTTACTTAGGAGTCTTTATTCCCGGTGGGCCGCAGCCCTTTGAGAATTCCAAACCTTGCTATTCTGTTTAGAACTAGCCACTTAGTATGTGGCTATAGGAAAACCAGGTTCTGATATCTACTCCCTTCCCTTCACTGGCGTTTTCATTGCAAGCTTAAGAAAGACCTTGCAGTTGTATTAGGATTTTTCCATTTAACCTTCTGTTGTATAGAATTAGGCCTTAGTTTTGTTTGCTTCTCCAGCCTTGTAATCTTCCCCATTTTTTTTTTAAGGTAGAAAACAAATAAATGTATATTGTAGTGAGTTACATTTATGGAAAGAGAGCTCGCAGATTGGGATGTCAGATCCATCTAGGCAAAAGATTGAGTTATGCACACTGAAGAAATCTTAGCTGTGAATTTATTTTCTCAAAACTTGAATTTTAACATTCCATTCATTATGTGTGGTATGCATACATTCTTGCATACAGGAAAGAAGCCATTACTTCTGTTGTGATCAGCACTTTAAATGGAGACCGGCTCATACCTCTAGCTTGGTAGGGCCAAGAATGAGGCTCTTTAGAAGGTGTGAAAGCTTTGGAGAAAAGGAAACTGCTGACCTTTAGTATAAAAATAATGTAGGGTCCTCCATAAATCCACCCTTGCCTCCTCACCACCTCATCAGTTTTGCAGACCAAAATTGGATCTTTATAAAAACTAATAAGCATTATGTGCTTTAAGATAAATTTGTTTTATGCTCCTTGTGGCTAAGCAAAAATCTCTTGAGGGTCCCCCTCAGTGAAATGCAGTCCAATGTTCCTATGTTTTTCATAGGCCAGAAATTAGTGGAGTGGCACCAACTGGATGTAACTTCTTTCTTGGACCAAGTGACTGGTTTCCTGGGTGAGCATGGGCAACTGGATGGACATTCTACCAGCCCTCCCCAAAAATGTTCCCGCTCTGTAAGTATAGGGCCTTGTGGGTAGGGGGAGGGAAAGAGGAAAACTCAGCACATTGTGTCTGGTCCAGTAGAACCTCTCACCCCTCTGCATGGGAAATACAAATAGACTTGTGTGAACTAGCAAGTGAGTAAAAACACAAAACATGCAGATAATGCATCAGAGAAAGTACTTTCTCTCCTTTTTGATCAGTAGTTTTGTTTTATTCGATGCTACATAATCTATAGTATTTGTTACAAATGTAATAGCCATAGTAATGTGAGCTTTCACTACGGCACTTTTGTTGTTAAAATTGCTAGGTAGAAATGAGAGGTTTGGTGGATGTGAATTCTGAGGTCTAAATATTAGAAAGGGTGCACTATAATTTAAATGTTGTTTATTTGATAGATAGTATGGGGGTGGGGAAAATGTTTGTTCTTCTCTGTAGTTGGGTTTTCAACCATCTGTGGTATCCATAACCTCACAACCCCACACCTCTAAATAAAATAAGACTAAGTGGTAGGATTGGTGTCTTGGAAGGACGGACTGAAAATAAAGGTGAGAGGAAAGTACAGGTACTTGGCACTAGTGCTTGTTCTCCCACCACCTGGTTCACTTGTACAGTTTTCTAGAATACAATAATCCTAAAAGGAAACTTTTTAAAAATACTCATTGTGATTTTAATGTCGTGCAGAATGACTTTCAGTAAGCTAATACAAATTTCAGTACTGGAGTTAATCCATGAAAAGTGTAGAATGCATAATTTCCTGTTTAGATTACTTAATCTCAATAGAATTGCCTCTTTCAAAATGATGACGCTTCTGTCACTCTTTACACAATTGTTTTTCCTGCTAATTGTACCCCAGACCTGGATTCTTACAGTTTCCAGAGTTTTTTGTGAGCAACTAAACTAAAACCCAAGCACCTTGCTGTAACTTGTGCAGTAGTTTTGTTTGTGTCTTTTGAGTGATTCTTCAGTATAAACTAAGCCGTGATGAAATTTGCAAAAAACATATTGAAGGGGTTGCAAGCAGAGGATAGAACCAAACTACTGAGTGATCTGGAAAGACTAGGTTGGCAACTAAAGAAAACTTGGGATTAGAACTGTCAACTCCTGTGCCCTGAGAGAAGGAGAGGTTCATCCAGCAGCTGCACAGATCACATTAAAAGAGTGATCCCCACGCTGGGGCACAGCCCCTTAAGGGGGTTCAGAGGAATGTTCGTGGGAGGGGGCACTACCCACCCTCTCTGCCCCCTGTGCCCAACTGCAGACCCTCCCCAGGCCACCCGCCACTGACTGCTGGCCCAGCTGCAGCTCTGGCCCCATCCTCAGCCCCCTTACCTCCGCACCTTCCCCTCTCCCAGGAGCCCTGGCCATGGCTCCCGACTGTCCCTCCTGGGAGGTGGGAGGCAGCAGAGATAAGGGAGGGTGTTACATGAAAAGTTTGGGACCACCACATTAAAGGGAGCTTATTACAACTTGCCTCTTTATTATAGACCTTTTAGTACTTTTCCATGCAGACAAATACTGTAGCTGCAATATGGAAATCAAGACTGGACAGTTGGAAGAGTGCAGGTGATCCACCATATTATGAAGGTTTGGGAATGATTGGAATAGACATTACTCCATGATCAGCATTGCTTCAGAGAATATAGTGGAGTGGGGGAGGGGGAGATGTCAATTGTGGAGAATTTACGTATTCCTCAAAAAGGAGAAATGCAGGCTTTAAAATAGTAGAACAGCTGGCTGCCACACCATTTAATCATTACACACCTATCAGATGTCACCTGAGAACCCTTTGTTAAAGTCCTCTAATTCCTGTTAAAATATTTTGCTTATTTGTTGTTTTTTGGGTTTTTTTTTTCGTTTCTGTGTTATGGCTACATCAAACAGGAGAGCCTCATTGATGCTAGTGAGGATAGCCAGATGGAAGCTGCCATCAGGGCCTCCCTGCAGGAGACACATTTTGATTCCTCCCAGGTCAAACAGGACAGCCGATCAGATGAGGAGTCTGAATCTGAGCTTTTCTCTGGAAGTGAGGAATTTATTTCTGTTTGTGGCTCCGATGATGATGATGAGTCCGAGAATCCTGCCAAGTCTAGGAAGTCTCCACACAAGGACTTGGGGTGTAGGAAAGAGGAGAGCCGGAGGCCTCCACCTGAGCCTCCCACAAGGACTGATCCTGGAACAACATCAAACCATCGAGTAGTGTCCTGTATTGATGCTGGGATACTGGAGGAATCAGCTGACAAGCCTGAAAGTGCAGTGGAGGGATTGGATCTGAATGGTGAGCTTTTCCCCTTTAAATGTAACTTAAATTTTTTTTAAAAAGCTTTGCAACAGCCTTTTTATATTATCAAGCATGCTTAAATCCTAATTTTAAGAACACCTTTTTGGTCTTTATCCTTAAAGTTTGCCGTTTGGATACGTCCCTCTACTTTCAGCAGCATGAAATGACGTCACAAACGTCAAGAACCTGTTAATCACTGAACTGTATTCTGAGTTTCTATTGGTCTGAGGGCCCATCTATATTAGAGAAATTGGCATTTGTGTAATGTAGATGTGCGTAGTGAGGTACACTGCACAAATGTAAGTCCATTTTGCACTTATGCAGCATATCTGCGCTGGTGTGGCTGTATCGGTGCACGTTTTCCTAGTGTAGATGGACCTCAAAATTTCTACACCCCCACACCCACACCCTGGCTTTCTCTGCTGGTAGGCAGTAGGACTACAGCAGTTTTCCACAAGACAGTGCAGCAATGTTCAAGTAGAGAGTGCACTGAAGAGAGGGGAATGGCATCAGTTTGGCATGCAAATGGCTATGAAGTCAGCAGAGGGCTGCACCTTAAATTCCCTTTGCTGTGGTTTCCCTGTGGAGATGGGGGGGGGGGGAGGAGCAGTATCAGTCACTGGTTTTAACTTAAAAAAAAATAATGAAAACAGGGATTTTGATTAAAAAATACATGTAACAGAAGTTCATCTTCATGGACCAAGCTTTGCAGCTCACCTTTAAGACTTTTGTGTGTTAATTTCCACTCACTAATCCTCTTCTCCCTTAGAGTGAAGTGCAAAAGAGCTCAATTCAGATGCCCTGTTGTTAACCTGTAGCAATTTACTTTACACTAGGACCAAAGGCACAGCTGATGCTAAGGTATCCAGATGGAAAGAGGGAACAAATTTCACTGCCCGAACAAGCTAAACTTCTGGTAAGTGAAGCTAATTGGAGATCCTTGTTTGAATGGAAGAGAGCTGAAACTAGAAAATACTTTTTTCTGATGTCACTTTGAAATTAGACTTAACCAAATATGAAAGTGGTTGGTATACATATGGAGGGGCTTGTGCTGTCAGGCTATGAGGCTTCTTTCTTGCTATATAACTATCTTTCCCACATTACTCCTGAGGGCATTCTGCTCCAGAAAATTAAAAATTCTTTGCCAAAAATATTATGCACACAATATTTTAAAATTCTGCAAATTTTATTTGTCAAATAAATGGGGAGGCTCCAGCATGGAATTGGGAAGCACAGGGCACTGGCTGCACAGAGGTGGGAGATCACTGTGCAGCCTCCCCCGGGTCACTGACTCAGCAGTGAGGCTGCACCCAACCCTGACACAGCATAAAGACTGGGCCTGCCCCAGAAACACGCTAGGGTCCTGCACCACTGCTTCAGGTTCACCAGGTTTGGGAAGGCAGGCTCAGCAAGGCAGGATCCAAGTACGGAGAGGCCTAATGTGGGGGGATCCAGGTGTGGGTTGAGAGGGTTCTGTGTGGGGGCAATCTGAGTGCGGGCAGTTCAGAGGGGGATCTGGGTACAGGGGGATCTGGATGCACAAGGGCTTGTTTGGGGGGGCGGGGGGTTTCTGGGTGCAACAGTAATGGGACTCTGCAGGGATGTCCAGGTGAAGGTGGTTGGGGCTCGGTGGGGGTCTGGGGGTGTGTGTGTGGAGGTAGAGCTCAGTGGGGGGTCCAGATGCAGCTGGCTAGGGCTTGGTGGGGTGGGGATATAGGTATGGCTGGCTTGTCTAGGTGGTCCAGATGCAGGGGAATGGGCTCATTGGGGGAGTGTTTCTGGGTGGGGGGGTGAGGTTTGGTGGGAGGGTCTGCATATGAGGGCAACTGGATGCACGGGGGTTGGGGGAGCAGCTCCCTGTACAGGGATTCCTGCAGCTGAGGGGCGATGGGTGTAGGAAGCAAGAGGGGGGGGGAAGGAGTTTGCAGAGCTTCCTTCAGCTGTGGGATAAATCTGGGGGTGGGTCTGACCTGGCCCCAGATGCTATGCAAGAGAAGAGGAAGTCCCATTGTCCGCAGCCCAGCCAGGACTAGCAGTTGAGCCCGGCGCAGGGTAAAAGCCACTAGCCGGGTCTTCCACAGTCCCGCCTCTTGCCCCACAGTGATTTACCTCTCTGCCACCTGCCCTAGGCCTCTTGAAACATACTCCTGGGGAGGGTCACAGGATCACTCTTGTGGCTTCTGTCAAAGTCAGATTCAGGACTCACATAATTTGTCAGACCACTCTGTTTATTAGCAAAGCGCTTTGCTAATGCACCCAGATGTGAGCCCCTCTCTGAGGCTCAAGATAACTTATTTATACAGCTAAGCCAAAGCCAATTTAACATAAGAGACAAAAGAAAGCAGAAACTGACAAATATACATACATATCTTATTTGCATACTCACGTTTACCAATCTCCTAGCTCAGTAGGAGCTCTAAGTTGATTAGTTTGAGGACCCATTGTCTCACACTCCTTAATATTTCTCTTCCTGACAACTATATTTCAACAAACCCCTCAAGTAGCATTTCTTTAATGAATTATAATTTCAATATAATTCATTCTACTTTCACAATCCCTCCTTTTGGTCAAGCTACGCAATGACCAACAATGACTGGGTTCCACATATCAATCGTTCTTTATCTCTTTGTTCATCAGTGATATTTAAAATCATCAAATTAGCACTCTGGTTTGGGGCAGCTATCTGTGTAGCATGCCTGACACAATTTTGGATACAACAGGAAAGTAACTGAAAACATACAAAAATTATTTGGATTCCAAACAGGAGACAGGTTTCAGAGTAACAGCCGTGTTAGTCTGTATTCGCAAAAAGAAAAGGAGTACTTGTGGCACCTTACATATTCTCTGTGTATATATAAAGTCTGCTGCAGTTTCCACGGTATGCATCCGATGAAGTGAGCTGTAGCTCACGAAAGCTCATGCTCAAATAAATTGGTTAGTCTCTAAGGTGCCACAAGTACTCCTTTTCTTTTTGCAAACAGGAGAGTTAGGGTTCCCTGAAACAACCAGTTTCCTATGCCAGAGGAATTGAAAAGGTTACTTAGCCACTTCCCCACGAAGAGCCAAGTTCTTTATGGAAGATATGCGATTTGTTCTAAGTGGCTAGCACGATCTATTACCTCATTGGTGTTGTCTGGTATATACACACAGCAGTCTTCTCCAATGAGAGCACAAGTCCCTCCTTTTGCCGCCAGCACTATGTCCAATGCCTGACGGTTTTGGAGGGCCATGTATCGGACTGGCCCTGTTTCTTTGGCCAGGGCTCTTAAACTTTCTCCGGTTTCATTTACCATTATTTCAACTACTGCTTGTAACCTTAGGAGCCTTTTTGCATGATGTATTACTCCCCCTAATGGTATTAAGGAACCGCCAATGGCCTCTTCCCAGGTTAAGGGGCTTATGTTGTTTTACATACCATTGGGCATCTGTTAAGTCCTTTCTTTTTCGCCTGAAATTGCGGAGGCGTTCTTGAGGGAAGGTTCCCAGCACTTGGAATTGTGGGAAGAGTCGGGCGGGATAACAGATTCCTGACCAATTAGCTGGTAGTACGGTATAAGATCTGGTCCCACACACCCAGTGATGGCCTATTAAGGCCAGGAAGGGTGGGTTGCACCCGTTTGTCATATAGGTGTTTGCAAAGGAGGAGTAGTATCCCCCAAAGGGTACAGGGTAATTCTCCTTACGAGGAATGGTGTGATTTGCATGACATTGAAAGATTGTATTGTTTTCACTAAGGTTACTGTAGGGGGAACATGAGTGATTTCTCTGTTTGATCCCAGGTTGAGAAAAAAATTCATATCTCCATACCTGGCCCGCCACTTTTTAGTTTTGTTTGAATAATCCCATACACCATTGGCCACAATATGCTGAAGGCAACGGCTTTTCCCCAGATCCAGCCCTGTCCCATTACACACCCAACACCAGTGACCTTTTCCCTCCACCACACTTATCCATTTAGATGCATTTATTCCCACCGCTTCCCAAGTGTCATTGCTGTTCCATATTTTGTTAAACGGACAAGGCCCTCCAGTGAGGTCTGGGGACTTGAGTGGGATAGCCAGGACAGGAACACCAGTTTGAGAGTGGACTGGGATGTGGCTGCAGACCCAGCAATTAGAAATATTAAGGGTCTGAGCTATCCATACCTGCTGCTGGATAAAAGAATTGTCATTGTGGTCTCCCCAGGCTGTAAGATACCAGCAGCTGAGGAACAGGCAGAGGCGCATGTTGGAGGCAAGGCTCTTCTGGTTCTGACAACCTCAACTGAGGGAACCGCAGTCACGGTTTTATGCCCACCAGGCAGTAGGCACTAGGCTCGCTACTGCTTTTTTTTTGGGTTTTTTTTTTTGTTCGTCGTCTGCTTCTGGCAACCCTTACGAGAGCGTAGATTGTAAGGTATTGTAGAGTGTTCTTCTACGTCGTCTTCTGGAGTCAAAATTGACTCTGCGTTGTCCTGAGGTGGTGGTTGTTTCTCTGGGGATGGTGCCTTCTTACACTGTGAAGCATGTATCCACACTGCAATGCCAGATGGTTTAACAGCCGTCTGTGTAGTAAGCAGTACCTGATGAGGACCCTTCCACCGGGGCTCCAAGGCGTGCTTTCGATGATGGTGCCGTACGTAGACCCAATCACCTGGCTCGAGGTTGTGGCAAGCATCGGAGGCGGGTTCTGTGGGCCAGGCGACTCGAACCTGTGAATGGAAGTGACTTACAGCTTGCATTAGTCCCTTGCAATACTGAAGAAGCGCACTGTGAGTCAAGTTCAAATCTGGAACGGGAGTAATGGTAGTCATAGCTCGCATAGGGTGTCCCATAACAATTTCAAAGGGACTTAATTTATGCCTTTGGGATGGAGTGGATCTCATGTCCGTAAGGGCTACTGGCCAGCTTAATCCTGTAGAGTAACAAATTTTAGCAAGTTTATTCTTAAGTACACCATTTTGTCTTTCAACTGCACCTGCACTCTGTGGGTGGTAGGGACAGTGCAACAGGTGTTTGATATGCAATATACAGTCCAGATGTTGAACAAATTGTCCAGTAAAATGTGTACCCTGATCACTGGACAGAGTAGCAGGAATTCCCTTGGCAGGCATAATATGATTTAACAAACATTTGGCAACAGACAGTGAGTCAGCCTTGCAACAAGGAAAGGCTTCAATCCAACCGGAGAATAAACATACCATAACCAATATAAATTCATATTGTTGACACTTAGGTATTTGTTCAAGAATGGTGCTTGAGGCAGGCCCCGGAACCCCATGGCCACTTTTACAGGTTTACCAATATTATGGCTTTGGCAAATGGTACAGGCTGCACAGTGGCGGGCTGCAAAAGAGCTAAAATGGGGGGGCCCACCATCCTGTCTTTGTTACAGCAGAGACCATCCCCTCCTTTATGACATACGAAACACCGTGTAGCAGGGCGGCCAGAGATGGGTAGAGTGAAAGGAGGGCTACAAAGGTGCCAGTAGGCGAGTGCCAAAAGGAATTGGGATGTAGAGAGCAACCCTGGGCAACCCAGGATTCTCTCTCGGTTTCTGGGACAGAGTCTTGGAGCAGGGTGAGGTCAGTGAGGGACCAAGAGGGTAAGAGGAGAGCGGAGAACAAGGGAATCAGACATTTCAACTAGGCACGCTGCAGCAGCCACAGCACGCAGGCAGGGGGGTAAGCCTTGGGCAACAGGGTCTAAAGTGGCAGAGAAATAAGCCACTGGGTGGTTCTTTTCTCCGTGCATCTGAGTGAGAACTCCAAGTGCACACCCAGATTGTTAGTGGCAGAAAAGGGTAAAAGGCTTAGAATAGTCAGGAAGCCCTAAGGCAGGGGCAGAAGCCAAACCCTGTTTGAGAGAAACAAAGGCAGAATTGGCCTCAGGGGGCCACGGCATGCGGTCAGGCACAGAGAATCGAGTGAGTTCCTGGAGAGGTTTTTCATGGGAGGCATATTGGGGAATCCATTGTCTACAAAATCCAGCCATGCCTAAAAACTTCTGGACCTGGCGTGGGGAGCAGGGTCGGGGAAAGCTAAGGATAGCTTGGACGCACAGGAACCCTGGGAGAGGAGAAAGCCAAGGTATGTGACAGAAGCTTGATAAAGTTGTAGTTTAGAGTGAGAAAACTTTGTGACCCTTATTTGCTAGGGCAGTAAGGAGCACTAAAGAGTCAGTTTCAGAGGCAGACAACGAAGGGGAACAGAGGAGTAGATCAGCTACATATTGGACTAGTATGGACCTGGATGGGAAAACAAGGTCAGCAAGGTCTCGGGCTAATGCTTGGGAAAAATATGACGGGCTTTCAGTATACCCCTGGGGCAGTGTGGTCCATGTGTACTGTTGCCCCGTGTAAGAAAAGGCAAACAGGAACTGGGAGTCAGGGTGAACCAGGACAGAAATCAACAACAGTAAAATGAGTTGCATCTGGTGGGATAGAAGCCAGAATCTTTGAGAGAGGCAAGTTTTGATTCTGTCCACCTGTGATTTGCCTCTTCCCACCACTGCATGAAACAATCAACCTCTCCTTTTGCCAATTTAGTTTTAAGTTGGCCGAGTTTGTCTTTTAAGACGTCTACTCGGTCTTTGTCCCAAGATCCTAACAGTGGCCACTGAATTTTGGGATTCTCCTAAGTTAGCCTTTTGCATTCCCATACACATCTTCCCCGTCCCCGAGGTCAGCCTTTTGAAGCCATCCCCCACCCATGTCATGAGGTTTTCTGTTCATTAAAATACAACAATGCTAGCAACAAGACAAACACCACAGAGAAACAACACAAAACATAGATCCATGGTATTCTGAGTTATTCTTCCGCTGGCGCCAGCTTGCTCGTAGAGTCTAAAAACAAAAGAAACAATTTCCACCCCCTTGGTGGGGACAGATTATTGCTTAATAATAATACCACTTTCTTTTACAAATTTCTTTGCTAAAAGAAAAACAGAATTACCTCCAGGCTGTACTTATTTTGTTCTATAGTTAGGCTGTTCTATAGTCAGACTAGTGAATTACCCCACTCACTGATCATTTATGAAATTCATGAGGTGGTGTACCTCAGTTTCCCCTCTTGTGCAACAGACCATGTTTGCAATAGTTTCTCTGCTGTACCAAGCTACAAGTTTATTCTCAGGTAATAGCTGAGACACAGCTTCAGATTTTAGCACTATACACACACACAAAATTCTCTTTTGCCTAACATCCCTTGCACTGTGATTACTCTTTTACACAACTGTACCCCGATTACACTTCCATCTTGTACAACTAGACACAACCAGGAGCAGCCAAGTTAAGTTCCAATAGAAACCCCTTACATCCTTTAGTGATTTTGATTACATTACCCAATAGTCAAACAATTTTGATCAGATTCTCTCTCTGCCTGCAGCAGTCCCTTATAGACTATTTCTGTGGGAAAAGGGCCCATTTTCCCTCAGAATAGCTGTAAAGGCTTCTGGGGACAGAAGCGTAGTGGTGGTAGTAGCCACTCTATCTGACCCCCTTAGCCTAGACCATTTCTCCAGAAATTTACAGGAGTCCGGACTCTTCCTAAAATACATAAACTGAACCGGCATTCTTTTAGGGAACTGTCTCGACTTAGACGTCTGGTTACCCATTCAGGAGGACTTTACACACCAATCACACAAGAAGGAAAGTCGGGTTTGTCAGAGCGATGCCCGGTGCAACACACAAAAGGAGCCCACAGGCTACTGCCTCAATCGCCCTTGCTTTCACACCAAGGATTTTACCCAAGGTGCGGTGCGGCTGCGATTGTGCAGATTTCACTCACTCAGACCATGGGGACAGGAACCCTTTGATCAGCCGATCCCCGGACGGAGACGGCACCCAGACTCAAACACACCACAGGGAGGACGGATAGACACAGAGACAAGACAGTCCTCAGTCCGGACAAAACACAGAAATAATTACCTGACCAGATTCCTGATGTCAGATCCCAGGATCCCTACCAGAACAGAGTGGGAACCAACAGGTTCGATGGCGTAGACTTCACTGTGGTCATGCACCCTTCCGTTCTGGCGGAGGACCGCTCGGGCCAAATGCCCAGGTGCCGGCTTGCCACGGCCGTCCTAAGAACAGTCAGGAGTCACACAGCCCCAGAGAAGACGGTTGCCATCTCGGTGGAACCTCCAAATTTTCAAAGTCAGATTCAGGACTCACATAATTTGTCAGACCACTCTGTTTATTAGCCAAGCGCTTTGCTAATGCACCCAGATGTGAGCCCCTCTCTGAGGCTCAAGATAACTTATTTATACAGCTAAGCCAAAGCCAATTTAACATAAGAGACGAAAGCGGAAACTGACAAATATACATACATATCTTATTTGCATACTAACATTTACCAATCTCCTAGCTCGGTAGGAGCTCTAAGTTTAATTAGTTTGAGGACCCATTGTCTCACACTCCTTAACATCTCTCTTCCTGACAACTATATTTCAACAAACCCCTCAAGTAGCATTTCTTTAGTGAATTATAATTTCAATATAATTCATTCTACTTTCACACTTCCCTTTGCTTCCCTCTCAAAAGTCATTTTTCTGTGGGGAAGCAAAGAAATCTGCAGGGAACATAAATTTTGCGCATGCACAGTAGTGCAGAATCCCCCCCAAGAGTACCACATTCAGACACTGCTGGTCCTTTGTTCTCACTGCCACATCCAGTCCCTATACAGGCTCCCCAGTGTCTTCCCTGGTCCTAATGCTGCTTGCTTCTTTCATGATAACCTTTCTAATTAAATACCTTTTCATTAGCAACTTAAAGCACTTTACAAACATTGTCTCATCTGACTCCAGTGTTTTAGGTGTTCTTTATTTTATGGTGAGCGAAACGAAGAGAAGTGACTTGCCCTTTGTGATAGACAGGAATAGAATACAAAACTCCTGATTCTTGGGTCCTTTTCTCTAATTTTGACTACATATTTCCACAGCTCCCCTCTGTACATAGATAATAGAACTTTCCTCATAGTGGGATCCCCCTAACATGGGAATTTTTTTGTCAACACAGTTCCTGGTGCGTTTCTGCACTGTTCCTCAGAACTGTTTACTATAGTAGGAAGGTGGTCATGTGGTAGCAATAGCATAACTCTCCCAAGTACCATTATACTACTAGCAACCAGGCTTGCTCATGATGTGGGGTATGACCAGCAGTGACCCTGCAAACTGAGTAGACATAAAAGCCCTTTCTGGAATTCTCTGATGTCCTTTTGTAAAAGTACAAAACTTCAGAGAGCATTTGCTCAACTCTGGGAAGAACTAGGGTAAGATTGCTATTTATCATGTATCATTTAACCGACACACTTTTTTAGTTCGGGAAGCAAGGCATGGACCTTATACTCTCATCAGGAAAAGAGGCTTAACAGCTTTCATATGTGTTGCCTTTGTCAAATTTTTGGAATTTCCTGGAGGGACGGAGTCACCAACATTGAAGTGCTCAAGTGGGCCAGTATACCCAGCATGCAAACACTCCTCAAACAGCGACACCTTTGCTGGCTTAGGTATATGTGCCAAATGAATGATGGGCTTATCCCAAAGGATATCCTCTACGGCAAACTGGCATCTGGAAAAAGACCCAAAGGACACCCAAAACTGCGTTTCAAGGATGTGTACAAGCGAGACGTCAAAGAAATGGACATGGATGTGGATAACTGGGAAGATCACACTCGGGACCGCAGCCTTTTTAAATGAGCTTAACAAAGGTCTCCAGAGTTATGAGAGAAAGCAGTTCAGCTTAGCAGAGGAGAAAAGAGCTCACAGAAAGCAGAGCCCAAAGGATTGAAACACCACGTTTAAATGTGTCAGACGCATCGGAGATTCTCTCTTGAGTGGGTCTCTTCAGCCATGGTCACGGCTGCCATAAAAAACAGTTGAGTAAATTCTTTCTCTCTCAGGGGTGCGTATCTATGGTCTCTCGAGACTGAAGGATGCCTACTACTATTTAGCTGAAGAAAATGAGGACATGGCTTGGTCCAAATGCGATATATTAGACATTCACCTTACTCTTGAGTTGAAATTTTGCTTTATTTTCCAAGTGAAAGTTTTTGGTCTCACCCTAGTTCAGGCACATTTTTAAAGAAAATATACCAAACCTACAGGATATTTTGGTATCATTGTCAGATTGTTCTATAGACCTGGGATTTGAATATCACTGTGTTAAAAATCACACCCAAAGAGCATTGACAACGCTATTCATCTTATGTTTGGGAACCAGTTTTACTTCATGCACTTCAACCCTCATTTATGCCTTGTCTTAGCCAGCAATCATTTGTGTGGAATCTTTTCAAATTTGCCTTTATATTTTACTTGAATTCTTAAGAAGTCTTATAATTCCATAGCAAAAACAGGTTTTAGAGTATCACCCATGTTAGTCTGTATCCGCAAAACGAAAAGGAGGACTTGTGGCACCTTAGAGACTAACAAATTTATTTGAGCATAAGCTTTTGTGAGCTATAGCTCACTTCATCCAATGAAACGAAACAGTTACAGTTGATTTGTTAAATACTCAAAAGTTAGAAAATATCAAAGTTAATGTTCTTCCAGTGATTGGAGGCATACATTCCCCTCAGGTGTGCACATTCCCAGTGCACCAAAGTTGAAAAACTTTGCTTAGCAGCATGCATCAGGACAGCACTTACACCCTTAAGCCCCTAGCCCTTCCCATTGTAATATAAGAGCGGTGCTGCCCTGACCCCACTCAGTTCTTTCTCACCACTTGCTGCTTGAGATGGAGCATTCGGTGTGGTATCTCCCTTCATGTTTCTCTATTGCAATGTTTTCTGTACTTTTTGAGTAAATGGTTAATTTTAGTAGTACTGTAGGAGGTAGTTTAGTAGAAATGTAGCCTTGTGTGATGCCTTCACTGGATTTTTAAGCATTATCAATCATGTGGAATGGCTGTCCTTACCAGTGATCCCCACGCTCCGTGTTTATTGTTCCATGGGGAAGGGCACATTAAGGAAATGTGCTCCATCTGCAGATCTTTTAAAAAGAAAACACAAGTGGCTAGAGACTTGCACTCGGAGCAGCCCATGAGGCCCAGTTTGACACCAGGGACCTCGGCAGATCATCAGACCCTCCAGAGAGCACCTGAGCCGGTACATACTGGGGTTCCATAGCTGGATTTGGATCCTCCACCCGGGAGGAAGAGAGAGCATTCTTCTAGATCTCTGAGAAAAAGAACTCACAAAATGGACTGGGGCCATTCCAGAGCTCAGAGCGTTGTCCTTCCCTTCTAAGAGGAGTGGACACTGGCACTGAGTCTTCCCATACACAAGATAGATTAGAGTCAACTACCTACTCTCCGGTACCAGCGTGTGACTAGTTAGACGCCATACCATTGACTCCAGTACCTTCTGTGGGTTGTCTGTTGAGTCTATTACCGAGGACAGTAGTGTCAGCACAGTCTCTTTCCACGCTGGCGACTTATCAGGCAGCAGTGGACTTGCTGTGCCTTTCTGTTCCTGACTCTCCCTTTACTCAGGAACAGACAACTATGGTGGCTTCCTGTTTCGGTAGCTTCAGGATCACCCAGACTGATTGCAGACATATCATTTATTGTCTGCACTGTTGTCCACACCACATCATAACCCAGGGGCAGAATTTGTCTGCTTCCTTCTCAGTACAGTCTCGTTGGCCCCGTACTATCTTTGGTACTGACAACGATTGCAGTGCTGTCTGTATCTGCAGGTCCGGTACCAGCTTCAACTTCAGTACCAACATCTGTTTACGCACTGAGTACGAGTGCAATCCCCCATCACTACTTGAAGTGCCAGCTCCTGTGCCATTGTTGGTTCCACTGATACCTGTATATTGGCTTTGGATGTGACAGGCTCCGCCTAGAATTGCTCCTCCGTTACCTTCAGCCTACTTGGAAGGTTCTGTAGGATCAAGTTTGGAGACATCTCCCTCTCCTTCACCTTTGCATTACTGCTCTCAAAGGTTGTTGAGACATCCTGGGGTACCACTCCTGCACTATAAAGACTCTTGGCCTAGTTCCTAATGGTCACCAATGCCATACCCCAATCCACAGTGGCCTCCTTGGAAACCCTGGGAGGTTCCTCACTTTGTGACGTCCTGATCCATAGCTCAGTCGAGGACAGGGTTGCCTGTCCCCTAGTAATCTCCCTGCCTGAGCTGTTTGTGAAGCAGTCACAGACTGAGGGGCTCCCTCTGAGTTGGTTCAGCTTGAGCCCTTGTTACAGACACATGTTGCCACAGAGATGTCACTGGTTTTGCTAGTGTCCTCTTTCTTGTCACCAGATGACACTGCAGTGCCAGATTCTTTATCTCTGGTGCCTGAGGATTTTAAATCCTATCATGATCTATTGAGACAAATGGCTTTGACGGGTATTCAGACCGAGTTTAAGGAGAAAACGCATAAGTCAGTGGATATTCATTCTTCAGCTCCAGGGAGAATGTTTCACTTACAGGGAGAGTCAGTTTTGGAACCTACAAAGTCTCTGTGGAATACCTCCACATCCTTAACGCCTATTGTGAAGTGTACTGATAAAAGGCGGTATGTCCCCCAGGTAGGGTTTGTGTGGGTTTTTTCCTCACATCCAGCCTGTAATTCCCTTGTTGTGGCGGTGACAAACGAAAGACTGTGGCAGACTAGGTATAAATCCACACCAAAAGACGACAGTCTAAAAGGTTAGATTTGATGGGGGGAGAAATTTTTATTCAACCTCTTCATTACAAGATATGACTTAGTAAATTGCAACACTATGTCCAAGTTTACAGATGAGTTGCCAGAATCCTCCAAGGAAGAATTGAAGGCATTCGTTGCCCAAGGCTGTTTGGTGGGAAAGACTTCTTTGCAGTCGGCACTGAATGTAGCAGACCCTTTGTCCAGACTTTGGCCTCAGCTGTAATGATACCTCATGGCTGCAAGTTTATGGCATAGCTCCTGACATCCAACATAACAGAGGTTCATTTTCTAAGAAAACTGGTGAGACTTTACATTCATTTAAGGACTCTTGTGCTACTTTGCAGTCATTGGGAGATTTGTACCCTGGCCACAAAGAGACGTCATTATGGAGGTCACCAGCAATATCATTCATAGCAATGTTTCCAACAGTCATCCTACCCTGCTAGGCAGCAAGAGTTCCCTAGAAAGGAATGTAAATCACAGAGGAGAAACCCCCCTGGGTCCCATTTTAATCAGTCAGCTTGCTCTCTGCTAGTTTCAGGCAGGGAGCCTATTTGACTTGCATATCGAGAGGGGCATTCCAGTTGTGACAGTCTCACCATATCCCTTGAATTCAGGGACAGGCTGTTTCACTTCTGCAGTCCTTGGGAAACAACTACTGAGTCCTACGCACTGTGGGATCAGGTTATGCCATCCAACTTATGTTCATTTCCCATTCCTACCTCCCTACCCCACCCCTTTTCAGGGACATCTCTCATAAGTCCAGACTCTGTGGACTTTGGGAACTACAGAGGAAGTTCCTCCTTCAGCATCAGCAAGAGGAATTCTATTTCCTGAGCCTCAAATCCAAGGGAGAGGTGAGATCTATTCTCAATCTTCCACGTCTCAACAAACTAATGAAATATGAGATTCTGCATGGTAACCCTGGGTATAATCCCTCCCTACATTGGATCACAATTACCTGGTATATTGCTCTCAATCTTCAGGCTGCCTACTTCCATGTGGCAATTTTCCCAGTCCACAGGAAGTTTGAGATTTGTACTGGCAGGTCATCGTCATCAATTCAGTGCTCCCTTTGAGGCTAAGGATAGGCCAACACGTGACTCCTCTGCACGTCCAGTTCACCCGTCATCTCTTTGATCTAGGTCTGATTTTGAACAAAGGGAAGTCAACGTTAATGCCAGCACAAACCATAGAGTTTACTGGGGCCATGCTAGACTGTATGAGTTTGAAGGCTTTCCTGATGATTGGGAGACTTCAGGTAATTTGTCATCCATCTATGCCTCCAGCCTCACCCTTCAGCTACAATCTGCATATGCCTGAGATTGCTAGGGTATATGACAGCATGCACTTCCATAGTTCAGCACACAAAATTGCATTTTCATCCTTTTCAAGCCTGGTTGAAATTAAGTCTCTCTCCTGAATTGTCAGGTGATGGACAGCTTCGTAAGGATTCTACCAAAGATCCTAGACTCCCTAGAGTTGTGGAGAAATCAGAGCAACGTTTGCCAGGGTGTTCCCTTTGCCTGCCCTTCTCCAACCAGGACTACAGTTACTGTTGCATCCAAAGTGGGCTGGGGAGCACATCTAGGGTCATTAAAAGTTCAGGGTTTGGGGACCAAACAGGAAATTTCTCTTCATATCAACATTCTGGAGCCTTGAGCCATTTAAAGTGGATGCCAGGCCTTTCGGACTGAAATCAGGTGCACAGCTGTTCATGTACTTACCAGTAATTCCACAGGGGGAACTCACTTCAACCAGCTTTTCCAGGAAGTGAAGTCTTTTTGGCACTTTTGTATCAAGGAGGATATTAGCCCCACAGTGGCACACTTACCCCATGCTCAGAATCAGTTAGCCAACCACCTCAGCAGAGTTTTCTTCCAGAATCATGAATGGTCCCTGAAGAACAAGGTGTTCAGAGATCGTGGTATTCAGCAATTGACCTGTTTTGCAACAAAAGACAACAAGAAATGCAGTCAGTTTTGGTCTGAGCTCTTTAAGCAATGCCTTTCATATAGGCTGGGGACCGGAGATGATGTATGCTTTCCCCCTGTTCCTGCTAATTCCTCAGTTTATCCTCAAACTGAAGTTGAATCATGTCACATTGATACTGTCTTAGCCAAACTGGTGTGATGAGTGTTGGTTCTTGGACTTTTTTTTTTCTGTTCAGCCTTCCAGACCTTTTCACCTCCTCCCAAACCTTCTGACACAATATTTGGCATCCAACGCTGATCAGTCTGCATCTCTTGGCATGGATGCTGCATGTGTGATGTCCTGGATCGTGAACCAAGACCGCTGCTGCATCCTGGCCTCCACCCAATGTCTGTCAAAACCTGGTGGTCCGAGAAGCTAGTAGGACTATAGCCTCAGCCAAGACATTACCCACAGGAACCCTGATTGAAGGATCACCCAGCTCCACCAATTGGTCCAACCACACTATTTCAGGCTGAAGGAGGCACAGGAAGTCTGTCTGAGCAATAAGGTGATTTCCTGTTATGGCTGCATTGGACCCTGCTTATGCCTGTCTCTTTCACCTAACCCTGTTCCTGATTCCTGCTCTGGTCCGCTCCTGGCCTCTTACCTCTCTCTTTACATCTGTTCCCACCGTGCTCCTGTTCTGTGCTTTGATCCTTGTGTCTCCTCCAGTTCCTGCCCTTACGCCTCGTCTCCAATCAGTTACCAGTCCTGGCCTCTAACTTGTGACCTTGACTCTGGCTTGCCCCTCTGGTGATTGGCAGTTGACTCTGGTGCTGACCCTTGGCTTCACTCCCCACCCTGGACGTCTGCTCCACCCACTAGCCATGACTCCTGCTATGACTACTAGCCTGGACCACCTACATCCCATTCCATAACACATGGTTAGATGAGGAGGAAGAAAAATGCTCAGAAGCAGTGCAGTAGAAAGCTCTCTGCTAGGAGTACATATTTGGCCAAGTAGAAGCGTTTTTCAGTGTGGTCTCTAGCTCGAGGAATCTGGCCAAGGCCAGCACTCGTTCATGACTCCTTGGATTATCTGTTGCATTTTAAGTCCTCAGGTCTGTCTCTTATGTTCATTCAGGGGTCCACTTAGTGGCTATCTCAGTGTTCCACCTACCAAGACAAAATTGACTTCCTTTGGATAACTGCCTTGTGGCTAGACTTTATTTTTTAAAGGTGGTGGTGGTGATCCCTACTTCCTGTTAAGAGCACTATTGTGAGACCATAATTCGATGCTGGCTGCCCTCACAGGACATCCATCTGAGCCCTTGGCAACCTGTTCCCTGTCCATTCTTTGACAAAAGACAGGTTTTCTCATGGCAGGACCTCTGCACATAGTTTTTCAAGAATAAGTTGGCCCTAAGGACATGTAAGAAAAGTTTTTCTAAAGTGATTTCAGTTTCACCTTAACAAACTATGTATTCGCCTGTAGTCTTTCCTAAACAGCCCTCGAATACAGAGGATTAGCACCTTCATACATTGGATGTGAGATTGTTTGTTTGGCATTCTATTTGGAAAGGACTAACCATTTCATTGTTCACCTTGGCTCTTTGTGTCTTACGCTGATTGGGTGAAGGGTCAGGTGGTTTCTGCGCAGACAATCTTCAGGTGGATTACTACTTATATTATGGCAGTATATGGAGTAGCTCAGTCCATCCCTCCACAAAGACTGGTAGCTCATTTGACAAGGGCCCAAGCGGCTTCAGTCGCATTCCTCAGCGTTTCTACATTGGACATTTGCAGAGCAGCTACCTGGTCTTCAATGCAGCTATTACAACTGCGTCTAGATCAGATGCAAACTTTGGAAAGGGAGTCCTGCGGTCGTTCTTTAGGTAGATGCTGAGCCCCACCTCCTTCAGTTACTGCTTGTAAATCACCTGAGTGGAATACATGTTCGCAACCACTCGAAGAAATAATGACCGTGACTTACCTGTTCTGTAACTTGTTGTTGTTTGAGATTTGGGTACAGATGTGTATTCCACGACCTACCTTCCACCCCCTCTGCATTGGAGTCTTTAGCCTTGGATTCCAGTGGGAGAGATCTGATGAGGGTGAGGTTGGTGCCACCCTTACATAGGCATAGGAACGTGACTGGGCCGAATGGCATGGAATATATGTCGGCACCCACATCTTGAAGAACAACAATTACAGTACAGGTAAGGAACCTTCTTTTGCATGTACAGCCTTAACTCTACCCTTTGTGTATATGAATTCTGGTAGTCTGTGATTGATAACTCTTCCCCTGATTACAATAAAATATATAGTTAAAAGACAAATTCTACCACCTTGGCTAAGGTCCTTTGAACCTTCTGAAGGCTATTGTCACTTACACCTGTGGCGGGTTCCCCCTGGGTGCCACCTGCAACTAGGGTACCACTGAGCCCCCTGACCCACCAGCCTGGGCTCCCTCTCACACTGCTGCTGTGGTAAGTTGCCAAGCTCTCCAAGATTGCTCTTTCGCCAGCATACACACAGGTAGGGACACACCCAGTGCAGTACTTACAGGCTGCTGAGGTCAGCTCTGCATTGGGAGGCTACAGCTAAGGAACTGACCAGCTGCTCAAAAGCACACCACCCTTTGGAGTGTAAACCCAAAATTATGCTGCCTTGCACTGTCCAGAGATCTGTACAGCATAAGCTCATGAAATTCACACACACACACACCCCTCCCCAATGTGGAGAGGAAATATGCAACAGTTTTCTGCCCCAAGATATAACTCTCCCACACTGGTTTGTGATAAAACAAAAACACATTTATTAACTACAGAAAGATAAAATTTAAGTGATTATAAGGGATAGCAAATAGATCAAAGCAGATTACCTAGCGAATAAACAAAAACACAATCTAAGTTTAGTATACTAAGGAAGTAGCAAATTCTCACCCAAAATAATTATTTAAGCCAACCTCAGGCTCTTAAGGAGCAAGCTGCACTTGCTTGCAGCTTAAAACCCCAAGTATTGCTTTCACAGGTGTGACAAAGCACTGTCCTTGCTTCCGTGGGTCCCACGTTTCCTGGCGGATTTCGCTAGCCTCAGAGGCTCATTGTGGCCCTCCATGTAACCCTTCTTTCTCTAGAGACAAGGGTCACAGTCTACTGAGCCATTTTCATCATAAGCCAGCAAGGGAGGTGAGGAGAAGTTATCCTTCCTTGCACAGTGTCTGTTGTCTCCCAGTCTCGGTGATTAATCAGGGAGCAAAGGGGGGGGGTGGGAGCCCGGGCCCAGGCCCACCCTCTACTCGGGTCTCCAGCCCAGGGACCATAATAGTATCAGCTATGGTAGCTGACCTTTTAGAAACATGACATGTAGAATTCCCTGGGCTACTTCCCCCACAGCAGCCCTCACTTCCTCAAGCTCCACTTCACCCTTACCTCAGGGCCTCCTTCCTTGAGCCTGATATGGTGTGTACTACTCAGCCTCTCCAACAGCACAACTTCCTTCCACAGCTCCTGACATCCACCCCCACCGACTGGCTGGGAGGCTTTTAACTAGTTTCAGCCAGCCCTCGATTGGCTTCAGGTGTCCCAATCAACCTAGCATTCTCCCTGCCTTCTGGAAAGTTCTTAATTGGCCCCAGGTATCTTAATTGACCTGGAGCAGCTTCCATTTCACTTAACCTGGTACCAGGGATTCGTTTAGCCTGGAGCTAATATATCTATCTCCCACTACTTTTCTATAGCCCCATCTGGCCTTGCCCCGTCACACAGGCTAGAAATCCCTCTAGCCTGGGTCCAGCACCGCTGCTCCCCCCACCACCCCGTCTCAGTCCTTGTTCCTTGTGTCCAAGAGTCTCCTATGGGTAAGGAGTCAGTGAAGAACCCTGATGATGTCACTCCCCAGCCTCAAACAGCTTTTGCATATGGCAGGAACCCTTTGTCTCCCAGCTTGCTTCCCACACCTTTCAGTGGAAAAATGCTGGTATTCCAAGGAGACCAGTACCAGGTGATCTGGTCACATGCCCCTGTAGTGTCATAGCAGCCATGACTCGGAGGCTATTTGTAGCATCCTCAGGAAGGCTCCATGGTGGGAGATTAGCATTTTCTTAGACCAGTTGTTCTGCTTAATGGTCCATTTGAGTTGAATGGGCCCTTCCCAGCCAGCCATCTAGACTGACAGTCTTTTGCCTAGTGGGCATTTCCCAGGTGTAAACACATTGGTAATAGATACATAGACAATATTCCTAACTTCAGATACCAAAATCATACTTGCATGCAAGTATGATAGTCATATTCAGTAAATCATAACCTTTTCAGTGATATCTCACATGACCTATCTTGTATAAAATACATTGTAATTATGCCATACTCATATCACAATAACATTACTATGAAATATGGGGCATGGTGTCACACCACCTTCTAGGGATATTAGAGAGACAAGGAAGATGAAGTAATATCTTTTATTGGACCAACTTCTGATGGTGAGAGAGACATACTTTCACCAGAGCTCTTTGTAGTTCAAAAGCTTCTCTCTCTCTCTCTCTCCACCAAAAGTTGGTCCAATAAAAGATATTACCTTACCCACCTTGTCCCTAATATCCTGGGACTGACATGGCTACAACTACACATCTGCCAAGAATGTCATACTCAACCAGTATGCCCTCTCAATACATTTTACTTTACAGTTGGCTGTGCACATGGGCAGCCTTATTTAGTGGCACACTTAATGTGTACTGCAAATGTGCTGATTCTTATGCAGTTGTCAAGTGCTTTCAGTCAAATCAGAGCCAAGTTTCAAAGACAGTTCTTCATGATGGCTATTTCCATGCTGAATTGTTTTTTACCCTCCATGGTTTCAGTTAGTGTTGTCCAAAACAGTCATAAGAATTGTTTATAATGAGGAAAAATTGCATTTTGAAGTTAAAACTGAGACTTTAATTAATGGCAGTTGCCATTACTCTAACATTGAATTTGTTGAAAACTCAGACTATTCACAAAAAGAAAAGGAGGACTTGTGGCACCTTAGAGACTAACCAATTTATTTGAGCATAAGCTTTCGTGAGCTACAGCTATTCAGCCTTCAATTTTTACCAGTCTGGATATTGCTTCATTGCACACCAATGTTCACAGAATATGCTTGCACTCTCAATACTGCCCTATTCCCTAGATAGTTTGGGGGGGTGGGAGGGAGCAGAAGCATATGTTGTGTTGGCTCCACTTAAAGGATTGACTCACACTTGTCTTCCCATTTTCCATGTCTTTCCTTCTTTCACTCTTTTGGGTTCAAACAGGCAAAGAAAACAGTGTTAATGTTCTTTTATAGTAGCATTTCCTGTGGATGCCTGTTTCGAGGGCAGTGATGTACAGTAAAAGCTCAGTTTCACTCTTTGCAGGTAACATTGTTCTATGCAGGAACACAGTACTGCTTTTCATCTCTGGCTGTCAGATTTTGTTGTCTAGAAAATGTCTGTTGCCTACCAAGTGGTTTGAGGTGTATGGACAGGGTGGGCTTTAAAATGTTCAGGGAGGTGTGAGCAGCAAACTTAACTGATTGAATTTTAAATAAAAGAGCATGTAGGAGAATTTCCTTTTTCTCTTCTGTTCTTGAAAAGTGGCATTTGCTTTCCTATTTCCAGCAGTTGACAAGAACGTCTGAGGAACTGGGGGGGAGGGGGGGGCACATGATAGCATATATCACATTGGTAGATGTGAGGTGAACGAGCCTGATAGGGTGGCTGATGTGATTAGGTCCTATGATGGTGTCCCCTGAATAGATATGTGGACATAGTTGGTAACGGGCTTTGTTGCAAGGATAGGTTCCTGGGTTAGTGTTTTTGTTGTGTGGTGTGTGGTTGCTGGTGAGTATTTGCTTCAGGTTGGGGGGCTGTCTGTAAGCAAGGACTGGCCTGTCTCTCAAGATCTGTGAGAGTGATGGGCCATGTGCCAGCAATGCCCCTCTGCCATGTACATTGGTCAAACTGGACAGTCTCTATGTAAAAGAATAAATGGACACAAATCAGACGTCAAGAATTATAACATTCAAAAACCAGTCAGAGAACACTTCAATCTCTTTGGTCACTTGATTACAGACCTAAAAGTGGCAATTCTTCAACAAAAAAAATTCAAAAACAGACTCCCAACGAGAGACTGCTGAATTGGAATTAATTTGCAAACGGGAAACAATTAACTTAGGCTTGAATAAAGACTGGGAGTGGATGGGTCATTACACAAAGGAAAACTATTTCCCCATGTTTATTCCTCACCCTCCCCCCCCCCCCCCCCCCAGTTCCTCAGACGTTCTTGTCAACTGCTGGAAATGGCCCACCTTGATCATCACTACAAAAGGTTCCCCCCCTGCCGTCCCACCCTGCTCTGCTGCTGGTAATAGCTCACCTTACCTGATCACTCTCGTTACAGTGTATATGGTAACACCCATTGTTTCATGTTCTCTATGTATATAAATCTCCCCACTGTATTTTCCACTGAATGCATCCGATGAAGTGAGCTGTAGCTCATGAATGCTTATGCTCAAATAAGTGTGTTAGTCTCTAAGGTGCCACAAGTACTCCTTTTCTTTTTATTGTTTTTGTTTGTTCGTTTGTTTTTGAGGAGGAAGGGGGGAAAAACGTGAGAGGAAGAAGAGATATCCAACCTGTCCAACAGCAATGTGTCAGGAAGTGTGGGTGAATGCCCATGTCAGGAGAGGAGGGGAAAGGAACCACCATGTGTGGAAAAGTGGACTGTGGAGAGAAAAGAATACAGGAAATAGTTAAAAGGGGTGCAAGAGGGAAGAAACAACATAGCAAACAGAAATGGGGCAGGGGCTAAAGGATAATAGGAAAGCAAATGCCACTTTTCAAGAACAAGAGAGAAAAAGGAAATTCTCCTACATGCTCTTTTATTTAAAATTCAATCAGTTAAGTTTGCTGCTCACACCTCCCTGAACATTTTAAAGCCCACCCTGTCCATACACCTCAAACCACTTGGTAGGCAACAGACATTTTCTAGACAACAAAATCTGACAGCCAGAGATGAAAAGCAGTACTGTGTTCCTGCATAGAACAATGTTACCTGCAAAGAGTGAAACTGAGCTTTTACTGTACATCACTGCCCTCGAAACAGGCATCCACAGGAAATGCTACTATAAAAGAACATTAACACTGTTTTCTTTGCCTGTTTGAACCCAAAAGAGTGAAAGAAGGAAAGACATGGAAAATGGGAAGACAAGTGTGAGTCAATCCTTTAAGTGGAGCCAACACAACATATGCTTCTGCTCCCTCCCACCCCCCCAAACTATCTAGGGAATAGGGCAGTATTGAGAGTGCAAGCATATTCTGTGAACATTGGTGTGCAATGAAGCAATATCCAGACTGGTAAAAATTGAAGGCTGAATAGCTGTAGCTCACGAAAGCTTATGCTCAAATAAATTGGTTAGTCTCTAAGGTGCCACAAGTCCTCCTTTTCTTTTTGCGGATACAGACTAACACGGCTGCTACTCTGAGGAAAAAAAAACAAAAACAAAAAAAACCAATATTGCCATTCTAGGGAGAGAAGCAAAGGAGCTAATGAGGGCAGTTTACAAAGAAATATATATTTTGAGAATAAGAAAAAGATTAAATTGTAGGTAAAATATGATGAACTCAATATGGTCCTGTTCAAGTAACCTAGAAAAGTCACTTGTTTCACAGAGGATCATTTTTAACTCTTTCTAGTGGTGACTACGAATAAACAACTAAGGGGCTTCCACCTTTGGATATTTTAGGATCCTCTTGCAGGTGCCATTTTACTGTCTTAATGTGTAGTCCAAAATCCAGCTTGTTTGCATTAATATTCTAATATCTATTTCTCTTCTGTTAAAGTATTCGTTAGCTAGGGACCATTTGGTTTAATAGTGTCCAGTATTGTAGTCATGGGAGCTATAGAAATGTGTATATAATACAACTCCTTTATTACCTAACTTCTCATTCAATGCCCTTTTGTCCATGATGGCAAACTTTAATATTTCAAAGAAACAGTTGTCTGTACTTGATTCTGATGTGAATCAATACTTTTCTGCCTTTTTCTGCAGGCTCTCGTGAAGCATGTCCAGTCAAAAGGATACCCTAATGAACGTTTTGAACTTCTCACCAATTTCCCTCGAAGGAAGCTTTCTCATCTGGACTATGACATCACATTGCAGGAGGCTGGCCTGTGCCCTCAAGAGACTGTCTTTGTGCAGGAAAGGAATTAGCACCAAGGCCTGAGCTCTCCCAGCCTCCCTCCCCTCCTCTTCTTTGCCTGTGATACCAATGCACTAAGTATGCAGCTGGGCTCATGGGATCATCGAGCTGAAATCAGACAGGCAGGCATTTGCCACATCTCCCTCTTCCTCCTTTCTCCTAGTTTTGTGACCAAATGAAAATGCTAAGATATGAGCTTTCCCAGCTTTGGCCTTGGAAAAATCATGCGCTAATTGTGGAGGAACATGCCTCCTACAACTGCACATCCCTTTCTCAGAATAAGAGGGTAGTCTGTGCATCCAACATGCTGGGGTTCGGGATGGCCATAAAAAACAAATATTTCTCACCGCTACCCCTAAAAGAAAAATCTATTTTGTTAATATATTTTATTTTTATTGAGAAATACCATGCAGCTAGGCACTGAGTTGTCTCTCTGCACAGAGAAATTGTAATTTGCAGTAGAATTTTTCTTCGTTTTGGTTTTCTACACAAAAGGTCTCCATTAACCTTACAGTCTTGTGAGGATCCCTTGTCATGTCCTCTGCAGAATACTGATTTGCTGGAAGGATGTGGTGTGAGCTGTGTTTAACAATTCAGGTTGGGGCAGCTTGGTAGATTACACAAGCATATTTTTCTCTCTCTTCCTGCTGACGAGGTGGCATCTTGTTTAAGTGAGGGTTGACCTGCCAGTGGATTTGGCAGATATTTAGCATGCCTGATATGGGAATTGGATGCTTGATCTGGAGCTGAAACCTGCTGTTTTCATAGTTAGAACTTACCCCTCCGGAATCTATTCTCTTATTCCAAAACGTGGCCTCTTTGTTGTCAGGACTTCATTGGTGGTGGGATATTGTAAGAATCTCAAACAAAAACTTTTGCCATCGTACAATTTAAAAACTAATTTGATTCTCTGTTTCCTAGGTAATTCACTTTCTTGGGGCAATAGGGCATTCACAAAGCAGTCAGGCTATAAGATAAGTAGGCTCTAGTGCTGAGGTTCCTTTTTATTATAAATTGTAAAAAACTGTCATTGATAGACATCCCACTAATTTAGAATGATCATTTATTGGGTCACATCATCAGGGTGACTTGAACTCTCTGTTATCCCACTTCCTAATTGGAACTGCAGTGAAATATATAGAATTGTATCTGTAACAAAAGTTTTGAGTTGTGTAAAGCAACGGTAACTAACTCATGTCAGTATGATTCGGGCTTTACATCGTTCAAAGCTATAAAAACTGTCAGTGTAAGCCATACGTACATTATGACTAAGGAATCAGTTAACCAAACATATAATGCAACGTACAGTGCATCCAAATGGCTTTTTGCACCATGTACTCTCCTTTGTCCTCAGATACTTTACCCTGAGTCTGAGCACAATCGTGTTCAAAGATTTACAGAAGACTGCAGTGAGACACAACCATTTCATTGCTAACTCATCCTTTTACAGAAACTGGTACTGATCCAGGGTGCTCTTTTGTAACTGATAGTTTGTGTTCGCGTATTCTGTATTTGTGGAGGAAAACAAGCTGCTTCACGTTGGACATAAAAATACAGGTAGGGTTAACTTGAGAATCAGACAAAACTGGCAGTTTTTATAGGGTGAAAGATTAGTGTGCCCCCCCCGGCCAATTTTGCTTCATTGTGTTTGTCAGGAAATCTTATCTCCTGGCATCAGTGTCAAAGAAAAGAATTAATGCTGGCAATAACTATTTCCAAGCCAGAAAAGAACCCTCTGAGTGGATGGCTAGGAATATTATGTGGGATAAAACTTTTCAAGATACTTTGCCTTTAATTTCACTCCAGGCTGCATTCCTGCATTAGAAGATGTTACATTGGGAAATCATGGTGATTACCCAGTTTATTCCTTGTGGGTCTTTGCAAGCTAACTGTCCTTTGCCCTTAAAACTGTGAATTCTTATATATAATTTATAAGTATATTTATACAATGCTTTACAAATGGATGATTTGACTAAAAGCATTCACATTGATACCACTTTTTGAGTTCTGTTCCAGGATACAAAAGCCAGTTCTGATCTCCATTCCCTGTCTAGTTGTTGAGTCACATCAAAGGTGACGTGTTGAGACTCTAAAGTGATAACTGGTTATTATCAGCATTGTTCTCAAAGGGAACTATTCCTCCGCTATACTGACCCGAGAAAGAGAACTGCAACAATCAAAGAGAAAGGGAGGGCACTGGTGGTTGTGGGAGAAGGAAAAATGGTGCTTCTAGAATGGAGGATCCTCTGAACCACAAAATACCCAATTCAGACTTGGCCGCATAGGGAGCGGTGTAGTGGTAGCCTGTATCATTTAGTTCTAAATGCTTTCCTGGGCTCCCAAGGGCTAATTGAAATGATTAACTCTGACACTTGTGTGCATGAATCTGTTTGCACCTTCCCAACTGGTGAATATCTGAAGAATTTGAGGTTTAAGAGCACCAAGATTTAGTATCTAGCATTTATCCATGGGCTTTTCCTTGTGCACTAAATTGATTGATTTAAGGCTGCAAGTTTCTGTGGCTCTCCCATGATGCCCCTTTATGTACATGGGAGTGGGGGCCTTGGCAGTTCCACTAACTCTTGTGTTAAATTATTTCTGTTTGGTGGGGGGACGCTGATTGTTCAAAGCAATATTCTGATTGGGTAGTTGGTCCTTTTTGACATCATACACTCTCAGCTATGATCTCCCTAAATAATTCTGTACACACTTTACATTGAATGGATGGAGGGGAACTTCTCTTCCGAAACCCCATTCTTAATTACATTTTGACTTTAGCTGCAAGGCAGCCAAAAGCCATAAAAGCTCCTTTTTATTTTCTCTTCCTGCTTAGTTGCAAGGAGCTAGACTCTCTTATATTGGCCATCTTGCATTAAAAAGCTGAATTTAGAGTCCTGAACCAGCTTTTAAGTCAGCTTTGTTATGTTAAAAGCTTGCCCACCCACCTCTCAAGCAGTCTGGTCTGGCAGGGAAGCAATAATTATACTTTGAGAAGAAGCCACTTATGCTTTTTAGTGGTGGAGGTATGAAAAGAAAATCTGCCTCTTACCCAGTCTGGCAGTGGTGCTTAGCACTAGATTTTTAGCATAATGTAAGCTGAATTGGGAGCCTGCAGCTTGCTCCCAGTTCATTTTTAAGCAAATGACATTTTTCAAAAGAGCCTAGCTGTTGGACAAGGAGGAAGGTGAGGGATTTCAGTTGTCCACTGCCATTTCCTTCTACTCCATCTCCTTCCCCAACTGTACTTTAACTACTGGATAATGAATTTCTATACATTTTCATATTCCTCCAGTGATCACTAATCTCCCAAACTTATTTTCATGATTTTAAGAAGTTGAAAGTAGCCATTGGCGAGAAACTGATGAAGAAAGGCAGCTCAGCTCACTGGGTTGGAGATCTGAAGAGACAAGATGTCAAAACTCCAGGGAACCTGAAAGGGAGGAAAATACAACAATAAATATATCCATAACATAGTACTTTCTCTTGTGCTGTGAACAATAGTGGAAAGGTATTTGGTGGATTAAACCCCATTCCCCAAAGAAACTGGCTTCTAATGTTTTTTGATTTGGCTTTTTTTGAGACGTTCAGAGTGGCATGGGTCCTTAATTTTAAGTATCTGAAGCTGAGGTGGTGATCACTTATTGTACCAGTGCACACCCATTGAGAATTTTTCCTCTTAGAAAAGCAAGCTAGCTACCTGACTTAGATACACAGAAGGTTCAAAGATATGAAATACTTCCTGCACTATGGCTATTTCCAGTGACTTCATTTAACACTATGAGTAGGTCCTGGCAATTGGGGGGTGAATGGCTGACTGGTCATGGACTAAAACGTGATCTTTGTGCCAGGCCCTGGTAGCTTGTCTCTTCCCTTCCCAAGAAGTGGTTAGTGCTTGTTCTGGTTGGGTCCTTTATCTTTCAGTTCTCTGCATCTCTGCCAAAGTCCCAAGTTCCCCCTTATGCACATCTGTCTTTTTAAGACCCCCACTGCAAACATCAACTATGCAGTATGGCTAAAGCATTGTAGTTCGGACTTCCAAGAGTCAGTAAGTGGCCAGAGAGGCTCCTGTTAAGAGAAATCTTCTCTCCTCAGTCTGAACCTTCATGCATTGCCTCTGACAGACCTAGTCTTAAAAGGCTGGAGGAGTGAGACTGGGAATCTAACCTGGGATTTACATAGAACAGAGCTTTGGCTGGCAGGAATGTAAGCTAGCCTGGTCAGAGGTTTTTTGTATTGACACAGAAGGCGCCCTGTAAACAACAACTTTGTCAAATTGTTTCATGACACTGAGGCTGTGATGCGCATTACTTTGGAGTGGGCTGGGGAAAGGTCTCATGTTAGTTGCAAGGAAAAGTGGTGATCTAAGGGCTAGCAAAACAAATGTTTGGAAGTGGACATGCTGTGTAGCTTCATGCAAGACCCTTAACCTAAATGACTGCGTAGTTTGGTCTTACTAATGGGTGCTACTTTGTGGATCTGTCATGAAGAGTACTAGGGAGTAGAGATGTGTTTATAGAATGGGAGTCCGTATCCTTGGCAGATACGGGAGGGAATAGCCATCTCCATCCTCTCAGATTAATAGTATTTCAAACTCTTACGTTTTGATTTGTAGCTCCTTTCTTTTAAAAGGAGCAGTTTGTCCCACGTGTTCCATTTGTCTTGTTTTGCTCTCCGACTCGTTAATTCCTTGAAAATTAATCACGAGTATAACAGTTAATCATGACTAGGAGTAGGACGTGTATAGTAGCTTCATAAACATCAGATCAAGAGAGCATCGGTTTAAAGGATTATGATACTAGCTCATCCCTACCGTGGAGGAATTTGAGATGTGAGACTCCCAGGATACTGGGAGCCTTGGCCGTCTTATAGTCATCTCCTCCACTCCCCTGTGGAGCGAGCGATCACCACTATGCTAGGTTTTCAGACACAGCATATAGTAAAGCAAGCTGACCGAAAGCTTCAACCTTGCAACATGCTCTGTCCAGAGAAGACAGTGAGGGCCTGAGCAAAAGCCACTGGGAGTCTTTTCACTGACTTCAGTGAACTTTGAATTAGGACCTAAAAGATTGGTATTGTACACTCACATCCTAAGCTTTACTTCTGGAAGCACATTGCACTCCCTTGTAAATCAGCAAACGTGCTTGTACTCTCTTTTTGAAATTATGTCTAATAGCCTTGTAATTACAGGCTTTTACAGTCTTTAAAGTGTTATTAAACTATAGTAACACAATATAGTGTTACAAAGGGTGTCAGAGTTATCAGGAGTTGTTTAAACAGCATTTCCTTAGCTGTGGTACATCAAAGCTTTTCAGAAAGAACCAAATCTGCTAGTCTGTTAGTACACTAGAATGAAAAACTTTGGGGGGTGGGAGGTGCAATCCATTCCTAACCAGTGTGGATAGTTGAATAGAAATTTAGGTGCCTGTAATTTGTTAGTATTAGTGTTGTAAATACACTCAAGTGCATATAATTCTGCATTTTTCATCTGAGACACAGTAATGCATACAAACCTCTATTTCTGCTATCACGGTTTATGCAGTTGCTAGAAACCATCTGATGAAATACATTCTTGCCTCACACTGGTGCACATTTTAAAAACTAGCAGATTTAACAAAACCCTCTCCGTCTTTCTGTTTCAGTAGACTTACCCACATAGTTGTGCAGACTGCAGTTAAAATGGGATTTATAGACTGAAAGAAATAGCTCATTGCAATGTTCCATATTCTCATTGTTACTTCCCCATAATATTTATGCATTTTACAGAAGTTTGAATGAGCTACATAACTGACAGCACTAAGTCCTCAGTCTGCTCAGAATACAGCTTTGTTTTAAGAGTATAATTGACAAAGATCCTGAAATTCTAAAAAAAATTTTAAAAAAACCCCCAGATTGCCCTTCAATAGCAATATTGGCCTTGTATGTCTGATACTACTGTAGTGAGAACTCATTTTTGTTATCAAACCAAACAGATTAAATATACCAACAGTTGGGTACCAGTAGAGTATAACTAACAATAACTACCTTTCACCTTTTCTGTTCTGAGTGTTTGATCTGTAGTGCTCAAACAGAACTGCATATGTAGCTATGTGGTACAGCCTAGTGGATTCCCAGTTGAGTGGTGTATGACCTTTGCAATCAGTACTGTGCATGACTAGTTAGTGACAGTGATTATTAGAATGTAACCTTTGGAGTAAGAAGTCTGTTTCTCTATTTGTTGTGTTTGCTCTTCCCAACTGGAGTGCTGGGTCCACTAGCACTGAAAGACCATGAAAGTTTGATCTACAAATCATCACTTTTCTAGGAGGGAAATAAGGCACCATGTGAGAGAACTCATTGGTCTTCTATCCTTATTCCAGATGCCAAACAGTGTAAAGATGAATACAAATAGACAAGTGATTAATGCTATTCATGTATTGAGGTTAGCTGAGGATTTGTTACAGAGACTTTTTGGGGTGAAACTGGATGTATCCTTTGAGACGTCCCTTTAGCAGTTATCCTTGTAGTGGCTTTGTGGACTATATACTAACTGTTTTTCCCCCCACTCTTCTTGCCTAATTCAGCAGCTCTGCTGAATCAGTTTGCATCATTTCTTAGATTTTTCACCCTTTCTTTTACCAAGCTAGTAGTTAACACAGTGACGCAGTCCAGGGCATGGAGGTGTATGGACATGCTTTGGCTATATTAAGTATAAATACTGACAGCCGTCAGTCACATGAAGTATAGATAGGCATGCCTTTGTCATGCTGTGTTAACATTTCTGATTATGCTATTTTTTTAAAAAGCAATCTTCCCCTGTTATATAAAGGCTAGGATGTTCTTTTTTAATCAACTCAAAACTGGGTAAAGTATTGACCCATATAAATGTGCCAGACACCTACCTGAGTTGGAATTTTCATTAATCTCCAGATTCTAACTAGTTCCTCTGCAAATTAATCAGAACAGATTTTGACAACTGCTGTTGAAATCTGTGCACATTACTGCTACAGGCATTCTAAAATAATTATTTTACAAGGATTTTTCCCTTGTATGCCAGAAAAGTGCTCAATTTTATTCCAGCTCAGTTATGATCTGCTGTTTGCTTTTTGAGCATGTGAGATTAATAGACGCAGCCTTGGGTAATACAGGAGAATTTTATTTGAATCTCTTAATAGTTAGCTGTGAGATAACTTGCAGTGTCTATCCAGTCCCAATAAAAATGGCCATACTGGCTTTTTATTGAAGAATGCAGCGCTTAGTGTCACTGTCTTATGCCTTAAATTGCCTCACTTTTATCATCTACCATTATGCAAAAATACATTAATAATTATAGAAATTCTGGTCTTGGTCACTGTCAGTTGTCATTATTTCCACCAATACACCTTCAGTACGGAAGAGAGTAATAATCCTGTATCTTATAATTGTTTAAAGGTATAGGAACTTTTGAGTCGTAAGAGGATACAATATAAACGTAGATGAAGGAGGGGGATGAGGTGCTATCTTATAGAACAGCTTTAATTGACAAAAATCTGAGTCAAACTCAATTGAGTCTAAGAAGTGTAGTGTCTAACCAGGCACATCGTGCACTCTGATACAATACGTTGTTTGTTTATGGGGTTGGGTCCTCCAGTTGATAAACGTAGTTTTTAACTGTGCAAAATTGTGACTTTGCCTGTCATTTTGTACAGCAGCAATTTTCTTTAATTATGATGCAACTAAGTGGGAGGAGGAGAAGTCTTCGGAAGATTTCAGCTCACTGTGCTGGGAGGGAGCAAACTCAAGGAAACCTCTCTAATCGATATAAACAACTGCTGCATTTTTTTATAAATATATGTAAATGTCCTATTGTAATATTTGATCCTGGAAATAAAACAAACTGTTTTCAGTAGCTTCATCTTTTGTTTTTTTAGTGGGAATGGTCATGACCCTAGGCTATGTATGGAGCTCCTGCATTTTCATCAGTTGACAGAATTTTATCTCATTGGGTACATGTACGCAGCAATAAAAGACCTGCAGCATCCAGTCTTGGAGCCAAGGTCAGACGACACGGGCTTGCAGGGCTTGGGCAACAGGGCTAAAAGAAGCAGTGTAGACATTCAGGCTTGGGCTGGAGCCTAGGCTCTGACACCCCAAAAGGGGGAAGCTCTCAGTACCTGGCCTCCAGCCCGAGCCCAATTGGCTACACCAGTGGTTCTCAACTTGTGGACTGCTTGCGGCCAGTCAGCACACAGCTGCGGCTCCAAATGACATCCTCAGGGCCATACAGGTAGTATATATATTGTGTGGATGTGGCCCACATAACAAAGTCAGAGCTGCATATCCAACCCACAATGGTAAACCGGTTGAGAACCACTGGTCAACACTGCAACTCTTTAGCCTTACAGTCCAAGCCCCATGCACCTGAGTCAGCTGACGCTGGCTTTGAGACTCTGCTTTGGATTTTTTATTGCTGTGTAGATGTACCCATTGAGAGTCAATTTTTTGTTCATGTGTGATCTTACAAGGTGGTGGAATTGCCAGAGCTCATATGGGGAGTTAGACCCTGTGTTCAATCTTTCTTTTGCTAATTGCCTCTGAGTGTTAGATGATTTAGCAGAGTAATTCAAGGTGTGATAGCTAAATTCCTGCCCCTGTGGGTTATTTATTGTATATGATCAAAAGCTAAATTAATTTACTGTACAAGACCTGTGGGCACCCTGTTTAAGATGCTGTATTAAAAGGGGTCACTTTTTTCTGCAATAGGAATAATACTGTTGCCCTTTAAAGACGGAGTGCAGTAGCTTTAATACCAGGTTCTATGCATATTTGTTCACAGGGATCCCATTTTTGAGTACACATGCTCCATGCATCCAAGAATGGATTCTTTTGGCTAGCAGTGTCCATTGTGAGCACACCAAGGCCCCAGATGTCTTTGCAACCCCCATCTGAGGGAATAAGGGCAGAATGGACTCAACAACCTCTCAGCAGTTGCAGTAGTGTTAGTGATTAGTTAGTCTTGTTAATTTGCCTGTTGATTTAAACCAAGGGAATTTTTTACTGGTTTTTTTCATAGATAGTTGCCCCACCCCCATACTGCGACTCCAAGCTGTTATGGATGAAGCTAAATCTGAGGTTTAAGACATGCCCCTCCAGTGATCTTGCCACTCAATAATGGGCATTCCAAGGGCATGTCTACGCTACAGGCACTACAGTGATGGCACTGTAGCTATGCTGCTTTAACACTGTAGTATAGTCACTTTGTACAGTGACAGAAGGGGTTTTTCCCATCGCTATGGGAACTCCATCTCACTGAGCAACAGTAGCTAGGTAGACGAAAGCATTCGTCCATCAACCTAGCTGCATCTATGTTGGGCATTAGGTCGGCATAGCGATGGTGCTCACATGTGTGACTTTTTCACTGCCTCCCTGGCCACTGCTCTTTTGGCCACTCTTTTTTCCCAAGTGCACTCAGAAGGCTAGGAATGCCCTCCTAAAGTTAGGTTTCAGAGGAACAGCCGTGTTAGTCTGTATTCGCAAAAAGAAAAGGAGTACTTGTGGCACCTTAGAGACTAACCAATTTATTTGAGCATGAGCTTTCGTGAGCTGTAGCTCACGAAAGCTCATGCTCAAATAAATTGGTTAGTCTCTAAGGTGCCACAAGTACTCCTTTTCTCCTAAAGTTAGTTTGTCTGGAGCAGAGAAGGAAGGACTCATCCCACATGGGGAAGGATGATATAGCTCACGCAGCTTCTTCGAGTGGTGTCCCTGTGGGTGCTCCACTTCAGGTGTTGATGCATCCCTGCACCTTTGATCAGAGAATTTCAGCAGCAGTGTGTATGCATGGTCCCTGTCTTACAGCATCGTTGGCACCTCATCTAGCGCATGCACAACCTGACTCCCTCCGTTCCTTCTCAACCATCCTCTGCATGAGATGGAGCTCCCAGCAGTGTCACAAAATTAGCTCATTTAGCATTAAAATAGTTTTAGCTTAGTTCAGTTATTCACCTCCTTTTCCCTATTTTCCTTAGTTTTTAAAATTTTTTTTTTCTTTCCATAGACTAGTTAAGCTCACCCCTGGAGTAAACAGACATCTTTCCAGTTATGCCTGGTTCACTGGGCTTTAAGCAATACCTTTCGTGCCAGGATTCCATGCTGGTGTTGGACAGACACTTCCGATGCGTCCACTGCTTGGGTGAGTCGCACATCCCGCAAAAATTCACTCACTGCAGCAACCTAAAGGCTTGAGATAGGAGGTACAGGGATCTGTGCCTCAATCTCATTTTAATGGAGAAGTCTCTGCAACCAGCTTCAGACCCCAGCCAGCAGACTCCCACTGGACAAATAGAATCATAGAATATCAGGGTTAGAAGGGACCTCAGGAGGTCATCTAGTCCAACCCCGTGCTCAAAGCAGGACCAATCCCCAACTAAATCATCAAAGATCCCTGGAGGAAGATCCCTTCCCAGAGGAAGACTCATTCCTCTAAAAATCAACAAGGAAACAAGCAGCAACTTCTCAGAGAGAACTGACCAAAAATAATCTCCAGCTTAGTCTCCTGCCTCAGTAATGATCGCACCATGGCTGAGTACCTATGAGGCACCGGGATCCTCCAGCACCACCCGCATTGTGGCCTCTGCCAATCCCCAGCACTCCGGTGCTGACTCAAGAGGCAAAGGCAAGCCTACCTCCTCTGCCGTGACACTGTCGACACTGCTTAAGGCAGTGGCATTGAGATCTCCAACACAGGCTACAGCACCACTGCCGGCTCCGCCAGCCTCGATGCCATTGGCACCAAAAACTTTATGGACAAAATCATTGGCATTGTCCACTGCGATGCCGCAACTATTGGCACCGAAGAAGTCAGTGCCGAAACCAGCGTGCCAGTTCCTTCATATTAGTATCATCAACGCTGGACTCATCACTTTTCGGCACCAACATCTCTCCAGTGCACGCAGTATCAGAACAACCCATATCACCACTACCTCTTCCAATTTCCAGCGAGGAGGAAGAGGATCAGAAAGAGGGTCTCTCTTCTTCACACCACTCCTCTCCTGTCCAGCTGGCACCACCATCTGGACCTCTACGATCAAGGTCATACAGGACATACATCTGTGGTGTGGTCACCCAAGGATGTCCTCACCCATGCTGTTCCCCACACAGTGGCCCTATTGGGATCCCTGGGCCGCCTAGAGAAGGCATTACAGCAGGCCACTCTACCCCAAGAGGGAGGGGATTAGATTGCCGCCACCACCACCACCTTCAGTGCTTGTAACGTCAGAGTCCCCTAAGGAAACAGTTGAGCAAAGGGAGGAGAGACTAAAACAAGACACCACACCACCTAAGTTCCCTCTACACCATGCAGCAGGCTATCAAGGGCCAAGCAGGTGAGTAGAGGTGCCTCTCCCCTAGCCCCGGACTGTTGCAGTGAGAGAGGGCTGGGGGGAGTTCATTCTCTATCTTCCTCTCACCTGTCCCAGCCCTCGGGCAGCCTGCAACCCAAACCCATCATCCCCAGCCCCACCCCAGAGCCCTCACCCCCCCACACACCCCAACCCTATGCCCAACCCTGAACCCCCTCCCACACTCTGAACTCCTCTGCCCCACCCCCACCACAAATCACCTCCATATTGGTGCACATAACAAAATTCATTCCGCACATGGATGTAAAAAATTAGAGGGAACATTGCCGCTGATGACTTGATGCAATTTAAAGAACTCTTTAAATGTGTGGTTGAAGGCCTAGAGATCCTTCTTGAGGAGGTACCAGAATCCCAATACAAACTATTGAACACCCTGCAAACCTCCTCAGCCACAAAAATAGTGCTTCCAATCAATGACGCACTAATGGAACCAGCCAAGAACATTTGGCAAACCCTGGCGACAATACCACCCAACTGCAAGAGGGCTGATTTAAAAAAAAAATGCCCTCCAACGGCATGGACTTCCTATTTTCGTATCCTACACAAAACTCCCTTGTTGTGGAGGCCATCAACCAATGTGGTAGACAAACTCAGTACAGATCCACTCCCCATGATAAAGAGTGGAAGGAATTGGATCTTTTTGGATGCAAGGTTTACTTATCAGCAACACTGCGATTTTGGGTGGCCAACTATGCAGCATTACTAGCTAAATACAACCACAGCAACAACTCCAAGCTTATGGACTTTATTAACGACATCCCAGAAGACGAGATCAATTTAAATCTATCGTGACAGAAGGTCAGCTTGTAGCTCTGCAAACATCCTTTGATGTGGCAGACACAAGGGGGAGATCTACAGCCACCGTGGTTGTCATGCACCATGCATCTTGGCTCCACTCTTCGGGTTTTTCCAGGGAGATTCAATCCATGGTGGAGGACCTCTCCTTCAACCGACAGAAACTGTTTGCTGCAAAGACAGATAAAGTTCTCCACACAGTGACAGACTCCCAAGTGACTTTCTGCACTCTGGGACTATATACGCCTGAAACCAAGAGAAAACAACATGGGTATCAACCTTATCAGTGTGGCAGGTTCGCATCATATGTCCAATACCCCAGTCAGTGCCACCCTTAGGCACTGAAGAATCTGACACTGGCCAGGAAGAGATCATTTCCCTGGCCCTCATCATGGCCCACCTTCACACTGCAAGGGTCCTCCCCAGTTCCATCAAGCCAACCTACAGTTGTGGTACGGGCCCCCTGAGGTAAGTCCACCACCCATGCCTGCCTTCCTCCCTCGCATCCCCCCCCCCCCGACCTTAAAAACTTCTAAGGAAGGAGATTCCACCACCTCCCTAGGAAACGCATTCCAGTGTTTCACCACCCTCCTGGTGAAAAAGTTTTTCCTAATATCCAACCTAAACCTCCCCCACTGCAACTTGAGACCACTAGTCCTCGTTCTGTCATCTGCTACCACGGAGAACAGTCTAGATCCATCCTCTTTGGAACCCTCTTTCAGGTAGTTGAAAGCAGCTATCAAATCCCCCCTCATTCTTCTCTTCCGCAGACTAAACAATCCCAGTTCCCTCAGACTCTTCTCGTAAGTCATGTATTCCAGTCCCCTAATAATTTTTGTTGCCCTCCGCTGGACGTTTTCCAACTTTTCGCATCCTTCTTGTAGTGTGGGGCCCAAAACTGGACAGAGTACTCCAGATGAGGCCTCACCAATGTCATAGACTCATAGAATATAAGGGTTGGAAGGGACCCCAGAAGGTCATCTAGTCCAACCCCCTGCTCGAAGCAGGACCAATTCCCAGTTAAATCATCCCAGCCAGGGCTTTGTCAAGCCTGACCTTAAAAACCTCTAAGGAAGGAGATTCTACCACCTCCCTAGGTAACGCATTCCAGTGTTTCACCACCCTCTTAGTGAAAAAGTTTTTCCTAATATCCAATCTAAACCTCCCCCACTGCAACCTGAGACCATTACTCCTCGTTCTGTCATCTGCTACCATTGAGAACAGTCTAGAGCCATCCTCTTTGGAACCCCCTTTCAGGTAGTTGAAAGCAGCTATCAAATCCCCCCTCATTCTTCTCTTCTGCAGGCTAAACAATCCCAGCTCCCTCAGCCTCTCCTCATAAGTCATGTGTTCCAGACCCCTAATCATTTTTATTGCCCTTCGCTGGACTCTCTCCAATTTATCCACATCCTTCTTGAAGTGTGGGGCCCAAAACTGGACACAGTACTCCAGATGAGGCCTCACCAATGTCGAATAGAGGGGAACGATCACATCCCTCGATCTGCTCGCTATGCCCCTACTTATACATCCCAAAATGCCATTGGCCTTCTTGGCAACAAGGGCACACTGCTGACTCATATCCAGCTTCTCGTCCACTGTCACCCCTAGGTCCTTTTCCGCAGAACTGCTGCCTAGCCATTCGGTCCCTAGTCTGTAGCTGTGCATTGGGTTCTTCCGTCCTAAGTGCAGGACCCTGCACTTATCCTTATTGAACTTCATCAGATTTCTTTTGGCCCAATCCTCCAATTTGTCTAGGTCCTTCTGTATCCTATCCCTCCCCTCCAGCGTATCTACCACTCCTCCCAGTTTAGTATCATCCGCAAATTTGCTGAGAGTGCAATCCACACCATCCTCCAGATCATTTATGAAGATATTGAACAAAACCGGCCCCAGGACCGACCCTTAGGGCACTCCACTTAATACCGGCTGCCAACTAGACATGGAGCCATTGATAACTACCCGTTGAGCCCGACAATCTAGCCAGCTTTCTACCCACCTTATAGTGCATTCTTCCAGCCCATACTTCCTTAACTTGCTGACAAGAATACTGTGGGAGACCGTGTCAAAAGCTTTGCTAAAGTCAAGAAACAATACATCCACTGCTTTCCCTTCATCCACAGAACCAGTAATCTCATCATAAAAGGCGATTAGATTAGTCAGGCATGACCTTCCCTTGGTGAATCCATGCTGGCTGTTCCTGATCACTTTCCTCTCATGCAAGTGCTTCAGGATTGATACTTTGAGGACCTGCTCCATGATTTTTCCAGGGACTGAGGTGAGGCTGACTGGCCTGTAGTTCCCAGGATCCTCCTTCTTCCCTTTTTTAAAGATTGGCACTACATTAGCCTTTTTCCAGTCATCCGGGACTTCCCCCGTTCGCCACGAGTTTTCAAAGATAATGGCCAATGGCTCTGCAATCACAGCCGCCAATTCCTTCAGCACTCTCGGATGCAACTCGTCCGGCCCCATGGACTTGTGCACGTCCAGCTTTTCTAAATAGTCCCTAACCACCTCTATCTCCACAGAGGGCTGGCCATCTCTTCCCCATTTTGCGATGCCCAGCGCAGCAGTCTGGGAGCTGACCTTGTTAGTGAAAACAGAGGCAAAAAAAGCATTGAGTACATTAGCTTTTTCCACATCCTCTGTCACTAGGTTGCCTCCCTCATTCAGTAAGGGACCCACACTTTCCTTGGCTTTCTTCTTGTTGCCAACATACCTGAAGAAACCCTTCTTGTTACTCTTGACATCTCTGGCTAGCTGCAGCTCCAGGTGCGATTTGGCCCTCCTGATATCATTCCTACATGCCCGAGCAATATTTTTATACTCTTCCCTGGTCATATGTCCAATCTTCCACTTCTTGTAAGCCTCTTTTTTATGTTTAAGATCCGCTAGGATTTCACCATTAAGCCAAGCTGGTCGCCTGCCATATTTACTATTCTTTCGACTCATCGGGATGGTTTGTCCCTGTAACCTCAACAGGGATTCCTTGAAATACAGCCAGCTCTCCTGGACTCCTTTCCCCTTCAAGTTAGTCCCCCAGGGGATCCTGGCCATCCGTTCCCTGAGGGAGTCGAAGTCTGCTTTCCTGAAGTCCAGGGTTCGTATCCTGCTGCTTACCTTTCTTCCCTGCGTCAGGATCCTGAACTCAACCAACTCATGGTCACTGCCTCCCAGATTCCCATCCACTTTTGCTTCCCCCACTAATTCTACTCTATGTCAAATAGAGGGGAACGATCACGTCCCTCGATCTGCTGGCAATGCCCTTACTTATACATCCCAAAATGCCATTGGCCTTCTTGGCAACAAGGGCACACTGTTGACTCATATCCAGCTTCTTGTCTACTGTAACCCCTAGGTCCTTTTCTGCAGAACTACTGCCGAGCCATTCGGTCCCTAGTCTGTAGCGGTGCATGGGATTCTTCCGTCCTAAGTGCAGGACTATGCGCTTGACCTTGTTGAACCTCATCAGATTTCTTTTGGCCCAATCTTCTGATTTGTCTAGGGCCCTCTGTATCCTATCCCTACCCTCCAACGTATCTACCTCTCCTCCCAGTTTAGTGTCATCTGCAAACTTGCTGAGGGTGCAATCCACACCATCCTCCAGATCATTTATGAAGATATTGAACAAAACCGGCCCCAGGACCGACCCTTAGGGCACTCCACTTAATACCGGCTGCCAACTAGACATGGAGCCATTGATCACAACCCACTGAGCCCGACAATCTAGACAACTTTCTATCCACCTTATCATCCATTCATCCAGCCCATATTTCTTTAACTTACTGGCAAGAATACTGTGGGAGACCGTGTCAAAAGCTTTGCTAAAGTCAAGGAACAACACATCCACTGCTTTCCCCTCATCCACAGAGCCAGTTATCTCGTCATAGAAGGCAATTAGATTAGTCAGGCATGACTTTCCCTTGGTGAATCCATGCTGACTGTTCCTGATCACTTTCCTCTCCTCTAAGTGCTTCAAAATTGATTCCTTGAGGACCTGCTCCATGATTTTTCCGAGGACTGAGGTGAGGCTGACTGGCCTGTAGTTCCCAGGATCCTCCTTCCCTTTTTTAAAGATAGGCACTTCATTAGCCTTTTTCCAGTCATCCGGGACCTCTCCCGATCGCCATGAGTTTTCAAAGATAATGGCCAATGGCTCTGCAATCACAACTGCCAACTCCTATAGCACTCTCGGATGCAGCGCATCCGGCCCTATGGACTTGTGTTCGTCCAGCTTGTCTAAATAGTCCCGAACCAATTCTTTCTTCACAGAGGGCTAGTCACCTCCTCCCCATGCTGTGCTGCCCAGTGCAGCAGTCTGGGAGTTGACCTTGTTCGTGAAGACAGAGGCAAAAAAAGCATTGAGTTCATTAGCTTTTTCCACATCCTCTGTCACTAGGTTGCCTCCCTCATTCAGTAAGGGGCCCACACTTTCCTTGACTTCTTCAGGTATGTTAGCAACCAGAAGAAAACCCTTCTTGTTACTCTTAACATCTCTTGCTAGCTGCAACTCCAGGTGTGATTTGGCCTTCCTGATTTCACTCCTGCATGTCTGAGCAATATTTTTATACTCTTCCCTGGTCATTTGTCCAATCTTCCACTTCTTGTAAGCTTCTTTTTTGTGTGTAAGATCAGCAAGGATTTCACTGTTAAGCCAAGCTGGTCGCCTGCCATATTTACTATTCTTTCTACACATCGGGATGGTTTGTCCCTATAACCTCAGTAAGGATTATTTAAAATACAGCCAGCTCTCCTGGACTCCTTTCCCCCTCATGTTATTCTCCCAGGGGATCCTGACCACCAGTTTCCTGAGGTTGTCAAAGTCTGCTTTTCTGAAGTCCAGAGTACGTATTCTGCTGCTCTCCTTTCTTCCCTGTCTCAGGATCCTGAACTCGACCATCTCATGGTCACTGCCTCCCAGGTTCCCATCCACTTTAGCTTTCCCTACTAATTCTTCCCAGTTTGTGAGCAGCAGGTCAAGAAGAGCTCTGCCCCTAGTTGGTTCCTCCAGCACTTGCACCAGGAAATTGTCCCTTAGACTTTCCAAAAACTTCCTGGATTGTCTGTGCACCGCTGTATTGCTCTCCCAGCAGATATCAGGGTGATTGAAGTCTCCCATAAGAACCAGAGCCTGTGATCTAGTAACTTCCGTTAGTTGCCGGAAGAAAGCCTCGTCCACCTCATCCCCCTGATCCTGTGGTCTATAGCAGACTCCCACCACGACATCATCCTTGTTGCTCATGCTTCTAAACTTAATCCAGAGACACTCAAGTTTTTCTGCCGTTCCATACTGGAGCTCTGAGCAGTCAAACTGCTCTCTTACATACAATGCAACTCCCCCACCTTTTCTGCCCTGCCTGTCCTTCCTGAACAGTTTATATCCATCCATGACAGTACTCCAGTCATGTGAGTTATCCCACTAAGTCTCTGTTATTCCAATCACATCACAATTCCTTGACTGTGCCAGGACTTCCAGTTCTCCCTGCTTGTTTCCCAGGCTTCTTGCATTTGTGTATAGGCACTTGAGATAACTTGCTGTTTGTCCTGCTTTCTTAGTATGAGGCAGGAGCCCTTCCCTTTCGCATTCTCCTGCTCGTGCTTCCTCCCGGTATCCCACATCCCCACTTACCTTAGGGCTTTGGTCTCCTTCCCCCGGTGAACCTAGTTTAAAGCCCTCCTCACTAGGTTAGCCAGCCTCTTGCGAAGATGCTCTTCCCTCTCTTCGTTAGGTGGAGCCCATCTCTGCCTAGCACTCCTCCTTCTTGGAACACCATCCCATGGTCAAAGAATCCAAAGCCTTCTCTCTGACACCACCTGCGTAGCCATTCATTGACTTCCACGATTCAACGGTCTCTACCCAGGCCTTTTCCTTCCACAGGGAGGATGGATGAAAACACCACTTGCACCTCAAACTCCTTTATCCTTCTTCCCAGAGCCACATAGTCCGCAGTGATCTGCTCAAGGTTATTCTTGGCAGTATCATTGGTGCCCACGTGGAGAAGCAGGAAGGGGTAGCGATTTGAGGGCTTGATGAGTCTCAGCAGTTTCTCCATCACATTGTGAATCATATAGCTCCTGGCAAGCAGCAGACTTCTCGGTTTTCCCAGTCGGGGCAGCAGATAGATGACTCAGTCCCCCTGAGGAGAGAGTCCCTGACCACCACCACCTGCCGCCTCCTCTTGGGAGCGGTGGTCGTGGAACCCCCATCCCTAGGACAGTGCATCTCATGCCTTCCACTCGGCGGAGTCTCCTTCTGTTCCCTTCCCTCAGATGTATCATCTAGTCCACTCTCCGCATTAGTACCTGTGGAGAGAACATGAAAATGGTTGCTTACCTGTATCTGCGCTGCGGGTACATGGACGCTCCCCTTTCTTCTTCTGTAGGTCACATGCTGCCAAATTTCTTCACCGTCCTCCTGTCCCTGCTGCGCAGCCTGCTCTGAATCTTCAGAACATTGTGCCCGTAGAAGCATATCCTGACGTCTATTCAGGAAATCTTCAGTTTCTCTTATGCAACACAGGGTCGATACTTGTTTCTCCAGACCTTGAACCTTCTCTTCCAATATGGAGGCCAGCTTGCACTTTGTACAGACAAAGTCGCTTCTGTCCTGTGGAAGAAAGACAAACATGGCACATCCAGTGCAGGTCACAACAGCTCCCCATCCATATTACCTTCCTTCTCCGAGCTTCCTCAGGAGTTGTAATAACTACTCAGAGAGGCCGTCAAGATGTAAGCCTCAGTGGGCTCTCCCCAGACGAACTCCCAGGCAAACTCTCTCTGTTAGCCTCTCTGCTGTTCGACACTTAGCTGGTTCACAGCTGACTGGCTTTTTATAACAGGCCCACTCAAGGCTCACCTGGAACAAAGTACTCCCAATTCACACTTTTCAAACAAACAACCAATCAATCATTACTGTTTAGAATCATAAATTACCAAACTGTCATGGCCAAATACAATTTATTAATTATGGGAAACCCAGTATGTTTCTGGAACATTACTGGAAACACGAAAAGAACAGATTCAGGCCATTCTTAGAGATGGTCAGTTAATAGCCAGACTGGTCCTAGAGACAGCACTGGATATAGCTGTTAGAGCTGCCCACCCAGTCTCCATGACAGTGGTACTGAGGTGGGTTGTGTTGTTTTTGTTTTTTGGGCTACACCTCTAGATTGCCCCAAGAACTACGGACTTCCAGTTTGAAGGGCCAAACTCTATGCAGAGAAGACAGATTTTCTCTCCAAATCCTGAACAATTCTCGGACCACGTTACACTCCTTAGGAATCTACACTGTGGGACAGAAGAGAAGATACACAGGCCAGTCAGCCTCACCTCAGTCCCCGGAAAAATCATGGAGCAGGTCCTCAAAGAATCAATCCTGAAGCACTTACATGAGAGGAAAGTGATCAGGAACAGTCAGCATGGATTCACCAAGGGAAGGTCATACCTGACTAATCTAATCGCCTTCTATGATGAGATTACTGGTTCTATGGATGAAGGGAAAGCAGTGGATGTATTGTTTCTTGACTTTAGCAAAGCTTTTGACACAGTCTCCCACAGTATTCTTGTCAGCAAGTTAAAGAAGTATGGGCTCAGAACAATGGCTATGTTCACTACCCCACCCTGGAAAGACTCCACCTGAAAGCGTGGCTCCTACATAGTTCCATCGTGATGAGCTAGCTTGTTCAGAACAAGTTAAACACGTATTACTGAACAGCAAAAGGTCAACCATTCGTAATACCTACCTCCAGAAATGGAAGAGGTTCTATTTATGGTGCCAAAACAAACACATTCCTGCAGTTTTGGCACCTTTGCCCTTGATATTGGATTACATCTTGGAGCTAAGAGTCTAGATTATCCATTAGTTCTCTCAAAGTACGTCTAGCAGCTATTACCCTCTTCCACCATAAGATTGACAGCGCATCAATATTCGCGCACCCAATTAACAAACACTTCCTTACGAGCGTTCAGCATGTTAACCCCAAAATACGTGTACCTACGTGGCCATTGGACTTGAACCTGGTATTACAGTGCTTCATTCAGGCCCCATTTGAACCCTGAGCGACATGCTCCCTGATACACCTTTCAATGAAGGTAACATTCTTAGTGTTCATTATATCAGCCCTCCACATGGGTGAGTTAGGGGCCCTCATGGCACACCTACCTTGTACCATTTTTCCCCCCAAAGACAAGGTCATGTTAAGACAGTGGTCCCCAAACTTTGCAGGGTGGAGTCCCCCCCCCACACTCCAGAGCCAGGAGTGGGGCTATGGCTCCCATGGGGGTGGGGGAAACATGGACAGGGGTAAGGAGACCGAGGCAGGGCGTTGGTCTGGGACCGGAAACAAAGCTGCAGCTGGGTGTGGAGCTGTTGCTGGGGATGGGGCCTGGCATAGAACCATAGCTGGGATTGTGACCAGAGCAGAGCTGGGAGCTGGGTGGGGATGCCTCCCCACCCCCCGTAGGGGCTGGCCTGGGCCCCACCATGCCCCCTAGGGGAGCATGCCCTACAGTTTGGGGACCTCTGCCTTAAGTCCACATCCAGAATTTAAACCCAAGATAGCCTCTTCCTTCCACATAAATCAGCCACTCCATCTCCCTGCATTCTTTCCCAAACCGCATGGCGCACGCGGGACTCTATACTACATACACTGGACATCCGACATGCACTAGCATTCTACCTCAACAGAATTAAGCCATTCAGAAGATCTGCAAGACTTTAGAATGTTCTGTAGTAGAGACTATCTCAACACAGAGACTTATCGAAATGGATATGAGGGTGCATTCATCTCTGTTACCAACAAAAGAACCTACAACCCCCATCAGCCATCAGAATTCATTCTACCAGGTCTATAGCAACTTCAGTAGCATTTCTGAACAATGTACCACTTACAGACATATGTAGAGATGCCACCTGGTCTCTGAACATACATTCACAAAACACTATGCAATACCCCAGAGCTCTGGCTCAGATTCACCACTAGGTCTAGCAGCGTTATCTTCACTTACTCATGAAATGCCAAAGCCCCTTCCCTCCAAAGTGGGGCAGTGATTTATAGTCACCTGAAGCGGAGCATCCATAGGGACAGCACTTGAAGAAGAGAAGGTTACTCCCTGTGCAATAATTGAGGTTCTTTGAGATGTGTGTCCCTGTGGGTGCTCCACTACCCACTCTCCTTCCCGCTACTTCGGAGTTCAATTTCTGGACTCTCTGGTAGAGAAGGAACTGAGGAGATTGGGTCGTGTGTGCGCTAGATGAGGAGCCAATGGCGCCATGAGACAGGGCCCAGGCATGGGCAACCTGGACAGGCACTGCTGCTGAAATTTTCCAATCAAAAGCGCAGCATCCAACATCTGAAGTGGAGCACCCACAGGGACACACATCTCAAAGAACCTCAGGTACTTCACAGGCTGAGTAAACTTCTCTCAGTCCTCTCTCCATTCTGTATCAACTAGGGCCCTAGCTAGCCATGTTTCCGCACCGAACTCCACAGCTCCAGAGTTGTCAACTTTGATCCACTTGTTAACCTCTTCCAGAAGAAATAGGCAGGAGCATCACTCCAGAGAAGAGACATGGATCCCCTCTCCAAAGCCCTCAGACCTGAGCTACAAGAGGCCACACGTGTCAGGCTTGTCTCAAGCTCTGCAGCCAATGGCCAAAGATGGGCCCTCGGCATCTGTGCCAGTTATGAACAGACTGCCTGCAGTACCAGCTCGGCCCACTTTTCCTCCAGCACTCTGCCTCAGCTCCTAACACTTCTCTGCTGTCTCTTTTGGTGCCTACAGCCCATATGGCACCAAGTGGCCTGAGTGTGGGCCTGATGCAACAGTGCTAACCAGTGTGAATAAAAATTGATGACCTTTGTGAAGAAAAAAATTGAACTTATTTAAATTTAAATTATATTTTTTCTTTATAAAATAAAACTCTTTAAAATTTAAATCTGAATTTAATATAAAATATGTTAAGGCCTAAATTTATAATCTCTTAGAACATTTAAATAAAATATAAGCCTGCTGTACGTAGGAGCCTCTCTCAGAAACTTTTGAGTTTAAAGGCTGCTTTTCTATATAAAGAAAGAATCAGGAAAACCATCTACCTTTCAAGGTCAAACTTTATCAGCATCGCACAATAGATCATGTGCTATATTAAGGGCTTGTATCATTTAATAAAAAAGAAATCATATATGCAATTTTGTATGTTTAATTAAATTGTAGTTATTATCCTAATGCAGCTTGACACAAAGCATGAGCAAAAAGTCAATAGAAAATAGGCAGCATATTCACCATTTTCTAACATACTAGAAATGTAGAATTAATCTGAAAATATTGAACTATGTAATTGCCTAAATAAATGTACACTACAACTATATACCTTCCTAAGTAGCAAAAAGATATACCAAATCTAGTGTAAAGGCTCTATTTAGTTGTAAATCAACATGCTTTAATGATATCACCAATGGGAGTGCACCTGCCTTTAGAAAACAATTAAAATTCCTGAGTTAAATTGAGGCTTTCCATGTGATGATTTAAATCATCTACTGTAGTGCTAACTATAACTTTGGTCACCAAAAGCATGGTACCCCTCATACAGTGGTAGAGATGTTGGTACTGGTGACTTCCTTTACTCACGTAGAAGGGGAGCAGGCGCACCTTAGCACACGGGAAAGAGTAGCCTAGAGGCCATTCTTTGGGCAGGAGAAGGCATGGGTCTTGCAGGGAACAGGCCCCCTCGTCTCCTTATGCTGATCAGTCATGGCTCCAGTGGTCACCCTGGGGTATGCAGTCATATGCTTACTAGCCAACATCCTCTTGCCCCCTCCCCCCTGCCTTCTAGAGTTTGATTCCCTTCCCCTAAGAGGTAGAATACAGGTGAGTTAATGCAATCACAAATAAAAGAGAGACAGAAGGAGAGTGAGGAGAGCTGCAATGGGCAGAAGTAGAGAAACAATTGATCCTGGTGGCAATTTTGTCATCCTCTCCTGATCAGGCAGTCAATCTCTATCTCGTCCAATAGATAACTTTAAGGTGTTCCAAGACCTGATGAAATATGTGGCCAAAGCCCTTGACCTCCTGCTGGAAGCACTGGAAGAGAAAGTCACCCCAGCTACTAGACATGCTGTGCATCCTTCCATGCCTACTAGACTCACTATGTCCATTGACAAGGGATTGTTAGAGCCTGTAAAGGACTTGTGGCAGACTCCAGCATCTATATGTACCACTTCTAAAAGGGCAGATCGTACAAAGTTTTCCTCAATGGCTTCTAGTACTTTCATTTGCGTCTGGTTCCAGGCTCATTCGTTGTAGCGGTTGTTCAGGAAAGATCCAAGCAGCAAGGGCCCCTTAAAACAACTTCAAGGGAAAATGACTCTAAGAGACTGGATCTGCTTGGCAGAAAAATACATTCCTGTGCCGGTCTCCAAATATGCATATTTTTGGAAAACCTGGACTGGGATCACCATATGGTAGTGGGTCTGACAGAGTGTCAGCAAAAAAATATTGCATACAATTCCACTCCTATCTCCACCACAATCACCTTCCCATGCGCTCTTCAGGGACCCATCTTACAAGATATGATTGAAGCCAGAAGTGGACTTGCTCTGAGATGCAGCAGAAGTGGAGCAGATGCCCTTAGAGTTCAGGGGCAGTGGAGTTATTCCCATTATCCTCTGATCTCCAAGAAGGAAGTGGATTGGTGTCCCATTCTGGACCTTCAGTGTCTCAACAGATTAATCCATTGTTTCAAGTTCAAAATAGTGACTCTAGCCTCCATTATTCCCTCATTAGATCCACAAGACTACTTTGTGGCTCTTGACCTTCAAGATGCCTGTTTTCAGGCATCCATTCATTCAGCCCATAGGAAATACTTTATGTTCCTAGCAGAAACATCTCGCTGCCAGTTCTGGGCTCTAGCCTTCGGCCTTCCCACAGCACTGACGGTGTTTGCCAAGTGCTTGACGGTAGTGGTAGCTCATCTAAAGAAACAAGGAATTCAGGTGTACCCTTGCTGATAACTGGCTGACTTAATGAAGATCACACCAATAGGTGAGTAACCTTAGTGCTCTTTGCCTCACCAGGCCTCAAAATCACCAGAGAAAAATTCACCTTATTCTGATTCAAAGCAGAGTTAATAGGAGCAGGTCTTGCATTCCAGGTCAGCAAGACCTTACCTTCCCCAAGAAATTCCAAACTGAACCTCATCAACCAACTCCAAGCTCACCCAAATATATCAGTAAGCATATGCTTCAGACTTCTGGGATATATGGCTTCATGCTCCTGTGTCCTGCAGTTTGCCAGACTTTGCCTAGATTGAAATGAGTGTATCTAGCCAGCAGTCACCACATGCACATGTTGGTCATGGTCCCTCAAGAAGTCCTCTGCTGATTAAACTGGTAAAGCCGCAGTTCATGTGGGCCGAGCTTCTCTGCACTACTGCCTACCAAGATCACCTTCAAACTCCGGGCCTATGGTCTCCTTAAGAAGCTCAACTGCTCATAAACTTCTTAGAGCTCAGAGCCATCTGCCTGGCATACAAAACATTGCTGCTTTGTCTCCAGGGATCCACAATCCAAGTGCTGCTGGATAACACCACAGCTATGTCTTATGAAAGCAGACAAGGAAGAGGCAGGTTATCTCACTGCTATCAGGAGGCCATTTGCCTCTGCACTTGGCATCCATCACCAAGATCACGCTGCTGGCCCTGCATCTTCCAGGCATTTAGAACTCACTAGTGGCTCATCTCAGCAGGCAGTTCTCAGACAACCAGAAGGGGTCAATTAAGGACCTAGTGTTGTAGGGCATCTTTTGCAAGGGGTTTATCCATCCATAGACCTATTTGCCACAGACCAGAACAACAAATACCCAGTGTTCTGTTCCAGGGGGGTTCCAGTCCAGACTCCCTGTTGAAGGCTTTCTCATCCCCTAGGCATCAGGACTGGGGTATGCCTTCCCCATGATAGAGGGTCCTGAGAAAATGGAGGCAAGATCCATTAATAAATCTTGCAAAAGCCCTTGCTTGGTGTGGGCACTTCTAGTATTCAGATCTGGTGAAACTCTTAGTGCACCTCCCCCAGAACCTTACTGGCTGTCTGACAGCCTCGCAGTACAATGGTCACATCATACATCCAGGCTCAGCATAGGTAATTACAGTTGACAGCCTTGGATGCTGGCTGGATGACATCCATCAGAAGAAGCTGGTCAGCTGAAGTTCAGAACATTCTTCTCCAAATCAGGAAAGACTCAACTAGAATATAAAGCAAAGTAATCAATTGGGGAAGCAATCCCCTCATGCTGACCACATAGGCAGGGTGGGTGTGCCCATGCAAATGAGATCAGCTCCTGAAGTCCTCTTCCAAAGCTCATCACTAGATGGCAGGGGAGAGCTCATTCAGACTCTTCTTACACTTACTTACATCCCTTCAATAAACAGGGACAAATATATTCATCATTGTAGTTGATTGACATGTACATTACAGGCAGTGTTAAAAAAAATCACAGCTTCTTCCACCAGCTTTTTGTTCTCTTGAGTGTTGACAGGTCATGGAGTTGACTACCTGCCAGGCAACAACTCTGCTATGCTCTCCTTAAAGTGTCATTCAGCTGGGTGTCAGTAATACAATGTGTCAGCATAGAATCAGGGAAAGTGACAGATAACATCTGCACCAGGCCTGGCCCAACCAAAGCAAAAGCTTGTTCAGGAAGGTTCCCCCGTTTTGCACTAGTATTTCACTATAGAAGCCATGGAGATTTGCCAAAGAAGCCTGAGAGAGGCAACTTCTGCTGTCTCCAAGGCTTAATTCCTAGTGCTATCTTAAAATCAGCATTCCCTTGCCTACCCAGTTTACCTGTCCTATAACTTCACCACATAGATCAGTCTTCTAGCTACACTAAAGGAAACACTACTAAAGACAATCCATCTCAGAAATTGGAATGTTCATCTCCACCTCTCTGAAATGGAAAACAGCATGAATCTGCAATATTTCTTGTCTAGCTTTCAAAATCTTAAGTACTGACTGAGTCAAAAATACCTCTTGATTTATGGTGGGTTTTTTTTTCCCTCCCGCTATCTAGGTCAAAAAAACAAGAAGTACAGTCATGTGAGGACCTCTTTAGAAATTACTAATGTTTTCGAAGGTGGGTTCTTGTTTTGTGTGTGTTCATCTGACCCGACTCCCTTAGCCCTAAAATTAGGTTAAAGTTCACTGTTCTCGATAAGCTAAATCCGAGTATCAAAAGTTAAGCATGGTTAGTACTTCATGAAAGATACCATGCTGAGAGCTCTGGAAAACAAAATCCTACCTGTGTCTCCAGCGGGGCTATTGCCTATGCAGTTTTCTCCCTGCAACCCCATCAGTGTCCCTCTGCCTGGCGGGACCAGCTATCATGGGATCACATATTTGTCTTTATGATCTTTCTACTGAGCCTGTTAACAAGAGTGGCAGTTATGATGCTGTGTTGTTGTTTTTTTAAAGGGGATGCCTCTCCTCCAGGAAGTGGACACAAACCTCTAAATCACTTCACTTTGAACAACCTTCTTTTAATGATTTAGGGCTGACTGGAGTTGAACTGGTGACCTAGTAATGAAAGACTCCATTGTATGTTACCCATCCTTTAGCTGTCCATCCATTCCCTTCCTAAATTCTAACTCACCATGCAACTTCATCAAAACCTAGTGTGTGTGGGAAAGCCAGTCCCAGCAGAATTGTTGAGTGAAACCCAAAAGCAGCGGTTATAATTAGAGCTGACTGGAGGATGACAGTTCCATTTCACAGCAACTTCTGAGATTTTGAAATTTGTTTTTGTGTGAGTGTCTGTCATGTGGTCTGTAGATTGGTGGTTAGGGTGCTGGCCTGGGGTGAGGAAGACCAAGATTCAACTCCCTGCTGTGCTGTGCCTGATTCAGCGCAGCACTTTTCATCCCAGATCACGCCAAATTGGGCAGAGCAGGACTTGAACCTAGATTTCTTACATCCTATAGCGTGTCTATCTCCGACCCAAACACCTATGTGACAAAAGCTTTGTGGAACCCACGACATCTCCACAAAACATTTTGGCTCTTGTTCAAAACTGCATTTCTTACCAAACTCTCATTTCAGTTACAATGTTCTCACTAGCTCTCGCTATAACAGGCCCATGGAAAGTTCTGTCTCCTGCCAAAGAAGGACAGAGGGTTTCTAAAGGCCACAAGGGATGATTATGATCATCTAGCCTGACCCACATAGCACAGGCCATGGCATGCCCACACCTAGACCACGGTGAGCAGAGCTGGTTACCCTGTCTCAAAAAAGAAACTAGAAACAAAAAAGGTACAGAAAAGGGCAACAAAAATGATTAAGGGGCTAGAACAACTTCCATATGAGGGGAGATTAAAAAGACAGGGACAGTTCATCTTAGAAAAGAAATGATGGGGAGGAGGAGGAGGGATATAATAGAGGTCTATAAAATCATGAATGGAGTGGAGCAGTGAATAAGGAAGTGTTATTTACCCTTTCTCATAACACAAGAACCCCAGGACACCCTATCAAATTAATAGGCAACAGGTTTAAAATAAACAAAAGGAAGTATTTCTTCATACAATGCACAGTCAACCTGTAAAACTTGGTGCCAGGGGATGTTGTGATGGCCAAAACTATAACTGGGTTCAAAAAAGAGTTAGATACAGACCTATCCTCCATGAACTTTAATGGCTACCAGCCAAGATGGTCAGGGACACAATCCCATGCTCTGGGTGTCCCTAAGCCTCTGACTACGAGAAGCTGGGACTGTATGACATGGAATGGGTCACTCAGTTGCCCTGTTCTGCTCATGTCTTCTGAAGTTCCTGGCACTGAGCACTGTCAGAAGACAGGATACTGGGCTAGATGGACCATTGATCTGACACAGTCTGGTAGTTAGGTTCCCTTACAGCAGATTAAGCCCATTACTGCTTGTCCTACCTTCAAAGGACATGAAGATCAGCTGATCACTATTCTCTATGTAAAAGAATAAATGGACATAAATCAGACATCAGGAATGAATGATAACTTACAAAAGCCAGTAGGAGAACACTTCAATCTCCCTGGACATTCAACAATAGATTTAAAAGTAGCCATCCTTCAACAACAAATAACATCAAAAACAGACTTCAAAGAGAAACTGCAGAGCTACAATTCATTAGCAAATTTAACACCATTAATTTGGGCTTGAATCAGGGACTGGGAGTGGCTAGCTCACTACAAAAGCAATTTTCTCTCTCTTGGTATTGACACCTCCTCATCAATTATTGGGGAATTACATCCACCCTGATTGAATTGGCCCTATCAACACTGGTTCTCCACTTATAAGGTAACTCCCTTCTCTTCATGTCATAGGCGCCGACTGCTTGGGTGCTCCATGGCTGGAGCACCCACGGGGAAAAATTGGTGGGTGCTCTGCACCCACTGGTAGCCAAGCTCCCCCCCCCGTTCCCCCCCCGCCCCAGCTCGCCTCCGCCTCCTCCCCTGAGCAAGCCGCGTCCCCGCTTCTCCTCCCAGTGCTTGCTGCTGCAAAACAGCTGTTTTGTGGTGTAAGAAGCTGTGGGAGGGAGGGAGGAGGAGAGGGAATGCAGCGTGCTCAGGGGAGGAGGCAGGGAAGAGATGGGGCCAGAGCGGGGATTTGGGGAAGGAGTCCAATAGGGGCAGGGAGGGGACAGAGTTGGGGCGGGGACTTTGGGGAAGGGGTTGGAAGGGGGGCGGGGGTGGGGGGTCAACCCCCCACTGGCACCAGGAGACGTTGGCGCCTATGCTTCATGTGTCAGTATATTCATGCCTGCATCTGTAATTTTCACTCCATGCATCTGAAGAAGTGGGGTTTTTACCCACGAAAGCTTATGCCCAAATAAATCTGTTAGTCTTTAAGGTGCCACCAGACTCCTTGTTGTTTTTGTGGATACAGACTAACACAGCTACCCCCTGATACTTGTCTTCTTTATAATGGCCTGTAACACATTTGAAGACTGTTGTTAAGTCCCTCCTAAGTCGTCTTTTCTCAAGACTGAACCTGCCCAGTTTTTTTAACCTTTCCTCACAGGTCAGGTTTTCAAAACCTTTGATCACTTTTGTTGCTCTCCTTGACTCTCTCCAGTTTATCTGTGTTTCCTAAAGTGAGGTGCCCAGAATCGGACATAGCACTTTAGCTAAGGCCTCATCAGTGCCACATAGAGCAGGACAATTAGTGACAATTACACTTCTGTTAATAGACCCAAGAATGATGTCTTTTTTTGCAACTGCATCACTTTTTGACTTGTATTCAATTTGTGATCCACTATAACCCCAGATCCTTTTAGGCAGGGCTGCTGCATAGCCAATTATTCCCCATTTTGTAGTTGTACATTTTGATTTTTCCTTCCTAAGTGAAGTACTTCGTACCTGTCTTTATTGAATTTCATTTTGTTGATTTCAGACCAGTTCTCCAATGTGTCAAGCTCATTTTAAATTCTAATCCTGTCCTTCAAACACTTGTAAAACCTCCCAGCTTGGTGTCATCTTGGTGTAAGCATACTGTCCACTTCATTATCCATGTCATTAATGAGACTATTGAATCATACCAGACCCCTGTGATATCCCACTAGAGCCGCGCTCCCAGTTTGAAAGCAAACCATCGGTAACTTCTTTTTGAGTCCAAATTTTCAACCAGTTGTGCACTCATTTTATAGTGATTTAATCTAGACCACTTTCCCCTGATTTGCATATGGGAATGTCATGTGGGTCTGTGTCAAAAACCTTATTAAAATCAAAATATATCATGTCTACAGATTCCACCCAGCCACCATGGTAGTAACTTGGTCAAAGAAAGAAATTTGGTTGGTTTGACGTGATTTGTTCTTGACAAATCCATGTCAGTTATTCCTTGTAACCTTTTACCCTCTAGGTGCTTACAAATTAATACTTTATTCCAGTATCTTTGCACTTATCAAAATTAGGCTGTCTGTCTCCAGTTCCCTCCTCCCCTCACCCCACCCCTTTTAAAAGGCTGCTTCTGTGTTTGCCCTTATCCAGTCCTCTGGGACTCCCTCACCTATCCTCCATGAGTTCTTGAAGATAATCGCTAATGGTTCCAAGATTGCTTAAGCTAGTTCCTTGAGTACCCTAGGGTGAATTTTGTCAGGCCCTACCAACTTGAATCCATCTAATTATTCTTTAACCTATCCTTTCCCTGTTTTGGCTTGTGTTCCTTCTCTCTTGTTTTGAATATTGTATTAAGTATTTAGCCACACTACCTTTTTTGTGAAGACTGAAGCAAAATAATCATTAAATGCCACAGTATTTTCCACTGAATGCATCCGATGAAGTGAGCTGTAGCTCACGAAAGCTTATGCTCAGATAAATTGGTTAGTCTCTAAGGTGCCATAAGTACTCCTTTTGCGAATACAGACTAACACAGCTGCTACTCTGAAACCAGTCTTCTTGGGGTCATCCATTATTACCTCTCCTTCCTCACTAAGTAGAGGACCTACACTTTCTTTTGGCTTTCTCTTGCTCCTATAAAGAAACTCTTTCTATTGACCTATGTCCCTTGCTAAGTGTAAATCATTTCAACTCTGTGGAGCACAGCATTTAGGTTGTGCTGTCACAAAGCTAAACTGAAGTGTCTTGATACAAATAAGTGGCCATGGCCTCTGACTTCCATCCCCATGCCGGTGATATATTAACCTCTGCCAAAAGGCATGCAGATTTCCTAGATTAAGTGACCACCAGCTTTTCAGCAGCTATTATACAACACTCAAGCTATGTTAATAGTGGAGAGAAAAAATGAATGAAAGCATCTTGCCAGATCTGAGTCATTTGTACAGGGTCATCGTTATGATCCTCATCACTGGTGACTGAATATTGAGCTCTTCATCCAGACCTGATTATATTGTTGCTTTCACAACTGGAATTGATGTGAAACGTGAACGTTTCACCTCTTATTCAGAAAGGTGTTGCCCTCCCATATAGTTCTAAAAATACTTTGCTGTGTCCCTAAATGAGGGAGGGTAAGAATGCTACAAACTTGAGAAGAAAAACTATTTCTGATGTTTCATACTGTGTGGTTTGCTTTGAGCCACAGCTGATCAGACCATCGGTGTAGCAATGCAGGCTGCTCACGCTGGTTTGACGTATCAAGGACACAAGATGAAGTTGCAACACTTTTCCAGTGGAAAAAACACTTCCTCTTCCGTCTGTAAAAAGAAACTCCTTGAGTTACTCTCTTTTGTCAGCTGTTTCAATACCATGAATTTCTTAAGGGAATGTTTCTTTGGTGCTGTGACCTGCCTTCTCAAGGTTAAGCAATCACTAAGTTGAGCTGAGTAAGTCATGCTATCCAAGAATAAACGGGTATTTCCATGTTAGGGCAAATTCAGATTTTCTCCTGGAGGAAGACAATTGACTCTCTGTGAAGAACTGCCCGTGTGGACTTGCACACTCAGGATAAGCACATCCCCCAGACCATAGGGTCTTCTAGAAAGCAAAGCAAGGTCCACTGAGAGCACTTGCTAACACTGGGCCTTTCCTGCAAAGGTGTAAATAAGGAGCCTGGCACAAACTGCTCTTCAGTTCCTGCTGACAACTGAAGGTGCTTAGAGCATGTTTTGTATTCTCTCTGCTTCCACTGGTGGTCACATCTAGACTGGGAAAATAGATTATGTTTTGAAACATGTTAGTAAACACTGTTTTAAATACTACTTTGAATCTAGTATAGATAAGGCCAAGCAGTGTTTAAAATTCTCAGCTATTATGGTCAACTCTAGGCTTGCCCATTGCCTATATTGTCCGGGACCCTGTGACTTGGAGGCCATTCATTAGGTCCTGTTTCCTAATGTCAGTCTTGTTCAGCCAGCTTTTCTTTGTAAGTGTCCTCCCTGGCTGCAGTCAGCTCCCTAACAGATGGCCTCATAGACATAGCTAAGCTGGCTTTAGGTCTTGTGCTTCATGCTTCAGCATGATGCCTGTTTCAGAGCCCACATTCAGTGTCTGGTGCCTGACAGAAGGTCACAAGTCAGAGAGGTAGCCCATCTGCCTCATCTCTCAACCCATGAAAATCAGAAAGTCGTTTCAAACCCCTGCTGAACGGGAAGACTCTCCAGGCCTGAGTGACTGAGTCCGATACAGAGTGTTCGTCAGCAATGCCCCGAGGCATATCTATTCCAAAGACCTATTTGCCAAAGTCCTCTTCTGTCCTGCACAAAGTGGCAGAGTCCCTAGTCTCATCCAGTATCAAACATGAGGTATCGCTGACACTGAGCATCTCCACTCCAGCCTGTTCGCCCCAAGTGAACAGGCTTTTAACTCCAGCTAAAGGGGCATCAAAGTCCTGCCTCAGCTGACCAGGAGCACGAAGGTGGGTGCAGGTGCTGAATGGATCAGGACCCCAGTTTTGCATGGGGCAGGGGCATGGCTTGGGATCCTTCTTTGCCTGGCTGAAGGGAAAAAGAGTAGAGGCTCGGTTCTCTCAGGTCACCTCTCTGTGTTGTCCAAGGCAGAGAAATGCAGCACTCTCTGTCTGCTTCAGCACTGAGGGGGAGTAGTGTCGGTGATACCTCAGCATCTGCTCCCTTCGCTCTGGCACCCCTGATGTTCCCTCAGGTGCTGGGAAGAGTGGGGGAAATGTACCTCAAATCCCAGAGAGCCCTGTATGAGGGGGCAAAGGGCAACTGGGCCCAGGGACACTACTTTCTGGAGATTGAGCTACTATCCAGGGTGCATTCATCCCTGGGTGCAATCGTCTCTCTAAGAACAGCCATGATGGCAAATAACAGGTTTGATTCAGAAACCCAATTTTCCTCCTGACTGACTCTAGTCCTTGGATCTCAGCATTCCTTCTCATGCCACCAGAGGGCTCATCCTTGAGGGAAGAGGAAAATCATCTCCTTGTGCTCATTAATCCTGGGGGCATTCTGTGTCAAAAATTGAAACATTCTGCACACAATATTTTAAAATTCTGCTAATTTTATTTGTCAAAATAAACACTACATAATCATGCTAGTTTCAATTATTTTGGTAATTTATTTCCAAATACCTGTCAGCAAGTATATCTGTAACAATACAGACACAGACAAAAAATCCCCCGGAAGTAGAGAGTTAAAGAAACACCCATGACAACCCAGTTCTTGTTTCTTGTTCTCTTCCCCCCTCCCCCAGAAGCCAGCCAGGAGTCGAGACACCCACAACACCTCCCTCCCAGAGCCCACCTGTAGGGCCTTCCCCCAGCCAATACACCCAAACCCTCTCCTCCCCAGAGTCCAACCGCAGGCCCCCCACAGCCCAGATACCCGCACCCTGTCTCTCCCCCTACTCCCCCAAGCCCAGACACCCGTCTCCCTTTTCCCCAGAGCCCAGGGATCCAGATGGAAAAACAGCCTGATGCTTGGTCCCAGGCTTGCACAGAGTTTTCTGAATACTGCCCTCTTCTCCCCTCAGGGCATGCTGGGAACAGCAGCTGCCAGAAACCCTCTAGCTCAGGAGCGGACAAACTATGGCCTGAGGGGGCCACATCCAGCCCTTCAGACATTTTAATCTGGCCATCGAGCTCCCACGAGGGAGCGGGCTCTGGGGCTGCAGCTGGAGAGTGGGGTTAGGGGCTTGCCCCCACTCTGCATGTGCCATGGCTCCGCATGGCTCCCAGAAGCAGCGGCATGTCCCCCCTCCAGTTCCTACACATGGGGCAGCCAGGGGTCTCCTCATGCTCCCTCCCCAAGCGCCGGCTCTGCAGCTGCCATTGGTCAGGAACCGTGGTCAATGGGAGCTGCAAGGGTGGTGTCTATGGATGGGGCAGCGCGCAGAGCCGCCTGGCTGCACCTCCACATAGGAGACGGAGCGGGGACATACCGCTGCTTCCAGGTTCTGCTTGAGGTAAGCACCACCCGGAGCCTGCACCCCTGACCCCCTCTCACGCCCCAACCCCCTGCCCCAGCCCTGATCCCCCTCCTGCCCTCCGAATCCCTCGGTCTCAGCCTGGAGCACCCTCCTGCACCCTCAGCTGGAGCCCTCACAAACACACACATACACACACACGCACCCCTGCCCCAGCCCGGAGCCCTTTCGTGCACCCTGGACTCCTCATTTCTGGCCCCACCCCAGAGCTCACACTCCCAGCCGGAGCCCTCACCCCCTACCGCACCCCAACCCCCAGTTTTGTGAGCATTCATGGCTCCCCATACAATTTCCATACCCAGATGTGTCCACTCGGGCCAAAAAGTTTGCCTGCCCTGCTCTAGCTCCTTCTCCCTCCTCCAAGCAGTGTCTTCTATGTATGAGCTGGGCTCCACCGAGTCCCATGTCCCCTAGTGGTGGCTAGCAGCACTGTAGCCCATTTCAGGTGAGGGTCGGGGGGGGAAGGAAATTTTTCATACACAATGTTAATTTCTGCAAAATTCTGCATTGCACAGTGGTACAGAATTCCCCCAGGAGTAGCTCATTCAATCCAGGGCTTTTCTGACAGGTTAATGCTGTCATTTCCATTGGCCGGCATTGTTCCACAGCTGCATGTGTTTAAACCAGAAAGGAGCATTGTCTCTAACCTTCTCCGTACTGCAAATATCTGCTCTCCTACAACTCATTGGGCTGTCCTGGTTCAGACACTCACTTCTGGGACACAGAGAGAATCCTCTTGCTCTCTCACCTTTTTACCACCAGCCTTATTAGGCAGGCCAGTAGGTGAATTTCTGGGCTTTGTTTCTGATACTTCAAGGGCCATCAGTGTAGTTCTTCTTCCAGTATTGTCCCTATGGGTGCTGTGCATCAGGTGTGCATGTACTGCTTGAGCCCTTGATTGGAGAGTTCTAGTTAGCGGTGCCCGTTCAGCCCACACACATGCACTGTGCCTCCTCATGGCAGCCTCCTCAAGGCTATGAAGAGGTGTGCAGGTGAACCACCCTCAGTTCCTTGGCCCAAGACGGAACACTAGCATGTCTGCCTAGAGTGTACTTGGCTCTCTTTCACTCTTTTTTCTATCAAAGTGAGTTAGAGTTGTTGTTAGTGTTATATCTAGTTAGTTAGTTTTAGGTGAGAGGACCATTTCCCTCTTTTTTTCCCAGGAGACTTGTCTTCCTAGCAGAAGCCTGGTTCACTGGGCTTCAAATGCTGATTCTCTTGCCGGGAGGCTATTGCCAGTGGGTGACAGTTGCCTGGGGAAGTCCCACATCTCCCAGAAGTGCTGCTTTTTGTTTAGCCCTTAAGTCCAGGGCTAGGAAGCACAGGGAGATAAAGCTCAGATTGCTGGCAATGGAATGGTCCCTACAGCTACCCTCTGAGCCAGGTCAGGAGACATCCCCCTCCTGTACGTCTGTGCTTGTATAGCTCCGGCATCCTGGATCCAGCCTTAGGGCATACTTCCCCTAAGAAAGAGAATCCTTTGGAGCATGCTGGGAAGACTGCCAAAAAGAGGAGCCCAGACTCCATACCTAATGAGCCAGTTCCAAAAAAACCCAGGTCCCTGTTGTGGTCCCTCGTCTCCAAGGGTACCGGAGGCCAAGGATTCATGCTCCGGTTCCAGCAGGCCCGTGAAGCCCTGAAGCTCCAAGGAGAGGCTCCTGTATCCTCCACTAGCAAGGAGAGTGGGCACAGGGTACCATCGAGCTCAGCCCCTACATCAGCACTGAACATCCCACTCAGTGTTGGTGTCATCATGCACCTTAGCCCAACCATCAGTACCAATGCACTTAGCTCAGCTGTGGGTACCTGTACAAGCCATACCCGCAGTGCTGAGCAAGCATCAGTCTCTGACATCTACAAAGCCTGCAGTACACAGATCATCATTGGTACCTTTGGCTCCAGCCACGGCAAATTTGGCTATGGTATCGGTACCAGGGTCCTTTCTGGTACCACAGGAGTTCTGATACTCGAGGGACCTCTTGTGTCAGATGAATCAGAGTCCCTGTTGCTGTTGAGGTTCTCCTACAACCCCTTTGAACCCATCCTTATACAGAGAGGGCCTTGCAGTTCATCAAGCATGGTGGAACCAACCCTGTATGCCACCCTACTCCTTTATGGGCCCCCGAAATGGCCATACTGGACCCTGGACTGCCTATCAGCAATTCAATAGACCACAGGTATTGTGCCTTAGGTAAACTGGGATTTCACTCCCTCCCTCTACCCTGCCAAGGCAGGAGGAGATGTTTGAGGAGTTGAAGGCTATTCACCCCTGAGACTCTCATTTCGTTGACGTTGCCAGATGAGCCGCTTATGCCTCCCCTTCCTTCCGTTGCCAACCATTTCAGACAGTCCCATGACCGCATGAGAAGGGTAGTGGAAACTCTGCAGGTCCCTCTGGAGAAGGTCAAAGATCAGCAGCACAGGCAATACCCTCCGGAGTGGCGCTACCTGCCAGGGACGCCGCCCTGGATCCGACTCAGACAGTATGGCAGATGCCGGCCACTATTCCACCAACATGCAAATGGGTGGACACGAAGTATTATGTACCCACTAAGGACTGTGACTTCTTATTTTCCCATGTCTCACCTAGCTTCCCTGTGGTGGATGCTGTGAATGAGTGGGGTAGGCAGCACTTTTTGAGGGCTAACCCCTATGATAAGGACCAAAAGTGAATGGATCTCTTTGAATTAAAGTCTTACTTGTCCACAATCCTTCAGTTTCTCATTCCAAACTACCAGGCAGTTGTGGCCAACTATAACTTTACTAATTATAACAAGCTCACAGCCTCTACTGAACAACTGCTACACCACTGCAGGGAGCAATTCCGCTGTATTGTTGCAAAGGGTCAGCTGATGGTCAGAACAGCTCTCCAAGTGACCAGGGGTTTTCACAGCAAATTTTTTGGTGACTTCAGAGTGCAGCCACCAACTCTTGTTGGTGGCCACACTGACAATTTTTCCTAAAATACTTAATTAACTTTAGGAAAAACAAATAAATATGCACATATACATGTCCAAATCATTGTAATTTATTGATGTAGGGTTTTTTTAGACTCATAGAATCATAGAATATCAGGGTTGGAAGGGACCTCAGGAGGTCTTCTAGTCCAACCCCCTGCTCAAAGCAGGACCAATCCCCAATTAAATCATCCCAGCCAGGGCTTTGTCAAGCCTGACCTTAAAAACTTCTAAGGAAGGAGATTCTACCACCTCCCTAGGTAACGCATTCCAGCGTTTCACCACCCTCCTAGTGAAAAAGTTTTTCCTAATATCCAACCTAAACCTCCCCCACTCAGTAATAAAAAAAATGTAGAGTGGTCTCTATACTGGACCTAAACAGAATAGAAACACAAATAAGGTGCTTTGCATGTTCTTGTCTTTTTGTTATTGTTTCTTTTGCTTTTTTTGGTTGCTTTTTTAAAAAAACTTGCTAGATAGTAAGTCTACTGCTGTGAAAAGTGATATTTGTATGTTTGGTTTCAGAGTAGCAGCCGTGTTAGTCTGTATTCGCAAAAAGAAAAGGAGTACTTGTGGCACCTTAGAGACTAACCAATTTATTTGAGCATGAGCTTTCGTGAGCTACAGCTCACTTCATCGGATGCAAAGCTTATGCTGAAATAAATTGGTTCGTCTCTAAGGTGCCACTAGTACTCCTTTTCTATTTGTATGTTTGTTACTATCACTTTTCACAGCAGACTTACTCAGCCCCAGCAAGTCCGGGGACAAATTAAGCCCTGGATGGGGAGGTGGGCAGGGAGGCTGCCGGGCCCAGGGATGATGGCGTGGATGATAAGCCTGGGACCAGAGCCTGCTACCATTTGGATGAAGCCTGTCCCTCCGCCCCTGGAAGAGGAGGGAATTCACCAGCTGCCTGCACCTCCAATGTTTGTGTCTCTGGAGGGGGGCAGGGCCCAACTCCCGCTGGTGGCCCTGGGAGATGGGCCACTGCTTCCCTCAATCACAGCCCAGGAGGCTGTGGCAGCAAGAAAAGCCCCTGGTGGCCGCACGTGGCCACAGTGGCTGCATTTGAGAAACACTCTAGACACTGTGGACACTGCTGCCAGATCTACCTCCATTGCAGTAGTTATGCACAGGGTGTTCTGGCTCCAGCTTTTGGGATTTCTGTAGAAGACCTTGCCTTTGATGGTAATAAGCTCTTCTCAAGGCCAAGAATGACTCCTGGCACATGCTCAAGGACTCCAGGGCTACCCTACGTTCTTTGGGCTTTTACACATCTACAAGCAAGAAATGTTTCAGTAGGCCACAGAGTGCCCAGAGCTCATGCCTTGCTCAGTTCTTGAGGTACCTAAGACCCCCAGAATCCTCCAGAAAGAGGCAGGTTTCAGAGGAAGAGGTCTGCCCATGCATTCTCCACAGCCACCCAGGTGACATCAAAACAGCCGTTCTGATGGGTTGGCCAAAGGTCTCAATCCTCCCACTCCTCTGATTTTACAGTTGTGTCCTTTAGCCCATTTCCCGTACTCTGGAGATGGCCTTGTCCATCTCCACCAGGCTTGGGAATGGATCACTACAGACCAATGGGTCTTGGAGGTCATAATATTGGGCTATACCATCCAGTTTTGGGCATTCTCTCCCTTCCACCCTCCTTCAGGAGACCCTCTAACAAACTGCTATTAAGGCAAAAAGTGGACTATCTCCTCTGGCTAGTAGCAACAGAAGCAGTCCCTTACAGGGGCAGGGAGTTCTACTCAAAATACTCCCCAATACCAAAGACGGACAGAGGTTTGAGGCCAATCTTAGATCTAAGACAGCTGAACACGTTTCTGAGGCCTCAGAAGTTCAGGATGGTGACTTTAGCACCTATAATTTATTCTTCAGAGGAAGGTGATTGGTTTTCATCCCTCGACCTACAAGACACCTATTTCCGTATAAGTATACATCCATCACAAAGGAAATATCTACATTTAACCATAGACCAAGATAATTTCTAGTACCAAGTGCTTCCCTTCAGCCTGTCTTTGGCCCTGTCAAGGTTCCTTCCTCACTCTGAACTCTAGGGTACAGATGTGGGGACCTGCATTAAAACCCCCTAAGCTTATTTTTACCAGCTTAGGTTAAAACTTCCCCAAGGTACAAACTATTTTTTCCTGTTGTCCCTGGACTTTATTGCTGCCACCACCAAGTGCATTAGATATGCTGCAGTCAAAGGATTCTCCATTTTTGCTCACCTGGTGTCTTCCAGAGTTATTAAGGGTCTGGGTAATCTCTTACCCCCACACTAGACATCCCACCCCATCTTGGGACCTCAACCTGATTTTCCACCACCTCACAAGACCTCCATTTGAACCTGTTCCCTACTTCATGTATCTGTGAAGACAGCCTTCCTAGTCGCCATTGTGTCAGCCCATAGGGTCAGGGAGATTGGAGCCTTTATGAGAGATTCCTCCTTTACCATGTTCTTTTGTGATAAGGTCTCTTTACATCCACATCCTAGGTTCCTAACCAAGGTTACATCGGATTTTCATCATAACCAATCTATCCATCTACCAGAATTTTTTCCAAAACCTCACAATTTGGGAATCTTCTTTCCAGACTCTGGACTTTAGAAGGCCCTTGGCCTTCTACCTTGATAGGACTAAGCAGTTTAGGAGATTGCCTATACTCTTCATAGCCTTCACAGACAGATCTAAGAGGGCTTCCATTTCTGCACAAAGACTTTCAAAATGGATAATTTGTAGTATCTACACCTGGTATGACGTTGCAGGTCCTCAGAACCCCCAGGTCTGAGAGCGCATTCAACCATATCACAAGCAATAACTACTGCATTTTTGAAGAATGTCCCAGTACCTGAGCTATGTAGATAGCTAGTCTCCAATCTATGTGTTTTCGAAGTGTTCCACCCTGCTCCATGGCCTCAGATCTGATGCAGCACTTGGCTCTGCAGTGCAGTCTTCAGTTCTGGATTCTGTTCTGAAGCTTCTGCCCCTTCATTGGATACTGCTCTGAAGTGGGGCACACATAGGGACACAACTCAAAGAAGAAGGAAATGTTACTCACCCTGAGCAGTAACTGGAGTTCTTTGAGATGTGTATCCCTAGGAGTGCTCCATTCCCCTCTCTCCTTCCCCTCCGCTTCGGTTGTTTCTTAGGGGATGACTGAGTAGAGGAGGAACTGAGGACAGGTTGCCAGAGTACCCCTATATAGATAGGCGCCGACTCTGTGGGTGCTCCGGGGCTGGAGCACCTACAGGGAAAAATTAGTGGGTGCTCTGCACCACCGGCAGCCAAGGTCCTCCACCTACCTCCCAGCATTTCCTGCCTGGCCACTGCCAAACAGCTGTTTGGCAGCATTAGCACGCTCCGGGGTGGGGGGAAGAGGCAGGGCAGGGGTGGGGCCTCATGGAAGAGATGGAGTGGAGGTGGGGCCAGGGGCAGAGGGGGGGTCAAGCACCCATGTGAAAGCGGGGAAGTCGGCGCCTATGCCTATATATCCTCAGTGTCTGCCACTAGGAGGCATAGGGAACATGCGCGGGCTGAATGGGCACTTCTAGCTAGAAATCTCCAATCAAGGGCTTGAGAGGTGCACATGGCCCTGATGTGGAGCACAAATAGGGACACATCTCGCAGAACTACAGTTACGGCGCAGGGTGAGTAATGTTTCCTTAGCTAACAGTCTAATATTGGTTCATAAACTGTTAGTACAATGATTACCATGTAGACTGTTCGGTGTACTCCCTTATCAACAGTGGCCAATTGAAAGTTGGCTAGGAAATCTAGTTTGTCACTAGTCCATTTTTATCCGGGGAGGGATAGCTCAGTGGTTTGAGCATTGGACTGCTAAACCAAGGGCTATGAGTTCCATCCTTGAGGGGGCCATTTAGGGATCTGGGGCAAAAATTGGGGATTGGTCCTGCTTTAAGCAGGGGGTTGGACTAGATGAGGTCCCTTCCAACCCTGATATTCTATGACCTATCCTCCTTAATACAATTAAACATAGAGGTAGGAAACCTAGAGCTGTTGGGTCCCTAATTTAAAATTACCACAATATTTTCCATTTAATCACCAGGATGTGAGATAAGCATCTATATTTTTAAATGTAAAGTACAGTGTAATAAAGGGGTTGTATTCCTTTCATCTAATTTATGCCAAAGTGTACATCTCCCTTTTTTTTTTTTAAAGAATAGTTATGTTTTAAAGATTTCAACTAAAATCCATCAGATAGTTGTTACATTCAATGAGTGAACATGCAGGAAAGTAATACTGCTCAGCATTTGAATGCATCACAAATTCATGCAAAGGAACTTTTAAAATCATGAATATCTATTTACAGCAAAAAACCAAACCAAAGCGGCATGAACAGACACTACTTATTGGTTTCATTTTAGATTTTTTCTAGTTTCAAAAGGGTTGGTTTTGGGGGTTTGGGTTTTTTTTTATTTTTTTAAGTAGCATCAGGGTTGCCCGGTCTCCCAATACTGGATGTTTTCCTCAAAGCCCCAGTGCCTGGAGTCACATGAAGATCCCAGCTTTCATTGAAAAACAAAGTTTCTAGTCCTCATGGTTGTGGAGGAAAAATGGAAAATGTGAATCCCAATGGCTCAAAAACCAGAATGCAAACAAAAAGAATCCAAAACTTATTTTAAAATGTCATGCTTTTTAAATGCTTGGGGTTGGTAATGGGGAGGGGTTGGGGAAACACTGATGGAAGGAAGGGCCTATACATAATTTGGGATAGTAGTCAGGAAACTAAAGTTGCAGTGATGAGCTATCATAACTGAGGATAGCGTCACAAATATTTAAAGTGTGAGTATACATATTGGAATGCAAATCTGCAGAATTTCAACAAATGTGTATTTTCCAGCATGTTTTTAGTGTTCACTATCTCTACTTCTGAATTGTGGTGTCTTTTAATAGATGTCGCTCATCAGGCATTCCAGGCTGCAGATTTAGTTTGAGACATGCAAATGCAGCATTTGAATACCAGAAGTCTCTCCTATTAAGGTATTTACTTGTCAATCCAAGAAAAAAAATCCTAAAACACCCAAGATGTGTCTCAATAGATTTAAAAGTCTGGTCTCCATTAACATTACATTTACAAATAGTACATTTAACAAACAGTACATTTAAAATTATCTGGATGAAGAGATTAATTGCACCCTCAGCAAGTTCGCAGGCGACACTAAGCTGGGGGGAGAGATAGAAACGATGGAGGGTAGGGATAGGGTCCAGAGGGACCTAGACAAATTGGAGGATTGGCCCAAAAGAAATCTGATGAGGTTCAACAAGGACAAGTGCAGAGTTCTGCACTTAGGATGAAAGAATCCCATGCACGACTACAGACTAGGGACCGAATGGCTAGGCAGCAGTTCTGCAGAAAAGGACCTAGGGACGAGAAGCTGGATATGAGTCAACAGTGTGCCCTTGTTGCCAAGAAGGCTAACAGCATTTTGGGCTGTATAAGTAGGGGCATTGCCAGCAGATTGAGGGACATAATCGTTACCCTCTATTCGACGTTGGTGAGGCCTCAACTGGAGTACTGTGTCCAGTTCTGGGCCCCACACTACAAGAAGGATGTGGAAAAATTGGAAAGAGTCCAGCGGAGGGCAACAAAAATGATTAGGGGACTGGAACACATGACTTATGAGGAGAGGCTGAGTGAACTGGGATTGTTTAGTCTGCAGAAGAGAAGAATGAGGGGGGATTTGATAACTGCTTTTAACTACCTGAAAGGGGGTTCCAAAGGGGATGGATCTAGACAGTAGACAGACTTCTAGACATACTTCTAACAATCTCTGCTGATGTGCTGATAACCTGCTACAATACATGCCATTAATTTCTCTAACATGCTTCTAACATCTAATAATAATTTATTAACTCATATGTGGAATCTTGCTACCAAGTATGACGGAAAGTTTTTTCCATGTCGTGAAATACTGACTTGAAACAGCTCTGTTTAAAAAAATTGTCATTATCTTATGAGGAATAGATTTCTCCTTAAGATGTCCATAGAGCTTTCCCAAGAATTTTGGATGTTATATCCCTTTCTCCTGCCCTTTGGATGTGTAGGCTATTTGTAGTGTAAGCTCTTCGGGGCAGAGCCTGTCTCTTCATGTGTGTACATATAGCACATAGCACAGTGGGGCCCTGCTCTCAGTAGATCACCAGGCATTACTGGAATAAACATAACTTGATGAATGCATTTTTCTTTAGTGACAAGTACCTGATAAATGTTGAGTTGATACTTGTAAAGTTTAATATTCTTATCTTGACATTTTGTCATTACAGTAACTTGGGACATTCTTAAATGCAATGAACCTCTTGCACACCATTTTTGCATTTGATGATGTGTTGACAGAAGTGTGTGTATCCGTTGTCTCTGTAGAACAATCTTTCTGTGCTTCCTTAAGTGTTAGCAAGATCAGACCCTATCATTATTTCAAGGAATCCCTGTTGAGGTCACAGGGACAAACCATCCCAATGAGTCGAAAGAATAGTAAATATGGCAGGCGACCAGCTTGGCTTAATGGTGAAATCTTAGCGGATCTTAAACATAAAAAAGAAGCTTACAAGAAGTGGAAGGTTGGACATATGACCAGGGAAGAGTATAAAAATATTGCTCGGGCATGTAGGAATGTTATCAGGAGGGCCAAATCGCACCTGGAGCTGCAGCTAGCCAGAGATGTCAAGAGCAACAAGAAGGGTTTCTTCAGGTATGTTGGCAACAAGAAGAAAGCCAAGGAATGTGTGGGCCCCTTACTGAATGAGGGAGGCAACCTAGTGACAGAGGATGTGGAAAAAGCTAATGTACTCAATGCTTTTTTTGCCTCTGTTTTCACTAACAAGGTCAGCTCCCAGACTGCTACGCTGGGCATCACAAAATGGGGAAGAGATGGACAGCCCTCTGTGGAGATAGAGGTGGTTAGGGACTATTTAGAAAAGCTGGACGTGCACAAGTCCATGGGGCCGGACGAGTTGCATCCGAGAGTGCTGAAGGAACTGGCGGCTGTGATTGCAGAGCCATTGGCCATTATCTTTGAAAACTCGTGGCGAACCGGGGAAGTCCCGGATGACTGGAAAAAGGCTAATGTAGTGCCAATCTTTAAAAAAGGGAAGAAGGAGGATCCTGGGAACTACAGGCCAGTCAGCCTCACTTCAGTCCCTGGAAAAATCATGGAGCAGGTCCTCAAAGAATCAATCCTGAAGCACTTGCATGAGAGGAAAGTGATCAGGAACAGCCAGCATGGATTCACCAAGGGAAGGTCATGCCTGACTAATCTAATCGCCTTCTATGATGAGATTACTGGTTCTGTGGATGAAGGGAAAGCAGTGGATGTATTGTTTCTTGACTTTAGCAAAGCTTTTGACACGGTCTCCCACAGTATTCTTGTCAACAAGTTAAGGAAGTATGGGCTGGATGAATGCACTACAAGGTGGGTAGAAAGCTGGCTAGATTGTCGGGCTCAACGGGTAGTTATCAATGGCTCCATGTCTAGTTGGCAGCCGGTATCAAGTGGAGTGCCCCAAGGGTCGGTCCTGGGGCCAGTTTTGTTCAATATCTTCATAAATGATCTGGAGGATGGTGTGGATTGCACTCTCAGCAAATTTGCGGATGATACTAAACTGGGAGGAGTGGTAGATACGCTGGAGGGGAGGGATAGGATACAGAAGGACCTAGACAAATTGGAGGATTGGGCCAAAAGAAATCTGATGAGGTTCAATAAGGATAAGTGCAGGGTCCTGCACTTAGGACGGAAGAACCCAATGCACAGCTACAGACTAGGGACCGAATGGCTAGGCAGCAGTTCTGCAGAAAAGGACCTAGGGGTGACAGTGGACGAGAAGCTGGATATGAGTCAGCAGTGTGCCCTTGTTGCCAAGAAGGCCAATGGCATTTTGGGATGTATAAGTAGGGGCATAGCGAGCAGATCGAGGGATGTGATCGTTCCCCTCTATTCGACATTGGTGAGGCCTCATCTGGAGTACTGTGTCCAGTTTTGGGCCCCACACTTCAAGAAGGATGTGGATAAATTGGAGAGAGTCCAGCGAAGGGCAACAAAAATGATTAGGGGTCTGGAACACATGAGTTATGAGGAGAGGCTGAGGGAGCTGGGATTGTTTAGCCTGCAGAAGAGAAGAATGAGGGGGGATTTGATAGCTGCTTTCAACTACCTGAAAGGGGGTTCCAAAGAGGATGGCTCTAGACTGTTCTCAATGGTAGCAGATGACAGAACGAGGAGTAATGGTCTCAAGTTGCAGTGGGGGAGGTTTAGATTGGATATTAGGAAAAACTTTTTCACTAAGAGGGTGGTGAAACACTGGAATGCGTTACCTAGGGAGGTGGTAGAATCTCCTTCCTTAGAGGTTTTTAAGGTCAGGCTTGACAAAGCCCTGGCTGGGATGATTTAACTGGGAATTGGTCCTGCTTCGAGCAGGGGGTTGGACTAGATGACCTTCTGGGGTCCCTTCCAACCCTTATATTCTATGATTCTATGATTCTATGCATATAAGTATGCATCTGAGTGCTTCAATTTATTTCAGTGGCACTACATGTGAGTAGGGTTACACACCTGCCTAAGTGCATAACCCGTTCTGATAGCGTGGCTATCTGTCCGCTTCCAGAGTCTGGAGCACAGCATAGTCGTCAGGTCTGCTACTGTCTCTGATGTAATGCCGCTGCTTCTTTCGCTCCAGCAGTAAGAGAGTCATGCCTTTAGCTCCAGCAGTCCCAGATCCAGTCCCCACAGATGGCCTCAGCAGGGTCTCATTGCAAGTGTTTGCAGGATCAGGGCCTTGGGTGTCCAAGCCATTCACGTTTGCTTGATTAATTCACATGCCAGGGGCACAGAGGGAAGCTCTTTGCATAAACAATCAGCTTCAGCCACTCTGCCTGGCTCTTGGATGCCCATATCATTCCATGCAAATATGCACACGCTCTGCCCCACCCTTCCTCCAGGAACCAGCTTTCTTGTTTAGTAACAATTCTCATTTCCTTCCATGAGTGCAAGGTGCTTTTCTGAGAATGTGTCATCACCACTTCAGAGCTGTCAGTCATGTGGAAGAGACGAGGCATATGACTGGTGTGTGGGTGACGGATGAATAGAACTTCAGACCATCTATGGGAAAAACTGGAGACAGCCTGATACAGTCAAAACACTTATAAATATCCAATATCCATGACTCTTCAGGGATCTTCGCCTTTCCTTGGGACGATAACAAGCCTCATTAGACCCTCTCCAGTAACCTAGATATTGTCCATTGGGGGAGACAGAGGTGAGACTGCCATTGTACTGGGAGACAACTCATTGCTTTTGCATCACATCACTTCATTTCTCTCAGGTAAGTGGAGAAGGAAAGCATTCACTGGGATTTGATGTGACTGTGGGCTACTTGAGAAGGATGATTTAGGGACCGAATGCATCTGCTCTGAGTGATGATGATGATTTATTTGTATTACCGTAGGACCTAGGTCTAACATCAATGGAAGGTTAGAGGGATTAGAGAGTTTCTCTGGGGTTCCCAATCTGGGACTGATTCAACCTCTGTTGCCAAGCCTTGGGCATCTGTGCTTGTTGATTTGTGATTGTTGGTGTAAAATCTTTCTCCCTTCTGGATTTCATCTCCTCTAGTGACCCAGCAGTAGCCTGTTGTGTATGAAATCAGCTGACACAGAACCTGTTTGCAGCTTGAGGGGAAAGGTCAATCAAAGCAGTTAAACATCTTCTGGGAAAGAGATTGATACCATTTCCAAAGCATCCCGAGGGATGTCACTTGGTACAAGAAACAGGGAGGTTCTGGTGGTCATTGTCTTCCATCATGTGCGACTGCCAGTGTGGAATCAGCTTGTGGACTCAGTCCAATTCCTAGCAGGTGGTGCCCACATCACACCTGGCCCTGAAGAGCAGCTTCTTTGGAAGGCTAAGCAATGTACTGTGGTAGTGCCTAAAGAGTCCAACAGAGATCTGGACCCCATTGTGCTAGGTGCTGTACAAACACACAGTGCCTGCCCCAAAGAGCTTATAATCGAAATAGACAAGGCAACAGATGGTAGGGGAAACAGAGGCACACAAGGGGGGGGGAGGGATAGCTCAGTGGTTTCAGCTTTGGCCTGCTAAACCCAGGGTTGTGAGTTCAATCCTTGAGGGGGCCATTTAGGGATCTGGGGCAAAAATTGGGGATTGGTCCTGCTTTGAGCAGGGGGTTGGACTAGATGACCTCCTGAGGTCCCTTCCAACCCTGATATTCTATGATTCTAAGGGGACATGAATCCCTGAAGAGGGTACAGCAGCTCAGTGTCAGAGGCAAGAATCACACTGGACTTCCCAACTGTCAGTCTAGCACCCTCTCCAAGTCCATCAGTGTCAGTGAATTTACATTAGCAAAGGGTTGAGAGCAGAGTATCCCAAGCAATAGTGCACACATCTTGTAATGTTGTTACTCTAGGGTTATATGGTTACTCTAGGGTCTTCCTGGCACCTGATTAGCTTGTCACTAGTCAGTTGCACTGGTTGGCTGGCTTCTGCACTGCAGTGGTTTCAGATATCAAGCTTCCTTAGAACGTGAAATAGCTGGGCTAAGAGAATTCTCAGTGAGTGGCAGCTTGATGGGTTCCATGTCCGCTTCCTTCTGGTTCAGCTCTGGCAGGATGAATTGTTCTACCTACTTCAGCTCTTGCAAAATTGATGTGTTCTGCCCCTGATGCCAAGGTTTTTCAGGACATCAGAGGTCTACAAGGGGTTGTTGCGTAATTATTTCGACTTTCACTTCTGAAATTTCACTTCAACAGTTCCAGTCAGTCTATTTTTTTGAAGCAAAATATTTTTAAAATGATTGCCTTACTGTGATTGCACAATAAATGCCATAGAATCCAGATGCATCAAATAAATGAGTTAAATAGTAACTGCACTGTTCAGGCATGATACTATAAAAAACACTGGAAATCTGTTTAACCCAAATGGGCATATGCTCATGTGAGTTAACTGAATGGCCCGGCAAGACTGAATTTCATTTGCTGCTGCTGTTGTCTGCAAAACTACTAGCCATAGTTAAAAATCAAGAAAAGGAGTACTTGTGGCACCTTAGAGACTAACCAATTTATTTGAGCATGAGCTTTCGTGAGCCACAGCTCACTTCCTCTGAAACCAGTTAAAAATCACTTGCATGTTGTAAGTATGTTGCCACTTTATTTGCACCAGTAAATGCCTAGAAGTTAACTTTATCTGACTACAATACCGCCCAAAATGGAGTTTTGCACTGACCCTTTATAATTTGAAGTTCCTTGTTATACAAAGTAAAGTGAATCTAGATTGATATTACCCAATTTCAAAAGAACACTACGCTACTCTTACTAAATGGTGCCAAACTGTTTACTAATCAAGCCATTCACAAAGGAGATGCTGAATGATCGGGAAAAGGTTATTTGAGAAACTGATCTATCCTCACAACTATTGCCGATAGACAGGAACTCTAATTTTCTTCTGATGTAGGGCCAAGTTTTGGTCTTGGTTTTATCAATTTAAACACGGACGGTGCATGAAATGCCAGCTGGGGTTGGCTAGCCCCCAACCCTGCCCCTTCCACCTGAGGCCCTGCCCTTTCCGCGCCTTCCCCACATCAGAGCCCAACCCACCATAGCCACCAGCCCCCCATCCCTCCCGGCTAGCGCCCCCAGGCCCAGAGTGCAGGGCGGATGGGCAGTGCAGCCCCAGAGCACCGAGAGGCCGGGCGGTGCAGCCCCACACCGAACCAGGGCCACTGCACAGGGATGGAGCCATGCAGAGTGGGAAGCAGGAGAAGAGGGGCCTGAAGGCAGAGCATGGGCAGGGCCATGCCTGGCTGTTTGGGGAGGCACAGCTTCCGCCAGCCTATGATTCCCCCACCCATGAGTTTAAACAGGGGTAACTCTATTGAAATGAATAATTATTCCAAATGTATTCTGGTGTAACTGAGTGGAATTTGGCCTGAGGACTTTAGGAAGATGTGGCTAGGAGAGGAATTTGTGTAAAATGTTGTATCTGAAACATAAACACTAAATATCCTGTGCACGGGATAGAAAGAGATTTAAACTGGAAACCCCACCACTTTGCCAAAATCTCCAGTTTAAACTGTATATGCTGGTGTGAAAAGTTGTCCCTTAGACTAAATCTGGTCAGTGAGCTTCAAAACTCACAGTAAAGTCACTGAATCATGTTCTAATCTGCCACACCAATGTAAATCCATGGTAACTCAGTTGACTTCAGTAGCATTACTGGATTCATACTAGTGTAAATGAGATTAAAATAGTCCGAATGTTATCAAATGATGTTCACTGCTACTTTGTAAATAAATTCCAAGTAAAATTTTGAAGAGACAAGGCAAAGTGTTATTAAGTGGAGCTGGTCAAAGTATTCAGAGCAAACAGCTTGGTTAGATTTTCCCCTTCTCTTTTCATATTGACCATGAACAGATCATGACTTTTTTCTTATTTGAAACTGTTTTTGTACAAACACCTATGGGTTGCTATAACCAGTTTCATAACAAGTTCCTTTGAGTATTCAATCAGAATTCACTGTTTGAGCTGTGTGGGTTGTTCGCAAAGTTGCATAGTTTAGTTTCTGGTCTTTGCCAGGAGACCCTAATTATAAGCAAGGGCAGGGGAGTGGGGCAAGTGTAAAGAGATTGATAAATTGGTAGAAACTGCTCTGGAGAAGATCTGTTGGTTGGACCAACACAGGGATAATAAAGCCCTCTAGGATTTATTATATCATAGACTTTAAGACCAGAAGGGACCATCATGATCATCTAGTCTGACCTCCTGCACATCGCAGGCCAAGAACCTCACCCACCCACTCCTGTAATGGACCCCTAACCTCTAGCTGAGTTGCTGAAGACCTCACATAATGGTTTAAAGACTTCCACTTACAGAGAATTCACCATTTGCACTAGTTTAAACCTGCAAGTGACCTGTCCCCCATGCTGCAGAGGAAGGCAAAAAAAACCCAGGGTAGTGACTACGGCCCCCAACCGAGATTAGAGCCCCAGCATGCGAGGCACTTTACAAACACATGGTACGAGACAGTCCCTACCCTGGAGATTTTAATATAAACAGAGTTCCTTTTCTGGCCCTGTCTTATCTGTTGTTCTCAAACTGTAAGACATTTGGGGAGACAAACAAAATTTTGACCACAAGACTGTGGAGATAACATTTTAAGTTCCTATTTAAGGCGTTTCTCACTCCAGCAAAGCTTGTTGATTTTATTAGAGATACTTACCTTTCTCTGCCTGGGATGTGAGTTTCAAGAGGGGATTATTTAAATATGTTCTTGCTTTGTCATAAACTATGTGGGGTTTTTGTCAAGAAACAGTCTCTCTGATCTGGGACATTACTAAAGTTGCAATCCCATTGCAATATATTGACTATAGAAGATCTGTGCAATAGCCACTGATAGATACAAAGATTTGTTCAGCTGTCTTTATGGATGGCAAAATGTACCACTTAATTGGTTTGGAAATCCAAGAATCTACCCAGGAGCCAACTTTGGTGCAGATCAATATCTTTCAGTCTTAGCCCCCACTTGAAAGAAAGCCTCCAACTATTTCCAGTGCTGACCAGTAGAATCTGGCCTTGCCGGGCTCCTTTCTTAGCTTGCTGTAACAGCAGAAGCTGCTTAAACCCAGAGACTAGAACAGGGACTGAGATCCTGGTGATCTAGGTATTATTCCCAAATTTGAATGGCCTTTGGCAATCACTGCACCTTTCTGTGCCTCTATTTCCTTCTCTGTGAAATGGAATGATGATGGTGCTCACCTCCTTTGTGAAGTGCACTGAGCACTCTGGCTGCAAAGTGCGAGGGAAGAGCTAGGTGTTGATTAGTAGCAATCTGGTAGTGTTGACTAATTGCTGTTCTTGGGCAGATGTTTGCTTTTCTTCATATCCTTTAAAAAGCTGTCTAAATGAGACATCTCAGTATTGCACCAGAAGGTCACCCCTCTCATCCTAGGGCTGGGATTTTTAGATTAGTTATGGATTACATCTCTTTATCCATGGTATCTTTGTGTCATGAGAGATGAAGAGGTTTTGCTTTATTGACCAAATATTTTATCTACTATATTTGGTATGCCAGGTCATAGCTGATAGATAGATTTCAGGAAAGGGCACAATCAAACAGCTAAAATCTCTTGGCAGTTAATTTTTATCATGATGTGCAGAAAAAGGGCTATTCCTATCCTTGTCAGAGAATTTTTTCAGATGGAAGCTATACACTAGGCTCCAGATTTTTCAAGTGCTCAGAACTCAGGGGCACCAGAACTGGGGGACCAGGGGGCCATGGCCCCATGACTTTTTAAAGTACGAGGGCTATGCCCTCCCACTTTGTACTGGCCAGGAGGGAGGGAGCGGAGAGGAGGAAGCAGGGGGCGGGGTCTTGGGGGAAGAGGCGGTGCAGGGGTGGGGCTTTGAGGGAAGAGGTGGCAGGGGGCAGGGCCCTGGAGGAAGAGGCAGTGCGAGGGCAGGGCCTTGGGGGAAGGGACAGCGCAAGGGTGGGGCCTCATTTCAGGCACCAGTGCCCCCCCCCACACTTTTAGGGAGCTTCCATTGCCCCTGTCAGAACTCACCATTGGATTGGATTTTGAGAGCTCACCAAAATAAAGAGGCCAGGTTTTCGAAAGCATCCAACATCTCCCTTGTTCTCTTTTGTGCTAGCCAGCAGCATGGAGAGTGGAAACAAAGCGGAAATACGTTGGGTATATACAGCTCTTTCTTGTCAATCCTTTACCATGGTTATGGCAATGCTCTTACCTGGGTACATGCAGCTAGAGCGAAAACATCCAGCCCTAGTGAGAAGGCAGACATGACCTTAACAGCAAGCAAAGAGGCAAGTGCCCATAGCTTAAGTACCTAAGTAAGTCTCAGAAATGGCATTTAGATGTCATACCAACCCAGCAGGGGAGTCCTATCCTCAGCGAAGCTCTGAAGAAGTCAGTGGTGAATCATAGAATATCAGGGTTGGAAGGGACCTCAGGAGGTCATCTAGTCCAACCCCCTGCTCAAAGCAGGACCAATCCCCAACTAAATCATCCCAGCCAGGGCTTTGTCAAGCCTGACCTTGAAAACCTCTAAGGATGGAGATTCCACCACCTCCCTAGATAACCCATTCCAGTGCTTTACCACCCTCCTAGTGAAAAAGTTTTTCCTAACATCCAACCTAAATCTTCCCCACTGCAACTTGAGACCATTACTCCTTGTTCTGTCATCTGGTACCACTGAGAACAGTCTGGATCCATCCTCTTTGGAACCCCCTTTCAGGTAGTTGAAAGCAGCTATCAAATCCCCCCCTCATTCTTCTCTTCTGCAGACTAAACAATCCCAGTTCACTCAGCCTCTCCTCATAAGTCCTGTGCTCCAGCCCCCTAATAATTTTTGTTGCCCTCTGCTGGACTCTTTCCAATTTTTCCACATCCTTCTTGTAGTGTGGAGCCCAAAACTGGACACAGTACCCCAGATGAGGCCTCACCAATGTCGAATAGAGGGGAATGATCTGCTGGCAATGCCCCTACTTATACAACCCAAAATGCCGTTAGCCTATGGTGCTACTTTTCCTTCTACCAGCTGAGGATCTGGCCCAGAGACTGTGAAATCCAATCATTCTTTTTTCCCCTCCCCTCTGTGCAGGGCTCACTGGCTTGCCGACAATGTGCGTAGGGAAGTGCACTCGGATTCTGGGCCCATGCCTCATTGCCTTGGGTGTGCTTTCCATTGCTGCCAACGTGCTCCTCCTCTTTCCCAGCTGGATGTGGAGCTATCTGAAGGAGGGCCACATCACCAAACAGGCTATGCAAGTGCCAGGAGTCTGGGGAGGAGGCATAATTGTAAGTGGTGTGACTTCTTTGCCCTCCTTTCCCTTTTCCCCAGCATGTGTGCACTGTCTTGGACAGAACATTCACCAAGGGAGTCACAGGACCAAGGCACAATGTGTCCAGTGGGTAGGGCATGATACCACTGGCCTTCTGGGTGACTTTGGGCAAGCTCATTCCCCACTCTGTGCCTCAGTTTCCCCATCTGAGAAGTGGGGATGTTGGTAAGCTGGGGCACAGTTGGGCTCCATGCTACAACCCCTGGCTGACATTCTATGGGCTGTGTTAGACAGCAGGGCAGACTGGATGATCAGGGTGACCCCTTACAGCCTTATGAAAGGCTTCTGGATGTCATTATGTCCCCTTTTTCCTCAGGGGAGGGATAGCTCAGTGGTTTGAGCATTTGCCTGCTAAACCCATGGTTGTGAGTTCAATCCTTGAGGGGGCCATTTGGGATCTGGGGCAAAAATTGGGGATTGGTCCTGCTTTGAGCAGGAGGTTGGACTAGATGACCTCCTGAGGTCCCTTCCAACCCTGATATTCTATGATTCTATAGGGCTTTGTATGCTGGTGGCTGACACTAACATACTTCTCATACCTATATACTGTATAGGCCCTGACCTGAAGTCAGCTGAAAGACTCACATCAGCTTTAACAGGCTTTGGATCAAGTCCTAAGGGTAACAGAAAAGAAAATCCAGATAGAAAATCACATATTTACAAACTTCTTGGAACAGTTAACAGATTAAACTAATTAGTCCTTTCCTCCATAACGTCCTCAGTTGGTATAATGACCATTAGCAAGAATCACTTCCATGTCGCATGGGCAACACATGAACCGCCAGCTGCGGGAGGCTAGCTCTCAGCCCCGTCCCTTTTGCCCCAGACACCACCCCTTCCGCCCCCTCTGCCAGAGCCCAGAACCCCACCACCACAGCCACCCACCCGGCCACAGCCCCCCTAGCCCTGGAGTGCCAGGAGGGAGGGCAGGCAGTGCCACCGCAGGCTCCCCCCAGCCCTGGAGCGCCAGGAGGGCGGGTGGTGCAGCCCTGGCCCCTGGAGCCGGGCTGCAGAGCAGAAGCAGGGAGCCTGGGGGCAGAGCATGGGTGAGGCCATGCCTGGCTGTTTGGGGAGGCACAGCCTCCCCCAGGCTATGGTACCCGCTGCCCATGCCATGTCGTCATGTTGCCCATCTGCTTGGTGCTAGTAACTTCTGTATTTGCTAATCCAAACTTCTCCATGCTGCTCTCCAGGGAGGCCATTTTGGAGCCTCGCCAGGTTCACGGTGACACATCAGGCCACTGAGTGAAATGATCGTTATCTTCCAAGAAAGCTGCTCCAGTATGGCAACGCTTTGCTCTGCACCTTGGCAGTGCAATCAGGCACCCTGGCAAGGACTGGGATGGAGTGGGGTAGCCAACAATAGTCTAATAGCATATTTGATGAATTCTGGGATGCTTTTAAATTAACTTTTCTTATTGTTTGCCTAGCTCGGCTCCCCGCTGGCTACTGGTATGTTATGCTAGTGTCAGTATAACTAGCAAAGTCTCCTGCACGATTGTTTGCAATGGCTCCTTGGCTGGTTTTAAACAGTAATAATACCATTTTGCTGCTAGAGGAAAATCAGTTCCTGTGGCCTCATTGACGTCTTTGGCAAAATTCCCATAGACTTCAGTGAGTCCAGTATTCTACCCCGTATCGCCGCTTTAAAGGCATGTGTTATGTTCATAACTGAAGCACATAGACAGTAAGTGATTTTGTCTTTGTCAAAGCCCTGGTAATAGAACTCAGGTGTCTGTAGTCCCAGTTCTATTTCACTGGGAATTCATCTTCCGTTTTGCATACCCCGATTTGTTATGGTTTATTTTTATTACTGTAGCTCCTACGAGCCCTAGTTACAGCCCAGGACTTAGTCGCAGGGCTCTGTACAAACACACAATAAAGAGATGGTGGTGGATAACAGATTCTAAATGCTGGTCCTTCTGACATTTCTAACTTTCCATATGCAGCAAAATGTTTTCTCTAAATGAAAAGCACACGCTCATAAGCAGCCACCTAGATGTTGCAGACAGATATTAGATTGACATGGTACAGCCTATTGCCAGGGTTCTAACTTTAGCCTTAATCACACAAGGAGCACAGCACAAGCCAGAACCTCCATGAATGACTTCGGTGGTGCTCTGCATAGGCATGAGGATCCGTCCACAGGTCTTGTTGCAGGATTTGGGATCTTTAAGACTGGGATGAAGGGTAGTTCATAACTGCTCCATGCTGAATAAGGGAAAGAACTAACTGCCAGCTCTTGGTGCCAGCAGACTGGATCGTCCCATTCATCCTGAATCATTTCCTACTCTCTCAGGTTCTTCTGGCTGCAACTCAGATCACGGCTGTTGGGTGGCGCTGTGGCCGTTCCTCCGACTGCAGAACTTGCCGGAATGTAAGACAGAGATTCCTTTGACTTGTGGAAAATGTTCTTATTTTAGCTGCAGAACCAGACTCCAGACCCACAGTTCTGGAGTTAACAGGCCACACCTCTCTGTCACTGGGCTGCCAGATTTAATGGTGCTGTGTTAGCGTAGCCCCAGAAGGGAACGATACGTTTTGCAGACAAGTAGAAAGAAAAATTCCTTAGCTTATGTTCCAAACAGGCCACTGTTTAGATAGGGAGTGAGACAGCCCAACGAGCTGCAATTATGTGGCAAAGAGAGGAAGGGTGATCCAGTGATTAAAGCACTAGCCTGGAACTCGGGAGACCTCGGTTCAGGTGCTTGCTCCACCCTGGACTCCCTGTAGGGTTGCCAGGTGTCCGGTTTTTGACCGGAACACCTGGTTGAAAAGGGACCCTGGCGTCTCTGGTCAACACCACTGACTGGGCTGTTAAAAGTCCCGTCAGCGGAGCAGCAGGGCTAAGGCGGGCTCCCTGCTTGCCATGGCTCCATACGGCTGCCGGAAGCAGCGTCATGTTCCACCTCTGGCTCTTACGCATAGGGGCACCCAGGGGGAGCCGCATGTTGCACCCTCCCCAACTGCCACCTCCGCAGCTCCCACTGGCTGGGAACCACAGCCAATGGGATCTGCGGGGGTGGTGCCTGCGGACGGGGCAGCATGCAGAGCCGCCTGGTCGCACCTTTGCCTAGGAGCTGGAGAGGGGACATGATGCTACTTCCGGGAGCTACTTGCGGTAAATGTCACCCAGATCTTGCACCCCGACCCCCTCCCATTCCCCAACCCCTTACCCCAGCCCTGATTCCCCCTCCCACCCTCTGAACCCCTCGTTCCCAGCCCAGAGCACCCTCCTACACCCCAAACCCCTCATCCCTGGCCCCACACCAGAACCCGCACCACTAGCCAGAGCCCTCCCCCTCACACACTTGAGCCCCCTGCCCCAGCCCAGAGCCCCCTCCCACACCCTGAACCCCTCATTTCTGGCCCACCCTGGAACCTACACCTCCAGCTCAGAGACTGTACCCTCTCCCACACACCAACCCCCTGTCTCAGCCTGGAGCCCCCTCCCATACTGTGAACCCCTCAGCTGCACCCCACAGCCCAGAGCCCCCTCCTGCACCCCAAAATCCTCATCCCTGGCTCAACCCCAGAGCCTGCACGCCCAGCCAGAGTCCTCACCCCCTCCTGCACCCCAACCCCCTGAGCCAGCCCAGTGAAAATGAGTGAGTGAGTGAGGGTGGGGAGAGTGAGTGACAGAGGGAATGGGGATGGAGTGAGCGGGGGGCAAGGCCTCAGAGAAGGGGTGGGGCAGAGGCAAGGCATTGGAGGAGGGGTGGGGCAGGGCAAGAGTGTTTGGTTTTGTGCGAGTAGAAAGTTGGCAAGCCTAACTCTCTGTTAGGCCCATCAAGGGAAATTTGGGGCCCCGTACACCATGTTTGCTGGGGCGTCACCCCCTCCCATTTCCAATCAGGTACAGGCATTTTTGGGGGTCCCCTTTGCCCTGCTCTTGTCAGCCCTGCTCCTTGTATGAGCTTGGGTAAGTCGCTAAATCTCTCTGGGCCTCATTTCCTCCTCTGTGAACTGGGGATCACCCCTGCCTCACAGGGGCGTTGAGGCTAAAAACATTACAGCTTGTTGGGGGGCTCAGCTACTCCAGTAATGGGGGCCAGATTGGTACCACATCTGGTTGGTCCCATGGTTTTTTTAGCCCTCCCCTCGTGCACTGGGGTGTGAATTGCACAGCACCAGAGACTTGCAGTCAGCGTATTTGTGTGGGGTAGGGACCACATGCCACCAACCCAGCGATTCACGTTCTGCCTCTATATTTTACTGACAGCCCCGAGAGTAGGAGGGTTTTGATGAGAGTGATGATGAGCTGCTCGGTAAGCTAAGCCCCCATTTTGCAAATCCTCTTTATCCGCATCTCCGCACCTACCCGCAGGTTTAGGGTGCTGGGTCTCTAATGGTAAAAAGGATACAGCCCTTTCTTCAATGCAGATCTGAATGATATTGTCACAAGAGCTTGTGTGATAACAGGATCCTAGTTATCACTCACTGCTCTGTCCCCACCGGCTGTTCTGTTAGGCAGGACAAAAAAAAATAAAAATAAAAAATCCCATGCTGGAGCTTGCGGTTTGCCTCTAGCCTGCAGAAGCAAGGAACCTGCCTTTCTTGGCATTGCAATCCTGATGGGAGTTTCTGATCCTTAGGCCTTTTAAAGGGACATACCTGACAATGGCAGGGAAATAGCCAGTGTACCTGCCCTAATGGAGCTGGAAGGGTAATCTCCCCTAGCCCTTTCCCAGGGTATCTCATGCAAATGCAGCTTTCCGGAAGAGTATAAAGCAGCATATGCTCCCATCACAGTAATCTTGTACACTAAGGCCACGCTTTCAAAAGGAGCCACTGACTTTGGGCACCACCTGGGCCTGATGTTCAGCAGTGCTGAGGGCCTGCAGCTCTCATGGCCTCCAGCTGGAGTCACGCATGCTCAGCACTTCTGCAAATCAGGTCCACTTTTGCAAATGGCCTCAATGCCTCACGGCTGAGTGTGGATGAGCAAGTTGAAGTGGAGGAGGAGAACCACAACAGCAGCCTTGCCTCCTGCCAGCACTTTTTGTTGGATCATGCCATGGGACTGACTTGATTACTTTCTGAGTGACTTCCTGTGCACATATGCCCAATAACGTGTTGGGAGGGGGTTAAGTGCACAGGGTCTTCTGCCTTGTGTATTCTCTTCCAGCACGCAGCAAGCGGCCGATCTGATCTGTCCATGTTTTGAAGTCACGGCACGTAGCTGTAACCGGTGGCGCAAGTTGCAGGGCAGGGGGGGATCAGGACTCATGTTGCAGTTGTAAAGAAGCTCTGGCTAGGAGCCGAGACAGTTCTCATCTGCAGTGACTCCTTTGGTTAAAGTCATACAGGAGCTGCAAGGGTTTCCCAGCTTCTTCCGGCAGTTGTAATTGCAGCATCTGAGGCCATTAGAGTTCATTTCACGCCCTTGGCAGTTTCTTGTTGCTCCAGTCTCTGCTAAGGGTAGGCCCAGCCATGCGGGACTCCTGACATTTGAGGAGAGAAGCATGATCACCTGGAATTACAAGTTTGTTTCTGTGTCTTTTACCCACAGATGTTCCTTTCCATTGTATTGTCGGGGCTGGCGTTGCTGGGATCTACTGCTTGCTTTATCCTTTCGGGTGTGGGCTTGACAAACGGACCCCTCTGTCTATACAACCAGACTGAAGTCCCGCAGTGGGATTACCCTTTCATAAACATGGAAAACCAGGCCTTCCACACCAGGTAGAAGGAGCTTGTGTGATGTCCAGGCAGCAGTAGGGCTAAAATACTCACAAAGCTTCATCTCTTCCCTTAATCCAACAATCTGAGGAAGAACGTTAAATGATTCAGCATTCAACAGACTCGGCAACATTGAGAACGAAGTTCTCCTCCTGCTGAGGAGCATTAAACCAGCATTACAGCAAGCTGGCTTGCCAGGAAACAGGGAGTGGAGCAGTCCAGGATGAATGGCCACTAAAGATGACCTTAAAATGGGGGACTAGTGGGGGCTTATTTCCTCTTATGGCTTTATAATACATAGACAGGTCTGAAAGGTGATTTTAAGGGTGGGGGTTTTTACCTGCTTGTTTTTTCCATTAGATCAGGTCCAGTCTAGCTGGGATGGCTCTGCAGTGCCTGGAGAAACTGAAATTATTACATTAACAAGAGCCATGTACTCAAGCTGAGCGGATGTCAGTGTAGGGCATCTTTAGCATTCCATGCTTTTGCTATTTAACTTTAATGGCTACTGAATATTTTGGGGGAAGGAAGTATTTGTTGATGTTTTATAATTCAGACCTGATAGCTCACAATACACATATCTGAGACCCCTACGAGGTCCTTCAGAAAAGTCAAGGAAGGTCTGATCAAATTCATGTTATTTTTAAAATTACAAAAGTAGCAGGCTGCCTTTATCCATCACAATGAAGCAAAAAGGGAACACATGCCCCCCTCCACACACACACTTTTTACACAATCAACTGCATGTCATCTCTTCAGATGTCTTTGTCCTATCACTGTCTCATCAGAGTCTCTCTTTAAGGGCTCAGAATTATTTGTATGACCAATCTCTCTGGAATTCAGTCTGCATTGAGCCCCCGAATGTTGTAGCCTGGAATATTTACTTCTTCTCTGTTCTACTGGTCATCAGCGTGGTCGAAATGGTCCTGGCTTCTCTTCAGATCATCAATGGCTTCTTTGGATGCCTCTGTGGCTTATGTGAAGGCAAATAGGTAATTTCAATTCCTAATAACTCTGTCACTGCTTTTCCTCATCTTCCCTGTGTGAATGGTGCCACCAAGAATTTCAGGCAAAAACTCCTGCAGGCTTTCCTGCATGATCTGAGTGCATCATCTTTTTGCTGAGACTTTGCCCAGGTGTGATGCACAATAAGGGTTTGATTCTGCACAGAGTGGGAGTGGAATTATGTATCAATGCAAGGTAAAATGTGGTGGACAGGGCAGAAAGTGGAGGACAGTGTGAGAGAACGGCTGGCTGACCCCAAGTTACCCCTTCTACTGGACTGGAGTAAAGGGTTAGGAGTCTATCTCTAGACCAGCTGTGTGAGAGGCAGCCGTGGGTTGAAGTGTAGTGTTCAAAGCGGATGATGGGTAGCGTAGGGTGACCAGGTGTCCCAATTTTATAGGGTTAGTCCTGATTTTTGGATCTTTCTTATATAGGCTCCTATTACTCCCCGGCCTGATTTTTCACACTTGCTGTCTGGTCACCAAGGGTAGCGTCTTGACCGAGATACATCTTGTAGTGCACTATACTACACTGGATCAACTGATATTCTCACTGCAGGCCCACAGTGGTGGTACAGTGTAATGGGGCTCTGGAATGCTCAGATGTAGCCAGTGCTCAGACAGGGCTGAGGCATGCTCCCCTAGCAGCCCTTTATTCCCACACGGTTAGGTCAATCCCAGCATTAGGAACCTAGTAGCAGAAAAAGAAATCTCCCTGAATATTCCTTCTAGGCAGGGTTTATTTCAGCTAGTGACAAATGCTAGTGGAGACAGGCAAGAATGTGATGATGGATTCAGCCAGTAGAATGAATCAGGCCTCGTCTTGATGAGGATTTTAGGTAGGCTTGGAAGGATTCAATTTTTTAATCAGTAAATGTCAATTTCACCATACACACCCCCCGCACATACGCACACACACTGCTGTGCCTGCACACACAGAGCAATAAAAAAACATTCCTATCACTCATAACTGAAATTTACAGACAGGCAAAATAAGAAAAATGCTGCTTGAAAACATATTAGTTTGATTTAAAAATATTTATTTTGTATATTTTGATGTGATAGACAATTTGTTTTAACAGTTTTGAATGTCACCGTTTACTGTCATTAAATAATTATGATTGATAATTTCCCACAACTATGAACATTTAAATAAATAAAAATTGGTGAAAAAATTTAAACTGCCCATAATTTTGCATAACTCTGAAAGTTAAAATAGATACAAATCAGAAAAAAATGCTTTAAAATAAATATTGATCTCATCCATCAAAATTATTTTAAAAAAAATTCCGCCACATTTAATTTTAGCATGTGCTGAACTGATCGAGCTAAAACTGGTGGGGGAACCCTACATTATTATTTGACTTCCTAGAAGTGTTAACTGTGGCTAATTTGAAAAAAAAAAAAAAACCCTACTTAATACCAATTGAGTGAAGCTAGCTCTGCAAACCCACCATGTTTCCAAGTCACACCCAGTCCTTACCAGGCAAGAGAGAGAAAGCAGAACAAAAATCCAGTGGTAGTAAAGCCTTGTCTAAACTGAAGATTTTCAAGCAATCAGTCAATCTTCTAATGTTGCCCTGTGGCTGCTCGACTGATGTTAGCGCTGGTGGGAGGGCTAGGATGTACTGGCTGCTGCCATTTCCACTGCTGTGCCATCAGGGGCTGCTCTGAGCACATCTGGGAAGCTGTGGGAAACAGGTAATTTAGAGATGGACTATCCTTGCTTTCCTCCCACTACAGGTGAGGCTAAAGTGCTATCCTCTAAGCTGATCTGCTGTTTGATTTTGTTGCAGGTTCAGTGCACATCAGACTCCTGTGTTGCCTGGATTTTGCTGTGCAGAGTAGAGGTGGCATTTACAAAGGGGTGATCATCCCAGAGCTTTGAGCCTTTACATCAGCTACACCTGTGCAAATATTAAACCGATCGTGGTCTCCTGGGTAGCCATATTACTCATCACTACAAGGACATTTAATACACACTAGAATCACTGCCACCATTTTATACCAGAGTGGCAGCTAGAGCTGGATATCAGACTTATGCTTGTGTGATGGAGCTTCAATGTAGTTTCTGTATGAACACATTGTACTGAATTGATGGGGCCATTATATGAATACCCTTTGATTTCTACAGGCACAAACCCAGGAGGAAGCGGAAATAATCCGTGCTAGCTGTTTACCTTTGTCTGGGAAGGGTGTGATGTCCCTTAGCGCCAGATTCAGGAAATGTACAGACCCTTTGTCAAGGGAAGAACACTGTGCAAGTCTGGAAAGAAGCCAAGACCTAGGGCACTAGACATGACAGATTCTGCACATGCAAGGGATTGCTTTGAAGAACAAATGAATCCTGCGTCATCTGATCTGGGTTTTCCCACCCTGTGGTTTCATCTGTGCTGAGGCAATGCCTCTAACTAGTGGCTTGAAACTGGCCTGTCTGAGGGCTGCTGATTAACAGAGAGACTATGGATGGACTATGTGACCCTTGAGCTTACATTTTTCTTAATGACAAAGAGATGGAAGGGGGCATCACTTGGGACCAATAACCTTTTTGACCTTTATTCATCATAACAAAGCAAAATAGCCATGAGCCCCATTTTTTCCTGTTTGCACAACCCATATGACTGTAGCCTATGTAGCGATATTTATAGTGACATTAGTCCAAAACGTGGTTTATTTTTTATTTTATTTAATTTATTAATCTAATAAATCTGAATTTAGACATACTGAGTTGGAGCCTTCTGGATGCTGCCATTGGGTTTGATCATTATTTGGCATCTCTGAAGAGTGAGAAACCAATTCCTGGACTCTGGGTCAGGACCAGTGTTCTCTCTAATTTTTTCCATCCATGTGTGGAATAAATTGTTAGTGCACTAAGGTAATGTGCGGATGTATGCCACCAAGAGAAACAAAACACCTAGATAGAATATATATTTTAAAAAGATATTATAGGGATAATTACTCCAGCCAGGACAGATTAGGCATTTTAGAACTCACTACTCAAAGAATTAAAATTAAGTGTAAGAGAGAAATAATTATGAAATGTGTAGACCAGTTAAACAAAAATACTCTTTGAAAGACTAAAATTACCGAGAATATATGTGCATTGCAGGAAGTACCAAGTAGTAACAACAATAATACAAGTATGTGTTGGGAGTGTGTGAGCTGGCTGCTGGGGAAGTCTGAGAGACCGTGCACTGTCTCTTTAAGGCACTGACTCAGTCACTCACCTGGAAGGCTCGTTCAAACCTCAGACCACAGCAGCTCTCTCCCGCTCAGAGTCCTGAGCCAGGCTGTCCCCTCTCCCCTGCTCTGTGGAGATGGGGTACAGGGGTGAGGGAAGGGGGACACCCTGACATCAGCACCCCCACTCTTCTTCCCCTTCTGCAGGAGGGTCCCAGGAGCAGCAGCAACATGGCTGCAAAGTAGCGGGGGGGAGGGGCACCTAAACACATGCTGCCAGATGTGCACAGCTCTGCTAATCAAGTGCGCAGCCCTTAAATCACTCCTGGGCAGCTGCCCGACCGCACAGCCTAGAGGGTACACCGGTCCGGACTGAGGGATGCTTTCTCCAAAGGCAGAGTGAATTAAGTCATCCCTGCCCCATTCCCATATCTTGTCGGCCTACAAAGGCTAGAATGATGTAGTTTATGACTCGTAAACCCAATGAAGTCAATTGGGTACGCCCATGGACATTTAGTAGCTACTGAAACAGATCCACGCTGAACTGCTGGAGAGAACTGATACAGCCACACTGTTTACATGCTGGATATGTTTTATTGGACACTTTTTGTCAAAAGACTACACAATTTTTAATCATGAGGTAATGCCTATCAAAGAATGATATGACTTTAAAAATCAGGCCCTGTCCTTCAACATTAAGGCAGTCTGGGACCATTCATTTCTCTCATCGTTGAGGCTAAAATTGTGTCATGGTTATTTTTAGCAAAAGTCAGAGACAGCTCATGGCAATAAACAAAAATTCACGGAAACCCATGACCTGTCCCTGACTTTTGCTAAAAATACCCTGGGGAAAGGGGACAAAGAGCACTGCCGGGACTTGCACCTTCTCCAGCCCCTCTGCTGCTCCTGTGACGGGGGCTGACAGCTGCTGCTTCAGCCCCAGGGGAGCTGACCCAAGCCCAGCTGCTGCTCTGGCAGCCCCAGGGCTGACAGCTGCTACAGCCCTGCCCCAGAAGTCGTCACAGAGGTTCTGGAAAGTCACAGAATCTATGACCTCGGTGACAGTCATAGCCCTACTCACTGTGAATTCAGAAGTCTCCTAGACACCACCAGAGGGAGCTAAAACCACAGCACCTGCCAAGCTTTGCTATGGCTGCTTTTCTCCATCCTTAAAAGGCAAAAGAAAACTAATTCTATTGCAACTTTCTTCTCCGAATCGGTTTGTAAAGGAGCTTGCAATACCACACATGGCAGTTTTAGGGGGACAGGGGAGCAGGGAGTTAAAGGGTTAGGGGGATTGTCTGGACCAGGAGTGGTGTCTTCACCTCTAGCCAGAATGTGATGGAGAGTCCAGGGGCAGGCTGCCCACATATGTAGATTTCAGAGTAAGAGCCGTGTTAGTCTGTATTCGCAAAAAGAAAAGGAGGACTTGTGGCACCTTAGAGACTAACCAATTTATTTGAGCATAAGCTTTCGTGAGCTGCAGGGATATGGTGGGCCACAGACACTTGCTCAGGCAGTGGCCACGAGCTCTCAGGCTTTAGGTGGCAGGACCCTTCTTCCCAGCGTCGCCCCTGCCCCGTCGGGGTTATGATCCCCCTCCAAGTCTGGCCTGCCAGGTGTCTTGGCTGGGGGCGTTTACCTGCGCTGGGCCCGCTACCCAGGGTCCCCCCTCACTCTCCCCAGCTGCTCACCACACCCAGCTCTGGACTGCTCCCGCCTCAGCTCCAGCTCCACCATCCGATGAAGTGAGCTGTAGCTCACGAAAGCTTATGCTCAAATAAATTGGTTAGTCTCTAAGGTGCCACAAGTACTCCTTTTCTTTTCACATATGTAGAGTTTTCTAACTCACACGCCTGTTTGCTAGTGTAAGGGGACCATTGTCCCTTTACTGACATTCAGTGGGGGTGTTTTGTTCAGCTAGCTCCAGTACTAAAAGTAAGGGGTAGGGTCAATGAGAAATCAGGATCCTGAGACTGAGTCCCCAGGAACAATGAGGAGAGACCAATGCTCCAGATCAGCCTGATTGACAGGGCAGGCAGACTATTCAGGGAGTCAGGAGGGTCCCGTCCTCCGTGTGAGCTGGAATTGCCTGGGTCAGACAGAGTGGGGCCAAGGGAAGGGGAAAGCAGGGGCCTAAGCTAAGCTAGGAAGCAGAGCTGTGCCAGCCAGAAAAGCAGCCCAGGAATCAGGTCTGAGCTGGGAGCAGAGTCACAGAAGCAGCCTGCAGAGCAGACCTGTCCTGGGAGCAGAGCTGCAGCAACCAGAGCCAGGGGGCCAGAGAATCAGCCCAAGGAGCTAGAGGCAGAGCAGCAACAGCTGTGCTGAGGCAGAGTGGTGGAGCTGGAGCTGAGGCGGGAGCAGTCCAGAGCTGGGTGTGGTGAGCAGCTTGGGAGAGTGAGGGGGGACCCTGGGTAGTGGGCCCAGCGCAGGTAAATGCCCCCAGCCAAGACACCTGGCAGGCCAGACTTGGAGGGGGATCATAACTCCGACGGGGCAGGGGCGACACTGGGAAGAAGGGTCCTGCCACCTAAAGCCTGAGAGCTCGTGGCCACTGCCAGAGCAAGTGTCTGGCCCACCACATCCCTGCAGCACAGCCAGGGTCTGAGAAGGGGCCTAGGACTTGTGAGGAACAGACTTAAGTTCCTTCCCTTATATTCCAGAGACACTGGTTGTGATGCCCCTGTGCCACAGAGCAGGGTGACATGTTTTCCTTTAACCTTTTCCCATTTTTTCCTTATTTTTTTAAAAATTGATTGCTGTTTAATAAATTGTATTTGCTTTGATCAGTGGGTCAGGGAAGCATGCAGTGCAGAGAGAGCACCCAGGAGTGGGGACACCCTAGCCTCTGCCTTAAGTGACCCTGTCAAGGTTCCTCCCCCACTCTGAACTCTAGGGTACAGATGTGGGGACCTGCATGAAAAACCTCCTAAGCTTATCTTTACCAGCTTAGGTCAAAACTTCCCCAAGGTACAAAATATTACACCCGTTATCCTTGGACTGGCCGCTACCACCACCAAACTAATACTGGTTACTGGGGAAGAGCTGTTTGGACGCATCTTTCCCCCCAAAATACTTCCCAAAACCTTGCACCCCACTTCCTGGACAAGGTTTGGTAAAAAGCCTCACCAATTTGCCTAGGTGACTACAGACCCAGACCCTTGGATCTTAAGAACAATGAACAATCCTCCCAACATTTGCACCCCCCTTTTCCTGGGAAATGTTGGATAAAAAGCCTCACCAATTTGCATAGGTGACCACAGACCCAAACCCTTGGATCTGAGAACAATGAAAAAGCATTCAGTTTTCTTACAAGAAGACTTTTAATAAAAAATAGAAGTAAATAGAAATAAAGAAATCCCCCCTGTAAAATCAGGATGGTAGATATCTTACAGGGTAATTAGATTCAAAAACATAGAGAACCCCTCTAGGCAAAACCTTAAGTTACAAAAAAGATACACAGACAGAAATAGTTATTCTATTCAGCACAATTCTTTTCTCAGCCATTTAAAGAAATCATAATCTAACACATACCTAGCTAGATTACTTACTAAAAGTTCTAAGACTCCATTCCTGGTCTATCCCTGGCAGAAACCAGCATACCGACAGACACAGACCCTTTGTTTCTCTCCCTCCTCCCAGCTTTTGAAAGTATCTTGTCTCCTCATTGGTCATTTTGGTCAGGTGCCAGTGAGGTTACCTTTAGCTTCTTAACCCTTTACAGGTGAGAGGATCTTTCCCCTGGCCAGGAGGGATTTCAAAGGGGTTTACCCTTCCCTTTATATTTATGACAGACCCCAACAAGGCTGGGGGTCAAGCCCCCAGGAATCCTGGGCCCAGTCTTGTTGGGGTTACGAGGACTCTACATATTGTTGTGGGGAGGGATAGCTCAGTGGTTTGAGTATTGGCTTGCTAAACCCAGGGTTGAGTGTTCAATCCTTGAAGGGGCCACTTAGGGATCTGGGGCAAAAATTGGGGATGTGTCCTGCTTTGAGCAGGGGGTTGGACTACATGACCTGAGGCCCCTTCCAATCCTGATAGTCTATGATTCTAGGACTCTGCCAAACAGGAGAGTGGAAGGGGAGCCCCCAAGGTCAGGCAGGCCTCTGGGTAAAGGGAGTGGGAGCAAGGACTCAGATCCTTTCACTAGTCCACTTCACCAGGATAGTGTATAAGCCAAGAAAGTTCCTCACAATAGCAGGACTAACATGAAGGGGAAAGGAGTCCAGGAGAGCTGGCTGTATTTCAAGGAATCCCTGTTGAGGTTACAGGGACAAACCATCCCAATGTGTCGAAAGAATAGTAAATATGGCAGGCGACCAGCTTGGCTAAACGGTGAAATCCTAGCAGATCTTAAACATAAAAAAGAAGCTTACAAGAAGTGGAAGGTTGGACATATGACCAGGGAAGAGTATAAAAATATTGCTTGGGCATGTAGGAATGAAATTAGGAGGGCCAAATCGCACCTGGAGCTGCAGCTAGCGAGAGATGTTAAGAGTAACAAGAAGGGTTTCTTCAGGTATATTGGCAACAAGAAGAAAGCCAAGGAAAGCGTGGGCCCCTTAATGAATGAGGGAGGCAACCTAGTGACAGAGGATGTGGAAAAAGCTAATGTACTCAATGCTTTTTTTGCCTCTGTTTTCACTAACAAGGTCAGCTCCCAGACTGCTGCGCTGGGCATCACAGCATGGGGAGTAGATGGCCAGCCCTCTGTGGGGAAAGAGGTGGTTAGGGACTATTTAGAAAAGCTGGACGTGCACAAGTCCATGGGGCCGGACGAGTTGCATCCGAGAGTGCTAAAGGAATTGGCGGCTGTGATTGCAGAGCCATTGGCCATTATCTTTGAAAACTCGTGGCGAACGGGGGAAGTCCCGGATGGCTGGAAAAAGGCTAATGTAGTGCCAATCTTTAAAAAAGGGAAGGAGGAGGATCCTGGGAACTACAGGCCAGTCAGCCTCATTTCAGTCCCCAGAAAAATCATGGAGCAGGTCCTCAAAGAATCAATCCTGAAGCACTTACATGAGAGGAAAGTGATCAGGAACAGTCAGCATGGATTCACCAAGGGAAGGTCATGCCTGACTAATCTAATCACCTTCTATGATGAGATTACTGGTTCTGTGGATGAAGGGAAAGCAGTGGATGTATTGTATCTTGACTTTAGCAAAGCTTTTGACACGGTCTCCCACAGTATTCTTGTCAGCAAGTTAAAGAAGTATGGGCTGGATGAATGCACTATAAGGTGGGTAGAAAGTTGGCTAGATTGTCGGGGTCAACAGGTAGTGATCAATGGCTCCATGTCTAGTTGGCAGCCGGTGTCAAGTGGAGTGCCCCAGGGGTCGGTCCTGGGGCCGGTTTTGTTCAATATCTTCATAAATGATCTGGAGGATGGCGTGGATTGCACTCTCAGCAAATTTGCGGATGATACTAAACTGGGAGGAGTGGTAGATACGCTGGAGGGCAGGGATAGGATACAGAAAGATCTAGACAAATTGGAGGATTGGGCCAAAAGAAATCTGATGAGGTTCAATAAGGATAAGTGCAGGGTTCTGCACTTAGGACGGAAGAACCCAATGCACAGCTACAGACTAGGGACCGAATGGCTAGGCAGCAGTTCTGCGGAAAAGGACCTAGGGGTGACAGTGGACGAGAAGCTGGATATGAGTCAGCAGTGTGCCCTTGTTGCCAAGAAGGCCAATGGCATTTTGGGATGTATAAGTAGGGGCATAGCGAGCAGATCGAGGGACGTGATCGTCCCCCTCTATTCGACATTGGTGAGGCCTCATCTGGAGTACTGTGTCCAGTTTTGGGCCCCACACTACAAGAAGGATGTGGATAAATTGGAAAGAGTCCAGCGAAGGGCAACAAAAATGATTAGGAGTCTGGAACACATGACTTATGAGGAGAGGCTGAGGGAACTGGGATTGTTTAGTCTGCAGAAGAGAAGAATGAGGGGGGATTTGATAGCTGCTTTCAACTACCTGAGAGGTGGTTCCAGAGAGGATGGTTCTAGACTATTCAGTGGTAGAAGAGGACAGGACAAGGAGTAATGGTCTCAAGTTGCAGTGGGGAAGATTTAGGTTGGATATTAGGAAAAACTTTTTCACTAGGAGGGTGGTGAAAAACAGGAATGCGTTGCCTAAGGAGGTGGTGGAATCTCCTTCCTTAGAAGTTTTTAAGGTCAGGCTTGACAAAGCCCTGGCTGGGATGATTTAGTTGGGGATTGGTCCTGCTTTGAGCAGGGGGTTGGACTAGATGACCTCCTGAGGTCCCTTCCAACCCTGATATTCTATGATTCTATGACTATTTCCCTGCTGTGACAAGATGGCCAATGTCAGCCTGGTGGGTCCTGCACTTTTCTTGGTGGGGAGCTAAGATGCCACCACTTGCCCCAGTTCTTGGGGCATCAATAGCCCTGCTAGTGGCCCAGGAAGGTGGTAAAGGAGAGAAGCAGGGGAGGGGTTTGGGTTTGCTCCTCACTCTGAACCCCAGCCCCTCTCAAACCCTGTGGGTTCTTACCCTCTTCCCCTTTGAGTGGGGTATTTGCAGTCCTTAGATGCTGTGGAAGGGAGTCTCCCTCCTTGCCTGAGACTGGGGTAGGGTCCCCCTTACTTTAGTTCTCTGATTTTCCAAGTCTTACAGCACATCTCCAAGCTCTAGTCCTCTCTCCTTCTCTGTCTGCCTGAAGCAGGGGGGGTGTTATTAGGTTCATAACAGGGCCTTAATTGACTATAGGTGCTCCAATTAACCTCCAGCCACCTTCCCTAGTCTACAGGGAACCATGCCTTAATTAGCCTTGAGCTTATATATTTCCCCTCTAGCACTGTCCTATGGTTCTCTAGTTCTTCTGTATCACACTGCTTACAAGTTTTAGGGGAGCAGGGGGGTTAGAGGGATTGCTCTGACCCAGGAGTGGTGTCTTCACCTCTAGCCAGAATGTGATGGAGAGTCCAGGGACAGGCTGCCCACATATGTAGAGTTTTCTAACTCACATTCCTGTTTGCTAGCAGGCAGGTAGAGTCTTTATCTATTACTTTTGGTGACATCTTCAACTCTATCTAAAAACTTAGCCTCTCTCTCATATCTCTGCCTGCTTTCCAGCCCATTAGATGGCTATTAATCTCCTCCCCTCACTGATAAGGTCAGAAATATAGTGCCTAGATTTAAGAGGTGGCAGCACTTGGGATGGGTCAGTTTAGTGGTCACAGCCGAGTAGCCCAAGTGGAGGTTTATCATTATCAGTAGTAATAAATAACCATTAGCAATTTACTTCCATGCTGCTGTCCTGCCATTCAGTCAGCTTCATGCACCCCCAACCCTTCCCTTCCAACCCTTGCCTGAAAACTGCCGGCAAAATAATCAAGGCCCCAGCCACACTTCCAGCATGATGCTCCTTCTACCCAACCTCCGTTAGCTATATAGCTTTACCTCTGCTCCCCTCCCCAAGCCTATTCTCTGGCCTTGTCTCTCTGCTACCCATCCCCTTTGCCTCTCTCACACACTTCCACTCTCATCCCTAAGCTTGGAACAGCCTTTCCCTCCCTCTGTGCCCATCACGCTCCTCTTCCAGAGGGCTGGTGGAAAGCTCAGCTTGTGCCAATAGTTCCAAAGTGTTGGGAACACTGGGGCATGGCCACTAGGTAACTTGAGGGGATGGAAGACCACGAGTGTCGATGAAGCCCCCTCGCACTAGGCCCCGGTGTCCTTGCCCCCCCCCCTTCCTTCCTGGAGGCACTCGCAGCAGCTCTGCGTGCTAGGCCCAAGTGTCCTTGGCCCCCCCCGCCTGGAGGCACACACAGCAGTTATGCTGAGAATCTGCAACAGTATGTTGCAGAGTCAGACTGCCTGAAACTAAGCAAGGCCAAACAGGGGAGATATGGAAAAACAATGCTGAATAAAGCAGCTTTATGTATAGTTTAACAAATGATACAGAGAATCAGGGAACTAGCTGGGAACTGGATTGGCTGGCTATATGGCTACTTGGAGCAGCTTGCTATTGAATAAGTATGCTAAAAAAAAGAATGTATAAAAGCCTGTGTAACTTTCTGCTCTGTTGTGCAGGATTTGAGATTTTATTCTCCCTGTACCTTTTTGCAGCTGCAAATAAACTTTTCTGCTTCTCCACCCCGTTGTAATTATTGGGTATAGCACACCGGGTAACAAACCACTCAAGCTGTTGTTCAGCCTCTCGGCACTGGGTGCCGGCAACAGCTTTTGGCGTCCCTGGGTGGGCGACAAGGCTGCAATTTAGCCTTGCCCGGACCCCTCCTGGAGGTCGAGGATTGCAGCAAGAACCGACGCCCAGCGCGCACCGGTGAGTTCATCGGGGGCCTCGGAGGAGACGCAATTTGATCAACCCCAGAGGGCACAACGGTGCAACGCACTCATATAGTGGAGAAGCTGTTGTGGACGGCGGTGAAGAACCGGTCCCTTAGACATGGGGGAGGAGCAGCTGCAGGCCACGGTGAAAAACCGGACCCTTAAATAAGGTAGGAACCTTTTAAAATCCGGATTATATGCTCTGTTGGAACCTGGGGACGCCCAGAGTTACCCTGTAGGTATGGGACAGGGACAGAGCTCAGAGGTTAGGGCACGGTGTACGCCCCTAGAGTGCATTCTAGCAAACTGGAAGGTATTTGGTGCGGATCCAATAACTAAAAGCCAATTAAAACGATTCTGTACAGTTGACTGGCCTCAATATCAACTAGAGGACCAGGAGTGGTGGCCACCAGGAGGGTCAATTAATTACAACACGATCCTCCAATTAGTTTTGTTTTGTCAGTAAATAAATAAATAAAATAAATATTTGTATGCACAAGCGTTTATAGCTTTAAAAAATAAAAAAAAGCTATAATTCTGCAAAGTTGTAATTTGACTCCGACTGGTTCGGTAGTAGCTAATGTTAGTCTCCAGACCCCCACCCCCACTGTAATGGCAGAGCCGGTGTCCCCTTCGGCCCCCACATCCCCACCTTATAAGGGTAGGATGCCTCGGGTTACAGAGATTGCCCCCTCGGTGGGACTCTATCCTTTGCTTACCGAGACTGTTGTGGCTTGCCCAGGGGCAGATAGACGTCAGGCTACCACTATGCAAGTTTAAACCCATGTGCCATTCAATCCAATAGACTTAGCAGCTTTTAAAACACAGGCTGGGGAATTCTCAACAAACGCAAGCAGGTTTATTTCAGTCTTTGAGGGTGCCTCAGTAGTCACAAGCCAATTAAGACAACTGTAATATCCTCCTGAGAACCCTGTTGTCTGAGGTGGAGAGGGATCAGGTTACAGCTAAGGCAAGGGGAGCCTCAGCGTTCAAGCAAAAAAAAAAAGAAAGGAATCTATCTGTCAAGTTCCTCTCCAAATAATTGTAAGCGGCTCAGGGCATTTCTGGGTATGGCAGGCTTTTGCAAAATATAAATCCCAAAGTTTGGACTGTGGGCTAAACCCCTGTATAACTGTGTAAAAGAAGCAAATCATGACCCCTTCTATTGAACCCCAGAGGCTGACAGGGCATTTAAAATTCTAAAAAAAAAATTAATAAAAGCCCCGGCTCTGGGCCTGCCAGATCTCTCTAAGCCATTTCAGTTGTATGTACATGAACAAAGGGGGGTGGCCCTAGGAGTGCTTACACAGCTGTTAGGAACATAAAAGCATCCTGTGGCTTATTTTTCTAAGCAATTGGATCAGGTTGCAAAGGGTTGGCCGGCATGTTTACAGGCTGTCGCAGCTACTGCCCTATTACTTAAGGAAGCCGAGAAGCTAACATTGGGAGGGGTTATGCAAATCTATACTCCCCATATGGTCCGAGCCTTATTGGATGCAAAGGGAGGGCTTTGGCTCACCCAGGCTCCATTGCTCGGTACCAGGCTAAGCTGTTAAAGAACTCTGAAGTCACCTTACAGCCTTGCCCCTCCCTTAACCCAGCCACTCTCTTGCCAGAAACAGAGGAACAAAAACATAACTCTTCAAAAATCATAGATGTCCAGTACTCCAGCCGTCCGGATTTAAAGGATGTACCTCTCCCAAATGCAGATCATGAGTGGTACACTGATGGTAGCAGTACTGTAATAGATGGGCAAAGGAGGGCGGGTTATGCTGTTGTGACCCTCCATGACACTGTGGAAGCTGAAGGTTTGCCTGCTGGGACCTCTGCCCAGCTTGCCGAACTAATAGCCCTGACCCATGCACTTGAACTGTCAAAAGGAAAGCGGGTCAACATTTTTACTGATTCAAAGTATGCTTTTAGTGCGCTGCATGCTCATGCTGGCCTATGGAAGCAAAGGGGAATGCTGACAGCCCAAGGCTCCCCAGTCAAGTACGGGCCCCAAATCCTCCGGCTCCTAGAAGCCATACAACTCCCCTCGGAAGTGGCGGTGGTACACTGTAAAGCCCATCAAAGGGAGGATCAAGATGTGGCCAGAGGTAACGCCCGGGCAGATAGAGAGGCTAAGCATGCTGCCACCCTGCCATCCCCTCAGGCTGAAAACGCCCATATACATGCCCTTATCCCATCAGTAGGGGAGCTTCCAACCCCTCAGTACTCTGGGGAGGAAAGACAGCTAACTGACAAACTCTGTCTCCGGGAAAAGGAGGGATGGCTCCATTCCCCAGAAGGGAAGGTCCTCTTACCAAAGGGCCTAATCCGGCCAGTGCTGCAGAAACTACATCAAACCACTCATGCTGGCAGGGAAACACTTATCCAGCTACTGGGAAAATACTTTATCACTTCCGGACTCCGACCCCTGGCTGCCCAGGTACAAGCGGACTGCTTAGTCTGCCAAAAGAATAACCCCCGACCGGGACATCCTGTGCCACCAGCTGCCCTAGAACCCACTCCGGGCCCCGGACAAGTGTGGCAAATAGACTTTACTGAGTTTCCCCGGACCCAAGGGTTCAAATATCTCCTTGTTATAGTGGATCGGTTCAACGGATGGCCAGAAGCCTTCCCATGCCGTAACTGCACTGCCAGGACAGTGGCCCTCAAGGTTGTTAAGGAGCTCATTCCTCGCTTTGGACTCCCCCTGTGGATGAAATCTGACAATGGGACACACTTCACGTCAAAAATCATTCAAAGCATCTCACATGCCTTACAGATCCCCTGGAAACTCCATACGCCCTGGAGACCGCAAGCCAGTGGTGTAGTGAAAAGTACCAATCAGACCCTTAAACGGCATCTCTCAAAAGTGTGCCAAGAAGCCTCACTGCAATGGCCTGATGCTTTGCCCCTCGTCCTACTCTGTATCCGCGTTCTCCCAAAGGGTAAATTAGGGCTCAGTCCCTTTAAAATTATGTTTGAAAGGGCATGGCCCATAAATGGCACCCCGGTTCTGTCAGGGGAATAAAAGTTGGGTAATGTTTTTTTGTCACAGTATATGTGTTCCCTGTCTGCTGTTCTCTTGTCTCTTCACAGGTATACCAAGGATTCCCAGCCTCTCCCCTTGGACTCTCCCGTTCACTCCTTACAGCCCGGTGACTCTGTGCTTGTTCGCACCTGGAAAGACGAGCCTCTCCAGGAAAAGTGGAAAGGACCCTATACCGTCCTGCTGACCTCCCATACAGCGGCAAAGATCGAGGGACACAAGAACTGGATCCATCACTCTCGTCTGAAGGCAGTACCCGCCCCCTCGTCAGCAGAACAGTGGACCATCCAACCTGCTGACTCCTCATCTAGTGACAATCTCGGGCTAAAGCTACTGTTTAAAAGACACAAATAGCGGGCACCTTAATGCTAAAATGAACCCACCCAGGTATTGGAGACCTTGGGTTAAAAAAACTCTGGTAATAATTAATTGGGTAACATTGTTATTCTTTATATTGGTATTTCCAAACTGTGCATATCGGGAGCATAACTCCTTTGTTTTGCTTGCGCACCATGTTGCTAATTTAACAAACCAGACTGATTGCTGGGTATGTGCTCCAACTCCACTATCCCCCAAGACGGGAATGCCCCTTGACATGCTGCCCTTGACCCTAGCAGAATTAGCCACCACCAAAGAGCAGGAAAGAACAAACTCACCGTTCTGGAACAAGACCTCTTTACAGCAAGCCACCTATCAGGACCAGGAGTATTCAGTTGCAGTACTCACTGAGGGAGTGTTATGTTTTACCCGAAACCAATCTGATCCCTATGGGCATCCTGTAAAAAAGAGCTCCTGTGTTATTACACAGTGAGCTAATAGGTATTAAATAAAGACCAACAGGGGAGGCCAACAGTGTGGGTGTAATGGTTCCTCCCCTTTTAGGGAAACACTTACAAATAATCTTACCACAAAAAAAGGGGTTTAAAAATGTAACTTGCCGTCCAGTTAATATCTCCAATGTAGCAAGCCAATGGTGGGTTTGTAGTAGTTCCTATGGCAAGTGTAATTTGAACGGCACAATTAAAAATGCCCCCACTTGTACCCAATCAGGAGGATGGGATGCCCCCCTAGGGGCATATGACCTGTTTGGAAAAGCAGCCTTAAATATCCCAGGAATCCCCTTAAAAAACAGTCCTTACTGGGCCCTACAGGGTCACTATTTTGTATGTGGCCAAAAGGCTTACAAGGTGCTGCCAGCCAACTGGACAGGTAGCTGTTATATAGCTCATGGAGTTCCTCATCTTTCCATAACTGCCACACTGCCCAAAGGAAAGATTAGAAATGCCCGAAACACCTCTGTTGAGTCACGAGAAAAAACCCTGCGGCGACTGACTAAGGCATTGGAGGGCAATATGAAGAATCCCCTCACAACCGAGAAGCTGGTAGGGTGCTCTGTACTGGGAATAGCACCACTGTTTACCGGGCCAGCCCTGGCATGCATAGGCCGCTATACTGTAAGGCTGCAGATGGTACTTGAGAAAGTGGCCTTAAAGTCAGAGAACTCGGTTAGTAATTTAAGGTCAGCAGTAAAAACATTAAATAAAAAGGTACAGCAGCTCAGGACGTTTTCCCTCCAAAACAGGCTGGCTTTGAACTATCTCTTGGCATCCCAAGGAGGGGTATGTGCCCTCATCAGGCCCCAATGTTATGTATATGTAAATAATAGCAGTTATAAAATCTATGAAAAGGTGGTACAGGCTGAGGCCCATGCCCGAGCCGGAGCACAGGTTGCCTATACTGCCCCAGAGAACAATTGGTTGCAAACCTTGTTTTCAGGTTGGGGTTTGTCGTCTTGGCTTGGTGGTTTATTTAGCCTGCTATTGAAATTTCTCTTTCCTGTATTGCTTGTATTACTGGTATTATGCTGTGCGGTATCATGTGTCAGGGCCCTTTTGCAAAAGTTAATAAGTCATTCTCTTCAGGGCTATCACAAAGTGCTTATGCAAAGTCATATTGTAAAAAAATAAGTAGCCCAAGTAAAAAAACTCAGAGCCAAGGCTGTTAAGTGTTCTCAAAGGGGGGAGTTGTTGGGAACACTGGGGCATGGCCACTAGGTAACTCGAGGGGATGGAAGACCACGAGTGTCGATGAAGCCCCCTCGCACTAGGCCCCGGTGTCCTTGCCCCCCCCCCCTTCCTTCCTGGAGGCACTCGCAGCAGCTCTGCGTGCTAGGCCCAAGTGTCCTTGGCCCCCCCGCCTGGAGGCACACACAGCAGTTATGCTGAGAATCTGCAACAGTATGTTGCAGAGTCAGACTGCCTGAAACTAAGCAAGGCCAAACAGGGGAGATATGGAAAAACAATGCTGAATAAAGCAGCTTTATGTATAGTTTAACAAATGATACAGAGAATCAGGGAACTAGCTGGGAACTGGATTGGCTGGCTATATGGCTACTTGGAGCAGCTTGCTATTGAATAAGTATGCTAAAAAAAAGAATGCATAAAAGCCTGTGTAACTTCCTGCTCTGTTGTGCAGGATTTGAGATTTTATTCTCCCTGTACCTTTTTGCAGCTGCAAATAAACTTTTCTGCTTCTCCACCCCGTTGTAATTATTGGGTGTAGCACACCGGGTAACAAACCACTCAAGCTGTTGTTCAGCCTCTCGGCACTGGGTGCCGGCAACAAAAGGATAAAAGGGATAACCCAGGTAATTACAGGCCTGTCAGGCTGACATCAATCCCAGGCAAGATAATGAAGCAGCTGATATGGGACTTGATTAACAGAGAATAAAAGGACGGTAATGTAATTAATGCCAAGTAACATGGGTTTATGGACAATAGATCCTGTCTAACTAACTTGGTATTTTTTTTATGAAATTACAAATTTGGTCGATAAAAGTAATAGAATCATAGAATCATAGAATCATAGAATATAAGGGTTGGAAGGGACCCCAGAAGGTCATCTAGTCCAACCCCCTGCTCAAAGCAGGACCAATTCCCAGTTAAATCATCCCAGCCAGGGCTTTGTCAAGCCTGACCTTAAAAACCTCCAAGGAAGGAGATTCTACCACCTCCCTAGGTAACGCATTCCAGTGTTTCACCACCCTCATAGTGAAAAAGTTTTTCCTAATATCCAATCTAAACCTCCCCCACTGCAGCTTGAGACCATTACTCCTCGTTCTGTCATCTGATACCATTGAGAACAGTCTAGAGCCATCCTCTTTGGAACCCCCTTTCAGGTAGTTGAAAACAGCTATCAAATCCCCCCTCATTCTTCTCTTCTGCAGGCTAAACAATCCCAGCTCCCTCAGCCTCTCCTCATAACTCATGTGTTCCAGACCCCTAATCATTTTTGTTGCCCTTCGCTGGACTCTCTCCAATTTATCCACATCCTTCTTGAAGTGTGGGGCCCAAAACTGGACACAGTACTCCAGATGAGGCCTCACCAATGTCGAATAGAGGGGAACGATCACGTCCCTCGATCTGCTCGCTATGCCCCTACTTATACATCCCAAAATGCCATTGGCCTTCTTGGCAACAAGGGCACACTGCTGACTCATATCCAGCTTCTCGTCCACTGTCACCCCTAGGTCCTTTTCCGCAGAACTGCTGCCTAGCCATTCGGTCCCTAGTCTGTAGCTGTGCATTGGGTTCTTCCGTCCTAAGTGCAGGACCCTGCACTTATCCTTATTGAACCTCATCAGATTTCTTTTGGCCCAATCCTCCAATTTGTCTAGGTCCTTCTGTATCCTATCCCTCCCCTCCAGCGTATCTACCACTCCTCCCAGTTTAGTATCATCCGCAAATAGCATTGACGTAATGGAGTTTTGTAGGGCATTTGACTTTGTACCACATGACATTTTGATTAAAAAACCATGAAGAGATAAATATTAACATGCCCGCATTAAATGGATTAAAAGCCGCCTAACTGTTAGATCTAAAATGTAATTGTAAACGGGGAATCCTCATGGATCGACCACGTGCATTTCTAGTTGGGTACCACAGGGATAGGTTCTTGGTCTTACACTGTTAACAGTTTTATTAAATAAACGGGAAGAAAACATAAAACCATCACTGAAAAAGTTTGCAGACCTCACACACATAGTGGGAGTGGTAAATAATGAGGGGGACAAGTCATTGATACAGAGCAATCTAGATTGTTTGGTAAGCTTGGCAAAAGCAAATGTACAATACATTTTAATACTGCTAAATGTCTACATCTGGGAACAGAGAATGTAGGCCGTTCTTGCAGGATAGGGGACTCTAGCCTGGAAGGCATTGACTGTGAAAAAGATTTGGGAGTTGTGGCAAACATGAGGTCTCAGTGTGTTACTGTGACCAGTAGAGCTACTATGATTCTAGGATGCATAAAAGGGGGATCTTGAATAGGAGTAGTGAGGCTATTTTACCTCTGTATTTGGCATTAGTGTGACTGCTGGTGGAATACTGGGTCCAGTTGTGGTGCCCGTCGTTCAAGAATGATGTTGGTAAATTGGAGGAGAGGGCTGAATGAAGAGCCTCAAGAATCCTCTTCTTTTGTACGGCTTGGGTAGATAGCAACAATTACAAATTTATATCTAGATTTGATAGTCACACATTGCTGCAGCAGTGAGCTGGTGAATGTCCTTTAGGCCCTGGCAAAAGAACAAAGGGGACACTCAGATATGATGTGCTCCATTGTTTTTGCCTGGTGACCACAGTTGCATACAGATGTTTGCCTCATTTTCCATTTAAAGAGGGTTTGTCCACATCTCCCATGAGATGTCCTGATATGATTCAATCTGCACCAGCCTGCCCGATATAAATCAAAACCTGGTGATTCCTTGGCAGGATTAGTGATGAGCTGTTTGTTTTGAATGGTCAAAATGCTCCATGTGGCTCTCCATTGAGCCTCAGCATCGAAGTTGGATGTAAGGCTTGATGCGGTTTCATAGAGGGTTGCAGGATTTTTATCTTGTCTTTGGCAGGTTCTGCAGGTCATCGTGCAATGGGATCCTTGTGTTTGCACTGACATGGTTGAGAAAGCAAGATGTCTGGGCAGCTCTTCTAATCTGTGGAAGCTGGATGTGTGATAGGACCAGGAGCCAGTCAATTTGAGCGCCCCTGACACTATGCGCATGGTGTTATTGAGTTGCATATCATGGACTTTAGTGTGACTGCTGTGAGACCAGACTGGTGCACAGTATTGAGCTGCAGACTGTACCAAGACAATTGTTGCAGTTCATAAGGTCCATGGCCTGGAACCCCAAAATGTTCTGGCCAATTTCCTGATAAGCACGACATGAGACCTGACCTTATCCCGGGTGTTTTTGAGGGGTTGTCAAAGGTCAAACTCCGGTCCAGTATAATGCCGAGATACTTTGGGTTAGCTTTGTGGCTGACGCTTTCGCCACAGAACTGCACATCGAGTTTGGCATTAGCCATTTAATTGTTCAGATGGAAAGTGGTCATTATGGTTTTTTTCGGGTTAGGCCTAAGCTTCCAGCCCTGGAAATAATCAGCCACTGTTGTAAGATCTTGGGTTACGCGCAGCTGATGGTATGGAGGCTTGTGTGCTTAGCAGCTAGGGCAATGTAATCTGAATACATGAATTTCCTCAACTCTGTCACTGGTATATCCACGGTGTATAGATTAAAAAGTATCTGGGCCAGGACAGTGCCCTGCGGGATGCCCAAGTTAAGAGTTTTTGGTCTACTGATCTAGCCATTAAGGCAGAGGTGGGCAAACTATGGCCCACAGGCCACATCCGGCCCGCGGGACCGTCCTGCCCAGCCACTGAGCTCCTGGCCCTGGAGGCTGTCCCCCGGCCCCTCCCCCATTGTCCCCGCTCTCCTGCAGCCACGCTGCCGCGCAGGCAGTGCTCTGGGCGGCAGGGCTGCACGCTCATGCAGGGCAGTGCGGCAGCTTGTCTGGTTCTGGCCGGGCGGTGCGGCTGCCAGACTTGCTGCTCTGAGCAGCATGGTAACGGGCCCAGGGCCAGGGTCTGGGGGTTGGATAAGGGGCAAGGGGTCCCGGGGGCAGTCAGGAGACAGGGAGCAGGGAGCTGTTGGATAGGGCAGAGGTTCTGGGGGGGTGTGCCAGAGGATGGGGAGCAGGGGGGCTTGGATAGGCATGGGAGTCCTGGGAGGCTGTCAAGAGGTGGGGATGTGGACAGGGGTTGGGGCAGTCAGGGGACAGGGAGCAGGGGGGTGGATGGGGGGGTCCGGGGGGCGATTAGGGGAGGGGGTCCCCAGAGGTGGGGGTCAGGGGACAAAAAGCAGGAAAGGTTGGATGGGTCAGGGATTCTGAGGGGAGCAGTCAGAGGGCATAAAGTGGGAGGGGGTGGATGGGGGTGGGGGCCAGGCTGTTTGGGGAGGCACAGCCTTCCCTACCCAGCCCTCCATACAGTTTTGGAACCCCGATGTGACCCTCGGGCCAAAAAGTTTGTCCACCCCTGCATTAAGCTGTATCTTAAAGTGGTGGTCCCCAGTCATCACCACCAAGAGGTGGATCGTTTGCTGGCACTGAATAATGCAGGAGATCTTGAGGAGGAGGCCCGGTCTCCAGATGGCATTGCATGCCAAGGACAAATCAACAAGCGTGATCCGTGTCTTCAACTTACATTGGAATTCTGCCTCAGTGTAGCTGGTAAGTGAAGCTACTTGGTCACAGCAGTTCCTCTTAGGGCAAAATCCTGCCTGCCCCACTGGGAGGATGTCTTTGATAATGTCAGACAGGCAGCGGAGCAGTGCCCATTCCATGAGCTTGCTGGTAGTTGAGAGGAGAGAGATAGGGTGGTAGCTGTCTGCATCCTCTTGGAGTTTTCCAGGATTCAGTAGGGCAACCACTGTTGCCTGTCACCAGCTTGTTGGCACTTCTCCAGTTCTATGCACGGCAGTAAAAAGCACCACCAGCCATTCCTGTCCCCGTCTCCCCAGGTTCTTGAGAAACTCCAGAGGAATGCCATCAACCCCTGCAGCTTTCCAGCTTTTGGGTTCCGACAAGAATGATTAAAGGATTAGAAAACATGTCTTATAGAGATTGAGCACCCCAAGTCTATCTATTTAGCTTAACAAAGAGAAGGTTAAGGGGCGACTTCATTACAATCTATAAGTATCTACACAGGGAACAAATATTTAATAATGGGCTCTTCAAGGAAACAGAGAAAGGTCTAATATGATCCAGTGGCTGGAAGCTGAAGCTCGACAAATTCAGAATGGGAATAAGGTACAAATTTTTAGCAGGGAGGATAATTAACCACTGGAACAATTTACCAAAGGTCGTGGTGGATTCTCCATCACTGGCACTTTTAAAATCAAGATTGGATGTTTCTTCTACACGATATCCTCTAGGAATTATTTGGGGGATGTTCTATAGCCTGTGTTATATGAGAAGTATGTAGATGATCACAATGTTTGCTTCTGGCCTTGGAATCTCTGAATCTTCTCCTTTAAAGCCCATCTGTAGTACTCATCGCTTTACTGCACCATGCCAAATCTGACCTTGATGAGAGCTGCTCCATTGCTGGTATCTGATTAGAAGGGAACTAAGCAACTAACACATGAGAAAAGCAAAACTGCATCAAAATGCCAGGGCTAACTCCTGTAAATCGTGCTCCTACCTGAAAAGCTGACCCTCCCTTCGCTGGATCCCCCCCTCTTCCCCAGTCTGTTACAGCTTTTTGTTTTGCCATTTGTTTCACAGACTGGAAGCTCCTGGAGGCAGGAGCTTTGTCACTCTATTGGGCTGTAAAACTCCATGCACACTGTGACATCAGACGCCAGAGAGCAAGTATTGGCCTCATTCACAAGTTGAGGAAAATGAAGCACTTAGAGGTTAAGGCGACATTTGCAAAGCCGAGTAAACAAAGTAAATCAGCCTAGCTTCATCATTAGGGGCCTAAATAAGTAGCCTGATTAGCATGGTTTGAGGTGGCAAACTCAGGGTATGGCCACCCGGGATGCCCGCAGCATGAGTAGTCCTAGCCGAGCGAGCTTTAACCTGGCTGTCCTGAACAGCGGCAGCAGTGGCACAGGTGGCAGGCTGGCTTGTACAGACCAGACCAGACCAGAGCCCTGGGGAGCCACTCCAGCAGCTAGCCAATGCGGCCACCTGTGCAAGTACCACAGCTTCTCGGCTAGCCGTGCCCACACGGTCTTGAGCCAAGCTAGCTCACTACAGTGCTGCAGTCAGACCTCGGACTGCAGGCTAGCCAGACCTCAGCCACAGCGTTCAAACCTGAGGGACATGCCCATGGCCACACATTGCCTGTGGCAGAGCTGCGACTGGTGCTGAGGCAGTCCTAGTTCTTTCTCCTCTAATCCTTCCTTGGGCCTAGGCCTGCCCTTATGGCCAAAGTTCACTTCATTTGACAACAAGCAGGGGAAATTTACATAGCAGAACTATCCCGCTGATGAGGGCATGACAGAGACTAGCCCCAAGCATGACAGATAGAAAGGGTGTTTTCACAGTTACTATACAAATGAGCCATGGCGAGTTGCAGCTGAACTTTTCTGCAGGCTTTCTGATGCAGTGGTACAGAGGCCACAACTGGGCATGTCTATTCTAGCTGGTAATGAATGAGCAGCACGGATCATTTTCTGTAACATCTAGTTTTCTTGCCATTGGGTCGCTGGGTCTCATGCCGCATGGCACCTTGTGGTGTCATTTACACCTGTGCAGCAGGGGTGTAATATTGCTACCCCGGTGATGGGTAGGAGCATTTTGCAGTGGTGCATAATACTGCACAGAGCTCAAGGCACTGTTGAATCAGGCTCACTGTATCTTAGAGCAATCACACATCGGGATGTTTCTCTCTTATTTAAAAGTGAGTCCCCTTTAAGTAAAAGTGCACAATGTTTTGTGATTACTTGTAAAAAAGTACAGTGTTCCTGCATAGCTGCACTGTAATATATGGGTAACAGTTCCTTCTAGGGTATTAAACCATACATTGGGCTTGAGCCTGATTGCAAGCATTTGATTACACAAGCAAACCTTATTATGCATGTTCTAGTCCCGTTGACTTCTGTAGGATATATGAATATGGGTCTGCAGCTTGGGCCTTTGATGTTTTCACTGATGAAGGTGTGGGTCAGCTCCTCAGCTGGTGTCAGGCAGCATATCTGCACTCATGGCAGGGGAGCAGTGCTTGCTTACAGCAGCTAAGGATCTGGCCCACTATCAGTCTGAATACAAATAATTAGGCATCCTTCATGCCACCCTGTAGCGAGTTCCATCCCACACTTCTAGCTCCTGAGTGCTGTGGAGTTGGAGCTTTAGGAGGTGACACAGCTCCTCCCCCTCTTTTTCTTATCCAAGTGGTGCTTCGGGTCTGGTGATGTGACTTTCAGGGGGATGTTCTGAATCACGTCATACAGTGTGAACAAGCTGAAGGAGATCTGCTCGTAGGGGGACCTCGTCCCATTTTCATACAGGCAAGCAAAGGCTATGGCTGGGATCCCAGTGGCTGAGAACTCAGAGAAGGGCAGTTCAATGTAGGCCAGATCTGAGTAGGCGCTGGGGCCTTCATAAATGACCCAGGGCTCTGTCCAGCTATCTGCATCACTGGGGAATGTACTGAGATAGACACCCATGTTGACCCGAGACCTGGAGCTTGTTGGGTGGGAATAGAGCACCCATGTTGGGGTTTGGAAGAGGACAATGGATTTGGAAGCAGCTCCTGGTTCAGGCTGCCCCGTACCTCCACATGACACAGTTGAGGACATGGAGTCATGGATCTCGTGATGGCTGCTGGAAGGACAGGGCTCTTTTGACCCTGCCGGCTGTTGGTGACCCTGCAGCTGGCTGCCCAAAGACATGGCTGCTGGGTTTTCAACAGCCATGTCACAGAGAGGGAGATAACAGTGTCTAGTGGTTTTTCTAGACAGCAGTGGGCAGTCTGGGCCATTGATAGACCAAGGCGTGCTCCACTGTGAATGGGGGCTGCTCGGGGCATAGAAGAGAGGGGCTGGGAAGCCAATGATACTGCCATGACAGCCATGAGGGGGCTCTACAAGCCGCTGAACAAGCTGCCCCAAGTGGAAAACTGCTCCATCATCTGTGCTCAGCGCTTGCACTCTGAAGCCCATGGGGCTCCTGGCATTGCAGTAGAGGACGTTGCTGCCATCCTCCTCATCCACAGACACCATCTGACATTCCACGGTGGGAAGGTTGGGGATGAACTCGCCGAAGCGCCATCTCTGGCCATGGTCATCGCTGTAGAAGGTGAAGGAGTGAGGGGTTGTCTTGCAGAGCTTCCCAAAGCACTCCTTGCAGTCGATGTGGTAAGTGTAGGCTGGAACCAGCAGTCGTCCCGACTTGAGCTGAATTCCATGGCCAGGGCCTAGAGCAAAAGTGGCCCAATCTGTGCGGAAAAGAAAAGACCAATGTTGGGAACTTTCCCTTCTACCCTCTCCATCTTCTCCCCCTAACTGTCTTTCCCTTAGAAGTGCACTTAGTGCCAGAACCAGGGGCTGAGACTTTGAGTCTGATGTCCCCAGCACAGCATGTGGAAGAACGAGCACCCCTTCATTGTGCCTCTACCCTGAGCTCCAGAGACCACTTTTCTGGGGAAAAGGGTAGTTCTGTCTTCAGCCTCATTCACTCCTCAGTCTCTCTGCCAAGATGCCATCAATGGTGCTAGTTATGAGAAGCCCTTCTGTCCACTAACACCTGAGCTGAGAGCCAGGAATGTCATTGAGCCCTGTGTTGTCACGTCAGCCCACCGAGCATGAGGTACAGAGCCTAAGGCGAGCAAGGCTTCCCCAGCAGCAACTGAGGGGAGGCGCAAGCCCAGCTGATCAGCCTCTTTCCTTGAAGTATCTTGACCATGGCAACAACTGATCAAAAGAGAGAGAACCTTGCAAATACTGACTCCCTCCCATGCTCCTCCTCCTCACCTTCTCTCCTGACCCTGATGGTTCTGCTCCTTTCCTGCTGTCCCTATTGCCTTGGGCCTGGCCGTTTACCAACGCTGGGCAAGCAAAACTCCAGGCTGAAGGAAGTGTGCTTCCTCCTCACTGACTCCCACGCTCAGCTTCCTAGGAAGCCAGGAGAGAGCACTTTGTCCCAGCCCCCTCTGAACCTCTTTGTTCTCCCCTGCCCCCTGCCTACCTCTTGGGATCTTTACCTGTGATGGACCTGCCAATGACCTGCTGTGTCAGGTCTGTAACCTTGCTCCAGCTCAGCCCTTGGTCGGAACTGGACACATAGCACAGGCGGGCGACGTTCTGGCCTGTGATGATCTGATAGGCCTCAGGAGTCTTGCCCAGCACAGCAGTGAAGAAGAGGAAGACGATGCCTGTGAATTCATCATAGACAGGACAGGGGTTCATGGACCGATGGTGCTTCAAGGTCGCAGTCTCGAGTGCTCTCATGTCTTCCCACTAGCAGGAGAGGGCAAGATGGGGTTACAGGCTCTCACTGACTGAGTGCCCCAAGGGTCGGTCCTCGGGCCGGTTTTGTTCAATATCTTCACTAATGATCTGGAGGATGGTGTGGATTGCACTCTCAGCAAGTTTGCAGATGACACTAAACTGGGAGGAGAGGTAGATACACTGGAGGGTAGGGATAGGATACAGAGGACCCTAGACAAATTAGAGGATTGGGCCAAAAGAAATCTGATGAGGTTCAACAAGGACAAGTGCAGAGTCCTGCACTTAGGACGGAAGAATCCCATGCACCGCTACAGGCTAGGGACCGAATGGCTCGGCAGCAGTTCTGCACAAAAGGATCTAGGGGTTACAGTGGACAAGAAGTGTGCCCTTGTTGCCAAGAAGGCCAATGGCATTTTGGGATGTATAAGTAGGGGCATTGCCAGCAGATCGAGGGATGTGATCGTTCCCCTCTATTCAACATTAGTGAGGCCTCATCTGGAGTACTGTGTCCAGTTTTGGGCCCCACACTACAAGAAGGATGTGGAAAAATTGGAAAGAGTCCAGCGGAGGGCAACAAAAATTATTAGGGGACTGGAACACATGACTTATGAGGAGAGACTGAGTGAACTGGGATTGTTTAGTCTGCAGAAGAGAAGAATGAGGGGGGATTTGATAGCTGCTTTCAACTACCTGAGAGGTGGTTCCAGAGAGGATGGTTCTAGACTATTCTCAGTGGTAGAAGAGGACAGGACAAGGAGTAATGGTCTCAAGTTGCAGTGGGGGAGGTTTAGGTTGGATATTAGGAAAAACTTTTTCACTAGGAGGGTGGTGAAACACTGGAATGCGTTACCTAGGGAGGTGGTAGAATCTCCTTCCTTAGAAGTTTTTAAGGTCAGGCTTGACAAAGCCCTGGCTGGGATGATTTAATTGGGGATTGGTCCTGCTTTGAGCAGGGGGTTGGACTAGATGACCTCCTGAGGTCCCTTCCAACCCTGATATTCTATGATTCTATGACTCTCACCCATCTTTTCTCCTGAACTGTGGCCTTTGTCTGTTCCCTCACAAACCAGGTCACCTCAGCCATTGTCCCACACTGACTCCAGTCACCATCCTCTTTTCGGTTGCTCTCCCTGCTGGAGCTGGAGGGGTTGCTGCCTTTATGAAAACGGGAGTTCTGCACACCTCACAGCAACTTGCACAGCAGACAGGAATATTGGGCCTGCTCCTTGGGTCACATCATGCCCAAGGCAGGACCCATGGGTGGGAACAAGATGAAGTCATGTCATCTTTATCCCTCCTTCCCCATTTTAAAGCCCCACAGAGAAAAGCCTCAGGGCTGCTGTAAGCTATATCATGTTACACAGGGTTGTCTGTCCCAGCCACACACCCCATTGGTCCCCTGTCATGCCCCACACCAGTGGGGTGGGAAAGGGTGATGCAGAGCCAGCCGTGGGGACCCCCGCAGATCTGGCCCTAACTATTTTGTTGTTCCAGACAGCTGCCTAATTAGTTGATTTAACAGCATCGGCCTTCCCCCTCACCTCCACGTAGTTTCTGTAGAAGGTTCCTCGTCTCAGCACCAGCAGGTTGGCATGGGCATCATCAATGCTCAATCTCTCCTCAGCAAAGGCCAACAGCTTTGCCATGCAGGGGATGTAGAGCAGAGCTGGGACACGGTAAGTCACTCCACTCAGCTCCCTCTCGAACAGCACAGTGCGAGCTGGGAAATGGCGCGATCCCATCACTGCTGCAGCCAGGGACAGAAAATACATAAACCCCAAACAGATGAGGCATAACAAAGGGGAAAATACTGATGCAGTTTCCTGTGTCTGTATTCCTCCCCTCCCCACACAAACACACACTCCTGTGGTCCGCTTCCGCAGTGCCCTCTCAGGTCTCCAGTCATCACCGGTCTCTGGGTTGGGACCCATGTCCCACTCCCTCCTGACCAGAGGTTTTAAGGCTGCCTTAGACTGGAATAGCCCAAGCAAGCCACCTGCCTAACTACTGGCACCTGTGCATTGCTGTTTCTCCGAAGGCTGTGAACACTTTATTGTCAGCAATCATACACAGCTCTTTCTAAGCAAGCACATTTATTCTTCAGGTAAAAGCATTACAGAGAAAACATGTAAAAAACAATAAACAGATTTAAAAGACACTAAACATACCAGAGTCACCCCTTAGTCTTATAAGCCCCTAGCAGGCCAAAGTCTTGTCCCACCCTTCTGCCATATACAGGGTAGCTGCTTGTCAAGGCCACAGGGCACATCCAGACAATGACCTTGCTGATGTCAGCCAGGAACTTGGCCATCCTTGTGTTCTATTCATTTGGCCCAGCCTGGAACAATCAAGGCCCCGATATGGAACCCAGGGAGTGTGAGGTTCCAGTAGCGTATGCATGGGTCAAAACATTATCTACAGTCTCCACTGAACAATTTACATCTCTTTTTTAAAGATCATTTATATTAAGTTTTCAAGTGAACTAAAAGAGCTGCCACAACCCCCTGGACCAATCCCTGTTAAATTCAAAATCAGTGTGTGGTTTGTGATGCAGTGCAGAGACTGCTGGGAGCGTAGCACAACACATGTGTGAACACCTTGAAGCTATTGAGCATAAGACAGGGCTAGAACCACAAAGGCACTGAGGTGTTGCAATGCTCAGTATGGCTACTCTTCGTTCCTAGCTCCCCTGCTGCACAGCGGACTCCTCAGGCCCCAGGTAGGCTACCAGGCTCCCAATATAATGTATGGGGTGAGCTTGGTGCCTAACACAGGGATTATCAGAAACCAGCATGCTGAGCAAGGAGCTAGGAGTGAAATGCAGAGGAAAAGGGCAGGGCTTAAGGCCCAGATCCACAAAGGTTCTCAGGTGTCTAACTCCCATTGATCTGGGCCTCTAGGCAGCTGACTGAAACCTAGATGCAAATCCCAGCTCTGACTGACTTGGAGCACGGTTTCCAGTGCAGGTCTCCCACCTCCCTGATGCATGCCCTAATGATCAGGAGGGGTATTCAGGAGAGGCCTCTCTCTTGGAGAAGCTATTCCAGTTTATATGAGTAGATATTCTCTGGAGTGGGGACGTGAGCCTGACTTTCCCTCATCCCATCTGAGTGCTTCAGTCACTGGAGTACAATGGAATAGCTTCAGCAGGAGAAATTCCTGTCACAGTTTAGGGCAACTGCATCTGTATTCTGGCTCCATGGTCCACCAAGGACACCCACTAGGTTCCTCAGCCTTCACCTCTATTGCATAGAGACCCGCACCTCTCCCCTCCTGACCGAGTTTTTTCTAGGTTGCACAATTCCCTGCCTATCCTGTGATATCCTGAGCAAGCCAGATGGCCTAAACAGCCCAGTGTTTGCACGTTGCTTTCTCTCTGAAGGCTGTGAACAGCTGTAATTGCCAGCAGCTATAAGTTACCACACATCCCAGTATAAGCAAGCACCTTTATTCTTATGGTGAAAGCATTACAGAGAAAACATTAAAAACAACAAAAACTTACATGCAGGCTAAAAACCTTACCACTGGTACCCCACAACTCCAACTTCGGTCTTTGGTGTAAAAAGAAAAGGAGTACTTGTGGCACCTTAGAGACTAACCAATTTATTTGAGCATGAGCTTTCGTGAGCTACAGCTCACTTCATCGGATGCATACCATGGAAACTGCAGCAGACTTTATATACACACAGAGATCATGAAACAATACCTCCTCCCACCCCACTGTCCTGCTGGTAATAGCTTATCTAAAGTGATCATCAAGTTGGGCCATTTCCAGCACAAATCCAGGTTTTCTCATCCTCCACCCCCCCACACACAAACTCACTCTCCTGCTGGTAATAGCCACCCCACTGATTCCCAACCAGCTGCACCCAGACCCCCACCCCTCCAAGCCCAACTCCCCAGCACCCAGACTCCCCGCTCAGACACCCAGACCCCCCCTGCTGAGCCTCATCCCTTCTCACAGACCCTGCCCCCCCACTGAGCCCCAACCACCTTCACCTGAACCCCCACAGAGTCCCATTCTACCCGCACTCAGAATGCCTCAACAAATCCCTGTGCATCCACATCCGCCACACACCCAGCCCCCCACCAAACCACTCACTCCCAGAGTGTCCCATGCAGAACCCTCTCATCCCAGACCTGTACCTCCCCCACACTAAGCCCCCCCTCACATTTGGCTCCTGCCAGGCTGATCCTGCCTGTCCCACACCTTGATTGGAGCAGGGCTGGGTGTGCATAGAAGACTCTGTCCCTCTTGCTCACTGTGGAGCCATCTGCTAATATGCCTAGTAAGGAATCTATTTATCAAAAACCATTTCCTGACTTTTTGTCTGTATTGTTACAGACACACTTACTGACAGGTATTTTGAAATAAATTACCAAAAGTATTGAAAACGGTGTGATTATTTTGTGTTAATTTGGCAAATAAAATATGCAGAATTTTAAAATATTGTGCACAGAATGTTTAATTTTTTGGTGCAGACTTCCCACAGGAGGAGGCACTACAGAGATGAAGGGAAATCCTGACAGGGATTCTTGATTAAGTGTTCTATACTCTACTCCTTATTGTAAGTCACTGATGTCAATGGAGCTATAAGTGACTTACATCTGGTGAGCACCTGGCTCATTCTCTCTGCATTCAGTATATTGGACTGTTTAGATGGTCACAGGAGACTTAGGTTTTTTTCTTTGTTTACTCTCCTTTAACTGTATCTGTTTCTGCTTTGACTACTGGCTATCTCATTGCATTAATTATACATTTCAGTTAACCAGGAAAAAAAATACTAGATAATGCCCATACGTGAACTGATTCAGAATGCTCTGACCTGGGGCTCCTGTAGGAAGGGAACTAGTGGATAGCAGGCAGGAAATGTCCTGTTGTGACCTATGGAATGGAAAGCTAAAGATGGAAATTAGTGGTTTGCTAGTAGAATCTGCTACTGAGGAAATATGTCTTTGACCAGCAGTTTCCCTGCAACAGGGAGCTGCGACAGCCAGGGAAACACATTTCATCTAGTGCTTAGAACCAATCTATCAGGCGCTCACTAAAGGAGTAGTGGAACCTGGAAAAATGAAGTAACTCACCTAATCCCCCTCTCAGTTTGGCGTGTTCTCGTTCCTCCCCAAAGCTAGTACTGACAGATCAGAGCACACTTCCAGCCTTGTTCTCCTGAGTGCTGGTTGTGAACTGGTTTAAATGTTATCATCATAGCAAGTCTTCCGATCTCCTGGTTTTTCTAGGATGCATTTCATCCATTGTGTTCTCTCTTTAGACCCATCACTCCAGCCTCCCTCTCCCCTGCCTGGCCCCCTGTGGCTCACTCACATGGCTTGCTGACAGCAGAGATCTTCAGTGATCAGGAAAAAAACCCTGAGACAGCAACGCTTGGCTCAAACAGCAAAATGAGACCAACAAAGGCCTCATTGTCAGAGAGCAGTGAAATAGTGATCAGCAGTGACCCATGTTCAGGTCCCCACGGTCATCCATTTACAGCTTATTTATTAGGGAGGGCCTGGGAACGGAGGAGATTCTCAGGGACATGCATAATGCCTAATGAATAATGCCTCCCTACCACAAAGCTCTGGGGTTCCCTGTGAGATATCCACAGGCAAAAACTATCACTCAGCATGTTACAAAAATGTGGGAGCAAGACACCAGGTGCCTTACATGTCTGGAGACACAGGGTCCGATTCTACGTTCACACTGGCTTTACAACTGTGTCCCTCCACTGACCTCAGAGGCGCTACTCCTGATTTACACTGGTATGAAATGAGAATCAGACCCACAGATCTGAGTTTCCTTAGGAAACAGTTTGGTTTAAAGCAAGATAAATTGTCTCCTAGTTCCCATTTGTGCCCATTATAAGTCCATCACAATTTGGATCAAGCATCTGTTTGAGGGGCCAAGGCCTGCAATAACTAGGGGAAAGGGATCAGAGGGACAGCTCAAGGATCTATCAGTAGAATGAACATGATGGGGTGTTTCTGGACAGGGATAAAGGCTCGTTAACAAAGCTGTGTGTGGAAGCTTGCACAGTGCCTGCCTCCATTATGCCTGGCTCAATCTGGTGCTCTTAGCCTCTGACTCGTAAGCACTGAAATCCACCCAACCTTTGATTTAAAAGCATGCATTTCTGAATACCTTTGTGGCTGGAGAAAAGCTAAATAGCAGTTCAGGATTAGCTGGGTTTCAGGATATCTGTTTGGGATACCAATCCACCATAGCATTGCAAGAACTGTCATGGTGCTGAGTTATATAGTTATTATGTAAAAAGTTGCTCATGTGCCACATTTATATGGATTGTGCCCCTACGCGCACTGGTTGCCAAGAAGGCTGCATGGATAACGCACTTGCACCATTGCCCCATCTTTCTGCTTATGAGACCTGTTCCTAAAGCAGTAACCCAAATGCAGTGTGATATGTCAAAGCCAGAAATTTGAAGTGAAAGGTGCTAGAGTGGTAGCAGGGCAGGAGTTCCCAGACTGATCTGTGCTCCATGGCATTGTCTAATTCATGGAGGTGCAGCATCTATCAGCATTCAAGTAGTGCTGCTACCTATTACCCCATCTAAGACTCCTTCAGGTTCTCCAAAGACTTCTCTGAAAAACAAGCCTCTCTCAGCAGTCTACATGGCTGTTTGATGCCAGAGGTGTCTTTGGTTAAGTGGGGATGATTAGAGTAGTAGGGGCAACAGTCAGTTAGGACAGGAGATTTAGTACCAACAAGTGGAAAGTGCCACACCGAGAGAGGAAGTGAACAGCAGGTGCAGCATGGGGGACATACCAGTAGCAAGGCTCAGGAAGCCAATTGCAGTGCATAGTAACAGTTTTATGGAATTTACCAAGAGCAGTGCTACATGTTAACATAAGAACTGCCATGGTGGGTCAGACCAATGGTTCATCTAGCCCACTCTCCTGTCTTCCCACAATGACTAGGGTCAGATGCTTCAGAGGGAATGAACATATCAGGGAAAGTATCAAGTGATCCTTTCCTTTTCATCCAGCCCCGCCATCTGGCAGTCAGAGGTTCAGGGATATCCAGAGCATGGGATTGCATCAATAGCCATTGATGGACCTTGTGATGGGTTCCCCCCAGGGTGCAGCATGGAACTGGGGTATCACTGAGCCTTCTGACCCACCAGCCTGGGCTCCCTCTCACACTGTGCTGCTATGACAAGTTGAAAAGCCCTCCAAGCTTGCACTTTCACCAGCATTCACACAGGTAGAGACACACGCAGCTGCAGTTACATGCAGGCTCTCTAACCACCAGCCTCCCAGTTAGGACCCCAGAGCAGTACCATCCTGCCTTGGTCAAATCTGGCCTGTATATGGGTTTAACACCCAGTCCACCACTCCCTCAATGTGAAGAGGACCATGCACACTTGGGGTAACCAAGCTGAGATTTTCCCCAGAAATCTTAGTCAAACACACACTGGTTTGGATTAAAGCATAAAATATGTTTATTAACTACAAAAGATATATTTTAAGTGATTATCAGTGATAGCAAACAGATGAAAGCAGATTACCTAGTAAATAAACAAAGCCACAAACTGAGTTTACCATACTAGATAGGTAGGATATGAATTAGCAAATTCTCACCCTGAGCGATAAGCAGGCTGGCTGATTCTTAAGGCACAAGCTGCCTTTGCTTTGCAGCTTGGGTTTCCTGGGTTGTCATACACAGGCTAGAAATTCATTTAGCTGGGGACCATCACTTCCCCCAGTCTAGTCTTATTTCTTCAGGTGTTTCCAGGTGTGTTGCTGTAGGGAGAGTGAGGTACCATCATGATGTCATTTCCTCCTTTTATATCTTCTTCCCACTTGCTGGAAAGATCTTTTGCTGTGACCTGGGTCAAACAGTTCCCATTGTGTAATACTATCTTTGAGAGGTTTCTATTGTACACAGCTCCTGGGGTAATCCTTGTGTTTGTGTGCATTTCCTCAATAACCCATTAACATTGTTTGGCCTTTTTACTGTTGTACCTGAAAGTCTTCTTGTGGGTGTTTCCAACCTCTAAACATGTTTCAGCAACACACTCATAGCCAAACTTCATCACTTCACATATGACGGCAGCACATAAAACCCAATGAGCTATTAATGTCTATCTGATCAAGACTTTTAGAATGATACCTCACAAGGGATACTTTGTGCAAAACATAGCCTAATTATATGACAGTGGTGAATATTGGGGTACCAGGGTGTCACAGACCTATCCCCCATGAACTTCTTATTCTTTTTTGAGCCCAGTTATATCTTTGACCTTCACAACATCCCTGTGAGTTTTACAGCTTCACACAATGCACAGTGTGTGCATTGTGTGAAGAAGTACTTCCTTTTGTTTGTTTTAAACATGCTGCCTATTAATTTCATTGGGTGACCTAAGGTTCTTGTGTTACATGAAGGAATAAATAACACTTCCTTATTCACTTTTTCCACACCAGTCATGATTTTATAGACCTTAATCATATCCCCCTTTAGTTGTCTCTTTTCCAAGCTGAAGAGTCCCAGTCTTTTTGGTCTCTCCTCATATGGAATTGTTCCAGACCCCCAATTATTTTTGTTGCCCTTCTCTGTACTTCTTCCAATTCTAATACATGTTTTCTGAGATGAAGCAACCAGAACTGCACGCAGTATTCACAATGTGGACATACCATGGATTTATATAGTAGTATTATGATATTTTCTGTCTTATCTTTCTCTTTTCCTAATAGCTCCTAACATTGTTAGCTTTGACTGCCATTGCACATTGAACAAAAGGTTTTCAGAGAACTATCCACAATGACGCCAAGATCTCTTTCTTGAGTGGTAACAGCTAATTTAGACCCCATCATTTTGTATGTAGCATTAAGATTATAGAATCATAGAATATCAGGGTTGGAAGGGACCTCAGGAGGTCATCTAGTCCAAACCCCTGCTCAAAGCAGGACCAATCCCCAATTAAATCATCCCAGCCAGGGCTTTGTCAAGCCTGACCTTAAAAACTTCTAAGGAAGGAGATTCCGCCACCTCCCTAGGTAACGCATTCCAGTGTTTCACCACCCTCCTAGTGAAAAAGTTTTTCCTAATATCCAACCTAAACCTCCCCCACTGCAACTTGAGACCATTACTCCTTGTTCTGTCATCAGCTACCACTGAGAACAGTCTAGATCCATCCTCTTTGGAATCCCCTTTCAGGTAGTTGAAAGCAGCTATCAAATCCCCCCTCATTCTTCTCTTCCGCAGACTAAACAATCCCAGTTCCCTCAGCCTCTCCTCATAAGTCATGTGTTCCAGTTCCCTAATCATTTTTGTTGCCCTCCGCTGGACTCTTTCCAATTTTTCCAATTTTTCCTACATATACATCCCAAAATGCCATTGGCCTTCTTGGCAACAAGGGCACACTGTTGACTCATATCCAGCTTCTCGTCCACTGTAATCCCTCGGTCCTTTTTTGCAGAACTGCTGCCGAGCCATTCGGTCCCTAGTCTGTAGCGGTGCATGGGATTCTTCCATCCTAAGTGCAGGACTCTGCACTTGTCCTTGTTGAACCTCATCAGATTTCTTTTGGCCCAATCCTCTAATTTGTCTAGGGCCCTCTGTATCCTATCCCTACCCTCCAGCGTATCTACCTCTCCTCCCAGTTTAGTGTCATCTGCAAACTTGCTGAGAGTGCAATCCACACCATCCTCCAGATCATTTATGAAGATATTGAACAAAACCAGCCGGAGGACTGACCCTTGGGGCACTCCACTTGATACGGGCTGCCAACTAGACATGGAGCCATTGATCACTACCCGTTGAGCCCGACAATCTAGCCAACTTTCTATCCACCTTATAGTCCATTCATCCAGCCCATACTTTAACTTGCTGGCAAGAATACTGTGGGAGACTGTGTCAAAAGCTTTGCTAAAGCTTATTATGGTTTCCAATGTGCATTACTTTGCATTTATCAACATTGAATTTCATCTGCCATTTTGTTGCCCAGTCACGCAGTTCCTACATGCCAGAAAATGGCACTTTTTGTGTTATCTACATATACTCATGCGTATAGACATTTCTTATATGGCTTTCTCTTAACAGGCAGGACCTGTAAAATCCCAGAAGCAGTGGCAGGTGGCTACAGAGGAGAGGTGACTCAGGGTCACAACACAGAAAAGGGGTTCCAATTTCTTTCCAGACTAAAGAGAACTGGAAGGGAGACGGAATCAAATGTGTTTGGTTCTCACAGTTTGTAGTTGCTCTACAGTTTTAGTGTCATGCTGAGGCCCATAACATTGACAAATACGTACAACCCACCACAAGAGGTAAGACCCCACCCAAAAAAGGAAGCCATAATCAGCCAGAAAGTTTGGCAAAAAAGGCGTCTCAGTAGAAAAATACTTGCATGTGCCATACTCAGGCAATGACACTGCAGAGATCTGAACTGAGGCATTCTAGGGGTCTGTAATGAGTAAAACATCGAAAGTCACCCTTCCTCCAAGTCTTCATATGTCTCATTACTGTGTTGTTTGTCTACTGTTTGATTGTCAGGAAAGTAAAAAATAGAAAGAACTGCGGGGAGGTGGGGCAGGAGAAGTGATATCACCAGAGCAGAATGGCTGCTTGAAGTTGGCACAATCCTCAGCCTTCACTACTCCCCAGTCCCCCATGACTCCCCAGAAAGCCTCACCTAATTCCTTAATAGATCTCCTTCATATGGAGTTCCCATCTGTCAACATGGATTTGTCAAGAACAAATCATATCAAACCAGCCTAATATCCTTCTTTGGCAGGGAAGCAAGCCTTGTGGATAGGGAGGAAGCAATACATATGATATATGTCAACTTTAGTAAGGCTTTTGATACTGTCTCACATGACATTCTTGTAAACAAACTAGAGAACTATAGCCTAGACAAAACCTACTACTCGTTGGAAAAGTGCACTCAGAGTATTTATCAATGGTTCACAATCAAGCTGGAAGGGCATAGCAAGTGGGGTCCTGCAGGGATCTGTCCTGGATCTGATTCCTAAATTCCCTCTAAGCTGCCCGGCTGCGCCCAAGAAGCTATCAAGTGCCACGCACTTCATGTGTCCCTCCCCTCACTGCTGCACTGCTCCTGCCCTCTGCCTTGGAGCCCCTGGCCAGCTGCTCCTGGGAGCCTCCTGCTTGCTGTGCAGAGCAGGGGGGAGGGAAGGAGGGGCACTGATGTCAGGATGTCCCCTCCTCCCACCCCTGTACCCCATCTCCACAGAGCCGGGTGAGGGACACGACAGGGGTCAGGACAGAGGCAGCTGATTGGCAGCTGTTGCTGTGTCTGAACAAGCAGGGAGCAGGCTTCAGACTGCTGAGTGCCGATCTATTTAAAAGGCAGTCTCTCTGTGTCACACACACACACACACACACACACACACACACAGTGTGTGTCTCGGTCTCACTCACACATGCACACACACTCTGTCTTTCACACTCATCTCCCATCACATACGTGTATTATTGTTGTTGTTGTTACTTAATAGTTCTTTCAAAGTGTGTGATTTTAGTGTTTTGACTGATCTATGCATTTCATAATTTTTATTTCTTTCTTACACTTAAATTTAATTCTTTGACTAGTGAATTCTATAATGCCTACCCTGTCCTGGCTGGAGTACTTATCGCTATGGTAACTTTTTAAAAATATATATTATATCTAGGTTTTTTGTTTCTACTGGTGGCGCAAATCCTCACATTACCTTGATATGGTGCACATAACAAAATTCATTCCACACATGGATTAGAGGGAACACTGTCTGGTTCTATTCAATATCTTCATAAATTACTTTGATAATGGTATAAAGAGCACAGTCTGTGGATGATGCCAAACTAGGAGAAGTTGAACGTGCTTTGTAGGACAGGATTAGAATTCAAATAGATCTTGACAAACTGGAGAAATGGTCTGAAATAAATAGGCAGAAATTCAATAAAGACAAATGCAAAGTACTACGCTTAGGAAACAATAATCAATTGCACAAGTACAAAATGGGAAATGACTGCCTAGAACGGAGTATTGCAGAAAGCGATCTGGGCATTATAGTGATTCACAAACGAAGTATGAGTCAACAATGTAATATTGTTGCACCAAAAGGGATGTGTTAGCAGCAGTGGTGTAAGTAAGAAACAAGAAATAATTCTTCCATTCTACTCAGCACTGATAAGGCCTCAACTGGAATATGGTGTCCAGTTTAGGATACCATACTTCAGGAAAGATGTGGACTAATTGGAAAAAGTCCAAAGGAGAGCAACAAAAATGATTAAAGTCTTAGAAAACATGACCTAAGAAAAAAGATTGAAAAAAATAGGGTTTGTTTAATCTGGAGAAGTGAAGACTAAGAGGGGACATGATAACAGCCTTCAAGCACATAAAAGGTTGCTATAAAGAGGAGGGTGATAAATTGTTCTTCTCAACCACTGAGGACAGGACAAGGAGTAATGGGGTTATATTGCAGCAAGGGAGATTTAGGTTACATATTGGGAAAAACTTCCTAACTGTCAGGGACAGGGTAGTTAGACACTGAAACAAATTACCTAGGGAGATGTGGAATCTCTGTCACTGGAGATTTTTAAGAACAAGTTAGACAAACACCTATCAGAAATGGTCTTGATAGTACTTAGTCCTGCCTCTGTGCTGGAGACTGGACTAGAAGTATCAAGGTCCCTTCCAGGGCTACATTTCTATGATTCCATTTCTAGAAAAGGAATTTACAAGGTAGGGAGATTGCAGAGCAGGCTGAGCTGGAAAAATCCAAGATGGTGGCTGTCATATATTTCTTGTACATGGTAGGTTACAGGGCTGCTACTAGCAGGTCAAGCTTCTGTACCAGATATGGACAGATGCACAAAATATATCTTCCATAAGATCCTTTAATTCTCTACCAGGTTAGATATGGTTAGCTTAAACAATGTATGTTGCACATAGTGTCACCTAATGGTGGTACAGTATAATATAGTCTGGCATTCTGTTACAGTAGCTGCCTGGCCCAGCCAGGCCTCTCAGGAGAGGAAGGTTTTGGTGATCTGATTTCTGAGTTTAGATCTCTAAAATCCCTCTAGATGCCAAATTGGCTAAAGTTAAGGCTGATCTCAGCAAAATGGGGGTGAGAGTGATCAGTCTGGAGACAGGCATAGGGGAGAGATTGGACACTGAAGCTCTGCTGTAGAATAGAATTAAAATGCTAGGTTCAAAAAGAGGGACCCTGCAGAGAAGCTTAAAGAAAGAACTGTGAGAGGAGCAGTAACCTAAGGATCAGGGGCCTCCCTGAAGGAGTGGAACAAAGGGAAAAAGGCTGGAAAAAGGCTAATGTAGTGCCCACCTTTAAAAAAGGGAAGAAGGAGGATCCTGGGAACTACAGGCCAGTCAGCCTCACCTCAGTCCCTGGAAAAATCATGGAGCAGGTCCTCAAGGAATCAATTCTGAAGCACTTAGACGAGAGGAAAGTGATAAGGAACAGTCAGCATGGATTCACCAAGGACAAGTCATGCCTGACTAATCTAATTGCCTTCTATGACGAGATAACTGGCTCTGTGGATGAGGGGAAAGCAGTGGATGTATTGTTCCTTGACTTTAGCAAAGCTTTTGACACGGTCTCCCACAGTATTCTTGCCAGCAAGTTAAAGAAGTATGGGCTGGATGAATGGACGATAAGCTGGATAGAAAGTTGGCTAGATTGTCGGGCTCAATGGGTAGTGATCAATGGCTCCATGTCCAGTTGGCAGCCAGTATCAAGTGGAGTGCCCCAAGGGTCGGTCCTCAGGCCAGTTTTGTTCAATATCTTCATAAAAGATCTGGAGGATTGTGTGGACAGATTGGTCTTGCTTTGAGCAGGGGATTGGACTAGATGACATCCTGAGGTCCCTTCCAACCCTGATATTCTATGATTCTATGATTCAGTGCAAATTCTAAAGCAGGTGTCTCCTACACCTTCTTATACCCAGGAGCTAGCAAAATTGAGAAAGAGCTCAGAGGCCTGCATGCTCCCCCACTAACATTTCAATAGGCAGGATTCATAGAATATCAGGGTTGGAAGGGACATCAGGAAATCATCTAGTCCAACACCCTGCTCAAAGCAGGACACATCCCCAATTTTTGCCCCAGATCCCTAAATGGTCCCCTCAAGGATTGAACTCACAACCCTGGGTTTAGCAGGCCAATGCTCAAACCACTGAGCTATCCCTCCTCCCAGATTGTATGATTTCTCTATTTTGTGCAAAAAGATCTAATTGTAAGAAAAGCCAGAGAGGTCACAGTGGTAATTCTAGGGGGTCATAAACTACTGATCTTGCAGGATCCAGCAGCCACCATTCCAAAACACAGAAGGGAGCTAGCTGAACTCTCAACAGCATTATGGGACACTCAAAATACAGAAAAGGAGTACTTGTGGCACCTTAGAGACTAACCAATTTATTTGAGCATAAGCTTTCGTGAGCTACAGCTCACAGTGAGCTGTAGCTCACGAAAGCTTATGCTCAAATAAATTGGTTAGTCTCTAAGGTGCCACAAGTACTCCTTTTCTTTTTGCAAATACAGACTAACACCGCTGCTACTCTGAAACCTGTCAAAATACAGATGGGTTTTTCCCTTTGTAATGGAATGCTAAACTGTATTGTACTGTGTGGCCACTAGGTGGCGCTGTGTGCAAAAATACCCGATTTTAAACAAACCTCAGCTGTATTAGCAAAAAGAAAAGGAGGACTTGTGGCACCTTAGAGACTAACCAATTTATTTGAGCATAAGCTTTCGTGAGCTACAGCTCACTTCATCGGATGCATACTGTGGAAAGTGTAGAAGATCTTTTTATATACACACAAAGCATGAAAAAATACCTCCTCCCACCCCACTCTCCTGCTGGTGATAGGTTATCTAAAGTGATCACTCTCCTTACAATGTGTATGATAATCAAGTTGGGCCATTTCCAGCACAAATCCACATTCTCTCACCCCCCCCCCCCCACCACCACCACCACCACCACACACACAAACCCAATCTCCTGCTGGTAATAGCTTATCTAAAGTGACCACTCTCCTTACAATGTGTATGATAATCAAGGTGGGCCATTTCCAGCACAAATCCAGGATTTAACAAGAACGTCTGGGGGGGGTGGGTGGGTAGGAAAAAACAAGGGGAAATAGTTTACCTTGCATAATGACTTAGCCACTCCCAGTCTCTATTCAAGCCTAAGTTAATTGTATCAAATTTGCAAATGAATTCCAATTCAACAGTTTCTCACTGGAGTCTGGCTTTGAAGTTTTTTTGTTGTAATATCACAACTTTCATGTCTGTAATCGCGTGACTAGAGAGATTGAAGTGTTCTCCAACTGGTTTATGAATGTTATAATTCTTGACATCTGATTTGTGTCCATTTATTCTTTTACGTAGAGACTGTCCAGTTTGACCAATGCACATGGCAGAGGGGCATTGCTGGCACATGATGGCATATATCACATTGGTGGATGTGCAGGTGAACGAGCCTCTGATAGTGTGGCTGATGTTATTAGGCCCTGTGATGGTGTCCTCTGAATAGATATGTGGGCACAGTTGGCAACGGGCTTTGTTGCCAGCAGGAGAGTGGGGTGGGGGGAGGTATTTTTTTATGCTTTGTGTGTATATAAAAAGATCTTCTACACTTTCCACAGTATGCATCCGATGAAGTGAGCTGTAGCTCACGAAAGCTTATGCTCAAATAAATTGGTTAGTCTCTAAGGTTCCACAAGTACTCCTTTTCTTTTTGCGAATACAGACTAACACGGCTCTTACTCTGAAAGCTGTATTAGGCAGATCCTTAATGGACCTTATGATGAAGAAAGCTGAGGTGCAGAAGCTTGGTCTGTGACTAGCCCATCTCTGGTACAGGAGTGTGACATCTTTTATCTCCTCTTCATCCACAACAGACAGGCATACAAGAGAAAAAAGAGAAGGGTTTAGCAGGGCCATCCCTACCCATATGCAAAGTACGCAGCTGCGTAGGGCACCAGGAACTTGGGGCACCAAATTTCCTGGTGCCCTACACATCTGTGTGCTGCTCCAGCCCCTGCTCCGCCTCTTCCCCATGGCCCCCGCCCTGCTCCGCCCCAGCCCGCCTCTTCCCACCCCTGCTCCACCCCCACTCCACCCCTTCCCCAAAGCCCCTGCCCCGCTCCCACCCCACCTCTTCCCCATGCCCCCCACCTCTTCTCTGCCCCTGTCCTGCAGGCCTGCACTCACCAGTGGCAGGAAGTGCAGCGACCTGGCCACAGCCCGCTCCACACCACTGGTGAGTGCTGGGGGGTGGTTCCCCCCTGCTTCCCAAGGCTGAGAGCCAGGGGAGCAGAGCAGAGCGGGCTGGGGCTGGGTTACTCCACTTCCCGCCACCCCGTAAGTGTGGGGTCGGGCCTGCCCTGCAATCACCAGGCAGCAGGAAGTGGAGCGACCTGGCCCCAACCCACTCTGCTCCGCCGGCTCGTGCTGGGGAGCGGTTTCCCCCCTGCCTCCCAAGCCTTCTCCTTCCCCCACACAGAGGCCTGGGGCCAGTCCCCCGCCATGGAGGCCTGAGGCCCCACACAGTCCCCCCCGTGGGGCAGGGGGGCATTGCATAGGGCACCGAAATGGCTAGGGACAGCCCTGGGGATTAGGACCCTCAAAAGAGTAAACCTTGTGGAAGGCTGTCCAGACTCTCTGGGGGACAGGCATCAAACCAGCAAACCAAGATAAGGATTAGCAGTTAGTCAAACCTAGAAGAAAGAGATTGCTGTGACAGGATCACTGGGGTACCACCGGGAATTGTGGGACCACTGTGTCCCTTAATTCTCCAGCCTGGGCTGTCTCTCACAATGCTATGCCAGTGAGAAGCCACAAACTCCTGCAGGCTCTGTGATCACTCAGCCATCAGCATGTGGAGACCCACACCCAGCTAATTTATACGAATGCTGTCTAAGCCATTCATGAATCATATACAGAGAGGCACCAGCCAGTCACCCGAGACTCTAGCCTTGCACCCCAGAAATATACCATTTTACACTGCTCAAGACTCCTCTGGATGGTGCAAGCTCATTAATTAGTTCACTATTCCAGCAAAGGATCGTGGATGTGCAACAGCCATTGTTAACCTTAGTTGAGGTTCCCCAAGCACTTCAACCAAAACCACACTGTTTTAGGTAAAATATAAAACAGATTTATTAACTACAGGAAGATACATTATAAGTGATTATAACTAGCAGGCATAAAAGCTCAAAGTTGGTTACATAAGAAATTAAAATAAAATTACAGTCTAGATTCTACAGACTAAGGCCTGGTCTACACTACGAGTTTATGTTTCTGTACTCCTCCCCAACAAGGGGATTAGCGCTGAAATCGACATCACCTTTTCGAATTAGGGTTAGTGTGGACGCAATTTGACGGTATTGGCCTCCGGGAGCTATTGCACAGTGCACCATTATGACTGCTCTGGACAGCACTCTGAACTCGGATGCACTGGCCAGGTTTCTGGGGAGAGCAGCCTTATTCCGTCCTCCATGGTAGGACACTTTACTATGCCATGCTAGTAGCAAGTAATCTGGTATCATTGCATGACAAAGCCTGGCAGCGTATGGTCCAGGTTTTTGCTGGCATTCAAGCAACATCCATTCTTTATCTCTCTGTTATCCTCAGGAGAGTGATATTATTCATGGTAACCTGGTGGAAATAGGGAAATTTAATTAAGGGGACATTCAGAGGTGGCCGTTCCTACTGGGCTGTTTGCCTGTGATTGAAAAGAAATCCTCCCGCAGTTAGCCAAGCGGTGGGGGGCGGAGCAGGGTGCCATTGGCACTGAGCTGTTCACGTTTGGCTAGCAGGGATCTTCCCTGATACCAGCCATGCGGTGGGGGGAAGGGTAAATCAATCATCCCAGAGAATTGGATGGGGGGGGGTTAGTTTGATTTCTGCTGCTGCACGTTAACATGAAAACTGCAGCACTAAATGGCCAACTCAACGGGCTTTGCTTGGTATGGGAAAGGAGGGCACTGTTGTTATGAAGGTTGCAGAAGCCGAAAGACTATGGCTACCATGGCTGCCTGCAAGCTGAATTCTGTTGCCTGGCACTGCGTGTGTGATCTCTAACACCAAAGCCGCAGGCACTCAATATAAGATGCAAAATGCGACCTTGTACCGAAATCACATGTGCTGTGTAATGTGAATAGTGTTGTTCACCATGAAAGAGTATAGACATTGTTCTGTAAAATGTATCTTTTTAAATACTTCTCTCCCTTTTTTCCCTCTCACAGCTGCAAATGTTTCAAGCCTCCCTCCTCCGTTCCAAAGGCTATCTCAGATTAGGCAGCGAAAAAAATGCATGCACGATGAAATGTTCTCTGAGCTCATGCAGTCGTCCGACACTGACAGAGCTCAGCAGAATGTGTGGAGGGACACAGTAGCACAGTGCAGGAAAGCGGCCAATGAACGTGAGGACAGGAGGGACGATCGAGATGAGAGGTGGCGGCAGGAAGATCAGAGGAGGCAGGATGCAGCACTGAGGCTACTGCGGGATCAAACGGACATGCTCCAGCATTTGGTGGAGGTTCAGGAATGGCAGCAGGATCACAAACTGCCGCTGCAGCCCCTATGTAACCAACCGCCCTCCTCCCCAAGTTCCATAGCCTCCTCACCCAGACGCCCAAGAAAGCTGCGGGGGGGGAGGCTCCGGGCACCCAACCACTCCACCCCAGTGGATAGCCCAAGCAACAGAAGGCTGTCATTCAACAAGTTTTGAAGTGGCCTTTTCCTTCCCTTCTGTCCTCCTCCCACACCCCACCCGGGCTACCTTGTGAGTTATCTCCCTGTTTTTATAATCAATTAATAAAGAATACATGGTTTTTAAATGATAGTGACTTTATTTCCTTTGCAAGCAAGCTGTGATCCAAGGGGGGAGGGCGGGTGGCTTACAGGGAATTAGAGTCAACCAAGGGGGCGCGTTTTCATCAAGGAGAAACAAACAGAAGTGTCACACGGTACCCTGGCCAGTCATGAAACTGGTTTTCAAAGCTTCTCTGTTGCGCACCACACCCTGCTGAGCTCTTTTAGTCGCCCTGGTGCCTGGCTGCGTGTATTCAGTGGGCAGGTGACTTGCCTCAACCTCCCACCCCTCCATAAACGTCTATAGTTGAACAGCTCCTTACTACTGTCCAGGGTTCCTGTGTACGGCTTCATGAGCCAGGGCATTAAGGGGTAGGCTGGGTCCCCAAGGATAACTATAGGCATTTCAACATCCCCAACAGTTATTTTCTGGTCTGGGAAGTAAGTCCCTTCCTGCAGCCATTTAAACAGACCAGAGTTCCTGAAGACGTGAGCATCATGCACCTTTCCCGACCATCCCACGTTGATGTTGGTGAAATGTCCCTTGTGATCCACCAGTGCTTGCAGTACCATTGAAAAGTACCCCTTGCAGTTTATGAACTGGCTGTCCTGGTGGTCCGGTCCCAAGATAGGGATATGGGTTCCGTTTATAGCCCCACCACAGTTAGGGAATCCTGTTGCAGCAAAGCCATCCACTATGACCTGCACATTTCCCAGAGTCACTACCTTTGATAGCAGCTGCTCAATGATTGCGTTGGCTACTTGCATCACAGCAACCACCACAGTAGATTTGCCCATTCCAAATTGATTACCGACTGACCGGTAGCTGTCTGGCGTTGCAAGCTGCCACAGGGCTATTGCCACCCACTTCTCAACTGTGAGGGCTGCTCTCATCTTGGTATCCATGCGCTTCAGGGCAAGGGAAAGCAAGTCACAAAGTTCCATGAAAGTGCCCTTACTCCTGCAAAAGTTTCTGAGCCACTGGGAATCATCCCAAACCTGCAACACTATGTGGTCCCACCAGTCTGTGCTTGTTTCCTGGGCCCAGAATCGACATTACACAACATGAGCCTGCCCCAGTAACACCATGATCTCCAAATTGCCGGGGACCGCGGTTTTAGAGAAATCTATGTCCATGTCCTCATCACTCTCGTCACCGCGCTGCCATCGCCTCCTCACCTGGTTTTTCAGGTTCTGGTTCTGCATAAACTGCATGATAATGCATGAGGTGTTTACAATGGTCATAACTGCTGCGGTGAGCTGAACAGGCTCCTTGCTTGCCGTGCTATGGCGTCTGCTTGGGCAATCCAGGGAAAAGGGCATGAAATGATTGTCTGATGTTGCTTTCACGGAGGGAGGGTTGACTGACGACATTTACCCATAACCACTTGTGACAAATGTCTGGCCCCTCAGGCCTTGGGAGCTCAGCCCAGAATTCCAATGGGCAGCGGGGACTGTGGAAACTGTGGGATAGCTACCCAAAGTGCACCGCTTGGAATGTCGATGCTTGCCACAGCTTTGTGGACGCACAACGCCAAATTAATGTGCTTAGTGTGGATGCATGGACTCGACTTTATACAATCTGTTCCCAAAAATCGACTTCTGTAAAATCGGAGTCATTTCGTAGTGTAGACAAGGCCTAAGCAAGTTTTGAATCAAGCAGTTTCTCACCCTAATAATTCCTAATGTAAGGTATTCTCCGGGAATGTCAGTCAGCCTGGAACACTCCCATTCTACCCGTACAGAAGCCTGATGGCACGTATCGGCTGGTACAGGACCTGAGGGCAGTCAATGAACGGGTTAAGACGCTGCACCCACTTGTCCCTAACCCGTATACCTTATTGGCTTCTATAGGGGGACAGTATACCCATTTTTCAGTCCTCGATCTGAAAGATGCTTTCTTTACCATCCCAGTTGCCACCCCGTCACAGGAGATTTTCTCCTTCGAGTGGGAGGACTGAAAAAGGGTTAAAAAGCAACTTTGCTGGACAGTGTTGGCCCAGGGATTTAAAAACTGACCCACCCTCTTTGGCCAGGCTCTGGCCAGGGACCTAGAGGAGTCGGATAATGAGGAGGCCCTCCTTCTGCAGTATGTAGATGATTTGTTAATTGCCACTGTGGGCCAAACCCCCTGCCTTAAAGCCACCGTGAGCCTCATGAATTTTATTGGATTCCGGGGATATCGGGTAGCACGGAGTAAGGCTCAAATCGCCCTCCCAGAGGTATGGTACCTCGGGTTTCACATACAGCAAGGGGAGCGTCAGCTTTCAAGCGAAAGAAAGGAAGCTATCTGTCAAGTTCCTACCCCAAGTAATCGTAAGCGGCTCAGGCCATTTCTGGGTATGGCAGGCTTTTGCAGGATATGGATCCCAGAGTTTGGACTGTGGGCTAAACCTCAGTATGACTGTGTAAAAGGAGCAGATCATGACCCCTTCTATTGGACCCCAGAGGCTGACAGGGCATTTAAAATCTTGAAAAGGAAGTTGATGGAAGCCCCAGCACTGGGCCTGCCAGATCTCTCTAAGCCGTTTCAGTTGTATGTACATGAACGAAAGGGGGTGGCCCTAGGAGTGCTCACACAGCTGTTAGGAGCATGGAGACGTCCCGTGGCTTATTTTTCTAAGCAACTGGATCAGGTTGCAAAGGGTTGGCCGGCATGTTTACGGGTGGTCGCAGCTACTGCCCTAGTGCTTGAGGAAGCTGAGAAGCTAACATTGGGAGGGGTTATGCAAATCTATACTCCCCATATGGTCCGAGCCTTATTGGATGCAAAGGGAGGGCTTTGGCTCACCCAGGCTCGGATTGCTCGGTACCAAGCTAAGCTGTTAGAGAACTCTGAAGTCACCTTACAGCCTTGCCCCTCCCTTAACCCAGCCACTCTCTTTCCAGAAACAGAGGAACAAAAACATGACTGTTTAGAGATCATAGATGCTCAGTACTCCAGCCGTCCGGATTTAAATTTAAATCCCTCCCAAATGCAGATTATGAGTGGTACACTGATGGTAGCAGTACTGTAATAGATGGGCAAAGGAGGGCGGGTTATGCTGTTGTGACCCTCCATGACACTGTGGAAGCTGAAGGTTTGCCTGCTGGGACCTCTGCCCAGCTTGCCGAACTAATAGCCCTGACCCATGCACTTGAACTGTCAAAAGGAAAGCGGGTCAACATTTTTACTGATTCAAAGTATGCTTTTGGTATGCTTATGGTGGTCTATGGAAGCAAAGGGGAATGCTGACAGCCCAAGGCTCCCCAGTCAAGTATGGGCCCCAAATCCTCCGGCTCCTAGAAGCCGTACAACTTCCCTCGGAAGTGGCGGTGGTATGCTGTAAAGCCCATCAAAGGGAGGATCAAGATGTGGCCAGAGGTAACGCCCGGGCAGATAGAGAGGCTAAGCATGCTGGCACCCTGCCATCCCATCAGACTGAGAACGCCCATATGCATGCCCTTATCCCATCAGTAGGGGAGCTTCCAACCCCTCAGTACTCTGGGGAGGAGAGACAGCTAACTGACAAACTCGGTCTCCGGGAAAAGGAGGGATGGCTCCATTCCCCAGAAGGGAAGGTCCTCTTACCAAAGGGCCTGATCCAGCTGGTGCTGCAGAAACTACATCAAACCACTCATGCTGGCAGGGAAGCACTTATCCAGCTAATGGGAAAATACTTTATCACTTCCGGACTCCGACCCCTGGCTGCCCAGGTACAAGCGGACTGCTTAGTCTGCCAAAAGAATAACCCCCGACCGGGACATCCTGTGCCACCAGCTGCCCTAGAACCCACTCCGGGCCCCGGACAAGTGTGGCAAATAGACTTTACTGAGTTTCCCCGGACCCAAGGGTTCCAATATCTCCTTGTCATAGTGGATCGGTTCAGCGGATGGCCAGAAGCCTTTCCATGCCTTAATTGCACTGCCAGAACAGTGGCCCTCAAGTTTGTTAAGGAGATCAGTCCTCGCTTTGGACTCCCCCTGTGGATGGAATCTGACAATGGGACATACTTCACGTCAAAAATCATTCAAAGCATCTCACATGCCTTACAGATCCCCTGGAAACTCCATACGCCCTGGAGACCGTAAGCCAGTGGTGTAGTGGAGCATACCAATCAGACCCTTAAACGGCATCTCTCAAAAGTGTGCCAAGAAGCTTCACTGCGGTGGCCTGATGCTTTGCCCCTCATCCTACTTCGTATCCGCGTTCTCCCTAAGGGTAGATTAGGGCTTAGTCCCTTTGAAATTATGTTTGGAAGGGCATGGCCTATGAATGGCACCCCGGTTCTGTCAGGGGAATGGGAGCTGGGTAATGGTTTTTTGTCACAGTATATGTGTTCCCTGTCTCCTGTTCTCTTGTCTCTTCACAGGTATACCAAGCATTCCCAGCCTCTCCCCTTGGACTCTCTCGTCCACTCCTTACAGCCCAGTGACTCTGTGCTTGTTTGCACCTGGAAAGATGAGCCTCTCCAGGAAAAGTGGAAAGGACCCTATACTGTCCTGCTGATCTCCCATACAGCGGCAAAGATCGAGGGACACAAGAACTGGATCCATCACTCTCGTCTGAAGGCAGTACCCGCCCCCTCGTCAGCAGAACAGTGGACCGTCCAACCTGCGGACTCCTCATCTAGTGATGATCTCGGGCTAAAGCTACTGTTTAAAAGACACAAATAGTGGGCACCTTTACGCTAAAATGGGCCCACCCAGGTACTAAAGACCCTGGGTTAAAAAGACTCTGGTGATAATTAATTGGGTAACATTGTTAGTCTCTGTATTGGTATTTCCAAACTGTGCATATCGGGAGCATAACTCCTTTGTTTTGCTTGCGCACCATGTTGCTACTTTAACAAACCAGACTGATTGCTGGGTATGTGCTCCAACTCCACTGTCCCCCAAAACAGGAATGCCCCTTGACATGCTGCTCTTGATCTTAGCAGAATTAGCCACCACCAAAGAGCAGGAAAGAACGGACTCGCCGTTCTGGAATAAGACCTCTTTACAGCAGGCCACCTATCAGGACCAGGAGTAGTCAGTTGCAGTACTCACTGAGGGAATGTTATGTTTTACCCGAAACCAATCTGATCACTATGGGCGTCCTGTGGGAAAGAGCTCCTGTGTTATCACACAGTGGGCTGATGGATATTGGATAAAGACCAACAGGGGAGGCCAACAGTGTGGGTGTAATGGTTCCTCCCCTTTTAGGGAAACTCTTACAAATAATCTTACCACAAAAGAAAGGTTTGGAAATATAACTTGCCGTCCAGTTAATATCTCCAATGTAGCAAGCCAATGGTGGGTTTGTAGTGGTCCCTATGGCAAGTGTAATTTGAACGGCGCAATTAGAAACGCCCCCACTTGTACCCAATCAGGAGGATGGGATGCCCCCTTAGGGGCATATGAACTGTTTGGAAAAGCAGCCAAAGCAGCTTTAAATATCCCAGGAATCCCCTTAAGAAACAGTCCTTACTGGGCCCTAGAGGGTTACTATTTTGCATGTGGCCGAAAGGCTTACAAGGTGCTGCCAGCCAACTGGACAGATAGCTGTTATATAGCTCATGGAGTTCCTCATCTTTCCATAACTGCCACACTGCCCAAAGGAAAGATTAGAAATGCCCGAGACACCTCTGTTAAGTCACGAGAAAAAACCCTGCGGCGACTGACTACGGCATTAGAGGGCAGTATGAAGAATTCCCTCATAACCGAGAAGCTTGTAGGGTGCTCTGTACTGGAAATAGCGCCACTGTTTACCGGGCCAGCCATGGCATGCTGGTACTTGAGAAAGTACATGCTGGCATAATGGTACGTGAGAAAGTGGCCTTAGAGTTAGAGGACTCGGTTAGTGATTTAGGATCAGCAGTAAAAACATTAAATAAAGAGGTACAGCAGCTCAGGACGTTTTCCCTCCAAAACAGACTGGCTTTGGACTATCTCTTGGCATCCCAAGGAGGGGTTTGTGCCCTCGTTGGGCACCGATGTTGTGTATATGTAAATGATAGCAGTTATGAGATCTATGAAAAGGTGGTACAGGCCGAGGCCCATGCCCGAGCTGGAGCACAGGTTGCCTATACTGCCCCATAGAGTGATTGGTTGCAAACCTTATTTTCAGGCTGGGGTTTGTCATTTTGGCTTGGTGGTTTATTTATTGACAGGTTTCAGAGTAACAGCCGTGTTAGTCTGTATTCGCAAAAAGAAAAGGAGTACTTGTGGCACCTTAGAGACTAACCAATTTATTTGAGCATGAGCTTTCGTGAGCTACAGCTCACTTCATCGGAAACTTCTCTTTCCTGTATTGCTTGTATTATTGGTATTATGCTGTGCAGTATCATGTGTTAGGGCCCTTTTGCAAAAGTTAATAAGTCATTCTCTTCAGGGCTATCACAAAGTGCTTATGCAAAGTCCTATTGTAAAGAAATAAGTAGCCCAAGTGAGAAAACTCAGAGCCAAGGTTGTTGAGCGTTCTCAAAGGAGGAAGTTGTTGAGGACACTGGGGCATGGCCACTAGGTAACTCGAGGGGATGGAAGACCACGAGTGTCAATGAAGCCCCCTCACACTAGGCCCAAGTGTCCTTGGCCCCCTCCTGCCTGGAGGCACTCGCAACAGCTCTGCGTACTAGGCCCAAGTGTCCTTGGCCCCCCCGCCTGGAGGCACTCGCAGCAGTTATGCTGGGGATCTGCAACAATATGTTGCAGAGTCAGACTGCCTGAAACTAAGCAAGGCCAAACAGGGCAGATATGGAAGAACAATGCTGAATAAAGCAGCTTTATGTATGGTTTAAGAAATGATACAGCGCACAAGGGCACTAGCTGGGAACTGGATTGGCTGGCTATATGGATACTTAGGGCAGCTTGCTATTGGATAAGTATGCTGGGAAAAAGGATGTATAAAAGCCTGTGTAACTTCCTGCTCTGTGTGCAGGATTTGATATTTTATTCTCCCTGTACCTTTTTGCAGCTGTAAATAAACTTTTCTGCTTCTCCACCCCGTTGTGATTATTGGGTGTAGCACACCGGGTGGAGAACCAACTCCAGCTGTCGTTTAGCCTCTCGGCACTGGGTGCCGGCAACACCCTTGTTGTTTTAGCTGCCACCCTTTCTCTTCTCCCCCGCCCCCCCTTACAGGGCCACAAGCTAGTACAGCAGAGAGGTCTCCTCTTCTTTGGTGCCATATAGATGGCATCTCTGTGGAACTGGTGTCACCTAGTTTCCAGTCCTGGACTCCCTGTTGGATCTCCTGTGCCCTGTGTTTGCCTGCTTATACATGATTATGACTTGGAAGATGGTACGGTACCTTCCGGCAGCGGTTGCATTTGTCTATTCTGTGTCCCTCCCCTCTGTGAATCAGGACATCCAGGTTCAGTTTAGATGATACATGTCCCTTATTCATTTTAGCTATCACACCCCCTTCAAAGGCAGGCACAGACACCTGATTTGTAGAGAAGGGTCTTCAAACCCTTCCTGTCACCAAGTTTAGGGAGACAAGGAATAGCCCACTGGATTAGGAGCACCAGTCCTGGCTAGAGGTTGGTGGGAGGGTCACCATCCCTCTAGGGCAGGTTCAAAAGGGAGAGAGAATAGCTACCCAGTCTCAGCTGTAGGAGAACAACATGGCAGGTCTCCTTGGCTACAGGAAGTAAAACAAATGTGAGCAGCTTCCTTCAGCCTAGCCCTAGGGTCCATCCTAAACAGACAAAATGGAAGGTGATCAAAAGGACCGGCCTTCCCTGTAAGCGGCAATGAGAGAGCTAGTGATGGAAGCTGCTCTTGGAGTGGGAGTTGAAGAGGGAGCATGGGCTTGGAGTGATCCTCCCTGGGTGGATGCAGAAGGACTCATTGCTGGGAGCTCTCCTCCTGAGGGAGTAAAGATGAAGTCAGGAAACCCGTCCCACCAAGGGCGGGGGGAAGCCAATATTGCTGTCTGGCAAAAGACAGCCTGAGTCTGTCCTCTGGAAGTGAAGGAAGAGCCTCTGTTTTCCTCTCTTGTGGAGGATGAATAACAAGGTCTGCACCCTCCACCGAGCCCCCAGCAGGGAGAGAGCCCCATTCTGCCCCCTGGAGGGCACTGTGCTGACCTCATTCCTTTGCTTTAGCTCAGAGTTTCTCAACCTTGTCAGGCTGGTGACCCCTTACTCAAAGGCAAGAATGTTTGCACCCCTCCCCCAACATTTACTACAAAAGTTAGAGTAAAAATCTGTCTCCATGGTAACAGTGATCAGCCTGTGTAATATACGAGTGTGTGCGTGAGTTACAAGAGGTGATAGGGATACTTGGCCTTGAAGGATACAGGGTGTGTGGAAAGTGGGGCAGCAAGATTTTCTTTGTTTTAGGCTGTAGTAATATTTTCACTCCCTTGTGACTCTTCTGATTGCTAATGCCCCAGGCATCACAACCCACTGGCAGAGTGGCACTGTTCCAGATTATGGATTCTGGAGTTTGTCGGTAGCTACTGCATGCACTCCTATCCCCACAGCAGCATGGATTGCAATGGAGACTCGCACTAGTGCTTGCACCATGTTTTTATTTAATTTGTAAAGCTCAGCATTCACCCCTTTCCCTTCTCCAGACTAACTCCCTTTCCACCACCTCTATGCTCTCTCCTTATGCCCAGTTAACCAAGGCATCCACAGTGGTTTTAGCTTTATTCCAGGTCTACACCAGAAACTTTTGTCAGTATAGTTGTCGCTCAGGGGTGTGATTACCTGTGATATTGCTATACCAGCAAAAGCCCTATGGTGGACCAGTTACATCAACCTAAAAGTGCTACTGGGGGAACAGTTCATTTCACTTGGGTGCCCAGTATAAGCTATACTAGCAAAGGCACATTTATGCCAGTATAGCTATGGCTATGCTCGGAGGGCTTGCCAGCATCGCTGTACCGGTATAGTGACACCAGCAAACATGGCCCTTGCCCACTGCACTGTAATTATTAACCCTCTCCATTATACCCACCGCAGTGCTGCTGAGTGGGGAAGGACAGATGGCACAGCATGGCAATAAGGTGGAATAAGACCTAGCAGCCATAGTGCTCCAGGGAAGGAATGGGTGTCACCTGTTTTCAATGGGTTTATTGTGTAATCAGTGCTTATACAGTAACTGAGGTAGGAAACAGTTGATGAAATATATCACCCTTATTGATTTACTGCACACTTAAAATTCCTGCCCTTGACATGGGACAGATAAGGGAGAGGGGTGTCGTATTTACCACTCTGAGCACTGTAGCAATGCCATTGCACTGGAAGAGTTGTAATACTTGAACTCCATGTCCTGTCACAAAGTGTTTGCACATGTGACCACCTCTCAATCTGTAGATTCAAAAACTATCCCAATCTGCAAAGATCTGTTCAGAGAGCAACAGATTAATATGACACAGTCTTTATTGTTAATTATTAACATAGTATACAACACCTTATATGCTATTTATTTACCTTTCATTGAAGGAACCCAGACCAGAGGACAATCTTTACAAACTACACACCATCATCAGATGAAATTTAATGTTGATAAATGATTCTAAGATTCTATGATTTATCCATTAGACCACGCTGCTGTCTCAAAAAGGAACATTTGCATAATCTCACATCTTTCCTTAAATCTCTAGTGGTGAATAATGACACTGACATCTCTCTAACCCAGCTGACAGTAATACTCTGCCTCACTGTGCTCTGGACTACCTGACACATTTCGGGCTAGCTGGAGGATGACAGCTGCTGTGTAAAATCATGAGCCCAGAGGGCAACATTTGGCAGAAAAAGGTGAGTCCAGCTTGAAGCATCTTCTGCTGACTGAAATCGCAGCCATCTATTGGCTTCTCTGAGTTGGGCTGATGTTTGGGGCTTGGCTTGGTCTGTCTGTGGAGATTCTGGTTCCAAGTACGAGAGCCTGGCTTAGTGCATGTTTCAGAGTAACAGCTGTGTTAGTCTGTATTCGCAAAAAGAAAAGGAGTACTTGTGGCACCTTAGAGACTAACCAATTTATTTGAGCATGAGCTTTCGTGAGCTACAGCTCACTTGCATGTGTGTGGTCACATTCCTGTCTCCACTGAGCATCACAGCCTGCAACTTAGCGATGGCTCATGGCATAACTCCTTTATCTCTCCTAGGTGGGACTTGTGCTTTTGATTCTGAAGGTCCCAGGCTGTAGCCCTGCTAATGATCACACTGCTTCTGCGTACATAGAAATAACCTACTACCCTCCCAGAGCCCTTGAATAGTCTGTTCTCTGTAGCTATTACATGGGCAGGGGGGCGAATATATTCCAAACATAGGCACCGACTCTATGGGTGCTCTGGGGCTGGAGCACCCATGGGGAAAAATTAGTTGGTGCTCTGCACCCACTGGCAGCCAAGCTCCCCGCCCCACTCCACTTCTCCTCACCTCCACCTCCTCCCCCGAACGCACTGCATCCCCACTCCTCTGCCTACCTCCCAGCGCTTACCACTGCCAAACAGCTGTAGCAAGCTCTGGGAGGGAGTGGGGAGGAGCAGGAATGTGGCGTGCTCAGGGGAGGAGGCAGGGAAGAGGCGGGGCCAGGGTGCGGATTTGGGAAAGGAGTCAGAATAGGGGCAGGGAGGGGGCGGAGACTTTGGGGAAGGGGTTGGAATGGGGGAAGGAGGGGACAGGGCAGTGGTGGAGTAGTGGCCGGGGGGGGGGGGGGGGGAGGTTGAGCACTCACCGGCACCAGTAGCAGTCGGTGTCTATGTTCCAGACTCAAAGGGATGTTGTATCTCAGGAGTCTGTTCCTGTGTTTCAACAGCTGGCACGGTACATCCTGTGAGCTCAGTTCCACTGACTTGTGATATAAAGTACAATCAAATAAACTGAAATATAAAGCTTTCCCTCAGGCCTGTTAAATATGCTGTCTAGTCTTTGGAATGTCTTCGTGCACGAAATTGACCTATACTGCACTGGCAATCCCTGCGTTAGCCTAGAATGGGAAACAGGAATTTCCTGCAGAGTCACTTCTCTGCAGTATTTTCCATTTACAAGAAGATCAGTGCAGGTATTTTTACTAAACCTGATGCTGTGATTTAAACTAGTATTTCACCCACAGAGGAAAGGCCAGTATCTGCTCTGTGCAGCAGAGACAGTAGGTGGTTAGGGAACCAGTCACAGCTCCCTGGTTCTTTAGCCAACTTCACCCCAGCCCAGCCCCTGGTGTAGGCTGGAGCAAGCAAAGACATCCAGGGAACCATATGGCAAATGGAGTCAGCTGGGGAGTGCTGTGTTCCTGCCACACCCCTTCTGTCTCCCCACCCCACTCCCGGATCTGAAAACGCTGTAAGGAAATTTCATGGGTTAACTCCATTAGGCCACAAAAATGTAAACACATCTCTGGGAGGTACATGAACAAGGTGATAGGAATGTTATAAGCATTATTGCTCTGTGGGTGATATTAACAATCCACCAACACTGTCATCTCAGCCACAAGGGAAAAGCTGTGCTCTTCCTCCTCTTCTCTGGAAACTGATGAGCATACAGATATGACATATACTGAAGCTCAGGCAGGATCAGTCTCAGGCAGGTTCTCAGAGTCTCATTAGCCATGTCTTCTTTAAGATTATAGCCCAGAATATTTGCACGCCCTGATTGGAAGGGCTGAAGTTTTTTGTCTTTGATCTTGTTCTTATCTATCGGCACTGGATCCAAGAGACACAGCTCCATAAGTTCCTTTTGTCTCATTCTCAGGAGATTCACATCCTGATCCAATTTTTCTAGCCCTATTGTCTCCTGAATTCTCCTCCAGAAGGTTCTGTTGAAGTGTTGGTAGAGCTTCCAGTCCAATGAGCACCATTCTTTTACCTTTTCCTTGCTCTCAGGGGTCATGCTCTTGATAGTGTCCTGGCTTCGGGAATTCAGCTTGAAGTAAACCACATCATCCAGCTCCCAACCCAAAGTGTCCTTCAGCAGGACCATGGACTCATCAAAGTAATCAGTTAGCAACATCAGCTGAAAAGCCTGTTCGATCTCCGCTATGACACTCTGAACGTAGTCCTCAGTGTCCATTGCGTTGTTGTCATAGCCAAAGTCAAACCACATGTAGTTCCTCGCATGAATGTTATTTGTGCATTCACTCATATTGTAATATGTCCATGGAGATGCCAGAAACTCATTCACATCCTTTGATCTTCTAAATGCTGGTGTAAAAAATTTATTATAGGCATAGGAGGACTCCATCAGTGAAACTGGGTTTCTCAGGATGGAAAAGTAGGTGGTGGTGTTTGGCATTACTTTTCGGACCTGTTTATAAGAAGACAGCACAATGTGGCCATTAATGTATCTCTTGCTTATGCACAAGTGAGGTTTTGTGGTACAAAAATGGCTCCTACTTGACTTGAAGGGTAAACAGGCCAAAAGAACAAGCACAGTGTAGGTCATTTGCAGGGGGTTAAAACATAGTCATGGTGGGAAAGTCTAAGTACAAGCACTGTACTGACAGGTTGTAGGCAACTGGTCCAGTTCTCTCTCTATGTTAGGAAGGCTTGCCAACACTGCTATAGCTACACCAGCTCACATGGTAAGTACAGTAAGCATATGAAAGGGGAGCTCTCTCATTCCTGTTAGGGCTGAATGAATAGTTTGGCCTTTTATCCTGGGCTGCATGAGGGGTTTTCTAGCTGAACAATCACAGAGGGGTATGGTACCCCCATTACCTGTGCTCCCCTAAACACCATGGACGTGGACTCAAGGCCAGCCCCACTTGGCTGATGCTGAAGGACACATTGGGTTCAGGCCAGTGGTGGGGTGAAGATCCACATTTATGTAGACCCAGTGATTTTCCCAACTGCTACAATGAGACTGTGGCTGTTATTCCAGACCATTGGCTGGAGCAGTAGCTGTGGGAAGAGGGCTGTGTAACAAACCCTGCACTCTGGCCCTTGGTGAAGGGTGGATTTCACCTCCCAAATCGCTCCTTGTGCCCTCCACATAGAGTCTGAATCTTGGGATTTGTTAGCATGGAGTGGATTTCACCCCCAGTTACACTATCAAGAAGAGAGAAAGACAGAGAGATCATGGCCAGGCCTAGAAGTTGACTCTCTATTTTCCAAAGCAAAGGGTCCTCCCTGAGCCAAACAAGGTAACTCCAGTCTCATTTGTTTGTTTTATAAATAATTGTCAGTCCAAAGATTCTTAGAGGGATTACCAGCTAACGATGGCCATTCCCCAGTACTTGTGGGCTTTGTGATTGAAGGCCTACATACTAATTCCTAACTCAGAAAACATTTTACATGCTAATTGCAATGCACTTCATGAAGGGAAAGGCCTCTGCAGAGTGATATTTAGTGCTAGCTAATAACCAGGGATCCTAGATATCTGGTTGACACGGAAAAACATGGAATTTGCATTTTTACAGAGAATCTTTAGTTTTTACAGTTGTGAGAAAATAAAAATATATACAGTGGAACCCCGATTAGCTAATCTAATTGGTACCAAGACCAGATCAGATCATCAAAAATTCAGATAATCAGGAGAATGGCCAGGGCTCTGACTGCAGGCCTGCTTTAAAATTGTAAATATATCAATAAAACACTGTGTTCAACTGATACCTATATGTATTGTGGGCAGGGTAACTAAAGTTCAGCATTTCATTTTAATCATGGAAAAACATGGATTTCTATGTTTTTTTATTGGAGAATTTTGGGTTTTTATCATGGAAAACTAGGATCCCTGATAATAACAGCACCACAGTCATTTCACAGGATGCCTCCCGAACTGCTACTGCCCAGGATCTCACCTCTTGGAGGTTAAACCTCATGTGGTTGCACATGATGTTGTAACTTTGTCCGATGGTTTTAAATCCCTCTACAAACTGGGCCATGAAGAGATGAGGATAGCCCAAGTGGTAGTTCTGGCCAGCAGGAAGGGCTAGGGTCAGATTGTGCCTCTCTGCAAACCGGAATAGGATGTTCATGATGGTGCTGCTGGCAGTTTTGTGGGTCTTGAGAAACATCACGTTCGTCTGGGGGTGACTGGGTCTCACGTGCTTGGTGGAAAACCCCCACATTCTGTATGAACTTAAAGCACATAGGAAATGTTTTCTCTAGTGTTGTAATCCATTTCTTCCACCTGACAGTGCTGCTTTCCCCTGCCATTTCCTACCCTGCTGGCCCTCTCACTTTACTTTTCCAAAGAGCCGCCAAAGTTTAACCTGAACTACCTTTCCTTAGGCTAACTGGGGCCAGATCCACACCTGGAATAAATCAGCATCACTCCCTTGAACTCAATGGGCCCATTCCACAGCTGGCATAAATCAGCATAGCCTCATTGAAGTCAATGGGCCACATCCCACACTGGTGTAAATTGGCCATAGCTCTATTGAAGTCAATATACCAGATCCCCAGCTGGTGTAAATCGGCATTGCTCCCTTGCAGTCACTGGGGCTATGGCAATTGACACCAGCTAAAGATCCAGCACTTTGTCTGTAGTTCTAAAAAGCACAGATGAGCCACACCCCTCTTCTGCCCTCATTAGCTCTGAATGCCAGTCTGCATGGCTCTTTCAGCTCCACACAATAATCAGCTTATTTGTTACTGAGGGGGTTGGGAGGGGCTTTGGCTTCTCCTGCTCACTCCCCTTGCTTTGTTAGTATTGTTGCAGCTACTCCCAGCTGCTAGATGCTCTACACTGTTGATAGGTCACTTATTTAGGTGCTAGATATGAATTTAGGAGCCCAACTTTAGGCCCCCGGTCTTGAAAATCCTAGCCCTAGTCTCTGTGCTTAGGGCTACCTTTAGCAATCCAAAAATATAAGATATGATGGATCATCTTGCTGCCCCTGCACAGACGGGGCACATGGCAAGTTCTTCTTACTCTTTCTATCACTGTAGAAAGTGGACTTACGAGATGACATTTCCTTTCATATGGAAGAACCCAGCTAGAAAAATGACTCCCAGCCAAAGCCCCAGGATTCTGGAATGCCTGCAAAAGAAACAGAGATCCAGTGAGTCCAAAATAAAATGTAATGTCCTCCCAATTCGAACCACACCAAATTTCCTGCCACTCTTTGTAACTGAGGGCTTGTCTACATAAATGTTTAGTTTGTGGAAGCTGGGTGTAAATCTGTCCCCCTAGCCTGCTGCACGCAACTGTCTGTGTGGACCCTGCTGACACTCATTAAAGTTCCATTTTGCAATCTGATACAAACATAACAACAGCCATACTGGGTCAGCGTAATGGTCCATTAGCCCAGTGTCCTGTCTCTGCCAGTGGCCAGTGCCAGGTGCTTCAAAGGGACTGAACAGAACAGGACGATTTCCAGTGATTCATCCTCTGTCGGCCATTCCCAGTGTCTGGCAATCAGAGGAGCTACCCCACTTTGAAAAGGCAGTAGTGCACTAGGGAACTGCTAGTTCACATCAGCAGGGTCCACATGGCCAGTTCATAGAATATCAGGGTTGGAAGGGACCTCAGGAGGTCATCTAGTCCAACCCCCTGCTCAAAGCAGGGCCAATCCCCAATTTTTGCCCCAGATCCCTAAATGACCCCCTCAAGGATTGAACTCACAACCCTGGATTTAGCAGGCTAATGCTCAAACCACTGAGCTATCCCTCCCCCCCCATGGAAAGCCAGTGAATGGCCCACACAAGGTTAGTCCATGGAAGGCCAGCGACAGGTAGATTTACAGCCCAGCTTGTCACAAGCTAAATGTTTGTATAGAGAAGCTCTTAATTGCTGTTACAGCCGCCTCCTTTCTGGCCTCTCCATGTTAGATAGCATAAGCATGGTGATCAGCATCTGCCTCTCCTGCCCTGGTGGTAACTCTTGTTCTCTGCAGTAAAGCAAGAGCGCTTATGTTTTAACAGTTACATTCTTTTAATTTAAATCTCACATAAATCGAGCACAACAGCAACCAGAGCCTGCTGTAAGCTGCAGCCAGCTGTTCTCTGACCTGCCCATGCAGGCTACACGAGTGCCAACCCAGAGCACTCAGAAATAAGAGTCAGGCCCCCAAAATCATGTGATTGGCTTAAAAATCAAGAGGTTTTTATGAAAAATACTAAATGTTGGTTCTTTTTCTTTGCTTTCTGGGTCCTGAGCCATAGAGTTCTCTCACTTCACGTTTTCAAGGTTTTCTCTGCAACCCCCAGGACGTAAAATTTCCTTTTTTACAAAAGAAAGCAGAGCGTCTCAGGTAAGCATGACCCCAGGAGCTGGGGCTTTAAGAAAAACACTCGTGATCAAATCTCAAAAGCTGGCAATGGAATGCAGACTAGAATTCCACCTTCCAAAATGGAGATGATGGACCTTTGATCTCTGCAGCTGCACCCACAACCCTCGACAACAAACGCAGCTCCTCCATTCAGTAACTATACCCACAAGGGCTGTATCCCTGCCACTTGGTTTATTTTGCCCTTCTACACCCTCTATATATGTCATCATTTTTTTCTGTCTTTGGAGAGAAGACAAGCTCCATCACCTCCCCACCCATTTGATCAGTGAACCTGCCCAGATGCCCCTTTTTCTCAGCCCAGCTGAACCTGTAGATCAGTGGTTCCCAAACTTGTTCCGCCTCTTGCGCAGGGAAAGCCCCTGACGGGCCAGGCCTGTTTGTTTTCCTGCCGCGTCCGCAGGTTTGGCCGATCGCGGTTCCCAGTGGCCGCGGTTCGCTGCTCCAGGCCAATGGGAGATGCTGGAAGCAGCGCGGGCTGAGGGACACAGCAAACCCCAGCCACTGGAAGCTGTGATAGGCCAAACCTGCGGACGCGGCAGGTAAACAAAGCAGCCCGGCCCGGCCCGCCAGGGGCTTTCCCTGCACAAGCGGCGGAACAAGTTTGGGAACCACTGTTGTAGGGCAACGTTCCCTCTAATGTTTCCCACTCATGTGCAGAATGAATTTTGTTATGTGCACCAATATGGAGGTGATGTGTCATACATCACCTCCATATTGGTGCACATAACAAAGTTTATGTGGTGGGGTGGGAGCTCAGGGCTGGGGCAGAGGGTTGGAGTGCAGGGCAGTAAGGGCTCTGGCTGGGGGTGTGGGCTCTGTGGTAGGGTTGGGGATGAGGGACTCAGGGCTGGGGATGAGGGACTCAGGGCTGGGGATGAGGGTTGGGGTACAGGGGGATGAGGGGGTTGGGGTGCAGTGGGGTTCCCCGGAGCTACAGAGATGCCTGCAACCCTAGCTCTCTCCCCCTGCAGCAGCACCTGGGCTGGGCCGGAGCCGAGGGAGGGGCGCCTAGTTATTGGAAGTCCGGGACTGGGTTGGGGCCGGGGCACCTCTCCCCCAGCTGCAACAGGTTCAGGGCTGGGCTGGGTTGGGTTGGGGCCAAGGGAGGGTCTCCATGGCAGGCCTGAGGCTTGGGGAGAGGCATCTCTTCCCGCCGCAGCCCTGAGCACCTGCATGGGGCTTAATAGGCAGCTGCATGGCTGCACATGTTGTACCAATAAATTAAAAACCAGCAGGATCTTATTAAAAGGGAAAAAGGCAAAATACCACATTTATTGTGAATACAGAAAGAATCATAGTAAGCAGTTAGTTATAGCTATAACATTCCATTCAATCTCATATTTATTCACACATTCATTCATACAAACACACACACACAGGTTCTGCAAAGTTGTTATCATAGTTACCAGCCTTAGAGTTGCTCATGCCAAGCCACTGGCCAGGTGGTCTGGACATGAGGAGGGAGCAGGGCCTTGTCAGATGCTCATCTGATGCTCCTGGAAGTTAGTTTGCAGAATCAGACCCCCCAAAGTTCTCACTTTCTAGAGTCTATTTTTATAGGAATTTATTCCTAGGCCAGTCTGTGGGAATTGCTTCATCATGCTGTTGCTGAATCAATCAGCAGGTGGCACATTCCTGACGGCTCCGTGCTGCCAGATGTTATCTTGTTCTTTGGTTCTCCCATTCTTGAGGCTGTTGGGTGGATTCCAGTCTGCCCTCCGGGGGGGGGGGGGGGGGGGGGGGGGGGGGGGGGGGGTCCTCTGGTTATTTCCACTTGACGCCTTCTTCAGCCGATGGACACTGGATTCTTAGGCTGGCACCTCCCTGATCATTCAGTTATTATCCACACCAAGCATCCATCCACATACATCCTCTATCTCTATTTTAATCACAATTGTTAATACAACAAAAGGGCAGGGAGTCTTTGGGTGCTGTTTCTGTTGTTTTGAATCTCTCTCTCTGTGAATTGCTTTGAGAACAGACTCTGTCTTAGAATGTACTAACGCAATTAGCAGCTTGCAAGTTTCACACATAAGAGAGAGAGAAACAGCACCAAAAACCAAGAGACCTCTTAATTAGTAATACCCTGGGAATTTAAACTATGGGGAATCAAACTCATTTGTGATTTTAATACAGAACTTCTTTAATATGATCCAACACACAGCTTAGAGGGAACTTAGCTAGGGGACATCACCCCCCACAAGCCCGCTCACAAGGGGACTCATTCAGTGCTGACACACACTGCCTGAAGTCAATGAATCCTATGAAGTCAGCTGGGTAGCACATAGGAAGTAAGGGAGCGCTGAGGTTGATCTCCAGGATGGGGAACCACTGCTGTTCAGGAACTGTGGGGAAAGTACCTTGCAATGCTCTGGGGGAAATCGCTGAAAGCCAAGATCAGGGATCCAAGAGGAGCACATGTGCTTGCTGAAAATCCTGCGGTGTGTTCCCCTGCAGGGACAGGGTGAGTGGGTGTGTGGAGATGCCAGCCACCTGGAACTTCACCTCATAGCTCTGGCAGTCACCTTATGGCAGTGTGCTGGCTGGGAGACTGCATTCTATCCTAAACTATAGGGCCAAGTCCTCCAATGGTACAAACTGTCACAGCTCTCCTGAAGTCACCTAGACAGTCTCCCCTGGCGTCAAAGGGGCTGTGCTAACTTACATCAGCTGAAGATCCAGCCTGTTGCAAATAATATATGACTAATTTTGTCTGATTGTTGGCAAATCCCTATGACAAACTTTACCCTTTAGGCACAAGTTATTCCTGTGCGCCCGTTTCAGCATAGGCACATCAAGTAGACTGTTATCCTGAAATACGTGGGGCCAAACCCATCCCAGTGTGGCTCTGCTTACTTCAGTGGAGTAACATCAGGAATTTATTGGCCCTGACTGCATCAAACTACGTGTATTACAAGCCAGTGTGTAGGTTTGGATCTCCACACCTCCGGAGGCTGCTTAGAAATTTTTCTGTCTTATACCAAGCTCCTTCAAAGCAGGCCCAATGCTCAAGCGTCAAACCATGGTAAGTTGAAGTTATAATAGAAACCAGCTGAGCTATCAGAGCGCAAAAACATGGTGAAATTCTTCATTGTGGTAGTTTATGAACTAACCAAACACAGGCAAACCTTGCACCCAAGACTATCTCTGGGCTGAGAACAAGCAAGAGAAATGTCACAAAGGCCAACTCAATTTTTGCTGATTACTGAACCCCAGACCTCTGCCAAGAAACGTGGACAAATGGAGAGAGTCCAGAGAGAGCTACAAAAATTATCAGAGGTTTAGAAAACATGACCATTGAGGAAATGTTAAAAGAACTGAACATGTTTAGTCCAGAGAAGAGAAGGCTGGGGCAGGAGAGCTGGGTGGGAGAAGGGGGGAGAAGAGAGGGGACCCTGACAACAGTCTTCAACTATGTAAAAAGTTGTTATAAAGAAGACTGTGATCATGGCCATTCAGCACTATGGACCTCCACTGTCTACACATATTATTGTTGCTCAATTGTCCTCCATGTCCACTGAAGGTAGGGCACAAATGTGACACTGGTCTAGCAGGCACCAGCTTATGCCAAGGTACCCGTGGCTCAGCTGAACACTGCCAGATACATAGCTGGAATCTGTCTGGCTCACCTGGGGGTTTGCATTGATGGGGCAGGTATTAGAATGATAAGAAAGTGTTTCATGTCTGGACTCTATTGAATGCTTGTGAGTTAATGCCTACATTATGCTAACTTGCAAGATCTGTAATGTAATATTTGGGCAGGTGTTGCATGAGTAGGATTGCCAATTTTGGTTGGACGTATTCCTGGAGATTTTATCACAAGATATAATCTTTAATGTGACAAAGTTCCTCCTCTGCCTTGGTGGATCCTGCGCTTATTGGTGGATTTGCTTACCTCAGAGATTCATGGCAGCCCTCAGTTTGGCCACTTTTGCCAATAGCTCAAACCTGCCATTCACTCAGCTAACCTCATCACTGACCAGCATGGGGAAAAAGGAGGAGAACAATCCCCGCAGTCTCTGCTGGCCCACCTAGTGGGTTGGGGGACAGGCCATAGACCTTCCCCTCTCGTGGGACCCACAGTCCAGGTCAACTCCTCTTATATCAAATAAGGAATTGGGGAGGATGGGGGAACCCAGGCCCATCCTCTACTCCAGGTTCCAGCCCAGGGCCCTGTGGATTGCAGCTGTCTACAGTGTCTCCTGTAACAGCTATGTGACAGCTACAACTCCCTGGGCTACTTCCCCATGGCCTCCCCCCAGCACCTTCTTTATCCTCACAGCAAGATCTTCCTCCTGAAGCCTGACCACACTTGTATTCCTCAATCCTCCAGCAGCACACCTTCTCACTCCCTGCTCCTTGTATGCCCTCCACTAACTGATGGAAGGTCCTTTTTAAACCAGGTGTCCTGATTAGTCTGCCTGCCGTAATTGATTCTAGTATGTTCTTAATTGGCTCCAGGTGTCTCAATTAGCTTGCCTGTCTTAATTGGTTCTAGCAGATTTCCGATTGCTCTAGCGCAGCCCCTGCTCTGGTCACTCAGGGAACAAAAAACTGCTTATCCAGTGGCCAGTATATCTGCCTTCTACTGCTCTGCTGTACCCAGCTGGTCTGGCTCTATCACAGTAATTAAATATTAATCTTTAATTCCTGAGACTCCAGGACAATCCTGGAGGACTGGTAAACCTAAGCATGAGCTTCTGTGACCAAATGAATCACCACATGTCATAAACATACAGCTAAGGGAGCATAAAATCCCTCTTTTACCTGTAAGGGGTTAAGAAGCTCAAATAACCTGGTTGGCACCTGACCAAAAGGACCAATAAGGGAAGAAGATCCTTTCAAATCTATGGGGGAAGGTTTCTTGTTTGTGTGGTCTTTTGTTGTTTTCTCGGGGACAGAGAAGGACCAGGGCAGAAAAAAACATCTCCTAAACCCTACCTGAAATAAGCATCCAAGATTATGCCCTTGCTACTGTGTAGAAGGGGAAACTGAGGCACACCGCCTCATGGCATTGGTGGCTAAATACCAAGACACCTACACTTTAACAGATATTGCTCTCTGTATTTTGTTAGCAATACTACACCCCAACCCGTTTTCAGGCATCCGGGGACCAAGAACCCCAAAACTAGCTCGAACACTTATGAATGACATCATATGGTTTAAAGGTACTGAAAAGGAGTGTCACCAAAGACAAACAGGGATTTTACATGTACTGCCTCTGCCATGGACAGTGTCCAAGCCTCTGGCAGTAAGTTCAGGAGGAGGGTGTGACAGGGCCCCCCATAAGGCTTTATGGAAATATGCTTATGAATATATATATATATGACATAACTGGAATATGTTTTATGCTACATATGCCATGTAACATATCTATGTAAAGGTTATGATCTATTGAATCTATTAATCCTATTTGTATGCAGGTATCATTTTTTGTATTCGAAGTTATGAATAGTGGCTGCATACTTGTTTGATTCTAAGTAGGTTTTAGTGAAGCAGTTGGTCAGCTTCCTGAGAATAGACTATTCTTCAGTAAGTACCCAATCGAGAAGCCCTTAAGCAACAATGAACTTGGAAACACCAATCCAGATCTGGGCTTTCCCAGGAATGTGGCTTGGCTGGTAAGGAACTCAGTCATGCATGGACATGTGACTTGCCCAGGTGACTCCAAAACTCCATCTTAGAGCTGGACTTTGCATAGGAGAGAGGAGGGGGTCTCCACCCACAAGAGATAGTCTATTTAAACCCTTGGGAGACCCCTCATTTTGTCTTCAGCTGGCTAAAGAGAGAGCCTCTCCACCGCCAAAGATACCTGAAAGAAACTGGAACAAAGGACAGTAACTACAGGGGGTGTGAGTGATTGCTGGACCCAGACTAGAAAGGTAGTCTGTAAAAGGAAGCTTACTGGGTGAGGATTTTATCTGTATTCAGTTTTATTACTGTCCTAGACTTAGACTTGCGTCTTATTTTATTTTGCTTGGTAATTCACTTTGTTCTGTCTGTTACTACTTGGAACCACTTAAATCCTACTTTCTGTATTTAATAAAATCACTTTTTACTTATTAATTTTAAAAAAAAAGACCATACAAACAAAAAAAACCTTCCCCCACAGACTTGAAAGGATCTTCTTCCAGTATTGGTCCTTTTGGTCAGGAGCCAGCCAGGTTATCTGAGCTTCTTACAAGTAAAGGAGGGATTTTTATGCTACCCTTAGCTGTATGTTTATGACACCACAAAAGAGAGGACATTAATTAGCATGAAGAGACGCTCTTCTGTAGAAACTGTTACACCCCTTCCAAAAGAGGAGACCCAGGAATACCAGACTGGCTTTGGGTGGATCTTACAACCGGAAACTCCCTACATCTGGATTGCGGAATTGTCAACAAAAGGACTAAAAGCTCATTGTTCTGCTCCCCTCCCCATGAAGATGAATCGCAGGAATAGACTCCTCCTAGCAGCTAGAGTTTGCAGCTGAAAGTACATGGCAGAAGGGGGATGAAAACCCCCAACAAAAGGACCTAAGGATCTCTGTGCTGCTGGGACTCTGGGGGTATGTCAACACTGCAAAGAAAAACCCACGACTGGCCCGTGCCAGCTGACTCGGGCTCACAGGGCTCAGACTAAAGGGCTGTTTCATTGCTGTATAGACTTACAGGCTTGGACCCTGTGAAGTCTACACAGCAATGAAACAGCCCTGCATCCTGAGCCCTACGAGCCTGAGTCAGCTGGCACACGCCAGCCGTGGGTTTTTCTTTGCAGTGTAGACATACCCGGGGGGGCAAGGAGTTTCCTAGGCATAAGAAAGAGATCGTGAGTCCATATTCACTTGCTTTAACCTCAAAACTAACTCTCTATTTTCCTTTTCCTATTTAACTAATCTTCATATAAATTATAGGATTGGCTGCAAGCATTGTCTTGATGTGAGACCTAAGGCACAATTGATCTGGGGTAAGTGACTGATCCTTTGGGATTGGGAGTAACCTGAATATTGCTAAAAGAAAAGGAGTACTTGTGGCACCTAAGAGACTAACAAATTTATTTGAGCATTAACTTTCGTGAGTTACAGCTCACTTCATCGGATGCATTCAGTGGAAATAAATAAATAGATTAGTCTCTAAGGTGCCACAAGTACTCCTTTTTTTTGCGAATACAGACTAACACGGCTGCTACTCTGAAACCTGAATAGTGCTGTGATTCTTTGTCTTAAGGGCCATTTATCACAGAGACATGGTGACAAGACAGACCAGTGAATCCAAGAGGGCTGTCTGTGACTGTGTTTAAGGCTGTTAATGCACCTGAGGAGTTTGCACTTGGTGCAGTTGGTTGGTGAAATCTAAGTTTAGAACTCACAACCAATTTGGGGTTTGTGCTTTGTTTAAAAAAAAAAAGTCTGCCCAGAGGTTGGTACTCCTACTCTTGTGCCACCTTGGAAGCCTCACAATGAAGTAATCGACTTAGTTTGCAGCAAGGGAGATTTAGGCTATTAGAAAAAATGTTCTAACTAGAAGGATAGTTACGCAGTGGAGCAGGTTACCTAGGGCAGTGCTACTCAAAGTGGTGGTCCACGGACTGGTGCCGTTCCGCGAGCCATCAGCTGATGGTCCACAGTGCCTGGGACCCGAGGCAGCACATTCTCTTCGCGCCGGCTCCACTCCGCTCCCCGTACACTGCCCTGGCTCAACCCCAGTCACCACAACAGCAGCTGCCAGCAACTCTGCCATGGCCGCTGCCATGGGCCAGGTCACCCCCCTCCCGTCACTCTTACACAGCGGAGAGGGAGAGGCGCAGCGTGTGTAATGTATTCCTGTGTTTCCTGCACGTTGTGCCATCCATTCACACTGCCCCCCACCCAGCCCTGAGCAGACAAAGCCCACAAACACACTAATAAGGAGAAGACTCGTTAATCTCTGGCAATTTCTGGGCTTGGCTGCCACCCCCTCTCCTTTCCTCATCTCTCCACCCCACTCAAAAAATAATAAAAAAAAAAAAGTAGCCCCTTAATTCTGGAAGACAGTTTAGCACAGGTTTGGGGAGAGGAGGATTAATTATTATTGTTGGTGTTGTTGCTCCGTGAAATTTGACAGCATCTGCACTGATCAGCGGAGCTAGTGGAGGAAAAAGACACTGCAGCAGGTTGTCGGGTGGGAGAGGATAAGCCCCCCAAAAAATGTCTGCCAACTTTTATTATATTCATTATATTGTGTGAGGGAAAGTTAACACAACATAAAACTCAGGTCAAGGCCCTGTCTTTGGTTAAGCCTGCCTGCAGGCCATAAACTGAAATCCTGCTTGCTTATGTGTGTCAAGGGGTAGGAGAAGTCAGAGCGAAAAGTCCCCAAAACGGAACAATGGTTTTCTGTGCATAAGGGGCATGAAGGGGCAGGATGGAAAAGTCCACAGACAGAACAAATTTGCTTATGAAATATATAACCGCAACAGCTGTGTTAAAAAGGTCGCTGACCGCAAAAGAACAGACAGTGAAAAACAGGAAGACGCTTGTTTTTTGCTTTTGACCAGTGTTAATTTTGCAATATATTCCAAATAAGGTAATTATTACGGAAGTATGTGTAATTTGTCTGGGGTTTTAAGCTTTAAAAAGCTGTGTGTGCTTTGCATCGAGGGGCAGCTACTTAGAGCTTTTACCTCCCTGCACTTGTAAGCAATAAAGGAGCCTCTGATCCAAACAACACGTGGTTAATTTTTGAAGCGACAAAATTGGTTTCGTGACTCGGATAGACAGCCAACCCCCAGAACCGGAGGACCGCGAGCAGTTCCCCGCCAGACCCAGGGCCCATCTGAAAGGTAAGAGACCTTTTGAAATCTCTATTGTGGGTTTCTGGTGGAGGACTGCCCACAGGCTCTGGGTTCGGGTGAGTTGCACTCTCTATTCGGACTTTTTGCTGCCAGACACACCTGACACCCTTGGGGTGGGTTAGAGTCCCATCCAGGTTTGGTTTCCCTGGGAAGAGCCACTGAGTGTGGCTGGGCAGGTCATGGATAGACCTGGTTCCATGTGCCAGTGTGAAAGTGAAGGTCGGTAGACCGGTGTAAGTGTGAGTCACAGGAAGACGCCCAGAGCGCCCTGCAAAGCCATGGGCTCATGACCGGCGAGAGGCCTGTCTGGGTCTAGAAGTGTGTGATTCCATCCTCTCCGTCCTCGGACGGTCTGTTTCCGTACCCTCTTTCCGCCCTCTAGTTCCCACCTGAACGTGGTTTGAAAAGCCACTGACTAGTCTGATCACCTTGACTGAAGCAACCGAGTATGCGGCACCAGCGATGCTCTTTGCTAAAGGGGGGCCCTAAACAAACCTTCCCTGTGTGAGTGGGACAAGTGAAAGATCTGTAGGGATTCTGGGAGCCAGGGGGTCCAAAAGGGATTCCCGCATTCACCAGCTTAAAAGGGGGCCAGTGAGTCAAGAAGGATCACTGTCTCGCCAAAAGGCACACACTAGTTCACTTGCAAGTTTCTGGAAAAATTGGAATTGGTATACCAGCTATAGGGATAATTTAAAGTTATGGTTTCCCTTAGAGGGAAAGTTTCAACATTGACAAGATTGTGCAGCTCAGACGTGTGCTTCTGGCCGATGTCAGGGTGAGGCATATTTCTATTGGCATGAAGAAATAGAAGAAAGAAAAACAAACGGCGCCGTGAATCTCAAATAAGGAGTCTCAAGGACTCCCAGGAGAAACTTACAACACAATTAAAAGAGATAAAAAGAAAATTGGCAAAGAATTTAAATCCAGCTAAGCCGGCAAGAAATATTAAGCAACAGAAGCCCCTTACATTCACCCCTCAGACAATGACTCCCCGTACTGAGGAAATGTTCTCCTTGCACCAATTCCCAGGCATTGGTGCTTCGGGTCATGAGACCTTGGTGTCTGCACATGCATCTTGGTCTCCTACGGAATTGTATAATTTACTTAATTTTCTAAAAGTAAGAGAGGACCCTGTTGAAGTCAAAGAGGAATTGCAAATTGCTATAAACTGTTATAACCCTGCATGGGCAGATTTAAATCAGCTTATGTGAGGGATCATGCCAAGGAAAACACTGAGTTGCCCTTGTGAAGAAGCTCAGTGGCCCAAGCAAATGCAGGCCATGACCAGGAAAAGTTAAATAAAATCAGGGAGAAGCTGTTTGGTAAAATTCTCAGTCTGCCCAAAGAATGCTGACTGGACCAAAATTAGCACCTGTAAACAACGTAAAAATAAGAATTTGAATAAAACCCAATACTCTCACCGCCACATTAAAACTATGTTAATGACCTTCCAGCTCCAGAACATACAGGGACCCCGTAATAGCCGCCCATTGCGGGGGGACAAGGGGAAGGCCAAACCAAGGTCCCCACCATCCACCTCCCCTAAGGACCCAGTGATGGCACGTGTTACTATTGCAAGCAAATGGGCCATTGGATACAGTAAATGTCCCTACCGCCCTGGTCAATCCAAAGGCGGTAGGGGTGGGCAATACTCTTATTCCCCATCCCATCTCTTCACCTCTGTCCATTTCTATCGGTCCTTTGTTTGACCGTCATACTTTCCTCCTAAGCCCTTGTTCACCTGCTAACCTTTAGGTAAAAGACTTGCTGTGTAAATTAAATTGTATAATCTGCTGTCCCTCAAATGGTGTGTATCTGCATATGCCTGATCCTGCTCACAATAAGGTCCTGGCAGTTTACAGGAAAAGACCGACCCCAGCCCTTCCTCCTTGCAACAGGAACTGCTGGCTAAGGTCTCTCCCTCTTTGAAAGCCTTGTGAGCCAATCTTGCCAACCAGGTTGGGTGCATTGGGTCTGCCCAACCTGTTAAAATTCACCTAAACGCAGCAAAACCCCTTCCTGAGGTGCAGCAGTACCCTCTATCAAAACAGGCCAAGGAAAAATCCAACCTGTTCTTACCTCCTGCATTCAGCAAGGAGTCATTATTCCTACGGTCAATGAGTGTAACTCCCCCATTTTACCGTGTTGTTAATGCTGCTGTACTCTCTACCTTTCACGTTGTTCCTAGCCCTGCTACTATCCTTTCCTACAAAGCACCAGTGCTGAGGGGTTGTTACCACCTCAAATAAGGAAAAGCTTGTATTAAGTCTGGACATAAAAGAATTAAGGTTATTGTTAAATAAGATGCATCTAGATGTAAGAAACAAATGGGTGTGTGTGTATGTAAATAGGTGTGTATAAATAAATAAAAGGGGAGTTAGTCAAAAAGCCACCCTCCTTGCTAAATTGGTAGTGAAACAATGCCTGTGCCCATGGAAAGAAATAATGCAACAACAACAACAAAGGATCAGGCCCAGACAAGCAGGCAACCATAGTGGAGGAAGTTAAAAGAAAGAAAGTGAGAGGTTAACTCTGTAGTTACTGGAGGAAATTAAGCCGTGAAACTTTGTACAAATGTTAAAAGAAGGTGTTATGAAAAGATAATTCTGGTTTCTTTGCAGCCATTCCTTTGAAGAAAGGGTGCATTTCTCTGGAAGAATTTCTGTAAATAATCCAGGCAAAAGGTTATTTTAAGTGAAATCATTTAACTATAAACAAGTTAGGCAAATTAGCTAAAACACACTCCTGGTGTGCACAATCTTTGTTTTATAAGTTTAAAATAAATTGGTGTTTTAAAATTGTAAAACAAAAAAAGATACTTTTGCCAAACAAAAGAAACTAGTGTTTAATTTTGGTATTTAGCATTTAATCCTTACTGTGACTTAATGCTTTATAAGATTTAAAATGTTTTTAAATAAAGACCAAAGTTGTGGCTGCAGCAGGGCAGTCAAAGCCAGGAAAGTGAAAAAAAGATTTTAAATCTGTTTTGGTAACAAATAGAAGATAAAAGCTGTAGTCGGTGCCCCACACTAAGTCTTAAGGTGGCTCTGTGTAATCTATGGTCACATTGCCAAAGGGGAGCCAAATTGGGTTGTGATTTCCTTTTCAAATCAGTGTGTGTTTAAAAGTAGAAGTTAAAAGTTAGAAGTTAATTGTGTCCTTTTGAGACAAAGTCTCTAAGTGGCTGATAACTTTGAATCCAAAAGCAAGCCGAAAGTGTCTGTGTTAATGCAAATCACTTAAATAATAAGGATAGAAGCCATTGAAACCTGACCTGCCTATATAACAAATACAGAAAAATATGGGAGTAATTCCTCAGTTTTGCCTGCAAACAACAAGGGTATTTGTAAAGAAAGGAATATTTTAAGCAATACTGCCAACAGTGTGTAATCTGCCAGCAACATAGTGTTGGTAAAGCTACCAAGGTTAGGCAGGCAGCACATCCCCTTTCCTGGGGACGCTTTTGTAAATATTCAGATTGATTCAAATGCTTAAATGTTGTAATTGTAAGTATGTTAGTTTTAGTAATGTATTTCCTTGTAAAAAGGCAGATGCCAAAACTGTTAAACTTTTGCTTAAGGATTTTGTATCACAATTTGGCATACCTGGACAGATTATAAAAGATTTATGTGCAGTTTCACAGATCCAATATGGCCAAATGCCCTTTGAAGACCCCTCCCAATCAAAAGACCAGACTCAGCCCACATAAGATTTCTAACAGGGTGCCTAATGCGACTACTGGCTGTGCCCCACTGGTCCTGGCTCAGATGGACAGTCATTTAATGACTAACACAATGCTTAATTATTGTCAGGCACTAACAAAATGTGTTAGGTCTTTTTATATACAGCAGCCCTGCCACTCCCTGAAACCAGGAGACTGGATCTACATACAGGTCCATCAGCAAGGAACTGCCCTGACCCCATGCTGAAAGACCCTTATCAAGTCCTGTTAATTATCAACACCGCTGTGAAGTGCTGAGAATTGACTACCCGCCCATGTTTCTCACTGTAATGGCTCTCCGACTGATGAGCGGTCTATCTTTTCTTCTGGCGTTGTTGCTCCTTCTGGACAGCAGGAGTGAAGGACATGGTGAAAAGCCAGTAACCTCTCCTTTGTCTGCTGACAGACCCACCGTGCCTTTGAAGGCACAACCTCTCCACCTGAAGACATAATAAAGCCTCTAACCAAGCAAGGTGATTGTGCTAGTAACCTCTCCGTTGCTGCCTCATTGCTGAACAGATAAGTGAACTAAGACTCCGAAATCTTGAATAGCTTGCAGAAGCTAGCCAGAACTACCTGAAGATAAAACTTTTAATATTCCTCAGCCTCTCCTTCCTAACAAACTTAGGGTGGAGATGGGAAAGTAATATTTTCTAGATCTTGACCAATCAGTAGCCTCACTAGTAAATACTCAAACGTATACCCAAAAAGTTTGTTCTGCCACTGGAGATTTTACCTGTACTGAAATTATTCCTGTAACTAATAAGTTATCCTGAACCCTACTGCAATACACCCCTTCCTTTGCCATTGATGCTGATGCCTCTCCGCCTTTTTGTGAAGGTGTTTAGCCAACAGATGTGGTAGAATACTTCACAAGGGAGAGATGTGTTAGTGTGTTGGGACACCGATAGACTAATTAATGCCACATTAGGGACCATTAAATTCACATTGCCCTTATCCAGTTTTTAAATTACCTCTGCATATCCAAATTGCTCTAAAGGTTAGCACAGCAAAGAGCCTGCGTTTCCCCTAGAAAGAAAAGGGACTTGGCTGGACACCTATGGGATGGTGCAAATAGCGTAGTGGCAATCTGGAATATCCATAAGAGTCAAGAACATGAGGAAAAAATTGGGACACTTAGAAAAAGCCCCAGGCCTTATTACTTGAGCACAATTGACCCAGACACAAGTGGGAGTAGGTGAATTACGTATTATTTCCACTCTTAGTGCAATGACCCAGAAGCTTGTAACAGATATGGTGCTTAGTATTGCTGGGGCTGGAAAGGCATTGCAGTGGGATCAGGCTTGTTCAGAGGTTCAGGATTTTCTGAATGACCAGCTCACGGCCATTCAGAGGGATCTTGAACATCAGGCATGGCCCTCTGACCTTACAGCCACCTCAGGAGTACCATCTGATCTGTGACCAGGGAGACATACTTGAAGATTCTCTGGGTGGAAATGCAGACGTTCGTAGTGTTCCTTCCAAGCATATGGGCCGCTCAGAGGGATGTGGGCTTCCACATACCGAACCCTGCTGCATCAGTGGGGAGGATGCATGTGGGATTGGGAAATTCACCAAGACATTTGGGAAATTAAACCACCTGGTATGCCTAACAGATTTAGTCAGTGCTCCTGAAAATAACGCCCAATATCTAGATAGGAATAGGAAATCAATGGACACTCTGACCACCAGAACCCCACAGCTTCAGTGTGTACATAAACTGAAGCCAGGAAAAGTTGTCACTGTTCATGACAACATTTGTTGGGACGGTATGTGCCAAGGTTCCTTTCCCACTCTGAACTCTAGGGTACAGATGTGGGGACCTGCATGAAAACCCCCTAAGCTTATTTTTACCAGCTTAGGTTAAAACTTCCCCAAGGTACAAACTATTTTACCCTTTGCCCTTGGACTTTCGTTGCCACCAAACATTTAACTGGTTACTGGGAAAGAGTTGTTTGGAAACATCTTTCCCCCACAAAATCCTCCCAACCCTTGCACCCCACTTCCTGGGGAAGGTTTGGTAAAAATCCTCACCAATTTGCATAGGTGAGGACAGACCCAAACCCTTGGATCTTAAGAACAATGAAAAAGCATTCAGTTTCTGAAAAGAAGAATTTTAATAGAAGTAAAAAGAATCACCTCTGTAAAATCAGGATGGTAAATACCTTACAGGGTAATTAGATTCAAAACATAGAGAATCCCTCTAGGCAAAACCTTAAGTTACAAAAAGACACAAAGACAGGAATATCCATTCCTTTCAGCACAGCTTATTTCCTCAGCCATTTAAAGAAATCAGAATCTAATGCATATCTAGCTAGATTACTTACTAAGTTCTAAGACTCCATTCCTGTTCTGTCCCTGACAAAAACATCACCCAGACAGACCCAGACCCTTTGCTTCCCCCCCCCCACTCCCCAGCTTTGAAAGTATCTTGTCTCCTCATTGGTCATTGTGGTCAGGTGCCAGCGAGGTTATCCTAGCTTCTTAACCCTTTACAGGTGAAAGGGTTTTTCCTCTGGCCAGGAGGGATTTTAAAGGTGTTTACCCTTCCTTTTATATTTATGACAGTATGGGACAAGAAACTACCCTGATAGGACACCTACTTTTCCAAGCTAACGACAGCTCTGTGCTTGTTAAGGCCACCATCTTGCAAAATATACATTTTAATCTTACCACTGCTACAGGAAGCCATATCATATATTGGCCTGCAGAGAGAATTTTGCAGTCGGCCCTTCAACCTCAAATACCTTTTAACTGGACTACTTTAGTACCTGATCGATTCCAAAATTTGCTTTCAATTCTATCAGAGGTTCATAAAATTTCCGACCTACAGGGACAGATTCACATGCTCCAAAATATATATCAAGTTGAAAAGAACGCCTTTCATACAGCCTCTAGGGAGTCTATCTTATGTACTAAGTATGATGCTTTGTGTTTTGTGACTAAGACTATTCAGCAATCTCAACCCCATCGTTTTATTGCCATAGAAATGTTGTTTTTATTACTGTTTGATATGGTGTTATGTTATTGCTGTTGTAGTAGAGATGTTTATCACTACCTGCCTGGTCCTAGACCTGTTAAGCTCAGTGTAAACAAGTGGCACTAATGATTGTCAAACTCTATGATAACAGGAGGCAAGAGGCAGCAATGAATGTTTAAGAGGAAATGCAGGTAGTACATGAGGAAGAGAGAGAGGAAATTAATGATAGAATAAAATGAGGCTAAAAAGGCCTCAAAGGGGAGAACTGTGAGAGAAAATTAATAGGACATAAAACTCAGGTCAAGGTCCTGACTTTGGTCAAGTTTGCCTGCAGGCCGTAAACTGAGATCCTGCTCGCTTATGTGTGTCAAGGGGTAGGAGAAGTCAGAGTGAAAAGTCCCCAAAACGGAACAATGGTTTTCTGTGCATAAGGGGCATGAAGGGGCAGGATGGAAAAGTCCACAGACAGAACAAATTTGCAATAGTCAAGCTTATGAAATATATAATCGCAATAGTTGTGTTAAAAAGGTCGCTGACCGCAAAAGAACAGACAATGAAAAACAGGAAAGGCCTAGTGGGGGAAGACGCTTGTTTTTTGCTTTTGACTAGTGTTAATTTTGCAATGTATTCCAAATAAGGTAATTAATATGGAAGTATGTGTAATTTGTCTGTGGTTAAGCTTTAAAAAGATGTGTCTGTTTTGCGTCGAGGGACAGCTACTTTGAGCGTTTACGCCCCTGCGCTTGTAATCAATAAAGGAGTCTCAGGCTTTCTGATCCAAACACAACGCATGGTTAATTTTTCCACGACAATTGTTTCCAATATAAATTAATATTACTACGAATGTTCAAATAATATTTTCTTGGGTCGTAAACCAATAGTCATTTTATACTATCCGCACAGACACACAACCTTTCAGTCAGTTTTCAATGTATTTAAATGGGAACATCTCTGCAAGTATGCCACACTCCCATTCCAATTAATGGAGTGAAGAATGTTAGTTTTTCTGATCTGATGTGCTACATGCCTATGCGAATATGATAATATGGCACAAATATGGTACCGGTCCCTGGCACATTGGGGAAAAAAATTGCCGGTCCGCCACATCAGATAGTTTGAGAAGCACTGACCTAGGAAGGCTGTGGAAACCCTGTTATTGCAGGTTTTTAAGAACAGGCTAGACAAACACCTATAGAGATGGTCTAGGTATATTTAATCCTACCTCAGCACAGAAGGATGGACTAGATGACCTCTTGAGATCCCTTCCAGCCCTACATTTCTATGAGCTTCTACAGAGTGAACTAAAGGATCCTCCAGCTGGGTGCTGTAGAAAAGTCAAATCATTGGTGGATCAGTCCCAGAGGGGCCACGCAACACTGAGCAATGGGCTATAAAAGCACTTGAAAACGGGGGTCTAGCTGAAAGTGTCTTCTCTGCCAAAACTACAGTGCCAAGCTCTGATATTTCAAATGTTATATGTAAATGTTAAAAAAAGAATTTGGACAAACTTTTGACCCTTTGGATCAAAGTGGAAGGAAACAGCAGCTTCAAAGACATGCCAAAATTATACTGTGATTTAATTGAAAATATTCCTTAAAGACTGTTTTCCCAGCTTTGCATCCACACCTGGATCCCAGCAAGGACCAGCCAGCTCGCAATTAATCTCTGGCCCTGGATCAAGCCAGGGCTGACTCAGAGATGTCTAAACTATTTAGACAGCTTAGCCAATACATTCACTACAGCTTCCTACGAAACTATTTCTCGATCATACCCACATGACCACTTCTTTGCCCCTTACTGTCTTCTTACCTCCAAGAGCATCCTAGGCTTTTCATGCTGTCTCCAACCTCACCACGGTGAGCTTGAATGAGTGTCCTTTGCAAACCAGCCAAATACACTTCCCTGTCGTTCCAGCTCTCCCAGTGTCTCGTATTAGTGCCACTATTTCTAGCAGTCCTTCACAACTATAAAAGGCTAGGACAGGCTGGGACAAAGGGAGTGGCTACGTGTCCATTGGGTGAAAGCGCAACTTATTTTATAAGGCAAGAGGAGCTTTGAGATGACACTGCCTGTCATAAATATAAAGGGAATGGTAACCACCTTTCTGTATATAGTGCTATAAAATCCCTCCTGGCCAGAGGCAAAACCCTTTCACCTGTAAAGGGTTAAGAAGCTAAAATAACTTTGCTGGCACCTGACCCAAAATAACCAATGAGGGGACAAGATACTTTCAAATCTGGAGGGGGGGTGGGTGGGCACAAAGGGTTCTGTCTGATGCTTTTGCCTTCTCCATCTCCAGTGCATGCTTCCTCTCTTTTTCCTTCTCCTCCTTTCTTTTTTTTTTTTTTTTGCCTCCCTTTCTTTTTCTATCTGTTTGAGTTCTACCCGTCTTTCATGTTCCTTTTGTCTTTCCTCAGTCTCAAATCTGGCTAATTCCAGCTTCTGTTGAACATTGTATTCGGTCATCCTAACCTCTGTTTTTAAACTAACTTTACACCCGAGAGTTAGAAAGAAAACAAAAAAAACCTGGCTTGTAAAATTTTGTTGTGCTGTAACCTTATACCTTTTTTCTCTGATAGCTGTTCTCAGCCTAGAGAAAAATCCTTTTGTTATGCCTGCTGCTCTGTCCCCAGGCAGAGAGACAGAATCTACAGCTGCAATCACCTTTTACAAAACCTTTTAAAATCCTGCTGTGATTCTGGTTCAGAATGATCCCACCGTTCTGCCACCATGTCAAGGTTCCTTCCCCACACTGAACTCTAGGGTACAGATGTGGGACATGCATGAAAGACCCCCTAAGCTTATTTTTACCAACTTAGGTTAAAACTTTGTCTTGTTCTTGAACAGTATGCTGCCACCACTAAGTGTTTTAAACAAAGAATAGGGAAAGAGACCACTTGGAGACATCTTCCCCCAAAATTCCCTCCCCCCTCCCCACCAAGCCCTACAGCCCCTTTCCTAGGGAAGGCTTGATAATAATCCTCACCAATTGGTACAGGTGAGCACAGACCCAAACCCTTGGATCTTAAGAACAATGAAAAAGCAATCAGGTTCTTCAAAGAAGAATTTTAATTAAAGAAAAGGTAAAAGAATCATCTCTGTAAAATCAGGACGGTAAATACCTTACAGGGTAATCAGATTCAAAACACAGAGAATCCCTCTAGGCAAAACCTTAAGTTACAAAAAGACACAAAAACAGGAATATACATTCCATTCAGCAGAGCTTATTTTACCAGCCATTAAACAAAAGGAAATCTAATGCATTTCTAGCTAGATTACTTACTAACTTTACAGAAGTTCTGAGTCTGCATTCCTGATCTGTCCCCGGCAAAAGCATCACACACACAGACAAACCCTTTGTCCCCCCCCAAGATTTGAAAGTATCTTGTCTTCTCATTGGTCATTTTGGTCAGGTGCCAGCGAGGTTATCTTAGCTTCTTAACCCTTTACAGGTGAAAGGGTTTTGCCTCTGGTCAGGAGGGATTTTATAGTAGTGTATACAGAAAGGTGGTTACCCTTCCCTTTATATTTATGACACTGCCAGTACACAGGAGAACAAGAGACAGGTGCAAACCCTCATCCCATCCCTGGGAGTTCATGCATCAGGAGGCAGATATGGGAAAACCATCAGTGAGGGTCTCATGATTTTTGTAATCTTGAGAGGAAGCCACACACATGCACATAGCTGCGAGTAGGAGAATAATGCCTCCATCTTCCTGACAGCGAAGAGAAAGGCTCCAGTCCTGGCACTGGAGGAAAGGGAGGGAATTGCCATTGTTGGTTGTATATTATCTGTGCATGTTTTTATACACAGCCTGGCTCTAACTGTCAGTCACATTTTGCTATATTACACCTCCAGTTTTTGTTGGCCTCGCACATATATGTAACCCTTCTGCCAGGTGACATTGGCAGCAAAAAGGGCCAGGTTTAGACACATAGGGGTTCCTCTTAAAGAGAACAAACAGCACGAGCCTGAACCTCCACCCAGAAACCTGGTGGAAAACCATCTTGCCACAAGGTAGAAGGGTTTTTTTCCCCCCTTCCTCTTTATCTGACTTGTGTCCAAGGAGTGAATCCCTTCTGGTAAGGACCTATATGCCATTGGCCTCCCACTACAGGCAACTCTTTGCTAAATGAAGGCAGGGAATGGTCCCACTATTAAGGGGAACGTTCCTGGCTTCTGCACTACCCTGGTGGAGTGGGCTAGCGAAAGGCTCTGAGTCCTTGCTCCCACTCCCATTACCCAGAGGCCCGCCTGACCTTGAGGACTCCCCTTCTGCTCTCCCGAGCAGCGGGATCCTTATAACCCCAACAAGCCTGGGCCCAGGATTCCGGAGAGGCTGTACCCCCAGTCTCATCATGGTCACTTAGGACAGGGGCTAGGGTGTACCCACTCTGGGGTGCTCGCTCTGCACCGGTCACGTCCTTGGCCCAGTGAGCACTACATTAAGTTCAAACCAAATACAATTTAATAAACAGCAAGAAACAGTGAAAAAAATGGGAAAGGTTAAAGCAGTGGCTCTCAACCTTCCCAGTCTACTGTACCCCTTTCTGGAGTCTGATTTGTCTTGTGTACCCTAAGTCTCACCTCACTTAAAAACCACTTACAAAATCAGACATAAAAATACAAAAGTTCACAGCACACTAGTACTGAAACTTTGCTACTGCCTCATTTTACCATATAAGTATCAAATCTATCGGAATATAAATACTGTACTTACATTTCAGTATGACACTTGAGCCTGCTTTTCACTTGTGAGCCTTGTCTGAAGCCCATGTAACTTGTTTCACAGTGACCCTGTGGCATGGGGCCCTGGTAACTGCCCTGCTTGCCACCACCTATGGCCAACCCTGCACTTGTGGACAACCCCCCGCAAGCCTGTCCTGTGACTCCCACTGAGGGTTGCAATCCCAGGTTGAGAAACACCGATCTAGATGAGTTGAGTACCCACTGGAAGACCCCTGCAAACCCCAAGGGGTAGGCACACCCCTGGTTGAGAACCACTGGGTTAAAGGAATAAGGACCCCACCTGCAGAGACACCACAACCAGCCATCTGGGATGTAAGGAAAGGTCACAGTCTGTTCCTCACCCATCCCAGGCCTCCCCACAGGCCCTGGCTATGCTGCGGTGACACCATGAGTCAGACCCTGATCTGACAGTGACCAGATGCCCACAGGTACTAGGTGGCAGTGACCCCTCTCCCCAGTGTAGCCCCTCCCATTGGGATCATGTCCCCCCTCCTGAGTCTGGCCTGCAAGGCATCTTGTCCTGAGACATCTCCCTGCGCTGTGCCCTCTGCCAAAGACCCCGGTCACTCTTTGCAGCTGCTAGCCATGCTCAAATCCATTGTTACTTGTGGCACAGCCAGTGTCTGCTCCAGAGCTCTGGGCCCGCAGCTCCTGCTGTAGCTCAACCCTGGATCCCAGTCGGCACGGCTGGTCTGCTCTGCTCTGCTGTGCTCTGCACTGCACCAGCTCCTGCCTCCGGGCCCTGGTCTGGTCTGGTCTGGTCTGGTCTGGTCTGGTCTGTCCGGCTCCGGCTCCGGCTCCGGCTCCGGCTCCCTGCCCTCAGTGGCAGCTGCTCTGCCCTACTCTGGCTCAGTCAGCTCCTGCTCACATATAGGATGGGCCCTGGGCTCCTGACTCCCTCATTGGTCTACCTGCCATGTCAATCAGGCTGACTTGGAGCGTTGGCCTCTCCCCATTGGCCCTGGAGACTGTCAGTCTTAGGATCTTGATCTCTCTTCATCCCTTCCCCTTTCTTTTGGTACTGGAAGAGAGCCCACTAAGTTTCCAACAGCCCGCTGACATAAAGGCACAGGGTGCAAGGCCAGAGCTGAGTGACCTTTGGAAAGGATCTCCTTAGCCAGCCCACTGGAGCTGAACTCACAACATCAGTGTTAGGTGGTGGAGCCTCTGGACTGGCTCCAGACCCTGGTGAGAGGGGGGCAGGGACAGCATCAATGTGAGAAGTGATGCTACAGTGGTTCTTCACTACAGTTTCAGAGGGCAACAACAGCTGAGTGGATGCCACTAGAGCTGAAATCACTGAGCTAGGTGGTGGAGTCTGAGAGTCAGACCAGGCTGGCCCTGAGGCACCATGACAAGAGATCGGGGGGCAACAAGACTCACCATAGAGATGGTGGCACACTGAGATGAAAGATGACGCAGGAGCAGCAGCCAGGTGTCTCTTCATGGAAATCAGTGGCACTTCCCCAAGGGGCTGGAGCCAGGCCTGCCTGAGCTCACTCCTGGACTCTGGGACTTTGCTACCCTTTGAGAACAAACCATGAGTAGGGGGCAGCAGAGGAGGAAAGGGGAGAGTGACATGTTCAAGGGACCTTTGTTCGTCAGCCGTTCACACCGACAGGTGGGGAAACTGAGTCAAAGGTCCCTAGATACTGTGGGGATGGGTGTTTGACTTATTATTCATATAATCATATTGTTGATGTATTGTTGCTGTGTTTTCCCACGTTCATACTGTGTCGCTTAATACATTTTCCTTGGTTCATATGCAGATTCTGTGCTTGGGAGAGGAGTAAGGATGCCAGGGAAGATATTTAGGTTTCCCAGGTTTCTGGGCTGGGACTGAACTTTCAAGAGGATCCCTTAGATATTTGAACCTGGACCTTTTTTCTGCCCACACCTAGCAGAAGAGTTGTACATGGATGTTTCTGATTTGTTGCTTATTTGTTTGGAAACTGTTACAGACCATGACTCAAGAAATCCTGGTCTTTATTCTGTTCATTGCTATATTCTGGGTTAATGTTAATTGTTTCAGTGTTGTGGCCGTCCCCATACACTTTTCCATGAGTTCACTTTTTAAGTCCGTCACGGCAATAATTGCATTATAACCTTCAATAATAGATTTAGTTACCTTAGACGGTGCATGCAGCAAGAAGTATTCTATCCTGTGAGCGAAGGGTGACATATTCAGAGACCCAAAACTGGAGCTGTAGGTCTTGATAAAAACTTTTATTAGGAAGATAAACCTGAGGGTTGAATTGCTGAATTGTAATCCTCTAGCAACTCCTTCCTCTCTCTTCCTAGCCCTGGGCAAGCTGTACATCCAATCTGCCACTGAACTAAGGGGTACAGCTCTACAATCAGACACAGGCAGAAAAGCACTGCTCGCCGCACGCACCATTAGCCTTGCCAAATCTGTGCAAAGTTCCTGTAGCCCCTAAGTCTGTGGTGGATCTCTGCCAGCTGGGTTTGCTCCTCACCCTTCTCTAAGGGCTTCATGTTTACACTTAACTGGAAAGAACAGTCAGCGTGAGAAGCTATTTCTGTATATACCCTGCACCAGGCATCAATCTCTTTTAAAAAGGCCACAAGCAGAATTTTAAACCTTAAGAGAAAAAGGGAGGTGGGAGTGAGTGGAGAAAACAAAAAATCTGCTCTGGAAAGAAGAGACAACAACTACCCAGCTTGCAAAAAGCAAAGCAGGGAGGCTTCTTGCCATTACAACATCACAAGCTTTTCACGGATCTGCATTACGTGATATTGAGCTGTTATGTCTCTGTAACCCAGGCAAAGCAATGCTATAATCTGTCTGTTTGTTTCTATCATGACAATGAGTGAGTCACTTTTTCTCTTCCTCTTCGTTATGGCATTTCACAGATTTTCAGTTCAACCAGCACTTTTGTATCAAAGGCCCTGTTTGTTGCAGAGGCGGTACTCTACAGACACCACATGTAATGGGGCCAGACCCTTCACTAGTATAAATCACCACAGCTCCATGGCAGAGCCATGCCAATCTAGCTCACAATCTGGCCCCATGGTCCATCCTTAGTTAAAAATTGTATGCTGGTCTGGTTACTAGAATGCCCTAGTGGCAGTGATTGAGTCTGAGTCTTGAGTAGATTTAACCTGAGTTTTCAAAGTATAGACCTTTCCTCCAAGACTATTGTCTTTCAAATTCCCCAATTCGTGACTCAAGAGTCTGACTAAATATTCCACCTCCCAAAGGGGTCACTGCCACCAGCATGGATGAAAGCAGCCCTGAGGCTCCTTTAACTGGCCCAGTGCTGCTGCCAAGAGGAGGGAAGCAGAAGGTGGTATAATGCCCATTTTTGCCCACCCAGCTGCTCAGGTCCTGCTCCACGTGCAGCTCTCTGAAAGCGAAGATATGAACCAACAAGTTTAGAGTCAGGAAAGTTCACAAGAACCTCCAGTTTTCAATGACTATTAGAGATTATCTGCAGGGAGCAAATCTGGAGCTTGTCAATGCCAGTATTACGCTGGAGAGCTGGTTAATGGGCCAGCTGGGTGCATGGGCCAGCACTGCTTGCTGGAGGTGATAAAGACTGTAGGGGATCCCACCCTTGAAGGAATCTAACGTGGCAAGAATCCCAACATATATTTCTGTGAAAATCGGCCCCCTTGGTAAAAGGAATGTGCCTTACAGGATTGGTGAAAAAATCCTGAAGAACAAGAATAGACCTGATCTTCTCCTACTTTACACAGAAATGCATATGATTAATTTATATGCACATGATGTCTTACTCCACATAACTGTTGCAAAATCATTGCTGGCCATAACAGACCAAGTTTCCACCCCTCTTGAGCTGCAAGATTAAATTCTCTACATCTCATTATCAGGTACATTTTCAAAGACAATGAACCAAATATTTACCTTTTGCTTAGCACCGTCTGGTGCTTTATCTACCTTCTGTAGTTTATAAGTAGGCTTGTCACCTTAGCAGGGCCATCCTTAGGATTTATGGGGCCCTATGCAGTATTATTAAACTGGGTGCCCCTATGCTCAATGGCAGCCCGGGCTCACATGTGTACTTTAGATAAGGGTGGTCTTTTGAAGGATTAATTTAAAAAACTGTATGTCTGAAGATCCAATTATTTAAGGCTAAAGATGAATATTCAGCTTGTGCATATAAACACCTATGCAAGGACTTTTTTAGAGATCTGGTTTTATAATCTTCAGCAACACACTAATGAAATATTTTTAAAGCAAAATTTTAAACTAAGGTCCTGTAGACTAACATATTCTGAGTAAACATTACAGTAATGCACAACTGTTTTTGTCAATAAATTCAGAAACTGAGGCTGTGTCCACGCTGCCACTTTCAGTGCTAAAACGTTAGTTGTTCAGGGGTGTGAAAAACACACCCGAGTGACAAAAGTTTCAGAGCTGAAAAGTGCCAGTATGGAAAGTGCTTTATCACCAGGAGTTGTGCTCCCGGCGATAAAGCTACAATCCCTCATTTGGGATGGTTATTTTTTATTGCCGGGAGAGGTCTCCCCTGGCGATAAAGCATGACTACACTGCCCACCTCACGTGGCTGTGCTGTAACATGGGCAGGGTAGACATACCCTGACAGTATATACCTGGGGGTTGACAATTGCCTGTTAAATGGCTTCATTACCACTTGAATGGCTCTTTAACAGTTTCAGTGTTGTGCTAATAGGTCTGGCAGGCTTTTTCACTTTTAAGTACTAGATCCCCTCCGGTGGAAGACTCACCAGGTCGCAGCAGCCAGCTGTGATGGGAACCTGCAGGAAGGGTCAGATTAGAACAAGAGATAGGAAGAGGTGGAAGGGTGGACACTAAGACCCAGGGGGCCCCAAATTTTCAGGTGCCCTACACAGCTGTGTGTGCTGTGTATGCCTAAGGACGGCCTTGCACCTTAGGATCTAAGCCCTTAAATACATGCACTGAGATTCACATGTTTCAGAGTATCAGCTGTGTTAGTCTGTATTCACAAAAAGAAAAGGGGTACTTGTGGCACCTTAGAGACGAACCAATTTATTTGATCATAAGCTTTCGTGAGCTACAGCTCACTTCAAGTTCATGGAGGGTATTACAGAAGAGCTTCCCAAATCCCTGGAAACATTTATTTGCCTCATTTTGTGTTTGCATCAACGTTAAGAATGCCTTGTCTTCCGTTATGGTGGGAGGGCAGCGGCCAACAGAGGGGTTTTCAGCATGTTCTAAAGATGGCCAGGCCTCCTCTCCTCTAGTAACGTGTCCCACAGTCAGTCTCGCAACAGAGAATACTTTACATTATCTCCAGCTCCCACCAGCCTCATGGTGGCCCTGTGAGGGGCAAGCTGGGGACAGGAGAATGGGGAGGAGCTGGGGGTGAGACAGGAGAGTGCACTGGGGAGCTGGAGAGGAAGTTGTAAGGAGTCTGGTGAATGTGGAAAGAGGAGGAGGCATACTGGGAAAAAGCGAAGGAAATATGGGAGGGGGGCCAAGGGAATGTAGGAGGCAGGTTAAGGGCAGGAGGCTGTGGAGGAGCATAGAAGGACAATAGATAGCTGCCCAGCCTGTCTCGGGAGGGAGGGGGATGGAGAAGGATAGACCGTCAGCCCCCAACTTCAGGAGAGCATGAGTGATGCTCCCTCTGCAAAATGAGCAGAGGCTGCATTTTTATAATAAACAGCTGTGTCAAAGGATGCGGCATCCTGATTCCACAGGGGACTCCACCAGAATGCAGTCCACACTCCACAGCAGGCAGCTCTAGAGCATCAACTGTGAGCAGCACACTAGCCCTGTCACTGGCCATGAGCGGGATGGGGCCTGTGAGGAAAGGGGCCCTTGTAGCTGCAGCACTCTTTGAACCAAGCACCTCTGTGGCCAGCTCCTTGGATAGCTGGGTTCCCCCTGAACGTTGTAGGACAGGCTAGTGTGGTAACAAGGACCCCAGAGGATGCTGTGTGTTGAGCATGGAATTTCCCAGTAAACTTCACTGCCCTTAACTATGAAGCTTGATGAATAACATGTATCCAATTATCTGAGACAAGCTGCCCTTTGAGTCCCCTGCCCTGGACTCTCAAAAGGATGAACCAGCATCTTAAAGAAATCTCCAAGTACTAAAACAGAGCAAAGAGTGAAAACATCCTCCATCCATTCATTCAAATTGGACTTGGATTCAATTGCCTGAGAACTTATGGCCCATTTCAAACAGTGCAACACTACCATGCAACAGGGAAGTTGTGTTTCAGAGTAGCAGCGGTGTTAGTCTGTATCAGCAAAAAGAACAGGAGTACTTGTGGCACCTTAGAGACTAACCAATTTATTAGAGAATGCTCAGGGGTGACCCCCAAGCCTGCTCTAATAAATTGGTTAGTCTCTAAGGTGCCACAAGTCCTCCTGTTCTTTTTAGGGAAGTTCTGGTGCATGCCAGCAGGGGCCACATGGGCCCATTGGTGTGAGACATGCTAGTGCAGACTAAACTTCACCCTTCTGGTGCGGACTAAAGGATTGTGTAGACGGGGTGAAAGTAACATCAAGCACTTACTGGTTCAGGGACCTGGCTTGGGGCCCCCAGAAGGGGCGGAGCTGAGGGTCAGCCTCCACCAGTCAGCCCATCTGCGCTGCCTGGCCCACGGCACCCAGGGCTCCGGTGGCGATTTAAAGTGCCCTAACCCTAATCCTTCCGCCCCCTCGGCCTCCGTCAGCGGCCCAGGGTGGGACAAAGGGGGCAAGGATGTTAAAGCGGTTTAAGCAGGATCCTTTGCCGCTGCAGTGCTTTAACATCGGCCACTTTTTACCAGTACGCTGTACCGGCCCACTTTCACCCCTGTGTGTAGACAAGCCCCAAGTCCCCCAAACCCCAGGCCCTAACCACTGGACCATCTTGCCATCCCAGGGGACCAATATTGTCCTCCCCTGAGGGGAGAACAAACAACAGTCCACTGATCTAGCTGTTCTAGGTCCCAAACTGGGATTTGGAGAGGCTGATGCAGGGCTATAGGGCGTCAACAGAGGTTCCTGCCAGCCTGCAGGGAGCCCCTAGGCTTTGGGGGTATGAGGATAAGATGTCCTACTCCTGCATGGAGTCCCTAGCCTCTGTTTGCCAGGAGGCGGAAATGTGTGACAGGGGGTGGATCACTTGATGATTGCCTGTTCTGTTCATTCCCTCTGGGGCACCTGGCACTGGCCACTGTCGGAAGACAGGATACTGGGCTAGATGGACCTTTGGTCTGACCCAGTATGGCCGTTCTTTTGCAGAGGCACAGGGGGTGTCAAGGTTCCTTTCTCTCTCTGAACTCTAAGGTACAGATGTGGGGACCTGCATGAAAGACCCCCTAAGATTATTCTTACCAGCTTAGGTTAAAAACTTCCTCAAGGTACAAACTTTGCCTTATCCTTGAACCGTATGCTGCCACCACCAAGCGTGTTAAACAAAGAACAGGGAAAGAGACCACTTGGAGACATCTTCCTGCAAAATATCCCCCCAAGCCCTACAGCCCCTTTCCTGGGGAAGGCTTGATAATAATCCTCACCATTTGGTACAGGTGAGCACAGACCCAAACCCTTGGATCTTAAGAACAATGAAAAAGCAATCAGGTTCTTCAAAGAAGAATTTTAATTAAAGAAAAGGTAAAAGAATCACCTCTGTAAAATCAGGACGGTAAATACCTTACAGGGTAATCAGATTCAAAACACAGAGAATCCCTCTAGGCAAAACCTTAAATTACAAAAAGACACAAAAACAGGAATATACATTCCATTCAGCAGAGCTTATTTTACCAGCCATTAAACAAAAGGAAATCTAATGCATTTCTAGCTAGATTACTTACTAACTTTACAGAAGTTCTGAGTCTGCATTCCTGATCTGACCCCGGCAAAAGCATCACACACACTGACAAACCCTTCCCCCCCCCCCTCAAGATTTGAAAGTATCTTGTCTTCTCATTGGTCATTTTGGTCAGGTGCCAGCGAGGTTATCTTAGCTTCTTAACCCTTTACAGGTGAAAGGGTTTTGCCTCTGGCCAGGAGGGATTTTATAGCACTGTATACAGAAAGGTGGTTACCCTTCCCTTTATTTCTATGACAGGGAGTGTCACAGAAACAGGCTAAAGGGAGGGCTGCATATCTGTTTGCTTCCCTGGGAATGTCTACGCCTGACATACAGGGGCCAGCACATACTGTGGGACGATGTTTGTAGAAACGGTTATGACTGAATATAAAACTCAGCCATTAAAACTCTTGGAGTGATTACTAGGTGGCAGAGGCTGCACATGTGGCTTCCACAGAGCAGGACGTGTTCTATCCTGTTAGCTAAGGGTGGTATAGTGAAATCACTATAAATTTAATTACACAAAACTGTATTTGGAAGTGTTGACAAAAGTTTTTATTAGGAAGATAAAATGGGGCTGAATTCTTGAATCTTAATCCTCTGGCAATGCCTTCCTCTCTCTGCATAGCCCAGAGCAAGCTGTACATCCATTCTGCCACTGAGCTAAGAGGTACAACTCTACTGTAAGGCACCGTCAGAAAAGCACTGCTCACCGCACCCACCATTAGCCTGGCAATTACTACTGGCTAAGGTGTGCAAAGTTCCTGCAGCCTCTAAGTCTGTTGCGGGTCACTGTCAGGCACAGTTTCCCCTTCCTCTTTCTCTAAGGGCTTTGTGTGTAAAGAGCGATCAGTATGAGAAGCTATTTCTGAATCTGAACTCCCTGCATCAGGCATTGATCTCTTTTAATAAGGCTATAAAGCAGAATTTAAATCTTAATTCTCCCAGTGTGGTAAAAAGGGAAATGGGAGTGAGTGGAGAAAACAAAAAGTCTGCTCTGGAAAGAAGAGACAACAACTACTCAGTTTGCAAAAAGCAAAGTAGGGTGGCTTATTGCCATTGCAACTGTCGCAGTTCATGGCAACTGCACCCGTGTTCCCCCTCCGGGGCCCAGCCAGGGCACCCACCCTCAGGCTCCTGGCTCCCCAGCCCTCACCTCTCTTGGGCAGAAACACACGTCTCCCTCCCTCCTGACTGGGGTATTTCCAGGCTGCACAGCTCTCTGCCTACACTGTGAATCCCCCAGCAAAGTCAGACTTCATCAGCAGGCCGGGTTTGCTTTTCTTTTCCAAGATGGCAAACAGTGCCATTGCCAGGGCCATAACCAGGGTGCTGGGAGAGGGGCAGAAGGGCAGCCGCCCAGGGCACAAAACCACGGGGGCAGAAAAATGGGAAGGAGAAATGATGGAAATAACAGCAGGGGGTGCAGATATGCTTGCTCGCCCAGGGCACTAAAATGCCTCATTACGACTCTGGACACTGCCACCACTGAACTACCATCCAGCTCTTTCTAAGCAAGCACATTGATTCTTACAGTACAAGTATTACAGAGAAAAAATAAAAGAACCTACACTCATGTTAATCAGTTTGCCAGAAGTCACACCCCCTCCCCCTCTCTACCAGGACTCTGGTCAGTGTCAGACCTTCCCAGCCTTCCCTAAAGATGGGGGGGGCGGGGCTTGGAGAGAAGGGTCTGTCCATTTGCTGGAGCTGAAAGCAGGCCCTGAGGCAGTTTAAACTCAGGCTATTTTTCCAAAAACCCTTTCTGTGTTTGTTGGTGCCTGGAGACTCTAGTTTGAACCAGTGGCTGTGAGCCTCTCTCTAGGGGATGAGATCTTTCTGGAGGTGTTACAACTGAGTGACTTTACCTAATCCCCCTCCCCCCGCCCCCCCCACACTGTTATTAGTGTTGCCGGCACCCAGTGCCGAGAGGCAAAACAACAGCAGGGGTTTGTTACCCGGTATGCTTTACTCAATAATTACAACGGGGTGGAGAAGCAGAAAAGTTTATTTGCAGCTGCAAATAAGATACAGGGAGAATAGAATCTTAAATCCTGCACACCAGAGCAGGTCATTACACACACTTTTATATTCTTTAATGCTACTGCACTACACATCAGCCAATTAAAACTTAACACAAATACTCTGCCTTTTTTGTATGGGTTACAACAGTGTTAATTTTTTGCAACTTTTAACAAGCATTTTTAGCAACTTAAACAACCAGCACATTTTGTCTGGCCTTGTAACTATCTTCTATTATTTTTAACTTGGCGTCAGCAAACCTTGCACTATAAGGCATGATCTGCGGCTGCAACATTGTTTTAAGAGCAAAAGAGCTTATTCAAACCAGCCAGGCCTGAATTTTATTAAGGGGGGTTAAGAAGAATCCCTTAGGCCTTCAGCAGGGAGACTTCTTTAACCCTTATGGCCTTCCATCCCCTCGACTTAACTAGTGGCCATGCCCTGGGGTCTCCAACATTAGTGTCTGGAGGGCTGTGCTCCCCTCCCCCATGGAGTGCATACAATCCCAGCCCACAATGATAACAGAAACTCAATTCAATAAGGTTTGCTCAGGTTAGTGCCGGAAATTACCCTGTCACAGCTTTTTCACAACTCTGCATTACGTATTATTGGCCTGCAGTGGCTCTGGGAATCCAGGCAAATGCACGCTATGATCCACCAACCTCTCACCTGGTTGTTTCCCTCTTGACCATAGAGTCACTGCGTCTAGTCCATTTAATTATGGCATTTCACAGACCCCAAATTCCTTAGCCAGCCCATTTGTCCCAAAGGCCCTGTTTCCAGCAGAGCTGGTACTCTACAGACAACGAGTACAGGGTGGCCAGACCCTTCACTGGGCCCAGTCAGCACAGCTCCATGGTGGAGCCATTTCAAACAGTGCAATGCTAACGTGCACCAGGGAAATTCTGGGGTGCACCAGCAGGGGCCATGTGGGCCAGTTGGTGTGAGACAGGCTAGTGCAGACTAAATGTACACCCCCTCTGGTGCGGAGTAAAGCACTATGTAGACAGGCCTCATGTCTCCCAAGCCCCAGCCAGGGCCCTAATCACTGGACCCTCCTTCCATCCCAGGGGACCAAATCTCATCTTCCCCTGAGGGGCAAACAAACAGCAGTCCATTGATCTAGCTGTGCCAGGTCTCAGACCAGGGTTTGGGAGTGGCTGAGGCAGGGCTATAGGCATCGACAGGGATTCCTGGCAACCTGCAGGGAGCCTCCAGACATTGGGGGTATGAGGGTACGATGTCCCACTCTTGCAGAGGCACAATATGTGTCACAGAAACAGGCTAATGGGCGGGCCGCATATCTGTTTGCTTCCGTGGGAATGTTTGACTCTGGGAATGGCTGCCCAGCCCATGGCAGCGAGCCTCCCAGCCTGGGGCGACCAACTCAGGTTTAGTGGGGCTTGCGCTAGTGCTCCCAAAGCAGCTGTGTACATGGCACTTTGAAGTTGCCGCTTGAGCTGGAGCTCAGGCTGTGAAGACTAGGGAGGGGGCTTCTGCCCAGGGCTGTGCACACAGGGGCCAGCATGGGAGGATGTTTGTAGGACTGTTTATGACTGAAATATAAAAATCCAACAATAAAATTCTCTGAATCATTAACAGGTGGCAGAGGGAGAATGTCAGACCAAGTGTCCAACCCGCAGCATCCCTGCAGCACAGCCAGGGCCTGGGCAGGGGCCTGGGATGTATGAGGAACAGACTGTGAACTACCCTGACCCTTCAGAGATGGTTGGTTGTGATGTCCCCATGCCACAGAGCGGGGTGACATATTTTCCTTTAACCTTTCCCATTTTTTCCTTATTTTTTAATTGATTGCTGTTTAATACATTGTATATGCTTTGAACTGTATGTAATGATCAGTAGGTCAGGGAAGTGTCCAGTGGAGAGAGAGCACCCCGGAGTGGGGAAACCCTAGCCTGTGCCCTAAGTGACCACGACAAGATGTTTCACCCCTAATGGCCCCCTCTCTCAGGGGGTCCCCTGAGAGAGGCAGATTAGCATTGTATATTGCTAACGCTGTTACAAGCATTACAAGGCATGTTGGGGAAGGGTCAAAGGTGTGAGTGTGGAGGGGAAACATTTTTTTGCAGGTTGCGAGAGGCCAAAAGGAAAAGGAAGGAAGAAAGCAAAGGGTTAACTTGACACCTTAGCTAGCTCCATTTGAAAATAAGACGCTGGCTTCGGTTCAAGATTAGGGGCTTGACAAGAAGTCGGCAGCTGCATTTACATTTTATCCAACCCTTCCGCTAGCCGTAAAAAAAAAAAAAAACACCTAAGCAAAGCAGGGCTGCAAAAATTACAATAAAAACAAATAAGATGGGAAAGGCCAACGGGGTGGGGAAACAAAGTCTCTAGAGCTGGTGTGTTTGGGAAAGCCGAGGAGGCCACAGCAAGCCAGTTTAAACTAATATAAAAAGCACCAGGAACAAAAGCCACTGAACAAAAACACCCCCAAAAGAACCCAGGACTTAAAAACCCTCCCAAAAGCCACAACAAGTTGGAGATCACAGAGGACCCTGGACAACTCATGCACGGGGCAAGAACTCCTCCCCTTCCCTCCTCTTCTTCTTACATTACGCCCAGGCTTGGCCAGCCTCAGGTCATGTGTGTGTGAGTATGAAAGTGGGTTAGGGCTCGGGCACTGATGCTTTCTTTTTTCCTTTAAGTGACGTAGGAGCAGTCTCAACACTCACTGCTGTTATTTTATTATTTTATTAATAAAGCTTTAAAATTCAGACACTTGGTGTGCTCTTCATCTCCTCCCCTAAAAATCCTGCGGCCTCAGCCTGATCACCTGACACCCCAGGCAGATTGGTAACATAAATCTGTCACAGTTTTGGTGGAGAATTGCAGAGCAGGGTGGCCCTGCAGTGCACACCAACTTCTTTTGCCCTTGGCTTTTCATGTTTGCTCTGTCCGGCACTGTTGGTATTTTATGTTAAGGGGGTTTAGAGTTCTCTCTCCACCCCGGTCAGCAGGGGAAGGGTGCAGGTGGGTCTACCCCAGGCAGTAGAAGTGTCAGGCAACAGGAGGAGGACTTAGGGATCCTCACTCCGAGCCACAGAATAAAATCCTCAGTGCATACACCCTCAGCCATAACAGGAGTGAGTGGAAGAGGAGAACTTAGGGTTTCTCACTCTGCCCCGGGGGGGTGGGGTGGGGGATGCGTATATTGGGTGTATGGGCCTTCGGTGGTAGAGGCAAAGTGATACAGAGGGAGGCTTAGCGTCCCTCCCTCTGGTCCAGTGGAGTAAAGTTGGAAGCCCCCATGCCAGTGTGGGCAGCATAAAATCTCAAGTAATTAAAAAACCTTCAAAATGGTACTAATGGTTTGTAATAATATATTAAGGAAACAGAAGGGTACAGCGGCAGACTCGGGAATCCCACAGTCGTGGGAGAAGGCATCAACAATGGGTTCAAACTCGATGCACAGGCATTAGGAAGCGCGGACACGGAAGTCAGGCTGCCCGGCCCGATGGTGTCACGGGAGGCTGATGAACCTGATGCCTGAGCCATAGAAGGGAAGACAAAAAGGGACGGTACCCTGTTGCCTCTTTCAAAGGGGGGTGAGGAACTCTCCTGGGATATAATCCTTAAGGTTCCATGGCAAAGCTTCAAAAAGGGGTGCAGACTTAGCCGGATTTGTTAGACCTGTATGCCAAGTATGAAAAGCTGAAGGGTAAAAAAACCTGGGGGCAGCTGTGGAATTAATTTGGACTGCAGCAGCCATGTGGTATCAGATGTTGTCGGGACAGAAGGAGGATATGGGGGGAAGGGAAGGGAAATTAGTGAAATTTGTGGAACTAGTGGAAATTGAGCAACTAAAGGCGCAAATCACTAATCAGGCAGCAACCCAAGCCTATACCCAAAAAAAGTTGCAAGCCTTGAGACAGGACTTCCAGGAGGAAAAACGGAACGTACCCACCTGGAAGCACTGGCTAAGCAAGTACCGGTCCTTCAGGGGCTTGTCAAAGATTTGACTATTCATGCTCAGCATATGCTGCAACAGCAGTGTGCCCACCATAAGAAAAAAATTAAACAGTTAAAACGTCAATTGGTCATGCGTTCGGTCCAGGTGAGCCTCACGGGGTATGAATCAGGTGACCCTTGTGAGGTCTTTGCTCTCTCCCTTTGTGAGAATCCTCAGTTTTGGGCAGAACCTTGTTGCACCCCTATAGCGGCCCTCATTAAGATCAGGGAGAGGTCTAGTGGGTGAAGGGGGAGAAGGCTGTATATACGGCATGCCCAACTATGAAGAGAGCACCCCATGGGGTAATTATGAAGAGAAAAGGAACCAGGAGGGGTGGGAGCTAATTAAGGAGCCCTCCTTCCTTGCTAAATTGGTAGTAAAACAAAGCCTGTGCCCATGGAAAGGGACAGTGCAGCAAGGAAAACAGGACTGGGCCCAAACAAGCAGGCAGGCAGCAAATAAAAAAAATTAAAAAGCAGATTAAAAGCTTTAAGGGCATAGTGGCCGGAGCAAAGGAAGCAGTAAGTACAAGCATAAAAAATTCAAATCCCTAAAATAATACCTAAAATAATAAAATCTAAGTTAATAAAAATATCATTTAAAAAATAAGCAAATAATTTCAAAAAAAGTAAAAAATTAGCTCTGCAAAGGCTGGAGGGAATTAAGCAATTAAACATTATAACAATATTTAAAAAAATATATTATAAAAAAAAAATCTTGGTTTCTTTGTAGCCATTCTAAAAGAGAAATGGGCCCTTTTCCAAAGGAATGTCTGTAAATAATCCAAGCAAAAAAACTATCTAATTAAAATAATTTAACTATAAACAATTTAGTCAAATTTGCTAAAAAAAATATAAGGGGGTTCTATTAAAACTTAATTGCCCCAAATGTGTAAAAGAAATGTAATTTAGATACAGCTCTGTAAAAACAGAGCAGTGTGTATTGTAGTAGGGGTAAAAAAAAGCGCAAAAACATACCAAACTACTCTTAGGGCTCCAAAAAAGCCACAATAGGTTATGTTTTCTTTTAAATTGCTGGATGATTTAAAAGCAAAAATTAAAAATTAAAAGTAATCAAAACTCTGGTGAAAGTTGATTGTGTCCCTTTTAAAACAAAGTCTCTGAGCTGCTAATGGCTTTGAATCCAAAAGCAAGCCAAAAAGCATCTGTGTTAATGAAAATTACCTAGCTAATAAAAATCAAAGCCATTAAAACCTGGCCTGCCTATAAAATAAACACAGGAAAATATGGGGGTAATTCCTCTGTTTTGCCTGCAATCAGCCAGGGTATTTATAAAATATATATATATTTTAAGCAATAATCTGCCATCCCAAAGGGGTAAAAATATATGTCTTTCAAAACAACAATAAAAGCTAATACCAGCTAAAAAGCAACCCAAAATACCATAAATCTACTGTCACAATAAAAATTGTGTTTTGTGTTCTACATTTTGTCTTGTGTTGTTTGTCTTGTTGCTAGCACTGTTGTGTACCAAATGCTGCAAAAAAACCTCCCCAAGTAGCAAACACCATATTAAAAAAAATTAATTTTAAAGCAAAAATTATAAATACTATAAGCCTAGAAATAATTAAAAATAAATTAAGCACTCTGTCTGAGCTGCAAAACAGCCTAACACAAAACAAATAAAAATAAAAAACATACTGCTATAGCTATAAAATGTACTAAAATGCAAATACTTGCTTTGTTCACCTTAAAACATAAAATGTTTTAAGTAATATCAAAAAACACTAAAATGTTAATACACTTACTAAAGCAAAGCAAAAAATCACTGTTTAATACTTATCAATACAAATAATCATAGAATCATAGAATCATAGAATATCAGGGTTGGAAGGGACCCCTGAAGGTCATCTAGTCCAACCCCCTGCTCGAAGCAGGACCAATTCCCAGTTAAATCATCCCAGCCAGGGCTTTGTCAAGCCTGACCTTAAAAACCTCTAAGGAAGGAGATTCTACCACCTCCCTAGGTAACGCATTCCAGTGTTTCACCACCCTCTTAGTGAAAAAGTTTTTCCTAATATCCAATCTAAACCTCCCCCACTGCAACTTGAGACCATTACTCCTCATTCTGTCATCTGCTACCATTGAGAACAGTCTAGAGCCATCCTCTTTGGAACCCCCTTTCAGGTAGTTGAAAGCAGCTATCAAATCCCCCCCTCATTCTTCTCTTCTGCAGGCTAAACAATCCCAGCTCCCTCAGCCTCTCCTCATAAGTCATGTGTTCTAGACCCCTAATCATTTTTGTTGCCCTTCGCTGGACTCTCTCCAATTTATCCACATCCTTCTTGTAGTGTGGGGCCCAAAACTGGACACAGTACTCCAGATGAGGCCTCACCAATGTCGAATAGAGGGGAACGATCACGTCCCTCGATCTGCTCGCTATGCCCCTACTTATACATCCCAAAATGCCATTGGCCTTCTTGGCAACAAGGGCACACTGCTGACTCATATCCAGCTTCTCGTCCACTGTCACCCCTACGTCCTTTTCCGCAGAACTGCTGCCTAGCCATTCGGTCCCTAGTCTGTAGCGGTGCATTGGATTCTTCCATCCTAAGTGCAGGACCCTGCACTTATCCTTATTGAACCTCATCAGATTTCTTTTGACCCAATCCTCCAATTTGTCTAGGTCCTTCTGTATCCTATCCCTCCCCTCCAGCGTATCTACCACTCCTCCCAGTTTAGTATCATCCGCAAATTTGCTGAGAGTGCAATCCACACCATCCTCCAGATCATTTATGAAGATATTGAACAAAACCGGCCCCAGGACTGACCCTTGGGGCACTCCACTTGATACCGGCTGCCAACTAGACATGGAGCCATTGATCACTACCCGTTGAGCCCGACAATCTAGCCAGCTTTCTACCCACCTTATAGTGCATTCATCCAGCCCATACTTCCTTAACTTGCTGACAAGAATACTGTGGGAGACCGTGTCAAAAGCTTTGCTAAAGTCAAGATACAATACATCCACTGCTTTCCCTTCATCCACAGAACCAGTAATCTCATCATAAAAGGCAATTAGATTAGTCAGGCATGACCTTCCCTTGGTGAATCCATGCTGGCTGTTCCTGATCACTTTCCTCTCATGCAAGTGCTTCAGGATTGATTCTTTGAGGACCTGCTCCATGATTTTTCCAGGGACTGAGGTGAGGCTGACTGGCCTGTAGTTCCCTGGATCCTCCTTCTTCCCTTTTTTAAAGATTGGCACTACATTAGCCTTTTTCCAGTCATCCGTGACTTCCCCCGTTTGCCACGAGTTTTCAAAGATAATGGCCAATGGCTCTGCAATCACAGCCGCCAATTCCTTCAGCACTCTCGGATGCAACTCGTCCGGCCCCATGGACTTGTGCACGTCCAGCTTTTCTAAATAGTCCCTAACCACCTCTATCTCCACAGAGGGCTGGCCATCTCTTCCCCATTTTGTGATGCCCAGCGCAGCAGTCTGGGAGCTGACCTTGTTCGTGAAGACAGAGGCAAAAAAAGCATTGAGTACATTAGCTTTTTCCACATCCTCTGTCACTAGGTTGCCTCCCTCATTCAGTAAGGGGCCCACACTTTCCTTGGCTTTCTTCTTGTTGCCAACATACCTGAAGAAACCCTTCTTGTTACTCTTGACATCTCTTGCTAGCTGCAGCTCCAGGTGCGATTTGGCCCTCCTGATATCATTCCTACATGCCCGAGCAATATTTTTATACTCTTCCCTGGTCATATGTCCAACCTTCCACTTCTTGTAAGCTTCTTTTTTATGTTTAAGATCCGCTAGGATTTCACCATTAAGCCAAGCTGGTCGCCTGCCATATTTACTATTCTTTCGACTCATCGGGATGGTTTGTCCCTGTAACCTCAACAGGGATTCCTTGAAATACAGCCAGCTCTCCTGGACTCCTTTCCCCTTCAAGTTAGTCCCCCAGGGGATCCTGGCCATCCGTTCCCTGAGGGAGTCGAAGTCTGCTTTCCTGAAGTCCAGGGTCCGTATCCTGCTGCTTACCTTTCTTCCCTGCGTCAGGATCCTGAACTCAACCAACTCATGGTCACTGCCTCCCAGATTCCCATCCACTTTTGCTTCCCCCACTAATTCTACCCGGTTTGTGAGCAGCAGGTCAAGAAAAGCGCCCCCCCTAGTTGGCTCCTCTAGCACTTGCGCCAGGAAATTGTCCCCTACGCTTTCCAAAAACTTCCTGGATTGTCTATGCACCGCTGTATTGCTCTCCCAGCAGATATCAGGAAAATTAAAGTCACCCATGAGAATCAGGGCATGTGATCTAGTAGCTTCCGTGAGCTGCCGGAAGAAAGCCTCATCTACCTCATCCCCCTGGTCCGGTGGTCTATAGCAGACTCCCACCACTACATCACTCTTGTTGCACACACTTCTAAATTTAATCCAGAGACACTCAGGTTTTTCTACAGTTTCGTACCGGAGCTCTGAGCAGTCATACTGCTCCCTTACATACAGTGCTACTCCCCCACCTTTTCTGCCCTGCCTGTCCTTCCTGAACAGTTTATAACCATCCATGACAGTACTCCAGTCATGTGAGTTATCCCACCAAGTCTCTGTTAGTCCAATCACGTCATAGTTCTTTGACATCACCAGGACCTCCAGTTCTCCCTGCTTGTTACCAAGGCTTTGTGCATTTGTATATAAGCACTTGAGATAACCTGTTGATCGCCCCTCATTCCCAGTATGAGGCAGGAGCCCTCCCCTCACAGACATTCCTGCCTGTGCTTCCTCCCGGTATCCCGCTTTCCCACTTACCTCAGGGCTTTGGTCTCCTTCCCCCGGTGAACCTAGTTTAAAGCCCTCCTCACTAGGTTAGCCAGCCTGCTGGCAAAGATGCTCTTCCCTCTCTTCGTTAGGTGGAGCTCGTCTCTACCTAGCACTCCTCCTTCTTAGAACACCATCCCGTGGTCAAAGAATCCAAAGCCTTCTCTCCGACACCACCTGCGTAGCCATTCGTTGACTTCCACGATTCGACGGTCCCTACCCAGGCCTTTTCCTTCCACGGGGAGGATGGACGAGAACACCACTTGCACCTCCAACTCCTTTATCCTTCTTCCCAGAGCCACGTAGTCCGCAGTGATCCGCTCAAGGTCATTCTTGGCAGTATCATTGGTGCCCACGTGGAGAAGCAGGAAGGGGTAGCGATCCGAGGGTTTGATGAGTCTCGGCAGTCTCTCCGTCACATCGCGAATCTTAGCCCCTGGCAAGCAGCAGACTTCTCGGTTTTCCCAGTCAGGGCGGCAGATAGATGACTCAGTCCCCTGGAGGAGAGAGTCCCCGACCACCACCACCCGCCTTCTCCTCTTGGGAGTGGTGGTCGTGGAACCCCCAACCTCAGGACATCGCATCTCATGCCTTCCAACCAGCGGAGTCTCCTTCTGCTTTCTCGCCCCAGACATATCATCTGGTCCACTCTCCGCAACGGTACCTGTGGAGAGAACATGAAAGCGGTTAGTTACCTGTGTCTGTGTTACTGGAACCCGGACATTCTGCTTACCTCTTCTGGAGGTCACATGTTGCCAAGCTTCTTCACTGGCCTCTTGGCTCCTCTGTGCAACCTGCTCTATATCCTTAGAGCTTTGTGCCCCTAGAAGCCTATCCTGAGTTTTGTCCATTAAATCCTCAGTTTCTCGTATGCAACGCAGGGTCGTTGTCTGTTGCTCCAGACCTTCAATCTTCTCTTCCAATATGGAGACCAGCTTGCACTTTGTACAGACAAAGTCGCTTCTGTCCTGTGGAAGAAAGACAAACATGGCACATCCAGTGTGCAATATGTTTCTGGCATAGTAAGGCCAAACCTTTTAAGTGGGGAAATTGTTGTTAAAAATGCACACCAACAAGCTCTGGAAGCAAAAATATAAAAAGTGAGCCCACTTCTCATATGGCACATGGAATCCTTCTGGCTACCCCAGACCTCGAGCCAGTGGGCTGGGGAGGGAGGAAAGCTATTGAATACGAGGCGTTGGACCGAGTGGACTCCTCAGAAGTGGGTGTGCTTGTCCTTGCTTCTTGCTCCAAAGCCCTGTAGTAAAAACATTTCACTAAAATCCTGTATATAAAATAAATTAAATAATAAAACCAAAGTACTGTATAATGGGCAATAGGTATATGTTAATTCCTGGGAAGAAGTGTTTTAAAAAAATAAAAGTGTTAGCAACCCTCTAATAAACAAATACAAATGTAATGTAAGTACTGTGTTTACCAATAATCACATTTACTATTTGCAGTAACCAAAAAAGTCTCAGCTTTGCCCATTTGAGGGAGGAGCTATGTAAAACCCGCAAAGCCATAAATGGCCGCTTTAAATTAAAAAAAAGCCAAATATAAAAAAAGCATTATTAAAAACATCCAAAAATAATAAATTAAAAACACGGTAATGTTGCAAAAGCTGGGAAAGGCGACCCACACTCTAAACGCCAAGTGGGTGGGTCAGTACTCCATTGTAAATTGCACTCCCCAGTAGTGTACCAGCTTCAGCTACCAGGCAAATTAAAATCAGCTCAAAACAGATGCTTCTCCCTAGGTTTCTGGTCATGGCATTGTGGGCCTCGGTTGTGGACCAGCCATCTGCCTGGACCATCCGAGTTTCCAGCTGTCCATAAAATTATCTAAATAATAATAATTAAAAGAAAAAAAATATCTCCTAAGGCTCTCCTTAGCTCGAGTGGCCAAAGGAGCGGTGCCCAAGCCACAGTGTGGCGGAAGGCGGGAGGGGAAGCGCCTTAAAGACAGTGCATAGTCCAGATAGACACAGCAGGGCCATAGCAAAATACCTGGTGAGTGGACCTGAACCTCCCCTGAATCCTATGGGGACAAACCCTGTTCATCCTGTGGTGGTCTAAAATAAAAGTAAAATAAAAAGCCCTTTGGCAAGCAATAGCAATTACTAATCTCAAAATGTAATATTGTTATTGTAAACTCCTAAACCAGGCAAACAACATCCATAACAAAAGCCAAAAAGGGCTGTAACAAAACAACTAATAATTTAGGAAGTTTTTTATCCGTGCCTCAGTTTCCCCAATAGGCACATTTGTGTTGTTCGCTTTCTTTCCTTCTTGCTTTGTTAGCAAAACAAGGCAGTAATAGCAAGAGCCCAGGGACACCCCAAACAGGAGTGGTGGGACCACTCTTGCTGCTTCAGGCCTGCAAAATTTGTTAGTGTAATACAGTGTATGTATGGTGGCACACACCTATGTGACTCCTCGGGTTTCCGATGCTTTTGTCCTCCTTTGTTAATTGTACCACTGTTCAAAATTAGCCATAATTAAAAAAAAAAGTCAATTATCCATTAGCAGGGGGGCAATTGTGATTAGCATCCTGGGAATGTGGCATCACGTATTATCGGGGATTGGGTGGTCCATCGCGACATGTAGGAGGTAGCTCCCCCCAATGTCATGGCTAAGCAGTATGTGCTAACTACATCTTCTGACTATCAGCACATATGGATTGCAGAGAGCAACACTTAGCAGCTATGGCCTATAAAGCCCCCTCAAATAATGTGTCAAAAAAAAGGCAATGCCAGGCCGCTTTTATGAGGTGGGTCAACACATCTGCTGGGAAGGGGAGGCATTGGGATATGCCCCCACTAAGGCCCAGATGTTTACCAATACCCCTGCGTGTGTTTGGAGGACCACCTATCCCAAGGTACCCCTTAATTTGCTGTTACAGTCTCAGGCGAAAATTTTTCAGTGCATTGGCCTGCGGTTATGCAAAATATGGTCAATATCTCTAACTATGTGGTGTTTAATTTTTCATGGATTACACCCAATGTTTTCCTGCCCTTGACACACACTCGGGAACAACTGACTGTATTCCAGACAGATGCCTCATCCTTTACAGAGTTGCAGCACATGTTTAATCTGGAGAAAGCTGCCTTTGCCGCAGCCATCTGGATGGGGCTTCTATGCCAACAGGGGGACTTGTTATGCTATGTTACTAATAAAGCCAAAAGCCACTACTGGCTAGTGTATGCAATTATTGCTGCCCTAACCATTTAGTTTGTGCTATATTGCTGTTTATATAAAAGACCAACAGTAACCTTAGCCACCATGTCAGAGAGAGGGTAAAAACCTAAGTGGTGACCCCTCACAACAAAATGTTGTTTCGGGCTCAAGGGGGGGGAATGTCACACCCCAATGGCCCCCTCCCTCAGTGGGTCCCCTGGGAGAGGCAGATCAGCATTGTATATTGCTAACACTGTTGCAAGCATTACAAGGCATGTTGGGGAAGGGTCAAAGGTGTGAGTGTGGAGTGGAAAATTCCTTTGCAGGTTGCAAGAGGCCAAAAGGAAAAGGAAGGAAGAGAGCAAAGAACGGGTTAACTTGACACCTCAGCTAGCTGAAAATAAGACTCTGGCCCTGGTCCACGGTCAGGGGCTTGACAAGAAGTCGGCAGCTGCATTCACATCTTACCCAACCCTTCCCCCCCCCCCCCCCCGCAGTAAAAAAAAAGAAAACAACTAAGTTAAGCAGGGCTGCAAAAATTACAATAAAAACAAATAAGATGGCAAAGGCCAACGGGGGGGAAAACAAAGTCTGTAAAGCTGGTATGTTTTAAAAAAAGCCAAAAAGGCCACAGCAAGCTGGTTTAAACTAATACAAAAAGCACCAAAAACAAAAGCCACCAAACAAAAACACCCCCAAAAAAACCCCAAATTTAAAAACCCTCCCAAAAGCCACAACAAGTCGGAGATCACAGAGGACCCTAAATAACCCGTGCATGGGGCAAGAACTCCCGTCAACCCTTCCCTATCTTCTTTTTACGTTACACCCAGGCTTGGCCAGCATCGAGTCGTGCGTGTGTGAGTATGAAAGTGTGTTAGGGCTGGGGTACTAACGCTTTCTTTTTTCCTTTAAATAACGTGGGAGCAGTCCCAACACTCACCGCTATTATTTTATTAATAAAGCTTTAAAATTCAGACACTTGGTGTGCTCTTCGTCTCCTCCCCAAAAAATCCTGCGACCTCAGCCTAATCACCTGATGCTCCAGGCAGATTGGTAACATAAATTGTCACAAAGATTGGGGGTCGAACCACCCAGGAATCCTGGGCCCAGCCTTGTTGGGGTTACAAGGACTCTGCCTGTCAAGGTTCCTTCCCCACTCTGAACTCTAGGGTACAGATGTGGGGACCTGCATGAAAACTTCTTAAGCTTACTTTCACCAGCTTAAGTTAAAACTTCCCCAAGGTACAAATTAATTTTATCCTTTGACCCTGGATCTCCACTGCCACCACCAAACTTTAACTGGGTTTACTGGGTAACGTAGTTTGGACACGTCTTTTCCCCCAAAATTCTCCCAACCCTTGCACCCCACTTTCTGGGGGAGGTTTGGTAAAAATCTTCACCAATTTGCATAGGTGACCACAGACTCAAACCCTTGGAACTGAGAACAATGAAAAAGCATTCAGTTTTCTTACAAGAAGACTTTTAATAGAAGTAAAGGAATCACCTCTGTAAAATCAGGATGGTAGATACCTTACAGGTAATTAGATTCAAAACATAGAGAATCCCTCTAGGCAAAACCTTAAGTTACAAAAAAGACACACAGACAGGAATAGTCATTCTATTCAGCACAGTTCCTTTCTCAGCCATTTAAAGAAATCATTATCTAACACATACCTAGCTAGATTACTTACTAAAAGTTCTAAGCATAATGACAGGTTTCAGAGTAACAGCCATGTTAGTCTGTATTCGCAAAAAGAAAAGGAGTACTTGTGGCACCTTAGAGACTAACCAATTTATCTGAGCATAAGCTTTCGTGAGCTACAGCCTGTAGCTCACGAAAGCTTATGCTCAGATAAATTGGTTAGTCTCTAAGGTGCCACAAGTACTCCTTTTCTTTTTTAAAAGTTCTAAGACTCCATTCCTGTTCTATCCCCGGCAAAAGCAGCATACAGACAGACACAGACTCTTTGTTTCTCTCCCTCCTCCCAGCTTTTGAAAGTATCTTGTCTCCTCATTGGTCATTTTGGTCAGGTGCCAGCGAGGTTACCTTTAGCTTCTTAACCCTTTACAGGTGAGAGGATTTTTCCTCTGGCCAGGAGGGATTTTAAAGGGGTTTACCCTTCCCTTTATATTTATGACACTGCCACACAGGAGAGTGGAAGGGGAGCCCTCAAGGTCAGGCAGGCCTCTGGGTAAAGGAAGTGGGAGCGAGGACTCAGATCCTTTCGCTAGCCCATTTCACCAGGGTAGTGTATAAGCCAGGAAAGTTCTCCACAATAGCAGGACCATTCCCCCGCTTACATCATTGGCATCACCAACCAAATCCTATTCACAAGGTCCACCCCATTGGTTTGCTGGTTGAGTTCTGGTAGCACTGTCCATGCCTGGTTGAAAACCCTACCATGGCTGGAATTGAGGAACTATGGGCCCAGTTTGCTGACCTTCAGAGCAGATTATCAAACTAAGCTGAGGCATTACAACAAACTGGAACTGAACAGAGAGAAGCCTAAACTCTGGCTAAGGCACTAATAGACCAACAGGCAGCAGAAGCTAAGAAACGACCAATGGCTCAATGTCTAGTTGGCAGCCGGTATCAAGTGGGGTGCCCCAAAGGTTGGTCCTGGGGCCGGTTTTGTTCAACATCTTTTTCAATGATCTGGGTGATGGGATGAATTGCACCCTCAGCAAATTTGCAGATGACACTAAACTGGGGGGAGAGGTAGATACACTGGAGGGTAGGGGTAGGTTCCAGAGGGACCTAGACAAATTGGAGGATTGAGCCAAAAGAAATCTGATGACGTTCAACAAGGACAAATGCATAATCCTGCCCTTAGGAAGGAAGAACCCCAAGAATCTGTAGCAGTGCATGGGAATACCACCAATCCCCATTTGCCCCTTCTGACTGGTTGCTTGACCTTGCTTTGGGATAGGGGTTGAGGCAGTCTTCAAGTGTATGCTCATATATTACACTCCCACCATGGCCCTCCTTCCCCCCCGTAACACTGTAACTGCTCTATCCCTTATCTCTTCCCATTATACTAACAAACCCATCTGGCTAGGGAGAAGCAACACAAACAGTGTCTTTGTCCTTTGTTCACACATATTAATATGAGTATCAAAAAGTCAAACCCAAAATTCTATCTCAGACTGACAAACAAGCCTATATATACTAACATGGAGTCCCCCTGCCCTGCGACAGGAGTCTTGGAGATGTGGGGGTCCCCCTAACCCCCTGTGGCAGCCGGGGAGCTGCGGAGGTCCCCATGCCCCCCCATGGTGGCCGGGGAGCTGCTGGAGTCCCTCTTCCGCACTGTGCATGGCGGGGAGCTCGGGGGATCACCCTGCCCCGCCGCAGCAGCTGGGAAGCTGCGAGGATACCACTGCCCCACCACAGCAGCTGGGGAGCTGTGGGGGTCCCGCTGCCCTGTTGTGGTGGACAGGGAGCTGTGGGGGTCCCCCTGCCCCATGGCGGGGGACAGGGAACTGTGCGGATCCCCCTGTCCCACGGCGGTGGCCAAGGAGCTGCCGGAGTCCCTTTGCCCCTCCGCAGGTGGTGGGGAGCTGTGGGGATCCCCATGACCAGCCGTAGCTGGCAGGGAGCTGTGGGGATCCCCCAGGCCCCCTGTGGCGGCCAGAGAGCTGCAGGGATCCCCCTGCCCCCGCCATGGTGGTGGAGAGCTGTGGATCCCCTCCTGCCGCCACAGTGGGGAGCTGTGGGGGTCACCCTGTCCCGCAACGGCAGCTGGGGAGCTCCAGAGTCCCCTTGCCCCGCCGCAGCAACCGGAGAGCTGCAGGGGTCCTCCCGTTGCCCGTAGTGGCTGGGAGCTTCAGGATATCCCCCCACCCACGGCAGCCGGGAGCTGTGGAGTACCCTCGCTGCCCATGGTGTCTTGGAGCTAGGGAGCCAGCTGCCTCAGGAGGCCGGAGTACCTCACAGCTCCCTGCCACTGCAGAGGCAGCGGGACCTTGTAGCTCCCAGCCCCTGGGGCTGAGGTCACGGAGGTCTTTGGAAGTCATGGATTCTGTAACCTCCGTGGCAAAATCGTAGCCTTAGTAATGAACCAACAGTCTTAAGAAGGTCCCAGAGAACTACTAAGGGTGTACTGCCGATAAAACTTAGAGATAATTATGTTATTGGTTCTATATAGTGTTTTAATGAATATTATCACTAGGGCCCTACCAAATTCACGGTACATTTTGGTCAATTTCACGGTCATAGGATTTAAAAAATCATAAATTTCATGATTTCACCTATTTAAATCTAAAATTTCACGGTGTTGTAATTGTAGGGGCCTGACCCAAAAAGGAGTTGTGGGGAGGGGGCATCACAAGATTATTGTAAGGGGTATTGTGGTACTGCTACCCTACACATCTGATGAAGTGAGCTGTAGCTCACGAAAGCTCATGCTCAAATAAATTGGTTAGTCTCTAAGGTGCCACAAGTACTCCTTTTCTCTTTGCAAATACAGACTAACACGGCTGTTCCTCTGAAACCTGCTACCCTTATATTAGTGCTGCTGGCAGTGGTGCTGCCTTCAGAGCTGGACTGCTAGAGAGCGGAGGCTGCTGGCTGGGATCACAGTCCTGAAGGCAGAGCCGCCACCAGCAGCAGGGCAGAAGTAAGGATGGCATGGCATGGTATTGCCACCCTTCTTCTGTGCTGCTGCCTGCAGAGCTGGGCCCTCAGTCAACAGCCGCCACTCTCTGGCCACCCAGCTCTGAAGGCAGCAGCGCAGAAGTAAGAATGGCATCAGATGGTATTGCCACCCTTACTTCTGCACTGCTGCTGGCGGGGTGCTGCTGTCAGAGCTGGGCATCCTGCCAACAGCTGCTGCTCTGCAGTTGCTCAGCTTTGAAGGCAACGCAGAAAAAAGGGTGGCAATACCACCAACCCCCCCCCAATAACCTTATGACCCCCTCTCCCCGCAACTCCCTTTTGGGCCAGGACCCCCAATTTGAGAAACGCTGGTCTCCACCCATGAAATCTGTATAGTATAGGGTAAAAGCATACAAAAGACAAGATTTCATGGGAGAAGACCAGATTTCATGGTCCGTGACACATTTTTCATGGCCATGAATTTGGCAGGGACCTAATTATCTCGTATAGTATGAAAAAGTAGACATACAATGTTAAATACGTCAAATGTTCTTTTGTTAAATATTAATTATTTTTATATGACATGATGTGTATATATGTTGCTAATATGGGACCCAGAGGTACAGTGAATACTGTGGCTGTGGCAGAATTTTAGCAAGGGGGACTGTAAGGGACTGTTGGCCCCTTACTAAAACTAAGTGGGTTTTTTTTGATTGGCTAGCTCCCAGTACCAAAAGAAAGGGGAAGGATTGATAGGAAAGCAGGACCCTGAGACTGACAGTCTCCAGGAGCAATGGGGAGAGGCCAATGCTCCAAGTCAGCCTGATTTACAGGGCTGGAAAGCAAATGAGAGAGTCAGGACGCTGGGGGATCCCATCCTCCATGTGAGCTGGAATTGCCTGGAATGGAGTGGGGCCGAGCTAAGGAGAGAGCAGGGACCTGAGCTGAGCTGGGGAGCAGAGCTGTGTTAGCCAGACAGAATCACAGAAGATTAGGGTTGGAACAGACCTCAAGGGGTCATCTAGTCCAACCCCATGCTCAAAGCAGGACCAACCCCAACTAAATCGTCCCAGCCAGGGCTTTGTCAAGCCAGGCCTTAAAAACCTCTAAGGATGGAGATTCTGCCACCTCCCTAGATAACCCCTTCCAGTGCTTCACCACCCTCCTAGTGAAATAGTTTTTTCCTAATATCCAACCTAGACCTTCCTCACTGCAACTGAGACCATTGCTTCTTGTTCTGTCACCTGCCACCACTGAAAACAGCCGAGCTCCATTCTCTTTGGAACCTCCCTTCAGGTAGTTGAAGGCTGCTATCAAATCCCCCCTCACTCTTTTCTTCTGCAGACTAAATAAGCCCAGTTCCCTCAGCCTCTCCTGATAAGTGCCCCAGCCCCTAATCATTTTCGTTGCCCTCCATGGGACTCTCTCCAATTTGACCACATCCTTTCTGTAGCGGTGGGACCAAAACTGGACGTAATACTCCAGATGTGGCCTCACCAGTGCCGAATAAAGGGGAACAATCCCTTCCCTCAATCTGCTGGCAATGCTCCTACTAATGCAGTCCAATATGCCGTTAACCTTCTTGGCAACCAGGGCACACTGTTGACTCATATCCAGCTTCTCATCCACTGTTATTCCCAGGTCCTTTTCTGCAGAACTGCCACTTAGCCAGTCGGTCCCCAGCCTGTAGGTGTGACATTGCACTCTATATGTTTATGGAAATATGCATAAATATGAGTGTAAATATGACATAACTGGAATATGCTTTGTGCTAGATATGCCATGTAACATATCTTTGCAAATGTTATGATCTACTGAATATATTCATCCTATTTGTAGGTGTGTATCATTTTTATATCTGAAGTTATGAGTGTTGGCTCTATGCTTGTATTTGAAGTCTTTGCTTTAGGAAACACATAAGGAAGGTTTGGCCAACATATTGTGAAGGGTCTAGTCAAGTAATTGGAAGTACTTAACTAACATCCACATCTGAGCTTTCCTGGGAATGTTCAAACTAACGTAAACAATGGTGTCAGCCTGCAAAAAGCCAAATCATTCATGAACATGTGACTTGCCAAGGTGGCTACAAACTCCCATATTGTTGCTGTGATTTTGCACAGAAGAACAAAGCTGTTTCCGCCCACAAGAGAGAGAATATAAAAGGCCCTGAAAGCCTCTCCATTTTGGTCTTCAGCTGGTTCAAGAGATGGCCTCTCCACCCCAAAGAAATGTCTGAAAGAAACTGGAACAAAGAACTGTAACTATGGGGGTGGGAGTGATTGCTGCACCCAGGCCATAAACTACAACATTGGTCTGAAAAGGATTGTACCTGAGATAACTTCTAGGGTGAGAAGTTAGTATTTGTAACTAGATCCTTAGTGTATTAAGTTAGCCTTGCGTATTTTGATTTATTTTATTTAGTAACTTACCTTGTTCTATCTGTTATTACTTGAAACCACTTAAATCCTACTTTTTATACTTTTGTTTATTAATTAACCCAGAGGAAGTGATTAATACCTGGGGGAGCAAACAGCTGTGCATATCTCTCAATCAGTGTTATAAAGGGTGGACGATTTATGAGTTTACCCTATATAAGCTTTATACAGAGTAAAACAGATTTATTTGGAGTTTGGATCCCATTGGGAGATGGGTGTCTGGGTGCTGGAGACAGGAGCACTTGCTAAGATGTTTTCAGTTAAGTCTGCAGCTTTGGGAGTGTGGTTCAGACTCTGGGTCTGTGTTGAGCAGGCTTGCGTGTCTGGCTCATCAAGGCAGGGTTCTGGAGGTCCAAACTGGCAGAGAAAATGGGCTCAGAGGTAGTCTCAGCACATCAGGTAACAGTCCTAAGGGGGTCTCTGTGACCGAACCCATAATAACGGGATTCTTCTGTCCTAAGAGAGGACTCTGCACTTGTCCTTGTTGAACCTCATTAGATTTCTTTTGGCCCAATCCTCCAATTTGTCTAGGTCACTCTCAACCCAATCCCTACCCTCCAGCATATCTACCTCTCCCCCTAGCTAAGTGTCACCTGCAAACTTGCTGAGGGTGCAATCCATCCCATAATCAGATCATTAATGAAGATGTTGAACAAAACCAGCCTCAGAACTGACCCCTAAGGCACTCCGCTTGATACCGGCTGCCAACTAGACATTGAGCCATTGATCACTACCCACTGAGCCCGACGATCTAAACAGCTTTCTATCCACCTTATGGTCCATTCATCCATTCTTCTTTAACTTGCTGGCAAGAATACTATGGGAGACCTTATCGAAAGCTTTGCTAAAGTCAAGGTATATCACATCCACCGCTTTCCCCATATCCACAGAGCCAGTTATCTTACCATAGAAGGCAATCAGGTTGGTCAAGCATGACTTGCCCGAGGTGAATCTATGTTGACTGCTCCTGATCACCTTCCTCTCCTCCAAGTGCTTCAAAATGGATTCCTTGAGGATGTGCTGCATGATTTTTCCAGGGACTGAGGTAAGGGTGATCGGTCTATAGTTCTCTGGATTATCCTTCTTCCCTTTTTTAATGATGGGCACTATATTTGCCTTTTTTCAATCATCAGGGACCTCTTCCGATTGCCATGAGTTTTCAAAAATAATGGCCAATGGCTCTGCAATCACGTCTGCAATTCCCTTAGCACCCTCAGCTGCATTGCATCCAGCCCCATGGACTTGTGTATGTCCAGCTTTTCTAAATAATCCTTAACCTGTTCTTTCACCACTGAGGGCTGCTCACCTCCTCCCCATACTGTGCTGCCCAGTGCAGCAGTCTGGGAGCTGAACTTGTGCGTGAAGATCGAGACAAAGAAAACATTGAGTACTTCAGCTTTTTCCACATAATCTGTCATTAGGTTGCCTACCCCATTCAGTAAGGGTCCCAGACTTTCCCTGATCTTCTTCTTGTTGCTAACATACCTGTAGACACTCTTCCTGTTACCCTTCACATCCCTTGCTAGCTGCAACTCCAATTGTGCCTTGGCCTTCCTGATTACGCCCCTGAATGCTCGAGCAATATTTTCATACTCCTCCCTAGTCATCTGTCCAAGTTTTCACTTCTTATAAGCTTCCTTTTTGTGTTTAAGTTCACTGAAGATTTCTCTGTTAAGCCAAGCTGGTTGCTTGCTATATTCGCTATTCTTTCTGCACATCGAGATGCTTTGTTCCTGCGCCCTCAATAAGGCGTTTTTAAAATACAGCCAGCTCTCCTGGACTCCTTTCCCCCTCATATTAGCCTCCCAGGGGCTCCTGCCCATCAGTTCCCTAAAGGAGTCAAAGTCTGCTTTTCTGAAGTCCAGGAGCCGTATTTTGCTACTCTTCTTTCTTCCTTTTATCAGGATCCTGAACTCGACCATCTCATGATCACTGTTGCCCAGGTTGCCACCCACTTCTACTTCCCCTACCAATTCTTCCCTGTTTGTGAGCAGCAGGTCAAGAGGAGCATGGCCCCTCATTGGTTCCTCCAGTACTTGCACCAGGAAGTTATCACTAACACTCAAAAAACTTCCTGGATTGTCTGTGCACTGCTATATTGCTCTCTCCGTAGATGTCAGGGTGCTTGAAGTTCCCCATGAGAACCAAGGCCTGTGATCTGGAAACTTCCTTTAGAGAGAACCAGAGAAGCAGCCCAGGGAGCAGGTCAGTGCTGGGAGCAGAGCCACAGAAGAAGCCCAGGGAACAGATCTGTGCTGGGAGGAGAACTGCAGTAACCAGAGCCAGAGGGGCCAGAGAAGCAGCCCAGGGAGCCGCACTGGAGGCAGAGCAGCAGCAGTGCTGATGCAGTGTGGAGCTGGAGCAGTCCAGAACCAGGTGTGGTGAGCAGCTGGGGAAAGTGAGGGGGTCCCTGGGCAGCAGGCCCAGTGCAGGGAGACACCCCCAGCCAAGAGGCTTTACAGGCCAGACTTGGGAGGGGGATCGTAACCCCAACAGGTGTGGGGGGAGCCTGATGCTGGGAAGAAGGGTCCTGCCGCCTACAGCCTGAGAGCGTGTGCTCACCGCCAGAGCAAGTGACCGACCTGCAGCATCCCTGCAGCACAGCCAGGGCCTGGGCAGGAGGCCTGGGACATGTGAGGAACAGACTGTGAACTGCCCTTACATTCCAGTGACAGCTGGTTGTGGTGTCCTCATGCCCACAGAGCAGGGTGATGGATTTTCCTTTAACCTTTCCCATTTTTTCCTTATTTTTAAAATTGATTGGTGTTTAATAAATTGTGTTTGCTTGAACAATATGCAATGATCAGTGGGTCAGGGAAGCATCCAGTGCAGAGAGAGCACCCCGCAGTGGGGACACCCTAGACCCTGCCCTAAGTGACCACAACAAGGTTGGGGGTTAAGCCCCCCCAGGAATCCTGGGCCAACACTTGTTGGGGTTACAAGGACTCTGCCACACAGGAGATTGGAAGGGGAGCCCTTGAGGTCAGACAGGCCTCTGGGTGAAAAAAAGTGGGAGAGAGGACTCAGATCCTTCCGCTAGCCCGTTTCACTGGGGTAATTTTTAAGCCAGAAAAGTTCCCCATAGTAGCAGGATCATTCGGCCACTTACATATATAAATACAATAAAATGGGTGCCTCTGATTTATTTTGCAAATAGCAAGTAAAAAACATCTTAAGATGGAAGCGAGAAAATAGATCAGGCAATAATCATAAGACAACAGACTGCTTAGCTTGGGCAATATTGGGGGTGGGGCACACAGGCTTTATACTACCGTCCAATTTCAATGGATTTACTTTGGTGTAAATTGAGTAAGAGAGTGGCAATCAGGCTCATGGTCTTCAATTAGTTTTCTTTCAGCTGGTCAGTATTTTATAGCACTGCATCTAGACCAGATGCAACCTGGTAAGAGTTCCTCCTCCTTGTCCAGTCTCAGCTACATCTCTTTTCCCCAAGACAGTAAGTTAAATCACTGCCATAGTGTTGAGGGAAGATCCTTAGAAATCTATAGCAATGACATCTCTAAAGGTGTGAGACCAATCAGGTTATGAGCTGGAGGTCCCCACCAGTTGGAAGCACCCCTATTCCTTCCTCCACCTGCTCAGTTGTAGGTTCTGCCTCTCTTTCTGTTTCTTTCAGTTTCTCCATGTTGCACTTTGGTGTGGTGGCTGCACCTCACCAGGGCTTTTTTGGCTTTTTTTGTCTCTACTCTCACTCCTTCTCCTCTTCATCTATATTACAAGTAATTAACTATGCATTAGAACAGGGGTGGGCAAACTATGGCCTGGGGGCCACATCCAGCCCTTCAGATGTTTTAATCTGGCCCTCGAACTCCTGTCGGGGAGCAAGGTCGGGGGCTCCCGGAAGCAGCGGCACGTCCCAGCTCCGACTCCTATGCATAGGGGCAGCCAGGGGGCTCCACACACTGCCCCTGCCCCAAGCGCAACCTCTGCAGCTCCCATTGGCCACCAAATGGGGCCAATGGGAGCTGCAGGGGCGGTGGAGCTGGGGGGGGGGCATGCCACTGCTTCTGGGAGCTGCTTAAGCACTGTCCAGAGCCTACACATCTGATCCCCTCCTGCGCCCCAATCCTTTGCCCCAGCCCTGATACCCCTCCCGCTCTCCAAACCACTCAGTCCCATCCTCCTGCACCCTAGAGCCCGCACCACCAGCCAGGGCCCTCACACCCCCCACCGCACCCAACCCCCAATTTCATGAGCATTTATGACCCACCATATAATTTCCATACCTAGATGTGGCTCTTGGGCCAAAAAGTTTGCCCACCCCTGCATTAGAAACAAGGGGATGGGAACCTTAGTCTCCCACTTTCCAGCTGAGTGCCTTAACTGCTGAACTATAGTCTCTTTCACACATTGGCCCAGTACATATTTAATTATTTATACACAGCGATACTCAGACAGTGCTTCAGGAGCCAAATTCGTGATCAACATTACCCAAAAGAGCCACAGAAGTGTGAATTCAGAGTTTCATTTAATATAGTGCTATAGATTCATATTTAAACAGTATGACAGGGGAAATATATATATATATATAAAATTTCTCACAGCAAAATAACTGACCAAGTATTATTATTTTATCAACTACAATTGGATAATAATATAGTAAATATAATATAATAATATAGTAAAAGCACATCTTGATTGGTTAATAATTAAATCACAGTGTTTTAAAACCATCTGCTGCAAAAGACACATTAAAGAGCTACTTGTGAGCATCACTGATTTATACACAGTGGAACAGTTTCATCAGGAGAGATTGAGAGAGACCTTTCCCAGAAAATACCTAGTGAGTGGTGGAGGACACAAGTTCAAATCTCTTCTCAGCAGGCAGAGGGCAGAATTGAACACTCTGTCTTCCACATCCTGGCTGAGCATTCTAACCACTGAGTTAAACATTTTGTGTGGAGCTAGGTGTGCTTTGAGAATGCCTATTGGATCAGACTCTGTAGGCAAGCTAAATGGGGAATATTTAGGGCTTGTCTACACTACCTGCTGGATCGACGGGCAGCGATCGATCCAGCCGGGGTCGATTTATTGCGTCCAGTATAGATGTGATAAATCGAATGCTGAGTGCTCTCCCGTCCACTCCGGTACTCCACCAGAACAAAGAGCGCAATTGGAGTTGACGGGAGAGCATCAGCTCTTGACTTACTGCAGTGAAGACATTGCGGTAAGTAGGTCTAAGTACGTCATCTTCAGTTACACTATTCACATAGCTGAAGTTGCGTATCTTAGATTGACCCCACGCGGTAGTGTAGACAAGCCCTTTGGTTGAGGCTCCCTCCAGGGCTCCGGCATGAGATCATAGAATCATAGAATATCAGGGTTGGAAGGGACCTCAGGAGGTCATCTAGTCCTACCCCCTGCACAAAGCAGGACTGTGACACAGTAGGGAGCGGGGTGGATTGACCAGGGAATGTCATCTAGTTCTGCTGGGAATGTCTGCATGGGGGATGGGAGAGCAGGGGATGACTCCACTTGAGTGAGGATACCTGAGTCTGTACCCTGAGTTGGGAGGGGGTTGGACCCAGGAGACACCTTTGTCCGGGAAACTGGACAAAGGCGGGGGGAGGAGCAGGGGGGAGGAGTGAGACTGCGGGCAGGGGGCTTCAGTTTTGGGCTGGCTGGGAAGATGCAGGGAACCCCAAGTCTGGGATCTAAGCTCCTTGCCCCCCAGAGGGACCTGGCTGAGGGGTCCTGGTTGTACTTACAAGCCCTGCTTGGAACTGTGTTCCTGTCATCTAATAAACCTTCTGTGTTACTGACTGGCTGATAGTCACGGTGAATCGCAGGAAGTGAGGGTGCAGGGCCCTGACTCCCCCACACTCCGTGACAAGGACCAATCCCCAGACCCCTAAATGGGCCCCTCAAGGATTGAACTCACAATCCTGGGTTTAGCAGGTCAATGCTCAAACTACTGAGCTATCCCTCCCCCCCTGAGATAGGTGCCTAAATGCATGAATAGCTGTGCACATGCTCCCTGGCAGATTTTTAGGCAGCTAGGGGACTTTACCAGCAGAAATGTAGGACTTTAGGTGTCCACCAGGTGAGGCAGCAGCTAAGCAGGAGTTTTTAGGAGAGCAATAGGGCTTGAACATTGGACTTAGGCATCTAGGTGGCATCTTAGGCACCTAGTTAGGTGGATCTAGCTCTCCGTGTCTCTAGGCCTCAGCTCGCCAACTGTACAATGGGTATTGTGATGAATACATCAAAAGACTGATGTACTCTAATTCTACGATAATGGGAGTCCTAGACAGTAATATGCACATCTTCATTCTGTAGGGATCCATTCTTACAGAGACTCCTAACTGAAAAGCTAGTTAGTTTCACAAAAGGATTTAAAAGCAGTTTCAGCGCTAACCTTTTCTCCAGAGGCCCTGTGCCAACGCGTGTGGTTTTACAATCCCCTTACATAGGCCCTCTCCCATTCGACTAGGGGAAGCAGTGAAACTGTCTACACACAAACTGCTATTGAATGCATAACCAGCATTTCCTAGAATTATCTGTTTCTTTGATTCCTCTTCTCCAGTGTAAAATATGAAACATAATCAAATGGAAATGTAGCATTTTATACTTACCATGGACTTACAGTTGTTTAGTGCCAATCTCTTCCAATTCAATAAGTACCTAAATTGTTTTCAATTTTTCTGTCTTTTTAGGATGCATTGATTTTTATGGAGTCATAATAGTGACTTTATGGCAAAATCTGAAAGCATTTCCATTCTAAGCCTGAATTGAGTCACACTAGCTATCCTGATAAATTCTTTCCACCTGATGTCTCTTTCCTGCCCTGTCTGAAGCTCCTGTGGAATTCTATGTAAGTTGGAAGTTATCCAGTCACGCCATTTTTGAGGTATGTGACTCGGAGTAACTGCTCATTTTCCAAGACTGGTCCAATCATTTCTCATTTCACTTTTAAGTCAAAGACCTTGCTGTGCAAAATGGATCAACACCTTAGCCCTCATGAAGAACTCATGCACAGGATTTGTTTCACCAAGTTTGGTTTCCAAACTATGGACAGCCTGACTGCTTCCCTGCCCTGAGAGAAAGGATAAGGGGAAGGAATCTCACTGGCAGGTGTAGCTCGCTAATTCCAACCTGGTTACAAGGGAGGTGGAAGCTGCTCTTTTTAGAAGTGAGAACTGGGGTCTACAACAGAGAAGTGTGTGCACAGAAACCCTAGGAACAGCCAAACTTGGGGAGAAGACGTAGATTCATTTTACCAATAAAGCCAATTCCCAGGAAGGGGTATATGTTTGGAGTAAACACAGTTACTCAGACTGTGGGAGTGGCCAAGTTGCACTTGATGCAGGACTCATACAAAGGACGCTATATGCTACCTTTGTGCTTCCCAGGTTTTGGCACCTTTAAATTGCACTCTCCTGCCCCCGAAGAGCCACTGAAGCAGACGGAAATAGAACATAGCAGTACTCTGGCCGTGCCCACTATATATCCCCTGGGAAACTCACTCAGGGTATGTCTACACTACGGAATAAGGTCGAATTTATAGAAGTCGGTTTTTTAGAAATCGGTTTTATATATTCGAGTGTGTGTGTCCCCACAGAAAATGCTCTAAGTGCATTAACTCGGCGGAGCGCTTCCACAGTACCGAGGCTAGAGTCGACTTCCGGAGCGTTGCACTGTGGGTAGCTATCCCACAGTTCCCGCAGTCTCCGCTGCCCATTGGAATTCTGGGTTGAGATCCCAATGCCTGATGGGGCTAAAACATTGTCGCGGGTGGTTCTGGGTACATATCGTCAGGCCCCCGTTCCCTCCCTCCCTCCGTGAAAGCAAGGGCAGACAATCATTTCGCGCCTTTTTTCCTGAGTTACCTGTGCAGACGCCATACCACTGCAAGCATGGAGCCCGCTCAGGTAACCGTCACCCTATGTCTCCTGGGTGCTGGCAGACGCGGTACGGCATTGCTACACAGTAGCAGCAACCCCTTGCCTTGTGGCAGCAGACGGTACAGTACGACTGGTAGCCGTCATCGTCATGTCCGAGGTGCTCCTGGCCACGTCGGCTGGGAGCGCCTGGGCAGACATGGGTGCAGGGACTAAATTTGGAGTGACTTGACCAGGTCATTCTCTTTAGTCCTGCAGTCAGTCCTATTGAACCGTCTTATGGTGAGCGGGCAGGTGATACGGACTGCTAGCAGTCGTACTGTACCATCTTCTGCCAGGCAGGCAAGAGATGAGGATTGCTAGCAGTCGTATTGTACCATCTTCTGCCAGGCAGGCAAGAGATGAAGATGGCTAGCAGTCGTACTGTACCATCTTCTGCCAAGCAGCCATGAGATGTGGATGGCATGCAGTCCTTCTGCACCGTCTGCTGCCAGCCAAAGATGTAAAAGATAGATGGAGTGGCTCAGAACAAGAAATAGACAGATTTGTTTTGTACTCATTTGCCTCCTCCCCTGTCTAGGGGACTCATTCCTCTAGATCACACTGCAGTCACTCACAGAGAAGGTGCAGCGAGGTAAATCTAGCCATGTATCAATCAGAGGCCAGGCTAACCTCCTTGTTCCAATAAGAACGATAACTTAGGTGCACCATTTCTTATTGGAACCCTCCGTGCAGTCCTGCCTGAAATACTCCTTGATGTACAGGCACCCCCTTTGTTGATTTTAGCTCCCTGAAGCCAACCCTGTAAGCCGTGTCGTCAGTCGCCCCTCCCTCCATCAGAGCAACGGCAGACAATCATTCCGCGCCTTTTTTCTGTGCGGACGCCATACCAAGCCAAGCATGGAGGCCGCTCAGCTCACTTTGGCAATTAGGAGCACATTAAACACCACACGCATTATCCAGCAGTATATGCAGCACCAGAACCTGGCAAAGCGATACCGGGCGAGGAGGCGACGTCAGCGCGGTCACGTGAGTGATCAGGACATGGACACAGATTTCTCTGAAAGCATGGGCCCTGCCAATGCATGCATCATGGTGCTAATGGGGCAGGTTCATGCTGTGGAACGCCGATTCTGGGCTTGGGAAACAAGCACAGACTGGTGGGACCGCATAGTGTTGCAGGTCTGGGATGATTCCCAGTGGCTGCGAAACTTTCGCATGCGTAAGGGCACTTTCATGGAACTTTGTGACTTGCTTTCCCCTGCCCTGAGGCGCATGAATACCAAGATGAGAGCAGCCCTCACAGTTGAGAAGCGAGTGGCGATAGCCCTGTGGAAGCTTGCAACGCCAGACAGCTACCGGTCAGTTGAGAATCAATTTGGAGTGGGCAAATCTACTGTGGGGGCTGCTGTGATGCAAGTAGCCCACGCAATCAAAGATCTGCTGATATCAAGGGTAGTGACCCTGGGAAATGTGCAGGTCATAGTGGATGGCTTTGCTGCAATGGGATTCCCTAACTGTGGTGGGGCTATAGACGGAACCCATATCCCTATCTTGGCACCGGAGCACCAAGCCGCCGAGTACATAAACCGCAAGGGGTACTTTTCGATAGTGCTGCAAGCTCTGGTGGATCACAAGGGACGTTTCACCAACATCAACGTGGGATGGCCGGGAAAGGTGCATGATGCTAGCATCTTCAGGAACTCTGGTCTGTTTCAAAAGCTGCAGGAAGGGACTTTATTCCCAGACCAGAAAATAACTGTTGGGGATGTTGAAATGCCTATATGTATCCTTGGGGACCCAGCCTACCCCTTAATGCCATGGCTCATGAAGCCGTACACAGGCAGCCTGGACAGTAGTCAGGAGCTGTTCAACTACAGGCTGAGCAAGTGCAGAATGGTGGTAGAATGTGCATTTGGATGTTTAAAGGCGCGCTGGCGCAGTTTACTGACTCGCTTAGACCTCAGCGAAACCAATATTCCCACTGTTATTACTGCTTGCTGTGTGCTCCACAATATCTGTGAGAGTAAGGGGGAGACGTTTATGGCGGGGTGGGAGGTTGAGGCAAATCGCCTGGCTGCTGGTTACGCGCAGCCAGACACCAGGGCGGTTAGAAGAGCACAGGAGGGCGCGGTACGCATCAGAGAAGCTTTGAAAACCAGTTTCATGACTGGCCAGGCTACGGTGTGAAAGTTCTGTTTGTTTCTCCTTGATGAAACCCCCCGCCCCTTGGTTCACTCTACTTCCCTGTAAGCTAACCACCCGCCCCTCCTCCCTTCAATCACCGCTTGCAGAGGCAATAAAGTCATTGTTGCTTCACATTCATGCATTCTTTATTCATTCATCACACAAATAGGGGGATGACTACCAAGGTAGCCCAGGAGGGGTGGTGGAGGAGGGAAGGAAAATGCCACACAGCACTTTAAGCACAGCACTTTAAAAGTTTACAACTTTAAAATTTATTGAATGACAGCCTTCTTTTTTTTGGGCAATCCTCTGTGGTGGAGTGGCTGGTTGGCCGGAGGCCCCCCCACTGCGTTCTTGGGCGTCTGGGTGTGGAGGCTATGGAACTTGGGGAGGAGGGCGGTTGGTTACAGAGGGGCAGCAGTGGCAGTCTGTGCTCCAGCTGCCTTTGCTGCAGCTCAACCATACACTGGAGCATACTGGTTTGGTCCTGCAGCAGCCTCAGCATTGAATCCTGCCTCTTCTCATCACGCTGCCGCCATATTTGAGCTTCAGCCCTGTCTTCAGCCCGCCACTTACTCTCTTCAGCCCGCCACTTACTCTCTTCAGCCTGCCACCTCTCCTCCCGGTCATTTTGTGCTTTCCTGCACTCTGACATTATTTGCCTCCACACATTCGTCTGTGCTCTGTCAGTGTGGGAGGACAGCATGAGCTCGGAGAACATTTCATCGCGAGTGCGTTTTTTTTTCTTTCTAAGCTTCACTAGCCTCTGGGAAGGAGAAGATCCTGTGATCATTGAAACACATGCAGCTGGTGGAGAAAAAAAAAAGGGACAGCGGTATTTAAAAAGACACATTTTATAAAACAGTGGCTACACTCTTTCAGAGTAAACCTTGCTGTTAACATTACATACATAGCACATGTGCTTTCGTTACAAGGTCGCATTTTGCCTCCTCCTACCGCATGACTACCCCCTCAACCTTCCCCCCTCCCTGTGGCTAACAGCGGGGACATTTCTGTTTAGCCACAGGCAAACAGCCCAGCAGGAATGGGCTCCTCTGAGTGTCCCCTGAAGAAAAGCACTCTATTTCAACCAGGTGACCATGAATTATATCTCACTCTCCTGAGGATAACACAGAGAGATAAAGAACGGATGTTGTTTGAATGCCAGCAAACATACACTGCAATGCTGTGTTCTACAATGTTTCCCGAGTACGTGTTACTGGCCTGGAGTGGTAAAGTGTCCTACCATGAAGGACGCAATAAGGCTGCCCTCCCCAGAAACCTTTTGCAAAGGCTTTAGGACTACATCTAGGAGAACCGCAAATGCCAGGGCAAAGTAATCCTTTCACATGCTTGCTTTTAAACCATGTATAGTATTTTAAAAGGTACACTCACCAGAGGTCCCTTCTCCGCCTGCTGGGTCTAGGAGGCAGCCTTGGGTGGGTTCGGGGGGTACTGGCTCCAGGTCTAGGGTGAGAAACAGTTCCTGGCTGTCGGGAAAACCGGTTTCTCCGCTTGCTTGCTGTGAGCTATCTACAACCTCCTCCTCATCATCTTCTTCTTCGTCCCCAAAACCTGCTTCCGTATTGCCTCCATCTCCATTGAAGGAGTCAAACAACACGGCTGGGATAGTGGTGGCTGAACCCCCTAAAATGGCATGCAGCTCATCATAGAAGCGGCATGTTTGGGGCTCTGACCCAGAGCGGCTGTTCGCCTCTCTGGTTTTCTGGTAGGCTTGCCTCAGCTCCTTCAGTTTCACGCGGCACTGCTTCGGGTCCCTGTTATGGCCTCTGTCCTTCATGCCCTGGGAGATTTTCACAAAGGTTTTGGCATTTCGAAAACTGGAACGGAGTTCTGATAGCACGGGTTCCTCTCCCCAAACAGCGATCAGATCCCGTACCTCCCGTTCGGTCCATGCTGGAGCTCTTTTGCGATTCTGGGACTCCATCATGGTCACCTCTGCTGATGAGCTCTGCATGGTTACCTGCAGCTTGCCACGCTGGCCAAACAGGAAATGAGATTCAAAAGTTCGCGGTTCTTTTCCTGTCTACCTGGCTAGTGCATCTGAGTTGAGAGTGCTGTCCAGAGCGGTCATAATGGAGCACTCTGGGATAGCTCCCGGAGGCCAATACCATCGAATTGTGTCCACAGTACCCCAAATTCGAGCCGGCAACGTCGATTTAAGCGCTAATCCACTTGTCAGGGGTGGAGTAAGGAAATCGATTTTAAGAGCCCTTTAAGTCGAAATAAAGGGCTTCATTGTGTGGACGGGTGCAGGTTTACATCGATTTAACGCTGCTAAATTCGACCTAAAGTCCTAGTGTAGACCAGGGCTCAGCCAGAGGAATTCCTGCAGGAGCAGATCTGTTTGAGTTACAGTTTCTGTGGCACTGAGTTGTACAAAGGGGCTGTATCAGACCAGGTTGTGTAGGTTTTGGTCAGAGCATAATAGGAGCTTCTGCTTACAATAAGGACACAAGGAATAAAACCTGACTGGTGCCATCATATTAAAAACAAATCAGTCTTCATTTTTATTAACTCTTATGTTTTATCAAGCTTCTTATAGTCATAAAAAAACATACATTTATTAGAAGATCACTGGAAATAACACCAAGATCCTCAAGCTGTTCTCCTAAGAAAGATTACGAGGTCTCCAGTTAGACGAGGGTATAATACTGGCAAAACATTATACAAGGTTTTGTGAATTAAAATAGTGCAATTTTTTTTTAATTCTGATCAAGTTTTAAATAGTCAAACCCCAAGTCCCTGCCAGATAATCATACATTCACTGTAAAATGTTCTCATTAAATGTAAATGTTTGTCCTGATCCAGAAAAGGTTCAGCTCAGACTTGTTTTCAGTTAGAACAATGAAATCTCACAAGCCTGGCCTGGTAAACACATGCCCTTCTGCACTTCTCTCAGGCCTCTGGCCAGCATGGCTACTTCCCATATATCACTGCCATTGGTTGCGCTCTGCCTACTGGTGTATTGTGGCCAGAGGGGGAAGAGTTCATGGTCGTTACAAGGGGATCCTATGGATTTAGGTTTGAGGAACAATCTGTTCCTCAATTCCACTGCCCTTCAGCAGGCCAAGCCCCGCATTTCAAATGGGGTTTTATTTGCATATTTTTGGTGCTGAGGAGCTGCCAGTGACTAAGAGGTATGGAATCATGCTACCGATGTGTAGTCACCTTTCCTGCTGCCCAGCTTCTTAACTCCTATTTCTGTACAATCAATGCACCTACATTCCCCTCTCTGCTGTGCAACAGAGAGGAAGGGAGTAGAGATGTCGGTCAAGCGGCTAATAGCCCCAATCCACGAAGAAAATTAATGTATATACCCTAGTTAACACGTATATTTTCTCCTTTCCCTTCCTTGCGGATTACCAAAATGCAAGCATAACCAGATGCTGTCTTTATAAACTGGCCTCTTCTATTCCATGATGCCCCAATACGATCTTTGCCATCAAAACAGCCTAGTTTGATACACAATCACCAGTTTAGCCAAAATCTAATGAAAAACTGCAGTCTACTTCCATGAATTTACAAGATCTGTGGGCAGGATGATTACATTCTCTGTTAAACCAAGCGAGGGCACGGTGAATGGAAGAGACAAAATTCTGTCCTGGTAAAGGGGTAAAATTCTGGCCTGGTTAGTCCAAAGCTGTCTTTGGCTCAGGGTGTTGTTGATGGGATGCTGTTTATACCTCTGATCTCAGGTTTGTAATATCTGTGTGAAAAGAAAGATTACAGAGGGGTTGACATTACTGGAAACCCTACTCTGGGTACCAACTACAGTATTTCTAGTGTGCCTATAACTGTAGTATCCAAGTGTCAGCACAAATTGTTAGCTCTGGCTTGGCGCTAGTGAGGCAAATGCTATAAAGAAGCCCTAAACACAGCTGATCTCAGCTGGGAGTTATAGGGACAAAGATATGATCATGATGCCCACTAAGAGCTGCCTGTTGGACACCTAGTGGAGCTTAGCAAATTACCACCACTGCCATGAATTTACCAACTGTGCCAGGATTACCCCACATACATACAACTATGAGCAAGTGAGGGGCAAATACCTATAATTCCAGGATCAGGAACAGCACTGCCATAATCCTGCCATTTACACTCCAGAGATTAACCAGAATTTAATCTTCCATTTCCATAGCTGACTGCACCCACAAATCACATACCTAGATTGAAGAGGCCTAAGCTGCAGGTGTAATAATTTGCACATGTAAAATTGTAGGCCTGTGTTTGAAAACAGGCTGTAAATTGTCTTCCTATGCAGAGTAAGCAACACAGAGATTTTAAACTTCCCCACTGCCAGAAAGTGATAGAAAGCACAGATGGTCTACCAAATATAGACGCTGCTTACACTTTCTTCTTGCTGCGTGTAGCTCTTGCTAACATCCACGAGCACGGACTATGAATGAAATAAAAAAACAATCTAAAGTACAGAGGAAAAGCCATCAACAGAGCATTAGAGAGTTAAGGCTTTTCAAGGGTTCCACCAGCTGGACTGGGATGGGAGATAATTCTAAGCACTGCAGCATGGGAGGGACTGTCAGGTAAGCCCCATATATACAGTCCTTTACCATTTCATTACAATCATAAAGTGAGCAAAGCAGCTTTGGAAATTGTTGTTCAGTCTGTCAGTGTCTAAAGTGCAGTTATGAGCTAGAGATACAGTCGATACAGCAGGACATTCACCTGTTTCTCAGCAGCACGAAACTCTCAGGAACTAGCTGGCAGTGTCTTGTAAGGGTTCAGAATCCCTTTGGGGTCCAACATGGCCTTGACTTGCTGCATGAGAAGGACTGCCTCCTGTGGCTTACTGTATTGAATGTAATGCTTCTTCTTGAAGCCCAGTCCATGCTCTGCACTGATACTGCCATTATACTGTGCAGTCCACTTGTACACAAATGGCTCAATGGCATTCAGCAGCGAATGGCTGTAGGACTCAGCTGTGATGTTCAAGTGCAGGTTTCCATCTCCTGGAAGAAAGCATAATAGAGCTGGGTCTGAGATGATTCTGATAGAGAAACTGAATGACCCTGCTATGGAAATTTATCATTGGCTCTGCTGTGTAACAAAACAGCAGAATCTGTGTTATGTCCTGAGAACAGCTGTCCATTAGTATTCTACAAACAGTGGTTCCTCTCTTCAGACAGTTATGTGCTTGAATAACTCAGAAGGTTTCCTAGCTATTGTGCCATCTCTAAGAAGTACAGTCTGTCAGAAAGCCCTCACAATGTAGAGTAAAATAACTTTCCATTTCCTGATTTAGTGCTTTTAGAACTTCAGCCACAATATTTCTTGTGGCAAAGATTTATCTAAAAGTTACTTCATTAGGATTGTGACATTTTAATTTACCCATACCACATTATTCAATCTCTTCCAATTATATTTTTGCAACCATTTAAATCAGGGGTTCTCAAACGGGGTGTCGGGACCCCTCAGAGGGTCACGAAGTTATTACATGGGGGGTCATGAGCTGTCAGCCTCTATCCCAAACTCTGCTTTGCCTCCAGCATTTATAATGGTGTTAAATATATTTAAAAGTGTTTTTAATTTATAAAGGGGGGGGGTTGCACTCAGAGGCTTGCTGTGTGAAAGAGGTCACCAGTACAAAAGTTTGAGAACCACTGATTTAAATGTACCTCTGTGTTACATTAATAGAGTTATGTTTTCTTTTGGGCTGCCTCTGAATAATGATCTTTGATTAACATCTAAATATCTATTGACTATTTGGGAATCAAGATAAATCTAAAGTTTTTAGTGATTCATGTTCACTTTGGAAGCTCTCCCAAAAGGGAACATGACTCTTGACATTAATAAGTAGAATTAAAAATAATAATCCAATTTGTTATATCGTCAAATGTGTACAAAAGACAACCTTTATTAAGCAACCTCCTCTTTAAAGACATTGCTCTAAAATATCTTCAAACAGAGAGTGCTTAACAGTGCTCCACTTCTAATGACAGCTCAGCTCTGTTAAGCAATCCATTTGTCTGTCTCCGGAGTAGCTGAAGTTTCACTACATAAATTTCAAAATATCCCTTTGCAAATTCCAAGGCCTTTTTATCTGAATTGTATTATTTTAATCACTTTCTTCTGGTGGTTAATGGCTCAGCCATAATTGGTTTACAAATATTGCTACTCCCTCTAACAAGGACAGTGGTTACCTACCAAACATTTACATTTATTATTTGACTGTGCAGATCAAACTTATTGCCCAATTAAATCTACTCAAAACACTAGATAAGGAGCTACAAGGCAACATCTCTTTGAATAACTTCTTATACTGTGCTATTTTTGTTAGTAATTGTTAATGTTATGAAATCAATTTTTCCATTAAGCATAGGGATCATGTCTGAAATTAGTGGATTCCCACAAATCCTCACATCTCCGACTAGAGCTATAGCTCTCAGTCAGCCAATACCATCTAGTTTCCGTTTCTTAGAAGCTAAACTACAAAAGGAAATCTGTAATGTTTCCCAACTCACCTAGATGGCCATAGCCAACCACATTCTTGGCAGTCTTGCCCAGTCGAGCCCTGGTATCAATCACAAGGTCATATAGTCTCTCCACAGGGAGTGAGATGTCATATTTGTAAACACAGCCATCATGAGTTAGGGCCTCTGTGATCCGCTCCCTCAGAGACCACAATATCTGTGGTTCATTGGATCAAACGGGATAAAGTGGAGCGAGAAAATTAAAATGAACCAAATACATCAGATTTCACTCTTCATTAAGTTTGGGGATACGGGGAGAGGGGCAGGGAACTGTTATCCAACTATATGAGCTACTGTGATGGCCTTATGTCCTCCCTCTGCATATGTATTATCTTACAGCTCTCAGAAACATCCATTTATATTTGTTTGGCAAATTGGCACCATCATATGGTGGAACTATGCATGAGGTCTCTAAATTCATCAATTCCAGATAAAGCAGTACTGGTTAAAATAACTGACTTGCTCAGTACCCTGCCACTGCAGTCTTTGGTTCCCATGCACCTCAGTCCTGCCTTACCAGTACCCTGCTATCTCAGCCCATACAAACCATCTCAGCCTTGACCCACAGCAGCCTCTGGCTCTACATATGGGGCTCCTATCCAACTTTGACTGTGTTTAATTCCTGTCTCAGAGAAAGGAGAAAACATGTAATTTCATTTTCCTGGATATTTTAGAATGGCTATTTTTCTGTCTAGAGTCAATACTCAGATCTCCTGCCAATGCACTGGCTGCAAGGGAAGGGAAAGACTATGGAAGCATCTCCCCATAAACATTCACAAAGCCACCTCACTGTCCTCTTTAAACTCTCCATTGCCAACAGGGCAACAAAAAACCACAATGGTCAGGCAACTGGTGTGCAATGACCACTACTTATCATACTGACCAGGAGTGTCTCATTGTTTCCTTGTGCTCTCCTGTTGGTTTGCTGTATCTATCTGTTGTCTCTTGTCTTGTATTTAAATTGTAAACTCCTTGGGACGGTGGCATCTCTATTATGTGCTGATACAGTGCTTGGCACAATAGGGCCCTAATACAGGACCCTAGGTGCTACTATAATGTAAATAATAATCATCTCAGCTCTATGCTAGTACTCAAAGTTTGCTTCCCATACATGAGTGCAACATGCTGCTGAGACTGAGAGTCCAGTCCAACACAAGATCTTCCACTATACACACCACTGTAACATATTCCAAGGAAGTGAGGGTCAAGGTGTTGTCCAGCACTGCAAATCTTCCCACTTCTAAAGAGGAATAGGGTTATTCTACTCCATCACCTGTCAGCCTCTCTCTATTGTTTTGTTTTGCTGGCTAAGGAAATGAGGAATTTCTCTACTACTTTGTGCTCAAGCAAAATTGCATGCCTAGAGAAAGAAGATTCAGCACCTCCTCATTAACACCATAAGAGAGGGCTATGAGGAAAATATTGGCAGAACATTTAAAAACAGCCAAAAAAATTGTTGGCATATGTTTCACCACATAAACCAAGCTACAGCTTGTCCTCCTGATGTCAGGAGACTTGGGAACTCCTAAGCCACAGAACAAATTGTTTAACCATTCATCAGTGTAAAGTACAAACCCAAATAGAGAATTATTCCATGAGTGTTTGTGTAGGACAGGGAATCACCTTTATTTTCTTATCCTCTGTGGCCACAGTCCCATCTGTCACCAAACCAGAGGCCATGACATGTTCCAAGAAATTGTTCAGCTTTTCTTCATCATGGGCAGAATTGGAGCCTGATGTTTCAATTAAAATATAAAAGGGGCTTCCTGGAAATGAGAGAGGACAGAAAAAGAGAACAGCCAGTAGAAGATAGGGATTTAATTCAGACGATTAAAAGGTCATCTTGAGAAGTCAGTGGGTTAAAAATAAAGCAACATTCTCTACAGTTTTCAGAGGAACAGCCGTGTTAGTCTGTATTCGCAAAAAGAAAAGGAGTACTTGTGGCACCTTAGAGACTAACGAATTTATTTGAGCATGAGCTTTCGTGAGCTACAGCTCACTTCATCAGATGTTTACCGTGGAAACTGCAGCAGACTTTATATACACACAGAGAATATGAAACAATACCTCCTCCCACCCCACTGTCCTGCTGGTAATAGCTTTAGATAAGCTATTACCAGCAGGACAGTGGGGTGGGAGGAGGTATTGTTTCATATTCTCTGTGTGTATATAAAGTCTGCTGCAGTTTCCACGGTAAACATCTGATGAAGTGAGCTGTAGCTCACGAAAGCTCATGCTCAAATAAATTCGTTAGTCTCTAAGGTGCCACAAGTACTCCTATTCTCTACAGTGACTCCTTTTGTATAAGGTAGAGGGCTGAGATAACTGATCTTCCCAAGCTTCAGCATCCTTTCACCATTCCCTATAGGAATTCTGCTGGCCAAGGCAGGACTGAAATAGCTGGGAATGCCTCCAGAGCTGTGATATGTGGGAAGACCCCCTCATGAACAGCTGCTCTGCACTCTGCATTGGCTAGAGCGCACAGAGCTCTAGACAGAGCACAATGGATGCGATGTCCTCGACAGTTGGAAATTCTGCAAATATTTTTGATCTTGTCAGAGTATCTGCTTTGTGTTTGAAAGTGAGTATTTCAGAGTGATACTATCCATCTGTATGGAAATAAACTCTGCTACAAGGCATGCAGCTAATCTACTGCTTCCTTCAAGTTAACCAATGTAAATAAAGTCCAAAATTCTGGAAGGATGCACTTTCCTGCTGCATTTCACGTAGGTTCCCTCTGAGGAATCGCTCTCTGTTACTCTATAGCCTTGATGCTACATCAGTTGCTCTATGCACTGCCCTTGTTTTAATCACTCTTTATTGTAGCAGCTGCTGTTGCGATGGGGCCAATAACTTAAAATAAAATACACCCCCCCCATAATACAAAAAATTATGATTCATGTGATGTTTGTTTGAATGTCTCAGAATGACTAAGCTGGGGAGACAGGGAAGTTTGCTCAGTGATAAATTGTTACAATGTTACTGGAATTTATTCAGTCTATTTATTAGGTTGCTGTCTCCTTCCTACTCCACAGGACCAGACATAGTCCCTATGAAAAACTGTCTTTTTGCTATCTCTGGAGAGACCCCTTAATAACTGAACATGTAGGCTAAACGCTTCTCTTGCCCTAGCAGAAGACTAGCTGCTCCTTGGCAAGGTTGGAGTGCAGTGGTGGAACCGTGTGGGGAAGTCCAGACCTCAGTTAACCTGGATACTGGACTCCCTTCTCACCTTTGGAGAGACCTTTCTTTAGATCAACTAAGTATTTAGCCCACCATTCCCTACCTCCTCCCAAAAGAAATCCCCAGAAGATATTAGGTCTTTTTCCACAGCACAATAAAACATCAAGATACCTGGGTTCATAGCAAAGCCTTATACTCCAGATCACCTGTCTATGCACAGTACATTAATTCTAGTACCTGTCACTGGTTTGGACAGTTTGAGGTGGCTCTCAACCAATTTCATGCACTTGTCATCCATGAATTCGTATGCAGACAGGATCTCTCCCAACATGCCTTTGCAGGTAGTGAAAGTTCCAAGAACTTGAGAGAAACTCTGACAACCTTTCCACAGACAACAAACACAGAAAAAATTAAAACTGCTAATATACTAAAAAATATTACCTGGCTCAAAATAGTTTGTCCAGGGTCCAGTAAATAATTAATGATGTATGCTACACATAACGCGGTTAGAAATGTTTGTGATGGTAAATGTTTAGAGTAGACCATGCAAGTACACCTCTTACCTGACTGGTCTTTTTCATACCAATGATTTTTAGCAAACAGGACACCTTGGATCCTATCAAGATACTTAGGGCACCATTTCCCTATTCCCTAATTATCTGGGCCAGAAGGGTGGTGAAGCAAGGAAGTGGTGAGGCAAAATATAACCAGTACAGCTAAGCACTGGATCCCTTCCCTTCTCTACTTCTACCTACCATTTTCCTGAGAATGACATTTTGCCTGCCAGAGCTAAGCTAAAGCTCAAATGGCATGGTGACAGGTCCCTTGGGAATACCACAGATAAGAGAGTTTTGCTAAATCCGTGACCACAAGTATTTTAATACACACCACCAAACTCTCTCAAATATTTTGTTATTAGAAATAAAATCAAGTTGGTGGTTTACAGCAGTTTACTAACTTGTGACTCTCTCAATTCTCATTCTTTCCCTGCTTCTTCTGTCACTGGTTTCAGCAGTAAAGTTATTAAATAACAGCCCCCAGGATCACTGGACAGCTTCATCTCCAGTAATATACCCCAAATCAATCTCTTGGTCCTCTGATACTGTATGAACAGCATTGCATATTGTTTCTGGTTACCAACACCACAGCTGAAGAGTGAGAGAGGGACAGAGCCTACCTAGGAAGGCCAGATTCACAGACTTGGGTTTCCGTGGACAGAGGATAGAGACAGCAGTAATGACCCCCAAAGTCCCCTCTGACCCAATGAAAAGCTGCTTCAAATCATAGCCAGTATTATCCTTCCGCAGAGAAGCCAAGCAGTTCAGAATGGAGCCATCAGCCAAGACCTGGCAGAGGACAAAGAAACAATACTGATAAACCCTTCATTTCCAATTACATAAATACACACAGGTGATGAGCTGGTGTGAAGAGATAAGATGATCAGAAGCTGCAGCAAACCTCTCAAGAGAGCCCTGCATGGATACATCTGATCCATAAAAATAATCTGCAGATATCCACAGATTTGCAGGGCTCTACCCCTCAGTGCTGCAAAGTGGTTATATTCTTTTTTCCTTCTCCAGTTGTTGTCCCTCCCCACGCTTTTTCCCTATCACTTCTTCCACATAGCTCTCCCCGTCCAAGGCTCTCTCTCATCTACATCCTGCCCATTTTGCTCCATCAAATTCCTCTCTTCCTTACATGCTCTGCTCATGTGTCTCATGTAAAGCAAGGAACAGTTACACCAATAAGAACAGAAATGTTTTTCATACCAATCAGTGATCTTTCTCCAATGGACATAATCAGCCACAGTACATAGAGTTTAGCTTAGGACAGCTGATGTAACCAATGAAAGTAAAGTGCCAGTTTTAAAACAGTGAGGGTAATTAATCATCAGAAGTAGTAAGTTCTCCATCATTTGAGTCCTTAAACCAAGATTGGATGGGTTTCTAACAGGTATGCTCTAGTTAAAGATTGCCTTGACTTCTTAGACACATTAGAGATGAAAAAGACCACCTGTGTCATGTAATCCTTTCTCCTGCCAATACTGTTCTTTACAACAAACATACTAGTGAATTTTTCAGTCTATCTTTAAATGTTCCAAACACCAGGACTTCCAAAAGTAAGCAGACTATTTTACAACGTAATAGAACTATAAGGCATTCAGCCAACACTTTTCTGTGTTTTAAGTGAACTTCATTAATAGGCTGGTAGCACGACGTATTTTGCCAGACCTTAACGGTTTGCGCTGATATTTTCCATGCACGTTGTCTGCCTCAGCCCTGTATCATAGAAGATTAAAGGGTTGGAAGAGACCTCAGGAGGTCATCTAGTCCAACCCCCTGCTCAAAGCAGGACCAACACCAACTAAATCATCCCAGCCAGGGCTTTGTCAAGCCGGGCTTTAAAAACCTCTAAGGATGGAGATTCTACCACCTCCCTAGATAACCCCTTCCAGTGCTTCACCACCCTCCTAGTGAAATAGTTTTTTCCTAATATCCAATCTAGACCTCCCTCACTGCAACTTGAGACCATTGCTTCTCGTTCTGTCATCTGCCACCACTGAGAACAGCCTAGCTTCATCCTCTTTTGAACCCTCCTTCAGGTAGTTGAAGGCTGCTATCAAATCCCCCCTCACTCTTCTCCTCTGCAGACTAAATAAGCCCAGTTCCCTGCTGGTTTTAAGATTATATAGCAAGCGGCCACTAAGAGATAGCTACAGGTAGGATCTCTGTAAGCAGAGGTACAAAGTTACAATTTCCAAGTTTTAACTAAAAGAGCTCTCTCCCCACTTCTTAGCACTACAAGGCCATCTAACATCATTGGATGTTACCAGTAAGACAATGGTTAAAATAGGAGGTTGAGAGTTAACTTTTAAAATATCTCTGTATCAAAAAATACTCATGTAAAGTCTTTTAACAACACTATTCAGGAGAGCTAGGAAAGTAACATATTAAGGATGTCTGGAAATCTGGAGAATCTGACAGCACAGAACCACTCAAATGTAGGGCAGGAAGTAACCTCAAAAATCATCAAGTCCAGCCCCCTGTGCTGAGGCAGGACCAAGTTGTGACACCCTGGCACCCTCTTATTCACCATCACATAATTAGGATATGTTTTGCACAAAGTATGCCTTGTGAGGTACCATTCTAAAAGTCTTGATCTGATAGACATTAATCTCTCATTGGATTATATGTGCTACCATTGTATGTGAAGTTATGAAATTTGGCTAGGTATGTGTTACTGAAACATGTTGTGAAAACAGCCACAAGCAACCTTTCAGGTACAACAATAAAAAGACCAAACAATGTTAATGGCTTATTGAGGAAACGCACACAAACACAAGGATTACCCCAGGAGCTGTGTACAACAGAAACCTCTCAGAGACAGCACTACTGTTTGGACCCAGGTCACAGCAAAAGAACTTTCCAGCAAGTAGAAAAAAAGATATAAAAGGGGGAAATGACAACATGAAGGTACCTCACTCTCCCTATAACAACCTGTGCACATGAAAACACCTGAGGAACAAAGACTGAACTGGGGGAAGTGATGGTCCCAGGCTAAAGGGATTTCTAGCTATGTATGAAAACTTGGGAAACCGAAGCTGCTAAGCAAAGGCAGCTTGTGCCTTAAGAATCTGCCAGCCTGTTTATCACTCAGGGTGAGAATCTGCCAATCCATATCCTACCTATTTAGTATGTTAAACTCAGTTTGCATTTTTATTTACTGCATAATCTGCTTTGATCTGTTTGCTATCACTTATAATCAATTAAAATCTATCTTTTGTAGTTAATAAACATATTTTATGTTTTAATCCAAAACAGTGTACATTTGATTAAGGTGTCTAGGGAAAATCTCATCTTGGTTTCCACAAGTGTGCATGGTCCTCTTCACATTGAGGGAGACACAGACCGAGTGTTAAACCCATATACTGGCCAGATTTGACCAGGGCAAGACGGTACTGGTCTGTAGTCCTAGGCTGGGAAGCTGGTGGTTAGAAAGTCTGCCTGTAACTGCAGCTGGGTGTGTCTCTACCTGTGTGAATGCTGGTGAAAGTGCAGGCTGGATGGCTTTGCAGCTTGTCACAGCAGTTAAGTGTGAGAGGGAGCCCAGGCTGGTGGATCAGAGGGCTTAGTGGTACCCCAGTTCCAGGCAGCATCCCAAGGGCAACCCATCACACAGGTAAACCTAGACCATCCCTGACAGGTGTTTGAAGGGTTTTAAGAACAGGCTAGACAACAAGGGATTCCACAACCTCTCTTGGAAGCCTTTTCTAGTGCTTAACTACCCTTAGAGAGGAGGAAAAACTTTCTAACTCCAACCAAAATCTGACATTACACCCATTACTTCTTGTCCTCCCTTCAGTGGACATGGGGAATTGATCACAGTCCCCTTTATAACAGCCCTTAACATACTGGAAGACTTATCAGGTTCCCCTCTCAGCCTTTTCTTCTCAAGACTAAACATGCCCAGTTTTTTAACCTTTTCTCATAGTCCAGGTTATCTAAACCTTTTTATCATTTTTGTTGGTCCAGAGGAGAGCACTGTTCTCTCTAATTTTTTAGATCCATGTGCAGAATGAATTTTGTAATGTGCACCAATATGGAGCTGATGCATGGTGGGGGTGGGACCGAGGGCTTTGGAGTGTGGGAGGGGGCTCAGGGCTAGGGCAGAGGGTTGGGGTGTGGAGGGGGGGTGAGGGCTCTGGCTAGGGGTGCGGGCTTTGAGGTGGGGCTGGGGATGAGGGGTCCGGGAGGGGGGCTCAGAGGTGGGGCAGAGAGTTGGGTGCAGGGGGTGACTGCTCCAATTAGGGATGAATGCTTTGGGATGGGGCCAGGGATGAGGGGTTTGGGGTTCAGGCTGCCCTGGGGCTGCGGCAGGGAGAGAGGACTCCTCCCAGCCCTCTCTCTCTGCTGCAGCTCAGCGCCAGGTGAGAGGCGCTTCTCCCTGGCTGCGGCTGCTCTGGCACGCCTGGGCTGGGGGAGGGGCTCTTCTCCCTGGCAACTCTGGGCTGGGCCAAGGGAGGGGATCCTCTCCATGACAGCTCCAGCGGGCCTGGACTGGGCCAGGGCTCCTCTCCCCGGCTGTGGCAGTTCTGGCGGGCCTGGGCCGGGTGAAGGGCTCCTCTCCTCAGCAGCTCCAGTGGGTCTGGGCTGGGCCAGGGGAAGGGCTCCTCTTCCCGGCTGCGGCCGTTCCAGCGGGCCTGGGCTGGGTGAGGGACTTCTCTCCCCAGAAGCTCCAGCGGGCCTTGATAGCCTGCAGTGCTGCACAGCTTACAGGGGAATTTAGCTCTGGACTCTCTCCAGTTTGTCCACCTCTCTCAAAGTGTGGGCCGACAACTAGACACACAGTACTCCAGCTGAGGCCTCACCAGTGCTGAATAGAGCAGGACAACTACTTCCCATGTCTTACATAGCACACTCCTGTTAATACACCCTAGAATTACATTAGCCTTTTTCACAACTGCATCACACTGTTAACTCGTATGCAATTAGTGATCCACTATAACCGCCGATTCTATTCAGCAGTACTACCACCGAACTAATTATGCCCCATTTTGTAGTTGTGCATTTGATTTTTCGTTTCTAAGCATAGTACTTTGTACTTGTCTTTATTAAACTTCATCTTGTTGATTTCTGACTAATTCTTGAATTTGTCAAGGTCATTTTAAATTTTAATCCCATTCTCCAAAGTGCTTGCAACCTCTCCCAGCTTGGTGTCGTGATGTACATTTCTAGAATAACAGGAATATAAAAACAGGATGGTGGCAGGATACAGGATGGAAAGAAGTTCAGATACAGAAAGCAGCTACAAGACACTCATCTTACCACTTCCAGTCCCAGAACTGTCCCTCGGAGAGAGCCGTACCTCAACAGCCTCAGGCCTCCTGCATTTGTTGCCACATTACCACCAATGTGGCAGCTGCCCTTTGCCCCAAGGTCAAGTGGCATGATGAAGTCCAGCTCCTCAAGATACGTGTTCAGGTTCTCTAAAATACAGCCAGCCTGGCAAACAAGGATTCCTGAAAACAAAAGAATCAAGCTACAATTTGACACACAGAAATGGTCTCCTAAAGAGGCAGGACAGCGGTAAGCAATTAGGACCTCCTCTTTCTCCAAAACTTCTACCCTGATGGTACAATTCAAATCAAAAACAACTCTTGTCATGGCTCTATCTCCCTCCTTCTGAAGTCTGTGGGAGTTTTGACACTGACTTCAGGAGGCAAAGGTCCTGGATTGGTGTCTGGAACACCGGGGTACCAAATATTTCTCTCCCTTTAATTTTCCCTTACCGCAACTTTTTAAGAACTTTAATGTTCACATCAACCAGAGGTTTTCTCATTCCCCAAGTCCAACCACATATGCATACTTTTCCCATTTCTCTCCTCCACAAATGCCAGTGCAGACTGGCCATAAACCTGGCAGATCCTTTCTTCAATACAGCTGTAATTTATGTCCTACCCTTTACTATCAGATCCAGATAGTATCCCATACGGATTTCTTAAACAGATACTGGGATGAGTTCAGGTACTCCTTTTCCTTCCCCCAGTCTCCATGTACTATCAGAAACAACATCAGAAGAATCCTGGATTCAGGAAGCCCCTGCTGCCTCCTCGTGGTGCTTCTGGTCTGGATCCCTGCTGATACTACACTAAGCACCTCTCAGAAGGAGGGCAGGATTCAGAGGACTAAAAGATGAGCCCTTTTACATTAGAAGAAATATATTTACCAGACACACTGTTAAAGCTGATGACCTGGTTCATCAGAGCTGTGGAGAGAATAATCTCATCAAAGACAGGAACGCTGCCCCCCACAAGGCCAGTGTTACCTCCCTGGGGGTTTACCGCCAAGTTCCTTTTGTTACAATACCTGAAAGGGAACACATTGTTCAAAGGTCACACTGCTCAGAGCCATGCCCCACCTCCCTTCTGCATGCCTCTGGGAGATTTGTTCTCACATGCACATGTGCAGTTGGATGAATCGGTTGTCCTCATCAACACTAATTATTTCAGTCCTAAAAACTGAATTTGAGATGAAGGGCCAGTTTCAGATAGCGAGTGAGAAAACACAACTCCTGCTGATGCCAATAGGCCTTGAATAAAGGAATATAAATGTAGGACCAATACAATATTTTTACTCCCAACAGTCGTCAATTCCTTTTAGAAACTAATTCTTCATGAGGCTGCCTTTGTTAGCAAATCTCTATCACACTGCTGCATGTTCTTTCCACCTCATCACATGGGATTTTCATTTCTTTGGTTTTGCTGGGGCTCCATGTCCCCCAGCGCAGCGGTGTGTGGGAGCTCCAGGGTCCCCCTGCCCATGGGACTGGGCAGCAGCGGGGAGTTCCCCCGCCACCGGGCAACTGCAGCATCTGTCGGCCACCCACTGCCTGCTGGGCAGCTGCAGGGAGTTCTCCGACCTGCGGCTGGGCAGCTGCAGGGGGCCCCCTGCCACGGCTAGGCAGCTGCGGGATCCGCCGGCCACTTGCCACAGCTGGGCAGCTAAGGAGTCCCCCCCACCAGGGTGAAGGCTGGGAGCTGTGGGGGCAGGGCTGGCTGGGAGCTCTAGCCCCAGGTTAGAAAATGTCATGGAGGTCAATGGAAGTCATGGAATCCGCGACTTCTGTGACCTCATCGTAGCCTTATTTATAGAGAACTATGGGTGTGTGCAGGACATCTTACAGAACAAGTAAAAAGACAGGTCTCTGCCCCACAGAGCTTACAATCTAATTCCAAAATTGCAGTCTAAGTTAATTCCCTGCTTAGACCTCATACACACGTACAGGGTGGAGGATTAAGAAAGGACCAAGAACAGAAGGCCAATTCAGACTCTTAGAGGGAATACAGGATACTATCAGGAACAGCTGTTTACTAACAAGGGGCCTTCAAGAAGGTAAAGTGCCACAACCAGTTCTTACACAGCTGTGATGCATCTCAGGATAAGGACTATGTAGTTATGTAAAAATATTTTTAGTTTCTCTTGTAACTAATGGACTTTAAAAATCGCCTCTAAAACCTTTTAGAACTCGGAAAATATGGTGTTCTTTTGTTGCTGAACCAAGAGATATCCTGAATCCTGCAAGTTCCAGTTGTATTAAGTGTACAAAGCTGCAGTGTACTAGAAAATATTTCAAAAATGCAGATCTTGATGGTAGAAGGTTTTAGGGTCACTTTACATTTTGTTGTAACACACCTGGTATTGGGCTCATACACTGTTGTAAAATATGATCAACCTTTTTAACTGTCTGAACCACCAAGTGGTGAGCCTGTGTACTGCTGCTAAATTAGGGCTCGATTCTACACCCAGTGACACCTAGGAAAGTATTGTCATTGACTTCAAAAGATATAGAATCAGATCTTCAGGTTCAGGAGCTGTTTGAAGCTGGGATCAGGCTCAAGGTTTCTCTGGGAGGATTTATTTTGAATCTCTTATTTTATCTTCCTTTTGTTCTCCTAATCTCCTTTTTCCCCTTTGGCTATTTTTCTCCTTCAGCCTGAGCTTGTTGTGACCTTCCGAGGGTGGTCCCTTCCTACTATTGGCACTGTTTCCAATTAGGTCAGTTCAGTGGAGCAGAGAAATCACTAGTGATGAGACGTCGCCCTCTAAACCCCCCCCCGCTGCACACACACACTCTACTACTTAGTATTTTCTAATCAGGGCCACAGGTGTGTGGACCTGAGAAGCCAGATGTTTCCCATTTGGCATTTATAATATTTGTTACTTGTTCTCAGTGATCACATTGCTAGTTAGGAACCCATTACCTTTCCTAACCATTTGAAAGCTCTCTTGGTCTAGCTTTTATAGTTAGACTGGATTTTGCTCATTCATGCACATTACCTGGTTTCTTGATTAAATCCGGTATCAATGTCAAATGATATAATGAGAAAGTTAGTAGAACAGAGCAAAGACAGAATTCAGAGATAATAAAACAGAAGCACTAAGTAGCAAAGATCAGTTAAAAAGATGTAAATTACCTGAGAATCTCAGATACCTCTGCTGCTGTCCGTGGCCTCAGCAACATAGTACTGCAGCCTGCAATGGAAGTAAGGTATGGTAAAATCAATCTGAAGCAAAGACTGTGGCCAAAAAGAAAAACCTGACATCTTTTGGTATTTCTGACACTAGTGGCAACAGAACATGCCAGGGCCACCTGCACCATGAGGTTCAATTATGAGGTGAGGTTACTTGTTCCTTGGTCTAGGAGCACAGGAAAAATCATGGAAGAAACATGTTCCTGCAATGCTCCAATAGTAACCAAACTCACTGATCAGAAATGACATTGATCGGCTGCAAAGGGAGCAGTCCTATAATAACAGGAATAATACCGAGCTCTTATATAGTGTTTTTTATCTATGCTTTCCAAGCACTTTACTAAAGAGGTAAATATCATTATTCTCATTTTACAATTAGTCAGAGTACGTTGCTATGGTGAGGACATGAGATGGTCAGAAAATAAAAGAGATTAAATGGCAATAGTTTTGGCAAATACCAGCTCTCATGTGACTGGATTTTTTCCCACAGAAGAACTTGGATAATTGGCCAGATGTAATAATGGGTGACTTTCACCTCTCCCTGAAGTACTGTACACATAGTCTGCTAGAAAAAGCAGGGTTCATAATGAGGTAAATCACTGGTAAGGCCCTACCAAATTCTCGGCTATCAAAAACGTGTCACGGACCGTGAAATCTGGTCTCCTCCCGTGAAATCTGGTCTTTTGTGTGCTTTTACCCTATACTATACAGATTTCATGGGGGGAGACCAGTGTTTCTCATATTGGGGGTCCTGACCCAAAAGGGAGTTTCTAGGGGTTGGAAGGTTATTTTACGGGGGGTCACAGTACTGCCACTATTACTTCTATGCTACCTGCAGAGCTGGGTGGCTGCAGAGTGGCAGCTATTGGCTGGGTGCTCAGCTCTGAAGGCAGTACCCTACCATCAGCAGTGCAGAAGTAAGGGTGACATACCATACCATGTCAACCTTCCGCACTGCAGCCTTCAGAGCTGGGCAGCCAGAGAGTGGCGGCTACTGACTGAAGGTTTAGCGCTGCAGGCAGCAGAGCAGAAGAAGGGTGGCAATACCACACCTTGCCATCCTTACTTCTGCGCTGCTGCTGGTGGTGGCTCTGCCTTCAGAGTTGGGATCCTGGCCAGCAGCCACCGCTCTCCAGCTCTGAAGGCAGCACAGAAGTAAGGATAGCAGTACCGCAACACCCCCTACAATAATCTTTTACACACACACACACACACACAACTCCTTTTTGGGTCAAGATGCCTACAATTACAACACCATGAAATTTTATATTTAAATAGCTGAAATCATGAAACTTATGATTTTAAAAATCCTATGATCATGAAATGACCAAAATGGATCATGAATGTGTTAGGGCCCTAATCATTGGTCTGCTCCACAGAGACAAATCTTAAATTTCCTAAATTAGCTCTGCTCAGTCTGGTGTTCTGCTTCATTGCCTTGGCATTGGCAACCATGAAAAACGTATGCCATTTTCCATGCTAAGAGAATAAATAAGAGACACGAAAACTCCAATAACAATCACTCTCTCAAAAATAAGTTAGCTGTGTTGAAGACTGACGAATAATACCCTACTGTAGGGTATTTTAACACCTTGCTCTAAATACTCACTGGGTCAGTGAGTTTAATGATGATACAAGGTAAGTACTTTATAGAGCTCTCACATATCTACAGGCACCCTTGCATTTTTAGACTAATTTTCAGGGACAACATCCAATAGCTCCATCTTGAGGATAATCAAAGGAAGATTTGACTATCTGAAGATTTCAAATGAACACCCTTATTTTTAAGATGGATACCATACTCTAAAAGAAAAAAATAAAACATAATTGACTGCTTAGTGGATGAATTTCACTATAAATGAACTATTTCAAAAGCAAGGTAAAACTTTGGGTATATGTAAACAAAAACATAATTTAACAGTTAACCAAAAGAGCTGATTGGGAAATATTTTTTGTTCCAATGAAAAATTCTGACAAAAATGAGAGTTTTGACCCAAAAAAATTAATAGGAAAGTATTTTTGAAATAAAAATTTCAACCAGCTCTAATAACCAAACTTGATTCTGTAGGATTTGTATAAGTAAGTAGCAGCACAAACTTGGCACCAGAGTTGATGTTTCTGCCTACAGATTTTTCATACTGCTAATCATGGTGAAAAGGGGGTAGGGTGTGTCAAAATGTTAAAACACCTACCTCGGACTGACTGCAGCCAGTCCACATTAAACAGTCTCAGTTCATCTGGGTCTGTGATGACTCTACCAGGTATAAGGTGCTCAAAAAAAGCTAAATCACTATCAGAAACATGAGAGAAGGGCAGCCTCTGAACACCATACCGCTCACTAGTCAGCATCACTTCCTTGGGGCTGATGGAGGTTGTAGAGAGAGCTCCCTTGCCCAGCAGACTGGTGCCCGATAGGATGGGTGGCCTGGACACTGGTATCCTGTATAGCTCTGCTAGTTTCTTCTGCTTAAGTGTCCACTTAGCAGTAGCACTGGTCCACACTGCCAAGAATCTCTTATGGCCGTTCATCTGCCATCTTGGTAGGGTCCAACAGCACCAAACCAAACGAAGCTGGACGAGAGAGGAAACTGTCATGGTTGCCCTGAAATGCAAACAGAGGATTAACACACAGTTTCAATTCTTCCTGCTGCTCTTCAGGTCCAGGGAAAGTCATGCCTGACTAATCTAATTGCCTTCTATGATGAGATAACTGGTTCTGTGGATGAAGGGAAAGCAGTGGACGTGTTATTCCTCGACTTTAGCAAAGCTTTTGACACGGTCTCCCACAGTATTCTTTTCAGCAAGTTAAAGAAGTATGGGCTGGATGGATGCACTACAAGGTGGGTAGAAAGTTGGCTAGATTGTCAGGCTCAACGGGTAGTGATCAATGGCTCCATGTCTAGTTGGCAGCTGGTATCTAGCGGAATGCCCCAAGGGTCGGTCCTGGGGTCGGTTTTGTTCAATATCTTCATTAATGATCTGGAGGATGGTGTGGATTGCACCCTCAGCAAGTTTGCAGATGACACTAAACTGGGAGGAGTGGTAGATACGCTAGAGGGTAGGGATAGAATACAGAGGGACCTAGACAAATTGGAGGATTGGGCCAAAAGAAATCTGATGAGGTTCAACAAGGACAAGTGCAGAGTCCTGCACTTAGGACGGAAGAATCCAATGCACCGCTACAGACTAGGGACCGAATGGCTAGGCAGCAGTTCTGCAGAGAAGGACCTAGGGGTGACAGTGGACAAGAAGCTGGATATGAGTCAACAGCGTGCCCTTGTTGCCAAGAAGGCCAATGGCATTTTGGGGTGTATAAATAGGGGCATTGCCAGCAGATCAAGGGACGTGATCGTTCCCCTCTATTCGACATTGGTGAGGCCTCATCTGGAGTACTGTGTCCAATTTTGGGCCCCACACTACAAGAAGGATGTGGAGAAACTGGAGAGAGTCCAGCGAAGGGCAACAAAAATGATTAGGGGACTGGAACACATGAGTTATGAGGAGAGGCTGAGGGAACTGGGATTGTTTAGTCTACGGAAGAGAAGAATGAGGGGGGATTTGATAGCTGCTTTTAACTACCTGAAAGGTAGATCCAAAGAGGATGGATCTAGACTGTTCTCAGTGATAGCAGATGACAGAACAAGGAGTAATGGTCTCAAGTTGCAGTGGGGGAGGTTTAGGTTGGATATTAGGAAAAACTTTTTCACTAGGACGGTGGTGAAACACTGGAATGCGTTACCTAGGGAGGTGGTGGAATCCCCTTCCTTAGAAGTTTTTAAGGTCAGGCTTGACAAAGCGCTGGCTAGGATGATTTAATTGGGATTGGTCCTGCTCTGGGCAGGGGGTTGGACTAGATGGCCTCCAGAGGTCCCTTCCAACTCTGTTATTCTATGATTCTATGATTCCTGTATGCATAAAAAACTAGATTTTTCAACTAACTGACTTGCTACTGTTCTTTATGGAGGCAGAACTATAGGGAAAACCTAGCTCCCTTAGGGAGTAAAAGGTTGTTCATATTTGCAGATAGGATAGTTTCAGCATCATCATTATATTTTGCACACAATCAACCCATCTAATATCTAGGAAAATCCAGACTTAAGTAGGAGGGAAACCAAAGCTTCTAGTATTACTGGAAATTCCCAATGAAATATACATGATATATCATGTTTCAGAGTGGTAGCCGTGTTAGTCTGTATCCGCAAAAACAACGAGGAGTCCTTGTGGCACCTTAGAGACTCACAAATTTATTTGGGCATAAGCTTTCATGGGCTAGAACCCACTCCATCGGATGCATGGAATGGAAAATACAGCAGCAGGTATAAATACATAACACATGAAAAGATGGGAGTTGCCATACCAAGTGGGAGGTCAGTCTAACGAGACAATTCAATTAACAGTAGGATACTAAGGGAGGAAAAATCACTTTTGTACTGGTAATGAGTGGCCCATTTCAAACAGTTGACAAGAAGGTGTGAGTAACAGTAGGGGGAAATTAGTATGACGGAAATTAGGTTTTGTAAAGATTGGGAGTGGATGGGTCATTAGGAGGTCATAAGGAGGTCGTCTTGTCCAGCCCCCTGCTCAAGGCAGGACCGATCCCCAACTAAATCAAAACTCATCCTTAGGCCATTGGCTCAGTGCTCACAGGGACAGTAGTGGGATCCTGCTGGGGCACAAGACAGGGGGCAGGCCTCAGCTGCTGCTGGCACTGCTGCGCAGCACATGTAGTCAAGGAGATATCCTGCCTATTCTTGACTGCTGGCATTTGCTGGGGTACACGCTGCCCTCCCTACCTTGCCCAAGTCCATGTCAGCCACCCCATGGCCCAGGGCACCTTGCCACACTGACAGTAAAGCTGGCATCTGTGTCACTGGCGCTTCCCTTTGTTGGCTCAGGAAGAATGGTGGGAATGCCAGCCCCCTCACAACAGACACGTCTGACTCTGTTGCATGCACGAGCACCCAGTGTGGGTAGGGAACTGTGTGGGGAGAAGCCGGCCAGGCTGCAGCGGGGCCAGCAGTACTGCACCCATAGCCTGGTACACTCAGAATATGCAAAAAGAAAAGGAGGACTTGTGGCATCTTAGAGACTAACCAATTTATTTGAGCATAAGCTTTCGTGAGCTACAGCTCACTTCAGTTGCCAAAGATCACATACTGGCTGGAATCTCCTACTACAAGATCTACACGAGGTGGGGGTTGAGGGGAGCAGGGAGGGTGTCATATCTCCCTGCTTCCCTGGGCTGATATGTGCAGGACTTGGACGTCCTCCCCCCTTCTCCCCTTGCTCTCCCACTCTCAATGTGCTGGACATGACTGGCTGGAGCTTGCAGCAGTACCTCAGCCACACCCCCTTCCTGCTCCATATGCCAAAGGTTAGGGAGGTGGGGTGCACCGCTTTATTCCCCTTGGGGACATCTGGGCCAGGATCCTCAGCTGTTGCTCCATTGCCTTCCCTGGGGGCAGAGCACAGCCTAGTGGGATGTGGTGCCATTCATTATACAAGATGAGGGACATGATGGAGGTGGGCTCCTCCCACTCCCTTGAGCTCATGGTCTTGAACACCAGGGAAATGTGGGGCATGTCACATGTAATGGTGGGTATGTGCGTGTAATCCACACCAGACATCCTGAGTTCTCAGGAGTGGTCAATTCTACATCGAGTGCAGGGGCCGAGGGGGAAATTCTGAGGGAAAGGGCTTCTTGCCTTTTCACAGGCTTTGTTGCCCAGAGCAGGACCCAGACTCCTAAAATGGCATGAAAAGAAAAACTGGGTGGGGGTAAAAAAAATCACCCAAAAGATTATGACCAAAAAGTTCCTGTTAGTTTCCCTGCAGAAATGGCCCTCACCAATGCTCAGCTGTGCTGGTACGACCCTTCAGTGCATCTGACCCCTGGCGTTTATCTTGAACAGCAACCCTTCCATCCTGACAGATTTTCTCTCAAGCTGGGGACCCAATCTGAGAAATCCAGAAGCAACCACTTTCATTCTTCCCATTATGGAGCAAAACAACTTGAGTTCTGGACTGCCAAGGCCAATGGCATTTTGGGATGTATAAGTAGGGGCATTGCCAGCAGATCGAGGGGCAACAAAAATGATTAGGGGACTGGAACACATGACTTATGAGGAGAGGCTGAGGGAACTGGGATTGTTTAGTCTGTAGAAGAGAAGAATGAGGGGGGATTTGATAGCTGCTTTCAACTACCTGAAAGGGGGTTCCAAAGAGGATGGCTCTAGACTGTTCTCAGTGGTAGCAGATGACAGAACAAGGAGTAATGGTCTCAAGTTGCAATGGGGCAGGTTTAGGTTGGATATTAGGAAAAACTTTTTCACTAGGAGGGTGGTGAAACACTGAACGCGTTACCTAGGGAGGTGGTGGAATCTCCTTCCTCAGAAGTTTTTAAGGTCAGGCTTGACAAAGCCCTGGCTGGGATGATTTAGTTGGGGATTGGTCTTGCTTTGAGCAGGGGGTTGGACTAGATGACCTCCTGAGGTCCCTTCCAACCCTGATATTCTATGATTCTAATTTCCCCCATACTAATTTCCCATCTTTTCATGTGCTGTGTATTTATACCTGCTACTGTATTTTCCACTCCATGCATCTGATGAAGTGAGTTCTAGCCCATGAAAGCTTATGCCCAAGTGAATTTGTGAGTCTCTAAGGTGCCACAAGGACTCCTCGTTGTTTTTGATGATATATCATGTCTTTCATTGAGAAATGCATGTGTTATAATGTGCTCTAAAGGTCCTTCAAAGCAGTTTTCACTGAAGGACAGAGCTTCATGTTTAATGCACCAAGTCATGTGCTGCTTCCTGAGGACATACACCCTCAGCCCTTATGCTGCACATGACATAATTGGTCTTTTTCACAGATTCTACCCACAACTCAAGCCTGCTTTTCCCCTGCATCTTGCCCTTGAGACGGTACCCACATATAAACTCCTGAAGCCTGATTCTTCCCTCCAAGGCACAATGCAATGGAGAATCAGATCCCTGTCTGTGTGTCTCCCATGACATTGGGTAGATCTGTAAGAATCTATAAACTGGGATACTTATTAATCTGTAAGAATCCAAAGAACAAATATCTGACCAATCAACACCATTTGGTGGCTGTCTGGAACAGAGACTGCATGGGTGGTGTTTATGCATGCATAGAAATTACAATTCAGATAACCCCCACCAACAAGGAGCAGATGTAAACTATGCCAACGACCAAAGAAGGGGTGTAGAAGATCTAAAGCCTTAGTGCAAACTGATAAGTCAAACAAAGAACGCACACTGCCAAGATATGGGGGTGGGGGTGAAAGCATTGCACACTGCCTCGGGGAAGGGGGGGAATGAGGCGCACTCCACACTGCCAAGATACGGGGATGGGGGGAAAGCACTGCACACTGCCTGGGGTGGGGACGAGGCAAACTCCATTCTGCCAAGATATGGGGGTGGGGGGGAAAGCACTGCACAGTGCCTCGGGGGGGGGGACGAGGCCCACTACACACTGCCAAGATATGGGGGAGGCGAAGAACTGCACACTGCCTCGGCGGGGGACGAGGCCCACTACACACTGCCAAGATATGGGGGTGGGGGGGAAAACATTGCACACTGCCTCGGGGAGGGGGGACGACGAGCCCCACTCCACCCAGCCAAGATATTGGGGTGGGGGGGAAAGCACTGCACACTGCCTCGGGGGGGGGGGTGAGGCGCACTCCACACTGCCAAGATATGGGGGTGGGGAGGAAGCATTGCACACTGCCTCGGGGAGGGGGGGACGAGGCGCACTCCACACTGCCAAGATATGGAGGTGGGGGGGATCAGTGCACACTGCCTCGGGGGGGCTGCAACTCCAAGGGGGGGTGGACGCTGACAGGGGCGACCCAGCAGCTGCTGCCCGCACGGGGCTGTGGTACGTTGCCCGCCCGTAGCGCCCGCGCGACGCCGGCCACTCGCCCCATTACCGAGGCCGGGACTGCGGCCGCTTCGCCCGCCACGTCACACAAAGGCGCCCCTCAGCCGCTTTGCGTCCGGCCGACCGGTCTCCCGCGCGCAGCCTCCTGAGAAGGGACTCACGGGGCGGGCTCAGGAGCCAGAGCGAAGGGGGTGGGGCCAGGAGCTGTGACGCAAAGCGCTACACATGCGCACACCTGGTCCAGCGCGACCTCTCGGGCAGATAGAGGATGAGGATGCGGATGCCGGGCGGGGGCAGAGGGAGTAGGTGAAGGGGCGGAATGGGGATAGGGGTGGGTATGACGCGTTAGGCCCCCGCAATGCGGGGTGACCCCTGATAGACTGGCGCCCTACTGGTATAAACTGTTGAGGAAGGACAGGTGGGGGAGACAAGGTGAGGAGTTGCACTGTATAGAAAGGTTTCAGAGGAACAGCCGTGTTAGTCTGTATTCGCAAAAAGAAAAGGAGTACTTGTGGCACCTTAGAGACTCAAATAAATTCGTTAGTCTCTAAGGTGCCACAAGTACTCCTTTTCTTTTTACTGTATAGAAAAGAGCAGTATGATGGCTTAGAGGTCCGGTCTGAAACTGGGGAAAAGCCTGTTGAGAGTCTTTGAGTTAAGTTTAGAAGCGAGAACAACAAGAGTGATGTTATGGTGGGTGTGTGCTATAGACCAGTGGTCTCCAAAGTAGGGTGTGCACACCCGGGGAGGGGAAGATGATCGATTGGGGGTGCAGCAGGAGGAGCGTTGCTGGAGCAAAAGGGTGGCGCGGCAGGAGGCGCACTGCCAGAAGGAAAAAAAGGGGGGCGGCCCTGAGTCTTCTGGCCTGTGGAGGAGCAGGGGCAGCCGCACAGCCAGCGACCAGAAAGAAGCGGCACTTTCCCCTTCAAAGCCGTCCGGAGAGAAGCGGCGCTTTGAAGGGGAAAGCGCCCCTTCTCTCCGGCCTCGGGCTGTGTGGCTTCCCCTGCTCCTGAGTCCTCCAGCCCATGCTTGCAGGGTCGCATTCGGAAAGGGGCTTTAGAGCTGCAGGCAAGGGCCCCGGGGCCCCCTTAGCCCAGGGCCCTAGAGCCCCTGTGTTCCGGATGGCCCTGTCTGCCGTGGGGGGGCAGGTCCCAGAATCGCGGCTCCCAGAATCGTGGCCATGTGGGTGGTGCTGCGCTGCACAGAGCCACCTACATGCCCCCTGCACCAAACAGGAGCTGCCCCAGGTAAGTGCTCTGCATGTCCTGCCTGCCCCAGCCCTGAGCCTCCTCCCGCATCCCCACCCTGAGTGCCCTCCCGCACCTTAACTCCCTCCCAGACCCAGCACCCCACCCTGAACGCCTGCTGTATCACAAAGTGTTAAACCAAGATTTTCAAAAATAATAAAGCATATTCAATCACATTGCTCTCACTAAAAATATTATTAATAATTTTTTTTAGTGAGAGCAAAAAGGTTTTTTGTACTGTTAATAAATAAAAAATATTTTAAAAATATTGTTTATTTCATCTTTATCTCATCTTTTTTAATGTCTATTTTTGTGTATTTTTATAATTTACACAATGTATTAGTACAGTAGTACATGTATATCATTTATACATAAATAAATATACATATATTGGGGGTGCGTGCTCAAAATTCTTTTTACTGATAGGGGTGCACAATCAAAAAAGTTTGGAGACCACTGCTATAGACCACCGGGCTAGGAGGATGAGGTAGACGAGGCTTTCTTCGGACAATTAACTGAAGTTTCCAGAACACAGGCCCTGGTTCTAATGGGGGACTTCAATCACCCTGACATCTTCTGGGAGAGCAATACAGCAGTGCACAGAAAATCCAGGAAGTTTTTGGAGAGTGTTGTGGACAACTTCCTGGTTCAACTAGTGGAGGAACCAGCCAGGGGTCATTCTCCTCTTGACCTGCTGTTTACAAACAGGGAAGAATTGGTAGGGGAAGTAGGGTGGCAACCTGGGAAACAGTGACCATGAGATGGTTGAGTTCAGGATCCCCACAAAAGGAAGAAAGGAGAGTAGCAAAATACGGCTCCTGGACTTCAGAAAAGCAGACTTTGACTCCTTTAGGGAACTGATGGGCAGGAGCCCCTGGGAGGCTAATATGAGGGGGAAAGGAGTCCAGGAGAGCTGGCTGTATTTTAAAAACGCCTTATTGAGGGCGCAGGAACAAACCATCTCGATGTGCAGAAAGAATAGCGAATATAGCAAGTGACCAGCTTGGCTTAACAGAGAAATCTTCAGTGAACTTAAACACAAAAAGGAAGCTTATAAGAAGTGGAAACTTGGACAGATGACTAGGGAGGAGTATAAAAATATTGCTCAAGTATGCAGGGGTGTAATCAGGAAGACCAAGGCACAATTGGAGTTGCAGCTAGCAAGGGATGTGAAGGGTAACAAGAAGGGTGTCTACAGGTATGTTAGCAACAAGAAGAAGATCAGGGAAAGTCTGGGACTCTTACTGAATGGGGAAGGCAACCTAGTGACAGATGATGTGGAAAAAGCTGAAGTACTCAATGCTTTTTTTGCCTTGGTCTTCACACACAAGGTCAGCTCCCACACTGCTGTCCTGGGCAACACAGTATGGGAAGGAGGTGAGCAGCCCTCAGGGGTGAAAGAACAGGTTAAGGACTATTTAGAAAAGCTGGACATGCACAAGTCCATGGGTCCATATCTAATGTATCCAAGGGTGCGAAGGGCATTGGCTGATGTGATTGCAGAGCCTTTGGCCATTATCTTTGAAAACTCATGGCAATCGGGGGAGGTCCCGGATGATTGAAAAAAGGCAGATATAGTGCCCATCTTTTAAAAAGGGAAGAAGGAGAACCCGGGGAACTACAGACCTGTCAGGCTCACCTCAGTCCCTGGAAAAATAATGGAGCATGTCCTCAAGGAAACCATTTTGGAGCACATAGATTCATAGATATTAAGGTCAGCAGGGACCATTATGATCATCTAGTCTGACTTCCTGCACAATGCAGGCTGCAGAATCTCACCCACCCACTCTTGCGATAAACCTCTCACCTATGTCTGAGCTATTGAAGTCCTCAAATCATGGTTTAAAGACTTCAAGGTGCAGAGAATCCTCCAGCAAGTGCCCCGTGTCCCATGCTACAGAGGAAGGCGAAAAAACCCCAGGGCCTCTTCCAATCTGCCCTGGAGGAAAATTCATTCCTGACCCCAAATATGGCGATCAGCTGAACCCTGAGCATATGGGCAAGATTCACCAGCCAGATACCCAGGAAAAATTCTCTGTAGTAACTCAGATCCTACCCCATCTAACATCCCATTACAGGCCATTGGGCTTATTTCCCATGAATATTTAAAGATCAATTAATGCCAAAATCATGTTATCCCATAATACCATCTCCTCCATAAACTTATCGCGTTTAATCTTAAAGCCAGATAGGAGGAGGAGAGGAAGGTGATCAGGAACAGTCAACATGGAGTCACCAAAGGCAAGTCATGCCTGACCAACCTGATTGCCTTCTATGATGAGATAACTGGCTCTTTGGATATGAGGAAAGCAGCGGATGTGATATATCTTGACTTTAGCAAAGCTTTTGATACGGTCTCCCACAGTATTCTTGCCAGCAAGTTAAAAACATACAGATTGGATGAATGGACTATAAGGTGGATAGAAAGATGGCTAGATTGTTGGGCTCAACAGGTAGTGATCAATGGCTCGATGTCTAGCTTGCAACCAGTAGCAAGCGGATTGCCCCAGGGGTCGGTCCTGGGGCCGATTTTGTTCATCTTTATTAATGATCTGGATGATGGGATGGATTGCACCCTCAGCAAGTTTACGGATGACAGTAAACTGTGGGAAGAGGTAGATATGCTGGAGGGTAGGGATTGGGTTGAGAGTGACCTAGACAAATTGGAGGATTGGGCCAAAAGAAATCTGATGAGGTTCAACAAGGACAAGTGCAGAGTCCTGTACTAAGGACAGAAGAATCCCATGCACTGCTACAGGCTGGAGACAGAGTGGCTAAGCAGGAGTTCTTCAGAAAAGGACCTGGGGATTACAGTGGACGAGACTGCTGACTCATATCCAGCTTGTGCCCTTGTTGCCAGGAAGGCTAACAGCATATTGGGCTGCATTAGTAGGAGCCTTGCCAACAGATAGAGGGAAGTGATTATTCCGCTGTATTCGGCACTGGTGAGGCCCCATCTGGTGTACTGTGTCCAGTTTGGGGCCCCCCACTACAGAAAGGATGTGGACAAATTGGAGAGAGTCTAGTGGAGTCATTGACTGGATACATGTCACCTCAGGACGGGATGCAGAGATAAAGTTTCTTGACACCTTAAATGACTGCTTCTTGGAGCAACTGGTCCTGGAACCCACCAGAGGAGAGGCAATTCTTGATCTAGTCCTAAGTGGAGCACAGGATCTGGTCCAAAAGGTGAATATAATAAGGCTTGGCTATAATAATAAGGCTTGGTAATAGTGACCATAATATAATTAAATTTAATATCCCTGTGGCAGGAAAAACACCACAGAGGCCCAACACTGTAGCATTTAATTTTAGAAAGGGGAACTACACAAAAATGAGGAGGTTAGTTAAACAGAAATGAAAGGGTACAGGGCCAAAAGTGAAAGATCTGCAAGCTGCGTGGAAACTTTTTAAAGACACCATAATAGAGGCTGAACTTAAATGCATACCCCAAATTAAAAAACATAGAGAACCAAAAAAGAGCCACCGTGGCTAAACAACAAAGTAAAAGAAGCAGTGAGAGGCAAAAGGGCATCCTTTAAAAAGTGGAAGTTAAATCCTAGTGAGGAAAATAGAAAGGAGCATAAACACTGGCAAATGAAGTGTAAAAATACAATTAGGAAGGCCAAAAAAGAATTTGAGGAACAGTTAGCCAAAGACTCAAAAAGTAATAATTTTTTTTTAAAATACATCAAAAGCAGGAAGCCTGCTAAACAACCAGTGGGGCCACTGGACGTTCGAGATGCTAAAGGAGCACTCAAGCACGATAAGGCCATTGCGGAGAAACTAAATGAATTCTTTACATTAGTCTTCACGGCTGAGGATGTGAGGGAGACTCCCAAACCTGAGCCATTCTTTTTAGGGGACAGATCTGAGGAACTGTCCCAGATTGAGGTATCATTAGAGGAGGTTTTGGAACAAATTGATAAATTAAATAGCAATAAGTCACTAGGACCAGATGGTATTCACCCAAGAGTTCTGAATGAACTCAAATGTGAAATTGCAGAACTACTAACTGTAGTCTGTAACCTGTCATTTAAATCAGGTTCTATACCAGATGACTGGAGGATAGCTAATGTGACGCCAATTTTTTAAAAGGGCTCCAGAGGTGATCCCGGCAATTACACGCCTGTAAGCCTGACTTCAGTACCGGACAAACTAGTTGAAACTATAATAAAGAACAATATTGTCAGACATATAGAGGAACATAATTTGTTGAGGAAGGGTCAACATGATTTTAGTAAAGGGAAATCATGCCTCACCAATCTACTAGAATTCTTTGAGGGAGTCAACAAGCATGTGGACCAAGGGGGATCCAGCGGATATAGTGTATTAAGTTTTCAGAAAGCCTTTGACAAGGTCCCTCACCAAAGGCTCTTATGCAAAGTAAGCTGCCACGGGATAAGAGGGAAGGTTCTCTCATGGATTGGTAATTGGTTAAAAGATAGGAAACAAAGGGTAGGTATAAATGGTCAGTTTTCAGAATGGAGAGAGGTAAATAGTGGTGTCCCCCAGGGGTCTGTTCTGGGACCAGTCCTATTCAACATGTTCATAAATGATGTGGAAAAGGCATAAACAGTGAGGTGGCAAAATTTGCAGATGATGCAAAATTACTACAGAAAGTTAAGATCGAGGCAGACTGCGAAGAGCTACAAAAGGATCTCTCAAAACTGGGTGACTGGGCAACAAAATGGCAGATGAAATTTAATGTTGATAAATGCAAAGTAATGCACATTGGAAAGCATAATCCCAACTATACATATAAAATGATGGGGTCTAAATTAGCTGTTACCACTCAAAAAGATCAGGGGACTGGGGCACATGACTTATGAAGCAACTCATAGACTGGAGAGTCTGAGGGAACTGGTTTTATTTAGTCTGCAGAAGAGAAGGCGGGAGGCGGTGGGGGCGGTGGGATTTGATAGCAGGCTTCAACTAGCAGAAGGGAGTTTCCAAAGAGGATAGAGCTAGGCTGTTCTCAGTGGTGGCAGATGACAGAACAAGGAACTATGGTCTCAAGTTGCAGTGGGGTAGGTCTAGGTTGGATATTAGGAAACACTATGTCACTAGGAGGGTGGTGAAGCACTGGAATGGGTTACCTAGGGAGGTGGTGGAATCTCCATCCTTTAGAGGTTTTTAAGGCCCGGCTTGACAAAGCCCTGGCTGGGATGATTTAGTTGGTGCTGGTCCTGCTTTGAGCAGGGGGTTGGACTAGATGACCTCCTGAGGTCTCTTCCAACCCTAATCTTCTATGATTCACCCAGCACTCACATGCACACAGGACCGACCCTAGGCATATGCGGCTGCGTAGGGCACCCGAAAATTTGGGGCACCATTCCCCTCGCTGGCCGCAGCTGGACTCCTCTCTTCTCTGGCCCCTCCCCCGCGCTGGGGGTTTCTCCCCAACCCTAACCCTGCCCCCTCCCTCCCACATTCCTCTGCCAGCTGGCTGAGGACTCCAGCCTCTGGCTCTGCCGATCCAGCCTCGGGGAGCCCAGAGCAGCACAGCCCGGGCCCACCACTGAACGGAGTGGAGTTTCTCCCTGGACCTTGCCTGCAGCACCACTTGGTCTCCGGCAGGGGCCAGGCCAGGAGGAGCGAAACTTCCATGTGAGTCGGGGGGAAAGGGGGAGGAGGGAGAAATGGGGGGACTTAAAGTGGTAGTGCACTCACTGTCTCTCACACTTCCCTAACACACACACAGACTGGCTCTCACACCCACATACACTCTGCCTCTCATGAGTTACAGTCCCCCAATACAGATTGTCACACACACACAGTCTCACACTCCCCAACACACACTCTGTCACACAGTCCACCAACACACAGTCACACACAAACACACACAGTCTCTCTCTCTCTGTAAGGATTTTTTACAGTCTATATGACCAGAAGACTTTGGGGAGCCTTAGCCCTGGTCTACACTAGGACTTTAGGTCGAATTTAGCAGCGTTAAATCGATTTAAACCTGCACCCGTCCACACAATGAAGCCCTTTATTTCGACTTAAAGGGCTCTTAAAATCAATTTCCTTACTCCACCCCTGACAAGTGGATTAGCGCTTAAATCGACCTTGCCGGCTCGAATTTGGGGTACTGTGGACACAATTCGATGGTATTGGCCTCCGGGAGCTATCCCAGAGTGCTCCATTGTGACCGCTCTGGACAGCACTCTCAACTCAGATGCACTGGCCAGGTAGACAGGAAAAGAACCGCGAACTTTTAAATCTCATTTCCTGTTTGGCCAGCGTGGCAAGCTGCAGGTGACCATGCAGAGCTCATCAGCACAGGTGACCATGATGGAGTCCCAGAATCGCAAAAGAGCTCCAGCATGGACCGAACGGGAGGTACGGGATCTGATCGCTGTTTGGGGAGAGGAACCCGTGCTATCAGAACTCCGTTCCAGTTTTCAAAATACCAAAACCTTTGTGAAAATCTCCCAGGGCATGAAGGACAGAGGCCATAACAGGGACCCGAAGCAGTGCCGCGTGAAACTGAAGGAGCTGAGGCAAGCCTACCAGAAAACCAGAGAGGCGAACAGCCGCTCTGGGTCAGAGCCCCAAACATGCCGCTTCTATGATGAGCTGCATGCCATTTTAGGGGGTTCAGCCACCACTACCCCAGCCGTGTTGTTTGACTCCTTCAATGGAGATGGAGGCAATACGGAAGCAGGTTTTGGGGACGAAGAAGATGATGATGAGGAGGAGGTTGTAGATAGCTCACAGCAAGCAAGCGGAGAAACCGGTTTTCCTGACAGCCAGGAACTGTTTCTCACCCTGGACCTGGAGCCAGTACCCCCCGAACCCACCCAAGGCTGCCTCCTGGACCCAGCAGGCGGAGAAGGGACCTCTGGTGAGTGTACCTTTTAAAATACTATACATGGTTTAAAAGCAAGCATGTGAAAGGATTACTTTGCCCTGGCATTCACGGTTCTCCTAGATGTAGTCCTAAAGCCTTTGCAAAAGGTTTCTGGGGAGGGCAGCCTTATTGTGTCCTTCATGGTAGGACACTTTACCACTCCAGGCCAGTAACATGTACTCGGGAATCATTGTAGAACAAAGCATTGCAGTGTATGTTTGCTGGCATTCAAACAACATCCGTTCTTTATCTCTCTGTGTTATCCTCAGGAGAGTGAGATATAATTCATGGTCACCTGGTTGAAATAGAGTGCTTTTCTTCAGGGGACACTCAGAGGAGCCCATTCCTGCTGGGCTGTTTGCCTGTGGCTAAACAGAAATGTTCCCCGCTGTTAGCCACAGGGAGGGGGGAAGGTTGAGGGGGTAGCCACGCGGTGGGGGGAGGCAAAATGCGACCTTGTAACGAAAGCACATGTGCTATGTATGTAATGTTAACAGCAAGGTTTACCCTGAAAGAGTGTAGCCACTGTTTTATAAAATGTGTCTTTTTAAATACCGCTGTCCCTTTTTTTTTCTCCACCAGCTGCATGTGTTTCAATGATCACAGGATCTTCTCCTTCCCAGAGGCTAGTGAAGCTTAGAAAGAAAAAAAAACGCACTCGCGATGAAATGTTCTCCGAGCTCATGCTGTCCTCCCACACTGACAGAGCACAGACGAATGTGTGGAGGCAAATAATGTCAGAGTGCAGGAAAGCACAAAATGACCGGGAGGAGAGGTGGCAGGCTGAAGAGAGTAAGTGGCGGGCTGAAGAGAGTAAGTGGCGGGCTGAAGACAGGGCTGAAGCTCAAATGTGGCGGCAGCGTGATGAGAAGAGGCAGGATTCAATGCTGAGGCTGCTGCAGGACCAAACCAGTATGCTCCAGTGTATGGTTGAGCTGCAGCAAAGGCAGCTGGAGCACAGACTGCCACTGCTGCCCCTCTGTAACCAACCGCCCTCCTCCCCAAGTTCCATAGCTTCCACACCGAGACGCCCAAGAACGCAGTGGGGGGGCCTCCGGCCAACCAGCCACTCCACCACAGAGGATTGCCCAAAAAAAAGAAGGCTGTCATTCAATAAATTTTAAAGTTGTAAACTTTTAAAGTGCTGTGCTTAAAGTGCTGTGTGGCATTTTCCTTCCCTCCTCCACCACCCCTCCTGGGCTACCTTGGTAGTCATCCCCCTATTTGTGTGATGAATGAATAAAGAATGCATGAATGTGAAGCAACAATGACTTTATTGCCTCTGCAAGCGGTGATTGAAGGGAGGAGGGGCGGGTGGTTAGCTTACAGGGAAGTAGAGTGAACCAAGGGGCGGGGGGTTTCATCAAGGAGAAACAAACAGAACTTTCACACCGTAGCCTGGCCAGTCATGAAACTGGTTTTCAAAGCTTCTCTGATGCGTACCGCGCCCTCCTGTGCTCTTCTAACCGCCCTGGTGTCTGGCTGCGCGTAACCAGCAGCCAGGCGATTTGCCTCAACCTCCCACCCCGCCATAAACGTCTCCCCCTTACTCTCACAGATATTGTGGAGCACACAGCAAGCAGTAATAACAGTGGGAATATTGGTTTCGCTGAGGTCTAAGCGAGTCAGTAAACTGCGCCAGCGCGCCTTTAAACATCCAAATGCACATTCTACCACCATTCTGCACTTGCTCAGCCTGTAGTTGAACAGCTCCTGACTACTGTCCAGGCTGCCTGTGTACGGCTTCATGAGCCATGGCATTAAGAGGTAGGCTGGGTCCCCAAGGATACATATAGGCATTTCAACATCCCCAACAGTTATTTTCTGGTCTGGGAATAAAGTCCCTTCCTGCAGCTTTTGAAACAGACCAGAGTTCCTGAAGATGCGAGCGTCATGTACCTTTCCTGGCCATCCCACGTTGATGTTGGTGAAACGTCCCTTGTGATCCACCAGAGCTTGCAGCACTATCGAAAAGTACCCCTTGCGGTTTATGTACTCGGCGGCTTGGTGCTCCGGTGCCAAGATAGGGATATGGGTTCCGTCTATGGCCCCACCACAGTTATGGAATCCCATTGCAGCAAAGCCATCCACTATGACCTGCACATTTCCCAGGGTCACTACCCTTGATATCAGCAGATCTTTGATTGCGTGGGCTACTTGCATCACAGCAGCCCCCACAGTAGATTTGTCCACTCCAAATTGATTCCCAACTGACCGGTAGCTGTCTGGCGTTGCAAGCTTCCACAGGGCTATCGCCACTCGCTTCTCAACTGTGAGGGCTGCTCTCATCTTGGTATTCATGCGCCTCAGGGCAGGGGAAAGCAAGTCACAAAGTTCCATGAAAGTGCCCTTACTCATGCGAAAGTTTCGCAGCCACTGGGAATTGTCCCAGACCTGCAACACTATGCGGTCCCACCAGTCTGTGCTTGTTTCCCAAGCCCAGAATCGGCGTTCCACAGCATGAACCTGCCCCATTAGCACCATGATGCATGCATTGTCAGGGCCCATGCTTTCAGAGAAATCTGTGTCCATGTCCTGATCACTCACGTGACCGTGCTGACGTCGCCTCCTCGCCCGGTATCGCTTTGCCAGGTTCTGGTGCTGCATATACTGCTGGATAATGCATGTGGTGTTTAATGTGCTCCTAATTGCCAAAGTGAGCTGAGCGGCCTCCATGCTTGCCTTGCTATGGTGTCCGCACAGAAAAAAGGCGCGGAATGATTGTCTGCCGTTGCTCTGACGGAGGGAGGGGCGACTGACGACATGGCTTACAGGGTTGGCTTCAGGGAGCTAAAATCAACAAAGGGGGTGTCTTTACATCAAGGAGTATTTCAGGCAGGACTTCACCGAGGGTTCCAATAAGAAATGGTGCACCTAAGTTATTGTTCTTATTGGAACATGGAGGTTAGCCTGGCCTCTGATTGATACATGGCTAGATTTACCTCGCTGCACCTTCTCTGTGAGTGACTGCAGTGTGACCTAGAGGAATGAGTCCCCTAGACAGGGGAGCAGGCAAATGAGTACAAAACAAATCTGGTCTATTTCTTGTTTTGATCCATTCCATCTATCTTTTACATCTTTGGCTGGCAGCAGATGGTGCAGAAGGACTGCATGCCATCCACATCTCATGGCTGCTCAGCAGAAGATGGTACAGTATGACTGCTAGCCATCCTCATCTCTTGCCTGCCTGGCAGAAGATGGTACAATACGACTGCTAGCAATCCTCATCTCTTGCCTGCCTGGCAGAAGATGGTACAGTACGACTGCTAGCAATCCGTATCGCCTGCCTGCTCACCATAAGACGGTTCAATAGGACTGACTGCAGGACTAAAGAGAATGACCTGGTCAAGTCACTCCAAATTTAGTCCCTGCGCCCATGGCTGCCCAGGCGCTCCCAGCCGACGTGGCCAGGAGCACCTCGGACACGACGAGGACGACTACCAGTCATACTGCACCGCCTGCTGCCAGAAGGCAATGCGTTGCTGCTACTGTGTAGCAAAGCCGTACCGCGTCTGCCAGCACCCAGGAGACATAGGGTGACGGTTACCTGAGCGGGCTCCATGCTTGCCATGGTATGGCGTCTGCACAGGTAACTCAGGAAAAAAGGCGCGAAACGATTGTCTGCCCTTGCTTTCACGGAGGGAGGGAGGGAAGGGGGGCCTGACGATATGTACCCAGAACCACCCGCGACAATGTTTTAGCCCCATCAGGCATTGGGATCTCAACCCAGAATTCCAATGGGCAGCGGAGACTGCGGGAACTGTGGGATAGCTATCCACAGTGCAATGCTCCGGAAGTCGACTCTAGCCTCGGTACTGTGGAAGCACTCCGCCGAGTTAATGCACTTAATGCACTTAGAGCATTTTCTGTGGGGACACACACTCGAATATATAAAACCGATTTCTAAAAAACCGACTTCTATAAATTCGACCTTATTCCGTAGTGTAGACATACCCTTATAGTATACCTCCTGCTAGGTCTCCCCTTAAGCCCATTTATCAGAGCTGGAATAAAAGAAACCAGATTGATATTAACTCACAACAACACTTTATTTACTAAAGGAGAAGGAAGGAAGGGGAGGGGGATGGATTAAGGACACTGAAGATTTGGAATATAAACATACACATGCGCACACACACTCAATAAAGCAAAGATGTTTTTCTACCTCCTTTGGGTACTGCTTGTGGCGAGGCTGCAGAATTCGGACTGGTGAGATCAGCGATGGACACCAACAGTGGATCACAGGTGTCGAAGACAGGTAAGTAACCCTATCTCAGACCCATGCTATCCCTCTTTACGTCGTCTATGGGTAAGTGTCAGATCTAACTAACTGGATCTAGTCCAAGAGTGCACGTCTGCTCCCCAAAAGAAAATAATAAACCCCAAGATAACAACTTCGTTCAGTGAGTGGTTATTGGCCTGCAGTAGCCAGTGTGGAAGGTATACCACACTACAGAGAGAGAGAGCTTTTTGACACCTGAGCCCCAAAGATTCCAGCATTCAAGAGCCCTTGGCCCCTCCCTTCATTTGTTTATTTAGAAACCGGTTACTTAGCAATAACTGATTCCCACTTTTTGCCCAGTATAGGGGAACAAGAAACTGTCACAACATGGAGATCACCTTGTTCTTATCCAGATCAAGATGGCCACCTAATAAACAATGCCCTAAAATCCAACTGGGTGTGTGCCTTCCCCAAGAATTGGGCAGGGCTGTAATTAACATGTCTCTCTCACACGCCCTGGCTCTCTCTCACACACAATACACACACACACACAAACATTTGCACACATGCACACACACTTGTATTATTGCTGTTGTTGTTACTGCTTGGTATTTCCTGTCAAAATGCTCGTGGTGAGCCAGGAGTGCTTGGGGCTGCAGGAGGGCCGTGGGTTCTGGCAAGACGCAGTCTCTGTGACAGCGTGAAACCTATCTTGAGTCACTGCTGCAGTGTCTGATGCGTATGAACCTCAGTGTGTGTCAGCAATGTCTTGCGCTGTATTGAGAGATCTGTACAACGTATGCTCATAAAAATTGCCCCCTCCCTGAATGTGGAGGGAGATATGCCAGCTTTTTGCCCCCACCCCCACCCCCATATGAATTGCACAAAGTGGGTTTTGGAATAGACAAAAACAAGTTTATTAACTATAAGAGGTAAAATTTTAAGTGATTATAAGTAAGGCTGCTAGTCTGTCATGGATTCTATGACTTTCTGTGACTTCTGCTGGTGCTGGGGACCAGCAGCAACAGTTTGGGTGCGTGGGAGAGGGCTCAGGGTTAGGGGCAGGTGGTTGGAGGGGCACTTACCTGACACAAAGGCCATGTCCCTGCCTAATTTCAAATCCCTGCTCAAAAGGTCAACAGAATTTTTTAACACAGGCAAAACATTATTCCATAGCCTCATAGCCTAAGGTGAGTAGAAAGCTGGCTAGATTGTTGGGCTCAACGGGTAGTGATCAATGGCTCCATGTCTAGTTGGCAGCCGGTGTCAAGTGGAGTGCCCCAGGGGTCGGTCCTGGGGCCGGTTTTGTTCAATATCTTCATAAATGATCTGGAGGATGGTGTAGATTGCACTCTCAGCAAATTTGCGGATGATACTAAACTGGGAGGAGTGGTAGATACGCTGGAGGGGAGGGATAGGATACAGAGGGCCCTAGACAAATTGGAGGATTGGGCCAAAAGAAATCTGATGAGGTTCAATAAGGATAAGTGCAGGGTCCTGCACTTAGGACGGAAGAATCCAATGCACCGCTACAGACTAGGGGCCGAATGGCTAGGCAGCAGTTCTGCGGAAAAGGACCTAGGGGTGACAGTGGATGAGAAGCTGGATATGAGTCAGCAGTGTGCCCTTGTTGCCAAGAAGGCCAATGGCATTTTGGGATGTATAAGTAGGGGAATAGCGAGCAGATTGAGGGACGTGACCATTCCCCTCTATTTGACATTGGTGAGGCCTCATCTGGAGTACTGTGTCCAGTTTTGGGCCCCACACTACAAGAAGGATGTGGATAAATTGGAGAGAGTCCAGCGAAGGGCAACAAAAATGATTAGGGGTCTAGAACACATGACTTATGAGGAGAGGCTGAGGGAGCTGGGATTGTTTAGTCTGCAGAAGAGAAGAATGAGGGGGGATTTGATAGCTGCTTTCAACTACCTGAAAGGGGGTTCCAAAGAGGATGGCTCTAGACTGTTCTCAATCGTAGCAGATGACAGAACGAGGAGTAATGGTCTCAAGTTGCAGTGGGGGAGGTTTAGATTGGATATTAGGAAAAACTTTTTCAGTATGAGGGTGGTGAAACACTGGAATGGCTTACCTAGGGAGGCGGTAGAATCTCCTTCCTTAGAGGTTTTTAAGGTCAGGCTTGACAAAGCCCTGGCTGGGATGATTTAACTGGGAATTGGTCCTGCTTCGAGCAGGGAGTTGGACTAGATGACCTTCTGGGGTCCCTTCCAACCCTGATATTCTATGATTCATTCTTGGAAATGGCTGCTTTGGCTAAAATTAAAAAAAAACAAAAAACCATTTAGTCTGAGGCAGACGCCCAGTGTGGAAAACTCCAGGCCAAATGGATTAAGTTTGCGAAAGTCATAAATAACTGAAAACAGGATCTGTCTTTGAATGAGAAGTGTCAGGCAACCTATGTAATAGGTGGTGCCAATTAGAGACTAACCAATTTATCTGAGCATAAGCTTTCGTGAGCTACAGCCACAAGGTGCCACAAGTACTCCTTTTCTTTTTGTATATTTTAAGTTTGAACATTGGCAGCATCACTTTGGGTTGTCACCTCTAAGGTACAAAAAAAAGCCCAGGACATCCAGGATGATCCTGAGCTGATAATACTGGACAGCTGGCAGTGTATATGGAGAACCCTTACAAGATTCCCAAGGACAGCCACCTCAAAAATAGGATTAATCTTGGGAAAACCTGGACCAGTGGCAACCCTATACTACTAGCCTCTAAGGCAAGTGCGGCAGCCACAGAGACATTGCTTAACTGGGACTGGCAACACATTGGCTACAACAGTTGGAGCCAGTGAGTAGCAGTATAACCCTCACTCCATCGCCACCATGCAGAGAATGGATAAGATTTGCCACCCAGATTTTAAGCATATGAAATGGGTCCCACTCCTGCCATAAAACCCTTTGTTAAATTCAAAGTTAACAGAGCTAATAATAGTTAGTCTTGGGACCGAGATGTGAGTTTGAGATATATGTACATCCATCCCATTATTTATGGCAGTATCTATGTACGTTCCCTTTGTGCAGGGATTTGAAGCTCTAGCCGGGAACCCTGAAACAATGTGATTTCAAACTTTTATTCCCAAAAATACTTTATTTATAACAATATATCCATTATCTATAACATAATCCAAAAATACTGCTATACATTTTTACATTTTTTAATAAAAAGATTTATAATATTCTCTTCCATTTACGAAGGGAACATATCTAAGTCCTTTGAGAATAAAACATAACATTCAGGTTAAAGTTACATCATCTCCAATTTGGATGAATTGTAATAAAGCTGAACACCACAAAATATACAGGTGTCTGAAAAAGCTTTTCTTGATAATCTTTAGTGGAACATTCCTTTTAAATCTCTCATAGTTCTGTCGATCCCTCTCCACAAAAGTAATGTATATTTAACACTGCACATTCAAAATACAGGACTTTAAAATTCTTTAATGGCCAAGATCAAGGCTACTGATCTTCCTGTCTAAAGAGGAGCAAAAAACCCTAAATCCAGAAATGAATGGGCAAACAGATACTATTAAGTCTGTGATAACTATTAGAACCTCTGTTTGTTAGGGTGAGTTCCATATGGGACAGCTTTATTGCTCAAACTCTGTTCCAACTCAGATGATCTGAAACATTTGAGAGGTGCTGCAAAGTACATCTGTCATCTTACCTAGTGTTTGTCGTCCCCATAGATACTTTTCATTCTTAGGACTGATAACAATAGTGCTAGCTCTAGGTTTTTAGCTTCCTTGATTAAAATAGAAAGCATCCATTGTTTCAGGCTACAGCCACTCAGACAAGAATCACTAAATAATTTGCTGCCCTAGGCAACTATCTCTAAATTTATGGTAATCAACTTTGCATTGATAGATCTGTAACTGCTTGGTTTTGCAGCAACACCTCCAAAGAGATGTGTTGGCTTTTGAGAATCAGTTTAACCAAACAATTATAATCTATGGTAGTTATTTCACAAAGTATTTTTTTTTAAATAAGTGTTGCCTACAATATTGTATCATTGGATGGATGGGGAAATGGAGCCTGAGTCTTCATCAATATTACCATCTTCAAGACAGTGACACTCCTACTTGTAATCCAGTGTAACAGGATAATGAGGTATGGGTGTATTCACTGGCTACTCAACTACATGCTGATTTGCAAAAAGGTTTACTCTCCAGACAGAGGCAGAGCCACTTCTTACATTCTGCGATGAGAAACAAAAAAGGGCTGACTACGTTCCCAGAGCCGGCTTTGTGCAATTGTGCTTTCTCCCCACTTCCCTCCAACAATCTGTTGCTAAGTTCTATGCACATATTTTTGCTGTGTGTGTGTTTTAAAATGGCAAAAAACATAGTCCTGTGAACATGAAAACTTCATATACACCATATGGAGTGATGTGATATAACAGGGATATGTACATCACATTTTAAAATACAGAACTCCGGAGACACTTTTTTCCATAGCTGAAGTGACAATCAAAATACATTCACAGATAACTACACTGATACCAAGAGGTATGACATTTTTGTTTAACTGCTATCTCCTACAAAGCCAAATGCAAATAGTGTGACTGCAAGAAAGGAGACACAGCAGAAGTTGAGTTTTATATTCTTAAATCACAAAATGTACACAAAGGACACCATTCAGTGGTCCTCCTGTAAGAGAAAAACTATCCTTTTGTTTTTTCAGCTAGAATTGTGCTATATAACTCTGTCTTTTGAATTAATTGTTCTGCTTTGTTGTAACACTGTGGGCCTGATTCTGTTATATTGTAGCCCCTTTCTGACACTCTAATGGTCTATACAGTGGGCTACACCATTACAGCCACTTGTGGCCATAGGTAGTGGAATCCCAGAATATGGGAAGTACAAAAGCAACAAACCCATCTTTACCTCTCTTCTTAGTTCCTACACTAAGCATAGCTCAGTAGTGGGTGAGGGGTCAGGAGGAGGGGAAGAGAATAAGGGACTTGTGTGTAATATTTTCTTTTCCTCCTCTTGGATTTCTGTCTTCCTTTCACTGTAGGGTATGAGACTTTAATGACAGCAAGATTCACATTTTATCTGTCAACCTGAAAGGCAACTCAAATCAAAAGCATGCAAGATGTCCCTTTTAAAACATTCCTGCTCTGTGGACTTCTGTTTTATTAGCAGTGGTTCATGATGGGTGCTGATTAAAATCAGAAAAACTGCAATAGGATTAAAGTCAATGACTTCATCTTAGGTTTGATGCACCATCACAAGAATCTATATCTTATTACTATATTATTCTCCTCCTAAAACTTGTTTTCCTGATTATTTACCAAAGTGCAACAAAGAGATATAAGTAATGTAAACAGGCCTTCATTTTATTTCATGATTAAATCTGACCCTACTATCTTCATAATACCACACTAGGTTTTTGTCTTCACTGTAAAGAACTTAAGGTATTTCTAGAGAAATGGGATGTTGGCAGGAAGGTCTGCACTCTCTCTTGCTACCACTGTCACTATGACACACCCAGGGCAGATCTCTTGCTACTTAAAAATGATTTTCCTCCAGAATGGACAAATGTTTATGAGAATTCAAAAGAGGGGTCTCGATGTGGGAGCCAGATCAAGTCCAAAGGCAGCAATGCAAAATTAAACAGAAATAATTCTCAATAAGAAGAGATGTGCAACTTCAGATACACAGAGCACGCTTCACCAAAATTACGTACAATACTTTGCTTTGGGGAAATAAGACACTGGAAATAGTTCACTGGTCTGCGTGTTGCCTTCAGTGCTACAGGACTGTACAAACACAAAAAATGGACTTCACTCCTAAATATATGAATGTACTTCATGCAGGTTGCAGTTTTATAGAGATCCTTCATATACGTTATGCATAACTTCATGCCTACATTATTTAGGTAGTGGCAATCCACCATGCTGAAAATATAGCTTTCTCATTCCCCTGAAATGCCTTAGGCAGATTCATAGATTCCAATGCATTAGCAAAAATTCCAGCTGTTGGCTGCTCTAAGTATTTCATAGTAACAGCTGTCAGTGCTGTGTGAAAATAACTTAAATAAAATCCCTGTGGCAACTTTCTCAAAAATCCTACCCTCCCTCACCAAGTCATCATCTTCTTTTTAAATAAGAATTACAACTGGCTGTTGGACAATTAAATATCAAATCAAAACAAGAAGGAAGATAGGTCAAAAACTAAAAGATAATATTGCAACATATAAGAAAGAATATATTAAACTCTTCTTCTGGATTTGGTGTACATTCCCCTTCCTTACTTCTTTTTCTTCCTTTCCTGAACACAACGGGGACAGAACCTAGGACAGAAAAGCATAGTATTAAACTTCAACAGATAAATATTTTGCCTGGGAGCTCTTCACTATTTTGGAGGAAGAGCAAATAAAATCAGCTATATGGACGTCAATTTCTTTTGTTGACGCTGTAATATTACAGAGCACAAATCTGGGGGAAAGACATTTAATTGCGATGGGTCCAGGAAATTTGAACAACTAGCAAAAGAGTTAGGGTGTTTGGAGGGTAAAAGTGGCAGAAGGGGGATCCTCAGCCTCGTTTTAAAACAAAGTTGGTTTTAGTTATCTGAACAGAAAAAAACTGAATTTTTTTAAGTGTGAAGACACCTCCTTGCCATAACTTGTATGTTCTTAAAAAACAGATGAACCAGATAAATTACCCCTTCTCTTTGAGATGAGACCACACACACAAAAAATAGCTCAAAGGGAAAATATATCATAAAAGTTACAAGCTCCCAAGAACAGGGTGGAAAGTACAAACATACTCGCTCAATTTTAACGATAGCACTGCAGTTGCTACTCAATTATATAGTACATATGCCATGCAGGAATATGATGTACATACAGCTGTGCAAATACATGTTTTGTTTGTAAACTGTTTTGATTAGGCTGATATATTGTAAATGCTTGCAACCTGAAATATCTGTTAGGGCTTTACTCTGAGGGCTGGTCTACACTAACTCTGTAAGTTGACCTAAGTTACACTAGTTCAATTATGTAAGTTATGTGACCAAAGTCCATGTAACATAGAATTATAGAAAATTAGGGTTAGAAGGGACCTCAGGAGGTCATCTAGTCCAACCCCCTGCTCAAAGCAGGACCAATCCCCAACTAAATCATCCCAGCCAGGGCTTTGTCAAGCCTGGTCTTAAAAATATCTAAGGAAGGAGATTCCACCACCTCCCTAGGTAACCCATTCCAGTCTTTCACCACCCTCCTAGTGAAAGAGTGTTTCCTAATACCCAACCTAAACCTCCCCCACTGTAACTTGAGACCATTACTCCTTGTTCTGTCATCTGCTACCACTGAGAACAGTCTAGATCCATCCTCTTTGGAACCCCCTTTCAGGTAGTTGAAAGCAGCTATCAAATCCCCCCTCATTCTTCTCTTCCGCAGACTAAACAATCCCAATTCCCTCAGCCTCTCCTCATAAGTCATGTGTTCCAGTCCCCTAATCATTTTTGTTGCCCTCCGCTGGACTCTCTCCAATTTTTCCACATCCTTCTTGTAGTGTGGGGCCCCAAACTGGACACAGTACTCCAGATGTGGCCTCACCAATGTCAAATAGAGAGGGACGATCACATCCCTCGATCTGCTGGCAGTGCCCCTACATATACATCCCAAAATGCCATTGGCCTTCCTGGCAACAAGGGCACACTGTTGACTCATATCCAGCTTCTCATCCACTGTAACCCCTAGGTCCTTTTCTGCAGAACTGCTGCCGAGCCATTTGGTCCCTAGTCTGTAGTGGAGCATGGGATTCTTCCGTCCTAAGTGCAGGACTCTGCACTTGTCCTTGTTGAACCTCATCAGATTTCTTTTGGCCCAATCCTCTAATTTGTCTAGGTCCCTCTGTATCCTATCCCTACCCTTCAGCGTATCTACCACTCCTCCCAGTTTAGTGTCATCTGCAAACTTGCTGAGGGTGCAATCCACACCATCCTCCAGATCATTTATGAAGATATTGAACAAAACCGGCCCCGGACTGACCCTTGGGGCACTCCACTTGATACCTGCTGCCAACTAGACATGGAGCCATTGATCGCTACCCATTGAGCCCGACAATCTAGCCAACTTTCTATCCACCTGAGAGTCCATTCATCCAGCCCATACTTCTTTAACTTGCTGGCAAGAATACTGTGGGAGACCATGTCAAAAGCTCTGCTAAAGTCAAGGAACAACACATCCACCGCTTTCCCCTCATCCACAGAGCCAGTTATCTCATCATAGAAGGCAATTAGATTAGTCAGGCATGACTTTCCCTTGGTGAATCCATACTGACTAATCCTGATCACTTTCTTCTCCTCTAAGTGCTTCAGAATTGATTCCTTGAGGACCTGCTCCATGATTTTTCCAGGGACTGAGGTGAGGCTGACTGGCCTGTAGTTCCCGAGATCCTCCTTCTTCCCTTTTTTAAAGATGGGCACTACATTAGCCTTTTTCCAGTCGTCCGGGACTTCCCACGATCGCCATGAGTTTTCAAAGATAATGGCCAATGGCTCTGCAATCACATCCGCCAATTCCTTCAGCACTCTCGGATGCAGCGCATCTGGCCCCATAGACTTGTGCTCATCCAGCTTTTCTAAATAGTTTCGAACCACTTCTTTCTCCACAGAGGGCTGGTCACCTCCTCCCCATGCTGTGCTGCCCAGTGCAGTATTCTGGGAGCTGACCTTGTTCGTGAAGACAGAGGCAAAAAAAGCATTGAGTACATTAGCTTTTTCCACATCCTCTGTCACTAGGTTGCCTCCCTCATTCAGTAAGGGGTCCACACTTTCCTTGACTTTCTTCTTGTTACTAACATACCTGAAGAAACCCTTCTTGTTACTCTTAACATCTCTTGCTAGCTGCAACTCCAGGTGTGATTCGGCCTTCCTGATTTCACTCCTGCATGCCCGAGCAATATTTTTATACTCTTCCCTGGTCATTTGTCCAACTCTTCCACTTCTTGTAAGCTTCTTTTTTGTGTTTAAGATCAGCAAGGATTTCACTGTTAAGCCAAGCTGGTCGCCTGCCATATTTACTATTCTTTCTACACATCGGGATGGTTTGTCCCTGTAACCTCAATAAGGATTCTTTAAAATACAGCCAGCTCTCCTGGACTCCTTTCCCCCTCATGTTATTCTCCCAGGGGATCCTGCCCATCAGTTCCCTGAGGGAATCAAAGTCTGCTTTTCTGAAGTCAAGGGTCCGTATTCTGCTTAGGTCGACTTACAGTGGCGTTTACACTGCGCTATGTTCATGGCAGATGCTCTCCCGGTGACATAGCTTCCACCTCTGGGGGAGGTTAAGTACAGAGATTGACGGGAGAGTGCTCTCCCATCGACTTAGTGCGTCTTCACCACACCCGCTGAATTGACACTGCTGCATCGATCGCAGCGGTGCTGATTTAGCTGGTAGCATAGATATGGCCTAAGCCTATTAAAATCTATGGGAGTTTTGCCATGGACTTCAATGGAAGCAGCCTTTAGAGATGAGAATAGATGTTTCCTAATGTATCGTGTACATCCACACAAATACAATTTCCTAACAACGTATGTTACAAGCCTGCATCTCATCCAGTGCAGGGTACTGGACTAGATGACCTCTTGAGGTCCCTTCAAGTTGTATGATTCTATGATTTCTATATTAGTGAGAGCAAAATTCATGCATCAAGACTGATTAAGGTGTCAGAATTTAATTTTCTTCATGATTGGAGAGAGGCAGTCAAGAAGAGAATCAACAAACAGAACCTGTGCCTCCAAAACCAGGAGACCAAAGCCCTGAGCTAAGTGGGGAAGTGGGATACCAGGAGGAAGCACGAGCAGGAGAGTGCAAAAGGGGAGGGCTCCTGCCTCATACTGAGAAAGCAGGACAATCAGCGAGTTATCTTAAATGCTTATACACAAATGCAAGAACCCTGGGAAACAAGCAGGGAGAACTGGAAGTCCTGGCACAGTCAAGGAATTATGATGTGATTGGAATAACAGAGACTTGGTGGGATAACTCACATGGCTGGAGTACGGTCATGGATGGATATGTTCAGGAAGGACAGGCAGGGCAGAAAAGGTGGGGGGAGTCGCACTGTATGTAAGAGAACAGTATGACTCCTCAGAGCTCCAGTATGAAACTGCAGAAGAACCTGAGAATCTTTGGATTAAGTTCAGAAGAGTGAGCAACAAGGTGATGTGGTGAGAGTCTGCGACAGACTACCAGACCAGGGGGATGAGGTGGACGAGGCTTTCTTCTGGCAACTAACAGAAGTTACTAGATCGCAGGCTCTGATTCTCATGGGGGACTTCAATCACCCCCATATCTGCTGGGAGAGCAATACAGTAGTGCACAGACAATCCAGGAAGTTTTTGGAAAGTATAGGGACAATTTCCTGGTGCAAGTGCTGGAGAACCAAGTAGGGGCAGAGCTCTTCTTGACCTGCTGCTCACAAACTGGGAAGAATTAGTAGGGGAAGCAAAAGTGGAGGGAACCTGGGAAGCAGTGACCATGAGATGGTTGAGTTCAGGATCCTGACACACGGAAGAAAGGAGAGCAGCATAATATGGACCCTGGACTTCAGAAAAGCAGACTTTGACTCCCTCAGGGAACTGATGGGCAGGATCCCCTGGGAGAATAATATGAAGGGGAAAGGAGTCCAGGATTACTGGCTGTATTTTAACGAATCCTTATTGAGGTTGCAGGAACAAACTATCCCGATGTATAGAAAGAATAGTAAATATGGCAGGCGACCAGCTTGGCTTAACAATGAAATCCTTGCTGATCTTAAACACAAAAAGGAAGCTTACAAGAAGTGAAAGATTGGACAAATGACCAGGGAAGAGTATAAAAATATTGCTCGGGCATGCAGAAGTGAAATCAGGAAGGCCAAATCACACTTGGAGTTGCAGCTAGCAAGGGATGTTAAGAGTAACAAGAAGGGTTTCTTCAGGTATGTTAGCAACAAGAAAGTCAAGGAAAGTGTGGGCCCCTCACTGAATGAGGGAGGCAACCTAGTGACAGAGGATGTGGAAAAAGCTAACATACTCAATGCTTTTTTTGCCTCTGTCTTCACGAACAAGGTCAGCTCCCAGAATACTACACTGGGCAGCACAGCATGGGGAAGAGGTGACCAGCACTCTGTGGAGAAAGAAGTGATTCAGGACTATTTAGAAAAGCTGGATGAGCACACGTCCATGGGACCGGATGCACTGCATCCGAGGGTGCTAAAGGAGTTGGCGGATGTGATTGCAGAGCCATTGGCCATTATCTTTGAAAACTCATGGCGATTGGGGGAGGTCCCGGATGACTGGAAAAAGGCTAATGTAGTGCCCATCTTTAAAAAAGGGAAGGAGGAGGATCCTGGGAACTACAGGCCAGTCAGCCTCACCTCAGTCCCCAGAAAAATAATGGAGTAGGTCCTCAAGGAATCAATTCTGATGCACTTAGAGGAGAGGAAAGTGATCAGGAACAGTCAGCACGGATTCACCAAGGGCAAGTCATGCCTGACTAATCTAACTGCTTTCTATGACGAGAGAATTGGCTCTGTGGATGAGGGGAAAGCAGTGGACGTGTTATTCCTTGACTTTACCAAAGATTTTGATACGGGTCTCCCACAGTATTCTTGCCAGCAAGTTAAAGAAGTATGGGCTGGATGGATGCACTACAAGGTGGGTAGAAAGTTGGCTAGATTGTCGGGCTCAACGGGTAGTGATCAATGGCTCCATGTCTAGTTGGCAGCTGGTATCAAGCGGAGTGCCCCAAGGGTCGGTCCTGGGGCCGGTTTTGTTCAATATCTTCATTAATGATCTGGAGGATGGTGTGGATTGCACCCTCAGCAAGTTTACAGATGACACTAAACTGGGAGGAGTGGTAGATACGCTGGAGGGTAGGGATAGAATACAGAGGGACCTAGACAAATTAGAAGATTGGGCCAAAAGAAATCTGATGAGGTTCAACAAGGACAAGTGCAGAGTCCTGTACTGAGGATGGAAGAATCCCATGCACTGGTACAGACTAGGGAGTGAGTGGCTAGGCTGTAGTTCTGCAGAAAAGGACCTAGGTGTTACAGTGGATGAGAAGCTGGATATGAGTCAACAGTGTGCCCTCATTGCCAAGAAGGCCAATGGCATTTTGGGCGGTATAAGTGGGAGCGTTGCCAGCAGATCAAGGGACGTGATCATTCCCCTGTATTTGGCATTGGTGAGGCCTCATCTGGAGTACTGTGTCCAGTTTTGAGCCGCACACTACAAGAAAGATGTGGAAAAATTGGTGAGAGTCCAGCAGAGGGCAACAGAAATGATTAGGGGACTGGAACACATGACTTATGAGGAGAGGCTGAGGAAACTGGGATTGTTTAGTCTGCGGAAGAGAAGAATGAGGGGGGATTTGATAGCTGCTTTTAACTACCTGAAAGGGGGTTCCAAAGAGGATGGATTTAGACTGTTCTCAGTGTTATGAGATGACAGAACGAGGAGTAATGATCTCAAGTTACAGTGGGGGAGGTTTAGGTTGGATATTAGGAAAAACTTTTTCACTAGGAGGGTGGTGAAGCACTGGAATGGCTTACCTAGGGAGGTGGTGGAATCTCCTTCCTTAGAGGTTTTTAAGGTCAGGCTTGACAAAGTCCTGGTTGGGATGATTTAGTTGGGGATTGGTCCTGCTTTGAGCAGGGGGTTGGATAAGATGACCTCCTGAGGTCCCTTCCAACCATGATATTCTATGATTCTACTTACCATTTTCCTTTTGGTTTTGTGGTGAGGTCCACACAAGCGAAGTGAAACCACTCAATTGGACACTGCAGTTCAGGAAAAAAAGAAAGAAGAGAGACACTTAGGATTTTGCACATGTAAAACTAGGAAAGGATGGCCTACTAATGCAGGTTATTTCATCAAATGTATTTGTGCTGTGAAGTTGTGCAGGGTACTGTAAGAACAGATATACAGAGTGTACCTTCAAAAAATATAAGCCATCTTCATAGAATTACAGAAATGTAGGGCTGAAAGAGCCCTTGAGAAATTAAAGTCCAGTCCCCCGCACCGTGGCAGGACCAAGTAAACCTAAACCACCCTTGACAGGTGTTTGTCTAACTTGTTTTTAAAAGCTTCCAATGATGAGGACTCCATGACCTCCTTTGGAAACCTATTCCAGAGTTTAACAACCTCTATAGTTAGAAGGTTTTTCCTAATATCTAACCTAAATATCCCTTGCTGCAGATTAAACCTATTACTTTTTTCCTACCTTCAGTGGAGATGGAGAACAATTGAACTCCGTCCTCTTTCTAACAGTCCTTCACATATTTGAAGACTGTTATCAGATCCCCCCTCAGTCTTCTTTACTCAAAACTAAACATGCCCATTTTTTTTTAACCTTTCCTCATAGTCCAGGGTTTCTAAACCTCTTATCATTTTTGTTGCTCTCCTCTGGACTCTCTCTAGTTGGTCCTCATCTTTCCTAAGGTGTGGGGGACACAGTACTCCATCTGTGATCTCACCAGTGCCAAGCAGAGTGTGACAATTACCTCCCATGTCTCACATACTGTTAATACAGCCCAGAATATTAGCCTTTTTCATAACTGCATCACGCTGTTGACTCATATTCAATTTGTGATCCACTCTAACCCCCCTGATTTTTTTCAGCAGTACTACCACCTAGCTAGTTATTCCCCATTTTGTAGTTGTGCGTTTGATTTTTCCTTCCTAAGTGAAGTATTTTGCACTTGTCTTTATTGAATTTCATCTTGTTGAATTCAAACCAATTCTCCAATTTGTCAAAGTCATTTTGAATTTTAAACCTGTCTTCCAAAATGCTTACGAACCCACACCCCCTCCGAATTTGGTGTCATCTGCAAATATTATAAGCATACTCTCCACTCCACTACCCAGGTCATTAATGAAAATATTGAAGAGAACTAACCAGGATGGACATCTGCTGGACCCCATTAGATACACCCTCCCATTTGACAGCAAACCATTGATAACTACTCTTTGAATATGGTCTTTCAACCAGTTGTGCACCCACCTTATAGTAATTTCATCTAGACCACATATCCTTAGTTTGCTTATGAGAATGCCGTGTGGAACTGTAGAAAAGCCTTACTAAAATTAAGATATATCACATCTACTTCTTTCCCCCATCCACTATAGATATTCAAGTGACACCATCATAGGACCTAATCACATCAGCCATGCCGTCAGGGGCTCGTTCACCTGCACATCTACCAATGTGATATATGCCATCATGTGCCAGCAATGCCCCTCTGCCATGTACATTGGCCAAACCTGACAGTCTCTATACAAAAGAATAAAAGGATACAAATCTGACATCAGGAATCATAACATTCAAAAACCAGTAGGAGAACACTTCAACCTCTCTGGTCACTCAGTAACAGACTTAAAGGTGGCAATTTTGCAACAGAAAAGCTTCAGAAACAGACTCCAATGAGAAACTGCTAAACTGGTATTAATTTGCAAATTAGATACCGTTAACTTGGGCTTGAATAGAGACTAGGAGTGGCTGGGTCATTACATAAATTGACTCTATTTCCCCATGTTAAGTCTATTTCACCTTCTTGTCAACTGTGTGAAATGGGCCATCTTGATTATCACTACAAAAGTATTTTTTTTCTCCTGCTAATAATAGCTCATCTTAATTAATTAGCCTCTTAGAGTTGGTATGACATCTTCCACCTTTTCATGTTTTCTGTATGTATATATATCTTCTTACTATATGTTCCATTCTATGCATCTGATGAAGTGGGCTGTAGCCCACGAAAGCTTATGCTCATATAAATTTGTTAGTCTCTAAGGTGCCACAAGTACTCCTAATATTAATTGTGTTGAGTATCTTGTCATCATTAACCTTTTTAGTGAAGAATAAAGCAAAATAGGCATTAAGCACCTCAGCTTTCTAGATGTCATCAGTTATTAGTTCCCCTTCCCTGCTAAGCAGAGGACCTACACTTTCCTTTGTCTTTCCCTTGCTCCTAATGTATTTAAAGAACCTCTTCTTTTTGCATTTTATGTCCCTTGCGAGGTATAACTCATCTTGGGCACTTACATCGGGATTGTCACAGCCAATCATTTCTCCATAGGACACCTGGTGGCACAAGCAATATGTGGGCTCATTGGGATCCACTGGCATGTCTAGGACATCCGAGGGGTGAACAGACAGGATGGCATCAGCAAACTCAGAACTGTGGAAGAAACAATACTATTGAATATTCAGTGAGAGCAAATTACTTTTGCTCATTTAAAACTGAATATTTCATAGATAACTAGTTTCACTTGAAAATTTAGCTTTAAATATGTCTTAAGCTTAAAATCAATTATGAAGGTTTAGGAAATATATTAATTAAAAATACAAATGGATTTGGATAATTTTAAGCATTGGTCAAAGCAAAATTATATGAGGTTTAATGTAAAGAACTGGAAGAATAATTTGCAGCATACAATACATACAAAAAAGGGAGTACTACTTAGATAGCAATGATAAGCATAGAAAAATTGAGTTGATGACCAACTAGAAACAGGAATGTGTCTATCCTTTTCAGTAGTAGCTTAAAAATCGTATTTCTATCAGAAAATTTTGAACTCTGGTTTCAAGTAACAGCCAAGATTGCTACAACTGAAAGAATGCAATATTTCTCTGTCTTTCCAGTTCATTTATTCATGCATTTGGCAGTATTTTGCATATAAACAGTTGCTGAAAAGACCATTATACACATTAACAGGAACAATACAAGCCTTATAATTTTTAAAATAATGTTTTTATGGTATCATGTAATGCTATTTAAGGATGCTTTATAAGAAACTGGAATTATTTTTGTCATCACTTTCAAAACATTCAAATTGACACTGTCCTGGATTCGGTGACTCAAGATTATTTAGGATACCTACCCTATGATGTAGAATACCAGGAAATGATTCCAAGAATGCCCCAGGATTTCTGGGAGAGTGATGCAACATCAAATATACCTCAGAATGAGTAGGTCACCATTTTCTGCAAGCCAACTCAGTGTAAACTAATACAAATGGCCACACACAAAAATGCTTAGCTACTTTTCTTTACGTTAGCAGAAAGCAATGGAGACTGCATTCCTGCCACCTCAGATACAGATACTGTTCCAGCCATATTAACTCCTTGCTCAGTGTATGAGAACTTAATAATTCAAAGATATCTTGACACTGGTGCCAGGAGAAAGCGTGAAGAGAGGACATATTTAAAATGGAGTCTGAGTAGAAGAATGCTCTGGGAATACAAACTGTTCAGCTGGAAGTATCATCAAAAGGGCCAGGAAGGTTTGACTTAGTATTTTATAAATTTACAAAGCTTTTCCATAAAGCCATGAAAGCTTGTAACTGTTTATCTCTTACCCTCCCTTTAGTTTTTTCTTCTTTGGAGTATCTTCTTCTGATGTTCGCCTGCCTCGACCCCGGGAACCTCTCTTGTCCTTTTGACTTCGTCCCTCTGAAAGCCAGAATTATTTCAAATTAAGGGCACCCCAGAAAAAGCACTGGATGCTTTTTTTGTGTGCATCTATTATTTTAAACTTCTGTTTTGCAGACTCTTTATGTACAAGGCTCTTTGGATATTAAAAATATGTATGATTTACACATACTATATCACACACAGTGCCAACTTCTGTTCTGGATTGCAGCTTGTTCAGCCCCATAACACAAGTCAATAGAATTGCACACGAGTCACCTGGAACTTGGCCTGGTACTGTATATTCAACAAATCATTTAGTAAAAGAGTGCTTTAAAAATAGAATCATAGAATATCAGGGTTGGAAGGGACCCCAGAAGGTCATCTAGTCCAACCCCCTGCTCGAAGCAGGACCAATTCCCAGTTAAATCATCCCAACCAGGGCTTTGTCAAGCCTGACCTTAAAAACCTCTAAGGAAGGAGATTCTACCACCTCCCTACACTCAACATCTTCCCATCCAAGGACTATGCGTTGTTAATCAGGGTGCAACATACACATGCCATCACCAGCACCCACTAAACAGACCTCAAAACCATGTCCTCAGTAATTTAAAGGAGAGAAAAGTTATACAGCATTCATTGTTTACTGTACTTAATTTGGCTTTTTGCCATTTAAAATTTCTAATCTATATTAAAGAAACAGGAATTTTCCTTTAACGCTTAAAATTTCCTACTGTCATCAGGTTACATTGGACTCTTAAGTCAGAAATAAAATCCTAACATTATTTTAATTAATATTTTTCCTTAATGAAAAAATCATCCTCTCCCACCACAATGTCTTTTACTTCTCAAGGCAAGGCACAGCTGATGCAAAGTTTGCTCAACTCAGAGTAGACTCTTTAGTTTCAAAGTTTTAAGAGCTACAGACTGTGGATACCACTTTTGCCACCACAACTCAGCTTCATTTGTAGCAGTGCTTATAACCAATGACTTACAGAAAGGACTATTTCAGGATGTGCTGACTCAGCGAGGCAAGGGACCAGCTTCCAGCAAGAAAGGTTAAGAGGGCTCTAAACTAGATTCTTTCTTCCTCTGCCCACCAAATGGTGGCACCTTGTCAAAATGACCTAAACTTTTTAAAAGCATTAAATAAAATAAAAAAAACACACACCAAAGCTTCAAAAGAAAGTAATGTATGCTCCATCACAGCCCTTCTGCTCTACACTGGATATGCATATTTTACAGCAAGGTTTTCCAGCACTGAGCGAGACGGTGTGGTCACATTAAAAATAACTCACGCACTTTTCAGGCCTCGACCTCCAGGGCTTTCAAAGTCACTGCCTTCCAACTTATCCTTCAGATCTGCTTCAAATCGTGCCAAGTCTGCATCCAGCCGTCGGATGTGTTTATCCACCTGCATGGGAGAGAAACTACACGGCTGAAAAAAAAATTCAACCAACCCACCAAAAAAATCCCAGCTATTCTAGCAGGTGGGACCCTAACAGTTCAGGGCACACTGAGACAGCTCACCCTTACTAAGCATGTCCTTCCTTGGATTGATTTGCGGTTACACTTTACAATAAAGGGTACATTATATATTATTTATAATAGGTTAATAAAGTATTAATAGATGTTATAAACATCTGCAGACATGAGTAGTATGTGTTATAGATGGTTCAAAGCACGTCAGTAGAAAGTGTTATCACAGATGGCTGTAAGCCCTAGTTAAAAGCAATCTATTGACTAGCTGCACTTTATAACAATTAATTAAACATTTAATAATCATGTACTAACTCTTTATGAATTATTTATAAATGAAGCATCAATACAGAGTGTGACAACAGTATTTAAATAAAAATAATCACCTAATAAAATATTACTACTAGAGGAGGATTGAATGGCATGATGGATTGGAATCAAACTTGACAAGATGATAGCGTTTGAAAGTTAGTATTGACACCTGTTCTGCGGTCTATGTGAAACTGAGCTGGTCTCACTCCAGTCCCTATGGGCAGGTGTCCTCCTCACAAAAGACATTGGTAGCAATTTCTGAAAAGAGGTCAAAGTCAAATGGGCTGGTGAAGAACTTGATTGCCTTTAGGGATGATCATTCTAACGTCAGGGCTAAGGCATGACAAGAGAAAGCTCTGCCTGTGCTGTGGATAAAGAGAGGACTCTAGTGCCATCAATCTGGAATCTTTCAACACCACTTATTTAAAACCCCCAAAAATACTACATCACTGATACTTGGGGACTGCACAGCTCAGGAGATTTGTAATGGGACATAGAGTCTTTCACTTCTGGTTTATTAATTCAAAACTGAGTGAAGTCAGCAAGGATCAGAAGTTGTTACTATTAATCAGCCTGAAATGAATTCTGACTTGATTCCAAAACTAGTGAACATACTTCAAGAGCCACCATCTCAACTGACATCATGTTTGGCAGTCTAAGTCAGTACCAGGAACAAAGATTAAGAATTAACTACTTTCCTATCTCACCCACCAGGTCAAGGTTGTGGCACATGGCTTGGATAGTGCAGGAAAGCTTACATTCATGCTCCCTGTGCATATCTGACTTTAGACTTCAAGGTTATCAATCTGAACGTATTCATGGACCCTTTTTGAAAAAAATTGGGAAAAAGATAATGGGAGAAGTACCAGACAAAGCTATATTCTTTCCTGTTCTACACAGCACTAGAACCACCAGCAATTAAACTAACAGCTCACTCATGTATCTCTTGTATCACCATAAGACCTTCCTCCTATAAGATCTCAACATATGCAGATGACACTACTTAATCTATCAAAATAGATTGTTAATTTTCTGGAACTGATCGCAGCTTTTAGGAGCTTCACAGATTACAAAATAAGATGGGGATTAAAAAAAAAAATCAAAACTTTTGCCTCTGTCCCAGATAGCTTCATGACAAATATTCTTTTGAAATTAACCAAATGAACGGAACTTCTTTCCTCACTTGAAAAAAAATCTTCTTTCCTTCACAATCAACTCTCTTTGAAAAATAAAAAATAGAGAACAAAATGAAGTCTGGAGAACTCAAAAGCTAAGAATCCCTTCTGGGGTCACATCACTATTCTAAAAGTAATCTCTGCCCTAGGTCTGCTATGCCCTTTGAGTAAGATACTATCGCAAATTTCAGTTCAAACTTTCCACAACATAAACAAAATCTTCATTAACTTTATCTGAGCTAAACAGTCCAGATACTCATATAAAATATTTAAAAGGCCATTGTCTATTTAAAATTTTTTTTTTCTTTAGGTATGCAGTGAAACCTATAAAAAAACAGGTAAGCAGCATTCTGCTGCTACTGGTAAGCCATGATTAGTAACAGAGGCAGGCAGCGAAATGCTTCACTGGAGAGGAGAATTCAAGAACCAAGACTGAGGGAGAGGCAGAGTAAGGCCTGCACTAGCCTACACACAAACGGATTCTTGATTTAAATCACTAGTCAGGAAGACTCGATTTAATCATGGTTTTCTACATAAAAGTGCATTCTTGTTGGTTGTTATTACTTTAATACAGTGGTTCCCAAACTTGTTCCACTGCTTGTGCAGGGAAAGCCCCTGGCGGTCCGGGCCAGTTTGTTTACCAGCTACGTCCGCAGGTTCGGCCAATTGTGGCTCCCAGTGGCCACGGTTCGCTGCTCCAGGCCAATGGGAGGTGCTGGAAGTGGTGGCCAGTACGTCCCTCGGCCTGCGCCGCTTCTAGAAGCTCCCATTGGCCTGGAGCAGAGAACCGCGGCCAGTGGGAGCTGCAATCAGCCGAACCTGCGGAAGCGGCAGGTAAACAAACCAGCCTGGCTCACCAAGGGCTTTCCCTGAACAAGCAGTGTCCAAGTTTGGGAAACACTGCCTTAATACATCTTCTTCACAACTCAGAGATAGATTTAGGTTTCATTTTTAGAAGGTACACACTATACATTTTTAAACAGTAATTTATTTTGAAAACTTTTCAGATCAGTTTTACAGCTATATCAAAAAATGAAAGATTGTTTGGTTATTTCTTTTACCAAAGGTAACTGAAGCAGATTTTTATGAAGTCATTGGGAGGTGAACTATCTCCAACTCAACAGGTTAATCATTAATATTTGCAGGATTTTCTTGCCATGCTGTATTAGGAGGAGAACATCATAAGACAGACATTTAAATTGTTTTATTTAACTAAAACAACAGCGTTAAGTATTCTGGATTTTTTTTCTTCTACAGCAAACAAATAATATTTTAAGAAAACAAGCATATATCCCTAGCTTCTCACATTTATCTCCAGACTTTTTCTCCTTGTCCAGATCTATTCCGCCCCCAAAAATCTTCTATTCATTGAACTTTTTGAAACTTTGCACTTCGAGAGAGAGGCAAGGGGAATTGACTCTGTGTATACAAATTTGCAGAGGGACAGTAGAATTGAGAACAGACCTCAATTCTACTATTTCTTACCTCTATAAATTATTTATTTAAAAACATTTTTGCTGTTAACAAGCATGTTACCTCTGGAGACACAAATCCACAGTCTGAGAACTGCAAAACTAAGCATCTCTGATGGTATCTTCTAGACTGAGAGCACTGAGTCCCATTGGGTAGATAGAAAGATTAACCTAAATAATCTATACAGAAGCCTGTGGAACCTCATAAGATTGGGTCCCTAATCCATGAACTATTAGAACTCATTTACAAAACTTTTCTTAAACATTACATGAATATATTGTCTCATACTATAGAATTAGAATTTATAATCCCTATTACATGATGAGATATCCTTGAGCTATAATGTATCTTCATTAAAACTATCTTTAGATAAGTTTTTTCCTCAAAAAGCATTTTATCAAAAAAATCCGATTTAAATAAAATAATCAAATTTAAAAAAAATATGATTTTTTATATTTTTTTTAAAAAATAATTGATTTTTATCCGCCCTGCCTCCAGTTAAAAAGAACTTGTCTAAACAGAGAAGTTGCACCAAACAGACATCCCAACTGACTCATATAGCAGCCAGGAGTCTCTGGGATGGAAAAAGGGGAACAAGGTCTAAGGATACCTTTCGCATCTTTGTCTACTAGATCTCTGGTAAAAATTCCAAGTCCTTTTTGTAAACTCATGCATAGGTGTGAGGGTGGGCATGAGAGAAGGAAGGAAAAATTAGAAAAGAGAAGTATGGTGTATTTACAGAGAGATCTGGATGTGGGAGAAGGGGGAGAAAAAAGGAAAGAAGGTAGAGGTCCCAATGTGGGGGTAGGGGGTGTGGAAGGAAGAAAGAAATAAGGGAGCCTAGAGTGAGAGATGAGGAAGCAGACTCTAAAGACAACTCAGACAAAGTAGCAGTGGAGAAAAGCAAGACAAGGAAAGAAGATCTAACATCTCTTGCTTTTACGAGTAGGGCTGGTTGAGCAAGCCAATAAGTATATTTTCAACAAATTTCACTAATTATTAGTTGAATAATTTGTTTAACAATATTTTTATTTCACTATCTAACCAGCTCTAGAACTATCAAATACTATTTGGCAGATTAGCAATTTGATGAACATTAGCAAAATTCTTGAATAATACAGTCAAATATATTTTTCTGCTAATTGACCAGCTTAGTACTGTTACATTTAAAAAAATGTACTAAATACAAAACCACCTGTCAGTGTTACAACTGCAGGAGTGTAGTTTGAAAGGCGTGGCTTTGGGAGGTAGTGGAGTGGTGGTACATTTTTTTTTTTGTTACTCTAACTGGTATGCTTAGTCTTTTGGGCTACAAGGTCATCTTTTCAAGTCCTGCACCCCACTCATCACTCTTTCTGTGGGACTACAATCGAGGGCACTGCAACCACAGGCAGACATGTCCAACTGCTTCTATTCACGGCCCAACTTATTCTGCATCCTCTCTTGTAGCAAGCCAAAGTGTGCAAGTGTAAGTCACAAAGGCAGTCCTCATTCTATGTGAATCATGTCTGCGGAAAAATAAGCAGGGAAAGGAGCACCGCTCAAAAGTCAATAAAATAAACACAGTGGTGAGTGCCACCAGGGTCCCTTACAAGAAAACAGTGCTAGCAAGAAGCTCTTCTCTCAAGGACCAGAATATTTCTCCCCCGGGTCCATAGAGAAAAGGCAAATAGTTTAGTGTTCAGGCTGTAATAAGGAGGAAGGGACTTTGGCATGAAATTAACATCTTTTAGTCATCTAGATACTAAAGTAATGACAGACACTTTCCCTTAATCCTTCATATTCCCCATATTTCCCCCCATTTACCAACATCACTTTTGATGTCAACTCAACAATTGCAATGGGAAACAGCAAAGAATGGGAGCAATTTCAAGTTCCTGGTGCTATATTACACTGCAGATGGGCAGTACAAATCACAGCAGTGACTAACAAACCATACAGCTATGGGGTACTCACAATGGAAGTTTGTTTGACACACAACCTAACAGAATGAAAGGAAAACTGGAGTTTTCTTGGTAAGACAACGGTAAAAACCACTGTAACCCCTAGGTCCTTTTCTGCAGAACTGCTGCCGAGCCATTCAGTCCCTAGTCTGTAACAGTGCATTGGATTCTTCCATCCTAAGTGCAGGACTCTGCACTTGTCCTTGTAGAACTTCATCAGATTTCTTTTGGCCCAATCCTCCAATTTGTCTAGGTCCCTCTGTATCCTATCTCCCACTCCTCCCAGTTTAGTGCCATCCGCAAACTTGCTGAGGGTGCAATCTACACCATCCTCCAGATCATTAATGAAGATATTGAACAAAACCGGCCCCCGGACCGACCCTTGGGGCACTCCACTTGATACTGGCTGCCAACTAGACATCAAGCCGTTGATCACTACCCATTGAGCCCGACAATCTAGCCAGTTTTCTACCCACCTTATAGTGCATTCATCCAGCCCATACTTCTTTAACTTGCTGACAAGAATACTGTGGGAGACAGTGTCAAAAGCTTTGCTAAAGTCAAGGAACACCACGTCCACTGTTTTCTCTTCATCCACAGAACCAGTTATCTCGTCATAGAAGGGAATTAGATTAGTTAGGCACGACTTGCCCTTGGTGAATCCATGCTGACTGTTCCTGATCACTTTCCTCTCCTCTAAGTGCTTCAGAACTGATTCCTTGAGGACCTGCTCCATGATTTTTCTAGGGACTGAGGTGAGACTGACTGGCCTGTAGTTCCCGGGATCCTCCTTCTTCCCTTTTTTAAAGATGGGCAATACATTAGCCTTTTTCCAGTCGTCTGGGACTTCCTGCGATCGCCATGAGTTTTCAAAGATAATGGCCAATGGCTCTGCAACCACATCCGCCAACTCCTTTAGCACTCTCGGATGCTATGCATCCGGCCCCATGGACTTGTGCACGTCCAGCTTTTCTAAATAGTCCCAAACCACCTCTTTCTCCACAGAGGCCTGGTCACCTCCTCCCCATGCTGTGCTGCCCAGTGCAGTAGTCTGGGAGCTGACCTTGTTCGTGAAGACAGAGGCAAAAAAAGCATTGAGTACATTAGCTTTTTCCACATCCTCTGTCACTAGGTTGCCTCCCTCATTCAGTAAGGGGTCCACACTTTCCTTGACTTTCTTCTTGTTGCCAACATACCTGAAGAAACCCTTCTTGTTACTTTTAACATCTCTTGCTAGCTGCAACTCCAGGTGTGATCTGGCCTTCCTGATTTCACTCCTGCATGCCCGAGTAATATTTTTATACTCATCCCTGGTCATTTGTCCAACCTTCCACTTCTTGTAAGCTTCTTTTTTGTGTTTAAGATCAGCAAGGATTTCGTTAAGCCAAGCTGGCTGCCTGCTATATTTACTATTCTTTCTACACATCGGGATGGTTTGCCCCTATAACATCAATAAGGATTCTTTAAAATACAGCCAGCTCTCCTGGACTCCTTTCCCCCTCATGTTATTCTCCCAGGGGATCTTACCCATCAGTTCCCTGAGGGAGCCAAGGTCTGCTTTTCTGAAGTCCAGGGTCCGAATTCTGCTGCTTTCCTTTCCTCCTAGTGTCAGGATCCTGAACTCGACCATCTCATGGTCACTGCCTCCCAGGTTCCCATCCAATTTTGCTTCCCCTACTAATTCTTCCCAGTTTGTGAGCAGCAGGTCAAGAAGAGTTCTGCCCCTAGTTGCTTCCTCCAGCACTTCCACCAGGAAATTGTCCCCTACATTTTCCAAAAACTTCCTGGATTGTGTGTGCACCGCTGTATTGCTCTCCCAGCAGATATCAGGGTGATTGAAGTCTCCCATGAGAACCAGGACGTGCGATCTAGTAGGTTCTGCGAGTTGCCGGAAGAAAGCCTTGTCCACCTCATCCCCCTGGTCCGGTGGTCCATAGCAGACTCCCACCACGACATCAACCTTGCTGCTCACACTTCTAAACTTAATCCAGAGACTCTCAGGTTTTTCTGCAGTTTCATATCGGAGCTCTGAGCAGTCATACTGCTCTCTTACATACAGTGCAACTCCCCCACCTTTTCTGCCCTGCCTGTCCTTCCTGAACAGCTTATATCTGTCCATGACAGTACTCCAGTCATGGGAGTTATCCCACCAAATCTCTGTTATTCTAATCACATCATAATTCCTTGACTTTGCCAGGACTTCCAGTTCTCCTTGCTTGTTTCCCAGGCTTTGTGCATTTGTGTATAGGCTCTTGAGATAACCCGCTGATCGCCCCTCTTTCTCAGTAGGAGGCAGGAGCCCTCCCCTCTCACACGCTCCTGGTCATGCTTCCTCCTGGTATCCCACTTCCCCACTTACCTCAGGGCTTTGGTCTCCTTCCCCCGGTAAACCTAGTTTAAAGCCCTCCTCACTAGGTTAGCCAGCCTCCTCGCGAAGATGTTCTTCCCGCTCTTCGTTAGGTGGAGCCCGTCTCTGCCTAGCACTCCTCCTTCTTGGAACACCATCCCATGGTCAAAGAATCCAAAGCCTTCTCTCCGACACCACCTGCATAGCCATTCGTTGACTTCCATGATTCGACAGTCTCGACCCCGGCCTTTTCCTTCCTGACTAATCTAATTGCCTTCTATGACGAGATAACTGGTTCTGTGGATGAAGGGAAAGCAGTCGACGTGGTGTTCCTTGACTTTAGCAAAGCTTTTGACAGGGTCTCCCACAGTATTCTTGTCAGCAAGTTAAAGAAGTATGGGCTGGATGAATGCACTATAAGGTGGGTAGAAAATTGGCAAGATTGTTGGGCTCAACGGGTAGTGATCAACGGCTCGATGTCTAGTTGGCAGCCAGTACAAGTGGAGTGCCCCAAGGGTCGGTCTGGGGGCTGGTTTTGTTCAATATCTTCATTAATGATCTGGAGGATGGTGTGGATTGCACCCTCAGCAAGTTTGCAGACGACACTAAACTGGGAGGAGTGGTAGATACCCTGGAGGGTAGGGATAGGATACAGAGGGACCTAGACAAATTGGAGGATTGGGCCAAAAGAAATCTGATGAGGTTCAACAAGGACAAGTGCAGAGTCCTGCACTTAGGACGGAAGAATCCAATGCACCGCTACAGACTAGGGACCGAATGGCTAGGCAGCAGTTCTGCAGAAAAGGACCTAGGGGTTACAGTGGACGAGAAGCTGGATATGAGTCAGCAGTGTGCCCTTGTTGCCAAGAAGGCCAATGGCATTTTGGGATGTATAAGTGGGGGCACTGCCAGCAGATCGAGGGACGTGATCATTCCCCTCTATTCGACATTGGTGAGGCCTCATCTGGAGTTCTGTGTCCAATTTTGGGCCCCACACTACAAGAAGGATGTGGAAAAATTGGAGAGAGTCCAGCAGAGGGCAACAAAAATGATTAGGGGACTGGAACACATGAGTTATGAGGAGAGGCTGAGGGAACTGGGATTGTTTAGTCTACAGAAGAGAAGAATGAGGGGAGATTTGATAGCTGCTTTCAACTACCTGAAAGGTGGTTCCAAAGAATCATAGAATCAGAGAATATCAGGGTTGGAAGGGACCTCAGGAGGTCATCTAGTCTAACCCCCTGCTCAAAGCAGGACCAATCCCCAATTAAATCATCCCAGCCAGGGCTTTGTCAAGCCTGACCTTAAAAACTTCTAGGGAAGGAGATTCTACCACCTCCCTAGGTAACGCATTCCAATGTTTCACCACCCTCCTAGTGAAAAAGTTTTTCCTAATATCCAACCTAAAAAAGGATATAGAGGATGGATCTAGACTAAGGATAAAGAGGATGGATCTAGACTATTCTCAGTGGTAGTGGATGACAGGACAAGCAGTAATGGTCTCAAGTTGCAGTGGGGGAGATTTAGCTTGGATATTAGGAAAAACTTTTTCACTAGGAGGGTGGTGAAACACTGGAATGCGTTACCTAGGGAGGTGGTGGAATCTCCTTCCTTAGAAGTTTTTAAGGTCAGGCTTGACAAAGCCCTGGCTGGGATGATTTAATTGGGGATCGGTCCTGCTTTGAGCAGGGGGTTGGACTAGATGACCTCCTGAGGTCCCATCCAACTCGGATATTCTATGATTCTATGAAAACAGAAAAGAATGTGTTTTAAGGGAACTGCTGCTCTCTGTCAGTAACAAAGTTAACCCAAATATAGATACTTCAGCAAAAAACCCAAAAGCTCCTTCTTAGTTTATGATTACACTTGCAAGAATGTCACTGATCACACAATCACAGCACATGTGCACTTAATTCTCACCATCTCATAGGTCTGCATGGCTAGCTGCACTTTGTCATCACTGTACTCCTTACATTTACAATAAGCGTTCTGAATCTTCTGGAGGTACTCCACACGCTGCTCTGGCAACAAGTGCTTCACTGTTGAAATGTACTCTGCTGCAAGGCTGTCAATTTCTGCTTTCTTGTCTGAAAAGAAAACAGACAGTACAATTACATGAGAATTAATTTCATGAATGAAATACTTTCTAGCTAGTGATGGTACTTACCTTATGATCCCAATTACCATAGTGCCTGAACCCCTTCAAAAACTAATGTATCTTTTTTAGAAAATCACAAAAAGGATTCACCCTACCCAGATCTGATACTGCACTCAGCAGTTTTCACCAGTGCCATTCCACTGACCTCAGTGGAGCTACTCTTGATTTACACTGGTGTGAGATCAGAACTGAATTCACTGACTCCAGTTCATGGGTTTCAACATTTCTTCAGCTTTATTCTGAGTGTGAGAATTTTTTCACTTCTGTGCTACCATCTCCCTTTCCTTCCAGTGCCATTTCAACAGAAGGGAAACCCATTTGGCAATAACAGACACATACTGTTTGAAAGCTCAGATCCAAAAATTAAACATGAATCTCTGACAAGATATGCAACATTCTACTACTTTGCCATCAGGTTACACATACTTTCCCTCCTCTGTTATGATGATATCCATGTGGTGTTCACGTCAGTTTTATAGGGTATAATATATATGGACAGACACTAGAGAAGCTACTTATGTGTGACCTCCAAAAGTATAAATGCTGCCACCTGAATCTATCACAAAATAAAATGTTGTAGAATAAAGATTAAGAAAGACTCTCCACCTATATGTAGTGAGGCATTGCTACTGGAACAATTTGATATTAAACATGGCTATAACTGGTTAAAAAAAATCGAAGTCCATTGGTTGGATTTATTGACTAGAGCTTGGAAAGAAGGAGAGTATAAGTTCTCACATTTACTATGTGAGTACATTAGCACTTGTACCTTTACAGCATGGGTAAATCTTGTCTTCAAAGACAAAGCTTTGCTGTTCCATACTTCATAGTCATGCCAAGCCGCAGTGGGATTGTTATGACCCTTCAGACGAAGGATCTCTATTCTGACTGCTTACTGGAATACCTTAGCATACCTTCTGTTCTCTGATCCAGTTCACGCATCAGCTGGAAGTTCCTTCGCAAATCACAGGGCAGGTTTTCAATACCTGAAACAAAAAGGCACAGAGATTGCAGTCCCTCCTCCCCTCCATCAAAGCACGAATCGTCATCTCTGATACAGAACATTGATCAAATGCCCACCATGTATAACAAAAAAAGAGTTACATCCACCACCTAGTGATATACAGTTAAGAAGATAACTAGCCACAATTATGACAATAACCGTACATGTTCACTGAAACACAGAAGTTTCTATGGAACTTGCTGTGCTCTCAAGAATCTAAGATTTTGGTTAAAATAAACATAAATAAAATGAAGATTCTAACCCTTCCTACTACAAAGAAAGCCTTGACAATGTGAAGGCCCTGATCCTGCAATGAGTAATACATGCATAACTTTACACACCATGAATAGTCGCACTGAAATCAACAGAGCTACGTATAGTGCACAAAATTAAGCATGTGAGTAAATCTCTGCAGGATTGGGGACAGTGGTTATAATCAGTAACATGTCTATTTCATTTCAGTCTTTTTGGCATAAGATTACATAGACACAAGAAAAGTGGGCACTCCCCCATGCATCAAGGATAGTAATGCCATGATTCAGGTTGCCTCAATTTTTGGCTAGCCAACTTGTGAAAATTTAGGCCCAATTTTAAGAGATGGTGAGCATTCAAAGCTTCCATTGACTTAACTGGAGAAAATGGGGGGTGTTCAGCACTTCTGAAAGTCAAGTCCAAGGTGGGTACTTAAAGACAGAGATAACCAAAATCATAGGCCACTTTTGAAAATGTTCAAATGGATTACATTTCTACTACTAGTAAATCCTAAAATTCAACTGGATAAGTGGAACTGCAATCTGAAATTGCCATCTGGGTTGGGAAACATAACTCTTGCTCAATCTTGAGACCCTAAGACTTTGAAGCAGCCAAGAATTTGACTATACTTTTGTCTGTCCAGGGAAGGGTGGCGAGAAGGTGAGCTCCATTTGTGTCTCCATATTCTTCATAGAAACATTGTTATGGTATGAATATGGCATAACTAAGATATGTTTTTTGCAAGATGGGTCACGTGAGGTATCATTGGAAAGGTTATGATTTACCGAATGTGTTTATCCAAATAGTATGCATGTATCATTTCTGTATCTAAAGTTAGGAATATTGTCTATGTAACAATTACAACTGTGTGGGTATGTGCTTGGGAAACATCCACCAGACAGTAAGCAATCAGCCTTAATGGGCCATTAGGGAAAGACAATGAGTCTTCAAAGATGTGGCTCTCCTATCTTTGGGGGAGTTCCTTCCTGTGGACATTGCAAATAAATCAGGTTTCATGGTTGCTTTGACACTACAAGGTCAGGTGATATTGTCACCTGGTACGAAGTACCACCTTGACACTGCTGGTACTTTTCCACTGGAGACAAAGGCTTCCCGCCTTATGTAAATTCTATTTAAGGCAGGGGAGTAAGGCAAACAGGACTATTCTCCAATGCCTTCCTGCCCAAGAAGAAAGACTGCTTAAGGTACCTGAAGGTTTCAGAGGAACAGCCGTGTTAGTCTGTATTCGCAAAAAGAAAAGGAGTACTTGTGGCACCTTAGAGACTAACCAATTTATTTGAGCATGAGCTTTCGTGAGCTACAGCTCAAGAGACAAAGGAGCCGAGCTGAGAGAAAGGGAAGGGCTGAGTCCAGATTAAGGCTATGTCTACACTGGCAATTAAACAACAAAACTTTTGTCTCTCAGAGGTGTTAAATCCTCCCCCCTGAAAGACTAAAGTTTTGTCCCGACAAGTGCCAGTGTGAACAGCACGTGGTCGGCAGCAACGCAAACGCCGCTCATTGGGGGTGTAAATTCTGTCAGGAGAGCAGACAAACAGTAGTGTCACGGCTGTAGCGACACAGCCATGTCGCTAAAAGCTGTGTAGTGTAGTCTACTAGACAGGAGTCTAGTCTGTAAAAAGAAACAACTGGAACTCTAAGCTACAGAAACTCTGCAACGTGCCTAAAACAATATTTAGAGTGCGAAATTACATTTTGTAATCTGTGTCTTGAGTGTATTAAACTGAGTTTGCATGTTTTATTTTATTTGCTCAGTAATCTGCTTTGTTCTTTTTGCTATTCCTCATAATCACTTAAAATTTACCTTTTGTAGTTAATAAACTTATTTCTTGTTTATACCATAGCCCAGTTTGTGCAATTCATATCAGGGGCAGGGGGAGTGAAAAGCTGTGCCTATCTCTTTCCACATTGAGGTAGAGGGCGATTTTTATGAGCTTGTGCTGTGCAGATTTTTCTATACAGTGCAAGACAATATTATTTTGGGTTTACTCCCCAAAGGGGGTATGTACGAGTCCTGGGTGAATCCCTAAGCTGATTCCTCCCACACAGAGCTCAGTGTCTCTGTGTCCATTTGCAGCTGGGTGTGTACCTACCTGAGTGTGTGTGTGCCAGAGAAGGCTTGAGGGCCTGGCACAGCTAGGATAGGATGAGGAAATCCAGGCTGGTGGAACAATGGGACCCCAGCACATCAGGTGGCATCCTGGATGGGGGGGCTAACCCGTCACACCACTCATTTGCAAACTTTTCCGAATGGGAGGGATTCTGCTACATGATATGCAGCTAACCTCATGAACAGTATGTGGGGCATGACACACCTACATTATTATTTGATACACGAGGTACATACAGTGTTAATTTCAGGCCACAAGATTGCATTGTGCATCTGCAATTCCTCCATGCTGATATATAATCTCAAATAAGGAACCTCTAGTCCCCTGCTGTGTAGTTTACAATGATCAGATCCAAAGGCCACTGACTAGACTTTGACCCCACATGCACAATTTATTAATAATACTGATAAGCACCAGTTAACCAGTGACTCATGTTGATATGAAAAAAGGAAACTTTTTGCTTTTCTATTAAAATATTTAAAGTGACAAAGAAAATTAAATGCAAAAAGTTAACATTGCACTGCTATGGTTACACAGAGAATTCTCAGAAGTAAGGAATAGTGAGCACAAAGATGGTGCTCCTACGCTGCATTTCATATAATGCCATTTGTGATTATGTGATCAGACTGTCACAGACAATGATGACCAGAGGGCATGGGATTTAAGTGAGGAATACTATGTAAGTCTATAATTAGAGGTGGCATTGTAATTCACATTTGTGGCGGCAGACTCATGGCTGCACGCGCAGCACCAACTTCCTATTCCAACTTTCCCAATGCTCTGCACAGTCCCTGGGACCAGGAAATTTCCATTCTTCTTCAAGATGTGTGTCCCTATGGGTGCTCCACTATAGCTGTATGTGTGCCCCTGCACCTCTAATCAGAGATTTTTGGTAGCAGTGTCCCGTTGAGCCCGCGCATGTGCCCTCTCTCCCTCGTGGTCTGCCTCAAGGCTATTTAACACTGCATGGACAAACCCCCCTCACTTCCTTCTCTACCACCTTTGGCCTCAGACAGAATGAGCAGTTGTCCCTTCTCTATCTGTGTCATTAGCAGGGCTGGCTTCAGGCACCAGTGAAGGAAGCAGGTGCCTGAGGCAGCCACTAGAAAGGGGCGGCACTCCGTCCGTCATCAGGGCGGCATGTCCGGGTCTTCGGTGGCAATCTGGGGACAGGAGCTGGGAGCTGAAGTTAAAACTCCTCCCTATGGAAAAAACACTTCAGTCTGCAGGGGACTCCGGTGGGTGCTGACCCTGGATCATCCCCAGAGCCTTTACTCCCTTTCAAAAGGGGTCCAGTTGTGAAGAGGAGAAGAAGAGAGAGAGAAAAAAAGCCACCAGCAGACTCCCCCTGGAAAGGCTCATAAAAAGAGCTCCTCCAAGCAACTAGAAAATCATAGAATCATAGAATATCAGAGTTGGAAGGGACCTCTGGAGGCCATCTAGTCCAACACCCTGCCCAGAGCAGGACCAATCCCCAACTAAATCATCCCAGCCAGGGCTTTATCAAGCCTGACCTTAAAAACTTCTAAGGAAGGAGATTCTACCACCTCCCTAGGTAACGCATTCCAGTGTTTCACCACCGTCCTAGTGAAAAAGTTTTTCCTAATATCCAACCTAAATCTCCCCCACTGCAACTTGAGACCATTACTGCTTGTCCTGTCATCTGCTATCACTGAGAATAGTCTAGATCCATTCTCTTTGGATCCACCTGTCAGATAGTTAAAAGCAGCTATCAAATCGCCCCTCATTCTTCTCTTCCGTAGACTAAACAATCCCAGTTTCCTCAGCTTCTCCTCATAAGTCATGTGTTCCAGACCCCTAATAATTTTTGTTGCCCTTCGCTGGACTCTCTCCAATTTCTCCACATCCTTCTTGTAGTGTGGGGCCCAAAACTGGACACAGTATTCCAGATGAGGCCTCACCAATGTCGAATAGAGTGGAACGATCACGTCCCTCGATCTGCTGGCAATGCCCCTACTTATACACCCCAAAATGCCACTGGCCTTCTTGGCAACAAGGGCACACTGTCGACTCATATCCAGCTTCTTGTCCACTGTCACCCCTAGGTCCTTCTCTGCAGAACTGCTGCCTAGCCATTTGATCCCTAGTCTGTAGCGGTGCATTGGATTCTTCTGTCCTAAGTGCAGGACTCTGCACTTGTCCTTGTTGAACCTCATCAGATTTCTTTTGGCCCAATCCTCCAATTTGTCTAGGTCCCTCTGTAACCTATCCCTACCCTCCAGCGTATCTACCACTCCTCCCAGTTTAGTGTCATCCGCAAACTTGCTGAGGGTGCAATCCACACCATCCTCCAGATCATTAATGAAGATATTGAACAAAACCGGCCCCCAGACCGACCCTTGGGGCATTCCGCTAGATACCAGCTGCCAACTAGACATGGAGCCATTGATCACTACCCGTTGAGCCCGACAATCTAGCCAACTTTCTACCCACCTTGTAGTGCATCCATCCAGCCCATACTTCTTTAACTTGCTGACAAGAATATTGTGGGAGACCGTGTCAAAAGCTTTGCTAAAGTCAAGGAATAACAAGTCCACTGCTTTCCCTTCATCCACAGAACCAGTTATCTCATCATAGAAGGCAATTAGATTAGTCAGGAATGGCTTTCCTTTGGTGAATCCATGCTGACTGTTCCTGATCACTTTCCTCTCCTCTAAGTGCTTCAGAATTGATTCCTTGAGGACCTGCTCCATGATTTTTCTAGGGACTGAGGTGAGGCTGACTGGCCTATAGTTCCCAGGATCCTCCTCCTTCCCTTTTTTAAAGATTGACACTACATTAGCCTTTTTCCAGTCTTCCGGGACTTCTCCCAATCGCCATGAGTTTTCAAAGATAATGGCCAATGGCTCTGCAATCACATCCGCCAATTCCTTTAGCACTCTCGGATGCAATGCATCCAGCCCCATGGACTTGTGCACGTCCAGCTTTTCTAAATAGTCCCGAACCACTTCTTTCTCCACAGAGGGCTGGTCACCTCCTCCCCATGCTGTGTTGCCCAGTGCAGTAGTCTGGGAGCTGACCTTGTTCATGAAGACAGAGCCAAAAAAAGCACTGAGTACATTAGCTTTTTCCACATCCTCTGTCACTAGGTTGTCTCCCTCATTCAGTAGGGGGCCCACACTTTCCTTGGCTTTCTTCTTGTTGCCAACATACCTGAAGAAACCCTTCTTGTTACTGGCCAGCCAGAGGGGTTCCCCAGTGCGGCCATCTTGGCACCGATCCAAACACATGGGTTCCGAGCAGCTGGCCAGCCAGTAGGACTCCCCAGAGCAGCCACCTCAGTAGGACGACACCAGCAGCTCTGAAGCACAGCTGTAAGCTCTGCTGCCACACCCTAGCTCTGAAGCAGGCACCCGAGAAGGGGTCTCCTGCTGTGAGCTCTGTCCTACTGTGAGCTCTGCTGCAGGCAGCACTGAGGGGCTTCCACAGTTAGGCTCTCATGCAACTGTACGGACCCCTAAGGAGAGGAGACAATTACCATACCATCTCTAAAAGAGCGGCACAGAGAAATCCTTTGGTACCAGGTGCAACAGAACTCCCATCTAGGAAGTGTTCTGCACCTTCCCAACCATCGATACTGACAACATACTACAGACACTCCTCTGTGGTACCACGTGAGCCCATGGTAACACATGTGCTCTGGTACTCTGGAGACCTGTGGCCTAAGTACCCAGAGAAAGACAATTACCGTACCATCTCTAAAACAGTGGCACCAACAAACTTTCAGGCCATGTGTGCAAAAAATTTCTTCTGTGATGCCGCCAAAGCAAAAAAAAAAAAAAAAAAAAAAGCCGCCGCCAATGCCGGAGTTTTGCCATGTGTGCGGGGTTTAAGATCTGTGTGTGCACACACACGCGCACAGCTTAGAGGGAACAGTGCTGGGCACAACAAAACTCTCATTTAGGGAGTGCTCTGCCCAACTATCGGTACTGACAACGTACCACAGACACTCTTCTGTGGTACCAAATGAACCCATGGTACTGCATGAGCTCTGGTACCCTGGAGACCTGATGGTTGGGGAAGAACCACAAACCCCATTACTTGGTACCATGCAGGGCCGGCTCTAGGCACCAGCAAAACAAGCAGGTGCTTGGGGCGGCACATTTCTAGGGGCAGCATTCTGGCGCCAGCCCAGCTCGCCTCCGCTCCACCTCCACCTGCTCCCCTGAGCGCGCCGCCACCGCTCCGCTTCTCCCCCTCCCTCCCAGGCTTGCCACGTGAAACACATATTTCACGGGCAGCAAGCCTGGGAGGGAGGGAGGAGAAGCCAAGCGGCGGAGCGCTCGGGGGAGGCAGCGGTGGTGGAGAGGAGGTGAGCTGGGGCAGGGAGCGGTTCCTCTACCCCTCCCCATTACTTCCTGTGCTTCCCCCCACCCTCACTCACCTCCGCTCCACCTGCTCCCCTGAACGCGCTGCCTCTCCCTCCCCTGAGAGGGAGGCGGGAGAAGCGGAGCAGGTGGAATGGAGGTGAGCTAGGGCAGAGGGGTTGCGGGGGGAGCCACAGGAAGCAATGGGGGGGGAAATGCGGCACGCCCTGGGTAGGAGGTGGGGCTGCGGATTTGGGGAAGGGGTTGGGAATGGGTGGAGTTGGGGTGGAGCCAGGGGCGGGGGGAGGGCACAGAAAGAAAGTGGGGGTGGCCAAAAATTTTTTTGCTTGAGGCAGCAAAAATCCTAGAGCTGGCCCTGGTACCAGAACCCCGATATCGAGCACATCCCGGCACCCAGAATCGCTCTTGGCACTGGGCTGTATACTGCTAATACCCCAGTCAGCATCACCCTTACCCACTGAAGAATCTGGCACTAGCCAGGAGGAGATCATTTCCCTGGCCCTCATTGTGGCCCACTGTCACACTACAAGGGTCCTCCCCAATTCCATCAAGCCAACCTACAATCGCGGTACGGGCCCCCTGAGGTAAGCCCACCGCCCATGCCTGCCTTCCTCCCTCACCCCCCACAAGGCCATACTGTAATTGTTGTGTGACGTACACACACATGTCGAACCCATCCCCAGTGTCTCTCAGGGAGAGTCCACCAGATGGTTTGCTACAGCCTGGCTGTCTAGAGCACCTGAGTCAGTGCAGGAGGAAGCTTTTTCAGAACAGGAAAAAGAACCTGAAGAGGAAGCTACCCCTCCAGCACACTTCTCCTCATCTCTCCCAGATGAGGCTGTGCTGCCCAGTCCTCATCACTAGGTAAGATTTTAAGAACTTTTTGGATCTTACCAACAGGGTGGCAGACGAGCTGCAGATTCCCCTATAGGAGGTGGCAGATACACATCACAAGTTGGTGGAAATTCTGCACACCACTTTCTCATCTAGAATTGTCCTCCTAATTAATGAGGCGATGCTAGATCCTACCAAATTCATCTGGCAGACACCAGTCTCCATCGCACCATCCAGCAACAGAGTGTAAAAAAAAAAAACAGACAAACAAACAAATAAAACAAAACAAACCCCTATATCTCTATGCAAAGAGGCAGACTTTGTTTTCAACATCCACAACCCAACTCCATCATAGCAGATGTGGTTAATGCACGAAGCAAGCAACATGATGCCAAGTCAACTCCATACGATCAGGCTTGGCAAGATGGCATATTCATCTGTTTAGAGTCATAAATTACCAAACTGTCATGGCCAAATACAATTTTATTAATTATGGGAAACCCAATGTGTTTCTGGAACATTACGGGAAACACAAAAGGAACAGATTCAGACCGTTCTTAGAGATGGTCAGTTAATAGCCAGACTGGTCCGAGAGACAGCACTGGATGTAGCTGTTAGAGCTGCCCGCCCAGTCTCCATGACAGTGGTACTGAGGTGGGTTCGGTTGTTGGGTTTTTTTGGGCTACACCTCTCTAGATTGCCCAAAGAGCTACAGACTTCCAGTTCGAAGGGCCAAACTCTTTGTGGAGAAGACAGATTTTCTCTCCATATCCCAAAGGATTCTCAGAGCACGTTACACTCCTTAGGAATCTACACTGTGGGACAGAAGAGAAGATATACCTCTCAACCACACCACAAGTCACAATCTTCTCAATACCCACCATCTCAGTGCTGTTATGAGCCACAGTGTAAGAGGACCAGGGCTCAAACTGGGAACGGTCTGCACCCCATCACGTGACCTCTCAAACTGCCTCTTATAAGCACTTTTGATGAGCTGGTCGAGGGCCTGAACGATACCTTACAGCATCAGCGGCCATCTATACACCTGTCAAGGCACTCAGAAGTCACCTTGCCCTACTTCACAGCAGTTAGGACCAGCTCTAAAGCAAGGAGATTGATTTCTAGCCCTGAACCTACAGGGTGCCTACTTCCATATCTCAAGACAACCATCATACAGGAGATTTCCTACTGCTTACGTTTGGGACAGGATCATTTTCAGTACAGACTGCTCCACACAGGGTATTCTCCAAGGTTCTCTTCATTGTAGCAGAATACTAACCCTGGTACAGTGACTAGACTTTATCAGGACCAACCTTGATGCAGTACAAGCGAGAGCGTTCCTCTCGCTATTCACATTCACCACCCTGGGACACGTCTCCTTAATATGCTGGAGAGATCACCTACACAACCTCAAGGTTCAGGACAAATGGCCTTCCACAAAAATGACCTTCCATATCACTCTTTTGGGGCTAAGTCCTGTCAGGAGTACCTGTGCACACTTTCTGCCTTTCATTAAAAACAACACACAAAGGTCATGATGGACTTAACGTGACCTGTTTCAGAGTAACAGCCGTGTTAGTCTGTATTCGCAAAAAGAAAAGGAGTACTTGTGGCACCTTAGAGACTAACCAATTTATTTGAGCATGAGCTTTCGTGAGCTACAGCTCACTTCATCGGATGCATACCGTGGAAACTGCAGCAGACTTTATATACACACAGAGAATATGAAACAATACCTCCTCCCACCCCACTGTCCTGCTGGTAATAGCTTATCTAAAGTGATCATCAGGTTGGGCCATTTCCAGCACAAATCCAGGTTTTCTCACCCTCCGCCCCCCCACACACAAACTCACTCTCCTGCTGGTAATAGCCCATCCAAAGTGACAACTCTTTACACAATGTACATGATAATCAAGTTGGGCCATTTCCTGCACAAATCCAGGTTCTCTCACCCCCTCACCCCCCTCCCAAAAACCACACACACAAACTCACTATCCTGCTGGTAATAGCTCATCCAAAGTGACCACTCTCCCTAAAATGTGCATGATAATCAAGGTGGGCCATTTCCAGCACAAATCCAGGTTTTCTCACACCCCGCCCCCACCCCCATACACACACAAACTCACTCTCCTGCTGGTAATAGCTCATCCAAACTGACCACTCTCCAAGTTTAAATCCAAGTTAAACCAGAACATCTGGGGGGGGGGGGGGTAGGAAAAAACAAGGGGAAATAGGCTACCTTGCATAATGACTTAGCCACTCCCAGTCTCTATTTAAGCCTAAATTAATAGTATCCAATTTGCAAATGAATTCCCATTCAGCAGTTTCTCGCTGGAGTCTGGATTTGAAGTTTTTTTGTTTTAAGATAGCGACCTTCATGTCTGTGATTGCGTGACCAGAGAGACTGAAGTGTTCTCCGACTGGTTTATGAATGTTATAATTCTTGACATCTGATTTGTGACCATTTATTCTTTTACGTAGAGACTGTCCAGTTTGACCAATGTAAATGGCAGAGGGGCATTGCTGGCACATGATGGCATATATCACATTGGTGGATGTGCAGGTGAACGAGCCTCTGATAGTGTGGCTGATGTTATTAGGCCCTGTGATGGTGTCCCCTGAATAGATATGTGGGCACAATTGGCAACGGGCTTTGTTGCAAGGATAAGTTCCTGGGTTAGTGGTTCTGTTGTGTGGTATGTGGTTGTTGGTGAGTATTTGCTTCAGGTTGCGGGGCTGTCTGTAGGCAAGGACTGGCCTGTCTCCCAAGATTTGTGAGAGTGTTGGGTCATCCTTTAGGATAGGTTGTAGACAACTAAAACCCCTCCAACGCATTATTAAGGATCTACAACCTATCCTAAAGGATGACCCAACACTCTGGGTCTTCAGCAACCCATAAAATTATCTAAATAATAATTATTATAAAAAATATATATATACCTCCAAAGGCCCTCCATGATCCAAGCTGCCACTGGGGCCTGGGCCACAGCGTGGCAAAAAGCAAAAAAAAAAAAAAAGGTGCCTTGGCTGCAGTGCAAATAAACATTATAGGGCCACAGCAAAATACCTGGTGGGTGGCCCCAAGCCTCCCTGAAATCCCAGAGGAACAAAACCTATTCAACTTATTCATAAATGATCTGGAGAAAGGGGTAAACAGCGAGGTGGCAAAGTTTGCAGATGATACTAAACTGCTCAAGACAGTGAAGACCAAAGCAGACTGTGAAGAACTTCAAAAAGATCTCACAAAATTAAGTGATTGGGCAACAAAATGGCAAATGAAATTTAATGTGAATAAATGTAAAGTAATGCACATTGGAAAAAATAACCCCAACTATACATACAACATGATGGGGGCTAATTTAGCTATAACTAATCAGGAGAAAGATTTTGGAGTCATCGTGGATAGTTCTCTGAAGATGTCCATGCAGTGTGCAGCGTCAAAAAAGTCAAAAAAGCAAACGGGATGTTAGGAATCATTAAAAAAGGGATAGAGAATAAGAGGGAGACTATCTTATTGCCCTTATATAAATCCATGGCACGCCCACATCTTGAATACTGTGTACAGATGTGGTCCCCGCATCTCAGAAAAGATATACTGGTATTAGAAAAGGTTCAGAAAAGGGCAACTAAAATGATTAGGGGTTTGGAACGGGTCCCATATGAGGAGATATTAAAGAGGTTAGGACTTTTCAGCTTGGAAAAGAGGAGACTATGGGGAGTATGATAGAGGTGTATAAAATCATGAGTGGTGTGGAGAAAGTGAATAAGGAAAAGTTATTTACTTGTTCCCATAATATAAGAACTAGGGACCACCAAATGAAATTAATGGGTAGCAGGTTTAAAACAAATAAAAGGAAGTTCTTCTTCACTCAGCACACAGTCAACCTGTGGAACTCCTTGCCTGAGGAGGTTGTGAAAGCTAGGACTATAACAGGGTTTAAAAGAGAACTGGATAAATTCATGGAGGTTAAGTCCATTAATGGCTATTTAGCCAGGATGGGTAAGGAATGGTGTCCCTAGCCTCTGTTTGTCAGAGGGTGGAGATGGATGGCAGGAGAGAGATCACTTGATCATTACCTGTTAGGTTCACTCCCTCTGGGGCACCTGGCGTTGGACATTGTCGGTAGACAGGATACTGGGCTGGATGAACCTTTGGTCTGATCCAATATGGCCATTCTTATGTTCTCATTTTCCTCATGTGGTGGCCTGGAGCAGAATGGGAGGCCCTTTGGCAAGCAATAGCAATCCCTAATCCCTAAACACAATATTGTTGCCGTAACCTCCTAAACCAAGCAAACAATATCCATAACAAAAGCCAAAAAGGGCTGTCGCAAAACAACTAATAACTTTAAAAATTTATCATCCATGCCTCAGTTTCCCCAATAAATGCATTTGCAATGTTCTTTTCCTTTCCCTTTTTGCTTTGTTAACAAAACAAGGCAGTAATAGCAAAAGCCCAAAAACACCCTAAACAAAAGTGGTAAAACCACTCTTGCTGCTTCAGGCCAGCAAAATTCGTCAGAGCAAAACAGTGTATATTTGGTGGCGCATATCTATAAAAATCCTCGGTTTCCAACATTTTCCCTCTCTTTTGTTAATTTTACCACTGTCCAAAACTGGCCCTAATTAAAAAAAAAGGTCAGTTATCCATTGGCAGGGGGGCAATTGTGGCACATCATCCTGGGGGCAATTGTGGGCACTGTGTACTACCTGGGTATGTTCCCAGGGGCATCCCCCTGCCAAAAGCCCCAGGTCTCCTGGCCCTGCATATCCCCCTGCAATTAAATCCCAAATGGAATTACTCCAAAAGGGCTCCTTACCCCGCCAGACAACACCACATAAAACAACACTATGTCCCATCGCCGTCCAAACCCCCCCTCCCAAAAAGTTTATGTCCCCCTAAAAAAAATGGTCCCTACCTTTAAAAAAAAAAAATCTCCATCCATACTGCCAGCGCTTATGGTTTCACTAAAAAGAAAATCTAAAAACAATGGCTCAAGTAAACTATCCATGGAAGGGTACATAAAAAGGTTTTCAATGTCATAAAAAAGTTCAATATGCCATCTAAGTCAATGCTTCACATTAACAGCTAGCATCAAAACGTGGTTGCAATGTTGGTCCCCAAATGGTGTAGGGTTCAACCTAACCCCCACAGTTCCAAATATTGGTATATCACGTATATCACTCACTCATCCACACAAACATCCTGCCAGTGTGGAAAGGTAGATATTACATGCCCCAAACAATTTCCAGCATCCCTTTTAAATTGTAGCCTTCTCTGCTTAGCCCCTAGTCTTCAAAAAACAACTCTAAAAAAGCACCTCCACATCTCCCCCCACCAGTGGTGGTGGCAGATGTTACCGGCCACCAAATAAAAAGCAGCCACTCAACGCTAAATCCTCCTTAATGCCACCTTGGGAGCTTTAAATATTTACCTGCCCCTAACACACTTTCAGGTCCCTGCCTTCCTTCCTAATTGTACAAGGGGGACCACCCTGCAAGTTGCCCTCCTTAGGCAAACGTTGTCCTTGTCCCCCCCAAAAAGGCAAACCTTAGTAAACTCCTTGTGGGATGGGGCCAATACGACAGCTAGTATTTAAAATATTCAGCAAGGGGCCATTAAAAACCAACGGTTAAAACAGTTAAAAAAGGCCATGGGGCTGGTCACAAGTGCAAATCTCACTCACCTTACAGTGGCCACCTCCACCCTCAAACACACTGCCAAATTGGCTCTCCACATGCGGGACACCTTGTGGGGACTAATTAAGGCCAAAAACCATCTAGCTTAAAATTCTGTGTGCTCCCAGCTTCAATAATATTTAATCTAAGAAGTCCGTGGCATCCAAAAAAATTTGCTCCACAAAGCCTGGCCCAGGGAAATCCATTCCCACTCAGAAATTCCCCAAAAGCAATGGCCTTTTCGCTATTCCTAAAGGCTCACTTACTAAAACTGCACAGGCATAGCCTGCTCCTTCATGGCCTTTGGCCCCATAAAAAAAGTGTGGGCCCCTGCTATAAAAATCCAGCCAGGCCTTTAAAAAGACTCTAAAACTGGGTGGTCCATCGTAACGTGTGGAAGGCGGCTCCCTCCAATGACAAGGCTATGCAGTATGTGCTGACTGCAGCCCCTAACTATCAGCACACATAAATTGCAAAGGGCAAAACCTGGTAGCTATGGACTATAAAGCCCCCTCAAATAATATATATAAAAAAGGCAATACCAGGCCGGTTTATAAAGTGGGTCAACATATCTGCTGGGAAGGGGAGGCATCAAAATATGCCCCCACCAAAGCACATCTGTTTACCAATACCTCCGTGTGTGTTTGGAGGACCACTTACCCCAGGGTGCCCCTCAATTTGCGGTTCCAATTTCAAGCGCAAAATTTTTCGGTGCATTGGCCCGCTGTTATCCAAAGTAGTGTTAATGTTTCTAATTATATTGTGTTTAATTTTTCATAAATCACACCCAATGTTTTTCTTCTATTAACGCACTGGAAACAACTAACCATGTTCCACACAAATGCCTCCTCCTTTACAGTGGTGCAGCACACATTTAATCTAAAAAAAGCTACCTTTGCCACAGCCATCCAGATGGGGCATCTACGCCAACAAAAAAATGTGCTATGCTATGTTACTAATAAAGCCAAAAGCCACTACTGGCTGGTCTATGCAATTGTTGCTGCCCTCACAATTTTGTTTGTGCTATATTGCTGTTTGTGTAGGAGGCCAACGGTAACACTAGCCACCGTGTCAGAGGGAGGGTAAAAACCTAAATGGTAACCCCTCACAAGATTCCTTTGCAGGTTGCGAGAGGCTGAAGGGAGAGGAAGGGAGAAAGGAACGGGTTAACTCAATGCTTCAGCTAGGTCCGAAAATAAAAAGCTAACTCCAGCCCAAGGTCACTGCACACAACAGATTCTCTGCTACCTGCCAAGAAAGACGGGAACCTAAATTCCAACCCCAGAAAGCTGCAAAAAGCTGGTTTAAACTGGTACAAAAAGCATGGAAAACAAAGGTCCCTAAATGAAATGCCCCCAGAAGAACCCAGGGCTTAAAAATCCTCTCAAAAGCCAAAACAAGTCGGAGATCAATACCAGACCCTGGACAGCCTGTGCACAGGACAGAATTCTCGTCCACCCTTCTCCGTCTTCTTCTTACATTACACCCGGGCTTGGCCAGCCCTGGGTTGTGCATGTGTAAGTATAAAAGTGGGCAAGGGCTCGGGCACTAACGCTTTCTTCCTCCCTTTAAGTAATGTAAAAAAACCACAGCACTCACAGGCTTGGGCACTAACGCTCTCTTCCTTCCTTTGAGCGACGTGGGGAGAACCCAGCACTCACCGCTGTTGTTTTATTAATAAAGCTTTAAACTTAGTCACTTGGTGTGCTCCTTCATCTCATCCCCTAAAAATCCTGCGGCCTCAGCCTGATCACCTGACACCACAGGCAGACTGCTAACTTAAATCTCTCACAAAATCCCCTAAACTCTTCCTTTTGTCCACAGAAAGATCCAAAAGCTCTGTGATATCGGCTCAAAGACTATCCAAAAGGGTCTCTAATTGCATTAATCACTTATCAAGGGCACAACTTGCTTCCGTCCAGAGTCCATATGCACTCCACGAGGTCAGTTTCTACCTCAATCACATTCTGTAGGGATACCCCTATCTCAGCAATCTATAGAGCAACGACCTGGGCCTCTGCCTATACTTACGCAGAAAATTATGCAATCGCTAAAGATTTGGCCGCTGACACCATCTTTGACTCCGCAGAGCTCTCTGTAGTAAAAGACTCCACTCCGAAGTCCCAGCCTCCAGTGGTGGGTACTGCTCGGGAGTCACCTACAGTGCAGCACCCATAGGGACACTACTCGAAGAAGAGGAAGTTACTCACCTTGTGCAGTAATGATGGTTCTTCGAGATGTGTGTCCCTATGGGTGCTCCACAACCCCCTCTCCTCCCCACTACTTCGGAGTTCTCTGTAGGGCTCTGCGGTAGAGAAGGAAGTAAGGGGGGTTCACCTGTGCAGTGCTAAATAGCCTCGAGGCAAACCATGAGGGAGGGAGGGCGCATGTGTGGGCTCAGAGGGACATTATTACCAAAAATCTCTGATTAGAGGCACAGGGGCACACAGACAGCTACAGTGGAGCACCCATAGGGACACATCTCAAAGAACCATCGTTACTGCACAAGGTGAGTCACTTCCTCTTTTTCAATCTGAAATTCCAAATTCTGGAGAAGAAGATGAAACCCACAAAAACTTCCAGGAAAAGCAAACTCACAAATTCAAAATTTATAGTGTGCAAACCGAATGAAGTCCAGATCAGTAATATGTGCTTTAAAAGGACCAATTTCACAAAGATGAAACAACTGTGAGCCAAATCAGCTGGAAGGAAAAAGTTAATCAGGAAAATGTGAATAATAATAGGGAATTCATAGAATCATAGAATATAAGGGTTGGAAGGGACCCCAGAAGGTCATCTAGTCCAACCCCCTGCTCGAAGCAGGACCAATTCCCAGTTAAATCATCCCAGCCAGGGCTTTGTCAAGCCTGACCTTAAAAACCTCTAAGGAAGGAGATTCTACCACCTCCCTAGGTAACGCATTCCAGTGTTTCACCACCCTCTTAGTGAAAAAGTTTTTCCTAATATCCAATCTAAACCTCCCCCACTGCAGCTTGAGACCATTACTCCTCGTTCTGTCATCTGATACCATTGAGAACAGTCTAGAGCCATCCTCTTTGGAACCCCCTTTCAGGTAGTTGAAAGCAGCTATCAAATCCCCCCTCATTCTTCTCTTCTGCAGGCTAAACAATCCCAGCTCCCTCAGCCTCTCCTCATAACTCATGTGTTCCAGACCCCTAATCATTTTTGTTGCCCTTCGCTGGACTCTCTCCAATTTATCCACATCCTTCTTGAAGTGTGGGGCCCAAAACTGGACACAGTACTCCAGATGAGGCCTCACCAATGTCGAATAGAGGGGAACGATCACGTCCCTCGATCTGCTCGCTATGCCCCTACTTATACATCCCAAAATGCCATTGGCCTTCTTGGCAACAAGGGCACACTGCTGACTCATATCCATATTCTCGTCCACTGTCACCCCTAGGTCCTTTTCCGCAGAACTGCTGCCTAGCCATTCGGTCCCTAGTCTGTAGCTGTGCATTGGGTTCTTCCGTCCTAAGTGCAGGACCCTGCACTTATCCTTATTGAACCTCATCAGATTTCTTTTGGCCCAATCCTCCAATTTGTCTAGGTCCTTCTGTATCCTATCCCTCCCCTCCAGCGTATCTACCACTCCTCCCAGTTTAGTATCATCCGCAAATTTGCTGAGAGTGCAATCCACACCATCCTCCAGATCATTTATGAAGATAAATTGTTTAAGGACACTTTTCTAGAAGCCCAAAATGTCACAATTAAGGAAAAGGCCTTACTGATTTAAAATAATTGACCTGGTTTACAGAGAAGTGAAGGCATCTATACAATTTTTTTTTAGATGGAACAAACTGAAGTAAGGTGAAGCTGACAATAATGAATGTAAATCAGAAGTTAAGAATTACAGAAGGTATATAAAGGAAACAAAAAGGGACAGAGGGAGAAATCTATAGTCAGCAGAGTTGAGGAAAAGGAGGAGTTTTTCAAGTGTATTGGGTACAAAAGAAATTCTAACAATGGTACTGATCCATTACTAGATTGAAATGTTAATCATATTTAACATTTTTATCAATGATCTGGAAGAAAACATAAAATTATCACTAATAAAAGTTGCAGATAACTCTGACACATGGCCAGGAAGGAGCAGCTTGCAGGCTAATTGATCCAGATTCAACCTTTAGAGACATATTGATAGATAATTTGTGTGTTTATATATATATTGTTAGAGGTTGACAATGTAATCTAACAGTTCCTGTCTATGCTGTATGTATTCTGTTAATTCTGAAATCAAAAGATCTTAACATTTAAATGAATTGTAAATACAGTTTTCAGAGTGGTAGCCGTGTTAGTCTGTACCAGCAAAAAAAGGAGGAGTACTTGTGGCACCTTAGAGACTAACAAATTTATTTGGGCATAAATTTGTTAGTCTCTAACGTGCCACAAGTACGCCTCGTTTTTTTTAAAATACAGTGATATTACTGTATTGATTTCTCTTTGAATTATATAGCATATCACCTGCAAATGGTGGAAGACAGGCAATAGCCTTATGTTAATCCGTGTAGCTCATTACTAGTGATGTTTAGGAAATAGGTCTACTTCAAAGTTGCCATGATTGCTTATTGTTCACCTGAGGACACAGTGATGTCAAGAGGAGGCCTGGAACTGAATAAAGGACTCTTGGGTCCTGATCCTTTTTATCTCAAATCTGCTTATCCTTTATAAGGGGATGCATTGAGCTACAAGACTGAGGTCTCCAATTTAATTTGGATCAACCTGGTATGGAACATTGGACTGAACCTGTGGACTTATTCTAAGAAGTCTTTGCAACTCCAAAATTCACCATCTCTAGTATGAAACTGATAGAACTGTAATCATGTCTGCATGTATAATGGTCTTTTAACCAATACTCTTTTCTTTTTTTAATAAATTTTAGTTTAGTTAATAAGAATTGGCTGTAAGTGTGTATTTGTGTAAAATCTGAAATATTAACCTGGGAGGTAATGTGTCCGATCCTTTGTGATAGAATCTTCATATTTGACTTGGCTGTCTGGGAGGGAGCCCAAAGGCTGGGTTGCTTTTCAGGGAACTGTGTTTTGGCTTCTGTGTAACCAGTAAGCTATTATGGAAACCATTTTGTTGCTATCTTGGTTAATCTAAGTATTAAAATAACCACCAGTTTTGGGGATTGTTTGCTCCATTCTTTGCAGTTTGCCCTAATTGAGTAACCTCAGTGTGCCCCCCCCCCCTTTGGACCCTGGTCACAGACCCACAATAATGGGGGCATGGTAAACCATGAAGAGACAGGTAACTGATATACAGCAATCTGGATCATTTGGTATGACAGGTGCCAGCACACAATATGAGTCTGGGTGACTGTGGACTATCGCAGGAAGCAAGGATTCTGAATAAGATTTGGGGTCGGAGGTGGATAATCAGCTAAACATGAGCTCCCAATGCAATGCTGTGGCCAAAAGAGCAAATGTGATCACTGGATGCAAAAACAGGGGAATCTTGAGTAGGAATAGAGAGGCTATTTTATCTCTGTAGCTGACACTAGTGCAGCCGCTGTTGGAAGTATCCAGTTCAGGTGCCCACAGTTCAAGAAAGAAGTTGATAAATTGGAAAGGGTTCAGAAAAGAGTCACAAGAATGATTAAAGGATTAGACAAAGTGCCTGATATGAGTGACCTCCCTGAGTTTATCTATTTACATTAACAAAGAGAAGGTTAAGTGGTGTCTTGATTACAGTTTATAAGAACACTCTAGTTGGGGAACAAATATTTAACAATTGGCTCCTCAAGCAAGCAGACAAAGGTATAACAAGATCCAACGTCTAGGAGTTGAAGCTAGACAAATTCAGACTGATAATAAGGCATATATTTTTAACAGTGAGTAATTAACTTCTGGAATAACTTACCAAGGGTTATGGTAGATTCTCCATCACCGACAATTTGTAAATCAGGACTGGATGTTTCTCTAAAAGATCTGCTCTGGGAATTATTTTGGAGAATTTCTATGGCCTGTGTCATACAGGAGGTCAGAATACATGATCGCAGGGGTTCCTTGTGGCCCTGCAATCTATGAGAAACAGCTACACAAGGAGAGGAACACTTTTATAAAGAGGGGTGGAGAGAGAGTCTGTAAAGAACTGGGGATGTAGAGACAGCCCCTTATAGGATTGAAATCCATTTACTCAATAGATGGGTCTAACAAATTTTTATTAGGCAAAACACTCAACAAGTTGTGATCAATTACAACTGGGAAGCTCATCAGGTGGATTTTATCACCATCGCCTCCAGCACTGGCTAATACGGATTCCACCACTCTTTGTTATACATATTTATTTAAACTTTTTGTTATCTTAGAACCATATTAGAAGGGACCACAAGGGTCATCTAGTCTAATCCCTACTTCTGGGGGAATTCTGTGCATCTGTGGATGCGCAGAATTAATCTGTCTCGCATAATTTTGTATTTTCCTGCATAAAAAACTTTTTGAATAAGAAGTGCTACAGTTCTGCTTTTTGCCCACCAGAGATCGCTGTGGCACCAGAGCAGCCAACTGCATTCATGCCGGCTGTTCTAGTGCCACATTGGCCTCTGGTGAGCAAAACATGGAACTGCAGCACTTCTTAGGCAAAATGCATTTTATGCAGGAAAATACAAAATTCTATGCCCAGTGCGGCAGAATTCCCCCAAGTGTAGAGTTCATCACAGGATCCTGCCCACAGAGCCAGGTTAGGACAGAGTGGGTGTGACGTTATTGACATAATCTGGGACCGTACAGATCATTGTTGCAACCAAGGTCCTGTAGTGGCACCAAATCTTATATAAAGGGGGTCAAATAAGGTGTCTAAGACAAGGTTACGGTTTTCTGATTATAATTATGCTGTCTATATGTGTGTATCATTTTTGTAGTTGAAGTTATGAATATTGGCACTATACTGGCTGTATTTCAAACTTATGCTATGCTTCTGGGTGACACCCTGGACAAGCTGGTGTCAGCTCTGCCTAGTCTGCTTGGTGGCCCATTAAGGACCATCAGCTATACAACTGACCCATTGAGAGAAGGCAGACATGTCTTGGGACTCAGCAAGGTATGCAGGGAGGTGCCTATGGACAGAACTCTGAGGTTTTGCCATGCCATGTGATGGACAGCTTGTCTTTGGAACAAAGAAAGAAAGACCACATGGCAAGAGAATATAAAAAGCTGCTGCAGCTCCTCCATCTTGTCTTCAATCCTGCTTCTGACCTCTGGAGGAACTTTGCTACACTGAAGATTTGAACCAAGGACTGAAAGACCCATCCCAGCTGTGGATGTACTCCAGAGACTTGATTTGAACCTGCAGTTTATTCCACCACTGCTACATGCCTGAACCAAGAACTTTGCCATTACTGTATGTAATTGATTCCATTTAACCAATTCTTGCTCTCATCTATATCTTTTTCCTTTTATGAATAAACCTTTACATTTTAGATTCTAAAGGATTGGCAGCAGCGTGATTTGTGGGTAAGATCTGATTTGTATATTGACCTGGGTCTGGGGCTTGGTCCTTTGGGATAGAGAGAACCCTTTTTCTTTTACTGGGTTATTGGTTTTCATAACCATTTGTCCCCATAATGAGTGGCACTGATGGTGATACTGGGAAACTGGAGTGTCTAAGGGAATTGCTTGTGTGACTTGTGGTTAGCCAGTGGGGTAAAACCAAAGTCTTCTCTGTTTGGCTGGTTTGGTTTGCCTTGGTGTGCATAGAAACCACAGCCTTGGGCTGTAACTGCCCTGCTTTAAGCAATTTGTCCTGAATTGGCACTCTCAGTTGGGTCCCACCAGAACCAGCATTGTTACAGTGGGGCACAGACAGAGGCTCAGAATGGCTAGTGGGGGGACGGGACAGACTGGAGCATGGGCTCAGCAGCTAGTGGGCTGACAGCGTTGAGCCTGGAGATGTGGGAGGACGGCTGCAGAGACCGATGGAGATGGGGGGTGTCGGGACAGGGGCAGACGTGCCTGACTGAATGGGAGAGGCTTGGGGTCAGCCAGGGACGGCATGGGGGAGGCTTCCCAACACCATAACAATACCACCCCAGCCCCAAAGAAAAACCTCCCACCCACACCCAGCACCCTCCAGGTTCACTCCCAGGCTCCTTTCCTCTCCCTCAGCTCCTCCATTACCCCTGCCTCCCCCAAAGCCTTTGCACTGCTTCTGACAGGTGCAGGAAATACAGGTCTGTATTGTAATTTAAATGACTTACGCAAAATTGTGTATTAATATGCCTAGTAAGGAATCTGTCCAAAAAAATTTACCAGAATCTTTTTTTATTTTTTTGGTCTGTATTGTTACAGACATACATTAACAAAATAATTGTAAGTGGCATGATTATATTGTGTTATTTTGACAAATAGAATATACAGAATTTCAAAATATTGTGTGCGGAATTTTTAATTTTTTGGTGCAGAATTCCTCCTGGAGTAAACCCCCTGCCAAAATGAAGGATTTGTTGTATCTAAACCATCCAAGACAGATGGTTATCCAGCCTCTTTTTGAAAACCTCCAGTAAAGGAGCTTCCCAGACTTCCTGAGGCAGTCTGGTCCATTGTCCTACTGTTCTTACAGTTAGGAAGTTTTTCCTGAGATTTAATCTAAATCTACTACGCTGCAGTTTAAACCCACTGCTTCTTGTCCTGCCCTATGTGGCAAAAGGCAACAACTTTTCTGCATCTTTTTTATGGCAGCCTTGCAAGTCGCTGAAGACTGCTATTATGCAGCCCCTATATAAGCTGTGGGAACTAGGACTGCTATTGCAGAGGGAGTGTAACCCTGTGACATTAAGAATAACCCAAGAGCAAGGGGGCACCCAGATAGCTGGTAATGAACTGCAGCTGGCTTAACCAGTTCTACTGTACCAATTGTTCAATGTCATGAAATATATCTGGTAAGTGTCATGCAAGGTGCCAATGAAAAGCTCATAACTCACTGATTAATATCATTGTGTAATGTAGGTGCAATCAAGTGATGCAAAATTATGGACATAAACTGAAATTATAACTCTTAAAATTTGTTTGCCAGCCATGCAGGAGATACTCCATCCTAGACAAAGGACTGTAGTTTTTCCACCTGGTATGGAGCCTAGGTACTTTCAAAGACAATGAGAATGTATTTACATTATCACATAAACAGATCCCTCTGGGTAACAAGGGGTAGCAGCAAACCTCACACTATCACAGTGGGGAAGGAGATAGGCAAGTACATGTTTCATGCTCATCCAATTACACTGGAGGGGGAAGGAACTAAATAATTTCAGCAGACAACCCCAGCAAGAAACTTCCCTCACCAGGAGACTGAATTTTTTGGGGGATAGGGGGATTTATTTTTTTTAAAATAGCCTCTAAATTCTATGGCTTCAAGGAAGCAGAGAAATTTAAATGCCAGTTCTGCACTCCTTTTTAAAAAAAGTTGTAATTAAACTTGCAAAGGAACAAAACTTCTGCTTTGGAGCTACACAAGTACAATATATTTTTATTTGGACTCATTTCTCTAATATGGATAAGTCTCCTCATGTCATGCTGCCACTCGCCAGCTCAGCCAGACCCATGGACTGAAAGTTACATATGACGAGAGATTCAGAAGGTAAGATTTGGGCAAACTCCCTTCAATCTTTCCCTTTTGTTTTATTTCCTCTTAAGCTTTCAATAGGCGAAAAAACATATGGCAAAATACTCACATGGACACATAGAATCATAGAATATCAGGGTTGGAAGGGACCTCAGGAGGTCATCTAGTCCAACCCCCTGCTCAAAGCAGGACCAATTCCCCAACTAAATCATCCCAGCCAGGGCTTTGTCAAGCCTGACCTTAAAAACTTCTAAGGAAGGAGATTCTACCACCTCCCTAGGTAACGCATTCCAGTGTTTCATCACCCTCCTAGTGAAAAAGTTTTTCCTAATATTCAATCTAAACCTCCCCCACTGCAACTTGAGACCATTACTCCTCGTTCTGTCATCTGCTACCACTGAGAACAGCCCAGACCCATCCTCTTTGGAACCCCCTTTCAGGTAGTTGAAAACAGCTATCAAATCCTCCCTCATTCTTCTCTACCGCAGACTAAACAATCCCAGTTCCCTCAGCCTCTCCTCATAAGTCATGTGTTCCAGCTGCCTAATCATTTTTGTTGCCCTCTGCTGGACTCTCTCCAATTTTTCCACATCTTTCTTGTAGTGTGGGGCCCAAAACTGGACACAGTACTCCAGATGAGGCCTCACCAATGTCGAATAGAGGGGAACGATCACGTCCCTCGACCTGCTGGCAACGCTCCTACTTATACGTCCCAAAATACCGTTGGCCTCCTTGGCAACAAGGGCACACTGTTGACTCATATCCAACTTCTCATCCACTGTAACCACTAGGTCCTTTTCTGCAGAACAGCTGCCTAGCCATTCGGTCCCTAGTCTGTAGCAGTGCATGGGATTCTTCCGTCCTAAGTGCAGGACTCTGCACTTGTCCTTGTTGAACCTCCTCAGATTTCTTTTGGACCAATCTTCTAATTTGTCTAGGGCCCTCTGCATCCTATCCCTACCCTCCAGCGTATCTACCTCTCCTCCCAGTTTAGTGACCCACTCCCTCCTCAGACATTCTTGTTAAACCCTGGATTTGTGCTGGAAATGGCCCAAAAGGCAGGGATAGGATACAGAGGGACCTAGACAAATTGGAGGATTGGGCCAAAAGAAATCTGATGAGGTTCAATAAGGATAAGTGCAGGGTTCTGCACTTAGGACGGAAGAACCCAATGCACAGCTACAGACTAGGGACCGAATGGCTAGGCAGCAGTTCTGCGGAAAAGGACCTAGGGGTGACAGTGGAGGAGAAGCTGGATATGAGACAGCAGTGTGCCCTTGTTGCCAAGAAGGCCAATGGCATTTTGGGATGTATAAGTAGGGGCATAGCGAGCAGATCGAGGGACGTGATCGTCCCCCTCTATTCGACATTGGTGAGGCCTCATCTGGAGTACTGTGTCCAGTTTTGGGCCCCACACTACAAGAAGGATGTGGAAAAATTGGAGAGAGTCCAGCAAAGGGCAACAAAAATGATTAGGGGTCTGGAACACATGACTTATGAGGAGAGGCTGAGGGAATTGGGATTGTTTAGTCTGCAGAAGAGAAGAATGAGGGAGGATTTGATAGCTGCTTTCAACTACCTGAGAGGTGGTTCCAGAGAGGATGGTTCTAGACTATTCTCAGTGGTAGAAGAGAACAGGACAAGGAGTAATGGTCTCAAGTTGCAGTGGGGGAGGTTTAGGTTGGATATTAGGAAAAACTTTTTCACTAGGAGGGTGGTGAAACACTGGAATGCGTTACCTAGGGAGGTGGTAGAATCTCCTTCCTTAGAAGTTTTTAAGGTCAGGCTTGACAAAGCCCTGGCTGGGATGATTTAACTGGGGATTGGTCCTGCTTTGAGCAGGGGTTGGACTAGATGACCTCCTGAGGTCCCTTCCAACCCTGATATTCTATGATTCTATGAAGTGTTCTCTGACTGGTTTATGAATGTTATAATTCTTGACATCTGATTTGTGTCCATTTATTCTTTTACGTAGAGACTGTCCAGTTTGACCAATGTTCTTTTCCATGATCTGAAGGTATACATTTTCCCCAAATGCCTGAGATGATGAGGCGCCCAAGGCTCGGCAGCTCTCCAGCACCACTTTCTACAAGCCATCACCCTCTGATCCCACTGAGAGTTACCAAAAGAAACTACAGCATTTGCTCAAGAAACTCCCTGAAAAAGCACAAGATCAAATCCGCACAGACACACCCCTGGAACCCCGACCTGGGATATTCTATCTACTACCCAAGATCCATAAACCTGGAAATCCTGGGCGCCCCATCATCTCAGGCATTGGCACCCTGACAGCAGGATTGTCTGGCTATGTAGACTCCCTCCTCAGGCCCTGTGCTACCAGCACTCCCAGCTACCTTCGAGACACCACTGACTTCCTGAGGAAACTACAGTCCATCGGTGATCTTCCTGATAACACCATCCTGGCCACTATGGATGTAGAAGCCTCTACACCAACATTCCACACAAAGATGGACTACAAGCCGTCAAGAACACTATCCCCGATAATGTCACGGCTAACCTGGTGGCTGAACTTTGTGACTTTGTCCTTACCCATAACTATTTTACATTTGGGGACAATGTATACCTTCAAATCAGCGGCACTGCTATGGGTACCCGCATGGCCCCTCAGTATGCCAACATTTTTATGACTGACTTAGAACAATGCTTCCTCAGCTCTCGTCCCCTAACGCCCCTACTCTACTTGCGCTATATTGATGACATCTTCATCATCTGGATCCACGGAAGCCCTTGAGGAATTCCATCATGATTTCAACAATTTCCATCCCACCATCAACCTCAGCCTGGTCCAGTCCACACAAGAGATCCACTTCTTGGACACTACAGTGCTAATAAACAATGGTCACATAAACACCACTCTATGCCGGAAACCTACTGATGGCTATTCCTACATACATGCCTCCTCCAGCTTTCACCCTGACCGCACCACATGATCCATTGTCTACAGCCAAGCTCTGCGATACAACCGCATTTGCTCCAACCCCTCAGACAGAGACAAACACCTACAAGATCTCTATCAAGCATTCTTACAACTACAATACCCACCTGTGGAAGTGAAGAAACAGACTGATAGAGCCAGAAGAGTTCCCAGAAGTCACCTACTACAGGACAGGCCAAACAAAGAAAATAACAGAACGCCACTAGCCGTCACCTTCAGCCCCCAACTAAAACCCCTCCAACGCATTATTAAGGATCTACAGCCTATCCTGAAGGATGACCCAACACTCTCACAAATCTTGGGAGACAGGCCAGTCCTTGCCTACAGACAGCCCCCCAACCTGAAGCAAATACTCACCAGCAACTACATACCACACAACAGAACCACTAACCCAGGAACCTATCCTTGCAACAAAGCCCGTTGCCAACTGTGCCCACATATCTATTCAGGGGACACCATCACAGGGCCTAATAACATCAGCCACACTATCAGAGGCTCGTTCACCTGCACATCCACCAATGTGATATATGCCATCATGTGCCAGCAATGCCCCTCTGCCATGTACATTGGTCAAACTGGACAGTCTCTATGTAAAAGAATAAATGGACACAAATCAGATGTCAAGAATTATAACATTCATAAACCAGTCGGAGAACACTTCAATCTCTCTGGTCACGCGATTACAGACATGAAAGTTGCGATATTACAACAAAAAAACTTCAAAACCAGACTCCAGCGAGAGACTGTTGAATTGGAATTCATTTGGAAATTGGATACAATTAACTTAGGCTTGAATAGAGACTGGGAATGGCTAAGTCATTATGCAAGGTAACCTATTTCCCCTTGTTTTTTCCTACCCCCCCCCCCCCTCAGACGTTCTTGTTAAACCCTGGATTTGTGCTGGAAATGGCCCACCTTGATTATCATACACATTGTTAGGAGAGTGATCACTTTAGATAAGCTATTACCAGCAGGAGAGTGGGGTGGGGGGAGAGAAATCCTTTTGTAGTGGTAAACACCCATTTTTTCATGCTTTGTGTGTATAAAAAGATCTTCTATACTTTCCACAGTATGCATCCAATGAAGTGAGCTGTAGCTCACAAAAGCTTATGCTCAAATAAATTGGTTAGTCTCTAAGGTGCCACAAGTACTCCTTTTCTTTTTGCTGAGAGTGCAATCCACACCATCCTCCAGATCATTAATGAAGATATTGAACAAAACTGGCCCGAGGACCGACCCTTGGGGCACTCCGCTTGATACCGGCTACCAACTAGACATGGAGCCATTGATCACTACTCGTTGAGCCCAACAATCTAGCCAGCTTTCTATCCACCTTATCGTCTATTCATCCAGCCCATACTTCTTTAACTTACTGGCAAGAATACTGTGGGAGACCATATCAAAAGCTTCGCTAAAGTCAAGGAACAACACGTCGACTGCTTTCCCCTCATCCACAGAGCCACAGGAGACTGCATGTTGCCTTCCTCACTGCTTGAATGAACTTTATATAGTGGAAGAATCTATTTCAAAGGTTCACTAAACTATAAAAGAGGAACAACCCACAAGTTATCTATCTTTCACCAAAGAAGACTCAGGCAGCTTACATCAAACTAACTCTACACATCTACACTAAAATGTAGCTCCCAACAATGTAACTTGCCCTACTTAATAACTCCACCTCTGCGAGAAGAATAACGCTTAAGTCAATGTAGTTACGTCGATGCAGTATCAGCGTAGACACTGTGTTGCTTACATTGACTGTTGCTGCCTTTCAGAAATCATCCCACAATGCCCCACATTGGCAGTTAAATCAGCGCAAGCGCTCCTGGTGAGGGTGCGCTCAGCTGACACAAGGAACACAATGTGGACGTGTAAAACTGATTCAATTTCTGTTTTGGTTGTACATCACTTTGGTTAACTTAATTTGATAGTGTGGACTTGCCCAAAGATACCAGCCCTTTGACTTTGGGGGATAGAGTCTGACGCAGGGATTTGGTCAGCCATCTTGACGGAAATGTGGTGAGGATTTTACCTGGAACCAAGCTTGTTAGATTTTAGTTACTAGAAAATGTTTTATCTTTATTTCTTTTGTAACCATTTCTGACTTTAGTTCTTATACTTGCATTCTTGTTTTATTTTTAATCTAAATCAACCCATTGCTGTTGAACTGAACTGTTTGGTAACTACTTAAAGTAACAAACTGTTGGATACTGACTCTTCAAAAGAGCAACAAACCTTACCATTCCTTCGATTATTCCAGGTCAGGATTGGGTATTTTAGAACACATATTTCTAGAGAAATTTGGGACTGGGGAGAGTGTTGCATCACCTTACCAGTTGTTAACCAATGCTGGTGGAAGTCTGGTATTGTAGCCAGACTCCTGGATTCAAAGCATTGGACCAGGGCTGCCCAACACAGAGACACAGGGAGCATGCTTGTTGCTGACTGTGGGCATCCCAGCCAGAAAGCTACAGTGGTAAACCTTTAAGGAACTTAAGGTTTTAGAATAAGAGGTGACAACTCTTCAATGGTGTGGACTGCATACCACAACATAACAAGCCCCCCCATAGGCTGGGGAAGCTGTGGCAGTCCCCATGGGGAGGGGGAGCTGGGGAACAAGGGCAGCCCCGTAAGTAAGTCCCTATCAAATTCAGCCCATTTTTGTCAATTTCATGGTCATAGGATTTAAAAAATCATAAATGTCATGATTTCAGCTATTTATATCTGAATTTCAGAAGGTTGTAATTCTAGGGATCCTGATCCAAAAAGGAGTGTTGGTGTGTGTGGGGGGGTCACAAGAATATTGTAGGGGGAGTTACAGTACTGCTGTAGACTGGTGGCAGCTGTAGACTGGTGGCAATTGGCTGGGAGACCAGCTCTGAAGGCAGCACTGCCACCGGCAGCAGCGCACAAGTAAGGCTGGCACGGCATGGTATTACCACCTTTACTTCTGCGCTGCAGCGTGCAGCGCTACGCCCTCAGTTAGCAGCCGCCACTCTCTGGCCGCCCAGCTCTGAAGGCAGCTGCACAGAAGTAAGGGTGGCATGGTATGGTATTGGCACCCTTACTTCTGTGCTGCTGTTGGCAGGAAGCTGCCTTCAGAGCTGGTTGCCCAGCCAACAGCTGCTGCTCTCTTGGTTGCCCAGCTCTGAAGGCAGTGAAGAAGTAAGAGTGGCAATACTATGTACCCCCCTGCAACTCCCTTTTGGGTCACGACCCGCCATTTGAGAAATGCTGCTGTACCCCATGAAATCTGTGTAGAGTAGACTAAAAGCACACAAAACATCAGATTTCACAGCAGGAGACAAGATTTCACAGTCTGTGATACATTTTTCATGGCCATGAATTTGGTTGGTCCCTATCCATAAAGAAAGGAAGGAGAGCTGAGGCAGCCACGGTGTGGGTGTCAGCACCCTGGGGATGGGAGGGGGAGCGGAGACAGGGGGATGGGAAGGCTCCTGGGGCAGGGAGGGGCAGTCCAGAGAACAAACAGCGGCGCCCAGAACAAGGGAGGGGCACTAAAGAGAACAGATTGAACTACTCCCGCGCTCCGCACCTAAAGATGACACAAGCCAGAGACGCGGTTGATGACGCACACAAGACCACGCCCCCCGCAGGAGAGTGACGCAGTTGTAATTCCCGCAGCCAGCTGCGGTAACAACAGCACTCGCTCCAAGGGCCACCCCTCCCAAGCTGGGCGGTGTCACCGCCTCCACTCCCCCCTTCCAGTACCCCCACCCGCCCCGCCTTGGGGACCCTCCCTCCGCAGGCGCCCCGTCCCTGGCGCCTGTCCCCATTCCCTCTCCTTCCAAAGGGGGTTTGGCGCCCCGCTCACCGCGCCGGGCCCGCCACTCACTGTCCAGATAATGCTCCAGGTACATGGCTGTCGCCATCTTGTGTCCCGCTCCCTGCCGCGTTGTTACCCGGTCGCTCGGGCCCGCATGACAAGGGCCGCAGCCCCGGCCTCATTCCATATTCAGGAGCTGCCGCCGCTGATTGGCCGCCCGGGACACCGCCAGCTGTATATCAATAAGGAGGCGGGGCAACGGCATAGGCGCTAAAGCAGGAAGGGGCAGGTATCACCCAGGGACTGGGAGGTGGTACCGGCATGTGCGCGCCACTAGCCTTCTCTCATGCAGACCCACCTTCCCTTCAGCCTCTTTTCCACCCCTGCCCTGGGCAGTGCTAGCCTGTAGCCCGCCCCGCCCTTGGAAGTGACAGCCTCCCTCTTCCCCAGCCCCGAGCAATGACAACCTGTAACTAGCCCCCAGCCTGGGGCAGTGACCGCCTCTAACCCCTCCCCCTCAGGAGCAGTGACAGCTTCTCCTCTCCCCACCCCGGGGTCAGTGACAGCCTCTCACACACCCAGCCACAGCCCGGGACAGTGACAGCCTCTCCGCCCCCCCCCCCCCGGCCCGGGACAGTGACAGCCAGTAACTCTTCCCCCACCCCAGTCTAGAGCAACGGGGCCGCAACAGTGTCTCCCCCACAGCCCTCCGTCTAAGGACAGAGCCCCCGGCGCCAGTGGGCCTTCTCCCGTGTAGCTGCCGATAGGCAGGTACTCTAGGTAAACCCTGCGTCCCGCCCCTCGTGCGGTCTTGCCCCCCGGCGGCGCTAGACAGATGGGGTGGAGCAGCGGGCGGAGCTCCGCCTTGGCTGATTTGGAGGCCTGCGGCAGTCTTTGCTGTCTAGACTGTCCCCGTGCGGCTCTCTATGGTTCGCCGGAAGTGGGATGCTCCCCCTTCTCGTGCCTGTGTCGCCGGGGTTGGTAACGGTTGTGGCTCGGGCCGCTACGGCCATGGCCTGCAGACGCGGGGCGCTGGTGGTGCTGGAGGGGGTGGACCGGACCGGGAAGACCACGCAGAGCCGGAGGCTGGTGGAAGCGTTGCGGGAATCTGGGCACCTCGCCGAGCTCCTGCGATTCCCGGGTATGGGGGGAGCCTGGCCCTAACCCTGGGGAGGTCTGGGGGCACCGTTACTCCTGTGACTTGGAAGGGAGGGGAGGTGGGGGTTACCACCCATCTCCGTGATATGAGAGATACTAGAGGTGGGTGGACACCACCAATCCAAGTAACATGAAAGGGAAGTGGGGGGGAAACGCTGACCCCTGTAATGGGGGGAATACTGCCAACACCCGTGACATGGAGGGGAGGGTGGGGCACGGTTACCGCTATGATATAGGAGGGTGCGGTACAGTTACCGCCATGACATAGGGGTCACCGCCAACCACAGTGACATGGATGGGGGAGACGCCACTAGCCCCACTGACGGGAGTGGGGAAGTCAGGGGAGGCGTTAGCAACATTAACTCCACTGATGCAGGGTGGGGCACCCATTTAGCAAGGAGTGGGGGGCCCTGAGAGGTGCACACCAATGGCTGGTGATTGCTGTGGCTTTCCAGTGAGCAGTGTTCCCCAAAGTTTGAAAGCTAGCCTTCCGTTCAGGAAAATAAAACCAATGGTGCTGTGTCTTGCCCCCCTTTTTATGCCTGCCATGTCTAGTCATCTTAAAGGTATACTTCTTCTGTACCCATTCACACTCTTGGCTAGTGTTTGCTTTGTCCTGGGACGTGCCCCCCCTCCACTTGGGGAAAGGCTACTGAAAACATTGGGGGAATATAACACCAATATCGTTAGCTGCATTCTCAGCTGTGGCGTTGCATGGTCCCTTGACTGTCACAGTGAATCCTTTGGGGTGGAAATGTATTGCCGCACTAGAAAGGCCAGTTCACATGGCTTTTCTGTCATGTTTCCCTACATTGAGTGCATTTACTCCTCTCTGTCCCTTTTATTTTTACTCTGCCATTGAGGTTGTGCTTCCCATATTATGGTACCTCCTGGTTTTTGGTTTGTTTATATTGCAACTTGAATATTCTCTTTGCATAGCAATTTTAAAAAATTGAACACTTGGATTTTCAGAACAGCTGCATGTATGTCCAAGCGTGACTGGTTTTAGTTTTGGGTTTAAAATATTTGTTCCATGGAATTTGTACATTGAGTAAATCTTAAATCATATTGCACAGTAACTGAAGCAGGAGACTGCATAACTCACCAGATTTGTCCTTGTACTCTTTCTTACAGACAGAACAACAGAAATTGGGCAGCTAATTAGCTCCTACTTGGAGAACAAGAGCAATTTGGAGGACCACACAGTGCATCTGCTTTTCTCTGCTAACCGCTGGGAACAAGTGTAAATATAATTCTTTTTGAGTTTTAAAGTAATGTGCACAGCTTTGAATCCTGAGTATTACCTGCACACTTTAGGGCACCCACCTTAACCCAGTTCCTAGAGCTCAAGGCATAACTTGGTTGATCTAGGCAGCCCCATTCCCAATTTGATCCTGCTTCTGAAAAAAATATTTTACCCATGACTCCTGATTTCCTACGCAGGTCAGGAATGGTCTTGTGAGAAATGCTTTCATTGTCTCCCCTGTATATGATATTAGTTGTGTTGAATTTTCGGTTTCCAAAGCATTCCTGGGAAGCCACTGCTCTCCAAGCACACATACCAATGCACCTGTGTGAATTAACATTGTGGGGCATGTTTGTTTCCCAAATCTCCCTGTTATTGCCCCTACAATGGGACACCCCCATTTGTCATACTGTAGTTGGGCTACTACCTCAGGGGAAGTCCAAGGAGGTGGGCACCACTACTGGGGTGGCACCAATGATACAGGGTCCATTATGAGAGTTACAGAAGCCCTGTCAGTCAATTCCTCTTGCCTTTCTAACTGGACAACCCTCTACAATAACTCACTTGTGGGCTTGCCATCCCATTTCTCTTTTGGTTCTCATGACATCATGAGCTTTCTCCATGCCTTCATTCTCAGTGCCATATATCCTCTATTCTGCATACCCATATCCATTTCTTCCTTTTGCTCCTCTGCTGTCTCTTGCATCTCCCTATTCTCTTCCTCTAACATGCCATTGTGCATCGGGCCCCTTTTCCCCTGTTTCCCCTTGGAGATCTGGGGGCCTGTTGTTGGCAAAAGTTACCACCTGGATAGGTTCCATTCTCCTGTCAATTCCTTTTTCCAGTTGTCCCAGTGTGTCTTGAAAAACTATAACTGCTCAAAAAATGTCCTGTTTTAACTCTGGGTACCCACTAGCTGGATCTATGGGTCCTAAATTCACCTTCATTTTTGAATTCAAACCCTCTAACAATGCAGTCTTAAAAGCTAAAGCATTGAAATCCGGCTGGATTCCAGTTACTATTGGCACAACCCCGGCAGTTATGGCCAGTATCTCCTTTTTAATGACATATGTCATAAATATAAAGGGAAGGGTAACCACCTTTCTGTATACAGTGCTATAAAAATCCCTCCTGGCCAGAGGAAAACCCTTTCACCTGTAAAGGGTTAAGAAGCTAAGGTAACCTCACTGGCACCTGACCCAAAATGACCAATAAGGGGACAAGATACTTTCAGATCTGGAGGGGGGTGGAACAAAGGGTTCTGTCTGTCTGTGTGATACTTTTGCCGGGAACAGATCAGGAATGCAAGCTTTACAACTCCTGTAAAGTTAGTAAGTAATCTAGCTAGAAATGCGTTAGATTTTCTTTTGTTTAATGGCTTGTAAAATAAGCTGTGCTGGAGGGAATGTATATTCCTGTTTTTGTGTCTTTTTGTAACTTAAGGTTTTGCCTAGAGGGATTCTCTATGTTTTAAATCTGATTACCCTGTAAGGTATTTACCATCCTGATTTTACAGAGGTGATTCTTTTACCTTTCTTGAATTAAAATTCTTCTTTTAAAAACCTAATTAATTTTTCATTGTTCTTAAAATCCAAGGGTTTGGATCTGTGTTCACCTGTACCAATTGGTGAGGATTATTATCAAGCCTTCCCCAGGAAAGGGGGTGTAGGGTTTGGGGGGGGGGAATATTTTGGGGGAAGACGTCTGCAAGTGGTCTCTTTTCCTGTTCTTTGTTTAAAACGCTTGGTGGTGGCAGCATACTGTTCTAGGACAAGGCAAAGTTTGTACCTTGGTACAGTTTTTAACCTAAACTGATAAAAATGAGCTTAGGAGGTCTTTCATGCAGATCCCCACATCTGTACCCTAAAATTCAGAGTGGGGAAGGAACCTTGACATGGTGGCAGAGCGGTGGGATCATTTTGAACCAAAGATCATTTTGAACAGAAGCACAGTAGGATTTTAAAAGAACAATTTTTTTCCCCCTTTGGACTGCTTGAAAGCAGGTTTTAAGCTAAAAGCAGTTAGTTTATTCTGTCTCTTTGCCTGGGGACAGAGCATCTCCATAACAAAAGAATTTTTCTGTAAGCTGAGAACAGCTATCAGAGACAAAAGTTATCAGGTTACAGCACAGAAAAATTTTACAAGCCAGGGTTTTTTTTTTTTTTCTTTCTAACTCTTAGGAATAGCTAGGTTAAAAACAGAGGGGCTAGGATGACCAAAAGCAAGACCAAACAGAGGCTGAAGTTAGCTAGACTGGAAGCCAAAAAAAAAAAAAAAAATCAAGGCAGCAAAAAAGGCAGAAAAAGCCCAGGAGGCTACACATCAGAAAGCTATGGAGGCAAAAAAAGCCCAGGAGGCTGCCCACCAAAAAGCTGAGAAGCTGAGCAGCCACCCATACCTGGTCACTGCTTATCCGGGCCCGAGCCTTACAGAAACTCCTCGCTTAACCTTGTAATTATGTTCCTGAAAAATGCGAATTTAAGCAAAATGATGTTAAGTGAATCCAATTCCCCATAAGAATTAATGTAAATGGGGGGGGTTAGGTTCCAGGGAAATTTTTTTCACCAGACAGAAGACTATATTATATACACATTAAATTGTTTGTTTAAAACTTATACTGTGTGTATGTGTATATACACATACATATACACACAGTACAAGTTTTAAACAAACTGTACACAGCGATGATGATCGTGAAGCTTGGTTGAGGTGGTGAAGTCAGAAGGTGGAAGAGAGTGGGATATTTCCCAGGGAACGTCTTACTGCTAAATGATGAACTAGGTTCTGGCTGAGTCCTCAAGGGTTACCCATTGTTGTTAATGTAGCCTCACACTCTACAAGGCAGCACGAATGGAGGGAAGGGAGACAGCATGGCAGACAGAGACACACACCCTGTGTGTGAAAGATAGAGATGTGCATTGCCCCTTTAAGTAGGCTGACTCCACTCTAAGTACACTGCCTTGTTAAGTAGATCAGCAAGTTGAGACAGCAGCTGCTCCCAGGAAGTTCCCTCCATTCTGAGCCCTGTTGTGTCGTGCCCCCCCCATGGAGATGGGGTAAGTAGGGGGCAGGGGGACACCCTGCCATTAGTCCCCTTCTCTCTCCCCCCGCACAGCAAGCAGGAGGCTTCCAAGAGCAGCTCCAAGGCAGAGGGCAGGAGCAGCACACGGCAGTGTGGGGGAGGGACAGCTGAACTGCCAGCAATTGATAGCCTGCTGGGCAGCTGCTGCACAAGGAACTTAGGGGAGTGGGGAGCTTATGGAGGGCTGCCGGTCCGCCCTGGTTCCAAGCCTGCACCAGCTAGCTCCAACGGGCTGCTCTTCCTGCAAGCAGTGGACAAAGCAGGTGGCTGCCAAACGACTTTATAAGGGAGTATTGCACAACTTTAAACGAGCATGTTCTCTCATTGGTCAGCAACGAAACAACGTTAACCGGGACGACTTTAAGTAAGGAGTTACTGTATTTTCTTATAACACTGTTCTGACAGCTGCCTGAATGTCCCCCAGTTTCATGTGCAATGTAGATATTTCCCCATTCAGGTTTTCTACTTTCAGTTTTAAATGTTCACACTCTCCTGTTTTTTGCGTATAGAGCTGTTGCATTCTGTAATGCTGAAGCTGCACTGGTACACTACGTTGCCGTATACTGAGCCAAATTATCCTTAACTATATCCAACTCAAATTTGTAATCCTCCAGTTGTCTTTCCTGGAGTGTTACCAGGCTGGAAAGATTAGTGACAGCTTTCCATAATGCCCATACTGCTGTTGCTTTGTTAGCCTTTTTTCTTTGGTTTTGGTTTCATGCATTTACAAAATGCTTTAAACTAGGGCTGTCAAGTTAAGGGGCTGTCAAATTAATCACAATTAATCGCGCGATTAAACAATAATAGAACTTACTTAAGTAAGTTACTTAAGCCATTTACTTAAATATTTGTAGATGTTTTGTACATTTTCAAATATATTGATTTCAATTACAACACAGAATACAAAGTGTACAGTGCTCACTTTATTTTTGACTACAAGTATTTGCACCTTAAAAAAACAAAAGAAATAGTATTTTTCAATTCACCTAATACAAGTACTATAGTGCAATCTCTTTATCATGAAAGTTGAACCTACAAATGTAGAATTATGTTAAAAAAAAAAAAACCTGCATTCAAAAATAAAAAGTAAAATTTTAGAGCCTACAAGTCCACTCAGTCATACTTCTTGTTCAGCCAATTGTTCAGACAAACAAGTTTGTTTACATTTGCAGAAGATAATGCTGCCTGCTTCTTGTTTACAATGTCATCTGAAAGTGAGAACAGGCATTTGCATGGCACTGTTGTAGCCGTTGTCGCAAGATATTTATATGCCAAATGCACTTAAGATTCTTATGTCCCTTAATGCTTCAACCACCATTCCAGAAGATGTGCGTCCATGCTGATGACAGGTTCTTCTCGATAGCGATCCAAAGAAGTGTGGACCGATGCATGTTCATTTACATCATCTGAGTCAGATGCTACCAGCAGAAGGTTGATTTTCTTTTTTGGTGGGTTCTGTAGTTTCTGCATCAGAGTGTTGCTCTTTTAAGACTTCTAAAGCGTGTTCCACATCTCATCCCTCTCAGATTTTTGGAAGGCTCTTCAGATTCATAAATCTTGGGTCAAGTGCTGTAGGTATCTTTAGAAATTTCACATTGGTATCTTCTTTTGCATTTTGTGAAATTTGCAGAGAAAATGTTCTTAAAATGAACAACATGTGGTGGGTCATCATCCGAGACTGCTCTAACATGAAATATATGGCAGAATGTGGATAAAACAGAGCAGGAAACATACAATTCTTCCCCAAGGAGTTAAGTCACAAATTTAATTAATGCATTTTTTTTTTTAATAAGCGTCATCAGCATGGAAGTATGTCCTCTGGAACGATGGCCAAAGCAGGAAGAGGCATATGAATCTTTAGCTCATCTTGCACGTAAATATCTTGCAATGCCAGCTACAACAGTGCAATGTGACAGCCTGTTCTCACTTTCAGGTGATGTAATTTAGAAGTGGGCAGCATTATCTCCGGTAAATGTAAACAGACTTGTTTGTCTTAGCAATTGGCTGCACAAGAAGTAGGACTGAGTGGACTTGTAGGCTCTAAAGTTTTACATTGTTTTGTTTTTGAGTGCAGTTATGTAACAAACTCTACATTTGTAAGTTGCATTTTCATGATAAAAATATTTCACTACAGTACTTGTATGAGGTACATTGAAAAATATAGTATATTTTTTTACGATGCAGATATTTGTAATAAAAAATAATATAACGTGCGCACTGTACACTTGTATTCTGTGTTGTAATTGAAATCGATATATTTGAAAAAGTAGAAAAACATCAAAAATATTTAATAAATGTCAGTCGGTATTCTATTGTTTAACAGTGCAATTAATCGCAATTTAATTTTTTTTAGTTAATCATGTGAGTTAACTGTGATTAATCAACAGCCCTACTTTAAACCCCTTACAGGCAGACTCAAGGACATCCCTCCCCTGGAAAGAATCTTGTCCCCATGGGCACGGACCTTGTTCTGCTACCCATTTAGCAAGGAAGGTGGGCTATTCAGCTAACCCTCACCTCTCCTGCTCCTTTTCTTTTGCGTTGTTCCCTCCTGAAGCTTCAGAATGGTCATTCTGTCAAGTAGGTAGCGACCCTTATTGACAGAATGCACAGGTATTCTGCTGCTATTACTTTTCTACAATTATTCACTGTGTGAAGCTCTATCAGTTCAGTCTAAATGACCATAGGATGCCTGCATTCTCCACCAGATTTATTACCTGCACACTCTAGGGCATTCACCTTCACCCGGTTCCTAGGGCTCAAGGCATAATCCAGTTGACTTAGGCACCTCAACCCTTTCCCAGTTCCTAGGGCTCCAGGCAAAAGGCACCTACCTTTAGCCAGTTCCTAGGGCTCAGGGCCATCCATACCCAATTCCTAGGGCTCAGAGCATACTCTTCTGTGGGTTTGCATGGTCATTTATTCGTGAAAGAGCCTTACACAGCAATATCCTTAACCTCTATTTATTAACAATCACCAAAACAGAATGCACATGCTAAGAATACAATGCACACCACTCCCAAGAAGTCTCCTCCTTTTCCTGATGGCCAGTCAGGATCAGGTCACCCGGGGACTGCAGCTTCTGCATGGTGTGATTGGCAGGCTGTTGAGATCTGGCAGCTCTGATCTTGGGGCTGTGTCCTGGAGTTGGTTCCAAAGAACTTCCTTTTGGACCCCAGTCTATATAGTGAAACTTGAATCCTGCTTAGCTGTGCCTTAACCAATCATTTTAAACTAAAGTACTCTAAAACTGTATCTTTCACCAATCCTAGCTCATTATGAAAATATCTTTAACCAATCACACCCCACCACCATAGTTGATTTACACCTAGCAAAATTAGTTATATAACAGATTAAACAATAGAGAAGTAGGGATCCTGAAGGCAAAACAATAAAGAAGTAGAGATTTCATACCCAAACTGTTGGTAAGTGATTCCTTGCCAGACAGAATGTTGTCAAACAAAATTTTCTTTAAACATCTTAAGAGATTCTTTGGTGGGTACTATTAGTAGGGGTGCCTTCTTAACAGCCCAATATTACATTGTTTTGATATAACTTAAAAGGAAGGTGAGGATGTGACTTTCCGCTTCTCGGCTGCTCTCCTTACGTGGCTGCAGAAAAAGACCTTAAACCTTACATGAGGTTTTAGGAGACTCCATCACACAGTGGATTAACATGTTACCTTGTTAATCTCTTGAAATCATAGTTAAAAGCTCAACTATAGGTGAAAGAGAATTTGGTTTTGGTAGTCTCCTCCTCCTACCACTTCTGTGTGTATCACAGAGTCATCTCCCAGTATGATCTGATCGGCATTCTTAAGAGCAGCCTGGAACAATATTAAGAGTATCTTAAGTTAGGATTGAGGTGTACCAAAACATCTGCTAGCATCATCTTGAATTAGGCTAGAACTAGAAATCCATCACTTTATGAACACTAAATTAATTAATGCTAAAATTAAAAAAGACGTCATGCTTTTCCTAATGTTGTAGCTGAAGGCACAGAGACTGATGTGGAGCTTTTCTCCAGCTCTGAATTTGCCATACCAACAAGACTGATTTAGATTTCTCACACAGGTATTCTTAATCTTGGGTTCCCATGATTTCTTGATTTGTAGTTTATGTATATAGCCCTCTAAACTATGGGGATAACTTGCCTGTGTTCTGACCAGAGCATCTGTTCTGAATCCCTGATCTAGTCTATTAATCTTTTGGGGGGGGCCAGATGCCTGCCTGTGATGTGGGAATATTTCTTTAATGTTACCAGGTCTGTTGTATTTCCTCTGCCTGTTCTTAAGCAGAGGGAACAGCAACAATCACAGGGTGGATTGAGCTCAGAGGAGAGCACTGAGTGAGTAAATGTGACTCTGTGGCAGCCACAGAGAACCACAGCTTCTCCCAGTGGAGCTTGGCATAAGTGGCATGGTTGTAAGGAGCTAGGGCATGGATTCTGTGTTTTTCATACAATTAAAAAATGCCATTTCCCTTCTAAATCATGTATTATGCGACTGTCCTGTATGATGATAAAATTCAACATGATTCTGACTAGTCCCTAGGACTTCTGATTGAGTCATACTCCCTGAACTTTGATCAAGGGAAATTGTGATAAAACTTCTGAGTGATTTAAGAGGGGCGGGAGTGGCCCAGGGACAGCTTTCTACTTCAGCATCCATATATAAGAAGAAAATGTAAGAACTGCTCATTTGTGAGCAGTTCACTGCTCTGCCACCTAACAAATGCTATTGCAAGCTTATGACTTGATGCTGAGCCTCTCTCATTAGAAGTTCAGTGAGAGCAGCAGGTGCTTAACACCTCTTTGGAACAAACTCCCCCAGGCTAAAACTTCCAAACTTTGGTGCCTACATTTGAACTGAAATAAGGCCCCAAGGCTGCAGTGAGCTCTCCGCAGGCTGACACTGGCACTTGTGTGGAGGCCCGTTGATTGCAGTGGGTCTCTGGGCATACATGGGGTCCACCAATGGAGAGCTTGTTACAGGATCTGGCCTGATTTTCTATGTGCTGAGGCCCCTTAACTCCGGTTGAAATTAATGTAGTGTGAGAAATCTCAGGATCAGCCCCCATATCTGCTTCCTGGCATCAGAGGGTAAAACATTCTTAGTCCCTGCTCTCACATGGATCCAATTGCAGAATTGAAGCCTTAGAGTGCAGTCTCACTAAATCTCTTGCTGCTGAGATGCTCTTAAAGAACTGGTGTTCTTCCCTTCATTTTTCAAGTTCAGCTTCAGCTCTCTTGCTTTTTGAGGAAGAATGCACTACACTATTTATTACAGAGAGTGGGTACTGCCTTTAATATGATCTCCTATTGACAGTTCATCCTGGATGCTACTCCTTTTGTGCAATAAAAGTGGTAGAATGATGTAGGGTTTTAGCCAAACCAGACTTTTCAAGTGTAATGGTTTAAATTTGTGAAAAATGGTGCTGTTAGCTCGAAATCTGTAAAATAGAAAATATGTTTCACTTTTTAAAAGCTGCATTTTCCAAAGGCTTTTCTGATCCTGCTGAGGGTGGTGGTAGCTCATTCTTATCTAATGCCAAGCAGATTGAGAACATGCCAGAATTCTCAGCATGGAAGACAGATGAGTGAGTCTTGACACATTATTGTCCATTTTGGATGAAGTTCAAGTGATTTCTTGCCCAAGAGACACACAGTCCTGTATTGTATCTGCTACACTAAATAGAAAAATTGAACTAAACCACTCGTTTGGTCCCAATTCTGTGGATACTTTCAGCTTGGCTCTGACTTTCTCCATAGGTCATTTAACTGGATGAACTAGTGCTCTGCATTGCCATGCAGGAGACTTGGGGTTTGTGCCTCTGGAACTTGCTTTTTACACTGGGCGATGGAAGGTTATTTGTTCAGGCCCTAATAAAGGGCAGGATGAAAGTAGCATTGTTTCAGGCAGCCGCAGCCACAGCAAGCACCCTTCCTGCAGAACTGTCTGTCTCTGAAAAGAGTCCCATCCATTCCTCCTTGGCTGGAAGGATAGTGATGCAACAAGGTTGGAGGAGATTTTCAGAGCGTTGAGAGACTGTGGGTGACAGAGCTTAAAAACAAAAATCACACTTCGACTGATAAAATGCTGTAACCCCTACAGTTGCTAGAGATCACTATAGCAAAGTGCATCAACTAATTGAAAAGAGCCCACCTACTGTGTCCTCTGTGTTGAGTTGTTTGCATTTCTGCCTGGGTACAATGGAGTGTAACGTGTCTCTTCTTTTTGTTGTTGTTCAGGCCGTTGATTAAAGAGAAATTAAATCAAGGCATCACTCTAGTGGTGGACAGGTACGCCTTTTCCGGGGTGGCCTTCACAAGTGCCAAAGAGGTGAGTGAATGAACAGAAAGGCAGTGTCTGTGTCTAATTGGAAAGGCACTGTAAAAATGATAAACAAAAGAAATAATATTTTTCAGTTCACCTCATACAAGTACTGTAGTGCAATTTCTATCCTGAAAGTGTAACTTACAAATGCAGATTTTTTTTGTTATATAACTGCACTCAAAAACAAAACAATGTAAAACTTTAGACCCTACATGTCCACTCAGTGCTACTACTTGTTCAGTCAATCGCTCAAACAAACAAGTTTCGTTACAGTTGCAGGAGATAATGGTGCCCGCTTCTTATTTACACTGTTACCTGAAAGTGCCTTAATATGTTCGCATGGCATTTTGTAGCCGGTGTTGCAAGGTATTTAAGTGCCAGATATGCTAAACATTCATATGCTCCATCATGCTTCAGCCACCATTCCATGTTGCTGATGTTCGTTTAAAAAAAAAAAATGTGTTAATTAAATTTGTGACTGAACTCCTTTGGGGAGAATTGTATGTCCCCTGCTCTGTTTTACCTGCATTCTGCCATATATTTCATATTATAGCAGTCTCGGATGATGACCCAGCACATGTTGTTTGATTTACGAACAGGCACTGCAGATTAGACAAAATGCAAAGAAGGTACCAATGTGAGATTTCTAAAATAGCTACAGCACTCGATCCAAAGTTTAAGAATCTCAAGTGCCGTCCAAAATCTGAGAGGGACGAGGTGTGGAGCATGCTTTCAGAAGTCTTAAAAGAGCAACATTCAGATGCAGAAATGACACAACCTGAACCACCAAAAAAGATAATCAACCTTCTGCTGGTGGCATCTGACTCAGATGATGAAAATGAACATGCATCGGTCCTCTCTGCTGTGGATCATTATCGAGCAGAACCCATCATCAGCATGGATGCATATCCTCTGGAATGGTGGTTAAAGCATTAAGGGACATATGAATCTTTAGCGCATCTGGCACGTAAATATCTTGCGACACCGGTTACAACAGTGCTAAGCAAACGCCTGTTCGCACTTTCAGGTGACATTGTAAACAAGAAGCGGGCACCATTATCTCCTGCAAATGTAACCAAACTTGTTTGTTTGAGCGATTGGCTGAAATAGGACTGAGTGGACTTGTAGGCTCTTGTCATAAAAATAAAGGAAGGGTAAACACCTTTAAATCCCTCCTGGCCAGAGGAAAAACCCTTTCACCAGTAAAGGGTTAAGAACCTAAGACAGCCTCGCTGGCACCTGACCAAAATGACCAATGAGGAGACAAGATACTTTCAAAGCTGGAGGGGGGGACAAAGAGTTCTCTCTGTCTCTGTTGTCTTTTGCCAGGACCAGAGCAGGAATGCAGGTCAGAACTCCTGTAAAGGGTTAATAAGCAATCTAGTTAGATATGCGTTAGATTCTGTTTTGTTTAAATAGCTGATAAAATAAGTTCTGCTGAATGGAATGTATATTCCTGTTTTTGTGTCTCTTTGTAACTTAAGGTTTTGCCTAGAGGATTCTCTGTGTTTTGAATCTGATTACCCTGTAAGGTATTTACCATCCTGATTTTATAGGGGTGATTCTTTTACTATTTCTTTAATTAAAATTCTTCTTTTAAGAACCTGATTGCTTTTTCATTGTTCTTAAGATCCAAGGGTTTGGGTCTGTGTTCACCTATGCAAATTGGTGAGGATTTTTTATCAAACCTTCCCCAGGAAAGGGAGTGTAGGGCTTGGGGGAATTTTGGGGGAAAGACGTTTCCAAGTGGGCTCTTTCCCTGTTGTATTTGTTAGACGCTCAGTGGTGGCAGCAATAAGGTCCAGGGACAAAAGGTAAAATAGTTTGTACCTTGGGGAAGTTTTAACCTAAGCTGGTAAAAATAAGCTTAGGGGGTTTTTCATGCAGGTCCCCACATCTGTACCCTAGAGTTCAGAGTGGGCAAAACCTTGACAGCTCTAAAGTTTTACATTGTTTGATTTTTGAATGCAGTTATTTTTTTGTACATAATTTGACATTTGTAAGTTCAACTTTCATGATAAAGAGATTGTACTACAGTACTTATATTAGGTGAATTAAAAATAGTTTCTTTTGTTTTTTACAGTGCAAATATTTGTAATCAAAAATAAATACAAAGTGAGCACTGTACACTTTGTATTTTGTGTTGTAATTGAAATCCGCATACACTGGACCCTCGCTAGAACGTGGGGTGCAGGATCCATGCGTGAGACCACGTTAACGCGGGGACTGCATTACCATGGATCCCACTTTAAATATTTAAATTTGGGATCCATTGCTGCGACCGCACTATATGCGAATCCGCACTATAGCGATGCGCGTTCTAGTGAGGGTCCGCTGTATTTGAAAATGTAGAAAACATCCAAAAATATTTAAATAAATGGTATTCTATTGTTTAACAGTGTGATAAATCGCACGATTAATCGCGATAAATTTTTTTAATCGTTCGACAGCCCTAATTTATGGTAATTACTACTCACTTCTGCTTAGAAGAGTCGTTCATTCAAGACCTTCATCTGCTCTGCTAGCCCAGAGAAATTGGAGGCTATTTAAGAATTTGCCTCCAGCCCTGAAATCTTCAAGGAGACTAATGAAAGGATTGATATTTGTAAGTGAGGGGCAAAAGCTTTGTAGGTTTAACTCAGGGATCGGCAACCTTTGGCCCACGGCCCACCAAGATAAGCTCCCTGGCAGGCCGGGCCAGTTTGTTTACCTGCCGCGTCCTCAGGTTCGGCCGATCACAGCTCCCACTGACTGCGGTTTGCCGCTCCAGGCCAATGGGGGCTGTGGGAAGCGGCACGGGCCAAGGGATGTACTGGCTGCTGCTTCTCGCAGATCCCATTGACCTGGAGTGGCGAACTGCAGTCAGTGGGAGCTGCGATCGGCGGAACCTGCAGATGCAGCAGGTAAACAAACCGGCCTGGCCCGCCGGGGGCCAAAGTTTGCCGATACCTGGTTTAACTAATTGACTTTCTGCCATCTTCAGGAACTCATAGATTTCAAGGCCAGAATGGACCATTGTGATCAGCTAGTCTGACCTCCTGCACATCACAGAGCACAGAACCTCACCCACCCACTCCTATAACAGAACCATAATGTCTGGCTGAGGTACTGAAGTTTTCAAATCATGATTTAAAGACTTCAAGTTACAGAGAATCCACCATTTACTCTAGTTTACACCTGCAAGTCACCTGTGACCCATGCTTCAAAGGAAGGTGAAAAATCCCCAGAGTCTCTGCCAATCTGGCCTGGGAGGAAATTCTTTCCTGACCCCAAACATGGCAAGCAGAACCTGAGCATGTGGGTAAGACCCACCAGCCAGACTCTTGAGAAAGAATTCACTGTAGTAACTCAGGTTTCAGAGTAGCAGCTGTGTTAGTCTGTATTCGCAAAAAGAAAAGGAGTACTTGTGGCACCTTAGGAGTACTTGTGGCTGTAGCTCACGAAAGCTTATGCTCAAATAGATTTGTTAGTCTCTAAGGTGCCACAAGTACTCCTTTTCTTTTTGTGGTAACTCAGAGCCCTTCCTATCTAGTAGTGTCCCATCTCCAGGCTTGGGAGATATTTGCTACTAGTAGTCACAAAACAGCTACATGCCATTATAGGCAACCTCAACATACCACTCCTTCCATAAACTTACCAAGTTCAGTCTCCACACCAGTTAGGATTTTTGCCCCCACTGCTCCCCTTGGAAGGCTGTTCCAGAACGTCACTCCTCTGATGGTTAGAAACCTTCGCATATTTCAAGCCTAAACTTGATTGCCAGTTTATAGCCACATATTCTTGTGTCCACATTGGCCTTTAACTTAAATAACTCCTCTCCCTTCCTGTTTATCCCTCTGATGGATTTATAGAGAGTAATCATATCTCCCCTCAGCCTTTGTTTAGTTATACTAAACAAGCCAAGCTCCTTAAGTCTCCTCTGTAAGGTATGTTCTCCATTCCTCTGATTACCCTAGTAGCCCGTCTCTGTACCTGTTCCAGTTTGAATTCATCTTTCTTACACATGGGAGACCAGAATTGCACACAGTATTCTAGATGAGGTCTCACCGATGCCTTGTATAATGGTACTAACACTGCCTATCTCTACTGGAAATACTTTGCCTGATGCATTAGCTTTTTGCACAGCCGCATCACATTGGCTGCTCATAGTCATCCTTTGATCAACTAATACACAAAGACCGTTCTCCTCCTCCTGTTTATTCCAATTGATAAGTCCTCAGCTTATAGCAAAAATTCTTATCTATAGTTCCTAAGTGCATGACTTTGCACTATTAAATTTCATCCCATTTCTATTACTACAGTTTTCAGGATCATCCAATTCTTCCTGTATGATAATCCAGTCCTCCTCTATATTGGCAATACCTCTCAACTTTGTGTCATCTGGAAATTTTATTACCACACTTCCACTTTTTGTGCCATGGTCGTGAATGAAAATGTTAAATAAGATTGGTCCCAGGACTCCATTAGTAACCTCCCTCCAGTCTGACTGTTCACCTGTCAGCATGACGCGTTGTAGTCTCTCCTTTAACCAGTTCCTTATCCACCTTTAGATTCTTGTATTAATCCCCATCTTCCCTAATGTAACTAATAATTTCCCATGTGGAACTGTATCAAATAGCTTACTGAAGTGGTAGATTACATGTCCTTTGTCTAAAAAAATTCTGTTATCTTAAAGAAAGATCAGGTTGGTCTGGCATGATCTAGCTTTTGTAAAAACATATTGTGTTTTATCCCAGTTACGATTTACGTCTATGTCCTTAACTACTTACTCTTTCCAAATTTGATCCAAGACCTTGTATACAATTGAGGTCAAACTAACAGGCCTGTAGTTTCTTGAATCACTTTTTTTTCCCCTTTCTTAAAAATAAGTACTATATTAGCAAAGATGCTCTAAAAGATGTTCTCTGGCTAGATCAGTGAACATGGCAAGCCATACATTTTCTAACACTGTCTGCCTGGGCATAGAAATACTGTTTTGGTAAAGGTTTCAGAGTGGTTTCAGGTTTTTTCATGAAAAAGCAGCTATTTGTTGGATAGAACTACCTAGACATTAAAAAGGCCCATGTAATTATTTGAAAAAGTGACTCCGCGTTTAAGTGTCTGTGATCTCATTTGCCGAGGTGCTGTGCACCTGTAGTTCATGTTGACTTTAGTGAGAGCTACAGGTGCACAGCACCTCTGATGATGAGGCCATAAGTATTTGGGTGTCTTTTCTAGTACACATAAACTGGGCTATTCTCAGCTGATGTAAATTGGCATAGCTCCTTTGAAGTCAATGGAGCTACATTGATTTACACCAAATGAGAATCTGGTCCACTTGTTAGTAGTACTTCTTCAGTGGCTGTTCATTTTCCCCAAGTCCTTTTCCTTCTGGTCTCTTGTTGATCTGCTTTTTCTTATTTTCATTGATTTTTCTTCCATCTCCGATTTATTTCTCCTTCTCACTTTGGACAGAATTTCTCCTTGGATTGGTGCAAACAGCCTGATGTAGGGCTCCCAAAGCCAGATTTGATCCTATTTCTTCAGTTGAGCACATTGGAGGCAGCAAAACGAGGGGACTTCGGAAACGAACGCTATGAGAACAGCTCCTTCCAGGAGAAAGTTTTAAAGAACTATTACCATCTGATAAAGGACAAGACTTTAAACTGGAAGGTAAGGGAATAACCTTCCAGGAAGGCTGTAGATGGGCCAATGAATTAAAACTAAACTTCTCAAGATTTTATCTTTTGGAGCCTACTTCAAGGAAAAACTGTTCTATAATGTAAAGGGTTTTCTAATCCTTGAAATTAAACATTGAAGACAAAACTGCTACAGTGTAGCACAGTCACAGGGAGATGCCATCTTGATCTTCTCATATAGTTAGGATGCAGGAATTGCAACTCACCATTTGAATGACTGGAACAATAAGGTATCAAGTTGATATAAAACTAGGTCAAAAAAGTAAGTGATCATTTCAGCAGATATTAAACTACTGTTAAATTCTGTATTTTTTTAAAAATGTGGTTAATTATGTTCAACTGCCTTGAAAACCTGACTTCCCATTCATGCAGATGGTGACCTGCATTTCCTTGGTCTGGATCTACTGGTCAGCTAGAGTTCCAGTCTCAAGTATCAGCAAAATGTCAGTTTTTGCAGAACAACAACTCTAAGCACTGAACAGAGCCTGAAATAGTGTCAAGTGTTCCTAAAATGGTTTTGAAAATCCATCTGAATATTCTTATAAAGTCAATATGTAAGCTGTTAAAGGTATTACAGTGATCACTGGATAGAATATCAGCCACTCACAGAGAACTGTTCACAGTCAAGTGTAGATTTAAAAGCAAGTTTGAATACTTTCAAATAATAAATACATTGAGGAAATTGCAATCTGTTTGTGGATGAGGAGAAAACAAGGCTGGATAAACTATTGTGAATTGTTCACTCAGCTCAACTCTAAATCCATCTGTTAACCGTGGATTTAGTGATCTGAGAATTTTTTACCTGCCAGTTTCCATCTCTACCTTGTGCGTTCCAGGATTAGGTCATTTATAAAGAAACAAAATCAGTATCTTGTAACAATTCATCCATCAAGTGCTAACTTCATTCTGCTCATTGTCTAAATAGTCTAAAGCCATGGAAATGTGTTGACCTTACCAATTACCATAGATTTGTAGCAATGAGTGAGCAGTAATTTGAGCAAAAAGTCATCAGATTGTCTTTTAAAACTCAACTGTTTTGCTCCAAATTGCAAAAACGCCATAATTTCCTGGCTTAATGGTGGTCTGGAATGTCTGTTTAACAGATACTAGCACATTGGTGTTTCACTTTGACAGTAGATTTCCTTTATTTGACCACCCTTCTTTATAGAAATCAGAGTTAAACAGTGTCTCCTGTAACAGGGGCGGTGCATTGGAAGATAGGCTAAGCTAGACTGGTGTGTCCCAGTTTTTTCAGCTCTAGAATGGGGATATTATTTTTATACTTTACAGGGGTATGATGAGGCTTAATTCATTAATGTTTCAGGATCCTCACTTAGATAGCACTATACAAGTGCAGCATATTATTTCTGTTGAATTCAGCTCTTCACGTTTCAGAAAACAGCTGGAGAGTACATATCCCCATCCCACATCTCCAGCAAGAGTAAAACTTTTGCACACCCAGTGAAAGATTAACATTTTGTCCAAATAATAGTCAAATTTGTATCCTTTAGGAGATTTCTTTAGAGCTGGGGTTGTAAAATAACTTGGGTCAAATGCCTAATAGCCTCTGTCACTAACAAATCCTGTTCATGAATAGCTGTCTGTTTTCCCTCATGCCACTCCACACTCGTTAGGTGTTCTTCGCTGCATTCAATTTCTGTCTCTTCCAATTCCAGGACAGAAATTGTGCACAAGAGGTAAAATTCAACATTCTTCACTATTCTCCTTGATTCATGAATTTGGAATAGCCATAGCTGATGTAAAAGGTTTAATATAGTGGGGAAAGGATGGAAATAAGTCCAAGACAGTCAGTGGCTTCCCCTGTCTAAACACTTCACTGTCTTATTTTCTCCTCTAATGAAAGTGTTGGGTACTGAGAAATGTTTTAAATACAATGCTTTTATTTTGGAAACAGACAATTGATGCTTCGAAGAGCATTGAAGAGTTGCATAATGAAATTAAGTCTTTCACTGAGGAGGTCATGCAGGAGGTTCAGAATAAGCCCATAGGAGAACTCTGGAACTAGAATTGGCTCTTATTCCATCCTCTTCCTGCAGCATATTCTGCTCCAGATCTGATTGAAGGGAAACTGGCATCTCTCAGATCTTCCTCAGACAGACTCCTTCACCTTTAATAGCTGCAGTTTAGATCACAGAGAATTGTTTTGTTAGACCAAAAATACCTTGGAGACCTCTGGTTTTATCTAATTCCTCTGTAAATTGGATCTTACAAGCCATCTTCCTGATGTATTTTATAAATGCAGACTTTTTTGTAAATCTTCCTATAATCCAGGCACAAGCCTTGTGCTGGAGCAATGACAAAATGTATAAAACTGGAGCTGTTGGCTAATTACCAGGCTGAGGTATGGTAGTGGGACATAAGGAGGAGCAGAGGGGAAGGGATAGAGTTGTGAATTGAGAGAAGGGAAAAGGGGTTTTTTTACATTTGTACTTTAGAGAATTGTCATTTTTCACAATCATATACCTGTGGGACTCCCCTTCCTATAACTTATTTAACATACTAACTCAAACTCTTAATTCGTGGAAGTCTTGCTAATAAATTAGTGCCTTTTATTTTAGTGTCCTTTTTTGCAGCAGCAGCAAATATTTAAGTAAACTGGTTTGAAATCACTTTTGGAAGAGTATCAACCCAAGGCTGTACTCTTCCTTAGCGGGAGGGTGATCCAGTATTTCAAACACCGGTCTGGGATGTGGGAGACCTAGGTTCAGTTTCCTGCTCTGCTACAGACTTTCATTGGGACCAGGTCAATTAGTGTCTCTGGGCCTCAGTTCCCCAGCTATAAAATAATACCTGTCACTCCTATCTCATAGGGGTGTTGTGAGGATAAATACATTAGAGATTGTGAGGTGCTCAGATGAGGGTGCCAGTAAGAACCGTGGCCAGGTAGGTTGCTATAGCGCGGGACTGGTTTGAAAGGTGATCTGCACACTGAAATCATAATTATCTTTAAACTGAGTTGAGTTCCCTACATAGCCAGGATAACGTGTCAGCACCTTAAAGTTAGGCTTTCTTGTTTTACAGATCCTGATGTCCTTGTTTTGTGGGTAATGCCCCAGCATGTCACACCTGCTAGGGACTGTGGTCTTACCTGACTCTCTCAGCTCCTTCCTGGCTAAAACCAGATTCCATGGTGATATTTCTAGAATAGCGTCTTCTGTGTTCTTACATCAAGCAGGAGGCTTGATTGGATGTAAAATTAAAATATTGGAAGGGTTTTAGTTTCTGTATCTATGGGTCACTTTAAAAAAAATCTGTCAAGTCAGTTTATATTTTATGCTGCATTCTATTAAACTGTTGGCTTTTTGATAGGTTGAACACTAGTTTAACATACCTTGGAAACAGCTCACCTCATTTGATGAGAGGTCAACACTGCAGCTCTTAGTTATGTCTGGTGCTAAAGGTTTCTCTTCTGCTAGCTGGAAATTAGGGTTGAACTCCTTGACCCAGCAGACACAGAAATTCAGCTATGGAGATCTAAAGTTTAGATGAGGCTATGCTGACAAGATACAATATGATGAAAAGAAATTGGGTAAACTCCTGTTTTACTGGAACTGTTTCTTTAAGTAGGAGTCTATTGCAGACTTCTCCTTTTGATAGCTAAATTAAAGTCTGTTTATAACAGTTGTGTGTCATTATTGAGAGTATCTGCTGCAGTAGACTTATTTTTACCATAAAGTTTGTTGAGAAAGGAGGGCCTGTGTGGCTGAGGTACAGGACTGGGAAGCAGAGACCTAGGGTCCTAGCCCTTCTGCAACCTTAATGTGACCTCAGGCACGTTATTTGTTCTCTGACTTTAGTTCCTGTCTGCAAATGGGAGTAATACTTCCTCGGCCTGAACAGGCTAGTCTAAGGATGAATTTATGAACAGCCAAAGGGGTGAGGGTTAAACTGACTCTACGCAAATGTAGCTGAGAAAAATGATTTCATATCCCTCTTTTGTAGCCAGATTCCTTGTCACAACAGATTAAAAGGGATCCCTGTCAGCATCTGGATCCTTTAAAGGGAAGAGCAGCTCTGCTATCGTCATTAGCAGTAAAATAGTCAAGTACTGATATTGTTATCTTTAGGCTTCAAAGTTAAATACCCAGAGAGATAAATGGGACACTTCATATTTTTAAAGTTATCATTGTAGGCATGAGGACTAGCAACCTAATTTTGATAAATGAAAACATAGAACTCTGTTCTAGAAAATAAGTAGCACACATGGGATCCTGACTGTAGCTGCTGGTCTAGCTTTGCTGTTGGTACTGCAAATAAGCATAGTGATAGGTGTTTAGGAAAGCACTGCATGTGTTAGAGCAGTTTAAAAGCACAGAGTGGTCTTTATTTTGTCCTTACACTGGATGTGTTCATCTTTCCCATGCTATCTGCCTTTAAAGCTTATTGGAGGATGGTGAATTTTTCACCAACTTGTTTCTCTTTAAGAAGCTCTAGCAGTCCAGGACTAGGCCCTGTATTCTTACAGAAGCTTGCGATAACTTTGGGAGGCAAAGAGACTGGCATTAGCACTGCAGTAAGGGAAGATGAATGTGCTCTTCTCAACCTCAGGAGTCATGTTCTCCTGTCTCTTCCACCCCACCCTTTTTAAAAAAAAAAACCCCTTTCCAAGGAAGCATACAGGAAATGGCTCAGTTATCTTGAGCCTGACAAGGATTTGAGCCAACTGGTCCACGATTCTCAACTACGTTTGAGGCATGGTAGCTTAGCTAGGCCTACTTCCACTGGACTATCAGATATGCTTTGCACCACCTGAAATCTCTTAACAGGTTAGCCCCATCCACTTTTGCCACCCAAAGCCTGGTTAAAACTAGATGCCCTAGAACTGCTTCAAAAGGGTTTTCCATACTATGGCATAAGAATCTCTGGACAAGGAGTAAGGGGTAAAATACACCTTCCCCATCCATAACAGCATGGGCTGCTCCTCAGAAATAAGTACTAAAAAACAAAAGATTTTAAATTTGTTTATTTAAATACAAATTGAAAGCAGTTGATGAATGGAGCATAGCCCCACTTCCTCCACCATCTCCCCTCCCCCTTAAAATTAATGCAAGAGAGATGACAAGGAACAGCAACAGAGAGAAAGCAGCAAGTAATTTAGTGACAGAAGCATCATGGCTCAAGAGTTAAAATCTCTGGCTCTCTGGGAGATTAGGGGCAGATAATAAGATTAACATCAATAGGTCAGTCAGCCTTGTCATGGAGGACAGCATTTATGGCCAGTTTATGTACCTTCTGGGTACAAAAGCATCAACTGACAAGTGCTGTTCCCAAATGCAGGAAAATGCATTGCAAACATGGATTTGCCACCTGCAGCAGCCCTGGAGAACGGAGAAGACTTGAGTAGCTTCTATGGTGGCTCACATCAGGACTCAGTTCTCCTATGCATCTGTTTTCAATCCAGCTCTCATTTTTACTAAATAGATATTATGGGCCACAGGCAAGCTCCTGTAAAGTTAAAGTAACTCCAAGGTTTTTAGTTCAAGGGTGTTTGATGTTTAACTATCAACTTTTCTAGGCAACCATTTTTTTTCCTGACATCTTCAGATGATCACTTAAAATGGGTTTCTTTGGCCTAGCTTCTACAGTATGCATTTGCCACACAGTGCTAGAAGGACCATAGAATATCAGGGTTGGAAGGGACCTCAGGAGGTCATCTAGTCCAACCTCCTGCTCAAACCAGGACCAATCCCCAACTAAATCATCATAAAGGGAAGTTGCAGAATAGCATGTGAAATGGTACCAATCAGCTAAGAAATATATTCTATGTCTAATTAAATTTCAAGCCCCCTTGTACATCATTTTGAATGCAGGGAGTCCAATTGGAATAGTACCTGGAACTATTCAATCAACCGAGGAGGAGTGACCACACTACATAGGATGCTTTGTGGCACCAAAAACTGCTTGGCGCTTTCAGAGTAACAGCCGTGTTAGTCTGTATTTGCAAAAAGAAAATGAGTACTTGTGGCACCTTAGAGACTAACCAATGTATTTGAGCATAAGCTTTCGTGAACTACATCTGATGAAATGAGCTGTAGCTCACGAAAGCTTATGCTCAAATAAATTGGTTAGTCTCTAAGGTGCCACAAGTACTCCTTTTCTGTTTAGTGCTTGTGGCACCAAAAACCAAAAGCAACATCAGGCTCTTAAGATTTAAAAACATGTCAACCTCTCACAGGACTGTCTGGTTCTCTAAACAAATACTTTAATGAAGACACCTCACTGCTAGAGTTGTCAATCCATCTTTTTCCACAGCCTTGGTGATTTGAGGACTCATCCAGTGAGATTCCTTTTATTTAAACTGGGATTCTCCTCCCCTTTTGGTTGTCATCTTTAGACCTTGGACATTACCATGAGGTTTTCCACATCAAGGAAGTGCTTTCACCTCTGAGAGAAGGTTGCCCTTTATTAGAGCAGGCAGCTTCTGGGTATGGTGAGAAGACAGGCAGCACTGTGTTTGTGAGAAACCACTGCAACTACTATTAAGCATCATCAGCAACGTGTGGCCTATTACTAAGGAAAACATGACCGTCCAGGTGACTAGCTCACATACTACTGGGCTGGAGCCTCTGTATGGGACATGCCTGGTATTAATTTACATTGCTTTCCATAAATCTAAGTTTAGCCCAAGTCAGCCATAAGCAGGAAAGCTGTGGAAGGAACTACCAGTATAGGTTTTGCCTCTCAAAAGAGGAATAGCGCTTATTAATCACTAGGAAGTACTCATAAGGGTCTAGCTCCATATGGGGTTTCTGCTGTTATTCCTAGAGGGCCAGTTGAGCTGTTGCTGTAACAAACAAAACTCTGAACTCCTAGGCACCACTGCATCCACTTCTTGCATGTGTTTTGCACTGAGAAATCCTGACTCTGGTCACTGAAGCCTTAATGATGACTTGTTTCTTGATCCCAATGCAGAGAGTGCACACTGTGCTTCAGACTGCACAGAATGCTAGGATGGATGGGAGGCAGGGATATCAGCAAGCACCTATGAAAACCAGTAAGGGCCCAGGTGCTTGAAGGAACTTTTCACCCCCCACCCCCAAACATAGATGTGCAGTCAGTTTCCTATCTATTTTCAAAGAGATAAAATTTCAAAGTCTTCATCCTCTGAGTCAAAGAATCTTTCCAACCTGTCTGCATCAGAAGAGTCTGAAAGACAAGAGACAAAACGACCTCTGTTTAATGTGCCCATTGCTTAAAACAGATTTACACTAAAGCCACTCACCAGCCCAAGCTGTATGAGGGGGAAATTATGGGTGTCAAGCATACGAAGCAGGGGGCATGACTGAAGAAGAGGACGGGGCATGCTTTAATAGCAAGTAACAATGGACAATCCACATTACACCTACAGTATGTGTGGCACAGAATATATTAGCTATCCCTAAATGGTATGTTCCTCAGCGCTGGACAGTTTGTATCTAATAGCCTTAATATGGCACAACCTTGTGCTGTAACATCTGGTGGCTGTATGTAGAAGTGTCAAATGTATAGACTCTATACACCCATAAATATATATGCTGTACATAATATAGAGAGAGTTCTGATTAAAGAGAGGCTGGATTCAACTATATCTTTGGAAAGAGTAGACCAGTGCTGTCTTGAGGCTTTATATGGACTATACTCAATCCTCTGTCCCTAGTATTAGGAGATGTCACACATCCCAACATGAGTTGACGAAAAAGATTTCCTTTGATTAATGCCTTTGACCCAGAACACGAGGAAAGGGCAACACCACACCACAGATGTTACTGACTCAGCTGAGGCCAGCTCTATCAGGGAGCTGCAACTGATGCAGAGTCATGTTCTCTACTGATTTGAAGAGTGCAGGCCACGCTGATGGAGCAGGCATTAGTGAATGCCCAGCACAGAAGCACTGAAGGCAGCGTGTGTGTGTTGGTCTATGTCAGTTTTACCATTACAGCAGGCATGCCAACTGAACCCTCCAAATTTGGAGCTGAGCATAGGGGAAAACTCAGAGAGGGGAGAGAAGTGGAACAGAGTGGACCTTATAGAGACCAACACTATCTAAAGCAACAAGAATGTGTGTTTTAGGTTTTACCAGAGTAACCAACAGCTAGTGAAATGCTGACTGCACAGCAGGAACAGAGGACACTAGTCAACTAAGAAGTGGTGGGGCTCTGGGTTGTGACACATTCAGTTGGATGAGGGAGCATATACAATAGCCCAATGGTTACTGCTTTCCACAGTGTTCCAACTAGATTGAGAGCCCACATGTGCACCAAGAGCATGGATGTATCAATACAGAAGATACCCAAAGGGAAGTACTCTCAACTGAGGCAATAAGGGAAAAAGCAGCCAATATCTCAAGGAGGACAACGATTGCAGTAAGACCAAAGTGAGACTGAATTAAATCACAAGCAAATCAGTAATTCTAGTGAGGGCCATGGCAATAAGATGAGCAGAAAAAAATAATGGATTGGTAAGGGGAGGGAGAACTGAAGGTGAGCAGCCCATTCCAACATATTAGGGAGGAACAAGAGATGGGAAATAGGGAAAATTTGAACCGAGAAGGATTAAAAATAAGGGAAAGGAAAAGCTTTCTTGAAGGAGGAATGAACAGTGCGAGCTAAGGGAGGCTGTGAGAAAGGCAGTGACAGAACTGAGTGTCACAGCAGAGAGAAATAGATAAGAGCACAGGGTACAAATGACAAGACACATCCAGTTCCTGGTAACTACAGACATGTTTGTCCACAGATACTCCTCTTGGCAGAAGAAGTTACTCACCTTGTGCAGTAACAATGGTTCTTTGAGATGTGTCCCCCTGTGGGTGTTCCACTATAGGTACGTCTGCATCCCTGCACTGCTCTTCAGAGAATTTCAATAGCAGTCTGTCCTGCACACGCGGCTCCCCACCTGCCATGAGTCTAGTCAGTGTGCATGGGCATTTCCCTCTCAATTCCTTCTCTACCGCAGAGCCATATAGAGAACGGCAAAATAAACCGTCAGAGGGTCAGTCATGGAGCACCAATAGGGGGACACATCTTGAACCATTGTTACTGCACAAGATGAGTACCTTAGTCTTCAAGTAGCATCCCTATGGGTGCTCCACACTAGGTGACTCCCAAGCAGTACCCACCGCAGGAGGCTGGGACTTTAGAGTCAAGTCTGATACAGATGATAGAACAGTGGCCCTGAATTGGGCGTCTGAAGCTGAATCACTCAGAATGGCATATTGTTCTGCAAAGGTATGCGCAGAGGTCTGTGTAGCTGCCCTGCATCTCTCGGATATGGGGATACCCTTAGAGAAGGCGATCAACGAGGAGACTGCCCTTGTGGAATGTGTGGCTACCGAAGATGGGGGAGGGTTACACCCTCCCTCCCCCCCCCCCCCCCCCAACACAATTGGTGGCAGAATCTAATAAAGCTAGAGACCCATTTGGACAATGTCTGAGCAGACATCGCCGCACCTTTGATTTATCCATAACGGAAAGGAAGAGAGTCTTGGAGTTTTTCAGAAGGCCTTTGCCCTGCCTAAATAGAAGGCCAAAGCTCTTCTCCCAGAGTATATGGAGGATGGCCTCCCTATTGTCCATATGAGGTTTTGGATAGAATATTGGGAGTTGAAAGAGTTGATACATGTGAAATGCAGAAGTTATTTGGGGAGTGAATTTCGGGTGTGTTCTGAGTGTGACCTTGTCCGGGAAGAACACTGTAAATGGGGGATGTGCCATCAAAGCTGGTATCTCCCCTATCCTTCTGGCATAAGTGATGGTGATGAGGAACGCCATCTTCATGGAAAGGTGAGTTAACGAACAAGTGGCCTGGGTTCGAATGGCAGTCTAGTCAGTCCTTTAGCACTAGGCGAGGTCTCATTAGGGAGTAGGGGTCCTGGGTTGTGGGAAAAGGTTTGCTATACCTTTCAGAAATCTTTTCATAGTTGGGTGAGAGAAGATTGAGTAGCATCTATTTGCTGGAAGGTAGCAGTTACTGCCAAGTGAACCTTCAGCAAGCCAGTAGAAAGACCCGACTTCTGTAAGGATAACAGATAGTCCAGGATCACTGGCAAGGTGGCTGAATTAGGACTTGGACTGGCACCATATCTGGAATCTCTTCCATTTCTGCAGGTAGGTGAACTAGTAGAACCCTTTCTACATCCAGTACTACCTCCTGCACCTCCTCTGAGCAAGATGCTTTTATGTACCGGAACCATGAAGAAGCCATGCTTTGAGATGTAGGATCCATGGATTAGGGTGAAGGATGTGACCCCTGTTTTGTGACAGACAGCATGGGGTGATTGGTAGGGTCACCGGAGGACATCATGCCAGCTGGGACAGGCAAGGGAATCATGTCTGTCTGGGTCTGGTAGGATCAATCAGAATATTTGGTTTTTCCCTTTTTATCTTCAGCAGCACCTTTAATAATACAGGGAATGGAGGAAAGATGTAAAGAAAGCTCTTGTTCCACAGGAGGAGGAGCATGTCTCCCTGGAGTGTTGGCCAAAGCCAGACAAATGGAGCCAAGACGCCCTCCTCATAACCACCACCATGGAGATAGAGCACGCTGCCAAGTTGGCCGCATCCGATGTGCGCTAGAGACGTTTTTGCAACTAGCTGGTCTTCCTTAATGATGGCCAAGAATTGGTTAAAGAAGCATGGGCTGGATGGATGCACTACAAGGTGGGCAGAGAGTTGACTAGATTGTCGGGCTCAACGGGCAGTGATCAATGGCTCCATGTCTAGTTGGCAGCCGGTATCTAGCGGAGTGCCCCAAGGGTCGGTCCTGGGGCCGGTTTTGTTCAATATCTTCATTAATGATCTGGAGGATGGTGTGGATTGCACCCTCAGCAAGTTTGCGGATGACACTAAACTGGGAGGAGTGGTAGATACACTGGAGGGTAGGGATAGAATACAGAGGGACCTAGACAAATTGGAGGATTGGGCCAAAAGAAATCTGATGAGGTTCAACAAGGACAAGTGCAGAGTCCTGCACTTAGGATGGAAGAATCCAATGCACCGCTACAGACTAGGGACCGAATGGCTAGGCAGCAGTTCTGCAGAGAAGGACCTAGGGGTGACAGTGGACGAGAAGCTGGATATGAGTCGACAGTGTGCCCTTGTTGCCAAGGAGGCCAATGGCATTTTGGGGTGTATAAGTAAGGGCATTGCCAGCAGATCTAGGGATGTGATTGTTCCCCTCTATTCGACATTGGTGAGGCCTCATCTGGAGTACTGTGTCCAGTTTTGGGCCCCACACTACAAGAAGGATGTGGAAAAATTGGAGAGAGTCCAGTGAAGGGCAACAAAAATGATTAGGGGACTGGAACACATGAATTATGAGGAGAGGCTGAGGGAACTGGGATTGTTTAGTCTACGGAAGAGAAAAATGAGGGGGGATTTGATAGCTGCTTTTAACTACCTGAAAGGTGGATCCAAAGAGGATGGATCTAGACTGTTCTCAGTGATAGCAGATGACAGGACAAGGAGTAATGGTCTCAAGTTGCAGTGGGGGAGGTTAAGGTTGGATATTAGGAAAAACTTTTTCACTGGGAGGGTGGTGAAACACTGGAATGCGTTACCTAGGGAGGTGGTGGAATCCCCTTCCTTAGGGGTTTTTAAGGTCAGGCTTGACAAAGCCTTGGCTGGGATGATTTAGTTGGGATTGGTCCTGCTCTGGGCAGGGGGTTGGACTAGATGGCCTCCAGAGGTCCCTTCCAACTCTGTTATTCTATGGTCTTTATATCTATCTGGAAGCTGCTCAATAAAGAAGTTTAATTTTGTATAGTTTTGATAATCATATCTGACCACTAGGGCCTGATAGTTAGCTACTAGAAATTGGAGGGTGGCTGAATAGGCTTTTCTGCCAAAAAAGTCCAAACATTTCCCATCTCGGTCATATGGGGTAGATTTAAATTGGTATTGATGACCCCTTGAATTGACCATGTCCACTATGATGGAATTCGGAGTCAAACGGGTGAATAGAAAATCGGTGCCCTTTGCAGGCACATAGTACTTTTTGTCCACCTGCTTACACGTCAGTGGGATGGATGCCAGGGCCTGCCATATGACCTTATTGGGGTCTAGGAGCACCTTGTTAACTGGGAGGGCTACTCTGGCAGAGGTTGAAGAATGTCCACCAGCTTGTGATGAAGTTGCATGTAGTTACACTTGCAGGGTCTCAGCCACTTTTTGAATTAGGTCCCAGAACGACCTAAAGTCATCCGCCAGAGATGGCGGGGGAGGCATCACTGCCTCATCAGGTGAGGATGATGAGAGGTAAGTTTGAGGGGCCTCTTCCTTTTCTGCCTCCATTTCCCATTCTTCCAAAAATTCCGGCAGGTCTGGTGCCCTTGATGTTGACACTGAAGGGGGATATCTCTCTGCCTGCTGGTAAATTACACGCTGGGGCAGCCCGAGGTCCCAGTAAGGACACTGTGGGTAGGGAGCCGGTGGCTGGGTCCACGGTTGCCCATACCAGGGAGGTTGAGGGCTGGGTGGTACCCCGGTACTCTTGATGGGATTGGGGTCTGTATGGTGGGTAAGATGACCGATGAGAACCTAGTTCCTCCTGGCTCGCTATCTGAGTAGGAATGGGAAAGAGGCAGCGCATGGCATGGAGACACCATTACATCCACTGCTCCTGACGAGGTTGGTACCAGAGTCCCAGTGTGAGAAGGAGCAAGTCCGGTGCATTGGTGTAACATTGCTCTCCATATGCTTTATGAAAATATGCTTATGAATGTGAATAGGATGTAACTGAAATATGTTTTATGCAAAAGGTCTCTTGTAAGGCATCATTATAAAGCTTATAATCTATTGAGTGTGTTCATCCTGTTTGTATGCATGTATCATTCTTGTATCTGAAGCTAGAAATATGAAGTATAACTCTGAGGTCCTATTGTAACTATGCAAAGTGTGGGCCATTAATTGTGGTTTAGAATCTTGATGGCTCCCATTGATTAGGATAATTGGTTGTAAATGGTTTATTTACCTGCAAGCCTTCCTGTGTACATGTGGGCCAGTCCGTGGGTAATTAAGAATGAGGTCTCACAGGGACATATGACCATGTCACCTGATAATGGAATCCATCTTAAATCTGGTACTTTTCCATTTAGAAGGAGGGGTGGGGACCCAGAGAGAAAAAAAGACTCCTGCCTTGTGCCAAAGCTATAAAAGGGAGTGGAGCAGAACAAAGGAGGGCAGTTATTACAAAGCCCCTGTTTTCCACCTAAGAGGTCTGCTGGAACTAACAAGAACTGTACCAGGGGAAAGGATTAGGCCTAGACTAGGAAGGAGTCTAGTCTTTGAAAGAAGCTTATTGAAACATCTGAGGGTAAGGTATTACTTATATTCAGTTTCTTAAGGTATTAAGCTTAGTCTTGTGTATCTTATTTTACTTTGTGACTTACTTTGTTGTCTGTTATTACTTGAAACCACTTAAATCCTACTTTTTATACTTAATAAAATCACTTTTGTTTATTAATAAGTAAGTGATTAATACCTGGGGAGCAAACAGCTGTGCATCTCTCTATCAGTGTTATAGAGGGTGGACAATTTATGAGTTTACCCTGTATAATCTTTATACAACAGTAAAATGAATTTATTTGGGGTTTGGATCCCATGGGAGCTGGGAGTCTGGGTGCTGGAGGCAAGTAACCTGCTGAGCAGTTTTTAGTTAAAGTCTGCAGCTTTGGGGGTGTGGACCAGACCTGGGTCTGTGTTGCAGCACGCTAGTGTGTCTGGCTCAACAAGGCAGGGTTCTGGAGTTCCAAGCTGGCAGGGAAAATGGGCCCAGAAGTAATCTCAGCACACCATGTGACAGTCCCAAGGGGATCCCTGTGACTGAACCTATCACACTTGGATTCAGAGAGAGGTCCAGTGTGCACTTGTAGTACCAGTACGGACAATATCAGTGCTGAAGGCTGCCAGTGCCAAGGAGCCTGCACCAAAGGAGTTGGAGATGTAGACCTGGCTATATGGTCCTTTTGTGCCACGCACACCAGCATCAATACCGGTGCTCTCCTTGACGTATCCTTCACCGGGGCAGATCGACTATGTTTGTCTCGCCCTCATGGTACCGGTATCTCTCTGCCCATGCCTGTTGGGTCAGTACTGTGTGTGCCCTGGCTTCAACACCATCGGTACCGAAGGTACAGATGGAGCCAGAGAACGTTTCCAGCTTGATCTGGGCTCGCTATGTGGACTCACAGACCTCTTCTTACCAGTCTTTCATGAGTGCGTAAATTCCTTAAGATCACCTGCCTTCGACATAGAAGGTTGCGGTGATCCTTCACTCCAGGACTTCAGAGATTGAAGGACTGATTCTACGAGCAGGAGTTTTAGCCTTAACTCTGTCCTTTCTAGACCTGGGTTTTAGCTGCTGGCACCAGCCACACTTTTGTGGATTGTGCTTTTCCCCAAGGCAGCGAACACACTGCAAGTGTCTGTCCATTACCGGGACGGAGTCTTTAAAGCTCAGACGCTTTTTGAAGCCTAGGGAGCCAGGCACACCTTTGTCCAGGGGGATTTCCGCCCCACCCAGGTTGGCAGGAGGCATAGTTTTCTTTCCTCCCCTCCCCCCCCCCCTTTTCCTTTTTTTGGCATGGCCAGCTAAAACAAATATTAAAAGAAAGGGGCTTCAAGAAACAAAGAAATTTGCAAAACTATCAGGAGTTAATTTGTGAACAGACACCTCTAAGCTGGTCTCTAGCTTAGGGCCATTGAGAAGGAACTGAGGAAGAAATGCCCATGCATGCTGACTAGCTACAAGGCAGGCTGGGAGCCACACATGCACAGACGGGACAAACTGTTATTGAAATTCTCTGATCAGCAGTGCAAGGGCACATGCACGCCTACAGTGGAGCACCCAGAGGGACACCACTCAAAGAAGTTGTTAAATGCTTCTGCAATGTCCATGCCTATTATTAAACACACACAGGGACTGGCGGCAGGGGAATTGCGTGGCAGTTGTTTCTCCTGTGCATGTGCCAATTACCCACCACAGCCCTGTTAGCACAAAGGGGAAGAAATCAATAAGAAGTCATTCTTTCAAGGCCGTTTCTATTTCTAGAGTGCCAAATCATTCTCTAGGCTTCAGGGAAGCAAAGAGCCAAAAGTCATCATGCAGTTCCAACAGGAAGAACCATGCAAGCTTCCAAGGAAGCTGAAGAGATAAGCCCACCCCAGGGGTTTTCTACCAAAAACGACCAGATGGCTGGGCCTTACCTGGTGTGAGATTCAGAACATCAGGGCTGGAGAAGTGTGAAGGCTGATGTTCTACCAGTTCAAACATTGGCAGAACTCCTTTTAGCAGGGACAGCTGTGGAGTGAACACAGAAGCCAGCCTGTTAGCACAAACACATCACCAATCAAGGGTAGTAGTGACAGCCTCTTCACTCAGGAGCTGGAAGAAACGTGAAGAATCTGACAAAGTCTGACTAATATGTTCCTCTTCTCTACCTTTAAACCCCTGCCTTTTCTGGAAGGGAGCATTCAGCTAGCTGGTTTCTATCACTCGACAGCAAGGGATGGCAAAGAGGATCTATAATTCCTTTGGCCTTCCTCCCAGTTGGTAAGGAAAGGTCCTGGAAGAGCAGTACAGCAGAGTACTTATTTTAAAGGGAATTCATGGATAGAGATTTCTGGTGTGAAGATTGAGAGCAGAATACACACAAGCACCAAGAAGAGGAACTAGAGCCTCACAGCATCCAGAGCAAATAGTAGGGCTTGTCTTGGGAAATACTGAAGACATCATCAGGGAGTTATTTGTTCTTCAAGCTAAATGAGTTATTAGTTCTGAGGGTTCAGCTTCTAAGCCCCAAACTAACTAAACCACAGCTTAACTGTATCTCTACCACCTGGGACTGTCAAAGCCACCAGATCTCAAATTAGGTAAGGATGGGGCATGGTTACTGTACAGACCTGAGACTCCCATCTACCCCCTTCCCCACATACGTCCAAGGAATAAACCAAGGGTGTTCCTTGTGTTCCACAGAGATCCCACAGTGCCCTGTTTTAGCAGGGGTGTTAGCCTCATTGTCCGACATTTCCAAGCTGGGTAATTCTGTTTTGCTCACCCCAAATTCCTTATGCAGTTTCAGAAGGTTGTGGTGCACTTCAATTCCTTTTCTCATTGCTACTTTGATAAACTGCTGCTGTGGGGACTGACTGAGGAGACCAGGAGTCTTTCCCAGTCTCTGGCAGACTTCCTGTGATGCCCTGGGCAAGTTACGAATCTCACTCACAGACCTGCCTAATTTTTCTAAAAGTGATTATAACTTTTTGAAGTGATAACTCCTATTTTCAACCTTGCAGAGCTTCACACATTAATGGTTGTAAGGGTGCTTAGAGATCATAACTGAGCTAGTCCCCCCACACTGGTCAGACGGTGCCAATCTGCTGGCCTTCAAGGCAAGGCATAGAAGATCACCTCTCAGGCGTTTGCTAGTTAAATGTGGGGGACTGAATTTTTTGGTTTTAATTATTAAACTAGTTGTGTACTCTTTAAAAGGTTGTCACCCTGCAGAGTGTGCTGGATGCATTTGCAGAAGTTAGAAAATAATGTAGACAATGCCCTTTACCAGTGACATGGCTGAACACAAACCTTTTTGATTTCCTGGCACCAGTCATTAAAGTCTTCCTCTGTGTTGCAGAAAAAGCCCTAAAAAGAAATGTTGTACAATCTTTATTAGCTTATAATAAAAACAAAATTTGTGGATAGTGTCTATCAAAGCCTCACAGAGTAATGCGAAGCAATTATATGAAATATACATTCTGAACGTCAGCTATGCCAATAAAAATGTTTGTTTTTCATGTAGTGACAGAGCCAAAAATTTGAGAATGTTTTTTGTAGTTCAAGCTACCTGACTTTAAACTGCAATTCAGATGTAGCAAAACTGGCTACTTCTCATTGACTTACTCAGGCCAGTCTCTTCCAATGCTGGAAACACTGACTATGGTCTCAAGTGGGGCACATGACTTGTATGGAGAGGCTGAGGGAACGGGGCTTATTTAGTCTCCAGAAGAGAAGACTGAGGGGGAATTTGATAGCAGCCTTCAACTACCTGAAAGGGGTGTTCCAAAGAGGATGGAGGTAGGCTGTTCTCAGTGGTGGCAGTGACAGAACAAGGAGCAATGGTCTCAAGTTGCAGTGGGGAAGGTCTAGGTTGGATATTAGGAAAAACTATTTCACTAGGAGGGTGGTGAAACCTCCTTCCTTAGAGGTTTTTAAGGCCCGGCTTGAAAAAGCCCTGGCTGGGATGATCCTGCTTTGAGCAGGGGGTTGAACTAGATGACCTCCTGAGGTCTCTTCCAACCGTAATCTTCTATGATGGAAGTGATATGGGGACAGAGCCAGCTCAATTGGACACAGTTCAGATATTTCAAATCTGAAAACAGAGTGTCACAACTGCACGTGGGTCCAGAGGTGCCAACTTTCCAATGGTTCTGCCCCCACTCCACCCCTTCCCACAAGCCCCCCCCCCCTTCCCATCCCCGCTCCACCCTGCCTCTTCTCTCCTCTGAGCATGCCCCACCCTTGCTTCTCTTCCTCCCCCCAGCATTTCCTGCATGCCACAGAACAGCTGAACTGCAGTGGCAGGAGGTGCCGGGAGGGAGGGGGAGGTGCCGATCAGCGGGGCTGCTGGCGGGCGGGCGGCACAGGAGCTGATGAGAGGAACACCCACGAAGTCGGCGCCTATGCTTGGGTCATCTACTTCACCATAAGGCAGGATGAAAATCCAGACTGCAATTCAGAGATGGCAGAACCTAGGAGTTATTAGGCTTCTGTCAGAAAGGCAATTGTAAGTACAACTGCATGAAGATAAAGTCAGGGGTACAGAAGAGGCAACTTTTCTCTAGGTACCCTTTACTATACCCTTGGGCTGGAGTGAATGCTGGGACTGTTATGATCTCCATAAGAACACAAGAACGGCCATACTGGGTCAGACCAAAGGTCCATCAAGCCCAGTATCCAGTCCTCTGACAGTGGCCAATGGCAGGTTCCCCAAAAGGAATGAACAGACAGGTTATTATCAAGTGATCCATGCCTTGTCACCAAATCCCAGCTTCTGGAAATCAGAGGCTAGGGACACCATTCCCGCCCATCCTGGCTAATAGCCATCGATGGACCTATCTTCCATGAATCTATCATGAAGCTCCCTTTTGAACCCCGTTAATACTACTGACCTTCACAACACCCTCTGGCAAGGAGTTCCAGAAGTTGACAGTGTGTTGTGTGAAAAAATACTTTTTTGTGTTTGGTTTAAACCAGCTACCTTTTAATTTCATTTGGTGGCCCCTTGTTCTTGTATTATGAGGAGTAAATAACACTTTTTCTTATTTACTTTCTCTATACCATTTATGATTTTATAACCTCTATCATATCCTGCCTTAGTTGCCTCTTTTCCAAGCTGAAAAGTCCCAGTCTTATCAATCTCTCCTCATACGGAAACCGTTCTATACCCCTAATGATTTTTGTTGCCCTTTTCTGAATCTTTTCCAATCCCAATTATATCTTTTTTGAGCTGGGGCGACCACATCTGCACACAGTATTCAAGGTGTGGGCGTACCATGGATTTATATAGAGGCAATATATTTTCTCTCTTATCTATCCCTTTCTCGACTATTCCCAATATTGTTTGCTTTTTTGACTACCGCTGCACATTGAGTGGATGATTTCAGAGAACTATCCACAATGACTCCAAGATCTCTTTCTTGAGTGGTAACAGCTAATTTAGACCCCATCATTGTATATGTATAGTTAGGATTATGTTTTCCAATGTGCATTACTTCGCATTTATCAACATTAAATTTCATCTGCCATTTTGTTGCCCAGTCACCCAATTTTGCAAGATCCTTTTGTAGCTCTTCGCTGTCTGCCTGGGACTTAACTGTCTTGAGTAGTGTTGGATCATCTGCAAATTTTGCCACCTCACTGTTTACCCCTTTTTCCAGATTGTTTATGAATATGTTAAATAGGACTGGACCCAGTACAGATCCCTGGGGGGCACCACTATTTACCCCTCTCCATTCTGAAAACTGACCATTTATTCCTACCCTTTGTTTCCTATCTTTCAACCAGTTACCAATCCATGAGAGAACCTTCCCTCTTTATCCCATGACTGCTTATTTTGCTTAATAGCCTTTGGTAAGGGACCTTGTCTAAGGCTTGCTGAAAATCTAAATACACTATATCCACTGGATCTCCTTTGTCTGCATGCTTATTGACCCCCTCAAAGAATTCTAGTAGATTGATGAGGCACGATTTCCCTTTACAAAAACCATGTTGACTATTCCCCAGTAGTTGCTGGGGTCACCCCTGGAGCCCTTTTTAAAAATTGGAGTCACATTAGCTATCCTCCAGTTATCTGGTACAGAAGTGGATTTAAATGATAGGTTACAGATGACAGTTAGTAGTCCTGCAATTTCACATTGGAATTCCTTCAGAACTCTTGGGTGGATACCATCCGGTCCTGGAGATTTATTACTGTTTAGTTTATCAATTTGTTCCAAAACCTCCTCTAATGATACCTCAGTCTGGGACAGTGCCTCAGATCTGTCACCCAAAAAGAATGGCTCAGGTTTGGGAATCTCCCTCACATCCTCAACAGTGAAGACCGATGCAAAGAATTCATTTAGTTTCTCCACAATGGCCTTATCAATGCATTCACTTTATTTCAGAGTTGCCTGTAGCACTTGCCACACTGCATGACAGACCCTTAGCAATTAGTCACTGTGTAGATGTAGCAGTGTAAGGGAGTTTTCCCCACTACTGAATTGTTTCATGCAGGAGAGTTGTTTTTGACCAAAGTTATAACTTAAGGCAGGGTATCAAAGCGTTTGCCAATAGGACTGGCAAGTAAATAGCATCTGCAGACTTGTAGGGAGAGGAAACAGCCAGAAAAGAAGGGAAGGCTGAAAAAGACTGTTCCAGCTGCTAACAGTGGCACAACTGCAAAGACAGGGTCAAGCTCTCAACAGCTGGGACAGAAATAAGTCACAGGTACACACCACTGCGATGGATGGGTCGAGTTCAGCAATGCTCATTCGGCAGGGCGGGTGCTGGCAGTGGAAGCTCTCATCAGGGATACAGCTGTTATCACTGGGTTCCACTGCAGGCTGTGTAGTGTGGGGGTCCAAGTAAATTAGCTCCTCACCTGGACAAATAGAGGAGAAATTAACAGGGTATGTCACACCAGATGAGCACCTTGTGCATGAGTGAGTGAGTGCGTGTGTGCATGCATGCATGCCACTAACACAGCCTTTGTCCTTTCATAATCGGCTCATGATTTGGAGAACAGAAGGAAGAGGAAAACAGACAGGTGCTCACAAACGAAAAGGGGGAGGAGAGGGTAAACATGTTACACAAAACCCATGAAGGGAAGTCAGCTCTGGATCTAGGACAAGGTCAGACAGAGCGACCCATCTGCTACAATTTAATTCTACGTAAGGAATGTTACACAAACCCTAAAGTGCTATTCCTTGTGGAAGAGAGCTTATACCCATGGCTGCAGTCACCCCTAGATCCTCGCTCACAAGGAGGCTTATCTCACAGCACCCTCAAGCTGTTCTAAAGTAAAGGGGGAACACCACTCTGGGGAAGGTGAGGGCAAGTTTGGGAGGGCTGCATTGCTCTGCAGTCATTCCCCTATCTGTGGGCAGACATCAAGACAGATTGGACACCTCCCTAACATGGCACAAAGCTAGGCTGGTTAGTCACTCACCTACATAGCCAATGAAGTAATGAGCACTGTTGGGTTTCCCTCCAATCACTCCCAGGGACTGAGGCATCATGAAACAGTGCTGGAAAGCAAGACTGAACATGAGCAGCTGGCAGGCAGCAGCAACTAGAGCAAGTGATCAGAAATCAAACTCAAAGGCAATCACTGTGATACTGGCACATGCTGGGCTTCTGAACCGTGAGCAAGTCCAGCAGCAGAAGCAACGGTTTATGGTAGAAGGTCTCTGCCAAGAGGGAAGGATGCTGCAACATGTAAACTTCAAGGGAAAGAGGCTCAGAGAAGCCTTAGAGCCCTGGGGGAGAAGTAGACCAAGAAAAAGGGGCAGGAGGAGGAAGGAGAAGAGATGAAACTCCGGACATTGCATGGTGCAATCTGCACTATAGTCACAAATTCCACAAGCAACTGAGCAAAACCCTCACTCCACGAAGTCAATGACAGAACTCCCATTGACTTCAATAGGGTCAGGATTTTACCCTAAATCATTTGTCAATGGATCTGCAATAGCACTCCCAAGGGAATTACATTGTTCTGAATGTTCTTGGGAAATGGATGAGAGAATTTAGCATCCATGTTGCTGAATCCAAGCACAATTCAGACCATGTATCCACCCTAAATTCAGAGTGCCCATACTCATACAGCTGAGGGACTGACACCATTGTTAGAGCAAGATACTGTGCAACCTTCTTCACAAAGTCAACGTGTGCCCCTCAGAATCTGATCTCTGCCAGCCTCGGCTGCTCCAAAGGCTGGTCTGGAATCCCAGAATTCTGCTCACCTAAATTTGATTTGCAGCACACACAGCTCTGACTTGCCAAATGTGGACTTGCAGCACATAGCACTTAAAGCTCAGGCTGCTGCCAAGCAGAGACTGGCAGTCATGCTGAATGCTCTAGTGGCTTGGGTTGGGTACAGACACAGGTAGGGACTGAGATTAGACCCTGGGTAAAATTCTCAGAAGCACCTAAATCTCTTTAAGAGTGACAACCACTTTGGCTCTTAAGTCACATTGATTGTCAAGGAGACTTAGGCACATAAACACCAATGTCTCTCTTTTCAGAGTAACAGCCGTGTTAGTCTGTATTCGCAAAAAGAAAAGGAGTACTTGTGGCACCTTAGAGACTAACCAATTTATTTGAGCATAAGCTTTCGTGAGCTACAGCGAAAGCTCATGCTCAAATAAATTGGTTAGTCTCTAAGGTGCCACAAGTACTCCTTTTCTTTTTGCGAATGTCTCTCTTGCAACTGGAACTTGGGCACCTGCGAACATTTTGCCCCAGAACCAGTTTTACACCTGACCTAATCAAGACTTATTCCTTGGTGCTCAGCAGTAAAACACCAGGAAGTCTGCTCATCCATGGCCATACCGAACAGCACTAATTCCCCTACCTTTAGTGTTTCAATATAAGCTTCATTGATATCCGTGAGCCCAAGGCGAAGAGGTATCAGCAGCACCAATGGTTTCCATAGCGACAACCTATCTGTAACCTCTGCTCCATCCGGGTACCCATTATAGAACAGGTCTGACTCTGCAGCGGGGAATGCTGCAGCACCAGCACACAAGAAATTGGACTTGCATAACCTTCCTACAGAAAGGGAGCACACACACACACAAGCAGAAATGGTTTCAGGAAAAGCATCAAACAGCTTCTAGTCCTTGATGAGTACTTCCCCTCCCTAATTCCCCCGCTCCCACCGCCTCAGTGCTCAACAGAAACTGCCATCTAATTTCTCAGAGCTACATGACACTTAAATAAGCAGCTGGTTTAAAGAGCAAGCGCTTTGCTTGAATTATATATTCACTCCAGAACCCTCTGGTAAAAACTTATTTTAGAAATACCGTACATCAAGCCTTTTACATCAAAGCACTTAGAACACTCATGGTATGTCTACACATCAATAAAACACCCATGGCTGGCTTGTGTTAGCTGACTTGGGCTTGGGGTGCAGGGCTATACAATTGTAGTGCAGATATCCAGGCTGGAGCCAGGACTCCGGGACCCCACGAGCAGGGAGGGTTCCAGAGCCCCAACATCTACATTGCAATTTTAGAGTCCCACAGTCTGAGCCCAAGTCAGCTGACACAGGCCAGCCATGGGTGTTTTATTGCTGTGTAGACATACCCACAGGGATCACTTGGGGCACCATTAAAAAGCAGCCATCTTTAGGGTAGCAATGCAGGAACCAGCAACTGCCCTGTGCCAGCAACATTAAACAGTACACTTGTGAGGAGAGGCAGAACTATGCAATTCAAATCACAGGGAGAATTTAGGTAGAAAGAATGTAAGTGCTTGAGTTGTAATTTGGTCAGGACACTGGGGCTGAACACAGGAGGTCTTTATCTGTAATAAGATACAAACGGAGCACTAAATAGTCACACTAAGTCTTACAGGATCCATTGCGGTACTTAGTCTTCAAAGACAAAGAACACAGGATTTCTGGCAAGTATTCTTGCCAAGCTCAGGCAAGTCAGGTGAAAGGAGTCCAAGAGGCAATTCCAAGGGTATCCAAAAGTGTTGGGAGTGTTCAAAAATTCTGGAACCTCAGTTAACTAAGGTCCCTTAAAACAAAACACCTGCATCAGCTATAATAAACCATGACAGTGTCTTTACAAGCAGCAGAGTTGTTTACGATAAGGGGTATTTCAAGAAAGCTTTCAGTTCTAATACCTTTTTTGGGTTGTCTGGTTCCACAAAATAGCTTCCAAGCAATCCCAAATTTTCCACTCCATGAGACCTCCCAGCTTGCACCATACCAGTGAGGATATTGACAAGTGGAGTCTGCCTAGGAGGGTAATGTGAGGGATACTAAAAACACAATGCATGCTGTGAAGTCAGGGATCATTCAGAAGCTACTTTAAGAGCCCTAAGGGGAGTGGAGGAGGGAAAACATTATTATAATTGGGAGGCACATGTCAAGGTGACTTCATGTTTTAACAGTGACACTTAGCACAAACAGCTGTCCATTTAGAGTACTGTACAAATGCTGATACTCACAGCACACCTGTGAAGTGAGCACTGAGTACCCCCATTTTACAGATGGGGAAACTGAGGCAGAAAGTTTAACCAGGTTGCTGAAGGCCACCCAGCAACTCAGTGACAAACAGATTTTCCCATTACCTGGGAGTTTCTGACCCCTACCCCCACTTACACCTCTCTAGGCCTTACCGCCTCACTTGCCAAGACTACCGCGCCATAGAAAACTGTGTTTTTGTTTGTTTTTTTTTATGGTAAAGTGATGCAGATTAACAAATGCAAAACAAACAGAAAAGGTGGCCCAAACAAGAAGCTACAGCCATGTATGGCACAGCAGTGTGTAAGTACTTCCAGGCATCTTCAGTTCAAGCAGGACACTTGTTTGCCAGACCCTATACCCCAACTGGACCAAGAGAAGGTACTATAAGGACACGGCATTCACAATGCATAAATGCACTAGATGGAATGGAAGCATTTGGAGACACTTGTTTGCGTCATACTAGGGATATGAATGACTGGGCAGTACACCTTTTTGTTTGGGCTATTTGCAGACCCTTCTCTAAGGTACTTCTCCTATCTGAGTCCATTTATTTTTTCACTTGCCATCGCTGGGTTAGTGGACTGATCTGACCATCCTGTAAAACTTTTTGGATTTATTCCATATCCTCAGAAGCATTATTTGGTTTTCCTTCCAAGAATTTCCTGCCAGCAGTCTGAAAACCATGTCACTCTTATTGCAGCTATTTGCTCTGTTGCATTACAAATCACTACCTAGATGTAGTTATTTCCAACCATTCTGTGCTTTCATCCCATTTATAGATCTGAAATTCTTTATCTTTGATCTCATGTGCTCCTTATGTCCCAGCCTCCTTTAAACTGAAACTTCCTAACAGTGATTTAGGTTTAAGTGATTTACTCAGAGCATGTTCCAGTAATTTGACAATATGATTTTGCTGCCATGACATCTGCCAATTCTCTCTCACTAGTTTCACTCTCCTGGTTTCTTAATGTCTCTTTACAGCACACCACCACCCTGGTCTTTTTGATACAATGGACTAATTCAGAAAGGAAAATAGATGAATGCTTTTCACCATTCTAACAAAAGACATTTTCTATTCACTTTGGAAAGAATAGCTGTACAGTACAAATGTTAACTGCTAATTTCTACATTTGTGGAAAACACCATTAACTTCTGAATTGTGTCACTGTCTGCATATCTTTTAGGTGTTTGTTATATAATAATCATATGAATAAATGCAGATCAACAGATTTATTTAACTGTCTTCAGATTGAAGTGACTGGGAATAGCATTTAATCATTAGCATTTCAAAAGCGTTTTACAAATTAGGGAATATATTGCTTCTATAAAGCATCAGCCCGACAGCCCTGCAGAATGAAGCCCAAACAACAGGCAGCAACAGTTACAGCTTCCCCATACCTTCTTAACAATGTCCCTCAATCCTAGCCTGAACACATTACCTCTAGAGAGGAAAGGTTAGTTCAGACTCTATGCCCATTCAGGCCCTGGCATAGCAAGCCACTTAAGGCACATAACTTCCATGTGGCTACTCACATGCTTAAAGTTAAGCAGGTGCTTCAATACTTTGCTGAGTCAGGGCCTCAAATCCTTGGCGTTTCTGCAGAGACTGTTGAAGGACAGAGGTTTTTTGTAATATAAACACTTGCACTCTAGGGCCACAATGCCCTGACAGGCTGATCAATTTTAGCCACTACTGACCTACAGCTGGTCTGAACCAGTGATCTACAGGTGAAAGTTTCCAAGGCTGATTACCAGTGCTTAATTTGTAATGAAAGAGGTGCCAGGACTCAAGCAATTTTTTTTACATTTATAACTGATGCAGCAAGCCCAAAGGTGCCGGGACTATGAACTATCAAATTAAACACTGCTGATTACCAGTGTTGAGCCATCCAGTTCTTTCTGCCATCCCAGAAAGGAACAGCTAATCATTTCTCTCTAAAAGATCTCTATTAGCCAGTATTTCCTTCACTCTTTCCTTGCTCCCTCCCTGGCAAGGGATTTTCAATGCAATTTTGCTTATTTTTTCCTCCCCCTCAACAAATTTGTTCTTGTTTTCTTCCTGTTTGGTAGAGACACTGCAGCTCTCAATTCCAAGAGAAACAGACAGACAACCATTTACAAACAACATGGTCACCAGGGCCGGCCCACAACGTTTTGGCACTTGAGGTGGGGCATTGAAATGACGCCCCCATTCCCCCTCGCTTGGGCCAAAACTTTGGAAGGTCTCAGTTTTGCCTTTTTCCTGTTCTACTCCTCTCATGGTACTGCTCTGCTACCTACCCCAATAAAGGAGCACTAACAACTTAAAATGCCTTGTTCAAAAAATTTAAGTAACACAACTTTCGAACGCTTGAACAGCAAATGTAACTTTTCTTGTCTGCATAGTAAACACTGGCATTTTTCATCTGTTTGAATAATCAAAGTGGTGCTTTCCATGCCTTCTTTGCTGCAAAGATTTGAACTGCTTCCTGCTGAAGGTCCACAGTCTGGGCTAGCTCACTGAGATGGTTGTAAGGCCAACCAGCCTCTCCTGTGTCATTGTGGAGCGTAGATGTGTTATTAACTTCAGCTTGGAGAAGCTGCGTTCTCCACTGGCAACTGTTACAAGAAGTGTTAGAAGTATGTGCAGAGCAGCAAAAGCATTTGGAAAGAAGGTGGTCATCTTATTTGTGCACATATATTCCAGAACAGCCTTTGGAGTTGATCCTGCTGAAATGTATCTTGAAAGGGCTTTCAGTTCATCACCTAAATCACTCGCATCAATATCGCACATGTCTTCATGTGTCAACACTGTCTCTATTGCGCTGCATTGTGGGTGTAGGTCTTCAGGTATAGTGAGGAGTTTTGGAATATCATACAACATCCCAAATATACAAATTATACATATTTTATATTTATATAAATAGATAGATATATACACACACAAAACATTCTTAAAACTGACTGTATTGCACAATCTAGCACCTGGTTAAAGAATTCAGCTTTGAATTGTCGTTTGGGGTCTCTTATGGGATTATCCCATGCATCATAATCAAAATGTCTTCTTCAGTGACTCTTGTATTCTTGAATGGGTGGGAAAATATCTTCAGTGTGAAGTTCCTCTGCCAAGTTCTGTGCACTCTTCAGAACGTTTTGAAATCCCTCATCTGACCGGTAAGACTGTAGGTATGACTTTGCTTTGTCCAGTTGTTCCATTGCTCCAGATATAGCAAGGTCAACACCTTGGAGTCTCTTGCTTACATCATTTATTTCAAACAGTATGTCATGCCACAACACTAAGCCACACCGAAATTTGAAATTATGTATGTTTCTGGTGATTCCATTTCCCTCTGCCACTGTTCTCCCACAAACAGTTCCTGTCATAGCATTATCCTCCATAATGGCAACTATGGCATCATCTATCTTCCCAATTTGGTGTTTGATAGGCTTTATTGCCTCCACTTGACTTTCCCATCGTGTGGCACTCAGTGGTTTCAGTGTCAGAGAGGATGTTCCCAGATGTTGCTTCAAAATTTGTCATCGATGAGTTGATGCAGAGAAAAATACATAGATGTTTTGAATTACATTAAAAAAATTCAGCAGCCTCACTAGAAGCTGACCACCAAGTTCAATGAATGAGAACTGCATGGGACCAAAAAAGCTTCAGGGTTTAACTCTCGGATCTGTGTCTGCACTCCTCTGTTCTTTCCTCTCACGTTGGCACCATTATCCTAACCCTGACCTCTCATGTCAGCTATCGCAATTCCCGTATCTTCCAGCTTTTTAAGAAGCAATTTGCCATACCAGCTCCTATAGTATCAATGTCAATAAATTCTAGAAAATGCTCTGACCATCACCATTGCAGGAACATTTTCACTAAGTTGTTGTTGTTGTTACAAAACACACCATTCATTTGTTCTGTATGGCTGATGTCAGGTATGCAGTTCAGAACAACAGAGTAATATCTTGATGACTTCAGATCTACCACAGTCTTCTGTTTGACTTTTGTTGCAGTAACTGTATGATCTCATTTTGAATTGTTTTTCCAAGGTAGTGGTGTGTGTACGTTTCTTGGGTGGTGACTCGTCTTAGATGCTCCTGGAGTACAGCATCAAACTCAGCCATCAGCTCCACAATGTTAAGGAAGTTTCCATTGTTTGGCACATACAGCTGATGAAAGTGCCACACAGTGCTATATTTTGGGTAGCAAGCACTCTCACAATGGCAATGTGCCTTTTCAGAACATTTTGCCAGTAAAGAGAGACTGATGCAATCTATGGTGGCCTTTAACCTTAGTCTCATCTCAAGCTCTTTTCACCTATGGAATGCTCTCTGGTGATTTGCTGCCTTCTCATGGCATGCCAAATTTCTAGCCAGATTTTTCCAGTCCTTTGTTCCTATAGAACCCAATGGGGCTGGAACATTAGACTGGAAGAATTTGCAACAAACACAGTATGCAGCATTCTGGGTTTTTGAGTACATAAGCCATGGCCTCTCCACTTTGTCACCATTGGGGATTTCACACCAGTAATGTGTTGGATGGAAACTTCTATTTTCATTGTCTTTGGGGAACATGAAGTTTTTCACTTGCTGTGGCCCAGGCAGTACAAGGAAGTCCCTCAGGCTACTGCTCAAGTGGGTCCACAGTCCTGCATCATCTAGGACTTAAGGAACTAAACTCAACAGCAGCTGTTTCTTGCGCCTCCACCACACTCTTCTCTGATCTACACTTTTCTTCAGGAATGTGCATGGTTACATCCATTTGAGATGGAGATAGGGATGCTGCAGAAGCTGCCAGGTCACCTGCACTCTGACTAACTGGAAGATCAGGCATCTCCTCACCGCTCACATTCTCACTGGGGCCGGAACGCTCACCGTGAACATTTGTGTCTATGTGTCTTAGGAGAGCTCCTTCCTGCTTAGATAGGAAAACTTCCTTTGCTTTCTTTCTTTTTCTGAATGCTGCCCCAGAGAGGGGTTTTCTTCTTTCACTCATGTCTGCTGTTCTGTGCCAGCTATAGTGGCTCTGAACACTCAATTGAAGGGGACAAATAAGCAGGCTGGTAGTAGGGCCTGAGTGAGGGAAGATATCAGCGTCTTAAAGGCCAAACTGGCTCCTACTATTTCAGTTGACTGCCTGTTCTCCTCAAGTGGGTTCAGGGAAGCAGCAGGAAACAGGAAGCTCCCTGAGAAGCTGGTGTTAATCAGTCTAGGCTCCTAGGGGTGCTAGAGAGGTACATAAGAGGCTCCTCCTCCTTTCTCTCCCTGCAGCTCCTGCTGCTTTCTGTTATTCCCTCATCTTTTCTCCTGCCTGTTGTGTGTCTTGTGCCCTCCTTCCTCCAGCACAGCACTTCACCATCTCTGTGCATCTAGAGCAGAGATAATACATATGCACCAGCAGCAGATACAATTTTCTACACTCAGGGTCCTAGTGGCACCCCACAGTTTGGCACCTGAGGCGGCCGCCTCAGTTCGTCTCATGGTAAGGCCAGCCCTGGTGGTCACCAAACGTATTTGCCAACACCAACCTTCAAGTAGCTCCTAAACATTGTCTCGGGGCTAGCTATTTTTCTCTCCAGAGCCAGAATTCACATGCCAGATCAATCCAGGCTTTACCATAAGAGCAATAGCATTGCTTCTAAGGCTTTGCTTTTTGCTTCTAAAAGCAGTAGTTCCCATTTTGGGTATACCTTCAAAGCAAAAAAAACCCACAGCTGGCCTGGTCTTGCAGGGCTTGAACTGTGGAGCTGTCTCATTGCTGTGTAGACTTCCAGGCTTGGCCTGAGCTCGGGACCCTCCCACTCTGCAGCATCCTAGAGCCTGGGCTCCAGTCCAAGCCCAGAAGTCTACACAGCAATGAATCAGTACAGCAGCCCAAGACCTGCACACCTGGTACAGGCTAGCTGTGGGGTTTTTTGCGCTGCGTAGGCATACCCTTTGTTTCTAACCCACCTGGCTGAGGTTTTGGAAAGGGCCTTTACTATAAGTTTAGTTGTGTTATAATGCAATTGCTCTCCTGGTTCCTTCCATACATCCTGCAGCCAAGGCACACAACTTTGACTGCATCTGTTATACTTACTGATCTCTTCCATCACTACAGTGTTGTCCATGGCTATGTGCACTGCCAATGAGCTCCATGTATCAAAAGTGGCAAGTTTTCTACAGGAAAGAGAGAGAGGTAAATAGAGGACTAACTACAAGGCACTAAGCAAACTCAGGGTTCTAGCGGAGAAGAACTTTCACTATTTCCCCTATAATTTTCATTAAACGAGATACTGAATTAGAGAAGATAGGACTGGCTTTCACAGTTTGTGCCAGTCCTATCTCCTCTCAGTAGAACTCACTGCAAGAATTCACAGCTTATCCAATCAAAGCAGTGAGGAAAATGCTGTAGGGAGAGAAAATGCCTCTAACCTACACTGGTGATTGAACAACAGTGCAGTATTATGTCTAATTCCTGAAGGTAACAGGGTACTCCTACACAGCTCTCTCCCTGGGCTCACCACCACAGTGGGAAAAATAAATAAATAATAAAGGTTTACGCTTTATTCTGCCACTGCATTAGTCACTCAAATGGTGAGACTGCCTCTGTCCTTGACTCTTAAGGAATGCCACTGCCGTCAAGATCTGCAAAGGCAGTCCTCAGATGTGAACACAGATTCAGAGATATTAAAGCCAGAAGAGAACTTATCACCTAGTCCTGTACAATACAAGCAGAGATTCCAGCAGCAAGCCCAATACCTTGCCAGGCCTAGAGACAGATTCTTAGAGGACTGTCCTCCATTGGAGTTGACTTGTCTTTCTGGTCCACCAAGCCTGGGAGCAAGGGGTAAACTCCATCTCCTCTCTCAAGTTTTTGCCCCACTGGGATTGATTTGGTTGGGACACCACACTATTCAGCACAATTGCTTTTATACTGCACACCAAAAAGTAAAAAACTACCCCATTGCATTGCACAGAAGGAACAAAAGGTAAAGCCCAGCACTTACTTGAGCACTTGTGCAACTGTGTTTGGTCCGTACCACTGGCCTATCGATTTGCCCTCTCCAACTCCCATCTGGGCTGCACCAAGTAGACAACCAAATTAGTCAGCAGCCTCCACCCCTTGCTCCTTCTCACAGCCCCTAGTGTCCTACTGCTGGAGTTTGATGTTGTTAGTCATGATCGGTTACAAAAAAGGATTTTATGGGAAGAGCTACAGCTTGAGTCTGGGCTACACTAAAAGGTTAGGTGAAGCCCAGCCATGTCTATCAGGGGTGTGAAAAATCCACACCCCTAAGCGATGTAGTTAAACTGACCTAATCCCAGCGTAGACAGCACTACGTCAACAGAAGAATTCTTCCATCAACCTAGCTCCTGCCTCTCGGGGAAGTGGATTACGATACACTGACAGGAGAACCCCTCCTGTCAGCATAGGTAGCGTCTACACTGCAGTACTACCACTGCAGCATTGCAAGTGTAGACAAGCCCTTAGACATGCTTTGGAGTCAGATCATGCCATCTTGCCAGAGGTGTGAAGAGATCATAGCACTTCATGTGACTATAACAATGGTCCTCCCAGTTAATTAAGAAGCCATGTTAATAGGCTTCAAAAAGGAGTCTCAGTCATACTCTGCTGGAAGCAAGATGGGTTCAGGACTCAGGAACAAGACAAAGGGAATTCTTAAAAAGGCTAAGAACTGCAGATGCCTCAGAGGAAATGCTATTTAGGAGCAATTCTATTTAAAACAACAATGCCTGATTTTTCAGAGGTGCTGAGCACCCACCATTCCCACTGTCTAACGAGAGTGCAGGTACTTCGCTCCTCCCAAAAACAGGCCCATTGCCATTTTTGCTTTGCTTTTCCTTCATCCTTAGAACACTTGCACTCAGACAGGATCCTTGTGGAGTTCATGAGCGCCTCCTACTCATTCCCCCACCTGATGCAATCTTTTTGCTTGCAAGATTCCTATGTAGCTGCTGTGGGCATGACAGTCATATTCTCCCCTGTCTCAAGACGGCAAGTACAAGGGAGATAAGGATACTGGCATTAGGCTGAAAGGGTTTTCATGTCACAAATCCTTCAACCCTTAAATCAATAGCCTTAGTTTTAGGCAACACCACATAGGAAGCAGTGCTGTATATTTTTCATTCATACACAGCAACACAAAAACATAGAAGCTGATCTGGACACACTTTACCACAGTCCTTAGCAAATTTTTATTACATCAATCTCTCACAAGTAAATTACTTCTGAAGTTGCTGTGCTACTAAAATAAACCTGAAGAATCTGTTGCTGTTCTGTAACATTCAGGGAAGCCCAGGGCAGGACACTCCTATCTACAACTGCCTCTTACCTATCTGGTGGACGGAGTAGTAGCTGTCTTTTTTGTCAATGAAGGCATTAAGTATGTTGAAGTAATTATCCGTCTGCCTCTTCCCTTTCACCCACCTCCAATCTAAGAGATGCAGGGGGGAAAAAAAATAGGTTACTTACTAGTATACTTCTCCGCATGTCACTGCTTAGTAGGACTTCCTTCAGGCTATGAGTCAGAAGTCTTATTACTAGGGACCTGTGGAGATCCCAAAAAAGGACCACATTTAAACACAAGTAAAAGGGTCTTTTCAGAGGTGGGAATTGAAGACATGGTAAAAATCAATTCCAGGACATGCATTGACCCTTCTCTGTAAGGATGCATTGGCTCCCAAGGAGAGGGAATATCACGCACCCCAAAAATCCCGCAAGCATGAAAGAACATTGGAATTTCTAGTGCCCAGAAGTGGCATTTGCAGAAGTGGGGCAGTTGGTTTGGGAAGGACAGGATGCCAGTGCCAAAAGGTGTCTCCTGCCAATCCACAGAACTTTAGCAGCAGCAGCCACAGAAGAGACCATGTATCACAAAGCATCAGCTGGCTACGGGTGTCACTTCTAGAAAGGTGGGATTCAGGGAGAGGCTGCAAGGCATCTCAGCAGAAGGTTAAAAATAAAAGTTACAGTTGCCTACTGTATAACAAGTTTAACCAGCATCAAAGTTTCAGGCATACACATCTGGGAAGTTTGGGGCTCTCTTGGCTAGCACTTTCAGGGGTCTCAAACATGAAATGGCATTCCGCTCATCTTGGGGGATGGGGAAGAGGTTTTGCAGTAATTTAAAAAAGCTCCGCAAACAAAACCACAGTCTAACAGTCAACAGAATATCTGCAGGCTGCCATAGCAATAAATCCAAATGCTAGGGGTGTTCCCCCCCCCACAGAATGACATGATCTTGTCTCTAAACACCCACTGGTACAAGGGGAAAGCAAGCTGCTCCACTGGTGCAGAGGAATTTACAAGAACACTTTTTACTGGCTAGCACAGCCCTGGCCAATTGTCCATACAGATTTATTGATGTTGATTTGGAAGGAAGAGATGCTAGTGCAACTCACTAGGATGTTTCCATTGGGGCTGCTTCATCATCTAGCTCTTCAGGTGAGAAGAGCTAGGGAAACTTTACATGGAGCCCACAACACTATCAAGTTGTGCCGTCTCTTTGTTGCCCTAACAAGTTCACCATCATTTGGACTGGCTCTGGACACCTCCCTTAAAGAAGCATTGATTTACCTCTGCCTAAGTGCCGGCAGACCAATGCCTGTGCGAAGATCATCTGACCGCACCTCAACATGCAGCCCCAGCCGGTATCAGATGTGGGACCTGTTCCTCCTGTAGCCAAGCAAAACAATCAGAACAGAATGTAAGGGTTAGACCGGCTGTCTAGTCACAGTGCAATACAATGGGAGGGGAGAGAGGGAGAACTTGGAGCGCTCTAGGTATGCAAGGTGGGCGTTATGACAAGAAACTCATCTGCCAGACAATGATGCTGAGGAATAAATACAGATTTAAGAGGCAAACCCTACCACCTGACCTTTAAGAAAAATAAAGCCAGGCACTTACGGAAGACAGGGGTGAGTTTCAAGTAAATATCCAATTCAGACTGGGGAATGAGACATGGGATCACACCAGCCCTTAGGTCTCCAGCCCAA